>NC_141689.1:2066828065-2068130386 GCF_964263255.1 Lissotriton vulgaris | reverse complement strand
AATGAAAGTAGGAACCCACCTCCTGTGTTGCTAGAGCCTTCAGATTCCGCAGGAGCTCAGGATCAGCAGACCGGTCAGTGGCATTATGGTGCCTGCGACTGCCGGGAGTGACTCCTTAACCGCAAAGGAGATACTATAGTTGTCCTTGATGCTCCACAGGTCCTGCACGGAGCCTGTATGGTGCATAGGCACAGTCAATGCTTTGGACGGAGAGGGAAATGAAGTTGGGCCAAGTCGAAGTCCAGTGTCCAGATTGTCGAAGGTCAGTGGTTTCTTGATCAGAATCTTGTCCACGTTGAATCTAGGGTCCTCTGGCCAGGTAAGCCCTTTTGTACCCACGGAAGAGGGTTGGACAGATTATGGGGACCCTCCCAGAGGAGGGTCAGGACAGTGGGGAGGATACTCCCATGTCCTTTGTCCAGTTTCATGACAGAGCAGGAGCCAACAGCTTCCAGGACTCGTTTGAACTGGATTATGCACAGGGACACCCAGTGTGCCCCAGATGCAGACTTTCAGGCACTTTAGAAGTGCAGCCAACCAGCCCCAATGCACTAAATCCTGTCTGGGAGGTGGTTACACCTCCCTGTGACTGGATGCCTAGTGTCCTGCCTTCCCCTGCTGAAGCTTGGCTCAGCAGCAGGAGGGCAGAAATGTGTCTCTGGTCGGCAGCAACCATTTTGTACTGCCCGGGTTGAGCAGGCTGGTACAGGGAAGACCAGTGACCCCACGAAACTTGTTTCAGAAGGGTGGAATCATACCTCCCACACACCGGTTACCGGTGCGGAGGTATGATTCCAATGTGTTTGACACCAAACACAACATACTTTCTTGCAACCTTTTTCGAGATAGCATTTTACGCGAGCATATAATGCACCCATACCTATATGTCTGGCTGCATCACCGACAACCAGGGAGAATGGTCTCCGAAGGCTACGAAGGGGCTCTGCTCATGCAGGGGCACCCTTTTTACGTAAAAATCCAGCACCCTGTCTTTAGGATTGTCAAGGCCTGCTAGAGGGGTGACTGATAGGTTTTAAGTGTAGTGACCTATAGATATAGTAAACCTATATCTAAAGTAAGTAGTGCATGCACCATCTTACATCCCAGTCAGACTAGTCAAAACAGTGTGAAATCAAGCAAAAAGTGGGGGGTAACCATAAGAAGCAGATCCTACTTTCCTACAGGTATATATCTATATAGCTATATATATATATATATATATATATATCTCTATATCTATCTATCTATATATCTATCTATCTATCTATCTATCTATCTATCTATCTATCTATCTCTATATATATATATATATATATATATATATATATATATATATATATATATATATATATATATATATATATATATATATATATATATATCCTACTGGCGGTCGCCAGTAGGTAGTTATAGTTAGGATTTTTTTCAATGTTAAATCTCAAAATTCTATTTGGAATAACTTTGGCGCCGGTTGACGAATCTGACTGAAAATTTCCTCAAAATGGCCTCGCGGCATTCCGGTCCTTCCCTGAAAGTCTGGGGGGGATTCGTCAAGCGGGGGCCGAGATAAAAGGGGGGTCCCAAAACGCGTTTTCCCCATGTTAATTTCCATAGGGCGGTTGATTTCATTTTTAGCCCGAACGGCTGAATGGATTTCCACCAAATTTAGCAAAATTGTAGGGACTGGTAGCCCGATGTGCCTTTGCTATGTCTCAAGATATGTGCTCCAGTGGATTTTGAGTAATTTAGGTTCAAAAAAATATATATATCTATGGCAGCGCCCCGGTACGCGCCCCAGGGAGCGCTCCGGGCGCGCCACGCGAGGTGCGCACGGAAAGCTGATTGGCTCTCGGGTGTCTGTAAACATTCGAAACAGTCCGGAGCGGCCGCCATCTTGTGTCTCGGTAAAATCGAGACACAAGAGGTGGCTAAAACAAAGGGGGAAATGACCATAAGGCGTCAGGGATAGACCCCCTCTGAACCCCTAGGTTTGATGTGGGGGCTATAAAAGGGCCCCGCTGGGAATTTAAAATATATATTTTTTTTTCGTTTTGCGCGGGGGGAGCGCCCGGTACGCGCACCGGGGAGCGGACCGGGGAGCGTACTATGAGGAAAAAAGAATGACAGAGTTTTAAAAAAATTAAGCCTTTTTTTAGAAATTGGAGGTAGTTCTAAAAAGAACTTTTTTTTCCTTCTTTTTGTTGTTTTATATTTTTTTGTGTTTTTTGAACATTTTGTACTTTTTTTGGCTTTTCAAAACAGTTTTATATCTTTTTTTGTATTTTTTTAGGGGGAGAAACAAAAAAAAGGGAATTGAAACTGGCTCAACTGGAGCACAAAAACAAAAAACCCCAAAAATTACTTCTTTTGGGGGCACTTGTGATTGTCACCTGCAAGGACGATGAGCTTTACGCTCTTTTCACCATAGGCGATAAGCTTGCCACATGCAGTACAAGTGATTTTAAAATCAGCAAATCGTGGCTGAATACAAGGCATCATCTCTGATGTTTCTGGTCCCGATGAAGTGGGTTTGTTTCTTTGGGAGGTGGTCCTTGAAGACTGGGGGAGGTTACTGACCAGTTCCCTGAGCTCTGCACGAGAATAGTTGTTAGGGTGCTTATGTCGAATCATGGTATTGTTACCAAAGGAATATTTTTTGTTTGGGTTGCCCCTTGAGAGTTCTTCCTTACAGATTAGGCAAGTTACCTTGGCCGCATTCACTTTTTTCTTGCCCTCTGGGAGTGAAAAAAACTCCCATACAATGTGTGACTTGGGCTTGTATGGGGTATTTTGTTCAGGCAGCCATCTTCCACCATCCTCCTCTTCCTCTTCCTCCTCCTCCTCTTGTAATCTTGAGCTAGTCCTCTTGGTTGTTGTGGTGGTGGTGGTGGGGCAGATGCACCAGCTGCTGCTGCTACTGAAGCCATTATAAAGATCAAAAAGGTACAGAGAGGTACAAACAGGTCTTCCTAAGTCAAAGGACAAATTCAGAATAAGGAAAAAAGGTGGAGTCTTTCATCATTTGGAAAAAAACTGTCCTGAACCAATGAGAAGTGTTATTTTTAGGTCACAAGACCAGGGGCTCCATCATTATGAAACCAAAACTGTTATGAACCAATGAAAAGTGTTATTTTCAGGTCACATGACCCGATGCGCTTACGCTACGCGCCCCCGGGCGCGCCCCGGGTCGCGTCGCGTTAGCGCGTCAGATGTTTACGTTGCGCGGTCATATTCGCTCGAGTACTTCCGGGTGCGCTTACGCCGTGCGTATCACGCGGACGCGGCTACGCGATTTGTCACGATCATGTTTTCGTTCGCGATATTGGCGCTTACGGGACGCTCCCCGGAGTGCGCCCCGGGGCGCTTTATAGAAGTGCGCTCTTCGGGGCGCTCCCCGGGGCGCGCACCGGGAGCGCTCCAAAAATAAAAAATAAAAAAATAAATAAAAAATGTGAAACATTGTTAAAAGTTCCAGAAGGGGCAGAAGGGGGAAATATCAAAGCTTTTGTGGCCAGATTGATTAAACAAACAATAGAACTAGAGATATCTGAAGAAGAAATAATAAAAGATATTCAACGAGTTCACAGGGACCCATTCAGGCAGAACCCAAACAAGAGCATGCCTAGGAAGATCCTAGTACATTTTCTGACCTACACTCTAAAGGAAGAGATCCTCAATAGGGCATTAAGAACCAGCGAGCTCTTGATAGACGGCTTATCAGATCAGATCAGATCAGATGTGTCTTCCATTACAGCATCTAGACAGTGGGAGCTTGGTAAGCTGCTAGAACCCTTTAAACAACTTGGCGATACTGCCCAGCTCAAATTTCCGGCATCACTGAAAGTGATGTATAAAAATACAAGTCCTAAAAAGATTGGATGAGGCAGAAGAATACCTGCAATTACTCACAGACGACAATCTAAGAGAGCAAGACAACAAACAGTGAAGGTACTGAGAATTTTAGCTCATGCATCAATTATCATTAAAATTCAGCTATATATTGTCAATGCTCTCAATGTATATAGAGTAGACACCCGGGAGGAAGAGTCTCAATGGCCCAAGCAGGCCAGGAAAAAGGAGGGGGGTTCTCCAGGGGAGCACTGGAGGGCTAGGATGGGGGGAAGGGAGGGGAAGGCACTGGGGGGGGGAGCATCTGGGGGAAAAAAAACAAGACCAGGGGCTTCATCATTATGAAACCAAAACTGTTATGAACCAATGAAAAGTGTTATTTTCAGGTCACATGACCCGATGCGCTTACGCTACGCGCCCCCGGGTCGCGTCGCGTTAGCGCGTCGGATGTTTACGTTGCGCGATCGTATTCGCTCGAGTACTTCCGGGTGCGCTTACACCGTGCGTATCACGCGGGCGCGGCTACGCGATACGTCATGATCATGTTTTCGTTCGCAATATTGGCGCTTACGGGACGCGCCCCGGAGCGCGCCCCGGGGCGCTTTATAGAAGTACGCTCTTCGGGGCGCTCCCCGGGGCGCGCACCGGGAGCGCTCCAAAAATAAAAAATAAAAAAATGGGAAAAATTGTAGGGACTGGTAGCCCTACTCTTAAGTGGTTTTTACGAAATTTAACTTTGAAAAAATATGTATTGTGCTACATTGGGCTATATGTATGTTAGAGCCAAAATGTAGCCCAAATGTAGCCCAATGTAGCCCAATGTAGCCCAAAGATGGCCACCAGAGACAAAAAAAAAAATATAGCTCAAATATAGCCCAACTTATAGTTAGGAATTAGCATTAAAAAAACCTATGACATTCACTGAAAAAACCAAAGGTTTCAGACCAGTTATAGTTAGGAATTAGCATTTAAAAAACCTATTAAATTCACTGAAAAAACCATAGGTTTCACACCAGTTATAGTTAGGAATTAGCATTTAAAAAACCTATTAAATTCACTAAAAAAAAACATAGGTTTCACACCAGTTATATTTAGCTGGAAATTTTACTGACATAAAACCATTGAAATTCCACGTTATAGTTAGTTGGATTCACTATAACTTGCGCGTGTAATGCACTGCTGATGACGTCACATATTACATCACTCATGACACGGTCAGTGACATCACTCATGACATCACTGATGACATCATCCTTGTGACAGAGTGACAGACCTCCTTTCACTGTAATGTAACCCATGAAACACATATTGAAAAATATAAATTAACATTTTTTTAAAAATGGAGATACCCATACCAGTTACAACAACCAATTCAATAATTCCACCATCTATATACACATTCACTCATTCACCAACAGTTCTATATAGTCACTCATACATATATACACTCATCATATTTAGTGATACACCTATACATCCTGTTACACACCGACAGTCATTCAAAAGTTACTCACACACATACTCACACATGCAAATAAACTATTGAACATCCATTTATTTGCATATACAGCTATACACACACTACCACCTTACTTCTAAGGAAACTTACACATACTTACTCTCTTAAACAATCACTTATTGAAACACATACTTATTTCAACAAGAACTCTTTCAATCTCCCACTCTCACATATACTCACTCATATACATCAATACTCACATATACTAGATTAAAACATATGTAGTTACTGATAAAGACACTAATGAGACAGTCATTCACTCACTAACACACGCATTTACACACTCATCCACCCATACAGTCCTGCACATATGCCGTCTTCAAAACACATACAAACAGTGAGTCAGTCATTGATGCATCTATGTGCTAAATAACACTCCCAACAAACCATACAGACACTCATACTGATACTAAAAAAACATCTAATAACCCATATACACACACATGTAGCTACTCACCAACCCATGCAGCCATTTATACACAAAGTGAAACACTGATACATATATTTAAATATTTAAATATTTAAACATTACTAGTTAATATATGTATTCACTAAGATACACTTAATAAGCCAGTTAACCAATCATTTTTTTTTTAAAACATCCATTTACACACTTATTTAAACATTTATTCTTCCATCGACCTTTACATATACATATATAAAACATATTTATTTTTCAGAAAGGCACACATTCACTGGATGGTGTCATCAGTGATGTCATGAGTGATGTCACTGACCATGTCATGAGTGATGTAATATGTGACGTCATCAGCAGTGCATTACACGCGCAAGTTATAGTGAGTCCAACTAACTATAACGTGGAATTTCAATGGTTTTATGTCAGTAAAATTTCCAGCTAACTATAACTGGTGTGAAACCTATGTTTTTTTTAGTGAATTTAATAGGTTTTTTAAATGCTAATTCCTAACTATAACTGGCGTGAAACCAATGTTTTTTTCAGTGAATATATATATATATATATATATAGGTATATATATTCTTTTTAAACTGTTCGTCACCTCCTGCAATATCCTGGCGGGGAAGGACAGTCAAAAATAAAGAACTGACCCCCATACACTGTGTGAACACTCCCACAGTCTTTGTGCCTTCAGTTTTTTTTTTTCAACAACAAACTCACACTTTCGGTGTTTGTTTTGGAAAAGAAAAAAACTTTGGTTGTAAGCATTGTTCACCAATGACGGACGCACACCAAAATTTTCAATGCCTTTGTATGTGCCATATCTGTGACAGCATAGAATCAATGGAGTGGTGCAGTGGAGTTCTTTAGCCAGTTGTGAACACAGACAGGCACCTGTACTTTGGTTAATAGACCGGGTCGTTATCATGTGGCCCTTTATTCCATTACACTAGTAGTGTGTTGTTCCACTGCTATATTATGAGCTGTATCCAACCTTTCAAGTAGTTTCTTGACACAAGAAACCTTGGAAGCTTCTGTTACACTTACATGTGGACGCTAAATATCAATAGCCCTGATGAAGTTCAATCGGCTGATCTGAATGAAACGCGTTGGCTGGATGATGCTCTTTTTATACCATCTCAATACATATGGCTGGACTTGTTATCTGGGCAGTAGTAAATGTGGGTATTGTCTAAGGTGCACCACTCCATTGATTCTATTGTGTTGTTCTGCATCTGCAGTTGCACCTCACAATGGCGGGTGCAGGGGTGTTTGTGCACTATTCTCTGTTACTAGAATCAGGAAACGGAAGAACGAGGTGCGGCACTTATAGTAAGCTGTTGTAAGCATTTCTTTGGTTTCATCTCTGTGACAGCAGTTCATACAAGCACATAGAGTTCAATGCAAGGTCGTGGTGAACTCTAAATTGGGGAGTAGAGTATAGGCAGGGTAGTGAACATGAAGCCCTCCCCCACCGTGACGACCTTTACTCCCTCTGCCAACCTCGAAATCAGAACCTTAGTCTCTTCATTTCCACTTTGAGGACAACATGTGACGTTAAAGCTTTTGACCGAGGTGACATACTTGGCTTACCCTACTGGTGCTTCATTCCTGGGTGGCCTGAAAAAGTGCTTACTCACCCTGCCCATAGACATTGTAATTTTGTCACTTCTTGACTCCATTTGAGATTTAAATTTCGAAAGTTCATGACTCTTAATACCGATTATCACAGTTTTACCATTTTGGTATTTTGCTTAATATGTTGCATTTTTCACTAATTTGATTCGGAAAGTTTATTATTTGGTATCTTGACTTTAATGCTGTTCGGTGCTGCTGTAAATATTTAACACAATTGTTGCTTTTTAGGTCTCGCTTGACGACGCAGCGTGAAAGCGCTGTCGCCAGCAAGATCTATTGTCGCTGACTTGCCTGCCAAGGGAGACAGGAGATGGGCACGCGCAGGCCGGACTGGAAATGTAAACGTGCATGTTCACCACGTACAATCAAGCGATGTGCCCATCTCCTGTCCCCCTACCGTCCTTGGTTCAACCCACTCACCAGGGGGACTCTACCCTGCTCATCTGCTCACCGGGCTCTCTCCCTCGTCAGCGGGTCAGTCTCGGCAGCAGGCGTGCCTCTCAACCAGCACGGGAGCCCCGCTAGCTCACACGCTCGCTTCCGTCTGGCTTCACGGGCACAGGAGCGCGGGGTAGGCTCCAGTCTGCTTCCTGCCTTTTTGCAGCCCCGCCCCCGTCCCAACACAGGTTGCCTGGCTTCCGGTCCGAGCCGGGCTGCGGCGGTCAGTTCTTCAATATGGCGGCTGCAATACGGCATAGGCTCCATTTCCAAATTAAAGATGTTGAATGTGAATACTTAATTTGCAGATTGTGAATGTCTGCACCTTGGTAGTTGTCCTATCTTCTGTTAAATAAATTCCCAGCCAGTCATGAAACAGCAGGACCATTTCCTTTGCATGTTCTTGACCATTTAATTTACACGTCACTCTGACAGTCCGTCTTCTCTTTCCACAGCATTTTCTATGATTGTACATAGCACCCCTACCGGCTTCCGTCCGCAGACTCCCACCTTCCAGAATCTACCCTTTGCCTTTTTACTTTAAGAGCATCAGAGTCTCAGCCTGGGACCTTAACTGGTAACAGGTTCGATTACTCTGTTGAGTGGCTTGGGGCGGGTATGTGGTGTCATACACACTGCCAGTGATAGCCTCAGCATGCACTGTTGGTTGTAGGAAGGGTTGAAAGAAGGGCATAGAGCTGTGTACCTTATATAAAGCCACAGTGCAAGTTATGGACCAACATGTGTTTACTGCTATAAATTACGGCGTTTGGAAAAAATGATCAGCTTGAAAAAAAAATTAATTTCTAAACATCTTTAGCAAAACTGCCTATTTATTATTCAGCGAGATCCTCGACATTATATCCAACTACTTATTTCCTCCGGTATTATCACAGCTCGCTAAGGATGGTGTTTCACTCTCGAAACTTGCCAGTGGTCGAATAAAATACTTGCTCTTTGTGCCATCTCGCTCTCTTGTCTTCCAAAATGCTTCTATGTATTTCTCTGAAGCTACAAGTCACTGCTAACAAACTACTCTCCTGTGCAAACTTGTTCTTACTGCAATCCAATCATGCCTTTATCTCTATAGCCGAACTCTACTTCCGAAAAACTACTTCCAAATCTTTCCTTACACCCCTCACTTGCTCCAAACTGTGTTAGATTGTGCCATAGGTAATCGTGAATCTACCAAATAAACCTAATTATGCGGTATAATGTGGCACAATTTGTGATCGTATTTCTTCATTCTTTTGTCATATTTACTGATGGTTACCGCGCTGGCACAGCATCAGTTTAACTGGGTGGCATAGCGCACGCTTGGAAATTGTTTCCAGCTGTTTTTGACACTCATCCTCCTTGCACCCAAATCTCCTAGTAAGTGTCAGTAGGGTGGGACGATGGGGCTCGCCGGGTGGCGGACTGATTCCTTTAACTCGAATGGTTTAGCAAATTGAGTCCACAGTCGAAAAAGTCTGAGGACTCGAATCAGGACTACCGAAAACAAGAGCATTCCCATTTGTTTACTGTGTTGCTAACACGACCCTGCTCTTAAATAGCGAACACAGGGGCATATTACCAAGCAATAGCGATAATTATCGCTATTGCTTGGTTAGAGACAAAACTTTACCGCTGAGCTGCGGCGATTTTTACCGCAAATAAACCTTGGTATTACCAAGGTTTATCGCAAATGCGATAAAAATCGCCGCAATGCATGAATATCGCTGAAAAGTCAGCGATATTCATGCATTACTGAGCTAATGCTCTTAGCCATGTTATCCACCTCCCATTGGATAAAATGGCTAAGAACTGCTCAGGGCAGGTGTTAGCTTTTGGAGATATTCGCGCTTAGCGCGAATATCTCCAAAAGTTGCTAATTGGAGATAGCGATGTTAGCGACTGTTTCCAGTCGCTAAAATCTTGGCACGCCCACTTTGCATGTCATTAGTGATAAATATCACTGACATGTAAAGTGGGGCCCAAGATGGTCGCTATCTCCTACTAGTGGCGCTAACTGGTGTTAGCGACAGCTACGTAATAGGGAGATAATTTTATCTCCGCTTTCTTGGCCTTTAAAGCCAAAAAAGCGGAGATAAACCCCCTTGATAATATGCCCCACAGTTTTTTTCCCCCAGTATGATTTAATAATGTCTTTATTCCAAGCGATTTATATTTACAATGTGTTCCCCCCTAAGCCTTGCCAAAAGTCCCTGCTCTGGAGCCCAGGTCCGGAAGTCTTTTGTTTAAAACTATAAATGACATTGTGCCTGTCGTACTGTTTGCACACTAGTAACGTGTTTTCTTAAATGTGACCTCAAAGAGGCAGACGCCCTCCTATACACACTTCCTAAGTGATAAATGGCACCGCATAACTGGAGCATTTGAGGGGTCTGAAGACTCTTACCCAGGTTTGGGCTCAAGGAAAGTGGCCCCCATGTTGTCAGACCGCAGTGCTCAGGTAATGTCAGCGTTCTTAAAAATATTCAAACCGAAAGTACACTCTGGTCTTGTGTATTTGGGATGGTAATCTCTGAATGCCTGGCTTCGCCCTGGCTTGTTTTCCAAAGTTACCAAGACCGAGTGCAAACGTTCTCATTGAAACCCGTTTTATTTAAAAAGGCCTTGAATTATTGTCTTGGTGTGGGCTCATTCCCTGTACTCCTGAATTATTATAAGGCAGCATTTGATATACATGAACTATATATAGAGGTAACAGCACCGGGCACCTAATCTTAGAAATTTTCAGTTCAGCACACAATGTATTCTTTAGGGAAACTTGTCTGTGGATAACCTAAAGCACAATTAAGATTTATTTTTAGGAAATTATCATAAACATGTGAAGTCAGGGCAAGTACTTGAGTGTATGGGTGATGTGGTCAAGTTCGGTTTAACACTTTCTACCTGTGAATTCTATAGCAATAATAATTTGCTGATTAGGTGTCTTCGGATCACAATATAAATCTCACTGTCATAGTGAAGTTGTGACCAGACTAGAGCTCTTAACGCTGAATTCCCATGTGAGGAGCCCTAGAGTAAATCATGCATAGGATAGTCATAGTGAACATTGCACTGGTTAATATGAGCTAGAAGAGAGGAACTGGAGTTCATGATTGTGCCTTAGTAATTTCTTTCTTAATAGGTGTTTAGGGGTTGTCCAGTTTGGTTGGGATAAATGGTGGTGAAGTTATATTTTTTCCTATGTTGCTTAATCGAAACTAAATTTTTTGAGGAGTTGATCTTCAAATGGCTTAGTAACATCCACGAATTCACAGCTTATATATATTAGTGAGACATTGTCCAACATTCAACTAATCTTGGAGTCTACACTATAGGTGTAACAAATGAGCTTCAAAGCAATATGAGTTCTGAGAGTTGGGGCATGTGATGATGGACGAGCAAGGGGCAATCATTGAGCCTTGAGGGACGCCTACCCGACTGGTTAATGCTGGTGCACAGATCAGGTAAAGGGTGATGATTCGAACTATCTCAGGTAGGTCTTTGTCCAGTTACGACGGGTACCTTAAATTTCAGTTACCTAGTCTTCAGAGAAGAACTCGGTAGTCTATTTTGGCTCACGCTGACGTGCCCCATTGGCCGTTGCAAGGCTTCAGGGCTACGTAGATCCGTGACGCATGCATGATGGGGCGCATGTCGCCCACACATCAATTGTGCTACGGTTTTTGTTTTTTTAGACATTTCACCAAGTTTGATTTGTAATGGGACATCCTTTTCAATGGTAACCTTAAAAAACACTAACATTTTTAGTTTTTCGAAAATGCAAGGTAACAGTGGACATGTTGCTACTTTGAAGCCATGCTTCCTGTCAACTCTTTGATAACCCTTACTCTATAAAAATGCTACTTAAAAGTTTAGTTTCACTGACAGCATGCACTTGAGAAAGTCACAATTTTTGAAATCATATCTCTTTTAATTAGAGATGTCCATGGTTCCCTACTTAGTCAATTCCATTATCGGTGGCAAAAATAGAAATTAGACCTAATGTGACAAATGTGAGGGATCTATGGCATGCTTAATTGGAGCCTGGTTTAATTCTCACGTTGAACATCTGTAAAAAGGACATCAGTGCCACTGTGACTTAAAACCTTCTCCACCGGAAAAAATGTGGAAAGAAGAGTGACAGCAGGCAGACTGTATGATGTTATCATTCTGTTCTCGTAATAAAAAGCAGTGGATTTTTATTAAAGCAGATTTAACAGATCAGTGCCTGTAACTAATTCTCTAGACGGGGAAGGATGCACACAATGCTGCTTGGCTGCCCTCTACAGGGTGCTTAAGAACACGTTTGAAAGCATCCATACTATTACATTTTCTACGTGCAGTTGTTTTTCTTCATAGTTCAGGTCTGCAAACTTTTTGTATATTCAACATTAAACTCTGTCATTAACAGACTAAAAGCAGATTTTAAAAAACCGTCGAACTATTCCCATGTTGTAAAGGTATAACTTCGCTGCTAAGTCATTCTTCCTTGGTGCTAAGTTCTTTTTTGGATATTTGAGGTCGTTTGCGGTTAAGCCTTTATCACTTTTTTCCACTTTAGGTATCCATGACAAATTTCTTTTTTTTCCCAATAGCCTGGGGATTCGTAAATGTTTTAAGATTCCCTGAAAGAAAACCGAAAAAAATAGCCAAATTATAGCTATATTTCGTAGTTTTTGTTGGGATAATGTCAAAAAGTGCTGCACAAGAAAAAAATAATTTTTAAGAAGGACATCAATGCAAGGTTTACTGTGCTAAGGTAAATGGCTTCCCAGCTTTAAGGAAGAAGCAAAGTTGTAATCAAAAAAGTATTTTCTTTTTACCATAATGTGTGCGTTTTTAGGTTGAGCCTCGACCTGTGGTATCTCTGTATGGGCTTTTAGCACACCTCCCAATTGCTATTGGTTGTTATGTGTGGCCTTTAAAAATGCTGGCTTATTATTGGTGCATGTGTGGAAATGTCCCTCCTTTCTGTGCTACGTTCCCTTCCTGGCGATTTCACTCAAACAATGGTTTTTGTTGGCCATACACTGTACAGCGAAATAATGACGGCCTCTCCTCTCTCTTCCCGTCTGTTTTATATATATTGCATTCTTGCTTGCACTAAGCCAGCCACCTGCATTCCTTAAATAATAGCAGCAACTGGGATGGCTGGCTCAGGTGAGCCCCATGCTTGTGTCTTCGGTGTTTTTGAGATTCGATTAGAGCTGGTACAGTTAAATGCTTTTGAAACCGTGTTGAAGTCCTGAAAAATATTGTTTTTTCAGAGAAACATTGTTGACAATATGCTTCGGATTTTGGGATACGTAGATGTATTTTGCTCAAACGTCCACACATGGGCAGCAACAAAGGGCAATGTTTGCAGTAACTTTATTTAAATGAAGAATGCAATCTTGAAGGGTTTATTAGCCTAAGGTGCTCTGTGAATCCTCACGTGTAACTTTGCATGGGTCTTTTTTCCCTCTGTATACAAGAACGATGACTGAATGCTGAATGATATTGGGGGCGGGGGGGGGGGGGGGGGGGGCAGGGGAGGGCGGCTGCCTTTGAAACCCCAACACCCTCGTTATCTGAGAATCAAGATGGAAAAACCCAGCATTGAGCAGGGATACTCAGACTGCATATGCTTTTAAATAGATATTTTGGAAAAGATGGAATAAAAAGATCAGGATTGTCCTGATTAAGTAGCTGGCTACACAGCTGCGGTAGGCCAAAAGCAGATCGCTTTAAAGAGTTAACTTCAGTTGCAGAGGATCACAACCTACTACCGGGAGACACAGCAGAATGCAATACATTTCTGAAAAGTAGACACAATTCTGAATTTAGTTAGAATGTATTTGTGCAAATCCCTCATGATGTTCCCAAACAAAGTAATTGATGATCAAAAAACAATAATAAGGAGCAGGAAAAATAGCCATTAGTTACAACATTTTCATCTGTAATTTTTTTCGTGATCGCTAATTTACATAAGCAATATACCCTCACGTCCAATAGGCCCTTTTGTCGCAGGTAGAGCCAACATCTAAGCTTCAGTTTATTATGATTATTTTATTGTGTACGAACCATACAGCAATTCTTATTGTACAATATAATGGGCAAAAAAATGATATGACGGAAACCTATGTATTTCTGACATATGAACAAGACAATGTTGAAGACAAATTTTTAGTTTTACACTTCTGCATTTGGAGTTAGGCATACTATCATGTGATTCAATGTCATTATGTAAAATGTCTTCTTTATTGTACACTGGTTTACATAGTAAAGCCAACATTTAAGAGAAATGCAATCAGTATTAACAACTGTTCCCACAACTCGTTATAAAAACAGTACCCCATTTGTATGGCGGAACCTATCTCCTGTAACACCAAACGCCCAAAAAAATCAAATGGAGACATCACATTTCACCCGGCATGATCAATGCTTTTTTAGTGTGCATAGTTGTAGAATTTGGGTCCTCACTCAGCTGCCACCCAGGGAAGCCTTCCAACCCCAGACATTTCTGAAAACTAGGCACCCAGGGAAGTTCATGGTGGCGTGACTCGTGAAGTTCCCTCCATATATTTTTACCTAGAAGGCCTTGGATAAAAACAACCATTATACTGACATTTCTGTGAGAAAACGTTCAAGAAGCTGTAGGGATATATATGGCTAGGGACTGCCTGAGGACTCCCACCCTTCCGTTAACCAACATAATATTATTAACAGGACATGAGAGGGATTTCTTTGGAAGGAGGGGGATCTTTCGACCCCCCCAGTCGTATTTAATAAAATATACAAAATAAATAAAAAATTGAAATAAACATATTTACACAATTACGCAGAAAATGTTACAATTGATATATACAGGTATTCTGATGGCTAACCTTAACATGTTTCTAGTACAAGGTATTTCCAATCCGAAACAAACATATCAATTCATATTATACAATAGTTAAATTTCTGCGTACCTATTTGGGCCTATGGCAAGGTCAATAACTGGTGTCAGATCCTTATCACTAAACCACGCCCTCCTGAAGGAGTGCGAGTGTGCAGGAGGGCCCGTTTACCGTTCGGACACATCCCCTCCCCGGTTACCCCCGAACGCCCTATTTAACCACGCCCTCCTGTCGGACTGCGCATGCGCAGGAGGGCCAGTTTACCGTGGGGGCACGTCCCCTCCCCGGTTACCCCAGTACGCCCTATTAAACCATGCCCTTCTGTTGAAGTGCACATGCGCATATGGCCTGCTTACCGTGAGGGTACTTTGGTCCCCCGGTTACCCCGTACGCTCCATTAACTCCATTAAAGGGGGCCCTTGCATCTCTGTGCTGTTTACTGACGTCATTGTGCACGTGCAGGGTGGCCAAAGAGCCTAGAGAAAGCGTGACTGTCTCCCCCGCACCCATGTACCCAACAGGCTGTACCTGCCCCTGGAGTTTTATGAGAGACCACTTGTCTCTCCCTTTGGGCGACCCCATTCAAAAATGGCGCCACCCCCCTAAGGACCTTAAATTAACTGCTCACCAATCATGACCTTACCTCCTGACCAAGGCATAGTAATAAGTACGACGATTGATGACCTGAAAACGGGAGAAAGTTCTAAGGAACAAAACGTATTAATCAGACACTTAGTCATACATAAACACTTGTAACCAAATTATGAAAACCTTCAAAACACACAATAACAATCCTCTGCTTTAGGGGATGTTGGGTGGGGAAATTAATTACAGCCTCCTAGAGGCTGGAAGGGGCAGGCCGTGGCGCGCAGGAGTCAAAGAGGCCGACTCCTGCGCTGCACGGCCTTTTAACCCCTCGCAGGCAAAGCCGGATCCAACCGGCCTGGCCTTTGTTCCCTTTGTGGCCCGGAAGTGATTCAATCACTTCCGGTCACCAGGGAACCCGGGCGAGTGGGGGCCGGTGCGACCCACCATAAGTGTGGCGGGGTCGATGTCAGCCCGCGTTTCCATATGGCCAGGGACTGCCGGAGGACCCCCACCCTACTGTTAACCAACATAACATTATTAACAGGACGTGAGAGGGCTTTCTTTGGAAGGTGGGGGATCTTTCGACCCCCCGGCCTTATTTAATAAAATATACAAAAAAAATTTAAATAAACATATTTACACAATTACGCAAACATTTTTTACCATTGATATATACAGGTATTCTGATGGCTAACCTTAACATGTTTCTAGTACAAGGTATTTCCTATCGAAAACTAACATATCAATTCATATTATACATAGTTAATTTTCTGCGTACCTATTTGGGCAAACGGCAAGGTCAATAACTGGTGTCCGGTCCTTATCACTAACCCATGCCCTCCTGGAGGATTGCGCATGTGCAGGAGGGCCCGTTTACCATGGGGGCACATCCCCTCCCCGGTTACCCCCAAACGCCCTATTTAACCACGCCCTCCAGTCAGAGTGCGCGTGAGCAGGAGGGCCTGTTTACCATGGGGGCACGTCCCCTCCCCGGTTACCCCTGTACGCCCTATTAAACCACGCCTTTCTGTCGAAGTGCGCATGCGCAGAGGGCCCGCTTACAGTGAGGGTACTTTGGTCCCACGGTTACCCCGTATGCTCCATTAACTCCATTAAAGGGGGCCCTTGCATCTCTGTGCCCTTTACTGGTGTCATTGTGCACGTGCGGGTTGGCCAAAGAGCCTAGAGAATGCTTGACTGTCTCCCCCGCACCCATGTACCCAGCAGGCTGTACCTGCCCCTGGAGTTCAATGAGAGATCACTTGTCTCTCCCTTTGGGCGACCCCTTTCGAGAATGGCGCCGCCCCCTAAGGACCTTAAATTTTCTGCTTACCAATCATGACCTTACCGTCATAGGCCAGCGTAGTTGACCGACTATCTTGCCCCTCCTACACTGAAAGGTCATGTCCTAAACTTAAATTCTAACACCTCGCCCTCATTTGTTTAGTCCAACTATCGGGCCCTACCAACTCGTTGCAAGATCACATCTTCTCCCTATATTCCCTTTCGTAGGCAAGAAAATTCTCTGCAATGGTTTCAACCCCAGACTGTATACCAACGGACGCTGTCTTTCAAGAAGCAAGACTCCCCCCAGATGCACCCCTGGGCTACGGTCTACAATTAGTAAGCCTCACCACTGTTGTTACTAGGTATTTGCTTCCATGGGCACAATATGGCCACACAGACTCGCTTCCCCACTTCGGGAGATCTGAAATGTCCGCGTAAGGGTGTACCCCGAGTACGGACATGTTGACCCCCTTCCACCCAGGCGTCCTGGTGTACCTGTTCATTCAGGCCCCCTCCCCCAAAAAATGCGTGCTAATTATGCTGAGGCTGACTGATCCAGGGGAATTAAACGTGCCACCATAGCCCACCAGATGGGCTTTATTGAATGGCATTACGCTGCACCAGATAAGACATCGCGCTCCTGACGCTGCCAGCCACTGTCATTGCAACTGAAAAGGCCACCCGTCAGTGTATGTCTACCTCCTTACTATGGAAGTCCCCAAACGCGCTGTGTCTACTAAAATTGCAACTAGGAGCTCGGGGCCCGTAAAGGCAGAGTCTAGCTTCCCGACAAGGGGTTCTGAGGTGTTGCATAGGCCTATTATTCCTGGCTTTGGTCAGGCTGCACCCCTGTGCACTGCCCCATTACTATTGTTGGCCCTACCAATTGGTAACCTATGAATATACTATGACGACCATGGTGGCCCTGCGAGCACATGCGCCGTTACTATAGAAATACAGTTTCCTGTAAGGAACATACTGCCATCTTATGTGAAGCAACATCCCGCTACATTACTGCGGCCAGCCAAATCTAGGGTTAACACACCAATAAACAATCAACCCAGTGTTGGCACCTCCTGAGTCCTTGATCGATCACCCATCACAATTGACGTCGTTGCTTGCCATTCCTGAACCTGACGTACACGTCCCTTTGGCTGTCCACCCGTTGCCGTTGTTGCGGTGTGGAGCACTTTCCAGATATCCGCCATGGACCCGGCCATACATAAATGGAAAAGACAAACACAAACGATTAGTATTTCTGGCTTCTTGACCATAACTGCAATACACGTGTCTGCATTACATTGCCCTCACATGCTAAGTCTTAGCTAAGATCAGCGCCAGATGCATTCCCCTTAACACTCCAACTGTAAGTGTGTAGAATAGCATCAGTCTGTGCTCCATGTGGAGAGTTTGAATTAGTGTTACGGAGAGGGTGCCCATTAGTATGACCTTCATTAAAGAATAGTACACAGTGTGAAGTGCAGTGACACAGTGCATTCATGGTTATCAAACAATTATGCCGCAGCCAATTACATTCCTGGCCAGGCCAATGCTAACGGTACTCCCGAAGTCCGACAACACATACCAGCATACCATAGTGTACCAGCACATGGTGCCAATGGCTTTCGACACAGGCCCCCAAATTCTTAATGTAGCTCACCGGCCATGATGTGTGCAGTTTCGTGCAGTAAGTACATTGTTGGGACGTCTTATCCAATAAGAACATTGTTAGGTGACTGCATGGTGCTGTCAATGAATTAGCCATCTACTGGTGAACCTATATCCCTATTTCTCTTCCCAACATCGTCCCTGAGATTAAACATCCAAGCACCAAAGTGCGGGAACTAATCCTATCATTGCGAAAAAGCACTCATAGCCCCTATGAACTACCACTGTACCATCAGTTCTGGCCTGCAAGTGCATGGGATACAGATAAGGGTCTCTCAATGACATAGCCCCACTTGCCTACCCCTAACCCCACTTACAATGTCTGTTTTACTATCAAAGTCTTTAGGCATAGAATCTCAGATCGAAAGGGGCACCGTCTTTGCCAGTTCAGCAGCAAAGTCATTAAGCATAGGATTAGCACATTGCTATCCGTGCCGAGTTGTAAAATGGCCCAAAAGCCTTTACAAGTCCAGGCACAACATTACAGCGTCGGCTTTTGGTAAACTACCATCTAAACCAACCTGACATGATCAAAGCCACCCCTGACGTGTGTGTCACTCTCATTAGAGACCTCAGAGAGGTAGAGGTATAGCTCTGTCCTTACCCAAGGGGGGCACCCAGTTTAGTTCTAAACAAAACACGTTCAGAAATACAGTGCTGCATAAATTATTCAATACAGAAGCAGGGAACCCTGGGTAGTTCTCAAATTTAGGTGGAAAGGAGCTCCGGTATAGAGCACTCAACATCAACGGCAACAACTACAGCTCCGCCTCTTGGTTAAATTACCATCCACGACAACCTGACATGATTAACAGTAACTCCTGACATATGTTTCACACTAATTAGAGCCCTCAGAGAGGTATAGCTCGGTCCCTATCCAAAGGAGCACCCAGTTTAAGTCTAACAAAAACCGTTCATAAGTAAAGCTTTTCATAAATTATGCAGTAAAGAAGCAGAGAACTCTGGGTAGTCTTCAAATTTAGGTGGAAAACAGCTCCTGTATAGAGCACCCATAACATCAGTGGCACCTTAAATCTGCTCATCTCATTACAGTGCTCAGAGAGGTATAGTTTAAGTCTTACAAAAAACCCGATCAGAAATAAAGTGCTGCATAAAATTATGAAATAAAGAAGCAGAGAACTTGCCCCTCCCCTGGTAGTTCTCCAGATTAGGTGGAAAGCAGCTCCCGTATAGCGCACTCTCATCATCCGCGGCACACTACATTTTTGCTCCCCCCAGGTGCCTTGATGAGATCAGCGTTTAGGTCTCCCCATAATAATAAATGAGATAAGAGTCTTTTACACACTACTGGTTTTCCAAGCCCATAACAAAACTAACAAACCTTTACTGTTATGTGTGTTCTTCCCATTGATTGAATACCCACGTGAAGACAATTTAGGTACAGGGAAACTGGCTGGAACTGCCAATTCCACTTCGCACCATCGCTCCGCCCTGGACTTAGATACACGTTACTCGCATGGAGGACCCAAGCAGAGAGTATTAGCAGGGAGAATTTCAGCGCTTGATTTAACTATAAAATGAATGGCTATACTTAAACTTATAATTGTGCAATAACACATTTCACCCAGTAACTAAGCAATTAGGGATTTTTGGGACCTCAGACCCCAGACAATGCCTTTCCCAATATTGATGCAGGTATCAATTACCGTACACATACACTTCTTTTCTTTTGTTACAAAACATTAGCACGTGTGTGACCGTCATTGTGATCCACACGACCCATGCGCGGCACTCCTGTCAATACCCCCAGATATATGTTAACAGTATCATACCTAGAAGTCAGGACGATTGGCTTTGTCGGTGGCTGTTCGCTGCCTAAGATCAATATGCTACATATAAAGCGGTCCCAGTTGAAACAATGTTAAGAGCACAAAATCACAATTCACATTAAAAGATATATAAAGAACTTTCTGGAAAAATTACTCTGTGAGATGTTATTTAATACACATCCTCAATTGCAGATCAGTTGCATGTACATTTATCAAACAAATTAATAAACTTATTCTTATTGCCCAAAGAGGGAAGGGCGTGGGAAAGAAGGAAGAGGTGAGGGAAGGGAGTGTAATCAGGGTAGTGCAAAATATAGAAAAGTTTCAAAAGAAATCACACGTGGTCTCATGTACATTTAGAATTAGGTACCACAATGACATATATACATTGCCATTCAAGTATTTCATACAATTGAATATTCCTATCCCATTACAATCTAACACAGCCAAAAATGATCTGTTGTTGGTGGGTAGGAATGGAAGAGGGCGTGTCGACGTTTCGACCCCAGAGACGTAGGCTGATTCATGCCCTACTGCGGGGTCTTCATCAGGACAGGTGGGGGTAGGATGCTAGGGAGGTGAAGGAGGGCACCTATGAGTAAAAGCATACTATTCAGTATGAGGAATATTACATACAATTACTTAAAGAGGCTATAACAATCGCAACATATTACCTAAAAAGCCACACCGAGTCGCGTGGCACCGTCTAGGACACGTAGTGGGCCAGGAGGCTCCGGATGTGAGAGAGAGAGTGAACCTAAAAGAATTAGGCTTTGATCAGAGTTGTGGGCAGTAATAAAGTAAGTCCCACACCAACGAAATTTACTTTTTGTCAAAATGTGCTTTAATGAGAAAGCATTGAAGATTACCCACCCGGGTTAAAAACAGGGGAATCATCATACAGTAGAGGACGAAACAACCAGGGCACATCAGGATAAACCCAAATCGTCATGCCCTATTGGCGATCTACATTATTATAAGATCTCTGTTGTTTTTTCTCAAAGATCAAAAAGAGGGTTGGGTATCAGCATGTTAACGAGAGTGAAATCCACCTCATGAGTTACTTCAGCACTGAAGTCAGCAAATACAACGACTTGTAATACTCAAATATATAGTTACCCAAAAGTCACGGAATAAAGCAGGACTTCATATGTTGAAATTAACGAACATTAATTTCCATAGCGTATTTCAGTTTTGGTTAGCGATCTGAATAGGAAGGAAAACAGGGGGGGGTTTGTTTTAATTTAATGGCCCTGAGACTTAACCGCTTATCTACTGTCTTTGCTAGAGCACACTGATCGTATAGTCATGACTCACCACAAACGTGGCGGTGATATTTCCTGCTGGATCCGAGCTTCAATCTATGATAAATCACAAGTCGGATGCTTAGTGTTATAAACTATTCACAGAAAATGCCTACATTGGTTCTAAATGCCGTATTACACTTACCACGGAAGACGCGGCTGTTCCCTCTCGCGCACATCTCAACTCGAGTGACAGCGAGTGCAAACCACCATTGTTATTTAATGGCGGAAGATAGCGTTCACGTGTGCTTGCATCAGCTAGATGACTGCTGTTTACTTGGCCAATGGCGATCAAGACTTAGTTTGGAAGAAAGACTACTCCGTTACGGTTTAGAACCGGCTGAAATTAAGCCCACTGCAGTATACGAGGAATTAAAAATGCAATTTACACCTTTGGGATTACTAGTAGCTCAAAGAGTTGTGTTCGATGACATTGTAAAATATAAAATCGATTAATTTCCACCCCGCGTGAAAAGTATTAAAGCCATTGCGGCCATAATCATAAGTATTAGGTCAAAGCTTTATGGTTACTGGTAGCTCAAAGAATTATATTTGGTGACAAATATAATAATTCCACTTGAAAAAGCATTGTGGCCATAGTCATGGGTACCCGGTACGTGCACACGATAGGTTGGGCGTCATGTTTGAGATTTATTGAATATTACTATCTATGTTTACTATGTTTGTAGCAATTAGATTAATTCGACAGTGTAGGATATAGAATCTCATATACACTACACTCTGCATGAAAGAGAATTTGACCATAGTCATGAGTACTGGATACAAGCTCACAATAGGTGGCGCCTCATGTTAGAAATGTATTGAATATTGTTACCGAAATTATCTATAACAGTTAGATTAATTCGCTGGGGGAGATTGTATGACCACCTTCATCAGAGAAAAACACAAAAAAGTCACAACAGTACAATTCATTAATCACAATTGTATGAATGCTAGACTATTTAGTGGACATTGTCAATCTGTTCATCTGTACGTAACCTGCAGAAAGACAAAATCATTTAGGAGAAACCACAGTTAATGTAAGGGATAACCGGCATTCAATGCAAACATGCTAACTGAGCATAACTAGTGTCTTGCTCATTTAGCCCATGTTGTATAGTATCCAAACGGGTCATCCATTTGCTTTCCCTTAGATTGAGGACAGAGCCAATGTTCCCACCCCTAGGCCCCAGGGCAACTTTTTCTAGGACCACCCATTGTATCTCGTCGACAGTGTGGCCGGCCCTTCTGTAATGGTCCACTAGAGGTGCCCCAATGACCTTGCATCTAATCCTGCTCTGGTGCTGGAGAATGCGTGCTTTGACTTTTTGCTGTGTTTGTCCTATGTAGGCAAGGCCACATGGGCACGTGATACAATAGATGACACAGTTCGTGTTACAATTTGTAAATGTCTTAAGATCTATATTGTGATGTTTATAACTGAACTGGTTGGTTTGTAAGCACATTGGGCAAGCCTTACAGTGTCCACATCTGTAATTACCAATCGTAATCGGTAGATTCCACATAGTTTGTAGGGAAGGTTGGTTCAGGGGTTTCCAGGAAGGAGCACACTACATGATCCTTTATACTTTTTGATTTCTTGAAAGAATGCATAGGTAACTTGGGTTGTCCAATATCCTCGGATACTAATGGCCAATGTTTGTTTACGATTTTTCGTATGTTATTGCTTTGTGTGCAGTACGTGGTTACACAGATCATCCTCTTCTTACTATCATCTTTTTTAGACTGTGGGGTAAGAAGTTCATCCCGTGGGCTATACGATGCCCGTTTCTGGGCTCTCCTAACAAGTCCCCGCGGATATCCCCTTTCTACCAGTCTGGAGCTGAGATCTTCTGATTCTGAAAAATAGTAATCTTTCTTGGTGCAATTGCGCCGTATTCGAAGGAATTGTCCCACCGGTAAATTGTCTCTCAAGCCTCTTGGTTGGTGGCTATCATACAGTAATAATGAGTTGCGCTCTGCTGGTTTCCGATACAGTGTGGTTGCCAACTTATTATCTTCATGGAAGATCGTGATGTCTAGAAAATCCACTCTTTCACAATTCGACTGCATGGTGAATTGGATATCCCGGCTCTGCTGATTCAGCTATAGATGGAATAGGTTCAAGGCTTCTTCTGTACCCGTCCATAGCATCAGGACGTCATCGATGTAGCGCCGCCACATCGTCACGTGATCTTGATAAGGATTATTCTGACTTAGCACATGTTTCCGCTCATAATCAGCCATATAGATAATGGCCAGGTCCAGCACAAAGGCTGCCCCCATTGCGACGCCCTTGGTTTGAAGGTAGAAATTTCCTTGAAACATGAAAAAGTTCTTACTCATGGCAATAGTCAGGAGTTTAATAATAAACTCTGTTGGCACAGCCACAGGTGCTGTACGACCATCAAGTGCCTCACGCATAACCTCCAATGCCTCTATCTGTGGGATACTTGTGTAAAGGGACACTATATCGCATGTCACCAACAGTTGTTCATCGGTGTGGAATTCCATGCCATCTACCAAATTTATAGTTTGCATCGTGTCCCATAAGTATGTGGCTGTACCCTCAGCTAGTGGTTTCAAGAAAACATCTATATACTTGCAGAGGGGCTCCAGGATTGATCCACAACCAGACACGATTGGGCGTCCTGGGGATTCAATAAGCAGCAGCCATGGCTTGTATATAATATTAAAAAACGCTTACACTTGATGCCCTGGGGACACTACGACACTATTGCTGCTCCTCGGTTTCAAAAAGGAAGTGGAAATCCGGAGGGAAAATCACTCTTTAATGGCTATCCTTCCACCAAAAATGCTCACTTGGCATGCCTTAATACCGTAACTTTTTCACAAGGCTTCCAGTTGCCATATTTTATGGCTACACACATGTTTACAACTAAAAGTCAAATAAATAAATAATCGAAGCCAGTTATTTTAGTACCCACATGAATAATATTGAGCTTAATTGTACCTAAATGAGATACAAAGTGCACGTGCTCTTTTGAAATACACCCTTGAACAAAATCTTACACCCAAGTCCTTCGCAGGCTCCGTGAATACATGCACTTGCTCCTTATGCCACTAACTGTTGTAATTAACCCCGTCTCCCTGAAATAGACGGGTGCAATACAAGTATTTCCTGATGACCGCCAATTACACACACACTCATTCAAATAAATGAGTGTTACACCATATAACCATGAAATTAAGATTGCTACACCAAATCTCTCCAATTACATGCGTAAAAAGAACCCAAATCCCTAGAATGACCATGTTGATTCGATGTGTTCTAGACTGTGCGAGCTGTAATATTTCAGGTACCTCTCCCATAGTGTAGGCAGGGTGTTTGTGTGCCCGTCACTGAATTTAGAGCCCCATGCCACTACTGCCTTTTACGTCAACCTCGCTTGGAATGTTGGGAGATTTAAAACCATAGTTACAGCAGGTAAAAGTGAGACTTTTAGACGCAGCGCACACTCATTGCTTTTGTCTAAACCTTTTGTACAGAAAAGTATGGCCGAATGACATGACAGTAAGTCGTAGTTAAGGATGCTGCCGCAAATACCAAGGGGCTTATTTGAAATTGTGACTTTAAACTAATTTTTTAGTCATCGCCTGACAATCACATTTTCATCAATTCGAACATGAAATTCTCTATGCTATTCTGTGTGAATTACAAAAGAAGCCTGTTCTTACCGCGTTATAGATATTATGCGGAGACACTCACTGGGCTTTCCCCGAGCTGCGCGCGTCTGAGGGCCCTCTGCAACTCTCGAGATAAAACACATTAGCCTCCAAGATGATAAGCTGGCAGCTCTTAAAATAGTGAGGTAGTGTGGCTCACTGGTTAGAGGCGGCAGACCCGAGAGCAGAGGACGGCCCGGGACCAGGGTTCGATTCCCGGCGCGGCAGGTTTCTGGACCAGGGTCAGCGGACTCGGTAATTCTCTCGCCTCGGTGCCCACTCTGATCAGCGATCACACTCGGCAACTCTGGGCATTAGCTTGCCTCATCTTCACTAATGGCCCCACCAGACCGCCGGGGATGCCTGGTCTCACCCTGGAGATACCCATTAAGGGACCATCTCTCAGGGAAGCCAGGAAGGGTTTCACAGCGGTCGAAGCGCCTTGGGACCCTCCGGGTAAGTAGTGCGCTATATAAAATGCCTATACATACATACATTAAAATACAGCCCCTGCGCTCTATTGATGTGTGCAGCACTAGCGCTCGGAGTAATCTTCTCCGACTCGTTCAACGAAAGTTGGAGCCCTTTACACCCGCATTGATCGTTTAAATGATTACCAAATTCAGAGGTACACTGTAACCTGAGCCAGCCCGCAAGTATTAATGACCAATTGTGACTTGGATATTATTACATTCGTCGGTGGTGAGGTTTAAACTCACTGAGCCATCCTGCTGCCCGCGCACAGCAGATGAAAGCCCTGCACACCCGCACAGAGAAAACATGGCGCCCATGGCTCACCTTTAAACCCCAGTGTCCTGCCCACACCCGGGCTCCGCCGCCAAGAGCGTGAAGACTCCGCACCTCCTGCCGGAATGATGTTGCCTCCGCTCGGCACAGTTCTCCAGACAATCTAACTTCTTTTTGGGATCGCTCCCCGACTCTTCCCGCACCGCACGCCCCTCCAGCTGCCCTGCCCATTCCATCAACACTGCTTCTTGTTTAGTAAACATCCACGCTTGCCCACGCCCCAGCCTGCGACACTCCGCTGTCCCAAACGCGAAGACCCGCACAGGAGAATAAACGAGAAAAATAATTACAGGCCACATCCCGGCCTGCGACGCTCCGTTGTCCCAAATGCTACGACCTGCAAGGGAGAAAAACACAAAAATTAATTACAGCCTCCTAGAGGCTGGAAGGGGCAGGCCGTGGTGCGCCATGTCAAAGAGGCCGACTCCCGCGCTGCATGGCCTTTTAACCCCTCGCAGGCCAAGCCGGACCTAACCGGCCTGGCCTTTGTTCCCATTGTGACCCGGAAGTGATTCAATCACTTCCGGGTCACCAGGGAACTCGGGGCGAGTGGGGGCCGGTGCGCCCCGCCATAGTTGCGGCGGCCCCGCCTTTCCATAAAATTCCTACCAACTGGCATTCCCACAATTCTCCCGATAATTATGGTGCCCAACTTGTGTGGGTTGCCCCACCGCCAGTGATAGGAAATGACCCAAAATGCAATATGAATAGATCAAATATTTCCACTTAGCACACTGTGAGAAAGTGGCTCTATATATACTGGACAATAATGAAGTACAGTGTGTATAGAGTCCACCAACCCCAAAGGTATAACAGAGCTTAAAGTCAGAACTGACCTTACTCTCAAAAGTGGTATCTTGGTGGAGCAGTAAGGCAGTATCAGAGGACAGTGTAAAGCATTTGTTGTACACACTCAGTCAGCAAAAGGTTTCACACACTCAAGAACTGAACTCCAGGCCAATTGTTATTATATCCTCAGATATAGTTGTTTTATTTTTAGAACCAACAGTTATAAAATATACTTTTCAAGTTATGAGTACTCTCATGTAAATACTTTGCAGAGGAGCAATACAGTTTGGGCACACAATAAGTACAGGATAGCTAGTAAGCAACACAGTTCTGAAACACACTCTAGCATTGAGCTCAATGGGTTTTTCACAGGTAAGTACAGTTGATTACTTTATGGATTACTTTGGTTGTGCCAGGACTAGATCTTAGATTCAGTCCTGGGGTCTGAGCTGAAACCAGATTAGCAAAAACGTTTTAGTTACTGTAATGAATTTTCATGAATATACAGCTGTTTTAAAAGTTCACACTTAGAAACTTTTCAATGTAGCTCTGACAATGTTATTCAATGGGAGGAAATTCAGGTTGCAGGTAAAGTACGATTGTGTTACTTTTGTAATCCAGCACTAGTCTCCTAGAGCCAGCACTTGGGGCTTAACTCAAAACAGGTAGGTAATTGTGTTTCAGTATTTTGTGCGATTTTTAAAGAATATTTGCAGTTTTCAAAGGTAGACGGAAGAAATTTCATAGGAAAGCAGACAACGGGTTCCTATGGAGAAAATACAGGTTACTAGTAAACCCGTTAGGGATTACTTTTGCGTTTCAGTACTGGGCTGAAAGGTACAGTACTGGCTTCTCCCCTGATCACAGGTGAGTACTTTCGAATTCGGACTTTGGCTGATGTTATAGGAATATTTTTAGTTTTCAAAACTTCACACTTAGAACATTTTTTCGAGTCAAAATGGGTTAATGTTATCCAATGGCAGGTAAGTGAATTACCAGTTTCCAGGTGAGTACTTGGTTGGTGAAGTTAGGTTTCTGGGCATGGACTCAGGGGTCCCCCAGGGTCAGGTGAGTACAGTTAGTTCAGTCCCAGCGGCACAGGGGCGGCCGGGTGCAGAGTTAGGTAGGCCCAATGATATAAAATGAGGGAAAGGTGACCTTCGGTTGGTGGCTGCTGGCGAGCAGGCCACGCGGCTCTAGGAGCTGGGCTCCTGGTCACTTGCTCAGGGCAAGGGGGAAGTAGGATAGGGCCAAGGGGTTACAGCCAGCGGCACTCTGGTGGCTGGGTGCAGGGCGCTTTTGAGCCGTCGGGTGCTCAATGTTATCCAATGAAGATCTTGAAAAAGGAACAAAGGCTGCAGGCTTCGGGACGGTGACTCTCCAGGGGCGACCAGCAGTTCGAGAGGTAAGTTGGGATGATGGAGCACAGGTAGGTACCCTAAAGGGAGGCACAGAGGGCCACGGGGCACCGGGTGCAGGGTGTCTTTGGGGGTCGGAAAAGCTTACCCTCGGCTGGTCACGGTTGGGGTGGCCCCTGGTTCTGAGTCTGCAGGCGTCAGCTGGTTCATCGAGGAGGGTCTTTGGGCACTGGAATTTGGGTCCCAGTCGCCGGGAGACATCCTCGTGGTCTTGGTTCGGGTTGGCCTGGCCCGGGCTCGGCTGGTGCAGAGTGGGCTGGTCCGGAGCTTCCTGGTAAGCACCAGGTGGGTTGTTGCAGCAGAGCCTCTGCTGATGGGAGTCCCAATCTTTGAGAGGGTCAAGGCAGGCAGGTCCTCTGGGTGTCCCAAGGTTGCCGGAATTAGGCAGGAGCAGGTTCCAGGATTAACAGGCCGGAAGGGCTGGGGCCAAGTCAGTTGTTGTTGCCCTGTTGTTAGCAGCTGCACGGCGGGTCTTCTTCTTCTTGATCTTCTTTCTTCTTTTGATATCGGGATCAGAGAAAGGAAGGTTCAGGGAACCCCTAAATACTACATTTAGGGGCGTTACAGGTAGGGCAAGGGCAGGGACCAATGGGTCCCTGTCCTGGGGTGAGGACACCCCCTAGCCTGCTCCTTTCCTGAAGGAGGGGGGAAGGAGCCTAGCTGGGATTGGGCAGGGCTCACCATCTACAAGATGGCCGGAGCCCGGGGTCGTGCTTAAACTCACCTCGCCTCCTCCACCTGAGGGGTGGAGTTGGCAAAAGTTGACACACAGTCCTTCCTGACGTAGTGTTTCCCGCCAATCTTCCCGCCAAAGTGGGGGTAGAACGGGTTGGGGGCCAGCTGCTGGGTACAGCAAATGGTCTGGAGAAACTCTCAGAGGCGGTATGCCTTTGAAGCTTCCCCCTGTCCATCCTGGGGGAGGAGACATAGCACCTCGCCCAGGATGTGCATTGTCGCAGGCCCAGGAGAGCGGGGGTTCTCCACCCAGGGGTCCAGCAACATGTCTGCGGTGTGGCAGCCTCTGAAGCCACTCAGCCTAGACGTGGATTGTAGGTTCGTATTTTGGAGAGCATCTCTAAGATTCCTTCTCATTCATTTTACATTAAATCCCACACTGGCATCAGTGCGGGTTTAATGTGCTGAGAAGTTTGGTACCAAACTTGTCAGTCTTCAGTGTAGCCATTATGGTGCTCTGGAGTTCGTAATGACAACCTCCCAGCACCATATACTCTTAAATGACATCGCTGCACTTACAGGGCCCAGGAATGGCCCTGGGTACTGTAGTGGCACAGGGCTCATGCACCCGTGCCCTCACCTCTGGCATAGGGCACCCAGCTAGAGGGGTGACTGAAGTATGCGAGGGCAGTGGGTTCTGTGGGCATGGCACACAGGGTTGTGTGCCATGTCAACTCTTGTTTTAGTTCTAGACTTAGGCACTCAGCCTGCAAAGGCAGTGTGTGGGTGCCAGGGTACAGGGCCCCTGAGGGTGGCACAATAAGTGCTGCAGCCCTCAGGAGTCTTCTCTGGTCACCATGCCCTGGGTACCTAGGGTACCATTTACTAGGGGCTGACAGGTGGCCAGAGATGCCAATGGGGTATTTTGTTTCAGCATAGTTTTTCTTTCTAGGGAAGGAACATAGGCCCTGGGTACCTGATTAGCAGGGACCCAGGGCACACTTAGTCAAAGCACATCAGCAGTTCAGAAAAAAAAGTGGGGGCCTACCAAGGCAAGAAAGATGGCACTTTCTCACACAGAGACACTATTTTTACAGGGCATGTAGCTGGGGATTTTGGGTCTGTCTTTGGCTGCCGCCTTACAAAACACACATTTTCCAGAAACTTAGACACCAGTGGTGTAAAACATGGTGTGGTTTACATGGCTCTCACAATGTTTTCTTACCCAGAAGTTCTGGCAAACCTCAAACCTTGGTTAACCATGCATTTTCCTCACATTTCTGTGAAGGTACGTTCCAGAATAAATACAGGTATCTACACAGTTCCAACAACACAGGGCTCCCACACATCTCCGGATAAAAACTATACCGTACTGTGGAGTGGGCCTAGTGCCTGTGAAAAGAAAGACCCCAAAACACAACATAGGCAGAAAACAATTTTCCACTCAAAATGAGTGCTTTTTTTGTAGTGCAGGTAGCTATGGGCCTTGGATCGGTGGTCACTCAGGAAATCCTACCAAACCAGGACTTTTCTGAAAATAAAAGCCCTAGGGGATTTATGGAGAGTGTGCCTTGAATGAATTCGACAATGTTTTATTAAGTGCAATGCCCTGAAAATGTAGGCTATATTCACACTTTTCCCTCTCATTTCTGTGAGACATTTCTGGAATCTGCACTTATCCATAACATTCGGTTTCTCTTATGGGCACTAGGCCAGCCACACAAGTGTGGGTGCTTTTTTATCAGGAAAAGTGCAGGTGGAAGGGATTTTGTGGATCCCTGTAGAGTCTGGAAGTTTTCACCACAGAAATGTGGGAATTTGTTTTGGTTTTAAGCAAAGTTTAAGATTTGCACAGCATTGTGGGTAAGACAATGTTGCAGGAACCATGAAAGGCACTCAGCCCTGAACTCCCCCTTATGTCTATTTTTGCGAAATGTTTGCATTTAGCAGGTTTCTTTGGGTGGCGGCCAAGCCCAGGCTCAAGTATTGCAGCTACCCATATTGCTGTATCACGATTACTCTATGTTTTGTACTGGGCCCTTTTGCGCCGTCAGCGATATGCCAAGCCACACAAATGGGCTAGAGTTTATACTGGGAGAAGTGTATAATGCTGGGAGATGGATGTTAGGAATTTTATGGATCCATGCAGATTCTGGAAGTTTAGGTCACAGAGATAGTGAGTTTAGTTAAAGGTTGTGTTTTGCAGAGCATTGTGGGTAAGAAAACATTGTGGGATCCACGCAATGTAAACCACCCTGGACTTCCCTGGCGCCTGATTTTGAGAACTGTCTGCATTTGGTAGGTTTACCTGGGTGACGGCCAACACCCAACAGAATCCAAATTTCCTCTCACTTGGTTTCTTCCTCAGGGGACCAGAAAGACTGTTGCACCTTTAGGGATGGAATCTGATGCCATAATAGGCCAAATCCCACAACATCCTTAAAATATATATATTCCTGGCATCCTGTGGGCTTCCTGCCAACCCTTTGGGCAAATTATGCCAAATCCTCTCTGCTCCTTAGAGGTATTGCCTTTTGTGGGTTGGTAGTTTGGCTCAGTGCCAGGGTAGGGCACCCCACCCTTTGTTTTGCCCAAATATAAAATCAGTGATGCCTTGTGTGCGTTCAGCCCTCATGTGTGCACATGATGGGCAAACCCCTCCAACCAGGCCAGAGAAACTCTGCTATACCTTCTGCTGTGGGAGAATGGGTGATACCAGTGTGGGCCTCCCTCATCCTTTTGTTTCTTTGTTAGGGTACTATTTTGAAATCCCTGGTGTTAAGTGGGCTTTCTACCCGAGGCTAATTAGGGACAGCTGCCCAATTTTCTCCCCAGGGGGCAAACTACCATCTGCCCTCTGGAGTTGGGGACAATAAGAATTCATTGTCTCTTTTGGGGTGGGGTTTGGCACAACACCAGGGTGGGGCAACTCCATCCCTTTGTTTTTCCCAAATGTAAAATCCCTGGTGTCAATTGGGCTTTCTACCCCGAGGCAGATTAGGGACAACTGCCCAATCGGGATACACCTCCTAACTGCCCCACCCCTTTGGGAGCAGAATTATTTTATTGTCCTTCAGGGTTGCAGTTTGGCCCAGTGCCAAAGTAGGCCTCCCCGTCCTTTTGATTGTTTTGGTGCCTTTTTGAAATCCCTGGTGTTGAAAGGGGTTTCTGCCTTCCAGGGGTGGAGGACAACTTAGGGCACACTGCCACCGGCCCCTCAGTGGGGCAGAAAGACTGTATTGCCACTTTTCGTGTGGTTGGATGGCCCAGTGGCAGTGTGGGGCACCATGCCCTTTTTTCTCTCAATGTACAGTCATTTAGTTCTAGTGGGCTTTCTACACAGCAGGTGCAGATTAGGGACAAATCCCCAATCAGGGCAAACCTTTTATTTGCCCCAAGGAGGACATAAAGGCTGTTTTGCCCCTTTTGGAATTGGATATATAAAAAAGTGAATGGCACGCGTGAATTAATCTCAGCCACTGGTAAGTATTAGGGGCTACATCCCAGTCCACTTTTATTTTCCATACCATGTCACCTCAGTTTGGACACAGCCATCTGCTACCTTTTCCATTACTGAAGCCCCTGTAGGTTAGCTCTCCAGCAGCTGTCAATGAAGTGTTGTATGGCGTTTTAGGATCCAAGCGAATTTTCCCGATTCATGCCCTTATATAGGTACAATTCACATTGCCCTAATATAGGCATAGAAATCATTCCCTTATTTAGACAGAGCCCATGCCGTCCAAATACAGGCAAGGCTACTTCCACCCGTACCAAAATGTCACAACGATTTCTTGGAAAATCGGCTAAAGCAGTCAGGGACTTCCCATTGCTTGAATATTGATTTGTCCAAGAACTCATGTACTTTACAAAGAACTGCTATTCCCTTGGGGTTCTTTACTGATGTTATTATGCCTGACTTTACGTCAAACTAGACACCTTCAAGGTATAAATATGCCTTCACTTGCTCTAGCAAGACACAGTGGTTCGGAGCAGTTCAACTATCTACTTGCCCGACGCAGCTCGCTATAGCAAGAGCCGAAGGAAGCCGACCCTCCAGTTGACGCACTGATCGAGAAGCTGTCCTTTCTCTCGCTGAGAATCCAGCTCCAGTGTTTCCAAGCTCCCATTGTGGGGTGTTGGGAAATCGAGTCCCAAGACTAGAGATACCAGACCTCCTTCATTCTAAACTAAGGTATGGAGCGGATTAGAACCTAAGAGAAATCTTGAATAGATTCTTGGCAAAGGAAACCAAATCTATGCTACTCAATACTTACTCCCTCCCGCGTACTAGGCTTAGGTTAGGTACATTGGGTTAGGCGTATTTTTGAAGCACCAGTTGAGTACTTTTAGCCATTGTTATTTTTGTATGTATTTATATATGGTTTAGAAACCATACAATGTTTTTACAGTATTATTTTATGATATTGTTCTCGCTGTACGCACTATACTTTGCAGCATGCACTACGATTGTAGCAGTTCACTTTACTTGCATGAGAAAGAAGACTGTTCAATAAAACCTTTTATTGAAAACTCCTGTCTCTCTATTTCTCTGCACCTCTGTTGAAACTAAGCATGCATGATTGACTGAGTGACATTCTTTCTATTGTTTCCACGACTATAGAGATACAATTCTTATTCTTGGGAAACAAAGTTGTCATGTTTATGCGGTTGTCAGAAACTAATCCCTTCTTGTAAATTCGAGAAAGTTTCTAGTGACCTCTGAGCTAGCTGGCACTCACTATTAAGTTTAATGCATTCAATAGAGACCTAGCCGACCTCAGTCCTACGTCTAATGTATAGGATATATTATTCCAATGCGCAGAGCCTATTGGGAATATAGGAACTACACTACATGGCGCCCAACGTTTGGGAAGGCACTAATTTAACGCTAGATAATAGAGTAACTCAGTCGTGCTTTTCACAGAGACCCCTTTTTTCCCGTAAAATACTCCAATAGACGTCTGGAGTGGGTGAAAGGATAAAATATGCGCCATAACTGAGTAGCACGAAAATCCTATGTATTAGTTTTTAGTTTGTTCAACGTTAAAGGATACAGTGTTCCAAAATATTGTGCACCTTATCTTTGTTTTCTTGAAACTTGCTCTGCAAACTTTCATAAAACAATGTCTCTTAACGGCGACAACAAATCAATGGTGGAGCTGCAGCAGCTTCAGCCCAACCAGGCTTAGACGTTACAGGCTTCCAAGAGACCAATTAGGATGCTATAATCATCCCGTAAAATGTAAGGAAAACCATCACTATAAAACTTAGAACAAATGGCCTATCATCAAGAGGTGGTAGGGTGATTTTTGTCATAGAGGCACATGAATATCGGCAGACAGAGGTATTCTTTTCATGGATTATCTTCCTTGAAGCAAATCCAGTAACACCTGTGTTTCACTTCTACAAAGAAGAGGAACCTCCAACGGAATACACTCCTTTCGAGGATGTTGAAATTCCACTAACATACCAAGGGCACGCACGCACCCTACAACATCAAAATCACATTACCAGGCTCGGTCCGCTAAGTAGACCAGGAGCAACATGGCCGGTATTAGCCAGCTATATACCACATCCTGCCATTGAAGAAATGTCAGGCGAAGAACTATTAGTTCAACTTAAACAATTAATCAAAATCCATAGACAATTGGTTCAATATGTCATGTTGACTCTAACAGTCCAACCTCCTATAAGTATTCCACAACACACCCCTTACCAGGGGAACAAAAATAACATTACACCACAGACTATACAATCAGTCATTGGTAAATTGCCTGCAAAACTGGAACAAATTCCATTCTGGATAGCTCAAAAATTTACTCAAATCAAAACAGTATTTCCGGATACTACCCCTCATGAGAAACAGAGGATTCTAACAATCTGTTTACCAATGGAGATCACACCACACCTGAAGGACTGTTACACTTGGGTACAGTCTTTGCTGCAATCTACACAAAAACACATGATGTTCCGTCTATGGCGGTAATACCAGACATCCTGAAACAGATTCAGAATGAATACGGGGCAGAGCCTGCCTTCAATCTGGTTATGAAACTACTGAAAGATTTCACACAGGTCTCAACAATAATATTAGCTAATAATAAAGGTGAGGCAGCATCTGTGGCGATCCGCCAAAAGTTAAGAGAATTTGATGTAAATGAGCAACCATATGAACTGGCCAGAATAATTGAAATATCCTATGAAGAACTAGGTAGATACAGTTTGGGTGGGAAACCAGTTAAACCCCAACTAACTGAAAGTCCTGAAAAGATCTTTAATAAAAACACTCTCACTGTTCCTAAAAAGAAGTGGGAGAACACTAAACAAACTTCTAAAGAGAAGCGTTCTCAATCCCAAGGTAGGTTTACTCAAAAGGAGCCCTCTGAAAAGAGGTATAATCTCAGGAAGAGGAATAATTTGAGAAAACCTGATAGATATCAAGATACTGATACATGTTCCTCTCGTACCTTTCAGACTTCCCCACAGAAATCGGAAAGAAGAGGATGCTCAGAACAAAAAGAAGAACGTGTGAAGTCCAAAGACGATCAACACGTTCTGAAAAAAAAGAAAACCCAATTCACGACTTGAATGAGTACATCCAAGTTAGTGGAGAAGTGTGGCTCCCTCCGTTAGAAGCGGCAGACCCTGAAGCAGAGGTCGGCCCGGGACCATGGTTCAATTCCCGACGCGGCAGGGTCTTGGGTCAATGTCCGCGGACTCAATAATTCTCGCCTAGGTGCTTACGCTAACCATGGGTCACACTCTGCAACTCTGGGCAATAGCTTGCTTAATCTCCACAACGACCCTCTGAAGTTTTCAGGCTTCAGAGGGTCTAAGTTAGGTTTCTTTAATATAGGAGAGACCCATGCCTGCTTCCATTTAGCTGGAACAGTAGCTGATGAGAAAGAGGCATTATTAAGGTTGTGTAACGGGGCCAGACAACACAGTGAACACACAATCTGAACCAAAAATGATAGAAAAATGCGTTACCCAGCAATCACTAGGGACATTAGAGCTCAATACAGGGGTGTTATCCTCTCTGAGGAAGGGAGAGTTAACCGTAGCCCAGAATAAGATATTATTTTGTATCTCTGCAGCTTGGTTAAGTGATTCCCATGCTTCCTGCTGTAATTCTCTTTTCCTATTGTTTAATGCAAGTTGATATTCTGCTCTTTGTTTAATTATTAGAGTAGTGTTCCTAGGTTTTATGGCTAAGGCCTTCTTCAACTCTGTTAAAAGCCTGGTACAAGTGTGGTCGAACCAACCTTGTCCGTGACTACGTTTATCTCTAATTGGTCTGGTAAACCTTGCATCAATTGATAAGTTAATATTTTTAAAAGCGGTTAAAATACATTCAGACCCAGTATTATTTTCAAGGATTAGAGTAATGTTGGTTAAACAATCAGAAACGATATAGCCTATAGATTCATCTGCTCTATCCCCAACTCATTTAACTCTAACACCATTAGGTCTGTGGGGTTCCACATTGATGACGGTATGACCCACAGCTACAGGACTCTCACTCCATAGCGAGCAGTCTAAGACAATATAGTTATGATCGCACAGAGAAGTAACTTCAATCCTGGGGGTTTCACAAAAGAAGGTAATACTCGATGACACAATAACATGATCGATCACCGAGCTTGTCCTCCAGTTTTTAAAAGTAGGGATGGTCAACCCATTTACATCTTTAGCAAAATCCAAGATTTCCAGATCATAATTGCTAATAAATTCATACAAAATTTCTCCATAGCTATTATGCCTAAAGTGGAGGTCTACATCACCAGTGTTGTTAACAACCACACAGGCTTTCTGAAAGGTCAGGTCACATAAAAAAATGTTAAAATCTCCTAACCATATGAAATCAAAAGAAACATTACATTGGTCAATTAGATCGTCAATAGCGCTAGCTAGATTTTTAACAACAGATGTCCTACTATCATCAAAAATATTGTTATAGTAGTTGATTAGGAGGACGTTCCGGCCATGATCATTGCGGAGCCACAATAACTGCACATGTGGTCCCACATTTAAATATTTTACAATCCTGATTTTTTTGATAATCGACACCAAGATTATAAGGCCTCCTTTAGCTCTCCCTGGTCTGGAACTAACTGCCTGCAGATTAAACGTTACAAACCCCTCAAAATGTACGTCCTCCCGACACCATGTTTCCTGGAAGCACAGGATATCATAAGTGTTAATAAAATCCTTCCAACCCAAAGTGTCCTGTTTAGATTTTAAATCAGCGACATTCCAGCTGACAATGGAGATGCCATTAAATACATTAGCGCTGGGGTTATTCAGAGGAATAGTGTCACCTACATCTTCCTCATTAATACTGTTCACTGGTGCTCCAGGGCTAATACCTCTTTCTATACATTGGCCGTCCACCATATTCAAATCGGGGTCAGGGGGCAAATCACAGGCATCAAGCACCCGGACAGTAACGGGCTGGCCAGGAACACAGGGCCAGATGTAGGTAAAAAACATTTACTGATTTTAAAATACCGAATTGTACCGATTCGGTATTTCAAAATCGGTAAATGGTATGTAGGTCCCAACATCTGGATTCGTTACCAAATACTTAACAATTCTTTAATTACCGTTTCGGTAAATACCGAATCGGTAATGCCCATTCATTCCTATGGGCTTTGAAGCCCATAGGAATGATTTAGAAAAGGGGGTGGTGATGAACAGAGTGTCTGAGTTAAACAGACCACTCTTACCCAGTCCAAAGATCAGGGCTTGATCCATCACCGTTATTTATCTCACTGCCCCATCCCAGCTCAGAACCTGGCTATATGCAAATCAGTCTGTCCCTGGCCCAGTGCATCATGGGAACAGGGCAGACTAAACTACCAAGCCAATTCTTCACCAGAAAGGAGACAAGCTACCGGGGACCGGTTTCTGGCATTTCAGCCTTCTTCGGCCCGGCTTGCTTGAATCCTGATGGAGCAGTGAGAAAGGGACTCATGTCTGAGTATACCCTGCCACACCTATAGTGGCCAAAAACGATTTAGAAAAGGGGGTGGTGATGAACAGAGTGTCTGAGTTAAACAGACCACTCTTACCCAGTCCAAAGATCAGGGCTTGATCCATCACCGTTATTTATCTCACTGCCCCATCCCAGCTCAGAACCTGGCTATATGCAAATCAGTCTGTCCCTGGCCCAGTGCATCATGGGAACAGGGCAGACTAAACTACCAAGCCAATTCTTCACCAGAAAGGAGACAAGCTACCGGGGACCGGTTTCTGGCATTTCAGCCTTCTTCGGCCCGGCTTGCTTGAATCCTGATGGAGCAGTGAGAAAGGGACTCATGTCTGAGTATACCCTGCCACACCTATAGTGGCCAAAAACGATTTAGAAAAGGGGGTGGTGCTGAACAGAGTGTCTGAGTTAAACAGACCACTCTTACCCAGTCCAAAGATCAGGGCTTGATCCATCACCGTTATTTATCTCACTGCCCCATCCCAGCTCAGAACCTGGCTATATGCAAATCAGTCTGTCCCTGGCCCAGTGCATCATGGGAACAGGGCAGACTAAACTACCAAGCCAATTCTTCACCAGAAAGGAGACAAGCTACCGGGGACCGGTTTCTGGCATTTCAGCCTTCTTCGGCCCGGCTTGCTTGAATCCTGATGGAGCAGTGAGAAAGGGACTCATGTCTGAGTATACCCTGCCACACCTATAGTGGCCAAAAACGATTTAGAAAAGGGGGTGGTGATGAACAGAGTGTCTGAGTTAAACAGACCACTCTTACCCAGTCCAAAGATCAGGGCTTGATCCATCACCGTTATTTATCTCACTGCCCCATCCCAGCTCAGAACCTGGCTATATGCAAATCAGTCTGTCCCTGGCCCAGTGCATCATGGGAACAGGGCAGACTAAACTACCAAGCCAATTCTTCACCAGAAAGGAGACAAGCTACCGGGGACCGGTTTCTGGCATTTCAGCCTTCTTCGGCCCGGCTTGCTTGAATCCTGATGGAGCAGTGAGAAAGGGACTCATGTCTGAGTATACCCTGCCACACCTATAGTGGCCAAAAACGATTTAGAAAAGGGGGTGGTGATGAACAGAGTGTCTGAGTTAAACAGACCACTCTTACCCAGTCCAAAGATCAGGGCTTGATCCATCACCGTTATTCCCGGGAGCTTGTTTCCTTCCCAGTGTAAGAATTGGCTTTTGTAGTTTGGTTTGCCCTGTTCCCATCATGCACTGGGACAGGAACAGACTAATTTGCATACAAGCCAGGTTCTGAAACTGGGATGGTGCAGTGAGCTAAAAAACGGTGTTGGATCTAGCCCTGATCTCTTGACTGGGTGAGAGCTTTCTGCTTAATTCAGAGACTCTGTCCCTCACCACCCCTTGTTGTAAATATTTTTGTCCACCCTAAGCGTGGAAGGGTATTCTCAGATGTGAGACCCTTGCTCATTGCACCATCAGGATTCAAGCAAACCGGGCCGAAGACGGCTGTAATGCCAGAAACCGGTCCCCGGGAGCTTGTTTCCTTCCCAGTGTAAGAATTGGCTTTTGTAGTTTGGTTTGCCCTGTTCCCATCATGCACTGGGACAGGAACAGACTAATTTGCATACAAGCCAGGTTCTGAAACTGGGATGGTGCAGTGAGCTAAAAAACGGTGTTGGATCTAGCCCTGATCTCTTGACTGGGTGAGAGCTTTCTGCTTAATTCAGAGACTCTGTCCCTCACCACCCCTTGTTGTAAATATTTTTGTCCACCCTAAGCGTGGAAGGGTATTCTCAGATGTGAGACCCTTGCTCATTGCACCATCAGGATTCAAGCAAACCGGGCCGAAGACGGCTGTAATGCCAGAAACCGGTCCCCGGGAGCTTGTTTCCTTCCCAGTGTAAGAATTGGCTTTTGTAGTTTGGTTTGCCCTGTTCCCATCATGCACTGGGACAGGAACAGACTAATTTGCATACAAGCCAGGTTCTGAAACTGGGATGGTGCAGTGAGCTAAAAAACGGTGTTGGATCTAGCCCTGATCTCTTGACTGGGTGAGAGCTTTCTGCTTAATTCAGAGACTCTGTCCCTCACCACCCCTTGTTGTAAATATTTTTGTCCACCCTAAGCGTGAAGGGTATTCTCAGATGTGAGACCCTTGCTCATTGCACCATCAGGATTCAAGCAAACCGGGCCGAAGACGGCTGTAATGCCAGAAACCGGTCCCCGGGAGCTTGTTTCCTTCCCAGTGTAAGAATTGGCTTTTGTAGTTTGGTTTGCCCTGTTCCCATCATGCACTGGGACAGGAACAGACTAATTTGCATACAAGCCAGGTTCTGAAACTGGGATGGTGCAGTGAGCTAAAAAACGGTGTTGGATCTAGCCCTGATCTCTTGACTGGGTGAGAGCTTTCTGCTTAATTCAGAGACTCTGCCCCTCACCACCCCTTGTTGTAAATATTTTTGTCCACCCTAAGCGTGGAAGGGTATTCTCAGATGTGAGACCCTTGCTCATTGCACCATCAGGATTCAAGCAAACCGGGCCGAAGATGGCTGTATGCCAGAAACCGGTCCCCGGGAGCTTATTTCCTTCCCAGTGTAAGAATTGGCTTTTGTAGTTTGGTTTGCCCTGTTCCCATCATGCACTGGGACAGGAACAGACTAATTTGCATACAAGCCAGGTTCTGAAACTGGGATGGTGCAGTGAGCTAAAAAACGGTGTTGGATCTAGCCCTGATCTCTTGACTGGGTGAGAGCTTTCTGCTTAATTCAGAAACTCTGTCCCTCACCACCCCTTGTTGTAAATATTTTTGTCCACCCTAAGCGTGGAAGGGTATTCTCAGATGTGAGACCCTTGCTCATTGCACCATCAGGATTCAAGCAAACCGGGCCGAAGACGGCTGTAATGCCAGAAACCGGTCCCCGGGAGCTTGTTTCCTTCCCAGTGTAAGAATTGGCTTTTGTAGTTTGGTTTGCCCTGTTCCCATCATGCACTGGGACAGGAACAGACTAATTTGCATACAAGCCAGGTTCTGAAACTGGGATGGTGCAGTGAGCTAAAAAACGGTGTTGGATCTAGCCCTGATCTCTTGACTGGGTGAGAGCTTTCTGCTTAATTCAGAGACTCTGTCCCTCACCACCCCTTGTTGTAAATATATAGGAATGATTAGGCATTACCGATTCGGTATTTACCGAATCGGTAATTAAAGAATTCACAAGGGTGCAGGGGGTGTCACTTTGACACCCTCTGGCACCCCCAAAACAGGCACAGGTGCCATGTGGCAGGCATACCTGCCCTAAGGGCAGGTCTGCCTGTCACATGACATAGGTGTGCATGCACACATGTGCATGCACACCGGAATCGGTATTTTACCATGAAGTTGGATTTCATGGTAAAATACTGATTCGTTAAGGCCTTTGGGACTCAGAAGAGTCCCACCTACATATGGAATTTACAGAATCGGTAAAATTACCGATTCGGTATTTTACCGAATCGGTAATTTTACCGATTCTGTAAATGTAGATTTACCTACATGGGGCCTTGGATTTAGGCCCCTACATACCGATTGGCCATTTACCGGTCGGTAACGGCCGAAATCGGCCGTTACCGGTCGGTAAATGGCCTGAAACAGCCACCTACATCGGGCCCACAATCCCCTGTCCTGGCAAGTCAGTCATTTGAGTCCAGGGAGCTTAATGCCTGGAATCTATTTTGAATAGGGACCCCAAACTCCGAAAAATGGTTAGGCTGGAGATTTCTGTTTCCATGATTATGAGGGGGGGTTTTACCTAAATGACTATAAAAAAAGCCAAGAGGGCGTACACTTATTCTGTCTTCACCGGGGATTAAAGATGCAGCCCTTAACAAAGCTGTGGCCACATGCTGTGGGTGTTTAAACTTGACGATGACACAGTCACCCCTGCAGGTTTTGCTAGACGTACTTATCCAATCAACCCTTCTGGTGGTTAAAATTTGATTGTAATAAGTAGTTGAGAAGCCACAGTTATTGTGCAGCCAAGAAACCGTTTTGTTTTTTAGCGAATCATGAGATTCAAGTTGGGGCCTAATAGGATCAGTCTCTTAAGATGGGACATTGGTCAAAATGGCCACATAGGGTGCACAGTCTGGAGGCAGGTTAACAGGACGTTTCCTTCTAGATTCGATACCTCTGGATGGTTTCGATGAGCCCACCTCATTAGTAGCTGGCTTATTCTGATGAGAGGTGGAAGATGATTTAGAAGGTAATGGGGCCGACTTAGCTGCTTCTTTTACTATTCCACCCCGGTTAGTTGTTTTAGAGGTACTTTGGTAGGAGCTAGGCCAACATTAGTGGGCCTGGACTTTCCAACCAGAGCAATATGCGAGTCAAGCAGCCCAGCTAATCTGTTTACTTCAGTTGAGAGCTGGTCCAGTTTGTCCACCAAGGGTCTAATGATCTTATCAACCTTTGCATCAATAATGCTTATTAAGAGATCAAACTGTTCGGCATTCATAATGGATGTAGCATTCTTGGTTGTCAATTCTTCTTCCCCAGGAGTGATTTTTGGTAAAGTGTCACCTCTTTTTTTATTACGAGTACGGTACTCCCCCCCCCCCGATTAATGGGTGCTTTTCTGCATGCTCTTAATGCCCTAGGAGCCGGTGTATTTTGGACAGGTGATACACTGGGTGATACAATAAGAGCAGCAGAAATATCTTGACCAACAGCAGGTAGGGCTTGAGTTTCTCTCGAAATGTCAAGGTTAACAAGGTCTGGGTGATCATCAATATGTAATACGATGTTGGGATCAGGGAGGGTAGGGCAGTTAGTAGGAGAATTCTCCTTCCCTAAAGACATCCTTCGCTCCTTATTAATTTGACTGACCACTTTCACTAGGTAATTATCCATAGTAGCCAATACTGGGGGATTTTTAAGAGCCTTTTGTTTAGACATAATGTATGCAAAAGCACAAAATGACCAACTAAAGAATACAAACAAATATATTTATCAATAAAACAAAGCTTTCATGAACTCCGGCAAAGCTGAGTGAGTTAAATCAGCAATATAAAGTTGTTTAAAAGCGCTTAACATACATGACAGTCAGGGCTCCGATATGGGCACAAAAAGATAGCTCTCACTTTGGGGCAACAAGTTACCTCACCAACAGAAGCCAAGGGGGGGGCCCAGCCCAGCCTCGGCCAGTCCCGGACTGTCACAGACAGTCCGCCCTTGGTCCGGGCTTCGTCCGAAGCCGCCCGCGCGTCCCGCGACGCGGGAGGAGCGGCTTGTTCTTAAGCGCCTCCGGGCGCGTGAAACTGACGCTGAAACCGGCGTCCCCGGGTTGAAGCAGGGCACGCTGGGGATTGTAGGCGGCAAGATGACAGGGACGGTCCCCCCTCTCGGCGGCCGCAAGATCAAGGGCGGCGGCGGGGGAGAGCGAAACAGGCAGCCGCGATGTCCGCACAGGTGAGTGTATGAGCCTGCAGTGCCCCCACAGAGTTTTCACCCCCGCTCGTCAGCAGGAGCGGCTTGTTCTAAAGCGCCTCCGGGCGCGTGAAACTGACACTGAAACCGGCGTCCCAGGGTTGAAGCAGGGCACGCTGGGGATTGTAGGCGGCAAGATGACAGGGACGCTCCCCCCTCTCGGCGGCCGCAAGATCAAGGGCGGCGGCGGCGGGGGAGAGCGAAACAGGCAACCGCGATGTCCGCACAGGTGAGTGTATGAGCTTGCAGTGCCCCCACAGAGTTTTCACCCCCGCTCCTAAGCAGGAGCGGCTTGTTCTTAAGCGCCTCCGGGCACGTGAAACTGATGCTGAAACCGGTGTCCCTAGGTTGAAGCAGGGCACGCTGGGGATTGTAGGCGGCAAGATGGCAGGGACGCTCCCCCCTCTCGGCGGCCGCAAGATCAAGGGCGGCGGGGGGGGAGAGCGAAACAGGCAGCCGCGATGTCCGCACAGGTGAGTGTATGAGCCTGCAGTGCCCCCATAAAAGCACATATAAAACAAAGCAGTTTAAAAAATTCAATATGTTAAAATAGACGGTAAAGTGCAGAAAGTACAGGGGTCAGTTATTTACATACAATAAATAAGTTAATGAGCGAAATAAATCATCAAAAAGGACCATCACTGATCCAAACAGTTTCTCAGCTTTATACCTAACTTTAAAAATTCAGTAACTTGAAGAATGCTGTCCTTATGCAGAAGTTGTAGGTACATAAGGGCTGGTCTGATCTGATTAAAATTAAGTTTTTTTAAAAGAGCAACCAGATAGCGTTTGCGTGGGTATTCATAAAATCTACATAAAAATATAAAATGCAGCATATCCTGTGGAGACTTTCCGTCGCACCCACAGGGCGCTGCAAATTTATTAAAAATGTCACTTTTTGGTCTAATCAGCAGATGATGGTAAAGATTTAACCTAAACCTAGTTAGCAAGAACTTCTCATGTGAGGTCAGTGAGCCAGTCAAATATGGCTCCATTGATTCACATGTTTTTAGCATAACAGATTTTCTTACAGTTGGTTTTTGAAGCTCCACACCTTTCCTGTGTATACTCCTGTCCATAAGGAAAGCCCGTTTAATTACATCCACATCCCCTTTTACAATCCTGCTCGGTTGTTCAAACAAATCCAAACGTCCGAGCCTGGAGAAACTAGATTTCAGGTATTTTAACCATGGGGTGCCCAGTGCCTTATCCTGTGACAAAAAGTCTTTCATAATCAAATGAGTCAGTGGGATGTTCTCATTTAGCCACAGATTTAGCCAACATGTCAGCGGGCGTAAAGAAAAGATGTCGCTTAAGTATTGTGCCCCCAACTCTTCATGTACTGCATAGTTAGAAGTTCCAACTGGGACACACAATAGGCGCTACATGAAAGAATTTTCAGCAGTCTGTAACTGCTCCCCCCCGACATATCCCCACAGTTCACTGCCATAAACAGCAGTAGCCACTGATTTCGCATCATAAAGTTTCATCATGGCACTGGTAGGTTTTTCCCCAGTTTTTCCGCAAAGTTAAAAATGGAGGCGTTCACCCTGGCCAATTCACCTTTCTTCTTAACAAGATGTGGACCCCAACTAAGTTTATTATTGAAAATAACCCCAAGATACGAGAATGATTTCGATACAGGGCTCACTACATCATCTAGATTAAACAAGAAGTTTCTACTTGGCTGTTGGCCAACTTGCATTATGAATGATTTGGAATTGTTGACCATTAAGTCTCTCTCTGACATAAACAGTTCAAAAGCATTAAGTAGAGCTTGGAGTCCCCTCTCAGTTCTAGAGATTAAAACCGCATCATCTGCATATGAAAGAACAGGAATACCCCGACTACCGACTCTAGGACAGTCTGCATGAATATTCTGCAGGTCGCTATCTAGGTCATTGATATAAAAGTTAAAAAGAAAGGGGGCAAGGATACAGCCTTGACGCACACCCTTTCTGATGTCAAAATTACTAGTTAAGCCCAGATCCTGAGAATACCTTAAATTGGCACTAGTATTACTGTGTAGATCAGCAAGGAAATTAACAATCCCATTATCAACACCCTTTTCCCTCATGGACTGCCAGAGCTTTCCCCTTTTAACACAGTCGAAAGCAGATGACAAGTCCATGAAGGAAAGGTGGATTGTACCCCTCTTTGCTACAGTGTACTTGCTTAGAATTAAGAAGAGATTAAGGCACTGTGTTATAGTCGAACGTCCACCACAGAAGCCATACTGAGCGATAGACATGATGTTATTTGTCAACGCCCAGTCCGACAATCTCTGCAGTAGTATTCTACCTAGTATTAATAGAATCTATTAATGAGATTTGCCTATAACAGAGTGGGCTACCCCTGTCCCCCTTCTTGAAGATCGGAACAATTGTGGAGACCCCCCATGACTGTGGACAACCAGCTGATGCAGCCGCATTGAAGACCGCCTCCAGTATGGGTGCCCAAAAGCTAGGATCAGATCTATACAAGTCTGGGGGGATCCCATCGGGGCCCGGAGCTTTCCCAGCTGTCAACCCGACTATGCCCTCCAAAATCTCACCTCTTTCAAACCTAATAATGCTATCACTATCGCAGGGGGGAAAATTGGGGATTTCCATCGACGTGCAGCAATATAATCTTTTAAAGTGATTTACCCACTCATCCTTAGTTATGCAACAATCCAGACCATCACCCGGATCCTGCACCAGGAAAGGTTTCTTTACCAATGCCCAGAATCTAGAGCTGCACTTCAAGGTATCGGGATCAAGAATCTCAATCCATGCCTCCTCTCTTAAAAAGTCCTTGCGTGTGGCAATAACTGATTTATATTCTTTCCTACACGCTTGTACAGTCGATTTAACTCTGGGGTTGGCTGCCAGAGCCAGCCTTAGGTTCCGCGCTGCTTTAGAGCAATCCTGGTTAAACCATCTTGGTCCCCTGACTTGTATGTTTTTTGCAGGGGCCAACATCAACTGAGATACTTTATACGACAAATTTTGGAAAGCACCCAGGACTCTAATTGGTTCATTTCCAGCTGTGATACAACTCAGGATTTCATCTGTACAAGTGTCTGTTATTTTTTTGTACAGCAGATCAGCAGCAATCATAGACCATCTAACGGGGCATCTTCCATCAGTTGTGCTGAGCCTACCAGGGACGCAATTTCGGGTTTCCTTAACTACCCACGGACCCTTCAACTGAACGGTAAGCGGGTTATGATCACTAAATTCACTATTTTCAATAAAGAAAGAGTCCACAAAGGACTGCATTGGCAAAGTGAGTAACACATAGTCAATAAAGGTTCCCCGTCCACGCCCTTTAAAAGTAGGGGTATCAAAACACTTGGTAGGGTCCCTCAATTCCATAGCTATTATTAAATTTAGCTCATTCAATAAATCATTGAGTAATTCCCCTTCAACTGTGTGTTCCATGTGCAGGCCCTGGGATCGCACACAAGGCACATCCGAAATGCATTTCAGCAAGAGATCGCCACATGGATGGACATTAAAATCACCCATAATCAAGAGGTTATGAATACATTCTTTCATAGAGGAGCGAATAAAATCATTTGGTGCCAATACTTGGCTGAGAGCTGAGCATAAATTTACACCATTATAAAAATTGACCAGGCCAGCCAAACAATTATCTCCAGTTAATATCAACCCAATAATACCTGGGTTGTCCATTAGAACTCTACCTATATTACAAGTAGGGCTCCCGGTTTTCCGTTTTTACGGATTTTTACATATAAATACAGACGGAAAACAAGTTTTCCTTTATTTGTATTTAAATGTAAAAAACGGGAAAATACTAGTACATTTTGTTGTGCTGCAATCTGGTGTCTCCCCCTCCTTAGAGGGTTAAGAGGTGTCAGCACGGGCTGAGACACCTTCCCGGGCAGACACTGAGCTGCCAGCCGCACCCGAGCACTTCACAGTTCTTTGAAAGACCATTAAACTTGTTAATGAGGCTTCACCCCTTTTAGAGCCCCCTGCCAGAGTCCGATTAGGAACTGGAAAACAATACAAGCGCCAGTGCTGAGAAAAGCGATTGACAAAAAAGGATAAGTCTAAGTGGATGTTTAGAATGAAGCATAAACAACCTGCAGAAACATTTGGCAACTAGGAATTTATTCCTCTTTCAAAAAACATTTTTGTTATTAGTAACACATTGTTTTTTAGTGCATGGAAAAAACGACAATTTTTTATATATATATATGTACAGTGAACAAAAATTACATATAAGATATTCTTTACACACATTCAACATACATGGCCTTCCAATCATACAAAACACATGCATACACAATCATCAATAAAATAATGCAAACAACAACTAAATACAAAAAGGAATACAAGAACATGAAACCACGTATCGGTTATCAATCAATTGGATAAATTCCTTGGCGTTTTTTAGATATTTCAGAAGTCTTTTCAACTTAATCTCTGAACGAGAGTCCACTTCTTACAAAGGTGGTGCATAAACTTGCGTGTAACGCAAAACAAATTGTAGACCAGATACGTGGGAAGGTGGTCGACGCGTTTCGAACCCTTATAATTTGTGGGGTTCTCCTCAGGACCTGTACTGGTTCTTTAGCTTTTGAACCAGACAAACCAAATTCAAGGCTGGGAAAATCAAGGCAGTGATAATTCAAAAGTTTCACCGTGGAGTGCATTCACGGGCTGCACTAACGTCGGCGGCTGTCTTGACGTTTAGTCCATGCTTCTAGTATGTCGCGGAGCGGGCTTGCTTGTTCGCCTCTGCTTCGCGGGTTTGAGCAACGGATCCTTCGTCCTCAGAGTCGGGCTGCAGAATGAGGCAGAGTCCGATTAGGAGCCTCTATTCACACCATTGTTGTGTGAGTTGTGGCTCTTGTATCATGTGCTGAAATGACGCACTGGTGAAATCATATGTAATTATTTAATGCACACGCACTCTGTGTTGTTTAATGAAACATGGTCCATGTTTTAAACGCTTTCATAATATCTTAAAATGTTTGTTGCATTCCAACAGGCAGGCTGCATGAAGCGAAATTAAATGTTTCATTCAACAACACAGAGTGCGTGTGCATTAAATAATTACAAATGGTTTTTCCAGTGCGTCATTTAAGCACAATGCGCGCTGTCACCAACCAATCGGATGTCCTTGGCTGGTGGATTTTAAAAGTGGGGGGGAAGTAAATTTTAGATACGAAATGGCAATACACACACAGAAGGCGCAGGTCTCAGTCTTCAACACAAGTTCAGTGCTGATGTGTGAAGCGGTTATAGTGCCTAATTTTTTTTTTTTAAAAGGGTGCTCGGTCCAAAACTTTTGTCCAGCAGCCACAGCTGCATCTGTAGAATGTCAGGTGTGCAGAATACGAAAGCTGTGTAGTTCTGACTTAATTTCATGACTCTTTCATACCCCACCAGACACTTTCTGCCCCTTTATTTCATTCTGGTACAAAGAGACCTGGTGGGTTACAGCCACGTCCAATTGAACAGATACTACTACATCATCCACACAAACCATCTGCATGTTTTTTCCAAACAAAGGAAGGGCTTATGTGATTGAAGGCACTAGAAGAGATATGGTTCGGGTGTTTGTCCACCCAAAAAGTAGGATTCCTACTAGTCCGCGAATTTTAGCGAACACCTCAAAGTACGCTGAGATTACAGGCCCACCTGGTAAGATTGCAGGCCCACCAGTTCACATGGCTGGAAAAGTAAAATTTCAAGTCCCAGAATCCAAACTGGTGTTGGTGAAAGTACCTGGGCTCGATGACAGTAGATATCATGACAATGGCCACGACAGTCATGATGATGATGTCAGCTTTGCAGTTTTGATAGATTATAACTGTGTGTGCAGTCATGCCCGTTGTGCAAAGGCATGCTGTTTACGTCTGGGCTCTTCCACTACACAGCAGCCCACCAATGAAACAAAGCAGGTTACAAAAAAACAACCATATTCCAATACTGAAAATTATTCCTCTTTCAATTATGTGTTTTCTTTCTTTAGATGAGCACAGCCCTACTGTGCTTCCGGTGGCAAAAATGCACTCCTGTTCTTTCATCATTACATTGAAAAACTACAGCTACCTGTTAATTTCTGACTATGAATTAATGAGGCTGGTGCTAAATATACTACAGGTTTTTCAGCGTATAGTGTTGACCAATAACAACTGAGCGCATGTGTGCATTGTCAATTTAAATAAATGTGGAAAAATACTAGCTGTAGCGCCGTCTTTTGCTTGTGGCAAAAATAAATGTGGATAAATACAGAAAAAAAGCCCGAAAAATAAATATGGATAAATACAGACGGAAATGGCAAAAAAATAAATACCATAAAACCGGGAGCCCTAATTACAAGGTAAAGCAACAGAAATGACCTTCTTCTACCACATGTTCCTATTCTTGCCCCACACACTCCCTGCGTCAGTCACACGCCTCCAGGCCAGAGAGCAAGTCGTATCTGTTCCGAGTGTCCACATTAAAACCATTCCCACATTTAAGCATGGGTGCAAAATCTGTTCCGCTCACGGATTTTGCAGATTTTCTGCAAATTCGCGATCCGCGAATTCCCGCGAATTTGCTGAAAATCCGCGAATCCGCGAGCAGAACGGATCCAGGGGGCAAAAGTTCAAGGTTCAAGGTTGTAACTATTTTAGAACGGCGCCGGCAGCTTGCCGGTGCCATTCTAAAATAAAACAGGAGTGGGGCAGAGGGCAGAAGGTCACAGAGTGGGGCAGAAGGGCACAGCATTGAGTGGGGCAGAGGGCAGAAGGGTAGAACAATGAGTGGAGCAAGGGGCACAAGGGCACAACAACGAGTGGGGCAGAGGGCAGAATGGCACAAAAACGAGTGGGGCAAGGGGCACAAGGGCACAACAACGAGTGGGGCAGAGGGCAGAATGGCACAAAAATGAGTGGGGCAAGGGGCACAAGGGCACAACAACGAGTGGGGCAGAGGGCAGAATGGCACAAAAACGAGTGGGGCACAAGGGCACAACAACGAGTGGGGCAGAGGGCAGAATGGCACAAAAACGAGTGGGACAGAGGGCAGAAGGGCACAAAAACGAGTGGGGCAGAGGGCAGAAGGGCACAAAAAACGAGAGGGAGGCAGTGATGAACCAGAGGGCGCATCGCGGTCTTGCACAAAAAACCCCAGCGAACACGCAAAAATAAAAAAATCCGCAAATTCGCACAAATTCGTGAATTTTGCGGATCGCGAATTCGCAAAATTCGCCCATGCTTACCCACATTGGATAGCAGCATTATGTCTATTAAGTGTTTCCACATTAAGGTCATTCCAACGGTGGTCATTAACATTATACAGATATCGTGCCTTCAGTGCCGGTGTCAAGGACTGAGTCTGTGGTCTTACTCATACGAAGCAAATTTATTCTGTGCCTTTTGTGCTCAGCTGTCTACATTAGGGGGCTCATTAGGATTGCGTTTTTTCCGCATCTTTGGGGCCGGCGGAAGCCACCGCCGGCCCAGAGGATGCGGAAAAACCACAGCGGACTGACCAAAGACCCACCGCCACATTAGGATGGCTGGTGGGTCCTGGTTTCCGTCCGCAGCTTTTCCGCCGCGGCTGGCTTACAACCGCAGCGGAAAAGCTCTAATCTGGTGACGGTGTCTCTCAGACACCGTCAGGCAGATTAGGATGGGATGTAAAACATGCTTTTCCGCGGCGGCTTTTCCGCCGTGGAAAAGCATGTGTAACTTCACTGCGGGGGCCCGTTGCGGGCCCCCTAAGTGAAGGGGGGTGGGGGGTGCACATGGGGGGTACCTATGGTACCCCCCTGCATTTGTATGCAGAAAGCGGCAGGCACCGCGAGGTGCCTGCCTCTTTCTGCATGCAAATGCAATGACTGCATTTTTAACATTGCCGCGGGTGCAGCTTGAAGCCGCACCCGGAGCAATGTTAAAAATAGAGGATGTGACCGCCAGGATGGCGGTCACATCCTAATCGCACAGGAGGGGACTCCGCAGCCCATGCGGACGTCCCCTCCTCCTCAGTGATCGCGGACGGACGCAAGTCCGTCCGCGATCATAATCGGCCCTTTGGTTTTGACTTTTGGAGAGACAACTTTGAGACAAAAATTGTCTGTTACACAAAAGACTGGCAGGAATTAGAAGCTTTATTTAGAGCCTGCATCATCCCTCAAACAAATAATGTTTTTGAATGACACTGTTCAGCAGACATCTTGTCTTAGCCTAGCTAAGATAAAAGATTTAAACAAACCGTCCGTACCTACTCCTACACCTCATCGTAAGAACACTACACAGGGGGTGGTCGACGTAAAAACTATTTTATTTAAAAACAGAACAGATCCTGATTGGAAAAAAATGGTTAATCTGGCCCATAGACACAAACAACTGTCAAGATAGATTCCTGAATAAAACAAAAGTGTTTACATTCACTAGGCCAGATCCAAGATATGTCCAGAGACAACATCCAGGGATAGTAACAACATACTGTGAAGGAAAACTGTACTTTGAGTGGCTACAAAAGTCAACACTAACAGAGGTAAAACAACACTTATCTTTACTTAAAGATGGCATTGATTTAAGGAACTTCTTAAAAGGACCTTTGAAACCGCGTCATAAACGTTTTATATACGCTGGTATATATGCTATTTATAATGAAGCTTGGAAAGCAACACAAGCAAAGACTGCAGAACGAATACGAGAAATTGATCGTATTAATTTATAGAAATCTCTCTCTGTAGATGACAATGGGTTAACGACTCTGTCATCCAGAATTTATTCTTTGGACCGCATATTATCCTCTGCCATAGACATAATGGAACAGGACTTGGTCATGTTACAGCATGGACAGTCACAATTGCGTTCTATAATACTTTTAGGCTGGACATTACAAAATCTTCGTTCTGGCTATGTGCCATAGCGTCTAATCAACAGCACATCATTGTTTTCTGAATGTAACCCCTACAGATAAAGAAATCACTTTGGCACAAAGAGGAGCAAACTATACAGTGCTGAGCATTGAGAAACTGAAAAGATTACCATTAACTGTTTCTGAAAAGCCAGCAATAGAATGGATAATACACGGAACAAACACTCTGCGACCAACTCATCCTGCCACCTGCAAGGAACACCAGCTGCAGTGATAGATCAAATTTTTATGAAGCTTTCTAATGGAAGCTATATCACGTTGAATGATCATAGCTGCTGTGGCATGTTGCCAGGAATAGCATATCTCGTAACTGTGTCAGCCAAGGTCACTTTCTGTATGCAAGTATTGATTCCTAACACCAAGACAGACGGGGAGTCTCCGTTATGGCCTTCAGTGAACATCTCTTCTATACAAATTGATACTTTAAGCAGAATGAAAGCCATTCTTTTACAAAAAACTGTGCTACTGACCTCGTTCAAAGAAACCTATAAACTGCAAGTTGCAAGGACCTATGCAGAGATACATGCCCTTTTATCGACAAACTACCCTATACATTTCTCAGAAATGTTAGGTGGTATCTTAAACATGTCTGATACTAGTGGTATTGTCCTCGGCATATTTCCAAACTTCGTGCACTCTGTGTTCGGCAGCCTGCCTCTCATTTTGGGACTAGTAGCAGGAATACTATTTTTGTTCCTTTTGCTTCGATATGACAAGTCAAGTCACCATCGAGACCCAGATTACCTTAGAGAACACTCTCCTGGCAATGAAGTGTGGTGAGCGCATGATACAGATTCTGGGCTTGGCTCGTTTAACAGATCTAAATATCAAGCGGTTTCTATCATTCCGACCAATCTGGCAAGATTTCATCCTACCTATTTTACGATGCCTGCTATGTGGAGACGAATTCGTACTAGGCATCTGTCTGACACTCCCATCAGTACTGCCAACGGATGTTGATACTTTGTTTGGTCACAAAATAGGAAGATACCCCTAGAGTTATTGGTTAGGGAGGGGGTAGATAGATACAGAAAATCAAACCGAATTTGTTGTTGCCTGCTATAATCACAGGTTCTAGAATATTAGTGGAGAGAGCTAATCAATCTTATTAAGGTATCATTCAGTGCTTAAAAAATGTGAGAATATCACATCAATATTCTAACTAGTGTCACAAATTGCTAATACTGAAAGATCAAATTCATAAAAAAAGAGTAATTTTATAAAGTTCCTCCCATTGGGTTGCAATCTAATACATATCAGATTTCTAATGCTTTAAAATACGTCATTATCTCAGTTAACCAATGACATAAAGTGCAATAAAAATTATGAATAAAAAAACATAAATAAAAAAACAGTTGATGCGGCGTTTCGGTGTTTGTCAGTTTTTCACCTTCATCCGGACAAATGTGTATACCAGATCTACAAATAAAACCAGTATTTTTAGATACCTCTGCAAGTGTGACACAATCGATTCTAAAATAAATCTTAAAAACCCTTTTATGTAATTAATGTATTGCCTCTGGCTCTCCTCAAGAAACAATCATCATCTATAGTTTATTACAAATCTTAAAGAGCAATCCCTCATGCATTGCTCTCTAGTAATAAAATCTTGCGGTAAAACATTATTAACATTCACAAACATGTCGTGTGGCTTAAAAGATACCTTATAAAGCCTTCACCTTAATACTTTTTGTGCACTAGGTACCTTATATAATTCTTTTGGAAATTTGCTTCATCAATTACAATATTCCACTGGTTAATTTTATTATTCAATGACTCTATAAATGCTGAGCCTTTGAGAAAAAACAAATTGATAGGTTGAGTTAGAGGTTGAGGTTTATCTTTGATGAGAATCTCCACTGCATATGGTTAACTAACTTCATTACCTTTAATAATACTAATACTTAATGTCCGGCACGTTGGAACCACCGTCTTTTTAATGTGGTTTTATGGTAGTAGGGATATTCTTGTGTCAAAAGAAAATCTGGTGAAACAATTATGTATTTAATTAAAACATGTAAACACAGCTCCACTATCAAGGTCACTGCTGTTTTTTTCAAAACAGTTTTCCTCACCCCCGTTTTTCTCTTTTCAAAAATAAAATTTGTACGAGGTGCCGAGACTTTGATTGCGTCTCCTGCAACAAAGTGGTATACATATATAATTTAATATCCAAATATTATTGACCTGTCTATCTTCAAATTCTGTATACGTATATTTGAATGCTCCCCTTTGTCGCCCAGGTTAATTGGGACTCCTATTTATCTTGTTGGCGCACGGTCTATCACCCACATTAATACACCTGCGGCTGTTAGTTTACTAGCGTTTATGTGCTGTCTAGTCTCACCATTAATGCCTCATTTGCTTTATAATTAGTTAAGGACTTACTAGGAAATTGACGTTTTTACAACTATATGTTATGAAACTAACTTGTAAACTGGCCATCTACTCTTCGGCTAATCCAATGGCATTTTATTACAGAGTCTGCCATTTTGCTCCTTCACAATATGTAATGGAGCGGTGTTCTTCCAGCCTGGATTTCTAGCTATTTACTAACACAATGTACTAGTCCCTCATTCAAATTACCCATTTGTAATGGGGCAGTCAAAAGAGTTAAGGTTTCCCCTTAGGCTAGTGTTAAACTTATGGTGGGCAGTACGGAATTATAGGAGAAGGAGTCCCCTCTTACCTGCGATTTATGGCGCGGCTTCTCTGTTCCAACGTACCGGGCAATTCTCGTTCAATTTCCTTGTTATTCTAGAGCACTATATGTACTGCCGCTACTACCATTGACCCGGAAGTGATAATCGACTTGTTTTCTTTTATGCATGGTTAAACTATAAAACCCTATTTATTAAGCACCAGTTGAGTACTTTTAGCCATTGTTATTTTTGTATGTATTGATATATGGTTTAGAAACCATACAACGCTTTTACACTATTATTTTATAATATTGTTCTCGCTGTACGCACTATACTTTGCAGCCTGCCTTACGATTGTAGCAGTTCACTTTACTTGCATGAGAAAGAAGACTGTTCAATAAAACCTTTTATTGAAAACGCCCATCTCTTTATTTCTCTGCATCTCTGTTGAAACGAAGCATGCACGATTGACTGGGGTAAAATTCTTATCTAGTGTTTCCACGACTCTAGAGATACAATTCTTATTCTTGGGAAACAAAGTTGTCATGTTTATGCGGTTGTCGAAAACGAATCCCTTCTTGTGAATTCGAGAAAGTTTCTAGTGACCTCTGAGCTATCTGGCACTCACTATTAAGTTTAATAAATTTAATAGAGACCTAGTCGACCACAGTCCTACGTCTAATCTATAGGATATATTATTCCAATGCGCAGAGCCTATTGGGAATATAGGAACTACACTACAGAAGTGCTAGACCTTAATGAGGTCTGACAACAGATCCCAGAGCAGGGAAAATGGCCTAGCTCTGGGGATATGTTTTTCTTCTCCTGACAGGAAGATTAGTTGGGATGGACACAGAAGCTTAATTGAAACAATAGAGTCCTGCCCTGTTACAAGTACATTTTACAAGTACATTTTAGGTGACATCTGCAAATGCCATGTCTTCGCCCACATAAGCTGGTACCAAACTACCCAGTGGGAGAAAGGTTACATCGACAATGTTGGGAAGCACACAAGTCCTTCACAATGGATGGGAGAAGGGGTGTCCTTATGGATTTTGGGAACAAGGTGCACTGTGGCAGTTAAGTCTCAGTTGAAGTTAGTAAATCCATAGAGAGTAGCCCCACCAGGAGCAGCCTGCCTTCTGCTCAGCCCATACTCCAACTGCCACACCTCACCTCACAGACGCCCAAACATTCCATTCATCATCACCACTCCAACATTCCATGCAGCACATTCACACTAGCTGAGCAGCTTAAGCCATAGCCACAGGGGAGATGCATGAATCCATAAACAAGATATAACATATCCCCCCTTTATAAAACATGAAAATATAAGAATGTAAGGTGGAATAAAGCATTTACATGTAGAAACATGTAAAGAGAATTTACATAAAATATATGAATCCCTAATGTAAGGTATGGGACGTAAAGTATAGTGATGGATGACTTAAAACCCATCCAGACATTCCTCTGGAAAGGGCATGTAACATACAATGTGGATATGGTGACCCTCCTGTAAGTGCCTGTGGCATGCAATGTAATTATAGGTAACTTCCATTCATATTACCATCCCTCATGTAAAGGACTGTAACCTATAACGTAGAAAAGGATGACTTCGAACCATAGTGTAATCCCTTGTGCAAGCAGCATGTAGGCTAAAATATAGAAATGGACAATTTCCACCCTTAGAATCATCCCTCGTGGAAGGGCATCTATTGTAAGATGTGAAAATGTAGCAATACACCATGAAATACCAAAAAGTGGTGACAATCTGAACTTTGCACAACAAACTAAATGTCACCACAGCAGCAATACCAATGCATAAGACATCCGCGCTCAGCAGGAAAATACACCTAGAATGTAAATAAATCAACACAGCAGAGCGTGCACCGCCCTGGCGTAGTTTGACTTAAAATCATGACGTCCAAATAATATAGATTAATGAAGCACGCCTTAGCTGGAGCTGTCCGATGTAGTGGACACTGGTGGAGCTGCCAGGCATTCAGATGTTTGTTATAGGCTCCTTAACTTTCCTTACATAGTTTCTTCTGAGTAGTTCCTTGCATAGTTACTTCACTCTGCTTTGCACATGTAGCTTCAGTAGTTCGTGCTCCAATTCATTACCAAAGATGTTGTGATAAAGTCATGTCGCGAAGGTGTTGTTTGTAGATTATTTATCAAGTCTTAGTTGCAGGTTGGTAAATTCATAGAGAGCAGCCCCACCAGGAGCTGCTTCCCTGCTGCTCAGCCCATACTCCAACTTACCCCCTCACCTCACAGGCACCCTAACCTTCAATTCATCATCAACATTCCACGTGGCACATTCACACTGGCTGAGCAGCTAAGGTCAAAGCTACAGGGGAGATGCATTAATACATAAAAACTGAGAGTCTCTAAGTGCCTTCCACTGAGGTCCTAGGGGCCTAAGAAGTGTAGTCCAGTGGCTGATTGTTGAAACTTTTTCAATCTTTTCCTCCAGAGTTCCAGAGGAACCTGCCAAAAAAATATATGACCGTTGTTCCACAGTGTTGAATTGGACTTCAGCTTTGTCCCGCACAGAAATCCCTGCACTTCTGAATAAATGACTACGAATCATTCTCCTTAGGGAGCTGAGGAAATTTCAATGTTTTACTTCAATAAAGTGAAAAGGTCCCTTTCTGAAGTGGGACTGTGATACTTTTCAAGCTTAGTAACCTCAGACTTTCACCCAGACCATTCCACTTGGAATATCTACCCAGGCTCCATTGTGGTCAGCCTGAAATTGCATGTTGATCCCAGTCTAATGCAACCACTGACTTTCAATGGGTGTTTTGCTTTTCATGACACACTTAAATCTTTAATAAATCATATCTCCTAGTCCCCTTATTGAAATCTTGTTGTTTTGGTGTCATTTACGTATTACAATTTTCTCTATTGTTTTAAATCAGAGTAGGATTTTTTTTATGTTGTCTTTTTGCATCTTTTGCTACTCCTAAATGCTTTATATATTTTCTTTAAGCTAAGCCTGTATGCTCTGTGCAATAGCTACGAGGCGGTGAGCCTAGGTGTATTTATTAAATTTGTGTTGGACTTGACAAGATTTCAGACTTATTAATAGGGAAGGACTTCCATCCTCGGTAACTAATAACCCATTTGCTTACAGGTCGTACTAAAATATATAAACTCTGAAGCTATGCCAACTGTCACAGAGTTTCGAAAAGCTCCTGTTCCACTCAGACCCAGATGTACACATTATCTCAAAAATCTACCATCAAGTAAAAATCCTACTTGGGCAGACAACCCTTCCAAGCAACATGGAAGACGAACTGGGGATTGTTTCAGACCTCAAGTGGGATGACATCATGTAAATAACAGGACCTAGAACTAAAAATTCAGAGGGAATAGAAGCAAGACGAAAAATGTTTTACAGCTTTTAGGGACTTTGTCTCTGATAAGAAACCTACGTGGGTGTTCATTACATAGACCTGAGCCTCCGATGCCTGATTTAATAGATGATATTCCCACTGGGTATGCCCTGGCCAGGATGGACAGAATTGGTCGTCAAGGAGGAGAAATAGGAATTCTTTACAAGGATTCCCTTATATGTCGTACTGAGTTTCTTTCCACTTCCTCTGACCCTTTTCAGGCCTTGTACTTTTCCATCAACTCCACTCCCCCTGTCTCTTTCTCTGGCCTCCTGTTTTACAGACAGCCGGGCCCTAGATCTTCTTTTAGTCAGGATCCGAGTAAGTTGCTAGATCCATTTATTGAGAGACCCAATATTACTCTCCTGGGTGACTTTAATTTCCATTTGGAAAATACGGGATCTAGAAACACCCAGATTCTCCTAGATACCCTGGATTCCTGTGCTTTGACTCAGTTGGTGGTTGGTCCTACTCATCTGGCTGGGCATACACTCGACTTTTCCAATGACCCCAGGTTGAAGGTGGGCCCACCGGTTCCCTTAGCTTGGTCCGACCATGCGGCCGTCCCACTAGAGCTGTCATTTCAGGATGCACTCCCTTCTCTTCCGGACGCCAAGAAGTGGGAACTTAGAAGGAACCTTAAAGCCATTAACAATGTGATTCTCTTTCCTTTTTTGAATGAATTGGCGCCGGCTGAACTGTAGGATGCCAATTCTGCTGCCCTTGAACTCGCAAATACTATCTCAGGGGCTTTGGATATCGTGGCCCCCTTCAAATTGCATTACTCTGCGAGAAATAGTCAGTCAGCCCCTTGGTTTTCGGACAGACTTAGACTGTTGAGACAAGGGTGTCGTAAACAGGAGAGGCTCTGGGTGCTCAGCTGGATTCCTTAGAGAGGGAACAACATAAACTCCATCTAACGGATTACAAACTAGCCATTGTAGAGGAAAAGAGGGCCTATTTCTCCAAGATCACTGCTTCTCTTAACTCCCCCAGAGATCTTTTTGAAATCATAGACTCCTTATCCTCTCCCAAGGTAGTTGACCAGATAGCAGATTCTCAGGAGTTGTGCGACAATAGCTTGGCTTTTTTCCACTCAAAGATGGCTGATATCTACAGCTCTCTTGAATCCCTGAATCTTGGTATGCCCTCTCCTATTAACTTTGCTCCCTCTAGAGATCGGAGCTTGTCTGGTGGACACCCCCCGAGTTTCCTGTCCTTTCCCCTTCTTACTCCTGAACTGATGACACAGCTCCTGGATAACACCAAATCGGGCTCCACCTTAGATCCTTGAGCGCTTAAAGTCCTGAAGGCCTGTCGGGATGTGTTTATCCCCCCCCTTCATAAATGTCATGAATCGTGCGATCTCGGAGGGAGTGTTCCCCTCTTCATGGAAGATGGCTGATGTTAAACCCCTTCTTAAGAAGTCCACTTTAGATCCAGGGGTTTTGAAAAACTTCCGTCCCATTTCACTTCTTCCTGCCCCTGCAAAGATGCTGGAATCTCATCTTAACCGGCACCTTAGCTCCTTTCTAGGGGACTTGTCGCCCTTCTGGAGTTTTCCCAGCATGGCTTTAGGAGATCTCATAGACTGCCCTTACGGCTGTTGTTAATAACATCCGCTGCCAGGTTGATAAGGGCCATACCACCCTCCTGGTCCTGCTGGACCTGACGGCGGCGTTTGACACTTTGTCCCCATCCATTCTGGTCACCCGCCTCAGGGACATAGGGGTCGGAGATCTTGCACTGAGCATCCTGGCTTCCTTTCTAAATGAAAGAGAACAGAGGGTGAATCTGGGCCAGTTTCTTTCTGCCCCTAAACCTGTGCATTGTGGAGTCCCCCAGGGCTCTTCATTGAGCCCTACATTATTTAACATCTATGTGGCCACACTTGCCAGGGTAGTTAGATCTTTTGGGCTGGAAGTACTATTGTACGCTGATGACACCCAAATAATGGTCTCCCTTATGCAGCCCTTGAAGGATTCTACTTTGAACTTCAGGAACTGTATAGAGGCCGTGTCTCAGTGGATGGTACAGAACTTCCTGAAACTAAACGGGGAGAAAACGGAGGTGCTGATCTTCGGGGGCAGCCAGGATATCTGGTCTAAAGATTGGTGGCCTGCCTCTCTCGGGACATCCCTCTTCCCCGTAAGTTTCCTAAAAACCTAGGAGTTCTGGTGGACACTGCTCTCTTCTTTGACCGCCAGGTCAGTAGGACTGTTTCCACCTGTTGTGGTATCATCAGGGTCCTCAGAAAGATTGCCCATTATCTCTCTCCTGATGCCCGCAAGCTGGCCACTGTGGCATTAGTCTCTTCAAGACTGGACTACTTTAATGCCCTTTATGTGGGCATAAATAAGAGCCTTATCCATCGCCTCCAGATGGTCCAGAACACGGCGGCAAAGATGGTTTTAAACCTTCCTAGACTTGCCTCCGCCACGGCAGCCCGGAGAAGTCTACATTGGCTTCCCATTCAGTCCGGGATCTCTTTTAAGATTCTGTGTCTTGCCTATGGGGCCCTCCACGGCACGGGTGTTGTGGGTCTTAAGTCACTTATTCATCTCTACTCTCCTAGTCGACCCCTTCGCTCCTCTAATAAAAATCTTCTGGAGGTTCCCAGGTTTTGTAAGAGCCAAATGGGGAGGCAGAGCATTTTCCTCGGTTGTACCCAGGCTATGGAACTCTCTTCTCCCCGAACTCCTGGGGCAACCGTCGATTGCTCTGTTTCGCAAAGCACTGAAAACCTGGCTCTTTTCTGAATCATATCTGTAGAGTACTTCATCTGTAACTACATATTATTGGACCTGCTTAGGCGCCTTGATGCCCTTGGGCTAAGTTGTGTGATACAAGATTCCCTTCATTCACTCATTCATTCACAGCTACAGAGGCAATAAAAACCACTATTGTTATTATTTATTGCAATTCCAATGTATTATTAAAAACAGGTATTTTTTGTTAATATTTAGGAAAAGTGTCTTTTAAAAAATTACACTTTACCTGCCTGAACCTCCTGGTTGCTAATTAGCATTAGACAGCAAGTGAACTCTGTTAGTGCTACCCCTTAATGAGGTGTGAAAACCGCTTCTAGTGTTGGTACTGTAGTTTGGCCTTTTCACGGGAAGACATGGATGTGAGATAATTGACAAAAAATCACTCAGGAAGGACATCTGGGAAGAGTCAAGAAACTTTGTTAACTTGAAGGGGACAATGAGTGGCCTGCCCATTCATACTTAAGTGTAAAGGGAGACCTGGGGAAAAGAATATTTTTCTGTAGGGTCTCTCTAGTCAGTTTGGGACTAGCCAAATGGGCGAGGGAGCTGGTTTCAAAAACAGTTTGATATAGCTGAAGACGGGGTTACTGTCTAGTTCACTAAACCCATCTTTGGCTGACGCATAAGCTCCCAAGTGGCAGAAAGATTCTGCCATGTTGGATTTCTGTCAGAATAGTACACTGTGGGATAGTTTTCTGTAAGGCAAACAGTATGTGCTGCAAAAGAGGGTAGCTATGTCCTGGACAACTTTTCCCTCATTTGTTAGGCAGTGTCCAATCCAGGAGTAACCCCCAGCCCCTGACTAGTGAATTCTATAAAAAGTGGTACCTTAATCACAGTATTTTATGACACTTCCTAGACCTGCAGAAAAACAGATCTGTTGTTTCAAACATGTGTGGAGACTTAAAGGGCTGGACCTGCTCCTACTTATACCCAAGACGAAGATGTGGACACCAAAGGTCTGTAATATCACCACCTCTATAGCTATTGCAGGCTGCAAGAATCCTTTTCCTGAAGAGCCAGTTGATCAGGTGCAACAAGACCTGGACAAGATTCTACAGGCGGCCTCCACTGGAATGAACCCTGGTGGCCTGTAAGTGCTGTACCTGAAGGTCCTGGAAGCTTTAGAAGTGATGAAGAGGAGCTGCTACAGAAACTCTGGAAAGTTGGTTCTTTACAGACGTTTCGACTTCCAAGTCCTCCGGAGCCTTATTGGGACCGCGAGGAATTTGGCTCTTCAAAAAAGTCTACAGTTAGAAATCTTGCCTGGGCTAAGGCATAAAAACACTCTTTTGAAATACCTCACCTGTGGAGACTCTGAAACGGACTCTGTTTTCCTGCCTTTTGCCGTTCAACCCAGCACACAGTTGAACGGCACACAGCACACGTTCAACCCAGCACACAGCTCGCCGGACCCGCTCCGCGGATCCCGCTTCGCAAAGTCAATCAGTGGGAGTCTCCAGTGCCTCTGGGGTTTTCAAGGGGAGTATCGGCACAGCAGCAGGGCTGCGAGCGGTGCAGCAGGGACTCCATATCCAAGGAGTCTCTGCCTGACTAACGCGCACCACCTGAGCCGCTCTCCCTGCTTGCTCCGCCCCCTGCTTGGGAAGGTAAATACCTCTGCTGGAAGTATACCTGCGGGACACTCTTTTGAAATACCTCGCCTGTGGAGACTCTGAAACGGACTCTGTTTTCCTGCCTTTTGCTGTTCAACCCATCACACAGCTCGCCGGACCCGCTCCGCGGGTCCCCCTTCGCAAAGTCAATCACCCGCAGTCTGCAGTGCCTCTGGGGTTGACAAGGGGAGTATCGGCACAGCAGCAGGGCTGTGGGGGGTGCAGCAGGGATTTCATATCCCAGGAGTCTCTGCCTGACTAACGCGCACCACCTGAGCCGCTCTCCCTGCTTGCTCCGCCCCCTGACTCCCTCTCTCCCTATTTACCCGGCAAACCACACCGCGGCGCGGGAGCGCCCGGGGCTAAGCCCGGGCAAAGGGCGGGCTGTCTGTGGCCGTCTAGGGGCTGCAGGAGGCTGGGCTGGGCCCCCCCTCTGACTTCTGATTTTTTGTCCCGGACTCTATCTCCCAGCTGGGAACACATGTCAGTAAGCTGTGCCTTATATGTATTTTACTTCTTGTGAAACTGACAAGGTTGTTACTGGTTAATCCTCATACTTGCAGAGAACTGATTCATATCAGTTTATTGTTTATTTTTATCCGTACTATAGACCAAGGATGTCTACAGCTGTTTCGAACTCTTTACCGTCCAGTGTAGGGGTGTCTATACTTGGGCCGCTAGATAATTACTTTGCCAGGGCCACCAGAGAAATAGACAAGGAGATCACACTGGCAGAGAAATGTGCGGAGCGCCGTTTCTCCATCGAACTTTTGAAAAATAAGCCATTAACTACGCCACAGAAGGCAGCACCGATTACACAATTACACAACATCATGCCTGTCGATGCAGATGCAGAGTTGTTTAGTACGGAAAATATCCCACTAATATTTCAAGATAGTTCACCAGTGCCACATGCTATGGAAAATACTACAGATCCTATTACTAATGAGCCGCCTGTCACATCAAACTCCCTAATAGACCTAAACTCACCAATACCTATAGACGTAGTCTCTCAGTCCAATAGAAACACATCTTCTCCTGTTTTTAATCCTACAGTAGAGGCAGTTGTGACGTTGGATACACAACCGCCTATAGCGGTTAGTGCAGCCAACGACAAATTACCAACTAAGAAGGATACAGGAGTACCTCGTTCCCCACCTAAAAAAAGAAGGAGAAAGGGTGGGGTTAGAAAAGGGGATAAAACCTCATGTATATCATCAGGTGCAATGGATCCAATACACAAGTCACCCAAGGTAATAGGGAAGGATGTTTTAATGGGGCTACTAATTGTAAATTCTGAATCCCTGCCAACTAAAGGGCTATTGGAGGCTATTGAATGCCTCCTAAAATCTCTCATACTTCCACTCACCGAGAGAGTTAAAAGGCTGGGGGAAAAAAATGGATTGCATTTTGGCAGCCTCCTATCCGATTGAAAACGCTAAACAAACTAATCGAAGTGAAGCCTGCTCTAAAACTAAACACTCTACACAGAATTCATACAGGCAACAAATGGTCACCTCCATACCTAAAAACACACTTGCTGACACAAATTCCACTAAATCGGCAGGCACGAAAGACATAAGCAAAGGGAAGGTTAAACCAGGTGCCCTGAAAGTTCTTCCTACCAGCAAAGACCCCCCAACGAAGATTAGTCAAATGACCAGAGTAAAAACCAATTTTAGAAATATAGCAGACTTACCCCCAGAATCGTCCATCTATGTCATCATTTTAATAGGAGTTTCGGTCATGCCAGTAGGAAATGTAGAACCTAATACTAGTCTTAAAAATAAAGTTATCCACTGGCTGCGTAACAACAGACCGCTCCCATTACATCTAAATGGAGATATAGTATCAGTGAGACAGTGTAATTGGGTGGGCTTACGCCCTAAAGACATTGAAGGGGATGTGGTAATAGTAAACTTTAGGGATCATAGGGTGGTCACATACATCAGTGACTGGTTCCCAGGGAGAAGTGAGGGTGGAGTATCATCGCGTAATTTGAGCTACTTTTATCCTGAAGCTCTGATGATGCCCCCAAAAAACCCTCCAACCCTGAGCAGTTTTGAAGCTCCTTATTTACCAAATCAAACCCCACACCTTACCGTCCCTAGACACTACAATAAAAATGACATCCCTTTTCTTCCACCCCAACGCTCAAATAGGTACTTCATCCCATTTGACAATAATTATCACCCCATAAACCCAAATGAGTACTGGAACATCCCACTACACAACTCATTCGAACCCCTCTCTGGCTTAGACGCAAACGAATGACTTATTTCATCTACTTCCTATGAGGGACTGGATTGTGAGTACATGATAATTTGTAATACCTTAGTAGAACCTGATAATCTTGTACCAGGGAATGCCCATCCAGAAAATTCGGGTGGTGAATTGACAAGGGAAGAAATCCTCAGTGGGAGTAATGTTACAAATAGTTCTGCTCATGGGAGAGCAGAATCTATCAGGTCATTTATTGATCCTGGACCCCCTAAAAGCCCAATGTAACCACTGTGAGAAAGGTAAATGCGGGGGGGCACGTTGAAATCCCTAAAGAAAGTGCGGTGTGCCACAATTTAGGTTTAACACCTTGCGTGCTGCCCCGATTTCCCCCCGGTGCTGGACATTCCATAACTGGGTGTGGTCGTGATGGAACCATTCCGTCATCAGCACAGCTCAACCGTGACTGATGACGGAATGGTTCCGTCACAAGCATCAAAGGGGTTAAATGGAGGGTGTGGAGAAAAATGGTCCATTATATTTTGGAACATAGCTGGCCTTAAGGCCAAACTAGATAATCCAAACTGGCAAAAATGTACTAATAACTGTGATGTTATATGCTTACAAGAAACATGGGCAAAGGAAGAATATCATATGAGTGGTTTAAAACTGTATTTATCCCAGCCATAGGATCTGCACATGGCCGAGCAAAGGGGGGACTATGCATGTAGATTTCTAATTGCTTTACGTGTAAAAAAATTGAGTTGTATTTTCATAATTGTTTTTACCATATTGTCCGGCTACATATTAACACCACTGTTTGTATACTGTTAGTAAATGTTTACAACAACATCCCTGTAACAGACATAAAGTGGTGCTTAAAACCCTGAACACGAAACTCTATAGCATAAACAACAGCTCCCATAAACAGTTCATTGTCATATGGGGTGGAGATTTTAATTGTGCCCTATGCGATAGATCAGGATCAGGAAACTGTGGGTTAACAATGGATAGGGATACCGCCCCATCACATTTTGAGCACACAATAACGGGGAATGCTTTAAATGAGATCATGTTTAATAACGATCTAGGGTTCTCAAACGAACTATGCAGTACTGAGACCTCCTTCTCTCCAACTTTTAACAGTAGAGGCTTATTTTCTACAATCGACTGCATCCTTATCTCCTCGTGTTATAGGGACTGTATTGTTAGTTATAATGTCCTAAAATCTCCCCTAAGCGACCATTTCCCCATCAGGATTGAATTATCTGACCCACAATTAATAGTGCATAAAAGAGCAGAGGTTTCTTCCGAAAACCTAGAAATAGCCAGGCAGAACGGATATGATTTGAAATGGACTAAGGTGGTCCCGAGGAGTTTCTTAGTAACTTAATTAATGCGTGTAATACGAGCTTTTCAGTTTGCTTGGACTTGGCATCTGATGATGCAGACATTATAAGTAATTTAAGAGATATAACTGCCTGTATAAAGAGGGGTCTGTGGGTAAACGCCAAGGAAAAGAAGATCCAAAGGAAAACAAGAGGCTGGTTTAAATCAGCATGTAGTAAGGCCCACAAGCAATTAAAATTGGCTTTGCATAAGCAAGATAGAAACCAGAGCCTGATAAGGGCCCTACGGAAGAAATACAAAACTGCACTAAAAGCTCAAAGAGATCTGATGAGGAGGGAAGCATGGACAGCTATTATGGAGGCCTCAGAATTAAAGGATATGACGGCCTTTTGGAAAGCAGTGAATGCCCCCCGTTTTAAAGACAGTACAAAGGCTCGTATTGAGATAGCTGTTACCGAGGATGAACGGGTCAAGCACTTTGAAACACTTTATAGCTCAGTAGCAATCACCACTGATACATCAAGAGAGTCCACATTTAAGGGGAAGGGCACTGAAGGGCTGCAACTTAACTTTTCCTTGGAGGAGGTAATTAAGGGTTTTAACTCTAGCCTAGGGGGAAGGGCACCTGGCCCCGATGGTGTCCCAGTGGACATTTAAAAAAAAAACATATCTCTCTGGGCACCATTGCTTACCAGAACTTTTAATGCCGCTTGCACAATAGGATTGATTGGTACCTGGTACAAGTCGATCATTATTCCCATTTTCAAAAAGGGAGATAGCGCAAGCTGTGCGTGCTACCGGCCCATATCCTTGCTCGACTCCACCATTAAAATTATTGGCAGAGTCATTTTAGATAGACTGCACTTATGGGCAGACGAACATAACATTATTAGTGACCTCCAATATGGTTTTCGTGAAGGAGTTGGTACCATCGAACAAGCACTTAATTTATCAATATTGATAGAGAAATACACTAAGGCTAAGAGAGGAAGACTGTTCTTAACTTTTCTAGATTTGACATCCGCTTTTGATTTTGTAAATCATGGCAAATTATGGATAATTTTAACCCGACTGGGAGTAGAGGTAAATATCATCAAATTTCTGAGAGAACTGTATAACGGGGCTAGTGCAATGGTTAGATACGGTAAAAATGGGGAGTGTACAAGGGAGTTCAGCGTAGCGAGGGGCGTGAGGCAAGGGTGCGTCCTTGCCCCATTTTTATTTTCTATTTATATAAACAACTTGGAGTAAACTCTATTACAGGATTGCACTGATATGCCAATTGTTTCAGCCCGTCGCATACCTGCTCTTATTTATGCAGATGACGCTGTTTCTCATGGCAAGAACCCCTATAGCCATGCAGACTATAATTACCTCTTTTAGCTCCTTTATGGCCAAATTAGAACTACAAGTAAATTGCACTAAGACGCGGTAACGTGAAACAAAAGAAGAAAACCATGTTCATAGGATCGATCCCTTTAGACCATACCCCAACATTCCCATACTTGGGGATTTTGTTCGATCGCACTGGTAAATGGAGCCGTGCGATCAAAGCTAGGGATTTATTATTTTCTAAATCCATAATGGCCCTTAGGTCGTTCAGCAAAAAGATGGGCAAAAAGCCAGTTAAAGAGCTTTTATATATTTATAAAGCTAGCTGCGTTACGGTGGCATTATATGGGGCAGGAATCTGGGGTGACTCTAATGTCAGTAGCCTACAAGTCACTGAAAATGGTTTGTTGCGATATCTTCTAGCAGTCCCAGAGAATACTTCCAGTTATAATTGCCACACTGAATTGGGTATTGCCTATCTGGAAGAACTAATCAAGGTGCAACCGATCCTACTATGGCATCGGGCATGGACTACCGAGAAATGCCACTTAAATTGCCTCATTTTGGGGGATGCACTGAAATTAGATGGTGGGAAAAGGATAAAATGGCTGTGCTATATAAAAGCATTCTGTGATAATATCAAGCATCCGGAATTATATACTGACCCTATGTCAATGTCTGATATTACTAGGAAAGCATTGAAACAGTTAAGTCTAAATTTCCTTGAGAATCGAAGAGAACATACAGAACTGTTAAAAAAGACAGTAATAACCCATCAAATGATAATTAAACCAAGGGGTATTCAGCCTTATCCAAAACTCCAAATGAAAGACCAAGAAAGGTTTCTGTTGACCAGATTTAGATTTGGGATACTGTTTAGACTGTTGAGCTTTCCTGTTACTAACGATTGGTCAAAGGAAATTTGTAAATGTCCGTGTGACAATGCCTCCACTCAATCGGATATCCATATTTTATTTTTCTGTAGATTTTATGTTATATCTAGGAAAAGGTGGATTATGCCTATTTTAAAATATATGAACATGAGACAGTGTCGCCCAGCTTTTCTAGCTATACAATTCTTGGATGATATTTTCTCAGTTGCATCTGTCACGGCATTTCTTAAAAGCATTTTTTATCTACGTAAGACAATGATTATATGAATTCTATTATTTTAAATTCTGGCCCATGTTAATACTGTGTACACCTCTTTTAAAATATTAATTATGATGATGTAACATTTGATGTGATTTGATGTATTTTTATGGTTATTTATGAAATATAACCGAATAAAGTCTTTTGAATTGAAAACTATTCACCCAGCAAGAGGACTTCAGCTACTTAAAAAATTGAATGTATTCCACTCTGCCCGTTTTCTGCTAAATCTTCCAAAGTGCCTTGTCTAATGGCTATCCAGCTTTGAGAGGACTTTGTCAGATACAGACTGCAACTTTACTCTGCTGGGGGATTTACACATTTTAGAGACTAATGGGCTGATTACGAGTCTGACATTCCATGGACCGCCATACTAGTTGGGGCGGGCTGGTGGCAGCCTTCCGACTGCCCTAATACAACTAGGATAGTCGGACCGCCATTGCACCACTCCAACTGCAGCAGTCTTGAGGCCGCAATATGCTTGGCGGGACCGCTGCAGTCCCGCCAAGCTTATTACGAGTACCCTTTCAGCCACAGTTTTCATGGCGGTTCCTCCTCCATGAAAACTGTGGCAGAGAAGAAAAAAGTGAGGTCCCCTGTTGCCTCTCGGAAATGCAGTGCATGCAAGGCGGCACATCTTGTGCACCCCAGTGTGTATGCACCCTAGTACCTTCACTGCATGGACTGCAGCAGTCTATGCCGTGCAGGTACTACCTTTGACATTTGCCAAACTCGTAATCAGGCTTTGCGTTAGAAGGTATAATCTTTATCCAGGACAAACCTGTTTCATGCATCCGACCCTCACTCATTACAGTTGGCCTGAAATCAGTTGGCCTTGACCAACTGTAAACAGTATCTACTGATTAGTGCTTTATTGTATCTTTGTGCTTTTTGCCATACATATTTAAACATTCATATCTCCGGTTTCCCCCAATGCATTTTGGTCTTTGTGGTGTATTTTTATTGATTACATTTTTCTCTATTTTTTCTAAATTAGTTGTGGGATTTCTAATGTGTTCTACTTTGAATTTGTAACTGTTTTGTTACTGCTAAATACTTTACACATTTTCTTAAATTAACCCTTTCTTGTCTGTGCCACAGATACCAGAGGGTTGCCTAGGTTTATAATATTGAAGCTGTGCAAAGTAAAACAGAAATGGTTAATGTTTAGGTGCAATATGACTTACCTCAAACTCCTTACTTACACTACTGAGTTAAGTAAGATTAGCACTTTATATGTCCACAATGACTGGAACCGACATCCATGGAAGAACTTGTAATTATCATTTTATCAATATCAGCTTCCTTTTACAGCAATAGTAATAAATATGCCAATGAAAAAAATGATTATACAATGTACTGTATGTGCTCACATGATGCAATAGTCATTGTCAATATTGCACACAAATAGTTCCATCTGTCAGACAGCATTTTCCAGTATTCAACCTTACGTTCAAGTAGAAGTAATCTTTTTCGATCTGTTTTATAAGGGTTCTGGCAGTAAACACATTTTTACTGAGGATTTTTTGGGTGTCACCACTGATCAACAGATCTCTTGTGTTCGGGATTTCTTTGGAAATGTAGGCAATTTCTATTTCACATATGTCAACATAACACCTTAAAAGCACAATTACCTTAAGTTTGGTGTCGCCAGTTGAACAATTAATATTCTGTTTGAAAAGTATCTGTGAACACCCCCAACCACTACGCCGGCCACACGCTTGATCCCGTCTTCTCATCCAGCAAGCACATCACCTTCAGCCACTCCACCGGACTCCACTGGACCGACCACAGCTGCGTCCACTTCAGCTTCAGAAAAACCACAACCCACCACCACCCGCAACAGGTTCCTCACAGGAGCTGGAGCAAGATCACCGCCGCCCAGCTCACCACCTCCCTCAGCCAGAACCCACCTGCCAGCACAACGGACCCCAACGAAGCAGCCCGCAACTTCACACAGTGGCTGACCGCCTGCGCCGACGACCTCGCACCACTGAAGAACCCTCCCAGCAGATCCAGAAGCAAGATGGCCCCCTGGTTCACTGACGAACTCAAGGACTCCAAGAAGACCTGCCGCACCCTCGAGAAAGCCTGGCTCCTCAACCAGACCACCGACAACATGACCACCCTCAAACACGCCACCCGCAAGCACCACCAGCTCATCCGCACCACCAATAAGAAATCACTGAAGCAGCGACTGGACAACAACGCCCACGACAGCAAGGAACTCTTCAGCATCGTCAAGAAGTTCTCCAACCCCAGCACCGGCAACAACGACATCACTCCTTCACAAGATCTCTGCGACTCTCTCGCCTCGTTCTTCCAATGCAAGAATGCCGACATCCACAACAGTTTCGGCGCTCCATCCACGCACCCAACCGTCGAACCAACGCACCCCACCGCCACCCTCCGCACCTGGACCATGGTGACCACCGAAGACACAGCCCGCACGATGAACACCATCCACTCCGGATCTCCAACTGACCCCTGCCTCCACCACGTCTTCAACAAGGCCGACTCCACCATCGCACCCCAACTCCGGGACGTCATCAACACCTCCTTCAACACCGCCACCTTCCCGGAGAGCTGGAAGCATGCCGAGCTCAGCGCCCTACTGAAGAAACCAACAGCGGACCCCACCGACCACAAAAACTTGCGCCCCATCTCGCTTCTCCCTTTTCCTGCCAAAGTCATCGAGAAGATCATCAACTGACAGCTTGCCACCTTCCTCGATACGAACGGATCCCTCGACCCCTCGCAGTCCGGTTTCAGAGCCAACCACAGCACGAGACCACCCTCATCGCAGCCACCAACGACATCCGAGCCCTGCTCGACGACGGGGAAACAGCGGCACTCATCCTCCTGGACCTCTCTGCAGCGTTCGACACTGTCGGCCACCGCACCCTAGTCCAACGCCTCAGCAACATCGGCATCCAAGAGAAGGCACTGGAGTGGATCATCTTGTTCCTCGCCGGAAGAACACAGAGAGTTCGCCTCCCCCCCGTTTCGATCCGAGGCCACCAAAGTCATCTGCGGCGTCCCGCAAGGATCATCACTCAGCCCCACCCTCTTCAACGTCTACATGAGACCTCTTGCTGCCATCGCACGCTAACACAACCTCAACATCATCATCATCTCCTACGCCAACGACACCCAGCTGATCCTCTCCCTCACCAGAGACCCCGACACCGCCAGAACCAGCCTACACAAAGGGATGAAAGACGTCCCCGAATGGATGAAGAACAGCCGCCTGAAACTGAACTCAGACAAGACGGAAGTCCTCATCCTGGGACCATCGCCCTCCGCCTGGGACGACTCCTGGTGGCCCCCAGCCCTGGGCACCGCTCCCAAGCCAACAGACCCGCACGCAACCTGGGCTTCATCCTGGACCCCTCCCTCTCGATGACCAGACAAGTCAACGCCGTCTCCTCAGCATGCTTCCACACCCTTCCCATGCTTCGCAAAATCTTCCGATGGATCCCGACCGAAACCAGGAAGATGGTCACCCAGGCCCTCGTCACCAGCCGACTGGACTACGGAAACACCCTCTACGCCGGAACCACAGCCAAGCTACAGAACAGACTCTAACACATCCAGAACGCCTCCGCCCGACTCATCCTGGACATCCCCCGACGCAGCCACATCTCCGGCCACCTGAAGGACCAGCACTGGCTCCCCGTCAACAAGAGGATCACGTTCAGGCTCCTCACCCACGCACACAAGTCTCTCCATGACCTGGGCCCCAAGTACCTCAATGACCGCCTGACCTTCTACACGCCCACCCACCAGCTATGGTCTATTAGCCTCGCCCTCGCCGCCGTACCACGCATCCGTAGAGCCACCGCCAGAGGCAGATTCTTCTCCTACCTGGCGGCCAAGACATGGAACTCCCTCCGCATCCACCTTCGGCTGACCCAGGACCACCTCGCCTTCAGGAGACAACTCAATACCTGGCTGTTCGAGCAGTAGCGGACCCCTTCCCCCAAGCGCCTTGAGACCCTTCCGGTGAGTAGTGCGCTATACAAGTGTTATGATTGATTGATTGATTGATTGATTGATTGAATGTCATCAAAAAATGATGCTGAAGAAAAAAGATTTTGACTTCTAACTGCTTTGACACAAGAATGATAAAAATGTAATCTAATTGTTTTTGTTAATTATGTCATTTTATTTTGTTTGTAGCCTGAAACGGAAGTTTAAAAAACACAGCCCTAATGACTCTTCATCTTTATAAGTTTTTTTTAGATGATGCGCACACTCAAATTACAGCCAAGAAAGATAATACTAAATTTGCAAGTGCTGGAAAATATGGGTATACCCTCATTAAAGCTCCAGTCTTAAGAAAATATATTCACAGCAGTTTACGTAAATGGGGCTAATTCAGTATTATTTGTTGAACCTAAGAAATCTCATAATCCCAAACTGACTTGAACATGGCTGTTTTAAATCTGCAGTTAGCATAATTAGTTTATTTGATATATGAAGGCGGTATTTCTTATCAAACAAGAAGTAATGTAACAAAAATTGAGAGCTTAGAAAAGAGCAGGCCAAGACAAAAGTTAGTCAATTAGATATGTTCTATACATAGAAGTTTTCATTTTTCCCAGAAAAAAATCGCTGATTGGGGTTATATCTGAGATCCATAGTCTTGGTCCTTGACATAAGGATGCTTGATTCCACATTTTAGATCTCTTTCTAGAATTATTCCTAGATAATTTCTAGAGGTAGGTTTTATTTACTTCTGGTTTTTCTTTTACACAGGCAAGCAAATGAAGAATATCAAGTGCTGGCTAACTCTTGGAGGTACTCTTCTGCTTTTTCTAATAAACTATTCTTCACTATTGTGGATTATGATGAAGGAGCTGATGTTTTCCAACAGGTATGTGATACTGTGTTGTATTTTGCTGATTAATATAGTATATAATATGGATGACTATGCATTTGATCAGTACATAGGTCCATCTTGGTTTCTTTATAAACTAGTTCACATTTCTTTCAATAATAAGATGAGTTTGCATTGGTGTGTTTTATATTCAAGACAAGATTACATCTGTGCTCAGGAGTAGCTTACTGATTGTGAACAGGTATTTTAGCATTTTAATTGTACGCAGCACTGATTATCACACCACCTGATACAAGTTTAGCTATACTATAGATCTTCAATGAGAGCTAAACACCATGATTTAATCATCACTATTCCTTATTATTGTTGTAGCAAAAAAGCTATAAAATATATCAAAACATATAATAGAAGATAAAAAAGCACAACATGCACACTACAAATATGAAACAAAAGAAATAATTTAAACAGTACAATTTAAAACATGGGTTAAAAAACTCATAGATGCTAGAAATGTCAGCATACAACACCATGGCAGTAAAGTTAACCCCTTGTTTGTAACCAAGTTGTCCAAATATACAACGCTACCAGAAGGTAAATTGGCTCTGTATCGATAACGAAGAACTCCTTGTTTTATTGTTTTGGAACAACAGTTCTATCTTACTACATCAGTAGCTGTCAATGTAGGAAAGTGTCCCATTTCACATGGTCACCCCCCTACACTTTTTGCCTGACATCTAATGCATTTTGGCTAGATGTGCCCTGGGTTCCTACCAATTGTGTTCCCAGGGCCTGTGTTCTTTCCAAAAACTGTACCTTTATACCCACAATTGGCACATCTCTGGCCACGGGTAAGCCCCTTGTAAAAGGTACCATGGGTACCAAGGGCACTGTGACCAGTGAAGGCCTCTAAGGGCTGCTGCACCTATTGTGCCACCCTTAGAGACACTGTACCCTAACACCCACATACGGCCATTGCAGGCTGTGTTTTGGTGCAGAGAAAAGTGTAGAGTCACCATGGCCCCCATTCCTGTGTGCCATGCCCACAACCCACTGCCTGGGGCCAAGGAAAGTCACCCCACTAGCAGTGTCTATTAGCTCCCAGTTGAGGGCACAGTTGCTTGAGGACTGTACCACTACACTGTCTAAATCCATTCTTAGACATTGTAAGTGCAATAAAAGCCATAAAGAGCAAGTGGTCTGGGAGTTTGTCATTATGAACTCCGCAGCTTTGTAACGGGCTTTTCTGAAACATGGGAAGTTTGACAGCAAACTTCTCAGAACATTAAACCCACACTGATGCCTGTGTGGGATTTAATGTAAAATGCACTCAGAGGTCCTCTTAGAGATGCCCCCTGCAAAACGACCAGTCCTGGTGTGATTCTTGAATGGCTGCCCGCCATGTTTCACCACCAGACAGGTTTCTGGACACCTAGGTAGAGAGCCTCCGCTCTCTGGGTCCAGAAACAAAGCCCATCCTGGGGAGATGTGTTATGCCTCCTCTACTAGGATGGGCTTGGGCCACAAAGGGGAATCTTAAAGGGCCTCCTGTCCTTGCCATTTGCTGTCTCCAGGAACTGCCTCCCACTGGTTCTGGCCCCCACTTTGGGTGGGAGAATCAGTGAAAAAAATGAGTTAGGAGGACAGGTGTGCCCACCTTTGCCAACCCCACCCCTCGGGTGGGGGTGGGGAGGTGAAGCACACAACTCAGTCCCCTCTATCTTGAATATGAGGGGACCCATCCTATTAGGGAGAGGCTCATGCCCCCTTCCAACTGGAGGTGTACCCACCCCAAGGAAGCGACCCATTGGTCCCAACCTGCACAGACCTGAAAATGACCCTAAATGTATTATTTAGGGGCAACCCTGAACCTTGCATCCTCAGATTTGTGGAAGAAAGAAGAAGAACCGAAGAGCCGTGCTGACCTATGAAGAAGAGGACACCAACTGCTTTGGCCCCAGCCTTAAGGTCAGTCCCAACTTCGACCTGACTACAGCGGAAACCCTGGTGTGTCCAGCAGCCACCCGGAGAATCTGCCCTGCACTCGACGTAAAGACTCTGCCTCCCATGACCACAGGATTTGATCAAGCAAAGACTTCAAATAGAGAAACCGGAACCAGGTGGCTCCGCGGTTCTGCACCACTCTCCAACCAATGCCCACGGCCCGAGTTTGAGAGGCCCAATACCATGAGGTGGTATCGCCTGCAGTCCTGGCCTGGCATCTGGTGATCCCCGACCTACCTCGAGCTTCAAGCTGATGCCATCAGCCTCAACCTGAATGGTCACTTTGACCATGTTCTGAGCTGGTAAGAATACCTGATGCCAACAGACACCCCTGCACCGATGCCCCATGGCCTTGGGTGGCACAACCGATGCTATCCAGGCATTCCCTAAAAACCCAACTTCCCTCTCGAGCCAGTGGTCCCCTTCAGAAAGCCTCCCTGACTGAGCCTGCAGCATCTTTTCCAAACCAGAGTTCTCAATTGCAATCCACAGGGCTCCCGCCGTCTCCTTGACACTCCACATACGTCCACCTCTGTATCATTGATGGTGCAACTCCTGTGCTGATTGTGGGCCCCTGCAGTGCTGATCCTAACCACCAACTCGCTTCCACAGTCGAGTGGCCTGTTCGTAAGCAGACTCTGATAGAAGGCCCCTTTAGCCCTGTTGGCTAACATTGGGCCCCAGCACTCTGCAACAGGCCACCCAGGGTGCCGCTGGTGGTGTAATACGAGTGCCTACCTGGACCTTGGTGAACCTTGGTCGTTAACATTATTTTTCCCATAGGAACCAATGTAACAAGTTTTTATTTAAAAAAATGTAAGTATTGACTTGTGTTTTGTACGGAAGAAAAGTAACTGGATGCTATGATCTGTAAAAGTCTTACTTACCTTTGTATTGTTGGATCCACGGTGTGATATCTAGGCATTCCACCACGTGTAGTCGATGTAATCAAAAAGTAACGTAAAAGTAATCAAAAGTAATTTCTATATAATTAAAACTGGTTTTAAAGCATATACAAATATGTAATGATTGCAAATCCATTTCCAATTGCATTTCTTTGTAGGTTTTACAATTGAAATAACATTTTACCGACCTGTACCAAGTCCTACTTGGTTCTAGAAATAAAACATAATATACCTTTTTTATACTTACCCACCTGGTCTGCATTCTGTCTCTGAGTGTGTGTAATCAGTCCTTAATTAAATGAACACAATAAAGTCTTAATACACTCTCCTTGTTGCAAAGTCATCCTTTGCCCTGGGCACCCCCAACTTTTATGCTGACTGGTACTGGTGGTAACTGACTGACCCTGGGCTCTGCCTACCCAGGCCCAGGACCAGTGCTATGCTGAAAACACATTTAGAATACAGTGAAAATACCTACATACACTAGGGTACATTAGGGTACCACTATGATTGGCATGACCTCCCTTATAAGGCCCTAGTCCATATTTGGGCAGGGCGATTAAACCTACCTTTATGATCCTACCATATAGTTTAAAGGCCAGCAGCTTTCCTGCACTTGCATGTGTGTATTGCTCAAGCCTGAAGTCAGTTTAATCAAACAAGCCTGAAGTCAGTTTAAAAGCAGCCTTGTGTTGCAGGATTGCTTATAAAATGGAAAGTGCTCCCAAACTCGACTTTAGTGTTTGGGGCACTTACAATTAATAAACTACAATGTTTTGGCATATTAGGTACCCCCGTGGTCTCCCCCAGGTATCACAGGGGGGGGAGCGGGTGGGGGGGAGCTTAGGTCTTTATAAGGAGAACCATTATAAAATAAGTTCTATATGCCTTTGGTTTAGTGTAATTGCACTCTCCACATTGTAGTAAAGTGCTTCCCAAAATCGACTTGCTTGGAGCACTGTGGAGTGAGGATTTTCAATAAGGTACATATTCAGAACCCATAAAGGCTCCCCTTGGTGTTACAGGGGTGGGGGTCCTTTAGATATAGGCAGTGCCCTTATAAAATATGTTTTATAATCCCTGGTGGTGGAGAAATTGCCCAGTTCAATTTCCCTATTGCAAATCCCCAGCCACATAGGTTAATGTAGCAAGAAGTTATTGATTAATAACTAAATATAAGGGGCTCAAAAAATATAATTTATGGACTTATTAGAATGGTATTGATACAGCCAACAATATGATATGCCTTCTCGTGCTCTGACATGATTGGCAAGGGATTTGTGGATTAGCAAAACTAGTTTGAAGAGTTGCTAATACCCCTGGGGTTAGGGAGCCCTTCTAGGAGGTTAGTAAATAATGTTCTTCAAAGGAAGGAGGAAACATGCTGGAGAAACCAGTTTCATTGACACCTCTACCCGCTGCCCCTGCCAGATGGCAGGCTTAAGGAAGGAATTGGAAGACTCAAAAGGGAGGGAGGCTATGTAGATGAGCCAGACTGTAGACTGGTTTAATGACCTCTTCTCTCTCTGCTGAAAAATCAGCCATATTGAATTTTGGAGAAATGATGCTCCCCGGGAGAATATAGTGCCACACTTTGGAGAATGTGGTCATACCCTGGGGTGTTGCCCTGTACCTCATTGGACAGGAGTGCCCACCTGCCTGACACAGAGAAATGGGAATAAGTATCTTAGAGGGGTAGAACCTCTCAGATATGCTGCTTGAAACAAGAAGAAGAAGGGTCCATGCTGAGATGTTTGATTTGCACCAACCTGGTCCTGCACCTGCCTGGGCCTGCTACACTATCTGGAATTACAACCTTGTGGACCTACCTTGCTTCAAAAGGACTAAAGAGTAAACTCTCTTCAAGCTACGGGTTAACAGAGCTCACCTGAACCATCACCAGAATCTCCGGCCTGGAGTACTGCCAGTGGATTTCTAATGATTTTGCCAAGTGGATTGTGGGAATTGAAGACCCAAACTTTCAAGGACCACCCTGGAGGTTCAAGACCCTTGACATAAGTTTTGGACGCTTTGGAGCCCTCAGAGGAACTTTAGGAAGAAGTTACAAATGTTTGAAGAACATCGGATCAAATTAGGAAAGAAGGTCCACAGGTGGATCAACTCGACCTGGCTAGCCAAGCCGACGACCCTCAACAGCAAGAGGGCCAGCTGTCTAGGTTCGTCCGACTAAAAAGCTCAGAAGGTCCGACTTCCAGACTTTGACTGGGACCTGGCTGAAATCCATACTGGCGAACCCACACTGAAGCCGGCCTGGTGAAGAGCAGCGAGCTCCGTAGAAGTTTCTAAGTCGAAACGTAGGAGAGGGGACCGGGACCAACTGCAGGAGTCCAGCTGCCAACCTTCAACTGCGAGCTGGCCTGGACTTCCATACATTTAACCACAAGTTCATCGCAAGGCAAGCCGGCAAAGCATCACTGCTCCAGACTGGCCGAGAGCTTCGAAGGATCCCAGTAAGAAAAGCACCCAAAAAGGTTCTAAGTCAGAATGTAAAAACTTTGATCCAGACCTACCGCGAGGGTTAGATGAGCAGGGCTCCATCGCAGTCACCTGAAACTTTGAGTTTGTCCCAGTCTGGTGCGACCATATGTCCCAATAAGCGCTATAGGTTTCTACGTGCTATATAGTGTTAAATCTGTAAACATTCACATCTCCAGTTTCCTACATTGGATTTGATTTATGTTGGTGTCATTTTAAAAAGATACAAATATTTACTATTTTTATAAATTGGTGTTGCATTTTTATTATGTGTTGTGTCTTGATTATTTACTGAATTGGTGTTTTTGAATGCTTTACATACCTCTCTTTGAAGTTAAGCCTGCCTGCTCACAACAAAGCTACCAAGGGTTGAGCATTGGAATAGTTTTCTATGCCCTATATTGTGTTAGTGGTAATATTGCCAGTGGTAGATGCATATTTCCCACTACTAATAATCCACTATTCAACACTCCTGATAAGCCTAACTGCTCGCCCACACTACCACAAAGAGAGCTGGTAGTGATTATCTAATTTAGCCTCTGCTATGCCTTTCGACACTCCCTGGACTCTGTGCACACTATACCTTACTTTGGTATAGCACATACAAAGCCAGCTTCCTACATTGGTGGGGTCTAAGACTCTGCATTTGTTGAACTAACTTAGTCACCTTAGTAACCTGATCACACAACAAGAATCCAAAAACTTACTTTAGTTCAACTCATTTTTTGAATTTTCCAAATTTCTAAAAGTCATGTTACAGACTTATGTTAAGACTTTGCAGTCATTATTTAGAAACTTTAAAAGTGACTGAAGTTAGGCAGGGAGTACTTAGGACTTGTTTTTAGGTCTTCTAAACAGAACCACACTTTAATAAAATAATGAGCAGAGAAGGATGGCTAAGGACCTCAACCTGACCCCTAACTCCTGTCTAGTGGTTAGAGACTTAAGGCTTCTCTGTAAAGCTAAAATAATAAGAACCGGGTCCAACCCTATGAGAATACAACCCCAGGATTTCCTCATCTCTGCTGTGAGCAGTCGCTCCCCTGGCTCCCTGCTCGAACTGCTTGTGGTATCGTTATACTGCGCTTGAAATTCTTGCTGTAACATTATCAACGCGATTATTGCACAGAGCTGCGCTTGAGATCTGGCTCCTTACTTTCAGCGCGTTATTTTGCATTGTAACGATTTCATTTAAATGTGCCTCATTTTGTGTGCAGAGATCAATTGAATTTATTGCGCTTTTTAATCTGAGTGTGCCTTCGTTGCTCTCTTCTGTGGCGCTCTATTGGCAGTGCTTGGCGCTTTGCTGCTCGTGCTTTTCCACACGCCGCCATTTGGTTGTTGTTGTTTTTCCCTGCAAGGCCGTCCTCTAGAGCCCGCCCCGCCTCCCAGCTGAGCCCCCCTCGCCCCTCCCCCTCCTCCCATTTATGCCAGATGCACCCACGCGCAGCGTCTACGCGCAGCGACCGCGCCCCATTCGCGCCGAAGGTGCGCCAAAGGTAAGCCCGTCTACGCCCGTCCGCGCCTGGACCGCGCCCAGCGCCAGACCCCCTGGCCCTCGCACTGCCCATCCCCCCTGCATTACTTACGACGCCTCCACCCTCCTAGCCCTTAACCCCGGCCGCTCCCCCAACTGCGTCCAAGCAGCTCCTGGACACACCCATGGACCCTTCTCTTGCAACTCCTGCAAGTTCGACGGCACCAAGAACAACTCCTCATCTACGAACACACAACAGATATCCGACCCCAACCACCTACAATGCATCCTGCTCAACACCCGATCGGTCCACAGGCATGCCATTGACCTGTGGAATCTACTAGACACCATCTCTCCGGATGTCGCCTTCCTAACAGAAACATGGATGAACGCCACATCAGCCCCAGACATCACCATTGCCATCCCGGAAGACTATAAGATCATACGCAAGGACCGTACCGACCACACAGGAGGAGGTATCGCTATCGTCCATAAGAAATCCATTCGCATCTCAACCAGCTCAGACGTCAATCTCACCAACTCTGAACACCTTCACTTCCAGATCCACATCGACCCCAAGACCACACTCAGAGGCACCCTCCTTTACAGGCCACCAGGACCCCGCGCACAGTTTAGTGAAGACATCACGGACTTCATCACTCCACACGCACTCCCCTCCGAGGATTACATCCTTTTGGGAGACCTCAACTTTCACCTTGAAAAGAACCACGACCGCAACACCACCACCCTTTTGGACAACCTCACCAACCTCGGACTTAAACAACTCGTCACTACCCCCACCCACATCGCAGGTCACACACTCGACCCTATCTTCACCTCCAGCAAACATGTCTCCTTCAGCCACACCACAGATCTCCTTTGGACCGACCACAGCTGCGTTCACTTTACCTACAACAAGCCCACGTCCAACAACCACCCCCAACCCACTCTGCAGAGAAACTGGAACAAAATCACCATCGACCAGCTCTCCTCATCGCTTCTTCAAAACCCCCCAGCCCACTCCTCAAACCCCGACCAAGCAGCCACCAACCTCACCCAATGGTTATCCAACAGCGCCGACATCTTAGCACCACTGAAAAAACGACAAACCAAACTAGGCAGCAAGAAGGCCTCCTGGTTCAACGATGATCTTAAGAAATCCAAGAAACTCTGCCGCTCCCTTGAGAAGGCCTGGAAAAAAGACCCAACTACCAGCACCAAGGACGCCTTCAAAAACGCCACCCGCATACACCACCAACTGATCCGGAATGCCAAGAAAGCCGCTTTCAAGAACCGACTAGATAACAACGCCCACAACAGCAAGGAATTATTCAACATCGTCAAGGAATTCTCCAACCCCTCGGCCAACTCCAACGACATCACCCCCTCTCAAGCCCTCTGCGACTCCCTAGCCTCATTCTTCCACAACAAAATTGCTGACATCCACAACAGCTTCGACAACCGACCCGAAGACCAACCCACCAAACCCCTTGCAGGACCCCCACCCCCCCTGAACACCCTCAATGACTGGAAGCCAATCTCCACTGAGGACACCATCCGTCTGATGAACTCTATCCACTCAGGATCCCCCACAGACCCACGCCCTCACCACATCTTTAACAAAGCAGACTCCATTATAGCACCGCACCTCCGAGACGTCATCAACTGCTCCCTCAACTCCGCTACCTTCCCGGAAAGCTGGAAACATGCCGAACTCAGCGCCCTCCTGAAGAAACCCACAGCTGACCCCACCGAACTCAAAAACTACCGCCCTATCTCACTCCTTTCATTCCCGGCCAAAGTCATCGAGAAAGCGGTCAACAACCAGCTCGCCGCATTCCTTGAAACCAACAAATCCCTCGACTCCTCACAATCCGGCTTCCGAGCCAAGCACAGCACTGAAACCGCCCTCATCGCAGCAACAGACGACATTCGAACTCTACTGGACAATGGAGACAGAGTCGCCCTCATCCTCCTCGACCTCTCTGCAGCCTTCGACACGGTCTGTCATAGCACCCTCTTACAACGCCTCAGAAACGTCGGAATCCATGGAAAAGCACTGGAATGGATCACCTTGTTCCTCACCGGAAGAACCCAGAGAGTCCGCCTCCCACCATTCAAGTCAGAGGCCACTGAAGTCATCTGCGGCGTGCCACAAGGATCTTCACTCAGCCCCACCCTCTTCAACGTATACATGAGCCCCCTCGCGGTCATCGCACGCCAACACAACCTCAACATCATCTCCTACGCCGACGACACTCAACTGATCCTATCACTCACCAGAGACCCTAACACTGCCAAAACCAACCTGCATGAAGGAATGAAAGAAGTAGCCGAGTGGATGAAGCACAGCCGTCTGAAACTGAACTCAGACAAAACAGAAGTCCTCATCCTAGGCACCTCCCCCTCCGCCTGGGATGACTCTTGGTGGCCAGAGGCCCTTGGAAAAGCACCCATCCCGACGGACCACGCACGGAACCTGGGCGTCATCCTGGACTCCTCACTCTCGATGACCAGACAAGTCAACGCCGTTTCATCATCTTGCTTCAACATTCTTCGCATGCTCAAAAAAAACATTTCGCTGGATCCCCACCGAAACTAGAAAAACAGTCACTCACGCTCTGGTCACGAGCCGACTGGACTACGGAAACACCCTCTACGCCGGTACCACCGCAAAAATCCAGAAAAAACTCCAACGCATCCAGAACGCTTCAGCCAGGCTCATATTAGACATCCCACGTAAAGAACACATCTCTGGCCACCTGAAAAACCTCCACTGGCTCCCCGTCAATAAGAGAATCACTTTCCGGCTCCTAACCCACGCACACAAAGCACTCTACGAAATCGGACCCGAATGCCTCAACACACGACTGTCCTTCTACACACCCTCCCGCCAGCTACGATCCTCCAACCAAGCCCTTGCCACTGTACCTCGCATCAACAAATCCACCATGGGAGGTAGATCCTTCTCCTACCTAGCAGCTAAAACCTGGAACTCACTTCCCACTCACCTTCGCCTTACTCAGAACCACCTAGCATTCAGAAAGCAACTTAAAACGTGGATATTTGACAAGTAACTCCCCACCCTTCTTCAAGCGCCTTGAGACCCTCTGGGTATGTAGCGCGCTATAGAAATTTATTGACTTGACTTGACTTGACTAGCAGGGTATGCAAGGGACCACCCCGTTGCTGAGGGTGAGGATCTTCAAGCATTGGAAGAAAGTATTGAGGATGATGAGATCTTAGACCAGCCACCTCAACTACTTAGGTTGGGTGGGGACTTTGTGCCCTAGCCCTCCAGACCAAGGGATACGGGGTCTAGATCATACAGCGGTAGAGCTAACTTTATACCAGACAAATTCACTGAGGATGACCACCACCCTTTAGCAAGGTTGGACAAGAGGATAGAGCTAGAGACTAGGCTCCTAGCTCTGGAGAAAGAAAGAGCAGAGATGGGCTTAGGGTGCATCAGTGGTGGCAGCAATTTAAACTACAGAGAGAAGGAACTGTCTTATGACTCTAAAATCCCCAAATGTATTGTCCCTATTTGAGGATGGTGATGATATCACCAAATGGTTCACAGCCTTTGAGAGGTCTTGTAAAGCCAGGAAAGTGAGGAAGACTCACCGAGGGGCCTTCCTTTGGGAACTGTTCTCTGATAAATACAGAGACAGACTTCTGACCCTTACCGGGCAGAAGCCGAATCCTATGAACTCATGAAGGTTACCATGATTGAGGGATTTAGACTCACAACTGAGTAGTACAGATTTAAATGGGGGGGGGGGGGGGGCGGTCAAAAATCCCATAGTCAGTCCTGGATGGATTTTGTAGACTACTCAGTAAATACACTAGGTGACTGGTTGGCTGGAAGTAAAGTGCAGGATCATGAAGGATCTTATAATTGTTTTTATGAAGGAACACATTTTAAGTAACTGCATCAATGAAAAGTTATATCAGCATCTGGTAAACCTAGGTCCAATTCTTCCCCGAGAACTGGGAAAGAAGGCGGACCACTGGGTTAAGACAAAGGTGACCAAGACAACCACTGGGGTGACCCAAAAAAAAAAGAGGTTACAAAGCCTCCCCAGGGAAAGAGTGCGAGAAGCCCAAAGATAAAAAGCCAGGAGTCTTCTAGAGGCCCCCAAATGCTCTTCAGGGGGGTGGGCCCAAGCACTCATCCCAGTACACTGGTTGTTATAAGGGGGAAAACTTTGATCCTGCTAAGCCCTGGTGTTTCCACTGTAACAAGAAGGGACACTGAACTGTAGATCCTGCCTGTCCCAACAAACCAAGCCCTAGTCCCCCTCCAGCTAACCATGGAATGTCAAATCTCCAGATGGGATTAATGGTGCGCCCTGAGCAAATCAAAGTGCACATCAGAAGCTCCACTAGTCTCCATGGGTGGGGTAAATGTGGCACCTTAGTTGTCTAGCCTCCTAACTTGACCAAGTACTTACAGTACTTCCCAGTGAATGGGACCAAATTAGAATCCCTGAGGGATACAGGTTCCAGTGTTACTATAGTGAGAAATACACTAGTTTCACCAGAGCAATACCTGACTGCCAAAACCTATCCAGTCACTAATGCTGACAGTGTTACTAGTAAACATGCCATGGCCATCGTGACATTAGACTGGAAGGGGTGTGGGGTTGCTGGCCTGATATAGGTAGTGGTATCTACAAAGCTACCAGACGCCTACCTGCTTGGAAATGATCTGGAAACAACATGGGCTGAGGTAGTAAGGAGAACACATGCAGCAATGCTAAACATCCCTGAGATGGTATGTGTGAAAAGAAGAGCACAATACCTAGGACATGGTGAAAAAGGAGAGTTGTAGCCTGAAATGATGGCACAACGCCCCAAGAGAAAAGGTAGGAATACTGGTGAAATAGCTTATACACAGCAAAAAGATCAGGACACCTCTCCTTAGTGAGAAGACTTGTTAGCCCCAGAGAGAACTGAGTCCATGGAGCCTTGTACCTTATGAGGTTGAGCTCTTGGGCCCACGGTGACCCTCTAGGGAACAGATGTGCCTTCGGAAGCAGGTTTGCCCCATGCTTGAAGGCCTGGGCAGCAAGCTACTGCACAGGAGCAGGGAGATGTCAGTGGCTCCCACAGGGACTTTTGGGAGGAAAAACCCCTGTACACTGAGGCCAGAGACCCCAAACCTTGTGCCACTAGGAGAGTGGTTGTACCTTCCTTGTATAGAAAGTTTCTGCTCACATTGGCCCATGACATTCCCCTAGCTGGACATCTGAGCCAGACAAAATTGTGGGAAATACTTGTCGACCACTTTTATTGGCCTCAGTTGTCCCAAAAAGTGAAGTAGATTGTAAGCTCCTGTGTCACTTGTCAAACCTGTGGCAAAACGGGTGGTCACCCAAAGGCCTCAGTAATTCTACTACCAGTGGTCGTAGTACCCTTTGAGATGGTAGATGTGGATGTAGCTGGTCCACTTGAAACTCCCACAGCTTTAGGAAATGCCACCAAATATCCTGAAGCCATTCCCCTTAGGTCTACTACAGCCCCTGTGATGGCCAATGCCCTCATTGGTTCAGGCATGTAGGAGAGGCAGTATCAGACTGAGGTTCCAACTTTATGTCTGCATACTTAACACACATGTGGGATGAGTGTGGAGGGGTCTACAAATTCATAACACCTTATCACCCACAAACCAATGGCCTTGTTGAAAGATTCAACAAGATGTTACTTATTACATGGGATGTTACAGAGCTGCCGCACAGCGGAGCATTTACAACCGGTAGCCTTCGCATTCGCTGTACACCAGGAAACTATGGAATCCTTGGTGGAAGAATTCAAGTCCCTGTTCGAAGGCATAGGCTTAAAGATCATATGGTGCTGCTCCACTTGGGTCAGTCAATGCAACCGGTCACTCTGAAACACCAATGAGTGGCTTTTCATCTGCGGCCAAAAGTCGAGACGGATCTGAGGAAACTAGAGCCATCTGACATCATTGAGGGTGTGGAGGGTCAGACTCCCTGGGTGTCTCCCATCACGATAGCCCGAAAGCCTAAGCAACCAGGTGAGGTCAGAATCTGCATCAATATGTTCCTGCCAAACCATGCGATAAAGAGGGAATACCATCTCACCCCTACAGTAGATGACAGTCGCAGAAGTCAGTGGTTCGCAGTGGTTTTCAAAGAGGGATCTACGGGCGAGCTATCACCAGCTACTGCTAGACCCCGAATCGAGATCGAGACACATCCCCACTTTTTCCACACATGTGGGACTACGCAGATACAAGCGTCTCAGTTTTGGAGTCTCCAGTGCAGCAGAGATTTTTCAAGACACCATTAGAGGAGTGCTCTCCCGCCTCAGAGGGGTCATAATTGTCAGTGATGACATTTTGGTACATGCACCAACTTTAGAGGAACACATGGACCGCCTCTGCAACGTCTTCTAAAGATTACAAGATAGCGGCCTTACCCTTCATTGCAAAAAATGTGCATTCCTCCAGAAGGAAATAGCTTTCTTCTGATACCATTTCACCCAACAAGGAGTGTCACCCGAGCCTGCAAAAGTCTGTGACATGCAGACTGCATCGGCCCTTACCACAGTGTCTGGGGTGAGAAGCTTACTGGGTATGGTCACATTCTGTGGCCGTTTCATCCTGAACCTGACAGAACTAACTGCGCCATTGCGAGACCTAACGAAGAATACAATCACTTGGGAGTGGGGTCCTGTGCAAGAAAAAACATATCTGGACACGAAGCGTGCCCTCTCGGCGGTGACCACGTTAGCCTACTTCAACCCAGCGCGCGAGTCGGAGCTGTCAGTTGATGCGAGCCCCATCTGACTCGGGGCAGTACTTTCCCAAAATCAGCCGGACAGGGAGTGGGCCCTGGTAGCCTATGCAAGGTGTGCCCTAACCGACACTGAACAGAGATATTCACACATCGAGAAAGAAGCAATTGCGATTGTTAGATCTGGGGGTCTCTAGTTGGCAATGGTTATCACCTTTGTCCAAATAGGGACCCTTACTTCTAAGTCAGGATAAGGGGATTATACTCCTTAATAACCCCTGCTCACCCACTTGGTAGCTTGGCACGAGCAGACAGGCTTAGATCAGAGGCAGAAACTTTATTCGGTCCCAAAGGAGAATACGCACATTACTAGCGTGATCTCTCCAACCACACATTTTAACAATACCAGCCTAGGACCGAATAAAGTTTTTTGAATCCATAAGGCCAGGTATTTTTTAGCATCACTTTTATATCCGCCCCTGACCCTTTTTTCACTCACAACACAACGAATACACCTCACATAGCACTTACAATATCAGTGCTCCAGCGTAGTCGCCAGTCGCAGCACGCCCCGTCCCGCAGTGGGGCGGGAAGACCCCGATGATGAAGCATGACACCAAGGGCCCTTTTGGTGTGTGAGGGGTATTTTAACAAACATTGTGTATGCCTTGGATCTCTATGCAGACAATAATCCACTTTAAGGTGGTTCCTTTTGTTTCATTAAATTTCATTTGGAAGATGCATGCATCCACCACAGTACTCTTAGGAGCACTACCTCTATACTCCCTAAACTTTGATAGTGGTTTACCCTGTTTTGATAGATCAATCGGCCACCAGTTACGCTATCTTATATATAGGTAGGATTGCTATCCTTTCTCTACTCCTATCTCCCAATCACACGTTGGACGGGCAAGTACGTGAGTACCTTTACATTACTTATGTTTTTGAAACAAGTCCCACCACCAGAGAAGTAATCGTGACAATATTCATGTTAGGATAAAGTTACTGCTGCAGTGTCATTTGTAAAATAGGGGTACTGCTTTGAATACATACACACACTGGATAGTGTAGTCAGAACATGTAAATACAAAATCATATTACATATAAATGCACAGTCTATATCTTTTGCTCATTTTGATCCCAGAAACTGTACAAAGAATATTTTATCCAAATTATATTCATGATTATTACAACATCTAATATGCCAAGAGGCAATGTAGCTCTCTATCTGGAAGATAATATCAAAAACAGATGCATAGTCTATATCTTTTGCTCACTTCGATCCCAGAGACTGTACAGAGAATATCTTGCTAAAATTAAAATTTATGGTTAACACCACACCTAATTTGCCAAGAAGTGATGTACCAGCATGTGCATGCCCGGGCCCCAACCTGCTCTTATTTCTGCCCCCTAAATATCACCCCAAATGTTGCATACACATGTGGGGTCACTGTCCTGGAGTCACTGCACCCATATCCGTCCAACGGAGAGCTATGCCTTCCTCAGTTTTATATTAAAACTCAGTGGAAGCATATTTATAAAAATGTATGAGGCTAACAAGGCACATAGTGTCACTTCCACCTTGACATGCAAGGAGGCGGGGGAGATAATCTTGCATCTGACATGGTTCAGTCACCCATGTGGATGTATGGCATCTCTCTACCGACATGGTGGGTGAAGGCTTGATATTCCATGTGCTTGGCAGTACAGAGAGGACCATTATTTATATTCTTGCCAGCTGTCGTTCGCCTGTGCTTGAATCCACAGCAGCCAGTGATGCACACTGGGCCGTGTTTACAGCATGCCATGTATCCGGGGGCATGAGAATGATGTGAGCAGCAGGCAGTAGGTTTGGAGTCGCACAGTTCTGTGTGCGCTGTGTAGCACTGTCATGGTTGCTGTGGAAAGTTTTCATCTCTGGTGTGGTGTGTAGCGCCTCTGAGACACAGTACAGCTGTCTGTTTAGGATGAACATGGGCTGAACACTAGCTGCAAGGTAATATCATACTATTTCTTACATAGGGCCTGATTTAGAGCCCTGCAATCGACTTTTTGGTGGTCTTCCCACCCGCCTGCCCGGCGGTTCACCCACCTGATTTAGATCCTGACTGGCAATGGGCTATAAGACCCTGCGGTCCTATCTACTCCACCAGAAAATTTCTTCGCTTCCGACGCTTCAAGGGACTGCTTCTGGCAACGGTGGGATTCTAACCAGGATTCCCGCCATCCAGATTAGTATGTGGCTTGTTTATGAAGAAATTATTATAAACAAAAGGGGTGAATAATTACCTGAAAATTGGGTCCCTGCAGCAATTCAAGCCTGACTGCAACTGTCCTGGTCCCTCCTGTCCTGACGCTCCCTGTCGTTGATGGTCTGTGTTGGACTTGGCCATTTTTGCAGGGTCATCCCTGAACTTTTTGCCTTCCTCCTATATTTTTTCTGACCTGTTGTTGGCTGTTTTATGACTCTGGGCACTTTACCACTGCTGATCAGTGCTAAAGTGCATATGCTCTTCCTGTTATAAATGGATGTATGGAGTAGTGATTCCATACATCCATACATCATGTATGGATTAGTGGAGTGGTGTGGCTCACTGGTTAGAGGCGGCAGACCCGGGAGCAGAGGACGGCCCGGGACCAGGGTTCAATTCCCGACGTGGCAGGGTCGTGGACCAGGGTCAGCGGACTCGATAATTCTCGCCTCGGTGCCTACTCTAACCAGGGATCACACTCGGCAACTCTGGGCATTAGCTTGCCTCATCTCCACAACGGCCCCCACATACGCCGGGGATGCCTGATTTCACTTTGGAGATACCAAGTAGGGACCATCTCACAGGGAAAGCCAGGACGGGTTCCCCAGCAGTCTATTGCGCAGAGATGCTCCTTCGGGAGTCGATTCTAGCGCGTTAGAAACCCACAATTAAATAAATTAAATTATAATTGGCTGGTTTGGTTTACCTGTCAGACCCTAGTAAAGTGCACCAGGAGTGTCCAGGGCTGGTAATCAAAATGCTGCTGGTGGGCTTGCAGCACTGGTTGTGCCACCCACAGAAGCAGCCTGTAAAAGTGTGTCCAAGGCCTGCCATTGCAGAGCCTGTGTGCAGTCTGGTACTGCCATGCTGACTGGGCAAGTGCACCCACACGCCAGTCCCTAAACCTTCCCTTTTCTTCATATCAGACACCCCTAAGGTAGGCCCAAGGGCAGGGTGCGTTGTAAGTATAAGGTAGGACATGCCCTGGTGTGTGTGGCATGTCCTAATAGTGAATTACAGCCATTTTCGTTTTTCACTATTGCAAGGCTACCTGTTCTCCATAGGCCAGAATGGGCAGTTAGATTATTACATTCTATAATCCTAACTGACATGGTAGAAATTCGAGTATAGTATGCCTGAACTCAGAGTGATAAAATACAACTTTTAGTGATGTTGGTTTTAACATTCTGTGTTTGAAAATACCACTTTTTGAAAGTAGGTATTTTCTTGTCTATCTATCCAGGCCTGCCTCTGCTAGGTTGTGTATTCCTTGTCTGGAATTTGAGTGACAGGGCTGAGGGGTTTCCAGGAGACAGGGTGAGTCCACCCAGTGGTGAATAGAGAGATCTGCATATAGATGGGAGGGAGGCGTTGCACCTGGGACCTGAATAGGACTGTGCCTGCCCCCCACAGTGCTGGTTCCACCCACTGCGGTGCCTCTGATGTCTCTGCCCTGCACTGTGAAAGAAGAGAAAGAAACATGTCAACAAAGTGCTCCAGGGCCGTGCTTTCACTCCACAATGCTGGCTCAACCTCATGTGGGGCGTCTGATGTTTCTGCCCTGCACTTTGAAAGGGAAGAAGGAGTCATGTCAACAGAGTGTGCCAGAACTGGTTTGGACTGGGCAAAGGCCCCTCTGCCTTCAGAGGACAAAGGATTAAGGGGTATAAATATTGGGACCCTGATCCCAAGAAATGAGATCAAGAAGAAACCTTTACTGAGCAGAGGAACCTGAAGAAAGTGAGGAGAGACTATCCCTAAGCTGAAGTAATGCTTGGGGGATTGGCCTGCAGTGGTTGCCTGAGTGCCAAAGGAAGGAGAAAGTAACTTTGTATACTTTATTTTCAACTCGTAAGGATCTCCAAGGGCTTGGAAAAGAGCTTGCCTCCTGCTGAAGTCTCAGGGACAACAGACTTCACCCCCCCCACTCCACAGAGTTCTTTGGAAGTGCCTGCTGCTGTTTTGGCCTTCTGAGGGACGGCTTGTCGCAAGGAGCTGGAAGCGCAACTCAACAAGGAAGAAGCGTGTCACCGTCACTGCTGCTACCGTCGCGTCTCTGAACAAGGGTGCCGCCGCTGTAGGTGTCGTATTGCACCGTATTGAGAGAAGCGTCTAGCAACGAAGAGGAAGCGAGTTGCCGTCGCTGCTGCTGCCGCCGCATCTCTGAACAAGGGTGTCGCCGCTGCAGCCGTCGTATTGCACCGCATCGAGAGAAGTGTCTCGCAACGAGGAAGAAGCGTGTCGCTGTCGCTGCTGCTGCTGTCGTATCTTGAATGTCGGCGCTGTAGCTGTCGTATTGCACCGCATTGAGGAAAGCGCCTCGCATCCCCGGAGTAGCGTGCCGCCATCTGAGCTGCTGCCGTCACATCTTGGATGTCGCCGCTGTAGTTGTCGCATTGTGCAGAAGCCTCTCGCAAACGTCGGAGAAGAGTGTCGCAGCCAAGGCTGTGGCTGTCGCATCGCTGAACAAGGGTGTCTCCGCTGCAGTTGACGCATTGAACCGAGACTTCTTGCATCATCGGAGAAGTGTGCCGCATCTGGAAGATCTTCACGTCTTTATTTCTTTGTATCGGAACTTTGCCGCATTTCCATCACTGTAACATTTCCTGTTGTGGAAGCGCAACGCATCGTAAGGTACACTGACGTAGTGTCGCATCTTAAGAACTGAACTGAACTAAGCTGAAACTACCCTTCTAAGTATAGTAATTGTGGATTTTAGTTGTTATGGTCTTGTGTTAAATCTATATAAAGAATACTTATTTGTAATATACAACTGTGTGGTGTCCATCTGTAGTGTTGTCACTGGGTTACTGAATGTGGTCATAAATGCTTTACACCCTGCCTCTGAGATAAGCCTGTCTGCTTGTGCCAAGCTAACAAGGGGGTGAGTAGGGGTTATTTTAGGAGTGTACCCCCTTACCCTGACTAGAGGCAAGGGTCCCTATATGCCACAAGTACCTACGTGTGCCAACTAAAGAACCCCAAGTCTAACATTGGTGGTCAGCGGTGAGGATTCTGGACTTGCATTTGTGACTCATGTACAGTGATTGGTGAACACTACTAGTGAGTGCAGACCAAACGCAACCACATACTGTTTTTTTTTCTGGTTTATGGTGTCCTCCTGAAGGTATTTTTGATACTATTGCTCTGGTTAGTTCTTGCAAAATGGAACTCGACTTCTGGCACATGTTTGTCTACACAGTGAAGGAACTACGTGTTTTTTTGCAAGGAAAGGGGGCTGCTTGTGAAGAGAAGGTCCAAGGAGGCTCTAGAGACATCCCTATTTCAGTATAAGTTACCCAGCTGGAAGGCAGCACTACCAGTTGAGTCTGAGAAGGAGGAATTCCCTAAAAGTGAGGGAGAAACAGGAAAATATAGCTGGCTTCTGGCACATGAGCAGAGGATGAGAGACATTGAAGAAGAGATGAGAGATATTGATGAGGCTATGAGGGCCGTAGCCCAAGAAGAAGAAATTTGAGCAGCTCAGAAAGTGAGCTTTGCTGAGCTGGAATTGGAGTCCAGCTCAGATGTTGGCAGCAAAATTGAGTTATCTAGTGCTGAGGGAGCAGTACATACACCCAGAGATGTGGAGCCTGACTTGAAGGAGAGGGTTAACATACACCAGGAGGTTCAAGGACATGAGGTAGCTCTAGTAGTGCGCAGTGTCCCTGAGGAGAATAAGGTAGCAGGTGCAGAGGTTCATTGTCCTAGTGGTGGGAGGGGCACTCTACTCACTCTAGATGAGAGGTGCAGGGAGAGGGGTTCACAAGAGTGTGGGTTGAGTGACAGAGACTGTCAGATACTGTCTTGACCATGTCAGGAGAGTGGTGTGGAGTACGTGTGTGAGGCACTGGATGGTTAGGTGATGGATAGTTTGGTTAACCCCTGTGGGGGACTGTGTGATCCAATTGTGGGAGATCATATTGTAAGTCCCTGTTTTCCAGAGCTATGCCAACGCCTGTTTGAGAGTGAGTTCTCTGACCCCAGGGAGCTCACATTGGAGGCAGACCTTTTGGTGGATTCCAGAGGGTCTGGAGAGGCATAGGGGAGTGACCCTGTGGGAAGTGGCTCAGGTATCTTCCAACCCAGAGTGGTGGAATTGGTGCATAATAGCCCAGCTAGGTCCCATTGTAGTGGGAGGGGTGTAGGAGCTTATGTCCTGTCTCAGTGGAGAAGGAGTGAGTGTGGGGCTGCGTGTCCTCAGGTGCCCGAAACCCAGTTTCAGAGCCTGGATGGTTCTTTAAGGGAACACCAGGTGGGGAACCTAGGCTGTCCTGATGGGCCGCCCGTTGCGGGGTATCCCCTAGTGTCTGGAGAACTGAGAGTGTCTGTAATCAGGCCTCCATCAGTTCTGGTGCCTGGCAAGGCTGTTCCTAAGTGGAGGGTGCAGAAGTCCAGAATGAGGGATGAGAGGGGAAAAGAGTACCCAGTGGAAGAACCAGTGGGTCAGGGGCCAGCCAGAATGCTGAGTCACCAATAAAAGACCATGGCCTAGGGGATCTTCACACACTGTCAGATGGACAGGGGTCGGGAGATCTGCGCCAGGCAGACTGCCACATGACACATGAGTTATGTGTCACCCTCGGGGGGAGCATATGTGCTCACTAGGAAGCCCTGGGTTGCCAGGCAAGTGTTCACCTGCAGGGTTTGGTCCCTGGGTTGGGAAGCCAGGTTCAGGTGTTGTCTGACCTAGAGGAATGGGCAAATGTAATCAGTGTCCTGACCGATGTAGCTTCTAGCTGTACCCTTCCAGGTGGGAGGGTACAGCACTCTGGAAGGGGGTGCTGAGGGAGGGAGTCTTCCCCTCTGACCCCGGTTTAACTAGAGGGTTTAGACCCTAGGTTGGAGGGCCAAGTTCAGGGTGTCCCCCCTGAGCTGGGTGCCCAGTTGCAGTATATAACCCCTGAGCTGGTGGGCGAAATGTGCAGGACACCTGCTACAGGCACACTGACAATTCTGGAAGGGGGTACCGCTCCAGGTGGGAGGATACAAAGCCCCAAGTAGGAGGACTGGGTTTGGGAGAGCCCACCCCAATCTCTTGTCCAGCCACCGGGTACAGGCTTGGGGCTGGTGGGTCAGTGCCAGGATGTCATACCTGGCCTGACAGGAGGGAGAGTGGACAAAGGGTGCCAAGCACCTGGGGATACTGCCCCCTGCTCTTGGATACCACCGAGGTTTTAGAGCCCTGAGAGGCAAAAGGCCTGGCTCTCATCCCTGACTACTGTCAGTGGCCACTGTGGCTTGCTGTTTGTTTGTTGGGACACAACTGTGAGCAAGTTAAGGTTAGGTGCTGCACAGGTGGTGTCCACAGGTGAGGAGAAGGGTTCCCCATGGGTTAGCATGGTGGGCACTGAGGGTATGAACAGATGAATTAAAATGGGTTCAGATTGGCGTAGAACTGGGCTATGCCCCTGCTGTTGTGGGCCAGGTCCAGGTTCTATCGCCCAAAGCAGGGAAGCCCATCAAGGTAGTGACTAGTCTACCCTGCGTTTTGGCTGGAAGTCGGATGTGTTGGACTTGGCCCTTTTTGCAGGGGCATCCCTAAACGTTTTGCCTTCCCCCTATATTTTTTCTGACCTGTTGTTGGCTATTTTATGACACTTTACCACTGCTAATCAGTGCTAAAGTGCATATGCTCTCCCTATTATAAATTGATGTAATGAGTAGTGATTCCATGATTGACTGGTTTGGTTTACCTGTCAGACCCTAGTACAGTGCACCAGCAGTGCCCATGGCTGATAATCCAAATACTGCTGGGTGGGCTTGCAGCACTGGTTGTGCCACCCACAGAAGCAGCCTGTAAACGTGTGTCTAAGCCCTGCCATTGCAGAGCCTGTGTGCAGTCTGGTACTGCCATGCTGACTTGGCAAGTGCACCCACTCGCCAGTCCCTAAACCTTCCCTTTTCTTCATATCAGACACCCCTATGGTAGGCCCATGGGCAGGGTGCATTGTTAGTATAAGGTAGGACATGCCCTGGTGTGTGTGGCATGTCCTAATAGTGAATTACAGACATTTTCTTTTTTTACTATTGCAAGGCTACCTGTTCACCATAGGCCAGAATGAGCAGTTAGATTAATAATAATAATAATAATAATAGGGACATTTATAAAGCGCTGAGTTACGCGCACCGGCGTGTCCACGCGCTGAAAAGTGGGAGAGGCGGCAGACAGGGAAAACAGCTGCCAAGCAGGCAATTATCTAACATAGAGGTGGGTTTTTAATTTAGCTCGAAACCTCGCTTCTTCAGGTTCCAGACGCAAGTCCACTGGGAGTTTATTCCAGTAGTTTGCCGCTAAATACCTAAAGGATCTGCCTCCCATGCGAGCTTTCTTCACCCTGGGGATCCTCAGCAGACCCCCACCAGCGGATCTGAGCGCTCGAGCAGGTTCGTAGGCTTCAATCAGTCTCCTCAATGGTCGAGGTGCCCTGCCATTCAGGATCCGGTGACAGGTGCAGAGGGCTTTATATTCAACTCTGCTCCTCACAGGGAGCCAGTGTAACTTCTGCAGGGCCACCTTCGAAGGCGCCCTTTTGGGCAGCCTAAGGATCAGACGTGCTGCAGCATTTTGCAGCACTTGAAGGCGGGCCATGCTTTTCTCCGGTACCCCCAGGTACAGCAGGTTCGCATAATCCAACCTTGCGGTCACCAGAGCATGTACCAGGGTTGACGAGCTTCCATCGGCAGTAAGTCCAAGACTTTCCTCAGTCTTTTCAGTACCCCAAAGCACACTCCGACCACCCGGTTGATCTGGGGCCCGAAAGTAAGACTCGCATCAAACCATACCCCTAGGTTTTTTGCCTCCTGGCAGGGGTTGGGAGTTGGTCCTAAACAGGATGGCCACCAGGCCGACGACCAAGCAGACTGCGCTCTCCCTACCACCAACACCTCTGTCTTGCTGCCATTAAGTTTCAAACAGTTGATGGCCATCCAATCGGCAAGTTCATTCATGCACGACCGGAAGCCATCTGCAGCAAGACAGGGCGCATGCGACAGGGAGATGACCAGTTGCGTATCATCGGCATAAGTTACCATTTGGAGGCCATGGCTCTCCACAATGGAGGCTACAGGCGCTACATACAAATTAAAAAGGGTCGGGCTCAGGGACGAGCCCTGAGGCACGCCTTGGCCCAAAAGTACCCCCTTAGAATAGCAGTCGCCTTGCCTCACTTGAAAGCTTCTCCCCGTTAGGAAGGTCTGGATCCACCTCAGCGCAGTTTTAGCGATGCCACCTCTGTTCAGACACTGTAGCAAGGTGGTATGTGCTACAGTGTCGAACGCCGCGCTGAGGTCTAACAGGATCAGGGCCATAGTTTGCCCTTCATCTACGCCCTGTCTCAGATGCTCTGTTGCCATAAGAAGGGCGGACTCAGTAGAGTGGCGCGGTCTAAAGCCAAACTGCATAGCGTGGAGCAATCCCGCCTCCTCCACATGTTTCATGATTTGGGTGTTTACCACCTTCTCCGCCACTTTGGACAGAAAAGGCAGGAGTGAGATGTGCCTCAGATTTTCTAACACCTCAAAGCCAATGTGGGATTTCTTCCGGAGAGGGAGCACCACTGCCTGTTTCCACCCCTTAGGTAACATGCCCGACTTGAAGGAGGTATCCAGGACATGCCTTATGTAGGGCTCCAGTACTTTCAGGCTGTCCCCCAATCGTTTAGGGGACACCGGGTCCAAAGGGGAGCCCGATTTTACAGAGAGGCATACCCTGACTAGCTCTTCAGGAGGGGGGGTATTGAAGTTTGTGAGGAACCCCGCAGTCTCCGTGCCCTCCGATGTTACCTCAAACTCAACCCCTGTAGGGGGAGGGTTAGGAAAGGTCGAGTACATTTTCTCAACTTTAGTGGAGAAGTATTAGGCGATGCGATCGCATGTTTCCGTCGAACAACTCTCCGGGTCTGCAGATGAGTCTATAGTAGTCAAAGACTTATAGATGCCGAAGAGTTCTTTGGCCGAATTTTTTGCCCCTAAAATTTGTCCTGCATAAAAGGCTGCCTTCGACTTTTTAATCAGCCTGTGATGAAGCCGCCTTTTTTCTAAAAACAGTTCCCTGGCCTGAGTGTCATATGTCACCCTCCAAGCTCTTTCGGCTCGCTTACATTCCGCCTTTGTTCGCCGCAGCTCTCCACTGAACCATGGGGCTGATCTTTCCTTGCGGCCACATGCGGATGTTCGGCAGAGTGGAGCGGTCTGGTCAAACGCTTCTGTAATGCGCCTATTCCGGTTAGAAACCGCCGTTTCTATATCCTCACCTCCAGGCTGGCCGTCCCTCATCAGAGCTTGATTAAAATCCTCCAAGGAGAATTTTGCCCACTTCCTCCTTAAATAGTTCAGGGGTGCCTGACTAAGTTTAGTGATTCAGAAGAGGGTGGTGATGAACAGAGTGTCTGAATTGAGCAGACCACTCTTACCCAGTCCAAAGATCAGGGCTTGATCCATCACCGTTATTTATCTCACTGCCCCATCCCAGCTCAGAACCTGGCTATATGCAAATCAGTCTGTCCCTGGCCCAGTGCATCATGGGAACAGGGCAGACTAAACTACCAAGCCAATTCTTCACCAGAAAGGAGACAAGCTAAGTTTAGTGGCTTTAGGGCTGTTTATAGAGAATACCACCAAAAAGTGGTCTGTCCAGGGGATCGGTTCAATTGTGGAAACCTCGACCCCTCCCCAGTTTGCAAAAACCGGGTCCAAAAGATGCCCTTGCCGGTGCGTGGGGCTTGAGAGCTTAAGTTCAAGCTGAAGGGCTTGAATATCCCGGCAAAATTCCTCCACTCCTTTATCCTCTGGGCAATTCAAATGCAGATTCAGATCGCCCAGTAGGAGGAATGTGTCCCTACGCAGCGTTGCCTCTGTTAAACTTTCTAACAGACTCTCCCTGAACTTGGTACAAGGCCCTGGGGGTCTATAAACAAGAAAACCTTTGATCGTCATACCCCGTTGACTTGTATAGTGAATGCTCCCGCCTCACTCTCAGCGACCAACGTGAACTCCAAAAAACATCCAAGAGTTTTCCTAAAAATAATCGCAATCCCCCCTCCCTTCCCCACTGGCCTGTCCTGCCTAACCATGGAGTAACTTTCAGGCATAGCCTCGATGATATCAGAGTCAGAGAACTGGTCCAACCATGTTTCCGTGAGGAACAATAGGTCAAACTTTCTCTCCGTAAGGAGCTCGAATATGTCGAGTCTATGTTTGCGCAGTGACCTCATGTTAAGGAGACCACAGGTAAGCGCGGCTTGCTCCCCAGCATCTTGCAACAAGGTGGTAAAACGGAAACCACAGTGAGCACATTCCGCATCCTCACTAGACATGCCGTGACTGCATGATTGTATGGTATCCGGACATAGTCTGAGGAGCTCCTCCCTGTCCCAGTAGATCTTACCATCCGGAACAGGGGTTCTCGCCCTAGCCCGCAGTCGGCCGCGGACGGGCGCAGACGGGCTCGACTTTGGCGACACACTTCGGCGCACCTTCGTCGCGCCCGCTGCGCTCGTCCGCTGACGAGAATACATCCGCCTTATATGCCCCAGAGCGAGTGCCTCAGGAGCACTAGACCGCTAACCGGTCCCCCCCCGCTCACCGGAAGTAGCAGTCTCGACCTTCCTCGCCCTCCGCGCAACGGTGCTAGTCACCGCGTCAGACCAGGGCGGGAAGGAGGGAAGAGATTAGCCCCGGCATCCGCTCCAGCAGGTAAGCCAGCAATTAACGTGGCCCAGGAAATTTTAAAAGTAAATGTCAGACGAAGAATAAAAGCGCTTTAAACGCTATTAAAATGCCTCAGCGCCGAGCACAGTGGCTGTAGACACTGCCACTGCCTACTCACCACCACGCGAGCCGGCTCTCCAGTGCCTTATATGCCCCAGAGCGAGTGCCTCAGCAGGAGCACTAGACCGCTAACCGGTCCCCCCCGCTCACCGGAAGTAGCAGCCTCGACCTTCCTCGCCCTCCACGCAACGGTGCTAGTCACCGCGTCGGACCAGGGCGGGAATTAGGGAAGAGATCAGCCCCGGTGTCCGCTCCAGCAGGTAAGCCAGCAATTAACGTGGCCCAGGAAATTTTATAAGTAAATGTCAAACGAAGAATAAAAGCGCTTCAAACGCTATTAAAATGCCTCAGCGCCGAGCACAGTGGCTGTAGCCGAGCACAGTGGCTGTAGACACTGCCACTGCCTACATCGTAAATGTATTTGAGCTTATATAGCGCACAGCTACCCACAAAGGGTTTCCCGGCGCTTGCTTAGGGAACCCGTCCTGGTATTCCCCTGTGAGATAACCCCGGCAGGGTATCCACAAGGTGAAAGCCAAGCATCCCGCCGCGAGGGGCCGTTGTGGAGATTAAGCAAGCTATTGCCCAGAGTCACAGAGTGTGAACCCGTGAGTCGAGAAGGCACCGGAGCGAGAATTATCGAGTCCGTGGAATTTTTGAGCCCAAGACCCGCCGAGGCGGGGAATTGAACCCTGGTCCAGGGCCGATCTCAGCTTCCGGGTCTGCCGCCTCTAACCCCTGAGCCACACTTCTCCACATCACCACTTATTGCATTCTATAATCCTAACTAACTCAGGGAACATGGTAGAAATTTGAGTTTAGTGTGCCTGAACTCAAAGTGATAACATACAACTTTTAGTGAAGTTGGTTTTAACATTCTGTGTTTGAAAATACCACTTTTAGAAAGTAGGTATTTTCTTGTCTAACTATCCAGGCCTGCCTCTGCTAGGTTGTGTATTCCTTGTCTGGAGTTTGAGTGACAGGCTGGGGGATTCCAGGAGACAGGGTGAGTCCACCCAGTGGTGAATAGAGAGATCTGCATCTAGATGGGAGGGTGGAGTTGCACCTGGGACCTGAATAGGACTGTGCCTGCCCCCCACAGTGCTGGTTCCATCCTCTGTGGTGCGTCTGATGTCTCTGCCCTGCACTGTGAAAAAAGAGAAGGAATCATGTCAACAAAGTGCTCCAGGGCTGTGCTTTCCCTCCACAATGCTGTCTCCACCTCCTGTGGGGTGTCTGATGTTTCTGAAGACATAAAAGAAGAGACCCCTCTAACGATACTTTAAGGTCAGGGAAAAGAAGGGAAAGGAAAAGTACAAAACTAGAAAAATTCCCTCACAACCTATCTATTTTTTATTTACCAACATTGTTTGTATATTTCATATTGCATATTATTCAAACACAACAACATCAGGACTAATTCATGTCATTTCTTCAGTATATTTTCATTTCATCATTTCTTTTTCCTTTTTTCAATTATTTTCTTATAAAATATTTGTATCCATTGTATTTATGCTACATACATTATTTTATAGAAAAACTCATATTACAAAAAGTGCAATTACAATTTCATAACACATATCCCCTTGGCTATAAAAACACATCTGTACTAACCAAAACTCCACTCACTCAATATCATTCATTCCAATTCATAACCTTCCACACACATTAAATACATGCAGTATCTGAACAAATCTTGATTAGTGGGGCAGAAACTTGTCTGCCGAACTATGAACCATAAGTTGTAAAATTTGGTTCCACGCAAGGTGGACGCGGGTTTCGGTGGGTTATCCACCACCTTCCTCAGGACTTATGCAGATACAAACACTCCAGGTAAACCAGAGGCCAGGGGATTTTTGACCTACAATGCATATAGCAGCTATCTTCCTTCAAAATTCAATTATTGGCGCAGTCCGGGTTTGCTCAAGTATTATTATTCCTTCTAGTGTTTTCTAATGCCATAGAATGATAGTTCCAGTGAGATACATCCCTTCCCACTGAACATGATGGTTAAAAGAGTGAGACTCGCAAAGTTTCCTTTTTTAAAAAATATCACCAGGTATATTCTTTTTATTTCATAATGGATTCCATTTTCTATTGAGAATAGTTGCTCCTTAGATTCACTGCTACCACCTGTAACAAAGTCAGTCTCCTCATACAGCGTAACAGCAACCCGGTGCTTGCAAATGATATCATAGATACAATGGATAAAAATGTTTTATAAGAAAAGAATTGAAAAAAGGAAAAAGAAATGATGATGAAATAAAAATATACTGAAGAAATTACATGAATTAGTCCTGATGTTGTTGTGTTTGAATAATATGCAATATGAAATATACAAACAATGTTGGTAAATAAAAAATAGATAGGTCGTGAGGGAATTTTTCTAGTTCTGTTTCTGATGTTTCTGCCCTGCACTGTGAAAGGAAAGAAGGAGTCATGTCAACAGAGTGCTCCAGAACTGGTTTGGACTGGGCACGTCAACTCCCAATGACAAACCTTTGAGTACTCAACCTTTACAATCAACTTTCAAACCACTAACTCTCAATTACCAACATCAGCCAATTTACCTCGCTTTCACTTTTGCTTGAATTTTTCATCGGGTTGATATACATACATTTTAAGTTCTTTGTTTCCCCTTTGAGCCAACATCCAACTTTTTTAACACTTGGGGTTGAATTTACCCATTTCAAGATGGCCGACACTTGCGGATACGCTTGAGTCCTTTGTCACTGTTGGCAACACTGACGGCAATAACATCTAAACGCGTCCGCGGTGAGCACACTGACATGTGAATGAATATCGCAGCACAATCACGGATACGCGAGATACGCAATTCTAATCTTTTTGAGGTAAGAGCAAACACTCATTTGTTTCACAAATAGATTGCATGTTGATTAGGCACTTGAAAAGGTTTTAACACTCTTGTAACGCGGCATGCACTTTAGCTGCACCTTCTTACCTGTAAATTGTAATGGGCACCGCCAGTAATCCTTGGAACGTGACAAGCTTTCCTGTAACACTCCTTTTTTTTCAAAACAAAATATGGGCTTTCATCTACTTGAGAGACCATAAATCAAGAGTCTTTAGGAGGAAGTTTACCGATTCCTTTGAGCACTATGTATTACACCCGTTTTGACTTTGAATGCACCACCCAGCCGCTTAATTTTTGATTCACCATCCAACCTGTATCACACAATCACACAAACGTGTTTTCTTCATCTTAACATGTGCTTGAGGCAGAGTACCCACTCCTGAGCGTTTTATAATTCATTTCCAGATTGTATACCAGTCCCCTGACGAAGGGCATGAGTTCCGAAATGCATAGGGACGTATCTTTCGTAATTGTATAAATCGTCAAATGAAAAAGCGACATCATAGTATGAATCATTCTTGGATGAAATCAATCTTTTGAAGGAATAATAAAGAATACATTGCTTGAAGAATTCAAGTATTTACAACTTTTGTGTCGTACATTGAAACGGAGCACCAGCTAATGTAAGCAGAGACATGATCTCTTAAGGTGTGCCACCAAGGGCACAGTGTCGTTTGTTCAACACTGCATCTTCGTTTTGTTCAAATCATCCATTCCCCCTAAGGTCAGGAGGGGTCTACCCAGTGGCACCCAGAAGAACCATTTACAGTACAAACAGATTGAACTATATTCTACTTACTGTTATTTACACAGGGAGTGCCGCACACTGCACATCATTCTCATTGAAGTCTCAGGGAAAACAGACTTCACCCATCAGCTCCCCAGAGTTCTTTGGAAGTGCCTGTGGCTGTTTTGAGCCTTCTGAGGGATTGCGTGTCGCAAGGAGCTGGAAGTGCGACTCAATGAGGAAGAAGCGTATCGCCGTCGCTGCCGTAGTGTCTCTGAACAAGGGTGTCGCTGCTGTAGCTGTCGTATTGCACCTGATCGAGACAAGCGTCTCGCAATGAAGAGGAAGCGTGTTGCCGTCGCTGCTGCTGCTGTCGCATCTCTGAACAAGGGTGTCACCGCTGTAGCTATCGTATTGCACCGCATCGAGAGAAGTGTCTCACAATGAAGAGGAAGCATGTCGCCGTCACTGCTGCTGCCGTCGCATCTCTGAACAAGGGTGTTGCCGCTGTAGCTGTCGTCTTGCACCGCATCGACAGAAGTGTCTCACAATGAGGAAGAAGCGTGTGACCGTCGCAGTTGATGCCATTGCATCTTGAATATCGGTGCTGTAGCTGTCGTATTGCACCACATCAAGGAAAGCGCCTTGCATCCCCGGAGAAGCGCGCCACCGTCGGAGCTGCTGCCGTCACATCTTGGATGTCGCCGCTGCAGTTGTCGCATCATGCGGAAGCCTCTCTCAAACGCAGGAGAAGAGTGTCGCAGCCGGGGCTGTTTCCGTCGCATCACTGAACAAGTGTGTCACCGCTGCAGTTGATGCATCGAACCAAGACTTCTCGCATCATCGGAGAAGCATGCCGCATCTGGAAGATCTTCACGTCTTTATTTCTGTGCACCTGAACTTTGCTGCATTTCCATTGCTGCAACATTGCCTGTTGTGAAAGCGCAACGCATCGTAAGGTACGTTGATGCAAAGTGTTGCATCGTAAGAACTGAACTGAACTAAGCTAAAACTACCCTTTTAGGTATAATATTGTGTATTTTTGTTGTTTATGGTCTTGTGTTAAAACTATATAAAGAATACTTATTTTTAATATACAACTGTGTGGTGTCCATCTGTAGTGTTGTCACTGGGTTACTGTATGTGATCAAAAATGGTTTACACACTGCCTCTGAGATAAGCCTGCCTGCTCGTGCCAAGCTACCAAGGGGGTGAGCAGGGGTTATTTTAGGAGTGTACCCCCTTACCCTGACTAGAGACAAGGGTCCCTATTTGTCACAAGTACCTACCTGTGCCAACGAGAGACCCCCAAGTCTAACAGTCTGGCACCCCGTTTAAGTGTTCACCTATACATTGCATAGTGTGTGTATGGTGTTGATGTGGCATGTAGACTGTACACAATAACAACAAACACATATAAACACATACACATGAGACATGTTTAGAAATGTATAGAAAATGTATCTCTTACCTGTCACTGCACCCCTAAAGGCTCACTCCATAGCCTCACTGCCTCGCTGACACTGCCAGCCTTACTGGAAAATCCACATCTAGTCAGCGGCATCTCTCTATCAAGTCGGCATCTGAGTACATTCAGCTAGCACAGAAGACTGCTGTGGCGGTCGTCTGTCTAACATGTACAGATCCAAATACGGCTGGCAGTCTGCCGTCATCTTGATGGGGTAGCCAGAACTGGTGATTTGGCGGGACTGCAGTAGTCCTACCAACATCTAAATCAGGCCCCACGTCTATTTCCTGTACCCACACTTTTCTCCTCAGTACAAGAAACAATGTGGAAAACATCAGCTAACCTAATTTTCACCAATGGGACCCCGTAAAATATTATTTATTTGACTCTTAAACTTTGATGTGCCGAATCCACCTGCTAGCGGAATTCCATAGCATCTCGCAGAGTTTTCATGCAACTCACGGACTTCCGTGAAGTGAAACTCTGTGAGTTCCACCCACTCCTAGATTTGTCTCCAGGGCCAAGTTGAGAGAAGAATCAGCAGGGGAGTCTCTGGGAAGTTCCACTGGATGGTCTGTAGACTTGTCCTGTAAGTGGGAAACCCGAAAGTTGGACCTCCTGAATCCCCTGACATGCAGGAGCCCTGCAGGTGACTAGGAAGTAGTGGGGCCTAAAGAAGTAGACAGGCATAGTACTCTGTTCAAGGTGCTGCTAAGGAGTCCCTGTGTTGAGAGGAGTACCAGGATCTCAGACAGAAGGGAGGTGCTGGACAAGGAGCTATGTGTCAGGAGGAGCACCCCCTAAACAATCCATTATTGGACGGATAGTCCTAGAGTCCTAGAATATTAGAGGTCAGGATGGCTAAAATAAACACATCTGGTGGATAGAGATAACCACAGATAAGTAACAGAAGCAAAAGGCTAGAACCCCTATGGAGACTCCGCATGTTGATTTAATTTGTCCTCGTGGGCTCTCTGTGCCATGGAAACTGATGCCAATGAAACGAAGAAAAGAAAATCAACAAGTGTTGTTGTGCTCAATGAGGCAATTTTGTACCCACAAGCCCTCTATGGCACTGGGGACCAACATATCTGAGATTCCAGTTTGTTGGAGGTAGCTGAATGGATGGACCTAATTTGCCTTAAGCTGAACACCCAGAAAACAGAGGTCCTTGCCCTAGGTACGCAGCCTTCGATTTGGTCCTCTGCTTGGTGGCCCGACTCGCTTGGTCCATTACCTGTTCCTAAGCCACAAGTTAAGAACCTCTGCATCTGCTTCGATGTGAGGCTCTCGTGTGACAACCAGATCACGATTCTAGTGGGAAAGTGTTTTGGGATCTTAAACACTTTATGAACATCTTCGGACTTCTACCGGAAACCTCTAAAAATTGTAATTGTGTGTGTCTTGTAAAGCGCACTTCTACCCGCACCGCAGGCCTCGTAGCGCTATAGACCGCTGGGGAACCCGTCCTGGCTTTCCCTGTGAGATAGTCCCTCCTGGGAGTCTCCAAGGTGAAACCAGGCATCCCCGGCGTTTGTGAGGGGCCGTTGTGGAGATGATATACATAGAAAAATTGTGCCTTGAGGTATTATTTTGTCTTATTAAATCTTTTTAACATGTCATATCTATGTACCATGACTCCAAGAAACATCAGAAAACGTGGTATTTCAATTCAGAAGTTTTATATCATATCTGAAACCAATGTATTCATTTAGGTACTTCACAAGTAAGGCAACACAAAGACACTACTACATTCAGTGAATTTCCCGTAGTGTGTTACACCGTTGGTATAATATGTACAAACAATATATACATATAGAATGCTACTGAAAGTACAGTCAGCTCAGTCCATCACTTTCTTTTTTTATCAATCCTGTTGTTGGTGATTCTTAACCCAAAACGGTGCCTGGGCGTCGACGTTTCGGTCTCTACTGTATAAATCACACCAAGACCATCATCAGGACTACTGTTGCACAAAACATCTACAAAGAAATATATACAATATATACAATCAGTCTCATTATATCCACATTCCAATGTCCAATATGCTTAATCGTCTGCTAACATTAAACCATCACCTCACCCGGTGTGACAAACCACTACCTGGCTTAATACTCACTGAAAACGTATATCCTCTCAAGAATATTCTCTCTGAAGTACTTAAGTTCCACTGTGGTTAACCACTCTTGTAAATTAATCCAACTTTCGCCCTAAAACCGGTGCAATAAGGACATGAAACAACCAATCAATAAGGCCATATGCCACATCCATTCCACTTATATGGCATCCACCTCGACTCCCAGCTTACCTTGATTAAATCTAAGAGCGTGCGTGTAAACGCGAGTCCTAAATTCGACTCCGTGTGCAAGAGATATTACCTAAAAGACACAAGCAAGGAGGGCTACCATCATACTTCTGTCTCCTTTACTCTGAGCATCTTCAGTTAGCCGAAAGGCAGCTAGAAGATAGCGTTTGTACTCACTCGTATGCACCGCCATGGACGGGACCCATCCTCGTCACTTTCACTCCGCGTCTGCTCCTAAACTCGCAAACCAGGAAGACATTCTTTCCGTGAAGTGCACGCATGCGCATACGCTCAAAAAATGCTCGAAACTGCAGTGGCCATCTTGGAAGGGGCAAATATGACCTACTGTATCCTACGTTTTTACATGTATGTAGTATTCCATCACCACACCAAAACTAAAACAGCAATTATTAAAAACATATAGGGAGTTCTCTCAGCTATATTTCATAAACATACTGATCACAAGCTAATAGGCAAGTATTCCTCACCTAAAAGGACCACTGTTGCACACTCTTGTACAAAACACTGAAATGTGTTATATCACGTACTTGAGCTATACAACTGAAGCTCAGATAGTTGCAAGATTGTGCCATTCCACAAACTGATTCAGTCCATACTCCACTGTTCTACTCATCCATATCCATTTGTTCTCTTTTAATGTCAACAGACGATCCACATTGGTCCTTCTTTTTGAACCTTTTACCACTTCCAGTACAAACCACTTCATGTCTTTGGGACCATGTGACTTCTCAATGTAATGTTCTACTAATGGTGCCGTTAACACCTTACACCTAATTCTCGATTGGTGTTGTGATATTCTCTTCCTGATCTCCTGTGTGGTCTTACCAATATACATCAGGCTACACGGGCATTCTATACAGTAAATGACATTCCTTGTCATACAATTTGAATGATGTTGCAGCATTACTTGTTTGCCATTTAGAGTACAGGATTTTATCCTGGCCGTGGTATCACAGACAGCACATTGTCCACATGGGTAATGTCCCACAATGGGGGCCAAACCCCATTGGTTCTGGATAGTGTTCACACACGGTTCCCTGTATGTTTTAACCAAGTGATCCCGTAAATTCCTGCCTCTCTTAAAAGCAAAGCGGGGAAAACTCAATTGTGGTTCCACTTTCTGTATTAGATGCCAGTTCTTGGATATAATTCTTTTGATCTGGCTAGACTCTGTCCCAAAGGTAGTAACACAGGCTATTATGTTTTCAGCATTCTCTTTGGTTCTATTTTCAGTCAATAATGCTCCACGGTCATAATACCAAGCCCGCTTAAGGGCCCGTTTCACCATTCTGTGTGGATATTCTCTGGCACTTAATTTCAATTGGAGGATTTTAGACTCCCTGAAATAATCCTCTTTGCGTGTACAATTTCGTTTAATTCTTAAAAATTGGCCAAAGGGGAGATTATCCCTTAAATTCCTGGGGTGATGACTAGAGTATTTTAAAAGCGTGTTGCGAGATGTGGGCTTTGTGTACAGATTAACCACTAGACTACCGTTGTCATTGATTAATTGTAAATCAAGAAAATTTATCCGCTCATTGCTATACTCAATAGTAAATTGTAAGTTGCTATTTTGTTCATTGAGCCAAGCATGGAATGATAATAGGTGATCCTCAGAGCCTTCCCAAATCAAACACACATCGTCAATATACCTCAGATACCGTTTGATATAGGTTGCAAAGGGATTATTATTGTGGATAATTTTATCCTCAAAATCTGCCACATATAGGTTCGCTATGTCCGGGGCAAAAATAGCCCCCATCGCCACTCCTTTCCGTTGGCCAAAGAAGTCTTCCTTAAATAAGAAATAATTACGCTCTAGGGCTATTTTGGCACATTTAATGACAAATTCCACCGGTACCTGTGTGGGACGTGTCTGGGTTTCTAACACTTTCTCAAGAACTTTTAAAGCCTCATTCTGGGGGATATTAGAGTATAGACTCTCAATATCCATGGTAACTAGGATATTCTTGTCCGGATCAAATGGCATACCTTCCAGGGCATTAATCACGCTGATACTATCTTTAGTGTAAGATTTGGTCAGTGGCACAAAGGGCTTTATAAAATGTTCTACATACTCCGCCAAAGGTTGCAAAATTGACCCACACCCTGCCACAATGGGTCTTCCTGGAGGGTGTGTAGAGTTCTTATGTATTTTGGGGAGTATGTAGAATGCCGGAATAGTAAACTCATTCTTGTTTAGGTATTCAAATTCTTTCTGGCTTAGCCACATTCCTTCCAGGCCCTCTTTGCTAGTAGCAAGTATTTCCTTCCTTATCATTTCTGTAGGGTCTCCTCTCAGTCTGGTGTAATGTAGGTCATTATTTAGTTGGCGTAAAGCCTCCCTCTCATAATCAGCCTTATCTTGTACTATTATACTGCCCCCTTTGTCAGCGGGTTTAATATAGATATCCTCACGTTTAGACAATGCCTGTAGCGTCTCATGTTGTTCCCTACTGAAGTTATACTTTACAAACCTTCTCTTATTGTTAAAGAGTTGGTCCAGCTCAACCAGAACTGTGTTTTCAAACGTTAGTAACTCTTTAGGCATAAGGTTGTTCGAGGGGTAAAACGTTGAAGGACACCGTAGACCCGTCACATTCATGGAATCATTAATAGTCAGAGATTTGCTGAAAAAATGTTTCAAGCGTAGTGTACGGAAAAACCTGTGTATTTCCATCTGTGTTGTAAAGTGGTCATTCCTATTGGTGGGCACATATGACAAACCATGGCTCAAAAGATCTAATTCTTGTCTCGTAAGTTCATGACTAGAGAGATTAAAGATAGGTACCACCTCCAGCATAGGATTCTCAACCTCATCTGCTATTGTATCCATCTCTCTCACCACTCGTAATAATTGTTCCGGGTTTGCCGGAACCCCGGGGTGTATTGATTCCTGTACTGACCCCTGCGTCCTCCCTGTGCTCGTCCTCGTGGTGGTGTCTGGCCCCTCCCTAAAAAACGGCCTCGACCTTGTCCTCTATTGTAACCTTGGTTGGAGCCCCCTGCTCGGTTAGTGCTGTCGTCTGAATTTGACGAGGCTGTATCAGAAAATGTTATTTGTTTAGGAGCCCAATGAGTCTGACCTTGTTGAAAGAACTCTTTCTTGAGGTAGGGATAGGTACGTTCTTTTGAATAGTACTTTAGATCTTTTTGTAATTTCTCTGTTTTTCTTAGAATGTTATTTTTTAAGAAATCAGCTATCTGTAACTCTAATTTCTTTAGGAACTCCTCAGCGTCAGTAACGGTTTGATCTTCCCTGACTTGTTTTTCCAAATCTGTTATTTCTTGTTTAAGTTTATCAATGTGCTTTTGCGCAGTTTCAATTCCCAGCACCATCCAACTGCGCGAGCATTTGTTGGATACAAAACTAAAACCCAATTTGAAGTCCTCGTCTTCCGTAAATATTGCCGGAATATTCCGTACCTGTAACCCCACCGGAATGATATTATTATTCAAGCAGTCTGTAAGAAATTTTGCGTGTAACTCTGTTCTAATTAGTTTCTTCCGCAGCCTTTCTAGATTGTTGCGAATTGTAGTCTGTTGTATGCTATGTGTGCTTGTGGTATTCTGAGGTCCCAGTAGGGATGGTCCGCTCGCTATTTTAGCAATGTATTCATCGCTATAAGTGAGAGTCTCCTGTTCTGACATTTACAATTTTAAATATTCAAGTGTCATATACAAAACACAGTGAAATACAATATTAATTGTTGCAGTAATATAAAAATATTTACAAAATTTTTTACAAACATTTTTTTACATACACATAATTAAAGAAACAAATGCAAGCAGAAAAACGAAAATATTTGGTACAAGCACTTTCAAAGAAGGGCCCTTGCAGAACTTGCCTTTCACTGTGAGATGGTCCCTACTGGGTATCTCCAAAGTGAAATCAGGCATCCCCGGCGTATGTGGGGGCCGTTGTGGAGATGAGGCAAGCTAATGCCCAGAGTTGCCGAGTGTGATCTCTGATTGGAGTAGGCACCGATGCGAGAATTATCGAGTCCGCTGATCCTGGTCCAAGACCCTGCCGCATCGGGAATCGCACCCTGGTCCCGGGCCATTCTCTGCTCTCGGGTCTGCCGCCTCTAACCAGTGAGCCACACCACTCCACATAGAAAGACAGTAGTCCAGACTCTGGTCACATCCAGACTGTCCTACTGTAATGCCCGGTATCTGGGAGTCTCACAGTCTTGAGTGGTGAGACTCTAGCGTGTACAGAACCCAGCAGCGTGTCTTTTGTTAAATCATCTGAGGTGGTCGTGCATGGACCTGCACGTACTAAATTTCACTGGCTACCTTTGAAGCAAAGCCTTTTTTTCAAAGCCATGTGTTATTGCTATAGAATCTTTAACAATAAAGGTCCCCATTATCTACATTTTTTTGTTAAGCCCTACACTCCTAGAAGACATTAAAGATCAGCAGGGGCTTTCCTGGCTTATATTCTTGCCGTAAAAAGAGCACGCATCGGAGGATGTTCCTTCAGCTGCCTAAAACCCAAGATGTGGATTTCCCTTCCCTCCTCTCTCAGGCAGGAAAAAACTGAACATCATTTCCTAGAAACTTCAAAACCTGGTTATTTAAAGCGATCTGAATAGGGCTGTCTTTCAGCACGCTGTTTGGACCTGTATTTGGGAGCGAAACCATAGCCCTGGGATACTTCGTCAGAAATTACAAGAGGCTCTACAAATCGCTTAGTTATTATTATCACTAAGACAATCAAGTTCAAGCCACAGCAGCTCCCAGGGAGGGCCAAAGCCTCTCTTGATATTGCTATCAGTTCCCTATTCCTAGGGCACAAGTCCTAAAAAAAGAAGTGGGGGGACGCTCCAAGTTAGGTGGTGTCACCGTAAGTGCCGTCACGACAGGAAGTGACGTCACAAAATGTGCCCGTCTCCGTCTGAAATGCGTGAATACATACAAGATACAAGTAGAGGTATAATACTGCAATAAGTGGCAGTCACTCAAAACACAAGAACACACTAAACACAGAACACGTTCCTCGGATTACAAGGTTATTACAGACTCGGGCCGTAGTCACTACTGGCATCTGTCAGGGTCCCTGGAAGGACATGCTCGGTGTGTTGACAGCACAGCTCCTTGAAGCCTTCGCGCCTCAGCTATGCTCTGAGAATGGCTGGCAAGGGGAGGGCGCGAGGTGAAAGGGGAGATTAATCTGAGCCTCTGTTGCATTTGAAAGGCTATCATTCGTGCAAGGGTGCAGACTCGAGTTCCGGCTCCATCTTTTGAACAGGTGGGACGGCGTCCACCCGGTAAAAACCCAATAAAATAAGTGGGGGGATGCCGTCCACCCGCGTGGTACCCCGACTCGAGCCCTGCCTATTCCAGAGTCTGGGGGAAGTGGGAAACAATCAGCAGAGTAATCACTGTGAGTGGGTTTGGGAGAAATGAGTGAAGTAGGCTCCTGTGCCAGCTTTACAAAAGCAGGCTGGGTGTGTGGAACAGCCATCACTGCCATTGCTCTGTGGCTCCCTAGCAGCCCCAAACAAACGTTTTATGACTGACTTCTTGCGGCCAGATACCCTCATTGAAAAAAGAGCACTGCCCGAAAAAAAAAAAGAAAAAAAAGATAAGGAACATGGCCTGTAGTGCATCAAATGCAGTGCCATGGGCTGACCAGCTGAGCTAAGACTCCCCCCCCCACCAATTGGCCAAAGGATTGGCTGGAAAAATGTGTATATTTCTCTTGCCGTGCCTCCGGCGGGGGAACTAAATGAGCCATGTTGGATATTGCTAAGTTTTAGGAAAGTCACCGTAAGTCTCCGGGGGGCGTAATTTGTGGACCTGGGAGAGTATCTGTGTATTCCAAGCTCTTATGAAGCTGGGACTTTCAGTCCAAAGGCTCTCGAGTGATGGAGATCCTGTTGTCTCCTGAGGCTGCTTGGCAGTAAATTTAAAAGTACGAGACAGACTCAAGATGTACAGTAGTGAATACTTAATGCGTTATTAAGAATTACGTTGTTAGCATTGGTTTAATATATGTTACCTTGGATACCGTTAAAAGGTGATGCCATTTTGACGCTGAATTTATTATTGATGCACTGGGTTTTTCATTATATGTTTCTTCTTTCATTGATTTCTGATAACACGCTGACAGAGTTATTTGGTCTGAACTGTACTCCATTATATTGTGTTCAGTGCATGTGGGGGAGGATATTATTTTTTGGTGTTAGGGGCTTGTGGGAGTCCAACATTTCAAAGGTGTCACCCCAGTTTTTTCGACCTGCTAACTTGTATATATTTTTAACTTAATGTGTAATCATGAAGAACTTTTCAATTTTAAAGGAATAATCCCTGACTGGACAATGAGTTATTATGTGTTGCTTGTTGCTTGCTTGAGGACTTTATCTCTCACCTACATTACATCCCCTGAGTAGGCCTTGGACTACTCTGCCTTACTACCCGAGAGAGTCAAATGCTATTGAGGGGTATTTGTTTCCCACAAAAGGATGTTATGGTGCTTGCTACTCATGAAGGACCGCGTGCTTCCCAATTAATAACCCACTTCCTTACAATACCAAATTTAGAAAAATACATACATTTTCTTGCGTGCACCTTCCCCTCATTTAAAAAAAAGAAATTGCTAAATATTTCCCATTTTCTCAGCTCACTCGATCGAAATCAACAATTCCTGGTTATTATAAGAGTTCCCAACATGAGGAGGACAAAATACAAAAAATTGCCTTGAATACCTTTGTGGGGAAAAAACATTCTGAAGGCTTAAGCACGAAATGCCCCAAACATCAAAGAAAGGGCTCAGCATCTTCTGCGTGGGGAGGGGTGGTTTGTTTTCATTAGCACCTAAGGAATTAACTGTTGTTTTTTAGGAGAGTTTCTGATATTCGTATGGATAAGCATTAATTGCTTTTGAACCATATATCTTACCTTTAAAAAGTATATGGATATATGTGGGTGAAAACATCAGGAACTTCCATGCCTCAGTGATGGATGTTTGTATTTTTTCTTCCTCATGAAATAAGTCGACTGCTAGAGGTACAGGTAGGAAAAGTAACAGCCCGGATGCCACCTCTTTCCTAAACATTCTCAAACATCTGTACTGCCTTAGAGGAATACAATTTCCCTCAACATCTGTAGAGGTGATCCCACCAGATGCTTGATTCAGTCTGAGTAGATGATTGCTAAACTATAATGGAGTACTACTTGTGAAAACATATTATGTAATTACGCGTACTCATTTTTTTGCAGCTCAATATGAACTCTGCGCCAACATTCATGCATTTTCCAGCAAAAGGAAAGCCTAAAAGAGCGGATACATTTGACCTCCAAAGAATTGGCTTTGCAGCAGAGCAGCTTGCGAAGTGGATTGCAGACCGAACAGATGTCCATGTAAGTCAAAGTCTGTGCTTCATGCGAGTCGTGGTTAAAGTTTCCTTTCATTATATTTAAGAAAAAATTAGGATAACTATCTTAAAGAGATCCAACTGGCAGGAAGACAGACCAAAGATATTTCTCTGTGTGATGGCTATATGTTTCAACAACAAAGGGGCAACCGGGAATTTCGGAAACAAACCATAGGCTCCTAAATGTCTTCAGCGCCGCATGAGTTCATTCTCATTTGAGATGTCATGAACTCAGATAAGGTTAGGGGACGCTAGAGAACCCGACCGCAAGATGGCCGTACTCTGTGGGGTCTCTGCCGGCTGGAGAGGATGATTCGGCATCTCTCCTCACATCCGTGTGGATCGGATGATTCCTGTGCAATACTTTTGTTCTCCCTCGCCAACTGCACCTGGTACTAGTTATCTTTACCGGCACGGGAAGTTAAATGTACCATAGCTCTACTACAAGAAGGTACTGGGACTGCTGCCGCTCCTGCTGAGGGTCAAAGACTAGAGCAGATCTGATGGCACGTCGACCAGGGGCGGCCATAGGCATGTGCAAGCTGTGCGCCTGCACAGGGCCACCAAATCCCAGGGTCCACCACGCCAATATATATCCTTAATATAATAATCCTCTAAAGAAGAATACATATTTGTGTGGCGGTCCCTGGCAGGGATTTGGTGGCCTCTGGTTCTGTTCCACTTCCAAACACCCTGCCCCCCCCCCCTCTTCACTGGCCTCCACGCTCTGCCCCGCCCGGACCCCCTCTTCCGGGGCCCCCTACCTACGCTCCCTGCCCAGGGCCACCATGAGTCTAGAGCCGCCCCTGCGCCGACGCTGTTGGCCTCCTCAGGGATTCTGCTATTCGGGCCCTCCATGCCCCCACTAGACGCAGAAACCTGGATGCTTGGAGGAGCAGCGACTGGCCTCGTCAGTTGACTGTGACCGAGGGAGCTGGCTAACGGATGAGGGCCATGAGTCTTGCTGCACCGGGGAATGCCTGTGCATGTGCCCTGCCCTTCTGAGCTGACGCAGAGGCTGGCAGCTGCTGTTTTAGCCCAATTGACAGCCATCAGATGAGAGACCGCTGCATCAGGGAGGTTGGAGAGTCGGAGGTCTTGCAGAGGCACGAGTTGCTTGTGGTGCCTGGGCGCTGCGCTCAGCCCAGGAGACTTTACTGTGTCTCGGGCGGGGGAATACCAGGCCCCAGGGCACATACTGGGTACACGTGGCACTGTTCTTGGCCACAATCCATTAATGCTACAGCCCATAGGGGTGAATTGGGCATTACAATCTACACCGCGCCATGCACAAACAAGAATGGAAACTGCTACAGATGCTTTAAGCCTTCAGGTGTCCAGGCTGCGCCCCACCCCGAGGGCCTGTAATGTGTTCCTCATTATATGATATGTATATGGTTGTACCTCTTCTATTTTCTTGCCTAGGGACTACTGAATCCGGCATTCAACAGTTGGACACTCTGCAGAACAGCTGTGCTCCAGTGATATTGCCGTTATCTCAAGAAGAATAAACCTACTTAATTTACGTTTCCTGCTTCGTCTACCACATTTATTTAATGTTATGAAGAAAGGTTCATCACAGGGCCTCATCCACTGCCTGTTGTGCCTCCCCCGCTCATTCTGAGTGCCTACTCTCCTGCTGGATTGAGAAATATCGGACTGTGAGGGATCCCCTTATCATCGGTCAGTCATGTTATTATTAACCCTGGGCGAAGCACTACGCTCGCGGAGTTTGCGAAGTTTGCGCAACTTCGCACTACGCTAACTGCACGTAGCACAGTGCGAACACGCGTCGTGCAGCTCTCATTTTTTGCTTGTTCGCGGTCCTGAACGTCATGTTCGTGACCGCGAGCAAGCAAAATGACATCCCGGCGAGATTCTCAACGCGGGGAGGTAAGGTTTCTCATTGTGAGTGGTTGCGCATGCTCGCGACTGCTCTCAATGAGAAACTACCAGTTCGCGTTGAGAAAGCTGCAGCTCGAGTAATAATCTACTCGAGCAGCAGAAAACTACAGCTCGCACTGTGCAAGATGCCGTTTTCAATGATTGCACAGTGCCGGATGCTTGTCCGCACTGTACAATCATTGAAAACACATCTTGCACAGTGCGAACATGCTACTGCGTAGCTCGCGTAGTACTACGTGAAGTTCGCGTAGTGCGAAGTGCACTTCGCGTAGCTTCGCGTACCTTCGCGTAGCGCTACTTCGCGAACTACGCCCACCCTTAGTTATTATCATGGACTCCCGGCAGGACTCCTCGTGCCCCCTTGCCTGGGGTATAATGGGCTCAATATCAGCGAGGAGCCTAGCGACCACTGCAACTGCAAGTTAGTGCCACTTACATCTTGGTGCGTAGACACCCCTGCTTGAACAGCCAGAGCCAAATTATTCCTCGATGTCTCAGGCCTGCTCATTCCCCCTTTGTTGTTTCAGGGAGACGCGTGGCCTGACACATACCCTGAACCTGCTCACCCTGTCGCCAGAATGAGCCATTGGAAACTGCCTCCCCGGCCTGTAGGTCGATCTCTGGGGTGACCGCTACCCCACTCCACCATACTCACCTCCGCAACTTCATCAGTCTCCGCAACTTCATCAGTTGATCATCGCACACAGAGCGGGTTGAACTCTGATATACTATTAGCGAACAATTGAAGACGTGGGAAGGGCATTAACAAACAATCAAACTATCATTTCTGGGCTTCCCCGGGTCAACGAATGGGGCCATCCTAAGAGGGCGGCCCCCCTTAGTGCCACATGATGGCACACGAGGCAGCAGCCCAGTGTTTGCGACCCCCTCAGGGTCTGCATGCCCGCGTCACTTCAGGGCAGGAGTCGGTCGGGGGCAAGGTACATATACCTCTCCCGCCCACTGGGCGCCCTCTTTTCCCTCTGCCCTGACGCCGTTTGGGTCTTGCGTAGGCGTCTGGCTGTTTTCATCCCGCTGTTTCACGAGCGGTGGCCTTCTTGTGGCCTTCTTGTCGGGTTAGCGGTGAGTCTGAGCCCCTTCGCAGTGGGGGACAGCCAATGCGATACAGCCTGCTTGTCACAGTGGGCAGAGCGTCAGTTTGGTAGCCCCAGGGTCCTGAGTTCTGGTCTCTTGGGGGCTTTTCTTTGAGGGGGGTTGCTGCAATTTGTGTTGTACGGCCTTCAGAGGCACCGCATTCTCGTGGTTTCGTCTGGTGGAGGGACCAGTGGTGTTCGGTCTGAGTGGCTGGTGGGCTCTACGGATTGCGTGTCTGACGCGGTCACTGTTGTGAATGTACAGCTGTGCAGGTCGCCTCTTTCGCCTGCAGCGGCCTGGGCAGGGCACACTTTTTGTCGGGCAGTTGCGGCTCATGAGTTCCAATTGTGTCCTAAGGGACCAGTCGGGCACGACTCAGGGAAAGAATGAGTCATTTTCACGAGACGCATTAAGGCTGTGTTCAAATGGGTATTATGGTTATTCCCCCAGCTACTCCCTCGCCCCGAAAATTATATCTGCCATACCAGTGTGCTGTGCATCATGTCAACCGGGCAGCCAGTTAGCAGATGGGTGAGCGATTTCTTAGCGGGGCCCAATGGGTCGAGGGCTTGCGGCCGACATGCGGTATGGTATATACCAGGGACCTGCGAGCGGCGAAAGCTTAGAGGCCCGCTGTTGCCCATCAGCGGTGCTCCAAAGCAAAGGGATTGGAATCGGGTCTCATTGGTCCCGGGGAGTGAGCCTGCTTCTCCTTGTTGGTAGCGAGCATGGGGCCAGGGCAGCGTGCCCCTCGTCGGCATTGTTGATGCGGTCAGTCGCCCCGGGGGCAACGGGTGCTTCTAGGAGCTCCTCTGCAAGGGCCTCGCACCGTGAGTTGGGCCTGGGTGTGACCATTTGTTGTGTCGGAGCTTTAGTGCCAGTTTCCGGGGCAGAGGTGGTTACAACCGGATTAGTGTACCATGAAGGCACGCGGGCTGTGATATTTCTCAATGTAGAGCCTGCGCATGTACCGGCCCGAAGGGGGAAACTTGCACAACCGGTCTGTGTTACACACAGGTGGGCTTTAGATGGGGTGTCCGGGGCCTGCTGGGGCACTTACAGTTGGCCTCCGGGTCCCCCCCTTTTGGGACTGCCGGCCATGGCTCTGGCCCCTTCGTGCCCAGCACCATCGGGAGAAACTATGGGGTGTGCCAGCAGGGTCCCGCTGCACTTTTTCGAGTGGTGTCCGCAGTCAACGTTGGGCAGGCAACAATTAGAGCTGCGTGCTTGTTGCCCGGGCTATTGTGACGCTTTATATGATTTGTTAGGCAGGCAGGTTATTCGCTGGTGCCCATAGGCTGAATTGTTCTCATGTGCTAACGGCTATTGTGATGCTATAGATGAGCGGTTAGGGAGGCAAGTAGTTAAATGTGCCCCTATGATGAATTATTGTCTCATTTGCGACATAGCCCAATCATATAGAGTTTAGGAACCAAGGTTCACAAGGTCGTGGGTCCGATCCCTGAGGGGCCTTGGGGTGCGATGATAATTGGTATTGTATCCAGGGGTTTAAGTGGGAAAAAAACTGGGGGTGCTCTAAAAGGGGCGTGGCAAATTTATTAAAGGGGTGTGGCCTATCCGAGTAGGGGTGTGATCAAAATCAAGATAACTAGCACTGTGTGCTTAAGAAAATCATGAAGTCGCATCCAGTCACAGAATCACCCAAAGTAGCATTTTCCCATATATCACAACTGTAAAACACCTTCTTATTACACTACAATGGATTAGTTGGGGCAACTAATGTGTAACTAGAGATGGGGTCAGCAGAACATACTTAGGTCTCATCAGAGAGGTATAACTTGGTTCCTATGACAATTGAGCGTGGTACCCACAACTGGGCGTAGCCGTTGCATTTACGGAGTCAGCCGCAACAACCAACAAGGTGATGGGAATAATTCTAACATGAACTGCTGTCAAGTTTCGGACTCATGAATCCACTGAAAGCCCGTGACATCCCTCAATCTCTGCACTAATGCACAGGATGGAAAGTGCCAACAGGCCCAGAAATCAGGTGAGAAAGAGAATCCCTCTGTCTTTAGAGAACCAGGGAGTGGAAGCAGATAAGCAATGGCGAACTGGAGCCCACCTCATTTGCACAGCTCTGTTTCAAGAGACAGCATCCCCTGTCTTGGTGTTACAAGGGTAGGAAAGCTGACTGGCTCTAGGACTGAGGGCATTTGCTGTACAGATAATACTGGGCAAATAACAAGGAATAGATTCCTTATGAAACACGCCGTACTGGTTTCAGCAGTGAGTGGTACAACAGTGTCCCGGGGGCTTGCCAGGAATCTGACTGAAGTACCCGGCGCACTGCTGCAAACACACTTGTAAGACCCACCAAACAAAGTAGGCAAGAAGCAGCACTGCAAAGGGGCATGGCAGGAGAGGTGCTATTGGTGACCCAAGAAATAGAGAGGGCGACAATGAGCAACTGCGAGGGCTGCCAACCAGATGTGAACTGAATTATAAACTGGAAAGCGAAGGCAGCTTTTGGGCTAAAGTCCAGAAGTCTTGAATATGAATCTCCCCACAGTGGTGTAACAAAGGCCCCCCGCAACCACACGATGTGGGGCTCCCCAAGCTCCTGTGTGGTCAGAGGGGGCCCCCTCCAGGTACTTTGCAGGGGGCCCCCTCAAGTTTTGTTACACCACTAACACGTAAGTAGCAACAGGGCGACCTGTAAAGAGAAGGCAGGCCCGCCGGTAGCGCGTGTGATCATAATCTTCCCCCCTTGCAAACTCCGGTTACCGGTTACCTTAGGATGTGAAGGGGGCTATGCGGTCCGCGTTGATCTCTGGTGAAGCCGCTTTTGCCGATGGGACCTCAGGCTGCCTGAACCTGAGGCCACAGGCCTCAGGTTCAGGCAGCTCTTTTCCTTAATGACGAGCGGGAGGGAACCCCGGTTGCTAGGGGACGCCTCGCGCCTCTCCAGACGCAACGTAACTCCGCCTGACAAATCTCAGAGCGTTGCTGGGGGAAATCCTCATTGCTGTGACCAATCCGAGCGCAGCTTGGAAATGACGATCCCGGGCCGGTGGTGGTGAATACTGGCAGGGTGTTTTCAAGGCTCCTTCTCAGAGCGGCGAACCCGGCCTCGGGCACACAACACTGCTCGAGGGGCGGCGGTGGAGTCAATGCGCACACAGCGCTCTGGGGCAAAGCAGGCGCTACAAAGTTCCTCAGCGGTGAGTTAATCCGCACACACAGAGCGCGAGGGACTCGATCCTGGAGCAGATCACGTTTGAGGCAGAGCAGGCCTCACGACCTTACGCCCCAGCTGTGTGCCGATGAGCACACTGAGACAGATTTCACAGGGGGCAGCTTCACAAAGGCACAGCGCAGAGACCCACACAGCAGCTGGAAGGGTGGGTGCTGGAGAACTTTTGTATCCCTGACTTCCCAGCTCTTCTTAGGCCCTTGGAGACAGTCAGGCTTCAGAGGGGCAAAGCACACAGCACAGCTCCTCTTCAAGTCAGGGGGACACAGCACACAGCAGACAGTCCCTCCCTCAGCAATCACAGCAACTGTAGGTAAAAATGTCACACAGCATTCCCCATGTTATCCTATGGGCAAGATAGCCTTTCAGTAGTGAAAAACGAAATTGGCAGTGTTTCGCTATACAGACATATTACCCACACTAGTAAAACCAAACAGAAACCGGGACGTCTGCTCACCCTACCTTTGGCCTTTAAGGCCCGAAAATAGAGCCCCCTAGAGCCCCCTTTCGAGGCCCCTCAAACCCCCCCCCCACTTAAAGCCCTGATTGTATCGCACAACAGTTGAGCAAAGGTATAATTTGGCGTTTAGGACAGCTTGTCGCGAGGCTGTCCGCAGTGTTTGTTATTTTGGGCGCTTCTTTTGTTGTATCACGGGAGCTAAGCATTGAGTAGAGTGTTTTCAAGGCCAAGTGCTTATATTGATGGACTTAGAGCACTAAGTATAGAATACCGTGTAGCTGTTGCCGACCGCTGCTTGAATGAGTCGTAGCGCGTGGTTGGAGGGACGAGATGATCATATGTTGTCTAGCACCCCGATTGTAGGTGAACGGAGGTATTTGCCTTGCTTATGAAAAAGGTAGCGCAGAGCACGCAGCGTTACGTTATATGCGATTAGTGTTGTACCACTGACCAACAGCATATCCCGAGTGGGATCGATGGCCGTGGGGGTCGACGGGCATGATGAGTTCTGTGATGCCAATGTTTAATTCAACACGGTTTCTTGTGTTTTTAAAGGACATGGTTGCGCAAGTTGGGACAATGGGCCGTGACAAATAACAAAGTTACAGGTAAAAATTGGGGCAAAGTACAAGCGGCGAATATGGCGGCCGCTGCACACAAGGTGTCTGGGGCCAGCACTGTAGTCAGCGATGCATGTGTTCGTAGGGTCTGAAAGAGTAACACTCACAGGATGGGCCGGCCCACGAACAAGTGCAGGTCAGTAGGGCTTATTTAAGGTGACAGTCAGCATTGGAAGGGAACTGCTGCAAAGGGTGCAACAGTTCCCTGTTTTGAATGCAGACGTAGTGACTGCCCCTGTTTCGTGCACCTATGATAGTTTTCCGTTATCCTCCTGGTACATCATACCTACCTGGTTTATGCTCAGCACTTCTCAGAGAGACAGCTATTGTACTCTGCCGACCGGTGATGGTTCTGTTAGTTGCTCAATATAAATATTAGACACACCGGTCCAAGCGTACGAAGGATGTGGATCACAGTGGCGGATGGCCTGCAGGACTGGTTCGCAGTTTTAGCAGTCATGGTTGACCCGACCGGTCTGCGCAGCTTTCGTATTTGCCGGCATGCTAGAAGTGCAGAGTGCAGTGCTTAAATTTGAACTGGGGGAGGGCAAGCTGGGCTCATTCGGACCCCATGTGTTGGACTAAAGGTACTTAATCCTCTGCAAACTTTGAGCCGGAGCAGGAGAAAGGAAAAAACAGAGAGGTAGATAGGGATGGATAGCCGTCGTAGAGGAGAATCTGGCTAAAGAACGCAACCTGGGGCAGAGTGTGTTTGTTAGTGGAATAATAGAGGTGTGAAGTATTCTGGACAGCCTTGGGAGTTTGCCGCCATGTCTTTGTGCCAGCTTCAGGCATGGGTGCAAAGCTTTGGGCACATCTTTCTTTATCAAGTTGACCATTGACAGTCTAGCAGTGGCTGGCAGGAACTGACAATCCACCGATATCACTAGGGTTACATCACTGACTTTCGTTGGCTCCTGTTGAATGTAAGGGCTACCCATTTTCACAATAAATGTGAGCTTCCTGGGGGATGATTTGGTGTCATTTAAGTCTGCTGCTAGCAAGTTTGAAGGTCACAGATCGATGGGCCTTTTCACATGTCCTTTTTGCCTCATATATAGATAAACACTTGGGCAGGGCCCACTGCCTGCGGTAGTCAGCATGGGAATTAGAGGCAGGCCTAGAAAAACAAAAACTTCACTGTGCCTGAAAAATATAGCCCAACCTCTAGCCTTGCTGGAGGGGTAAGGCGAGGAGTGGTTTATATCCATGGAGACAATGACAGAAGAGGGTGAACTATGCAGCACCACTTCATGGGGTGGGCTCAGCTTTGCAGGCTACCCTGCACTGGATACTGACTTTAGGTTGACAGGAACCTGTATCTGCCATTTTAGTACACTCAGGCCTCTAATTAGAAATAGCAGGTAAGCTTCCACTGCTGGGGCAGTGTACGATTAGCAGTTTGAACCCCCAAAGCTGGGAAAGAAGCAAGTACAAGGGGGTTAATTAGGGCTTAGTCTATTGGGCTGATGTGCGCTGGGAGCACCATGGGCTAATATATGAGCAGTACGACTTTCTATCAATCTAAGTGCAATCTGGCGTAGCACCAGATGCTAATACATGGGCAGTGTGGATTCGGAACAAACTAAGGGCACCTTGCGTAGAACCTAGGTATTTGTGTGTGGGCTATGGTGTGGGTGGGGACTCCAGCAGGGGACCCAGCATCTGTCACAATTCTCACTGACCAATTGGTGAGGCACAAAAGACTATTCGCCAAGGGTACTGGACTATGACACAACATTCGTTCCATACGGGCTACATTTCCAGGGACAACAAAGTGAACTAGGGCTGTTGCTGGTTTAGACACCTAGGGTCCCAGTTGGTCAGCAGGTAGGGGGTACCTGGGAGTGAACTACAGTAAATAAGCCTGGCGGGCTTATAGGGTACATAATGCAGGAAATTAAGACTCTTGCGCTGAACTATTAACCAACACAGGTTTTACCGGCAGCAGGGCAGAACCTTTTATGCCTGGTTTCTGCTTGCTCAGCGACCTCAGTGTCCACTGTGGGGTCAGGGTTTTGACGTCACGGTCCCACCCCCATGTCACCCGTGGGTTTCCCTCAGCCTGCCACCTCCCTCTTCAGCTCTAACATGCCCACAGTTTCAATCACCTGGTTCTTTGGACTATGCCACTGGCACAGGTAGGGCTGTAGCACACATAGCAAAGGCTACAAGTTATTCGACATTGAGCATTCACATATTTAGAAAGGGCAGGCAAACCGCTTGATTGTTCACCCCCCCACTCCAGTAGCTTCCCCACACGTAGGCCTGCGTTCTGGTATGTGGCAGCAGGAGGCTGGCCATGGGCTAATCATGTGAGGGTGGGGACCTGGGCCAGCTAATGGGGGTGACTTGCTCGGCATGCTCCCTGCAGTCATTCTCTTTGACTGGGTTGATGAAGGGGAAAGGTTGCAAGCATGCCTTGAGGTATAGGTTCTTTGACTCATCCACATGTGAACATGGTTAGTTTCAGGGAGCACCTGCATGATCCCTGGGTGCCGGGGAAGGTTTTCTGGGTGGCAGCTTTCCTGAAAATTGCACAGGCTGTTGTTTCCACAGAGTGGGGCAGGTTATCAGGCCTCCTCTTGTCAGTGTTGGAGGTGTCGGTCGGGTCTTTTAGACCGAGTTCGAGTAGGCTCTATCCTGTCAGCTAAGGGCGTGATTTTGCCATTCCCAAAAGGGTGCTGGTACCCTAATAGAGTTGAAATAGAGGGTTAGGATCACAAATACTGACTACTATTAGAGCATATTTTGCTTTTATAGTTAAGAGGGTACAGGTACACTGACCTTAGGTTTACTCCATGTCCTCCGATCCACAGTGGCATGATACAGGTTGCTTCAGTTAAGCAAAATATCCTCGGGAGCGGTCAGCCAACAAGGGCACTAATGTCCCAGGTTTGGCCTAGAAAGATGGGCGGGTGTGGTGCTCCCTTAGAAGGGGTAGGGAGAAGAGCACATTCCGACCAGGTTTGGCTGAAGGGTATTCTGTTACATCTAGCTGGGAGATAGATGTATGGTCCAGTGTGTCTGGTCGCCCCTTAAGGCATGATTAAATGTCAGGTTTGCAAGGCACTCTTTTGAAGGGGCAGCAAGCCCAGCGTTCTGGGCAGGCTTGTCAGTGGAGCGCATCATGCAGGTGGGATGAGCAGAATTAAATTCCAAAACACGCTGTCCCTAGACGCTCAAAATAGGTACTTATTTTCAACAATGTAGTGGCTATATATCAATATCTACTATTGTGTCACCAGAATTTATCAGTTTACTATTCAGGTGTAATATCCTATTGCGTCCTATTCTAAAAACCAGAGAGATTCCTTGTGAGCTTTCAAAAGGACAGTCAACACGAACATAGAGTGATTTCACAGTTTTCACAACACATCCTCAATCAGACGTGAACAAATGTGTGAAGAACAAAATGACACCTCACGGGCGCACCACCCTCGGGGCCACTGGCAGGTACTCACCAGGTTACACCCTTTTTATCATCATAGGTGGTCATTTCGTTCAGAAAAAGAAAAATATAAGTGTCCAAAAGAAAAGAACAGATGTGCGAAGTGCAAAAGAGTAATGGATGTTTACTCCTTAGGTGACAAACAGTGATCAAAATCAACAGACACACCAAGCACGCAACTTTTATTCTTTTATCAGGCGTGATATGTTGAACTAAAAAGGCTGGTAGCTAGCTCTGCATACCATTACCTACTGCCAACATGTTTCTCTGCCACTAAGGTTTTGGCAGATTCATCAGGGCTGGACACCTTGTCACCGCACCAATGTTGGACACTTTATTCTTTGTGACCTCTGCCAGCACTATTCTCTCGTACCGGCTGAAGAGGTGCGTTTTTTCCCTCCTACTGTGAGCTTATATTTAGAAAGATGGGCCCCAGCGATTGTCTCGTCAATCGTGATAGGCTACGTGGACCTCTGTGTCCCAATGTGTTAAAAGGTACATCCATCAACAGCCACCCAGGGGAGTGGCCGGATGAAAGGTAAAGTGTTTTTTGTACAGGTGAATGGTGAATAAACCACAGGCAACCCTGTGAGGCACCTGAGGTTTGTTGTGGTGCAGTGTTATTAGGCAAATATGTACAAGCCTTGGCCAGTTAGCTCAGTTGGTTGGAGCATGGAACTTATAATGACAAAGTCGTGGGTTCAATCCCAGTACGGGCCAGAATTTTGGATTAGTTGTATAGAATGGTGTGTAGTGCTCAACAAAGGGGGGTTTGCAACCTAGCCTTTCTTCAAGTTGCCAGGACCAATGTTCTAGGGGGAGGGCCTTTCAGGCTTCTTGTAAGTGGGGGTCCCAGGCATGCGCTGGAACAGCTGGCTGTAGAGGCTGCGACACAGACTAGGGGGGGTGTCTCCCCTCCCAACAATTTTGGCCATACACCTGGGAGGCAATGACTTGACTTTCTTGGGTAGGAGGGCAATTGGGGAAAGCCATGGAGACCTCGCGCAGGAGAGTTAACAGCGCCATGCAAAAATTCACCGAACAAAGGGAGTTTGGCTTAATCCGGCATGGTTTACTGCATGCCTAGTCCACAGGGTGTTTTGAGGAAGATGGGATACACCTGTCAAGAGTGGGAATGGACCTGTTCTTGCTTGATCTGGGGGAAGCCTTGGAATCAGCAGGGTATATGTAACTAGGCCTATCGTGGTGGGGGGCCCTGGGGTGATGGTGGCCACACCCAGTGCTGTGGCGGAGTTACAGGGCGATCCAATGGCTGTAAGGTACATAGGGGTACCCCCTCTGCACAAGCACCACAAGAGTGCAAAGGCCAAATATCCCAAGGAAGTTCCTCGCATTGGACCCTGGAGGAGCAACAGGGCCCCGTTAGTCCTAAGGGTGGTTGTGGGCTGAGCAACAGGGGGTTGCCTGGAACGCTCCGCCCCCCTTCTGGGGGTGTGAGTAATGGGGTGGACTGGCAATCCCCTCCATCAAATCTGACAAACACCGGTTGGCTAGGGCCCCGGTATAATTTGGCTCATCAGGTGGGCTGGCGGCGAGGGGTGCCTACCCTGGGATCGCCTGTAAGATAACCCACCATGTTGGCATATTTGTTATGCAAATAAACCTGCAGCAATTTTTTCCACAAAAAAAGTGTCTTGTCTTTTTATTTCTCCAGGATATTGCTTTGGGGGGATGAGGAGTGTTGCCGATATTGGCACTATGATGCCTGCATCAGACGAAGGCTATTGAGCCGCCGCTTGGTGATTAGCAGGGGGCACTACTAAGTGGAGAGAGCAGAGCCTGCCCCACACCTCGATATATGCACCATCTTCCTAGATTTGAAACAGAGCTTGACCGTAATTGGCACTAAAATTGACTTAATTGCAGACAGTTTGATCGACTGAAAGACAAAATTGCTATATATGATGACCGACTTGATCAACGTGAACACTGCACATCAGGTGATTAGGATGAACGTGCTGCAGACAAGGAGAAACTGAAACTTCTTTATATGGAAATAGTGCTTGAGGTGATAATAAATAAAAATGAAGACTTGGAAGCTTGTCCCCATCGGGGCAATCAATGCATTGTTGGGGTGCAGGATTCTCGAGTATGGGCAGTATGGAAGACATTGTGGAGGAAATGTTACGCACACTTTTCAGATCTGACCTATCTCCCATGCTTATTGTCGAAAGAGCTCACAGATCTCTCCCACGGCCGGGCACTCCAGCTCACCCTAATATCGCACAATAACTGAATTACAGAGACCAAGATACAGCCCTATGCCTTGGCAGGGAACAAAGACTTCTGCATTATAAATGATATGAAGTCTCCATGTTTCCTGATTTCACAAACTCTTTGCAAACTGCGCGCACAGACCTCTTGTTGGTTAAGCGCACCATTTTGCAAATTTGCTTCTGAAAACTGTCAAACTTTGCTTAGAATATACAAGCAAAACCCTTCTTTTCACAATCCCAAAAAGGATGCCAAATATGTAAAACTCTCCCATTGAAAACGGACAGCTTTAAGGATGCCAAATATGTAAACTCTCCCATTGAAAATAGACAACTCTAAGGATGCCAAATATATTAAACTCCCCCATTGAAAACGTACAACTCTCCCACGCAGAATGATGTGCAGGAGGGATCGCAACTCATTGAAACTGATTAAACTTGGTGGTGCTGCATGGTGGACTATTGCAAAGGGTTGCTCTTTCACTTTGATTATTGACCGTAATGTTCTGCTTCTGACCCTTGTTGATGATTCCCTTCCTTTCTCCTGATTTAGATTTTAAGACACTGCCTGGCACACAGCTTATGCTCACTGCTCCCCCACTGAACCATGAGGTTGACTTTTGGTCCCGAAGCTGACTCCTGCCTAGGGAACGTCCATAACAACATGCTGTGCTTTGATGTGTACACCTTTGTCCTCTCCAGCCACCAAGCTTGTTTATAGCTCGGTAGTGTGCCGGTCTCCTAGGTCACCCCAAAGGGATGGTTCCCAGTATTGACCAACTGCAATGCGCTATGTGACTTTTTGTTAGGAGAGGGGCAATAGATTTGGCTTGATGGGTGGGCAAGGTAGGAGGGAGAAAGCCGGGTCTGGTGGCTCAGTGGATTAATGCATCCACTGCAGGGGCTTGTGTTCAACCTTGTGGTCCCAGGTTCAAATCCCAGAGGGTCCACTCAGCCTTTCAACCATCTGAGGTCGATAAAATGAGTACCATTGAGTTGGGTAACAATAAAACATATGTTATTCATTTCCAAGATGCACCAGCAGGGGTGAACGTGCGCTTTACAAATACACATGTTATTTTATGTTACTTGTTTGTGGGGTTATACACAGTCCTCCCTCTGCTTCTTCTTTACATTTTTTCTCTTTCTTTGCATATCACTCGGCTGGTACAGTTATTAGCTTTTAGCTTTACCCATTGGACAGATGTCAGCTTCTGCCCACATTAATAACTAAATTGATATAGGGTCTGTAAAGACACCTACCTAGAATGTCAGCAGCTTAAATGATTATCATAAGGTGAGTCAGACCTTTCCATATTTGAATAGACACTCTGTAGACATTTGCTTTCTGCAAGAGCTACGCCTTACTGAAGAGACGCTGTCACAATTGAGGTCCGGATTGGTGGGAGAGTACACATTGCCTGTTACTTCAACTTTGGGTGTACGATGGTGATCTTTATTAAAATGGGACTGCCATGGCGTACAAGCCAAGTCATTTGCGACACACAGGACAGGTTGTCCTCCTTCCTGGTATTGTGCTCGACCATCCTGTAAACTCCTCTCTGTCCACAGTCCGAATGTTGATGGTCCCTTCTTGTTCGCTGAAGTTTGGAGGCTAGCTGAGATGCTTGGTCCTGATGCAACTCTTTGGGGTGGGGATTTGAATGTGGTGCTCGGCAGGGAGATGGATCGATCTATCGATTCCAGAGGTCTTCATCTGTGAGCTGCAGTGCACCTACATCTCATTATGGAGGACTCTGACCTCATTAAACTCTAAACATGGTAAATGAGGCCTACAAGGGTTTTTTGTACAATGATTTAAAGTTGTTCAAGAATCAATCGTGGAATCAGTCCTATTGGAACAAACGCTAAAGTGTCATTAGACAACAAGAAATACAAAGAGAACTTCTTAATGGAAAAAACACGGGGAGACCTAGTAATTTGAAAAAATATATCTTGTTTTATATCTTTTTGTTTGAAATAAAGGAGTACATAAAAACATTTAGCATACAGTCATACAAAGAAGCAAAAACTAAATTGTCCTAACAGTACATGACTAAATATCTATTCCAAATCAATTGCGCGCAACAAATCTCCAAATGAAAAAATGTATTGCTTCAGAGTGACAAATTATCTTGGGAATAGAGAAGAGTGTCGACGTTTCGGTCTGTCCGGCAGTAGTCCCTCAGACCATCTTAAGGACGAGATCAATTGTAGCTGACAAAAATACTCTTTTTGTAAAAGTGGGCGGCTGCATGGTACCATATGCCAAATCTATGGTTAAAACTGCAGAGACGTGTGCTGTGTTATAAGAGAATTAATATCCTATATTTGATTACCTCTCAGGCGTAGTGCATGCGCTGCTCCTGACCCATTCAGAAACGTCATCAATCGACAGAGATAGCACAAGCAAATACAGCATCCTACAGTTATCTGATCTTATCGCAGACAGACTCAGGCTGAAGAATCAAATATAGGATATGTCAGGAGGGATACATTTAATTTACTTATAAGTCCCTAGTTAAGTGGTACTATATGTACCCAAGGCCTGTAATCAAATACTACTAATGGGCCTGAAGCTTTTATTGTGCCACTGACTTAAGTAGCCTTTTTAAACATGTCTCAGTCCAGCTATTGCAACAAGTGTGCACTTTTAAACTGTTATTTTTGACCTTTCAAAATAAGCCTTTTTGACAGGCCTAAACCTTTTTTTATCCAGCCCAGAGGGCAGGGTGCATTGTATTTAAAAAGCTGGACATGTACATGATTGTTTGACATATCCTTGTACTGAAAAACTCTCAAATTTGTTTTTCACTACTGCAACGCCTACTTCTCCAATAGGATAACACAAGGTTACCTTATCACATTTAATAAGTGATAACTTTTACTTGGAAACAGGTTGACATTTCATGTTTGTTGTCTAAGGAATTGTAATTTAATGCCTTCTTTAATGGTAAAGTCACAGTTGAGATAATGCCACTTTTAGGCGGTATAATAAGTAATTGAGCAACCCAGTGTACCCTTGTGGTCTTGGGTATTTAAGGAAAGGTAAAGATGCCTACAAGTGATTTATTTAAATATGGGAACATTTTGAATACATTCTATGTTTACATATCTCTGGAATGACATCTAATAACGCGGGGTTGAGTGAATCACAGCACTTAAATACATAAGTAAATCAATTACAACAACCGGGTGAACCAAAGTAGAAAAATATAATCACAGCCCACGGGCCACCTTCACCGCATCATCTCCAGCGTGTCCAGATTTCCCACGCATCGCACCTGGGCGCTGAAACTAGAAAACTCGGGCTGCAGTAAGAAACTGATGATGCACCTCCTCTCTTGTAAGGAACTGATGCATCACCTCCCCTGCGTGGCAGTAAGGAACCGATGCATCAACTCCCCTGGAGCTAGGAACTGAAACAACACCTTCCCTGTGGCTGTTTTTGCTTGTGATTTTGACGCATCCCAGGTACTTTGTGCTAAAAGTGATGGATCTAGAGTTTCCTATTGACAGAACTGTTTTCACCTTCTAAAAGTTATATTTTCATATATGTATGTTGGATTTTTGTCATTTTGGTTTTCTTTGGTTCAGAGAAAGATAACTTATTTTTCTAAACTGACGTGGTGTCCATTTCTGGTGTTTTCACTGTGATACTGTGGGTTATATACACATTCTTTACATATTGCCTCTGTAGTTTAGACTGACTGCTCTGTGCCAAGCTACCAGAGGTAAACACAGGCAAACTTAGGTGTGTATTTTACTCATACTTACTAAATGGCAGGGTTCCTACTTGGACAGGATGTATACCTTCGCTAACTAGTGACCCCTAATTCTAACAGAACCCCTAAAGAGTTCAGAGCCTTGTCTTGCTGTGGAGTGACAATTTGTGTAGTATAATACTTTGAATCAAATAGCCTTACTAGAGAGATTTACAATCCTGACAAAAACCAATTTGCAGTATCATTGAGTCTTTGTCTGCTTTATTCTTTACAGATCAGAAAAGACTTTAATAATTTTTTTTCTTTTCTTTTTGCAGATACGAGTTTTTCGTCCTCCTAATTATTCTGGCACAATTGCGTTAGCCCTCTTAGTTTCACTTGTTGGAGGATTACTGTACCTCAGAAGAAACAACTTGGAGTTCATCTACAACAAGACTGGTTGGGCCATGGCCGCTCTGGTGTGTACATTTTCTTAATGTCGTAGTTTGTATGTTATCTCTTTGGTTCTGGTTACAAATCTTTCCAGACATAATTCTTAGACTTTTATCATAAGAAAGCTTTAATGAGGCCCTTATGCAAGTGGGGTGGTAGCTGAAGGTGCCAAAGATCCTGGCAACCCGAGATACCATATCAATTCTGGTTGGTTTCACCAACCAAGTTACCAGCCACAATGAGCTTACAACCTCAAACTAGAAATGCAGATTTACTGGGTCATATACCACGTTTTCCCTGATTCCAGTTCCAAGCACATTTTTCTCCTTTTATCAAATTATTTTGGCTGACTGGGCTTCCGCATCTGACAAAATTTGTAATTGGATTGGCCAGTATCTGCTGTACCCGCACCACCCGAGTTAGAGATCATTGTTAAGGTGTTTACAGGTGCCACATTTTTAATTATATAAGTCATGCAGAAGCCTTCACTGAAAGTGATAAATTATAATGTAACTTTTTTTTTAATAACATGATATATAAATGCATTTTGCAAAACCAAATACAAATCCACTTAGATGTTAATCTGCAAAGCATAAGTCATGTGATGCAAGACTATTTGTAATTTTAAATGCGTTACATAAAATAAAGTTTGTAGTAGAATAATGACACCTATTAATGTTTGCATTTATGATATATGTTTTCACAAAGATTCTATTTTGGCTTTCAGTGTGTTGTATTTGCCATGATTTCTGGTCAGATGTGGAACCACATCCGTGGGCCCCCATATGCTCATAAAAATCCACAAAATGGTCAAGTGGTAAGTCTCTTTGTTTCTAATATTTATATTTTCATTTGGTGGAATAGCCTCTCCATGTATTAAAATATTAAATTAATTAGATACATTATTTTAAGTATATATTTATTGGTGTTTTCCTAAACGCAAGCTCCTGTGAGTGTCTTAGCACTATGCATGAGTAGATGCTTTTTGAAATACAGGGGTATATTTATGAAACGTTTGTGTCATGTTTGCACCATGGAACAGGGTACATGTGTGACGCAAATCACTAAGTCAGAATTATGAAGCCACGCAAAGCCACTTTGTGTGGTTTTAACCCGTTAAGCGCGTCGCAAATTCCGCCCCAGTGCAGACGTTCGATCGCGCTAACGGGATTCGGACGTCCAACGGTCGTGCGCAGCACTAGCGAGGTAGTGCACGCGACGACCGTTGGACGTTCGCAGCACTAAAGGGGTTAAATGGCTTAATAAATCTGGAATATTGCATTCCTGCTCTTTTCCGGTGATATAGATCAGTGCAGTAATGTGACTTGCTGCACTGCCCTACACCACAAATTTCATAAATATGCCACACAGTTTACAGTTTTGCATACCTACTTTGCATAAGATTTGCCAAAAAACTTCCATCGATGATGCTACAACCTAAAATGCATTTTAACCCCTTCCATGCTGGTGACGAACCCCAGCCGTCACGCTCTGCGGCGCTCGTGTGCTGATGACGGCTGGGGTTCGTCACGGCCCCGCCCTGTTCTTTTGTTTACCGCACAGCGGCGGAAACGGCCCAGCATGGAAGGGGTTAACATATAACATGTTATTACAGTTTAAATGTGTTTGTTTCTATGTGGTCTTGATGAATAATGGTATAATGGCACACATTTTATAACTTTAAATCACTAGAGGGTCACTGTTCCAATAAGTGAATGCTAGCCTAGTCGGCAGCATAAAGTGTAGATAGAGAGCAAGAGTGGTTGAAGTAACCCTATCTCAATCAATGGATGAAGATTGGATACATGGGAAATCCTCTTATGTCATGCTTCATCATTGGGCGTTATGGTCCTCGTGGTGGTGGCGCTGCATTCCCCCACTGGCCATGCAAGAGGGCTCTTTGGGGGGAGATCTTTTTTAGAGGAACTCCGTAGTGGTGAGTGTGGGTGTGTGGGGAGGGTGCAAGTGAGTTAAAAATACTGTGGCGGTACCCTAGGTAGAGTTTATTCTGGGGTCTATACGGTATAGTTAAAAACAGGGAAAACCGGAACTCATGTCCCTTTCTTTAATAGGGGGGTTTGTTCGTTTTTGCAATAAGGTAAGTGGTGATGTAGAGTAGTAATCAGGGCAACATGTTTCACGCCTTGTCGGTCCATAATGGATCCTTTGGTGTTTCATCAGGACCGGGAGAGAATTATGTGCAAAGAAAAACAAGGATCAGGGATTTGCGAGAGACACACAATACACCCTGTTATTATGACCTGAATCAGGTAAGTGGTCGGGGTCTATCTGAACCCAATCGTTGGATGAACACTCTCAGGCATAGATCCTACCAGAAAAATTATCCGGGGATGCCTGAATGGCAGGAATAAGCGTCTCAAAAGGTTACATTGAGCTCCTGGTGAATTACATTCATATGTGCCCTCAGCCGCTTGTTTGCCGTTTAATCTCTAACATTACTAGCATTCTTAGTTTTACTTATATGTAGTCATGAAGCTTGATCTTCTTCTGCTTCTTGTAGATTGTTTTAAAACTTCAGCAGGTTTATGAAGTTTGAAGCTGGTGAGGGGTATTTACCCTTTCTGTGCCAAGGAAATTACGGTTACGTCCACCGCCACAGTGACTGTGTGCACAGGACGTAACTATTACGTCCTCCTCCACGGTGACTGTGTGCAGAGGACATAACCGTTACATCATCTTCGCATGTCCAGGATATCCCTCTGCTGTATACAACAGTGGGATTTCATTTTTTCCAGCCTCAGGAGCATGGGAAGTGCTTCCCCTGCCATTTGCATCAGGAGACCTGGGAGAATGCTGGTTGGAAGGACGTTTGTGTTTTTTAGACAAAGTTTGAGGTTTGCAAGGCATTCTGGCTAACAAAACGTGGTGAGAGACACGCAAGTCAGCCCACCCTCGATAGCTCTAGGTTGGTTAGGTTTCCCTGTATGCTGATTGAGCTAGGGTTGAAATTCTAAGGGATCAAAAATCGTAGAACAAGTGTTCATATCATTTTTCCGGGCCCGGGGAGCCTTCACCTGTGTGACTGGGTCCAGGAGCTCCAACCAGGCCCAAGGGCCCCTTGGGGTCTCTCCTCCGGCATGTCGCACTGCCAAGGGCCTAGGACGGGGTTCTGTCAGGCCTGGGGAGGCCTCCCCCACTTCGCCGGCATGACAAGCTGCTTGTGGGCCCGTGGTCGGAGCTCCGCCAGGACCTTCCTTGCAGCCCCGTGCCTGAGGCCCAACTTGTAATCCGAGCACCCAGGTGGCAGGGTCCCCTGAGCCTGGCCATCTGGTCACACACCATGCTGCTTTCCACTATTGAGCCTGCCCTGGGAGTTCAGATTAGGGCTCATTTGCTTCCTTGACCCCAGCCAGGGCACCAGGGCGCCAGGAGCTCTGTTGGGTGCACACCTTCGGTCCTCTCTGTCACTTGGTGTGCACAAATTACAAGAAAGAAGGGTAGCCTTCCTCCAGATCTAGGGACAGGGTATCCAGGACCCACTGGTGGTCTGGGGCCCTCCTCTGCAGCCCCGTGGCTGAGGCCCAGGTGGGGCTTCAAGCTTCCGGGCTGCAGAGCCCCCTTCACATCAAAGGACAAGTGAAAGCCCTGTTTGTTAAGGCAAGCATAACCAGATGCCAGTTCTTCGAGCCCAGCCATCTGGACGCGACAGTGATTTCCAATGGTGCTCTAGATAGCCGAGCCACCCTGGAAGTCCCGATGAGGGCTCATTTGCCTCTCCAATCCCAGCTAGGGCTCCAGAAGGTCAGGCACGTTTGAGCCTTCGGTCCCCTCAGTCACTCTGTGCACACGGATTACAAGAAAGGGGGGTATTTTTTTCTCGAGATTACTATGGAGAGGGTACCTCAGACCCCTTGTGGTCTGGCGATGAGGCGGGTAAAGCCCCGGCCCGGGCCTGCATGCCCGGGTCCTGAGGGGCCTGGGTGTACACCTGCCTCCCAACCCTTTCGTTTTGGCCTTTCCTCTGAGACTGGTAGCAGGCAGGGATAAGAAGCTGGCATCCCTGTGCAGGGTGGCCTTCCAGCGGAGAGCCCGGCCAGCACTGTGTACTCCGATCAATTGGGCATGCTTGGCCTGTTTTAAGATGAACTGCTGACCCAGCTTCAGCTGGTATATCAAGCAAAGAGCTTCCATTATGCCAGGGACTGTCTGACCTGGGGTCTGCTGCTTGGTGAGGCCCTTACTCTACCTGCTGTTGGCCCATGGGGTGGGCGCCCTGGTCCAGAGCTCCCTCCTCCAGCCTGCCACATTGCAAAGGGCACGTGATGTGAGTCCTGCGGCCCTAGGCGGCTTTCCCTACATGGCTGGGTTCAGAAGCATGAAATGGGGCCAGGGATCTGGCGTGTCCTGGGGTAGGAACCCCCATCCTATCAAGCCCTCTGGAAAACCTTGAAGGATCTACACATATGACCCATTGCTGAATTCGGAATTTTGTCTACTTTTCAGAAATGCATCACTTTTTGGGATCCACCATGAGTTTCACACCTAATTTTACCACTAACTGGAAAGAGGTTGAGCACACAAAAACATTTGGAGAAATGGGCTATGTCCCAGTAAAATGCCAACATTGAAACTGAGAAAATGGTGATTTTAGCACCGCAAACCCTTCCTTACAGTCGTTTGCAGGGAAAAAACTGACTCTTCTGCAGCACTTGTTTCCCCCCAAAAAACAAATTTAGCTATGTTTTGGCTTAATTCCCAGTCCCCTCCGTGGGCATCCACAAACCTTGGGTATCTTTAGAATCCTCAGGATGTTGGAAAAAAAAGAGATGCAAATTGGATAGGGATACCTTATGTTGACAAAAAGTTATGGGGGCCTAAGCGCCAGCTACCAGCTACCCCAAATTGCCAAAAAAAGGCTTAGCACAGTGTTTGGAAAAGTCCTGGCAGCAGAGGAGTTAGAAAAAGCTGTATGCGACAACAGAAGAATATCGCTCAACCAACTAGCTTCACCACTGATCTCCTGTTTTCCTTCTGGTTGTCTGGTTAGCCTCTCACTTAAGGGTGGGGCTTTCTGCATTCAAGAAAAACATGTTGTTGCAGCATTTATCAGTTGCTACGTAGGGTTACCAGCAGACTAAAAACTGGGAGGCAAATCCACACAGACTGTTGTCCCTTACTTTTTATTTTATGAAGAATGTATTGTTTAATTTTCGTTAAAACTGTCTACAATATTTTACACAGTAAAATCAAGACAGAAAAGGTAACTTTTTCATGATTACGTTAAAACAGATACATCAAATATAAAGGTTAAAACTAATGCATTAATTCTATCTACAGACCGATAACTTTTTCCCCACGCTTTAACATTTGTGCCACCAACCTTGGTATATTCCCTTTAAAACATAATAATAATAATAATGCTTCTGAAATTCTTGAAATGCTTTTGCCTTAAAAATCGGGTTGAGGTATTTTTTCCAAACCTCTCACAACGATGGACATAAACATGTAACATGTTCAAAGGATGTGTAGGCCAGTTTGCATAACCTACACATACCTTACGTTTGCCCATTTGAAGTGAGCCATTGTAGTCCTTAAAAGGCAGATACAGAAACCTACAATGCATCGAAACATTCTTCTCTCAGGGATGCATATTATAGTTGATTGTCTTTAAATAGTATAGGTTTATATGACATCCTAATTGTGCTTATATCTTGCTGCAAACTCTGTATCCTTAAGCAGACATACTTCTTTAATGCCATACCTTATTTCTATCTTTCGAACAAATCTGTGCCTGTTTCTTAAGACTCCCAATGCAGGAAGATTATATTTTGACAGCTGCCTAACCATTGAACATTCAGACAATAAAGCCTCTGGCATATTCCTCGCCAAGGTATTATTAATAATTGCTTTTAAAGTGTTAATTCCTGTCGACTTGCAATCTAACAAGCAATTAATTGTGATAATACCAGCCATGGTCACCAAAGACGTAAGACCAAATTCTACCTATAAGCCGCACTGTGATGTTCACTACCTTAGGTAAAAAAATCTTCAGATGGAATTCAACAAAATGGATACAATTTTTTGAATGACTTTCCAAATTAGAGACCCATATAAAAGAACAGGGATAATGTTGGCCCTCGGGACGCCTAAAGTAGGACCAATTGCTCTCCCCCATACACCACTGAGCACATTTTACACTTAAAATTCTACTTCCGAACTTTTCCATATGGCTTTTCCATTTTAAGTTGATATCAATCATAACTCCCAAGTATGTATATTCTGGAACCTCTTCAAAGCTAGTACCTCCTTTTTTCCAAATGAAATTGGAGCCCTACCGTTCAAATGACAGTATCATGGTTTCATTAAAATTAACATGGTTTGCTCCATTAAAATATGGCATTCTGCTCAGTTGTCTTTGTAGGCCTATCTGAGAGGACGCCAAGATTACTAAATCATCTGCATATGTTAAAAATTGTTTTTTTTGTCCTGCCAGCTTTAGAGCATCATCAAACGAATGTACCAAATCATCAGTAAGGTCAGATATGTATAAACAAAACAAAGCAGAGACAGAATACATCCTTGCTTCAGCCTATTGTGCGTTGAAATTTCCAGGATAAGCCGATGCCATCAGATAGCTTCACTCTTTTGAAGTGAGGTGGCCAAACTTGAGAGTTACACTGTAGTCCAGCTCAAGGACATCTGTAGAGGGTTGAGCTTTCTACTAAAGGCTTCACCAGGTCGGTGGACCAGCAAAAGGTCACTTCCAGTGAACCAGGATTCACTGGAGGATCCAGGACTGCCTGTGGAACAGGGTGCCAACATCCTGCCAGGAGCAGTAGTTCCCACCAGAGCAGGGAGCAATATATCATACATAAGCCTGTCCTTAGAGGAGCTGAGGTCCAGGACAGAGAAGGGAACATGTAAATTGTTGCTGGCTAAGCTCCAATTGGAGGAGAAAAGATTGGCTCAGGAGTTAAGACTGAGGGAGCTGGACATAAAGGCAGGACGGCAGAGTGAACCAATATGGTGGCAGCATTTCTTCAGTGTCATCTGACAAGAGAGTACATTTACCCAAGGGTATGGTGCCTGACTATGGGACGGGAGACGACAGACAGATGGTTGGAGGCTTATGAAATTACTTTTCAGATGCGCAAGATCCCTAAGTGGGCCTGGGGGGCTAGTGTCAGTGGGAGCATATCCCTATGGAGGGGAAGGACACCCTAATGGTCCTTGCTGTGAGTGACAGGATGAGGTATCCCTCAATAAAGGAAACCCTAATCAGGAAATATAGTTTGACTCCAGAAAAGTAAAGGCAGAAGTTTAGGGACAGTATGAAACTATCCCCACAGACTCGGAGACAGGAAGAAAAGCCCAGGTGCCTGCCAAAATGAGGAAGGGCAAGGGGCATGGGAAACCCACTCCCGAAACTCCCATGGCACAGGAGGAGGCTGACCCTAAGGGGGACACCCCAGAACTTACAAAAGGAGGCTGAGGCCAAACTAGGGAACCTGCCTTAGCTGTCCAACTGGCAGCAGCAAGGAGTTCCCACCAAGCAGGAGTTCCTGAAGGCGCAGAAGGAGTGCCATACTCTTGTGGGTCTTCAGTTGCAGGCTGAGACCCAGACAGCTGGTTGCGCCTCTGGCTAATACCTGATTTACTGCGAGAATGGTGTCCTGGATAGTGAGCCTAAGGCTCCTGAGACTAGTGCAACCAGTGTTTTGGTATTTCCCCTGGGCTTCAGGGCCTTCCTACTGGCTCCGGCTCATGGTGTGCCACAGGCAGGTCATTTGGTGCAAAACAAGACTTTTGACTTGCCTGTCTCTCAAATGAGGAAAGCCTCAGATGCATTCTCTAGGTCCTGTCCTACCTGCCAGGCTAGTGGCAATTCAGGGGCAAAGTGTAAAGCCCCCTTGCCAGCATTCCCTGTCATTAGCACCCCTTTTGAGAGGGTGGACATGGACATTGTTGGGCCCTTGGACCTCAAGACAGCCATTGTCAACATATTTGTTCTGGTCGTAGTGCACCATGCCACCTGGTAAACAGAATCTATGCCTCTAGGGACTGTGCCTGTGGTGTAATGATATTTGGCTTCGGCCTGATTGGTTAATTTGATGTACTAGTAAGTCTCTAGTACAGTGCATTGTCTGTGCCTAGGGCCTATAAATCCAATGCTACTAGTGGGCCTGCAGCACTGATTGTTCCACCCACATGAGTAGCCCTCCAAACATGTCTCAGCCCTGCCACTGTAGTGTCTGTGTGTCCAATTTTAAGCTGTGATTTCAACCAGGTGAACCTACTTGCCAGACCCAAACCTACTCTTTTCTTACATATTTCACCCGTAATGTAGGCCCAAGGAAGGCCCAGGGGCAGAGTGCAGTGTATATAAAAATTAGGACATGTACTGTGATGTTTTACATGTCCAGGTAGTAAAATAGGGCTAATTTCGTTTTTTAGGTCTCACCTAGCGAATGCAGCGCATGCGTTGCTTTGCCTTGGCGAGGGCATTGTTGTCGCTTTGGTTTGCGAAGAGAGACAAACCGTTTGCGTGCACGGAAAGGCCATGTGCACATGCATGGCATCTCCTCTCTGCCGCCTCCTCTGAAGGGGGACAGAAGACGTGCACTCCGTACACGTGCACTTCTCCTGTCCCTGTGTAGGGCTGGTGTTATCCAGCACGCGCATCGCGCTTTCACTTTCTCTTTCCCTCCCCCCTGTCGGCTCCACAGAGACAGCTTGTTGCTGTTTGGTAGTTATAATGTTTAACCCCTTAAGCGCTGCCATCGGCCAACGGTCGTCACGAGCGCTACCTCCCCAGTGCTGTGCACGACCGTTGGCCGACGTGCCAGCGCTCCTTATTCGAACGTTCAGCACTGGGTGCTGAACGCTCGACGCAGCTAAGGTGTTAATAGACGCAGCCTCTGAATCACATAGATAATATTGAAGCCTTGAAGGTATAACTTGAAAGACGAAGATGAAAAGAAAAAAGTCGAATGCAGTTAATAAAAAAGTAACATCAGTTAATTAAAACGTTACACCAGTTCCAAGCTCTATGCCCGTAACTGCTGAATCTATTGGCACTTTAAGACAAGAAAGATAAAATGCTGAGTAATGGAATCCACTCGTTCCCTTTTGAAGAAATCATTTGTGCTACGTGCCATGCAAGTTAACTAGAGGCCAATGACCAACTTCCCCTTCTCGGTGTTCATTGATTTTAGTTTTTTCATGCAACATTTAAAGCACCTTTTTTTAATTTAGAGCACCGGTTGTTTCTGGACCTGTTACACTAGTGTATTCTACCCAGACCTAGGTCAGGTCAGTCCTTTGCTGTCTTTTGGTTGACACTATCAAAGGCCTTGTCATCTAACTGATCCTACAGGGGGGACCAGGAGCCTTCAGCACTTTGGAAACTAGTTACCAGCTGAGGGGATTCATGAAATAGTGGTATTACGCCAAGCTACATGCTGGTTTTATTTATTCCTAACGGAGATACCTTAGGTGATATAATTACCATTCTCAGCTCACTTAAGGTGCCAATGCTACATGGGTCTTTTCTTACATGTATGATTTAGGGCTCATGAAATAGCTCTTGATATGTTGAGATGGAAGGAATTCTATACTGCTCCAGCACATTTAATACAATAATGTATTCTGCCATTTCTGATCCTTGGAAAATCTGATATAGCTCAACCACAGATCTGCTTCAAATGCATTTTTATCTACAGTGGCAGGAAGGCACATTTCCATCCTGCCATTGGTTTCGCAGTGGGTCCTTCTTGACCTTTCATGTCCCCTCTTGCGCAGTATGGAAATGATAGGACAAGGTTCTAGCTGCTTCTTCAACTTTTCTGTGTTTGACTCCATTGAGTTCCCTTCTGCTGATCAGCATCTAGGCGAAGTGCTAGTTTTTTTTCATTTAATGCTGACTGAACATCTGATATTCGTAAGAACCTTGTTATCCCTCTGCATCAGCTGTGTAATCTCTTTCCAAGAAAGAGCCGCCTTTCATCGCTGTGTTGTTGATACATAGCTAGTCGTGAAGCTTATGGGCACATCCACCTCCTTGGAGACACAGATGGACTCCCAGCCACTGGTGTTCAGGGACTGGTTGCCAAGTAACTTCATGCACTTGTACAGTTCAGAGAGTTGGCTCTTGGTGGCACCTTCAGACAACAGCTGAGCAGTGAAATACATTGATATTCATGTCTAGCGGGTAGAGGAACTAATGTCCCTGTTTAAAAGGGGTTAGGTTACAAAGAATCCTCAGTGGCTCATCAGTTGGTATAGTATCACAGGTAAACCGAATACAGAAAATAAGCCACCTTATAGCCCTGCTGTGTCAAATATTGGAGCTGTATTGAGCTATTGCAGTATTCCTTGCTAGAATTGTAGGTTTTGTGGCCTGTATATTCTTAGTTATCTGAGCAATATTTTTAAAAGTTCTGCTCCTAAGAAACCATCAAATTAATGTGACAGTTTGAAAGTTATGGCTATGAGTAGAATGTAGCACATATCAGATTGAACCTCCGATCCCCCTTTTATGTGTGAATATCTGGAAAGGAAAAATCTAGCCTTTACCTTCAGTGATTTCAAGAAAATGATCATATAGTGCCTTAGCACAATGGTCATAGCAGCCTGAAGGACTCATCTCTGATATATTCTGTTCAGTAATCATGTGCTATTTATTACATCACTGTTGCATCTTGGGGACACTTCTTGGTGCAATGTAACACAAATATGGTGGTTAATGCACTATAGTACATGATTTGTTGAGGAGAAGGTATGTGACTGTCTCCAGCAGCCTGCCATAGCTCAGTTGGACATTAGAAACCTAAACTCTTAAGAGGAATGGCTCATTAATAGCAAGGTTGAGTTTCAAATGGTGCACAGACTGTGCACAGCTGGGTGCCGACCAGCAGTGAGGTGATTCACCAATTTAGCGTTCAGGTTTAGGGTGGCGAACAGTTCCGAGCTAATAAATATCATTTGAGTTGATAACTTGGCGGTGCTCTCGCCTTGGAGAGAGACTTCCAGGGCCCAGCACCCTAGAACCAAAGGCCCTAAAGTGACTTTCATTGCAGGCAGTCTTTGGCCCCATCTTGTCGGAATACAGTCTGTGGCCAAATTCTACAGGCACCACGTGCACGCGCACTGTGCTCATCACTCATCTGCCCCTCCCCCACTCACCCCTCCGGGTGCTCTGGAAGTACAACGCTTGACAAAATTAAACACACACTTATCTTTGACAGTTCAATCATTATTACAGTCAAAAACGGAGCTTTCTCAGATTTCATTTGGTTGCTGACGTTTTTGGTTTTTTTGCATTAAAAGCCATAGTCTTCGGTCTTCCTCAAAACATCATTGTTTTGAAAAAAACAAGCATTGTGCTAATTACAGATTCTGGCATACCATTCAGCACGTTTAATTTATAGAGCCCTTATGAGATACACAGCTGCTATATTCACCCTTTTAGCAAAGCGGTAGAAGAGGTAAGGATAAAACAAGCATTTGCAATGCAATAGGTCTCGCATTTATGCGAGTTTGAGCAATTGGCATTGTAAATGACAAAGGGCTAGATGTAGGTCGCCCAATACCGGTCGGTAACGGCCGAAATTACCGAATTTTGGCCGTTACCGACCGGTATTTGGCATTTGGAATGTAGGTGGCATGATTGTAGGATTCGGTATTTTACTGAATCAGTAACTTAAGGAATCTGTAAATTACCGAATTCTTAACATACCGATTCGGTAAATTACCGAATCCGTAATGTAGAGAGCACTCAAGTGAGTGCATTCCTCAGTTAAGGATTCGTTATTTACCATCAACTACAAGTTGGTGGTAAATAACGAAAACCTTTGAAAAAGCTATTTTTTGCTTTTCCAACAGTGCGATGAGTGAGACATACATGCCCTTAGGGCATGTATGTGTGCCACATGTGCACCCATGCACTATTCAGGGGTGCAACGGGGTGTCAATGTGACACCCTGCCACCCTTGAATGTGTTCCCCATTTTACCGAATCGGTATTTACCGATTCAGTAATTCCCATTCATTCCAATGGGCCTCCAGGCCCGTAGGAATGAATGGGAATTACCAAGTCGGTAAATACCGATTCTTAATTACCGAATCCTACCGATTCAGTAAAATTTACTGAATAATTAGCTACATTCCATTTACTGATTCTTAAATACCGAATCGGTAAAATTCTGTATTTAGGAATCGGTAAATGGGAATTACCTACATCTGGCCCAAAGACTTTTATTTATGTTTTGGTTTTTAACCCCTCCCATGCTTGTGACGGAACCGCTCCGTCACAAGCCACGGGTGAGCTGTGCTTGTGACGGAACGGTTCCGTCACGGCCCGCTCGCCGCGCCTGCGCGGCGCTGATTACGCGCCTGCGCTGAGGCTTTAGTGGGCGGGCGGGTTCGTGACGGAACCGTTCCGTCACAAGCACAGCTCGCCCGCGAGCCGTGACGGAGTGGTTCCGTCACTAGTATGGAGCCGCCGCGCGAGTGCCCCACCCCGTTAGCGCTGCGGCGGAATAGCCGCCGCATCGAAGGGGTTAAAACATAAATAAAAGGCATTGTCATTTACAATGCCAATAGCTTAAACTCGCATAAATGCAAGACCTATTGCATTGCAAATGCTTGTTGTAACATCTTACAAGTTCATCTGCCATTTGGGAGCTGATAGAAAATTGGAGTTTGGTGCCTCTGGACTCACAATTTAAAAATACATCTTTTAATGAAGTTGGTTTTTAAATTGCAGGTGTGAAAACGTTACTTTTAGAAAGTGAGGATTTTGTTACATCAACCATTCTGTGCCTCTGCCGGCTTTGAAAACTCATCTAGGTCAGGATGACAGTTGGGCTGTTTGTGCATTCACTCTAGACAGTCGCAGAAAGGAGCTGAGGTGTGCCCTGCATATCCTAATGGCCCATCAACAAGCTGATGGGGCTTCCTGAACTAGAGTAGTGAGAGGAGTTCACACTGACACCTGAATAGGGCTGTGCCTGTTCTCCCACAAAGAAGTCTCCATCCCATGTAGTGTGTCTGGAGCGGGGCATGGAAAGGCAGCATCTTGTTCACTAGAAAGACTTTACTTTGAAGTTTGCCTACTTCAAAGGCTCAGATGGGTATAAGTACTAGACCTATGACACCATACACCTCTGGGTTGAGGACATTCTGCCAGGAAGAAAAGCTGGTTTGCTGTCAGGAGAGACTGCTACTTTGCTCTTTGCTTTGCTGTGTTGACCTGCTGCTTCTATCCTGGAAGCGAATCTTGCTTCCAATGCTTTCCAAGGGCTTGATTTAAGATTGCCTTCTGTTACGAAGACTCATGGCCATCAAAGACTTTACCTGCAAGCACCGCAACTCTGCTGCACTCCGTCAGACACGGTCGCTCCCCACAGCCCCTGGTCTCTCATGGGTATCGCTGTGCTGCTCTGCTGCCTGGCTATCGTTGTGCTGCTCTGCTGCTTGGGTATCGTTGTGCTGCTCTGCTGCGCTGAATTACACTGTGCCTGCTCGCATTGCTTCACTGTCTATTCCTGCCTTTGTATCAATTGGTATCAATTTGTATCGCTTTTGCCCAGTCTAGCGCTCGCATTGCCAGATAGAATAAATTACTAGTGCCTTATTGCGATAGTGCCTCTCTGCCCACAGCGTTAGTTGTATTGTTTCCCCAACCGGTTCCGGTTTCGCTTCAGCTGCCATTTTGTTGTTGTTGTCCCTCGGAGCCCGCCCTATCCACCCCGCTCCCGCCTCCCAGCTGCTCCTCCCTCCCACTGACTGCCAAGGCTCACCCCGTCGATTGCAGCGCTGTGACCGTCCTGACTCCGTCAGACACGGTCGCTCCCCACAACCCCTGGTCTCTCGTGGGTATCGCTGTGCTGCTCTGCTGCCTGGCTATCGTTGTGCTGCTCTGCTGCTTGGGTATCGTTGTGCTGCTCTGCTGCCCTAAATTACACTGTGCCTGCTCGCATTGCTTCACTGTCTATTCCTGCCTTTGTATCAATTGGTATCAATTTGTATCGCTGTTGACCTGCCTAGCGCTCGCATTGCTAGATAGAATAAATTACTAGTGCCTTATTGCGATAGTGCCTCTCTGCCCACAGCGTTAGTTGTATTGTTTCCCCAACGGGTTCCGGTTTCGCTTCAGCTGCCATTTTGTTGTTGTCCCTCGGAGCCCGCCCTATCCACCCCGCTCCTGCCTCCCAGCTGCTCCTCCCTCGCCCCTCCCCTCCACTATCCGCATATGACAGATGCCTTTGTGCAGCGGTCACGCGCAGCGGTCGCGCCCCATGCGCGCCGAAGGTGCGCCAAAGGTAAGCCCATCTACGCCCGTCCGCGCCTGGACCGCGCCCAGCGCCAGACCCCCTGGCCCCCGCAAAACCCACCCCTCCCGCATTAATTATGATGCCGCTTCCCTCTCTGCCCTTAACCCCGGACGCAAACCACAATGCTGCGAAGCTGCCCCTGGACACAACCAGGGACCCTTCGCCTGCCACTCTTGCAAATTCGCCTGCGTCATGACCCACACCAAATCCTCGAACTCCAAACACAGCTCGCACTCTAACCACCTGAAATGCATCCGGCAAACACCCGCTCGATCCACAGACATGCCACTGAACTCTGGGACCTACTCGACACCACATCGCCGGACTTCGCCTTACTTACAGAAACCTGGATGAACACCTCATCAGCGCCCGACATCGCCATAGCCATCCCGGACGCTTACAAGATCATCCGAAAAGACCGCACCAACCAAACAGGAGGAGGCATCGCCATCTTCCATAAGAACACCATCCGAATCACGACCAGCTCCGGCGATAACCTCTCGACCGCCGAACACCTTCACTTCCAGATCCACACCGACCCCAGAACCACACTTAGAGGCACCCTCATCTACAGACCACCAGGAACCCGCACACAATTCAACGAAGATATCACTGACTTCATCAGCCCACATGCCCTCACCTCCGAGAACTACATTCTACTGGGAGACCTCAACTTCCACCTGGAAAAGAAAAACGACAGCAACACCACCACACTTCTGGACAACCTGGCCAACCTCGGACTCCAACAACTTGTTGACACCCTCACCCACCTTGCCGGACACACGCTCGACCCTATCTCCTCCTGGATCTGTCCGCCGCTTTTGACATGGTGGACCATTCCATTCTTCTGTCCCGTGTCAAGGCGGCGGGCATAGGGGGACAGATATTGGCCTGGCTCAGCTCCTTCCTGTCTGACCGTACCCAAGCAGTCCACCTGGCCGAATTCTTTGCCCCTCCACGCAGGGTGCAATGTGGTGTCCCTCAGGGTTCCTCCCTTTCCCCTCTTTTGTTTAACCTTTACATTTTCCCTCTTATTTTTGCACTGCAACAAAAGGAGGTCACAGTGTACAACTACGCTGATGACCTCCAACTCATCTTCAATTTCTCCTCCCCTACATCAGGTATCACTAGCTTCCAGTCCGTCCTTCTGTTTATCCGGGATTGGATGAATGCGAACCACCTTAAACTCAACCCGGATAAAACAGAGCTGGTTCTGACTGGTGGCAGTGGTAACCCTTGGTCCCCCTCGTTCTGGCTCCCTTCTCTTGGCTCACCCCCCACAACCTCACATTCAGTTAAGACACTTGGCATCACACTCAATCATCATCTGACACTCCACTCCCACATTAGTTCTGTCGTTTCCTCCTGTTTCTTTACTCTGCGTATCATTAGGAAAATATAAATTTTTCTCCCCCGCACTTAAACTTATCTTAACGGCCATGGTCCTATCTAAGATCGACTCTGGAAACAATATTTACAATGGAGTCCCCGCTTATGCACTCCAACGCCTTCAACTGGTACAGAACCAGGTATACGGCCTATCCAAATCCCACCACTCCTCCCCCCTCCTCATTGCTCTACATTGGCTTCCTATCAAACAACGGGCCCTCTTCAAACTTGGATACGTTACTTTTCAAGCCCAGGCGGGCACGGCTCCTGCCTTTATCAACTCTGCCATCACCAACTACTGCCCTCCTAGAGACCTGCGCTCATCCACCAAATCTCTTTTAGGCATTCCCCGCTTTAAGAAACAAAGATCGGGAGGCCAGAAATTCTCAGTCCTTGCTTCCACCTTTTGGAATACACTCCCGCCCCTTGTTAGACTCTCCTCCTCCTATATGGAGTTTCGCAAGGCCCTAAAAACTTTCCTGTTCCAGCAAGCTTTCAGCCCCTAGCTTGCTGTGTCCTTTCTGCTCAGTAAAAACCCCCAGCGCCATTAAACTGCATAGTGTACGTGCGCTCTATAAATTCCTAAAAATTCAAAATTCAAAAATTCAAATTCAAATGCAACTAAGAATATCCATGCATTAGTGAAATTGTGCTGAGAAGAACCAGTGCATTTTCCTTGACACGATTCATCACTACTGCTGCAGGAACCGCAGACACTGCATCGCCAACTGCACCTTGCATCATCTCCCATTTCTGATGCATCTCTGACTTTGCGTGGCTCAGCGCCAACCCATTGCTTTGTGCTGCTCACATCACCTACAACCCGGCGGTTCAAAACGATGCATAGCCCCAATTATCATTGCATCTTGACTCTTGATGCATTATTGACTTTGCGCAGCTGGGAACCGAACCATTGCGTACATCTGCAGGATCGACAGCGATGTGTCGCCTCCTTTGCTACATGCATCGCCCTCAATGCCGACGCATCCAAGGTGCTTCTCAGTGAGCCAAGGCTGGTCCCTGTATCCGACCTGTTCTCCATCGTTTTCATCTCGAACCTTTGGATTTGCCCAAGTCAAGTGTGACCAGACTGCCCCAGTTGGTGCTATTTGTTTCTAAGCACTACAAAAAGATATATTCTTCATAAATAATAATAATAATAATAATAAATCATTTGTAAAGCGCCTGGCTACACAGAGAACAGTGTGTCCCCGTGCTAACTGCTGATAAATTACCAGGGGGCCGATTTTACCAAGCCAAGAGGGCTTACAGAGTGGGAAACATGTGTGTATTTAATTTCCTCCGGAATCTTATTTCAGACGGCTCCATCCTAAGATGCAGAGGGAGTGCGTTCCAGTGTTTGGAGGCTACATACCTAAATGAGCGTCCGCCCATTCTGGCCCTAAGGATACGAGGAGTTTTAAACAACATCACGCCGGAAGATCTTAGGTTCCGAATGGGGCGATGAATGATAAGGAGGTCCTTTAAATAGTCCGGGCCTTTGTCCTGAGCAATACGATGCGCGTAGCTGAGGGCTTTAAATTTGATTCGCTCCCTAATAGGAAGCCAATGGAGCTTATCCAGGGCGGACTTCCCCGAGGCTCTGCGCGGGAGCCCAAGCACTAGGCGTGCGGCAGCATTCTGCACGCACTACAGTTGGTGAAGGGCTTTTTGACTTAGTCCTATCAACATGGCGTTTCCATAATCAAGGTGCGGAGTCATCAGGGCATGGACAATAGTTTTTCTGGCTCAGGTGGGAAGAAGATCTAGGACCTTGCGGAGAACCTTGAGTAAGCCAAAACACCTCCCCGTGACCTTGTTGACATGGGTCTTATACGAGAGGTCGGAGTCCAGCGTTACACCAAGGTTTCTTACCGACTCCATCGGGGTGGGAGGGCTCCCTAATTCGTTAGGCCACCATAGCCGTGACCATGCTGATGTCGCTCTCCCGACCACCAGTAACTCAGTTTTTTCGCCATTAAGGCGCAAGCAGTTGTTGTTCATCCATACTGACACTGCTGACATACAGTTCGAGAAGTTACTGGCGTCTTCACTGCGGTCGGGTGTGAGCTTAAACACCAGCTGTGTGTCGTCAGCGTAGCTAACAATGTCCACCCCAAATACCTCCACCACACGAGCCAGGGGTTCCATATAGATATTAAACAAGGTAGGGCTCAAACTTGAGCCCTGGGGAACCCCATGGCTTACCTTTCGTAGGGAAGATCTGAAGGGTGGACAGTGCAGCTGAAAGCTTCTGTCGGCTAAGAAGGATTGTAGCCAGGCAAGCGCTGACCCAATCACCCCCATCTCTGTCAGGCGAGACAGCAGCGTTGAGTGCAGCACGGTGTCAAACGCTGCACTCAGATCTAATAGAACCAATGCTGCTGTCTCGCCTTCATCCACTGTTTGCCTAATGCGCTCGGTGGAATACAGAACGGCTGACTCCGTAGAGTAGCCCGCTCTGAATCCCCATTGTGATGAGTGGAGGAGGGCTTCCTTCTCTAGATGTTCCATAAGCTGCCTATTGGCAATCTTTTCCACAATTTTTGCACAAAAGGGGAGAAGGGAGATGGGGCGGAGGTTTTGGAGTTGCGAAGTGGGAATGTTGGGTTTTTTCTTTAAAGGAATAACCTGTGCAGTTTTCCACGCTTCGGGTACGTGACATTCCTGAAAAGATAAGGTGACCATGTAGCTAATATGGTCGAGTAGCACATTCTCCATAACTCCCTTGTACCGCGCCACTGGGCACTCGTCAGAGGGAGATCCGGATTGTATGCTATTAGCTATTTCTAGTAATTCCTGTCTTTCAGGCGTTTTAAAGCATGTAAGCTGAGATTTCTGTGTGGAGATAGCTCCAGTATCCTCAGGCTTGGCTGACAGATTGTTACCAGCTGTAAAGGTGGCATGAATTTTATCCACCTTATCCACAAAAAAATCGGCTATAAGATCACATAACTCAACGGAGTAGATATCTTGAGCTTCAAGCCTGGATGGAATCGTGAGTTCTCTGTAAATACTGAAGAGTTCTTTGGTGGGGTTGCCTGCTGATTCAATTCTTTTTTTAAAATAGATGCTTTTTTTTAATCTTACCAATTTCTCGTATTTTTTCATCTCTGTCTTATAGCATACTTTGAGTTCAGGGGCATAGTTCTGCCTCCACCTCCGCTCCACCGTTTTACATTTGGCTTTAGCCAGTCTAAGTTTTTCAGAGAACCACGGAGCAGTTCTGGATTGCCTTATCGGTGGTTTAATCACCCTGGGTGCTACCTCATCCAGGGCGTTTGACATCCAGTTCTCATAACTGTTCCATGCTTCCTGTAGAGTGCTACCTGGGGACAGTGGATGTTTTAATAAGGCACGTTCGAGTAGTTCAGGGGAAAATTTCTTCCAGACCCTGCGCTTTTGTGGTAAAGGTCTTTTAAATTTAATTTGCGGGGATTCATTTTCTATTTCGAACGGGATGATGCTGTGGTCCGACCAGATCAACTGGACCGGGGGTAAGACCCTAACGTCTTCCCAATTAGAAAAAATAGGGTCCAAGGTATGGCCCAGCTGATGCGTGGGGGCTGTTGATAACAGCCTTACCCCAACGGAGTTCAGTACTGCGATCACGGTTTGTGCCTCTTTACACTCTCTGTCTTCAAAATGGAGATTTAAGTCTCCCAAGACAAGAAACCTTTTATATCTGATTACAGGTTGGTTTACTAGGTCTAAGAGTTTATTATTTCTTTATATTTGATTTTTGTCATTTTGGTCTTGTTTTTCTCATAAAAATATAAGCTAGTTTTCTGTACTGGTGTGATGTCTTTTTATGTTGTTTTCACTGTATTACTGTTTGAAGTGTTTGACTCTGACTAGGATTATGGTTCTTGCTTGGACAGGGTGCATACCCCTGCCAACCTGAAACCCAATATCTAACAGTAATGATTCTTTACCCTTATGTTATTCAATTCTCAGTAGTGTAGACTTGATCTCAAATGCCCATTGGTTTTCAGGACGAATAGTAAAGGAGCACAAGCATGTGATGTAAAATGGCAAATTAAGCCTTTTGCTAAGTTTTACTACTTTATTTTTTCAATTGTTCATCCCCTTTAATTGTCAAAAGATATATCCAACCATGCAGAACTTTAGCATTTGGAATCAGTTCTACTGCATAGTCATATTCCCTACAGGAGGAATGTATGGCATCTGCTCCTTGAAACAAAACCCTATCTCAGCATAACCCCTTTATACTTTACAGGTGGCCTTTGTCAAGGGTAGTGAAGAGGTCCTATGTCATGCTGACAAAGGCAGATTTTAGTCATCTCAGCAGCTTAAAATTCTTATTGGTGACAGTGAAGCAGGGATTAAGCTATTCATATGTTGTCAGTTTCATAAGCAGTTGTTAACATATTTTACTGGAATATAGTAGGTTGCTGAGAGATCAGCAGAGAAGGTTCCCAGTTGAGTCTGCCGTTTCATTTTTTTTTTTGCGAGTAGTGAGATAGAAAGTGCACGTTTGAGAAGTTTGCACTGACCTATTTATAATGTTTGTCATGTCTATAGAAAGTGTTGGGGAGAATTTCTTCATGCAGTCAACACAGTACAATAAGTTTTCTTGCATCTTAGATACTTTGATCTCTAATGTTAGTGTAACATCTCTTCCTCTTGCAAATGGTTAAAAGTAATCAAGAAAAAATGAATTAGAGAAGTCGGTTGGTTGGGGTTTATGAATCTGATTGTTGAAAATGTTTTTAAGACTTTTCTAATCTGTGATTCAAAGACAGCAGCACATCCCTGTAATGTTGTTTTGGTAGCACCTATCATCTTCTTTAGTGCATCTCACATAGAAATTGCCTGAGAAGTGTTCTGGTTTTATGCCTCACCAATGATTTGGAAGATATAGGCTTTTTATTTTCTTGAAGCCTTTATACTAGCTTTTCTCAGTCCAATCTCTTGCTCATGACACTGTCAGAAAGTGTTCTGAGCCATAACTGTTCCCAGTTTCAGCACAGTCTTTTCATCTATTTGTTCATGTGTGCACCATTTGTTTTTGTGTCTTAATTGCACCCCTTGGCTTTCTCATTTTGTGGGGTGCCATTTGAGCAGTGTGATGGAGATGTCATTGAATTTTTACTGTATGGCACTGGATCAAGAGTGTTGGGCCACCTACTTTATGTATTTATCAAATTCTTCACTAAGATTTTTTATGTAACTGACAAGTGTTGGCTTTCGCTTGTTTCTAGAGAAGTTACTTATCCATTTATTTGCAAGGCTTTTAAAGTACTGACTTAGGCCATGCTCAGGAGCGAGCAGAAAAATGAGAAGAAATGTCAATGAATGTTCTGTACATATCAGTGTATTGTGCAGCTGGATACAACGGCAGAGCCTAGGTTTGATATTCTTCAGCCATTCCCATTAGCGTAAAGAACTTAATTGAAGACGTTTGTAAAGTGTTGTTTTTAGGAGTTCAATAAATGGATGTTAGTGGGATTCCGTTGTGGTGGTTAAGACAATTACATAATTTCTACTTCTGTGTAGCCCTAAGCATCTGCCTCTGTACATAAGTCTCTTAAATGGGTGTTGGATCAGGTGTGCAAATTGTAATATGCTCCCCAGTCCGAGATCATGCAAATGAACACGCCATACATGGTGCTCTGTAAAATATGTTTTTATTCCTCAGCTTATGATCACACACAGCACTCTGATAATGTCATAACCTATTAACAACCACACCATAACACCTCCCAGCAAGTTAAGTAATTCCTACGTTGAGTCTGCTCTGAACCTCAAGAATCCTAGCGCTCTTATCTCACAACACTAAATCTCCCTCTTTGTTAAATAACCCCTTCCATGCGTTTGCGGCAAACGGCCGTCGCGAGCACTACCTCTGTAGTGCTGCTCACGTCCTTTGGCCGACGTTACCCCGCACACTCCACTAAAAGGCCGTCGCAGTTAAACGGTTAAAAAGTAAAAACAACAATCACATCATATTTCTTTAATAAGTTGCCGAGGCACTCACCCTAGTTGCCCAGATCGAGTGGTATGAAATGGTTGTGATGCTCTCTGATTGTACACCGATGGCACATGTTCTGGGTCTTGCTCTGGTGTGTTAGGCGGAATCACATCATTCATAATTGCTGGAGCTGATGAATGTAGAGGCATATGCTTGAAGTGGGATGAGTCCTGCGTCATGGGCCATCCGGGATGATGCACTCTCACTATGTGTCCTTAGTGCATCACAACCCTGAGGGGATCGACAGCACTCAGAGTGTCTGTTTGCATTTCTGCTTGACCAGGACCCTGTCACCTTCATCGAAGACTGTTTCTTGAGTTCATTGACGCCGATCGGCATATGTTTTCATCTTGAACTTTTGAGAAGTGTTGGTGACATGAACCTTATCAGCACTCAAGGATCCGTCTACTGTCCACTGTAGCAGTTTGGGTCAGACGGCTCTCCCAAATAGCAAGGAGGCAGGACTCTCACCAGCTGTGGAGTGAGGAGTTGAACAATGCGCATTGAGGGCCAGACACAGGGCAGGGTTTAACATGATTACCTCCATTGACGTTTATTGAATTACCCTTTTGAGGGTACCCATGAATCATTCCATAAGACAATTGCCTTGGGGCCAAGGAGGTGTGCTCTTTTGATGCTTGCCTTTTAGTCTGACTAGAAACTCCTTGAATTATTTGCCATTGTACAGCTGACCATTGCCAGATTTGATATTGGTGGGGATACCCCACACTGCAAAGATTTCATCAAGCCATTCGATGACTTTGTCATGGGTGTTGAGGATAGCTCCTCTACTAAAGGAAAGCGTAAATACTCATCAATCACTACCATCAGAAGTGGTGCATTTTTAAGGGCCCAAAGAAATCCACTGCAACCCTTTCTCAAGAAGGTGCATGAAGGTCAGACGTGAATGGATGTTGCATCACTCTGGAAGTAAGGCAGTTGCAAAGATGTGACTCTTTTAGTTCCCTCTCAATTTGCTCATCTAGGAGCAGGAACCACACTTGGTTTTCTATGGCTCTTTTGGTGACTACAGTGCCATGATGTCCTTCAGGGGCTAGTTTAACGACTTGCTGTCTGAGGCTCTCAGGCATGACAATTCTCAAACATTAGCAAAACATACCGAAGAGGAAAGGGTCTGAGGGAATTTTTAAGACCAAGCCTAGGTTAACACCCCCTAAACAATATATAAACAACACCTAGGGGTCTAGAAAAAAGAGATAATCAAATTAATACTAAACTGTAGTGACAATTATAGGACAATATCTATCAAACATTATGTCTACAGTAATTTGTGAATAGAACCCAAGAGGTGTTCGTCGGATTCCCATCAAATAACTTGCGATGATCAATGTTATCATTTGGTCATCCAACCAAAGCAATTAAGTCTCTTGATCATTGAGACCATGATCTTGCCTTGTACCACAATAGGGTCATTGATCATCGCAAGTTCTTTGATGGGAATCCGACGAATACCTCTTGGGTTCTATTCACAAATTACTGTAGACATAATGTTTGATAGATATTGTCCTATAATTGTCACTACAGTTTAGTGTTGTCATCAATGTATTGAATACTAATGTTGACGCCTTGAGATAATTTGATTATCTCTTTTTTCTAGACCCCTAGGTTCCTTTGTTGTTTTTTAATTCTCAAACATTCCCTGGTAATGGACAGTTCATCCTGTACTTTTTTTTAATTTAACATCGGCAGTAAAATGTCAAGCATTCTTCTTCCATGATTGAGTTGAAAATATGTAATTGTGGATAAGCATGCTCTTATCGACATTAGTTACATCAATAATATGTTCAGTTAATAGGGCTGCTGGGCTGCTGGACGTCACTGTGAAATTAATGTACTCCTCAGCCGTTTTGGATGTCAAACTGTGACGATGTAACAGTACTCATGAAAAGTAATCAGCAGGGTTCTGATCTTTATCCGGTTTGTGTATAACTGCAGAGTCGTACTCTTACAGTTGCAACCCACACCTCTCAATGCAAGGGGGAATCCTGACTTTCGAGTTTCCAAAAATAGTGAGCAGCGCCTTGTGGTCTGTAATGGTAGTGAAACCTTTCATTATAGAAACACATGGAAATGTTTGCAGGCCATTCTGCAGTTAGACTATCCTTCTCGGGCTAAGAATAGGCATGTTCTGTGTCAGACAGGCTTCGACTGGCATAGGCCACAATGTGCCCCTGAGCATTCGGATGACCATTATGTTGAGCAAGGATTTCCCCCCAGCCCCACCTGGCTTGCATCTACTGTGATCTCAGTATGTAATTTGGGCTCAAAATAGGTCATCTCAATTGCATTCTCAATTGCATGTTTTATTCTTTTGAAGCTTTGATAACATTCAGCAGACCACTGGAAAGGGAGATTTCATTTTGTCAAGTCTTTCAATGGGGCCCTCACTGTAGCAAAGTCATGAATGTACTTTGAGCAATAACTGGCCATCGCTAAGAAGGGTCCCAACATGGTGACAACTTGTGGAGGGCGAATAGCTGACAGTGCTTGTACTTTATCTGGGTGAAGAGTCAATCCCCCATCAGAAAATATGTACCCAAAGAACTTAAGTCTGGTCTTGTGAAACTTACTCTTTGCTGCATTCAGAGTGAGACCTGCTTCCGCAAGTAGCTGGCACACTTGTGTAAGAGCCTTGTCATGCTCCTTTTGCATTGTACCAAATACCAGTATGTCTTCACTGGAGTTAAAAGCTTGTGTAACAGTTTGAATTGTTCAACGTATAACATCCTGAAATCTTTCTGCAGCCAACAACACTCCAAAAATCAACATTTTGTATCTGAACAAACAAACATGAGTCAAAAAAGTTGTAATTTACCCACAGTTCTCTTACCTTTGTTCAGGTCAAGACGGGAGAAGACATTGACTCTGCATGGTCATGTCCACTATGTGCGGACCAGGATGTCTTTCTCTCTCAGTTGATTTATTGACCCAGCGCATATCAACACAGATGTGCACCATACCTCTACTCCTTTTATGGCACCATCACTATGGGCGAGACCCACGACGTAAGACTGGTGGAGCGCTCAATAATGTCATTCTTCAACAGAGTTTCCAGTTCTTTCTCAAAGGCTTCTTGCAAGTGAAAAGTGACTCTGCATCTTGTCTACTCCTATCTGTTTTTAGGTTCTTGCACTTACCAATAAATCATCTGAGTAGAGAAAGACTCTACTCCCTTAATCATGTAACAATCCTACTACTAATGCCAGCAGCTTTGTAACTATTTTCAGGAAATATAAGTTAAACAAGGGAACTTGAACTGAAACTGAAATGATGTTGTGGCAAAGCAGAATCCCTGTCTTGCCAGTATAAGTGGATGAAACTAAGTATGACAGAAATCCAGAAAAAAAACTGCTAATTGCTACATAATGACCAACATGATAATGTACCACAATTTTCATTTTGGAATGAAGAATGTTTGTGAAGTGGTCTTATATTTGTGATTGATAATGAATCAGTACCCTTCCCCAAGCTTCTTCCAGTAGTAAGAGTGAGAAATGCACACTGATTTCCTGTTCTTACTACAGCAATAGGGCATTGGGTTTTTGGAAAATAGCTCTTAAATACTTCCAATAAAGCCAGGATAGTCATCCACTAGGCACGAAGGGCATCAGAAGAAGAAGAGACAGTGGTTCAAAATTGCTGCCTCAGAGAAGGTAATCTTGTTCTCTTTGTGCTTTCTTGATCGTCTTGATGTATACCAGCAAAGTTCCTCTGTGGTGTGATAGCTTCTTTAAGCATCCTAACTTATAGCACTATGAGGAAGAACTCCTCTTTTTGCTTTAGATCCTGTAAATATTTCTGACATTGTCCTGAAAGAGTAATGCTATGCTTTTCTAGGACATCAGCTTATCCCTCCAGTATAAGATTAAAAAATGACTACAACGCATCAGGAACACCAGGGTCCAGTGTTGTGCTGTCCTTTTACTGTTCATTGTTTTAAGGTCTGTTAATGGATTCAGCCGAAATAAACCAGGGCTACAATTCCTAGAATGTATTAACTTGTTGAAGTAAAGCACATGACTCGAAAAAGGTGTCTCTGGAGACATGGAGTCAACTGGTTTCATTCCTTCTGGACTGTCCTTGTAAGTGGGATAAATGTGTTAAGCACAGGAAAGAGTGACTACAGGTCCAGCCCATCAGGGCAATAGAGATAAACCCTCTTGCCTTTATAAATCTGTGCTCTTAACTCGCCTCTGTAAATGTTGATTAAGTGGACCTTCCATAGGAAATTTTACTTGACGTGACCAGTCCAGGGCGTGTGCCTCTTTCTCCCTGCCAGTTCAGGCCACGAAGAACATGGATTAGGGTATCAGACCATACCACTATTTCTTCTTCTATGAAAAGTTCCACGCTGGAGCTTTAAAGCTAAGCAATGCTTCATATCCTGTCATGCTACTGCCATGTAGAAACCATCCAGTCACAATGAATTCCAAAACAGACTTTTAAATAGTGAAAGAATATGACAAGCAGTAGTAAGAACTTGCTTTTATAGGGTGCTGTTTTTTTTAAATGTTTGGTCATGAGAAACCGAAATGAAGAGGTAGTCATGGTTTTGTTTTAACTATTGAGTTGTTGTTGACAGTAGATGGGTTAGTTGAAGTTATTTCAACAATTTTTTTCAAAAGGATAAAGGAAAGTATATAGACAAATAGTGGCCTCTGGGCAGCCCCCTTAATCCATTGGTCTTCATGCGTTGTTCATTGTTCGTCATTGTTTGGATGGCTGTCCGTGGCACTTTGAGGCTATATTACCCCATTTGATTTCCCAATGGGATTTGTGACCTGGCATGATGTGTTTCTTTTGTTACACTGCCGATAAAAAATGACTTTTATTTTTTGAGAGCCACAACAGAGTGCTAACTATGAAGCATCCTTGTTCTTTGATTTGAATTCAATTGCTGTCACAATAAAATTTTGTGGGGTTTGAAGCATAAATACAAATAAAGCTGTTACCCAAGCATTGCTATAACTCTTAAGCCTAAGTTCTTCTCTCGCAGGAGGAGCTTGACATAAGCATTAACCAAGGAAGAGTAAGCCATACCTTATCTTTGCTCCTTTGATGTCTTATAGACAGTTTAGGGAGCTACATTGTGTTACTATAATATGAAGTAACCCACGCAGACGTTCTGAAAAATGCACCAGAAGCGACCAGGAAGACCTTGGTGTCTGACACTGGACTACAGTTTATTTCTAAGAACATGAAGGTGTTTTTAATAGAATGGGCGTTAAGCACGAGAGGTTTGCTTTGTTCAGACGTCAAGCCAATAGATTGGTTGAGAGGGTCACTCGCTTGTCAATGGAAAATATCCAATTGTCTTTGGTCAATGGTTTACCATGGACAAGTGAGCTGAGGATTCTCATGTGCGCTCATAGGATAAAACCTCATTGTGTAACTGAAGTATCACCGTTCATATCTTTAAAGAGCAGAGAGCCGTGGTTGAAGGAGGCTCCGGAAGGGTTGTTGAGCAAGAAGCATATGTGTGGATCGGTGCGCTGTTGGAAGGAAAGTGATGGAGAAACAGCGGAGGACTAAAGAGAATTATGATGGTAGGAAAGGGGTTAAGTTGACAGAAATCAGGAGAGGTGATTGGGTAGCAATCAGAAGAGGAGGTGTTATTAGAAAAGGAGAAAGTAAGTACTCTAAACCAATGCAAGTAAAAGAAGTAAAGAGAAGTGTTGTTGTCTTGGGAGATGGTTCAATGTGGAGTTTAGGAGGTGTGTGTAAATGTGCACAGGAATTCATGGACATGGAGTCATAAGTGGAAATATATTCTTTGCAGAATTGGGGGAGTAGTGTGGGTAGGCATTTAGGTAGGCTTTGATGTTAAAATGTATTTGTTTATGTACATAGTTCTGTGTTTTGTGTACAATTAAAGGTAGTATGTGATGTAAAGGAGGAGGTGTGTAGAGTTAATGGAAAGTATTTATGCAATGTGGAATGTGGAACTAAGGCAGTGGAATGACTCTTTATGAATGCAAAGAGTTAGAAGGAGAAATAACTGGAAGTGGAAGCTGGAGGTAACTTGATTGAATAAAATTGATATCAACTACAGCAACATGTGGTGGATCCTTACAAAAAGCCAAGCCATTCACTCCCACCGTAAGACATTCCCTGTAGTATCTGTATAAGTCAGGGAGCACAATACCAGTTAATTTCATGTTATACATCAACTCTATAGAGAAAAGCCTCTGGTATGCAGACCTCTGTGAATTATGATTTAGGAACCCTAATATACAGTAGTATGTCTTCTGCATACATTGATATTTTGTCCTGCCACATTTAAGACATCTCAACAGGCCTTCCTTTTCTGACCCAACACACCAATGGTTCTAGGGCCAAGGCAAACAGTATCTCAGCAGTATACCGCTGTTAAGAATGGCTTGGTCCAGCATTTACCCTAACTCTGGCCACTGATGTAAATAACACTTTGATAGCTTTGCTCAGGGCACGAAGTGTAGGTTGATGTCCATTCTTTCAAGAACTGATATGAAATAGGACTTTTCTACTGACTTTGGCCGCTTCTAGAGAAAACAAGGCCCCTGGTTGTGAAACCCTTATTCTATATTCCATGCACACATAAAGATGTCTAAAATTGTATTTAATACTTCTGCATGCCATGAGCCCATTTTAATCCAAGTGAATTAACCCCTTCCATGCTCATGACGAGCTCAGCTCGTCATGAGGCACAGTGGAGCTGTGCTTATGACGAGCTGAGCTCGTCATGAACAATGGTATTCATAAAATGACAGCACAGGAGGGGAAAAGCCACAGCAGCCAAGGTGTTAATGAAGTTCTATCACTACAAAGGCGATCAGCCAGTACATTGACCTATATCTTGACTTCATTGTTTATTAAGGATATAGGTCTATAGAACTCATCGCCCATCTAGAGTTTCCCTCTTTGTGTATTAATACTATAGTAGCCATTTGTAAAGCAATTCGGTTGGGGGGTTGAAACTCTACTCCAGCAACAACCACTATCCTTTTTAGGGTAAAGTCACAGGCATACACAAAACTAACGTGTGCTTAACCCTCTGGTAGCGGTCAGACTTAACTTGGAGGCAATATGTAAAGTGTGTATGCAGCACTTCAAACAGCAATAAAGTGAAACACAACAAAAGAAAAATCCCACACCCACAAGAGGCTTGTGATGCAAGGGTATATGTTGATGATGCGCTGTGCAGTGTCTAGTAATGATGAGGCTGTGAGGGCGATGCAAAGTCCTTGCTCCAGAAAAGTCGCCACAGCTAAGGCAACAGGTTGGTTCTGCTGAGTAGCACCATGCAGCACAGGTAATGCATCAGTTTTGGTGGGTCCGCAAAAGGGCTGACAGTGCCAATTCAGGTCAACTTCCAAGGTTCAAGGATGGGCGTGACACCACTTGGCAGTGTAGGACTCACAGATAGCAGAGTTCAAGTGCTAGATTCAAGGTTGTTGGAAGCCTGTTATGTCCCTAAGGCTTCTGTTAAGGAGGCCAGCCAACTAGCCTTTGGTGGAGTCACACTGTGGTCTTGGGTCCAGAGTTGCAAGTCTAGTTCTTCTCACCCATGCAAGAGGGTGACCGGTCAGCACAGCAGAGCAGCAGTCCAGCAGCATGCCAGTCAAGTCAGTAGCAGTCCACAGGTCCGGTAGTGTGCAGAAGAGTTGGTGTCCGAGGTCCAATATTTAGACCTGGTGCCCACTTCCAAGTGGAAGAAGCTTCCAGAGGATTGCAACTCCCTTCCAGGTTCTTCTTATTTCCTACCTCCCTGCCCTGGCCGCAGATTGTATGGGGTCTCAAAAGACTAGTGTCAGATTATTTGTGAAAGTGTCCAGGGGCAGGGCCTTTGTGATGTGCAAGTTTGGTAGGTGACAACTACTCCCCTTCGTTAACTCTGAGTGGCCCATGCTGCCAACTCCTAGCTTCCCTTTGTCCCCCTGTCTGGGAGCAATACACAAAGACTAACTGCTAACTATGTCTGGTCATGTAACCCAGGATACAGGCAACAGACACCAAATGGTTGGGAGAAGAAAATGCCATATTTCTTAAAGTGGCATTTTCTGAATTGGGATTAAAATTCCAACTTCACCACTAAAGAGGGCTTTTAATGGCAATTCTTTAGACACCAAATTCTACTTGTCGACTTTCTCCCTATTGGAAGGTACAGCTTAATAAATGTAGTAAGGTACCCCCAATGTTATCCTATGGGAGAGGTAGGCCTTGCAGTAGTAAAAAAAACAAAAGTAGGATTTGATTTTACAAGTAGAACATGCAAACATTTTAAGTACATATCCTACTTTTTAAATACACTGCAACCTGCCCATGGGGCTTCCTCGTGCAATGCTGCACACACAGACTGCAATGGCAGGCCAGAAACATGTTTAGAAGGCCTATTTAAGAGGTGGCACAATCAGTGGTGTAGGCCCATAAGTAGCGTTTCATTTATCAACCCTAGGTACAAGTGGTACTACTCTACTAGGGATTTCCAAGTATATGAAATGTGCCAATTGAGTATAAGCCAGTTCGACCATCTTTTAAGGAGAGAGTACATGTCCTTTAGCACTGGTTAGCCTTGGTAAAATATGCAGAGCCTTAAGGCCTGCTAAAACGATATCAGTAAAAAGAGGAGTGAAGGCATAAGGTTTGGGGGATGATCCCCCTAAAGCTGACACGTCTAACACCATTCTTAATTTGTAGAGTCTGTAACCCTCTTGTTCTGCACGTTTAAACACTAAAAGGTGATTCACTATCCTACTAGAGAGTTGTTTGAAAAATTCAAGAAGGGACCCATTAGGTCCAGAAACTTTACTGCTTTACATCTGAGAGAGGTTTTCTGTGATTTCTTTTATTGTCAACAGTCGCTCATGCTCTGCTCTATGCTAAGTGTTACATCGTAGCTGCAGTTCACTCGGATTGTGCAAAGTTGGAAAGTTTTCTCTTGTGAATGTTGGGTATTTCCCGCAAACACTTTCTTCTTTATGCAGAGGTTCCTCTTAAATTTGACTTTAGCATTAAAAAATCGAGACTAGCAAGTACCTTGACAAACATATAAACATGATCACCCACATCCATCAAGTTCACTACCAAAGGCGCAGTGTACCAACTAACGCTTCTAAGGAAAATTAAGCCAGTCAATGTCACTACTTGACTTCCAAAATGTGTTACAAGTTTTTGTAATCTCCAGACTAGAATTACGGTAACGCTGTGCTTACTGGTACGCCCAAATCTTAACTAGAACCACTGAGGGCTAAACTCAATGACCAGCAATCAAAACAGGTTGCTAAGATCAGATCTCTCCCTCTCAGGTCAGTTTTAAGTGGCTTCCTATCGAAGCACGTTCCATCGTAAAGATAGCCTGTATCACAATTAAAGCACTACACTACATAACTCCAAAATAACTTGGCAGAGAAACTCACCTTGTCCAATGGAACTGAGAAGCTCGAACTATCTACTCCATGAAGCTCACAGATTTAAAAAATAAAACAAAACAAAAAAAAGACCTATTCTCGATTCTTCACTGGTGGTGCGCTCAGAATATGTAAGTACTTACCTCCAGTGATCCCCACAAACACCTCCTCTCTGTCCAAGAAGAAGAATGTGAAGCTCTACTTTTTGAAAAATAATTAGCGATTTGATCGATCGGAATATACGATGATAGGCATTATGCCTAAGTGCCATACGACTTATGAGCCTGCCATAGTATACTGTCTGGACGCATCCTATGGAAATATACCCTTCCATATAAATCCCTGCCTACACTATCATGTATTTCCTTATAATGCAATGCTCTGGCTAATCAGACAGGCATACTAGTGCCAGCCACAATTGTAGTCTGTTTAGACCTATGCTATGCAACGGTGACAGTTCTTGCAATGACGTGTACCCTGTGAACTAAGTGTATATATTGTGATATGCTATTAACTACATGATTAAACAGTAACATAAATACATAGTAACCGCCCTGCTTAAGGTGTAATGGACATGCGTAAACTGGTATTGTAACTGACATGCTTACAATTCTTTTCACCTATAAGTACTCTGTTCTCTGTCTTCTTTATGCTTGTCTTACTCTGATACTCTTAGGTAATCGTTTTACTTAATAAAACGCTCACATAGATAATATAAACTTTGCAGGAAAGCGTCATTTGTGTTGACTCGTTTGTGAGTAAAATCTAAGGAATGTGTGCAGTTGCCTACAACATGCCATTGAGTTACCTGTATGGCTCGGCGTCAGAGTAGTCACCAGCAAAAGCTTATGAAGGGATGTACTCCCATATAAAATGCTCGCAAGTTACTGGTGCTTGTAACCTTCACGATGCAAAACTAGGGGCGCGCACGGGTGGGGGGAAACCGTGGAGGCCCGAGTCATCCGAACAACGCGCTTGGATTTCTGTTATGGATACAGAATCACAACGTGTACCCTATATCTAGGTCTAAGTTCATATAGTGTCATAATCTATGTTCTTATAAACTGAAAGAGTGATACATTGAACATCATTGCTATAAATATGTTGTTTCTAAAAAAAGTTAACTCAATTGTTAGGTAAGAAATGACAGTTCTAGGCCATGAGCGTGAAGTCATTCTGGAAGGCCTGAGATAAAAGGCGGTTTAGTCCATCATCTGCTGCTTATATTTGTTTATGAGCCGAGAGTAGGCTGCGGGGACATTCATAATTAAAGGACTTTGCCAATTATTTATTTTTGCCTCTAGGATACTCGCAAGTGAACTGTTTGAGTTCTGTAGAATAAACTGACTTAGCAATCATGAGTTGATAAATTAGGAGTCAAGTTAGAAGTGAATGGTGTTAAATTAGTTCCCCTATTAGATGTTGTTAATGAGATTCCACTCGCCAGTATAGTTTCTTATGCTGTATTTACATTATCAATGCTTACACCACGGCAAACTTTGCAAAATTAGTTGCACTGGCGCCTTTGCCTCGTTCAATGTTAATGAACTGGTAAAAAAAAAATATCTTTAGCTGCAACATGAGTAATGTGAATCAGCCGCTTGCAGCCCACTGGTACAGTTTCTGTCATGAACCATGCACTAACAAGATGCCCAGTTGAGAACAGCAAACTTTCAGCCTCCCCACATGTTGATGGCTTTAAGTTCCATTGTAGGCACTAGACCATTTGAAGCGAGGTGGCACATTTAAGTATGCCACTTCCTCATTTGGGAGAGAGGGTGCACTGTCCGTGTGAAAAGGACAGTTAGATGATGCCGATGGTCCAGTTGTAACTGAAAAGATAAGCCATTCTGCATCTCTACTAAAGGCAGTGCCACCCACCACCACCGTCTCTCACGTAATTAACGACTTAAAAGCAGCGCCATCTTGGTTCGACGGTTCATGAGCAATAATGAATCCTGGGATTTCTGATCTGTTCATTGGAACTAAGTGCTGGTGCTGCAAACAGTGAATCCTGCGCTGAATCCAATTTCTCTGTACCCTTATCACTTCCTAGTAAATCGTAACCTTATTTAATGTATTGAACAGAATATTTCCTATTAGTTGTTCCCTAACATCTCTCATTAGTACACCTTTGGGGTCTTCAGTGCCTTAATCCTTTCCTACATTTTTTTCTGCCCATCCAGCCTCTTCCCTCAATGCCCTTGAAGGGATCTCATTTCCATGCCCTTCACTTGCAAGTTCCTCCATTGTATCTGCAAGCCCACTTGGCACTTTATTCACCAGCACATTGCCCTCTCATTCATCATATTGCCTGTACCTTCACTGACTTGTATGCTGAAACTTCCTACAATGCCTCTGGCAAGCTAACCTCATAAAATAACTGTTTGCTCCTTAAATTGATCCAAATGCTATCCTTCCATTTTTTCCCTTTCATTACGTAAATGCTTGGTTTTCAGTTAACTCGCCCACTAACTTCTCTACATTCACCCACATTCTGGACTCCACCCACTCCAATTTACTGAGACCAACAGACTACTGCAACTAAGCCCAGTGTTATATGGAGGGCCCAGCGTTATATGGAGGGAACAGATCTTCTTGGCCCACTGAGCGATGTAGAATAGGGACCGGGGCAGCCACACGGCATAAAATTGGTCTCTTGGAATATAAATGGTCTTGGAACACAGCTTAAGCAGGAATTCTTTAAAAAAACTCACGAAAAACAACAAGATCATCTGTATATAAGAGACCTGGCTTTGTGGAGAGGACCCTGTTGTTGAAGGGTTTCGACAAATCCATTATTCAGCAATAAAATCTAGCTCTGGTCCTGCAGCAGGTGTCTCATTGATTTTATTATCTACAAACCTAGTGATTAGGGTGTCCCAGTTATTGGTGACATGTAAGTGGCTTCTGGCCTGTAGGATACTGACAACGTTTGTTGACAAAAAATATGAAAATATGTTGATCCTAAATGTTTATATGCAATGGGGCTTGCAAGAAGAATATGTGGTTGAACTGGGACATTTTAAGAATGATTTGGATTCATTTTGTGATAAGTATGGTACTGATTTAATTTTGTTGGTGGGAGATTTTAACCATAAATTAAACCCAAAATTGTTAGACCTTTTGTATACTAAAATTCTGGACTATATGACATAAAAAAAGCAGAGTTCTTTGAAAATATAATACCGACCGATGCTGCTAAACTTGGAAGTTATCTAGCGTCAAAAAGTCTTTTCTGCTTAAACGGCAGGCTAGCTCAAGATTGTCCGGCAAAGAAAACTTTCAAATATGGGACTCAAAATTGCCCTATTGATTATGTTTTCATGCTGGCAAGGAACTTTGAACTAGTATTAGACTTTAGGATTAGCCCTTCAGAATGTATTGACCATAATATACTAAAATTAGAGCTGGTAATATCCCCACAGGCTGATTGTGACAAAGTAATCTAACAAGAGATAGAGTACCCAAAGCCCATAACAACTTGGGTTTCGGATGTATTTATAGAAAGGTTAACTAGACTGCAACAAAATGTTAAGTTAGGATGTGTGAGCGGCCAAAATCTATCATGGTATGTTGACAAAATAGACCAAGTGGTCAAATGTATAAGTATAGATTTAAGAACAGATCTAAAGGCACCCAAGGATAAAGAAAGGATGCAGGCAAAACACAGAAATTGGTTTAATGTAGATTGCTTAAATAAGAAACGAGAACTAAGGAAAGAAGAGCGTCGTCTACGCAAAGATTTTGACCAGACTAGGGCGGAAAACCTCGCCAAAATAAAGAGAGAATATACATCACTAATTTACAATGCTAAAAGGGCCCACAAAGAAATATGATGGGGAAAATTATTGGAGTTGATAGAATCTAAAAATATTCGCCAGTTCTGGATGCTTATAAAATCAGCTACAGAATCTTCTGTTGCCCCAATGAACTGTGTAGTGGAAGAGGGGGCTTGGGAAGATTATTTACAGGAACTATATTCCCCGGGGAGGGAAACTGGAGAGGATAGATTGTGGGATTGGAGCGGTCTAGTATAGAATTTAAAATCAGACTGCTCAATAGTAAAGGTGCTTAGTACAATAAGGACTATGAACTTAACAAGAGCAGCTGGCCCAGACAACTTATCAGCCCTGATAATACATTCAAACCAGACCTGGTGGGCAGACTTTTACTCTAAGATGTTTTTAGTAATCTTAGATCTAGGTAAGATTCCCACAAATTGGAAGGGTGCAATAATTAGGCCGATTCACAAGAAAGGGGATGTATATGCCCCAACGAATTACAGACTTATTAACCTGTTAGAAATAGGAGAAAAGATCTTTGCAAAAATAATATTAAGTACATTAAAAGATTGGGCTGAACAGGGATCTATTGTGCCAGTTGGACAAGGAGGGTTTAACGAAGGCCGCTCCACTATATATCACTGCTTTGCACTGTGGGCACTGGCCAGGAAATTAACAGAGCAAAATGGCAAACTGTTTTGTTGCTTTGTCGACTTCCGGCGGCTTTCGACTCTGTGGACCGTAATAGCCTCTGGGAAGTCCTGGGAATTTATGGATTACCAGTGGGCATTTTGAATATTTTAAAGGAGTTACACAGTGACAACTGGGCCCAGGTCATTAGAGACACAAAGGGGTCACTAACGCACAAAATACCTGTAAAGTATGGTCTTAGACAGGGGTGCGTTTTGGCTCCCCTGCTATTTTCAATCTTTCTTGCAGATCTCCCCGTAGTGTTAGAAATAGAAAAAAGTGCGAGTCCGCTTATGAATAGAATCAAAGTGCCCTGCCTTTTATACTCTGATGACCTTGTGATCCTTGACTAAACTGAAATGGGACTCCAAAGGAAATTAAATGTGTTTAAAAATTATTGTGATAAAAAGTTTTTAACTGTTAATATGGAATAAGCAAAGGTCTTGCGATTTGGGAAAAGAGTTAAAAATAAAAATTGTAATTGTTTTTTAGGACAAGATAAACTAGAAATAGTGAGTGAATATAAATACCTAGGCCTTTGGTTTGATAGTGCCTTGATATGGGGCACCCATCTAGAGGCACTAGCTGCAAATGCCTACTCGTCAGTCTGCGGCCTGAAAAAATGTAATAAAGAATCGGCTACATGTCACATAGACCCATGTTAAATGCATTTGAAGCTATGATCTCTCCGCAAGTTCTGTATGGCGCAGAAGTACTCTATTTGAGCAGCAAAAGGGGGTGGGATCGTGAAGAAGGAAACATCTTAAAAATGCTGCTGTCATTACCCAATAGTTCCATGATTCAGGCAATCAGAATGGAGGTAGGGCTAATAGCATGGAATGTAAAGTCCCAGATGTCCCTATTAAGATTCTGGAAACGCCAGAAACCAGGTGGAGCGCAAAAGGTCTCAATATGGTGCAGAGCGGAAATCCAAACCAGTAACCTTAGTTGGGCACGGTAGGTAAGGAAAACCCTCCAGACTGTTGCGGCGCACCTAAATTTGAGCCTTTCTCAGACTTCCCTGGACATAGTCTTTACAAAAAGAATGTTTAGGGATCAAGGGCTTCAATACTCCAGATCACAAGATCTTGATTATCTGAAGGTGAAAAAATCAGTTAACTGGGTAAGGAGCGCATGGGAAAGGGAGGATCTGTTTCCTTATCTAGAATTTTTGCCCAATAAATGGTTAAGACACGAAATCTTACGTGTTCGTGTGGGCATTAACCCGTGGAAGTCGGAAGGGAAAATAAAAGCAGCATTGATTCAAACTGATGGGATTCTTAAATGTGGCCTAAGAGTAAGAAATTATATGTTGCACATATTGCTTTATTGCACATTGATTTTACCAATTCAGAAAGTATTTTTATGTCCAATATTTTTAAAATATAAGGTGAATTCACGTGCTCAAGCTGCTTGTCTTTTTATGGATATGTCATCTCTTGATAGTACAATTGCTTTGGGGAAGTTTTTGAAAGCGACACAGGGCTTTGTAAAGGAGAAATTAAAAGAGTAATGCTGTTTTTAAAACTTCTTAGAATTTTCTCCCAACACTCAGAATTATATGAATTTATGCCTTTGTAAATGGTGGTAAAATTAAATGTGTTTTAACTACGTTATTATTATGAGGATCCAAGTTTGTGTATGGTTTTAAAGACATAGCCACACCACTTCTATCGTATTCCTTAACATCTTAGCAGCATTAATCATATTTCACCATGTTAGCTACTGTTGCTTCCCTAGGAGTCAGTGTTGCACCACTCATTTGGTTCTTCACCAACACTCATATAATTCTTTCTTAGCCTTCTGGTACCTCTCATACACTCTCCTTATTCATCCCTGCGGGTGTCACCCACGGCTTAGTATCGGTCGTGTCCCTTTTTTCTGTCTTCAAAAACACCTTCAGTGGTTCTAACCCCCTCTGTTCCAGCTCACTTGTCCTCATTTTAAGAATAACAACACACATACCCCCTTCACTTTCACTCAATAATCCACATGTGTCTTACAGATATTCAAAGCTAAACAGCCTTTCTGTTCCTCATGCTTATCTCACCTACGATGCTTTATTGGTATGCAACCTTTGGAGTGTGTCCGGAGAACAACTGAGATGGGGGTGGAGCTTGTGACATTAACCATGTGCATGGAGGGTCTGGATTCCTGCAAAGACATACAATTTAGCTGAAAGCAATTAAGACTAACTTTATGCAGCTCGAAATCTTGCTCCAATTTCTCTGTACCCTTATCACTTCCTAGTAAATCGTAACCTTATTTAAGGTATTGCACAGAATATTTCCTACTAGTTCTTCCCTAACATCTCTCATTAGTACACCTTTGGGGTATTCAGTGCCTTAATCCTTTCCTACATTTTTCTGCCTATCCAGCCTCTTCCCTCAACGCCCTTGAAGGGATCTCATTTCCATGCCCTTCACTTGCAAGTTCCTCCATTGTATCTGCAAGCCCACTTGGCACTTTATTCACCAGCACATTGCCCTCTCATTCATCATATTGCCTGTACCTTCACTGACTTGTATGCTGAAACTTCCTACCATGCCTCTGGCAAGCTAACCTCATAAAATAACTGTTTGCTCCTTAAATTGATCCAAATGCTATCCTTCCATTTTTTCCCTTTCAATACGTAAATGCTTGGTTTTCAGTTAACTCGCCCACTAACTTCTCAATATTCACCCACATTCTGGACTCCATCCACTCCAATTTACTGAGACAAACAAACTACTGCAACTAAGCCCAGCGTTATATGGAGGGCCCAGCGTTAAATGGAGGGAACAGATCTTCTTGGACCACTGAGCGATGTAGAATAGGGAACGGGGCAGCCACACGGCATAAAATTGGTCTCTTGGAATATAAATGGTCTCGGAACACAGCTTAAGCAGGAATCTTAAAAAAACTCACTCAGAATTATATGAATTTATGCCTTTGTAAATGGTGGTAAAATTAAATGTGTTTTAACTACGTTATTATTATGAGGATCCAAGTTTGTGTATGGTTTTAAAGACATAGCCACACCTCTTCTATCGTATTCCTTAACATCTTAGCAGCATTAATCATATTTCACCATGTTAGCTACTGTTGCTTCCCTAGGAGTCAGTGTTGCACCACTCATTTGGTTCTTCACCAACACTCATATAATTCTTTCTTAGCCTTCTGGTACCTCTCATACACTCTCCTTATTCATCCCTGCGGGTGTCACCCACGGCTTAGTATCGGTCGTGTCCCTTTTTTCTGTCTTCAAAAACACCTTCAGTGGTTCTAACCCCCTCTGTTCCAGCTCACTTGTCCTCATTTTAAGAATAACAACACACATACCCCCTTCACTTTCACTCAATAATCCACATGTGTCTTACAGATATTCAAAGCTAAACAGCCTTTCTGTTCCTCATGCTTATCTCACCTACGATGCTTTATTGGTATGCAACCTTTGGAGTGTGTCCGGAGAACAACTGAGATGGGGGTGGAGCTTGTGACATTAACCATGTGCATGGAGGGTCTGGATTCCTGCAAAGACATACAATTTAGCTGAAAGCAATTAAGACTAACTTTATGCAGCTCGAAATCTTGCTTGATGTAAATATGCAATGAGCACCATTTCGCACTTTATGGATGCATAGTACATAATACTGCTCGCTGGGTGTCTGCCACAAGGCATTTTAATACTATTCAACCTCATTGCCTCTATATTACCCATGCAACTTTAATTGTAATGTAGCTGGAGATCTACTGCATTTAACACCATTGATTACCTATTAATAAAGTACAGTACAAAATGATATGACCTGAAACCCCTAGCAGATAAGATAAGATTAATGGCATTTGTTAGACTGGGTAATTCCAGCGTCCTGCATTTATCACAAAGTTCCCATGAGATACCTCATGGCTAACCTCAAGCAAGCAACTAGCACTGCTCGTCACGTTGTATTGCTCTTTGATGTTATTTTTACGTATGCAAGGATAAAATTGCTGCATATTTTCTATACTTGAGCTTATTTTATTTTTAAGGGCATCTCTGCAGTGCGGTGCACTCATTGAGAGGAACTCATTTTCATAACAGGCCTTATTCTTCGTGTCCTGCTCTCTAGCCCACCACAGCACTGCTGATTGTGCGGAGAGGGCTTGAATTTCTGTCCCACTTCCTGGTTGATAATCTAAACCACCATCTTGGGCGGATTAGCTGTCTACCCGTGCTGCTCATAGCTGTAGGATGTGTATTTAGGAAGGATGAGAGTGCTAATATGCGTTGCTGGCACAACGAAGGTCCACTCCCATCCGTCGCCAGGCGCCTGAACAACTTCTCCTCTGGCAGCGAGGTTAATGTCACGGCGAGATTGCAGTATTTTTCTACAAGATTAATTCAAGACTCTTTAGACTAGGCAATCAGGCTTCCTTTTGTACTTGCCATCTCCCACTACTCTGGAAGGCTGAGTCTCAGGAATTATATTGGCTGCATGTTCTCCTGTTCTTCAGTTTCTCCGATGCTTGGGGTAACAGAGGTGGTTGACTCTGCACTAACTTTTGTTTATCCAACATCCAACATCCTTTGATCGGCCCCAATTAAAGGCTCTGAGTCCTTCTCCTCTGTACCTGACCTCAAATCCTTCAATCCTGAGCCTACCCCACAGTATGAAGGGCCTGTACTGCAACATTGGGTTCATGCAGCAACACTCCACCGAATTATGGGATCTTATATCCTCCCTCTCTCCAGACTTATGCTTTTTCACGGAAACTTGGCTGAATTCAGCAGCACTTCCTTATATCCCATTAGCCCTTCCAGAGAACTACCAGCTTGTTAAGCTGGACAGAGAGTCTAGAACAGAGGAGCAGTGTTACTATTGGTTTCCTGGATGTAGTTAATGTAGTACTTATTGAGATCCTTCTAATTGACTGTGTATCTTTAAAATTGAGCTCTCGGTTGAAGAACATTGGAAGGGCAGGCTATCTACTACCCGCCCTGAGCTAAGAAATAGTTCATCCATTTCTTAGAAGATTGCATAGTGCCTCATATATTGACATCTAGCAACTTTTTTGTTGCTGGGTGATTTTAACTTCCATGGTGAAGATTTCTCAAAATCTGTGGTAGCCCAACTTCTGTCATATATGGAAATGAAAGGGCTCCAAGAGAAAGTTGTTGGTCCTACCCACATGCAGGTCACACTTTAGACCTAATTTTCACTAATTCACTTGATTTAAGTAGTGAAACCCTACTACCTCTGACTTTGTCTGAACATCATCTGATTAACTTTCAGGTCCCTCCACGCTTTTTGACAATTTGCGCTAAATATGATGGACCACACGACTGTATGCCATGGTTTATATTACAAAATGCTACAAATAAAGTTTCAGGAAAGAAAAAGAAAAAAACAACTTTCAGATCTCTAAAGCAGATGAGTCTGACAAGGCCAGAAGTGCTTACAGAAGACCCATGAGCCAATGCAAACTAGTATTACCTGACTCTTTCTCCAAGGCTTTTGAACCCTTGGGGATCACTCAGAATAGTGACATGAACTCCGCTCTGGCTGACTACCATAGCTATCTCTTCCTGGTGTTCGACATTTGGAGTGCTTACTGACAACCTTATAAGGGATTAGCTGATAACCAAATGTTTTAATAAAAAAAAATACGATCTTGCAAAAATCCTTCTCTTGAAGAGGCGTTGGATATTGCTAATAGTATTCAGGACTCCAAACTATCTGCTAAAAAACTGAACAAGCATTCAGATGATAAAGTTCTAGTAGTTGAAGGGAGCAAGACCACTCTAAATCTATGTCTGCTGAAAGAAGGAAATTTAATGGTGGAAGTAATCTGTGATATTGTTGTGGATCCAAATTTCACTTTGCTTCTTCTAAGCAATGTCCCGCTCTTAGGAAAGACTGTAACAAGTGTGAAGTTTCTGGTCATTTTGCAAGAGAATACTGTATGAATATTAAGAAAAACTCAGTACAAGTGGTATTTGATGAATTAAATCAAAGGTTAACAGACAGCATGGACAATATACTTTTTGTGTGTCGGGTTCATGAAGATGATGTTCCAAAATCCAATTCAAATATTTGCTTACAGACTTGCATGTGTTGCTTTATTACCTAACTCAGGGTCCAAAATCACCATTATTTCAAAGGGCTGTTTTAATTTTAAAAAATTGCCGTTAAAAGCTTGTTTCCTAATGACAAATCTCAGAATTGGCTATACTATTGAAGCAAATTGGAGGGTTTCTTCGAAGTTCTAATTATGGGGAGGGAGGTACAGGGTTAAGGACATGCCTCACAGAAGGACCCTGACATTCTTGGTTGTCAGCACCGAAGATGTCTAATGGTCATTCTGAAATTAGGAAATTATCAACAAGTTTTGTGTGGACTCTTCATTGTGACTATCATCTCTGTGCTTGCGGAAAAAAAGGTGAGCTAAGGCTATGCATTGATTTTAGGATCATGGACAAAGCCATTTGGATTGATATGCATCATGTACCTAAAATGGAGGAATTGATGGTTGCTCTAGTGGGAGCAAGTTTTGTTTTCCAAGCTTGATATGAGATCAGCGTACCACCAAGTTTTTCTGGCCAAAGAATCAAGATACCCTACGACTTTTGTCACTCCCTGTGGGGTCTCTCAATTTTGCAGTACAGATGATCAACTAAGACAATAGCAAAATGTTGAACAAATCAAGGCTGAATTTTCCCAAACCCTTTCTGGACTACCTCTTACTCATTGGTGATGTAAAACATTTTAAATTCTTGTCCTTTTGAGAACAAATAGAACACCTCACCACAACATTCTACAACATTCTCATCTAATGCAATGGAAAGAATGTCAAACAGTATAAGGAATTATTATGCAGCTTGTATGAACTCCAATCAACTGTCCAACTGAGTGGGATAGTATTATTATTTTTGTGGATCAGGAGGGTTATAGATTGTATTGTATTATAGCTGCATTTATAAAGCACTGACTACGCTTGACAATGCATTAAGGTGCTTTATGTTGGGCAGCACACTACTCTAGAACCTAATGTTAGTTTTCAAATGATTATTGTTGGCTATTGGGACTAGTCCTGGACTTGTAAGGAAATCAGTTCATACTGCCATACTCCGTTCACGAAGCCACAGAGCAGGCAGGGGCCTCTGGGCCGCAATGTGGGTATTGAGGACTTTTGCCTCTGTTGTTCCAAAGTCTGTCTCACTAGGGCTCTGCAAACTGAACCAAGTACAATACCTCACTTGACTCTCAATGGTTGTGAGGCGATCAATCACTGGTTTCTCAGGGAGATAAGGTTTGTGTACTCACCCTTAGGAATCAATACCACCCCATTGCAACACAGCCTTTCCCTTGCAGCAAAAGCAGAGGCTTTTGTTGTTGGCCCTCTTTCAGGTGGATAGCTGTATATCACAGCTCACCCTGAAACTCTGGTAAGAACTTGACTCAAGGCATAGATCACTACAACACCCTTAGTGGGTACTTGCCTCACAGCGTGGCTCACTTTGACACTCTGCTGCATACTTGACACAACTACCACATGCCCGCAGGTGATGATCAGCCAGTGCGGAGGATGCCAGGCACTATCTTTGGACCTCAGTGCTTCAAGGTGGTAGCCACAATTCTTCAGGCATGATGCACCGGAGGGGCACCTATGTTATGTTATGTTATGTTATTTATGGGTTTTCTATAGCGCAACGGCTACTCCAAAGGAGTGTCCCGGCGCTTTGTGCTCCTGACCCAGAAAGGAGACTGAAAAACATAACAACAATAAAAGGAAAACAGAACCCAAGGATAGAGAGACTCTAACCAGAAAATAACCAAGTCTTTAAACCCTTCCTAAAGGCAAGCAGATTAGATGTGGACCGTAAGGACAGCGGTAAAGAATTCCACAACTGAGGGGCCAGGAATCTAAAGGACCGACCCCCCACACGAGCCTTCTTGATACGAGGAACTACAGCAAGAGCCAGTGACTCCGATCTTAAGGAACGTGTCGGCCGTTAAAATCCAGCCTCTTCTGTAGATATTTTGCACCTGTAGCATGCAGGGCTTTGTGGGCTAGTGTCAGGCCCTTGAACATTACCCTCTTCCGTATGGGGAGCCAATGGAGAGATTGCAGCAAGTTCGAGGCACTAGCTTGACGATGCAGGCCAAAAATATCTCGTGCCGCAGCATTCTGGGTCACCTGCAAACGCTGTAAGAGATATTCCGGAAGACCCAGATACAGAATGTTAGCGTAATCCAGTCTGGATCCAATGAGGGCCTGTACAGTTATTCTTCGATGTTCCACAGAAAGCAATGGAAAAAACTTTCGAAGCATCCTGAGGATGCCAAAACATGTTCCTGTGAGAGTTGACACCTTGGATTTGAGCGTAAGCCCGTTGTCAATTTTAATTCCCAGGTTCTTAGCCCATTCAGAAGACTGAGCTGGAGGGATCATGTCGGCAGGCCACCAACCATGCCAATCCGGATCCGATGGACAGCCAAAGAAAAGTATCTCGGATTTATCCGAGTTACACTTGAGGCTGTTCAGTTGGAACCAGTTAAAAACAGCCCCAAGGCACTCACAGATACTTTCCCCATCGAATTCTTCGCTCTTACGGCAGGTGAAGAGAAGCTGGGTGTCGTCAGCATATGAGACGATCTGGGTCCCGTAGGACTCCACCAATGTCGCCAGAGGGGTCATAAAGATGTTAAATAGAGTAGGGCTCAATACTGAGCCCTGAGGAACTCCAACTCCCAATGGCGGCATTTCGGCAGATCCAGGAGAGGCCCAGACCGTTTGTCTGCGGTTGGCTAAGAAAGAACAAAACCAGTTGAGCACCGTCCCCCCTAGACCGATGTCATGTAGTCTTGTGAGGAGATCCTCATGGGGGACGGTGTCAAAAGCCGCCGACAAGTCTAACATAACTAACATCACCCTGCCTCCGGCATCCAGCACCTCCTTCACAATCTCTGAAACTTCCAGGAGCGCAGTCTCAGTACTTAAATTGGGTCGAAAACCCGATTGAGACACGTGGTTACCTGGTATGCTGGACTGGTCCTGACTTAATGACACACTTGCTAGTGCTATGGCTGCCTACGGGCCACAAGCAGGTGGTTATACCAGGTTTAGTTGGGCCAAACACTCGGGCACAAAGGTCCAGAAGCCTTATTAGCTATTTCAGGGGTAAGGGCATAGAATGCATTGTCAAGTCTGGCAGTACCGTGGTTCCAGCGGGTTCAAAGATGGTACTCCTTCAAACTGTGAATTACCTCTTTATGAACATACTATTTATTCTTAATGCATGTTTTTAAAGATCTGGATATAATATCAACTGACCTACTATGGGGAAATGAAAGATGCAGAGGTGCTTTCTCTAAGCTTGCCTCTGGAAGAGGTTGACCTAGGTGCTCTGGATTTTGAGGCATATCACTTGGTAGCGCAACTGCAATGTGTGATGCCCAGGTTGGAGTCAATGGAGTTCCCTAAAGTATTGTGTATAAAAGCAGCCCTAAGCGAATCAGCAGCCGCAGAATATATTATTGGTATTAAAGCCAGTGTTAAGGTGATGCAAGTGCTACTAAAACTGCTAAATATTGCTGATATAGATACTTGATCAGAACTAAACAATGGGTGGTATATACACCAGAAATTTCCTTATGGTTTATGTCTAAATTAACATCATTACACAAATTTGTAAATTACATGACACGGGCTGGGGCCTTGTTATTCCAGGTCGGTCACCTTTAAGATTTAAAAAGTCTTATGACTTGTGGTTGACTAAAAGATAAATAGAAACTGCACCAATGTCAGTTTAGGGGCATGGTGAAACTGAACCAGAGACTGACAATATCCTGCAAATGTTACTGACATAGAGGAGACGGTCTCCTCATAATAACCCATCTATAGAATGTACTTAGGGAAAGTTATGTACTGGGCTTGGTGACCTGAAAGCTAAATGAGAGCTGGATCTAGGAAAAGAAGGATTAACGTGAATGACTGAATGAATGAAGCAATATTTATAGAGCACAAATGTTGCTTCAGAAGAAGCAACCTGGTGCTTACGAGAGACATGTAGGAGCTTGAGGTTACTGCTCACAAACATAACTATTTTTAACTGGGCCAAAACTAAGAAAGATCTGCCAGCCTCCTGCTCTGCGATATCTGTGGATGCACAGGAGGTGGAGATTAAGCATGGGCGAATTTTGCGAATCTGGCGTTCGTGAATTTGCGTATTTGCGAATTCGCAATCTGCAAAATCCGCGAACTCTCGCGAATTTGCGGATTTTTTTTGTGAGTTCGCAAGGGTTTCTGCCAGTTCGCGAGGGTTTTGTACCAGTTCGCAATTGCGAACTTACTTGTCGGCTCGCAACGGTCGCGACTTTGTTGTTTCTACGTCTGGCTCATCATTACAGGTTCACAGCACCCTCTGTTTCACCACTGCCACCCTCTGATTCATCACTGTAGATTATGGGGGGGGGGAAAGCAAGCACACCTGCCCTGCTTCAACTGACATGAATTAATTTCTGGTTCATCACTGTAGATTATGGGGGGAAAAAGCAAGCACACCTGCCCTGCTTCAACTGACATGAATTAATTTGGGGTTAATTAATGTGTCACTGAATTTAAACTTCCTGTCTGGCACCTGCTTCCTTATCTGTAATTTGCTTTCTGTTGCAGTGCAATTTTTTTCCCAGGACCTTTGTGGCCTACTTGTATCTATTCTATGAGCCTGCTGTGAGGGTCAGAGCAGGGTCATAGAATAGTTGCAAGTAGGCAACTGAACTCTGGAGGGGCCCCTCAGGAAGCACTACAGGGAATGGTTACTTATGATGAGTTTGAACTTTTGCACCTGCTGAGTGCTTTCAGTTTGGCAAAACTTGTTTATCTGTGAGGCACTTCCTTCCTCCCCCCCACCCCCCAAAATGGACTCCTTGCAAAAGAAAGTGCAGGCAAATGTCAACCTGAGGAGTTATTCTGATAAAAATCATCATTTTCAGAAGGTTTATGGTGCTTGCTGGTGGATTTCTTGTGCAGAATTGCAAATTTTGTAATTTCGCGAGTGCGAGATTGTTGCTGCCCGCCGCATCTACATGTTCGCAATTGCGAACTCTCGCGATGCGTCGCCAAACTCCCGCGGGATCCCGCACCAAGATCCAAAATGGCGCAGCACTCGCAAAATATCGAGAAAAACAACTCGGCAAACTCTGAATGACGGTAAGTGAACACCGCACGGCGCAATATTGTATCACCAATCAAAAAAATCCACTGCGTGCGAATTTGCGGATTTTCGGTAAATTCGCGAGAGTTCGCGGATTGCGAATTTACCGAAAATCCGCAAAATCCGCGAGCGGAACGGATTTTCCGCCCATGCTTAGTGGAGATTAGATGAATGGGCAACCCTTGCAGGAAAGTCGTGATGGAGCATATCTTGGATGTATCTCGATCCTTTTTGATAGAGTGTTCTGTGAGTGTTCATGATTGCTTTGAACTTTATCCTGGTATTGATTAATAGGCAATTTAGTTCTTTGAGTCCTAGTCTAAAATAATGACATTTGAGGATATTCAGAACAAGCTTTGCTGCAGTATTTTGTACACATTGCAGATGGGACAACACATACTGGGGGTATAATCTAGCCTGGAAGTGATACGTGCATGTGCAATTCCCTTGCGGTTGTCTAGGTGTACGTTTTTTAACAGCTTTCTCGGGGATTTCAATAGACTGAAGCCGGTGGCTTCCTAGGCCTTGACGTGGGGTCTGAAGTAGAGGGAGGTGTCCATCATGACCCTCATGTTCCTAACAGGTTCCTAACAACTGTGGAAGGAGTGGGGGTTGGTCCTAAGTCAGGAGGCCAGAAGCGCAAAGCGCTGAGGGGGTAGGAAGACCCAACATCAAAATTTCCGCTTTATCAAAATTAAGTTGTAGACAACTTTTATGCATCCATTGAGCAATGGACTTGAGGCAACCCTGAAAATCCCCAATTACAGTGTTATTGAGTTGCTGTAAGGATAGTATAAGCTGGGTGTCATCTGTGTAGGAGACGATGTTTATACCCCAACTTTGCTTAACTTGAGCTACCAAGGTCAGATAGATGTTAACCAGAGTTGGGCTTAGAGATGAACCCTGGGGGACACCACCGTTTATGGTTCTAAACAGGGAGGTGAAGAATGAGAGGAAGACTGCCTGTTGCCTATCTGTTAGGAAGGAGTGAAGCCATTTAAAAGTATGGCCCTTGATGCCCACCTCCCCCTGCCTTTGTAAGAGGATCAGGTGAGACACAGTATTAAAGGTGGCACAGAGGTCCAGTAGGATGACCAAAGCCTTCTACCCTGAGTCAAGGTTGCCTCTGATGTGTTTGGTGACTCCAGAAGGGCTGGTTCTGTGAAGATACCCAACTGGAATGAATGTAGAATCTTATTCTATTCCACATAGCAGATGATCTGATGATGCCATGAAGAATTATATTATCGTGCCAAAATGAGGGAGGAAGAAGATGGGTCTTTAGTTGCTCAGTGTGCACAGATTGGCATTAGCTTTCTTTAGTAGTGGGATCACCAATGCCTTTTTCCAATTAAGAGGCAATGCTCCACATTCTAGAGACAGATTGAATAGGGCATTGTTTTGCTGATTAATGGCAGGGGCAGCCTTGATGAACATAAAGAGGGGTCAGTGGTCTAGGGGCAAGCCCAATTTCACTTTATAGATTATTTGCTCCAAGTCTGCTAGAGAGATTGGGTCAAACAAATCAAGTTGTGTCACAGTCTTGTCTGCAGGGGATAAACAGGGGGATGGGGGGTTCGGACTGCTTGCTAAACAGAAAGTAGACATTTTTCTCTACATTTCAGTGGAAAATTAAGGAGAGGTTTTCTGCCAGAGACTAGGAAGAGGGCACACTTTGTTTGCAGGTCTGTAGCATAGTATCCAGAAGCCCCAGTTGCAAGCATGTTCCAGACGTATGCCCAAAATGTAATATTATGGGCTAGCATCATCTCCTTACCCCTAAATGTGCCTTGTAGGCTTAATATCTAGACCCTAACAGGATAAAATGACAAGTAGGTTTACAGATTTAGCACAATTTTAACAAAGAGGGCTATTGCCACAAAATGGAAGTTTTCTCATGCCCCTGACATTATTTCTTTAACATTATATTGGGTTTACATGCAAAGCAGAACAGATGTACTGTATTGAATAATTAACAAGTAACCCAATGAATCTTAATAATGGCAATAAATAAAATAGGTAAAAAGCAAGTGTTAGACCTGGCTTTTTCAGCAGGTTTTCACCCAGACTTTTTTCTTTTTGGCTCTGGACACTTTACCACTGCTGAACAGTGCTAAAGTGCATATGCTCTCTGTGTAGATTGTTAATATGGAATGGTGTTTTCATGATTGGCTTGTTTGACTTAGTACTAAGTCCCTTGTATAGTGCACAGGGTGCCCAGGGATTGTAAGTGAAATGCTGCAAGTGGCCCTGCAACATTGACTGTGCCACCCACTAACCATGGGCGGGAAATCCGTTTCGCTCGCGGATTTTGCGGATTTTCGGTAAATTCGCAATCCGCGAGATTCGCGAATCTCCCGCAAAATCCGCAAATCCGCGAGCAGCGGATTTTGCTCGCACTGTTCGCACTGTTCGCGTGAGTTCGCGCCCCGCGAATAAGTGCAAAATTGCAGAAATACGATCTTAGCAAAACTGAAAGTAACTACTTACCAGGTTCAAAAGTTCAGGCTCATCATTAGTAGCCATTTCCTGTAGTGCTTCCTGAGGGGCCCCTCCAGAGTTCAGTTGCCAGTTGAAACTATTATGTGACACTGCTCTGAACCTCAGAATAGTTACACATATGCCACAAAGGTCCTGAATTACAGCTAAGGGAGACAAGCAGGAGCCAGGCTGGAAGTTCAAATCCATTAATCAGCCCCTAATGCATTATTGTCAGTTGGGGCAGGTTAGGTGTTGTAACTAATTTTGCAACAATGAAAGCACTTAGCAAGTGCAAAAGATCACTAATCAGGAAGCACTAAGGAAGCAGGTGCCAGCTAAAAAAATATTCTGTGACACATTAATCAGCCCCAAATTAATTCAGGTCACTTGAGGCAGGGAAGGTGTGCTTGCGTTGCCACAATAATGTACACTGACTGGACAACCAGAGGGTGCTGTGATGAAACAGAGGGTGGCATGGGTGGGCCAGAGGGTGGCATGAGTAGTCAGAGAGTGGCAGTGGTGACAGAGAGTGGCAGTGATGAAGAAGAGTGTCCCAAACAGGCTGGACACGTAGAAACAACAAGTTCGCGAAACTTGCGACCCGACAGGTAAGTTCGCAATTTGCGACATTGTAAAAAACCCTTGCGAACTGGCAGAAACCCGCGCAAACACACAAAAAAAATCCAGAAATTCGCGAGAATTCGCGGATTTTGCGGATTGCGAGTTCGCAAATCCGCAAAATTCGCGAACGCGAGATTCGCAAAATTCGCCCATGCTTACCACCCACACAAGCAGGCTTGCAAAAGTTTCTCAGACCTGACACTGCAGTGTCTGTGTGCAGTTTGGTACTGCTAGGTCGACCTGGCAAGTGCAGCCACTTTTTTTAACAAAAGGAGGGACCAAGAGGTGTGTTTACCGAGGTCCAGCGTCATTACCCCAAAAGGACTAGTAAGCAAAAAGGATATGTAGTTCCTCTGTGTTAAAAAGGCTGGAGAAGGGGGGGACTAGGGTGTAGTGTGTCAGTGGAGACCACTACATGTATGCAATTAAGAGGAGCTCCCCTTGTCGGAACTAGGGCTCTCACACACCTAGCAAGCTAGATGTCATGCCTCATCATATGAGCCAGCCCCTTGTCAGGTCCGCGCTACAATACCTGACGGGCACCCAAACTGGGGCTCTTTATCGGGGCTATTTTGTTCCTGCCGGTCGGTGCAGTGGGGGTGAGGGGCCTAGTGTGTGTAGATTAGGGGTGGGTGAAATTTGTGTAATCGTGTTACGCAAATCTCTGCAAAACGGTAAAAAATCTCCGCAAACACGTAGAAATTCCACAAACATGCGGAATTGCTTGTTCGCAATGCTTTTTTACTGTTCACAATCGCTGCTTGCGTGCTCGGGGGGGGGGGAATATCTCGCGAACACGCATTTGAGAACGCGAACAAGCAAAACATTTTGCAAAGTCGCGGAACGCAGAATTTTGTGCAATTTCGCATTCTCCGCGAAACGCAAAATTACCCAAATTCCGCAAAATCAGTGAACGGAACGGAATTTACCGCCCAGGCCTAGTGTAGATGTGAAGTGTTGTGAAGATAAAATAGGTCAGTTAGTCCTAAAAAACCTTTATTGGGAAGGTAAACTACCTAGTGTAAAAAAGTTAGAGGGGCTTAGGACTAGTAACAATGTGTCTAGTGGTGTATGCCCTACTCTCAAGTGATAGACATGTTTCGTGCCATTGGAGTCCAATAGATCAGGGCACTTCCTTAGGATCAAGTGATTCGCTATCTACACTACAGAGGTATGTAAAATTCTACATACCCAAATCACAGGTAGTTGACCTACAGTAAAGAAAAAAGGGAAAGGGGACGGAGAGAACATAGTGACATGTTAGAAATACATGATATGTGCAGGCATACTGTGTCCTTACTACCCAACTTGAATATTGTGCTATTTTACAAGCCACACATACTAGTGGGTCAACCAATGGACACTTGATGTAGTCCCTGAATCAAGCTGTGTGGGACAGTGAACTAGGCACAGTTATCTCAGTATCAAGTGCTTAGTGTGATATAGAATATCAAATAAATGTACATATAAAGCAAGGATGGTGGCATCTAGGTAACGGATTTTGTCAGGACAATGGTGTGACTCACCTGGTCTGTAAGTAAGATATATTTGCAACAGTATGTCAGCTGTATGAAAAGGACACCGATTGGGTCCTAGGGAAAGGATGAGATGAATTAAGGGAGTTCAAGACTGCTGGTGTGTGCAAGTTCCAGCCATTCGGCCGATAGGCGAGTACTAGAGGGGTGTATTAGCACTACCGGACAGTCGCCGGTAACCTGGACCCTTCAGAGGACCCCACCCGTGATGTAGAGTGAGGCTAGCAGTATCCCCCTAGTGCCTCGTGAGCACCCACGGATCCGCCGGGCACCCAAGAGAACCAGGGGGCCCAATGAACACGGGAAACACCTCAGGACACAGGAGGACACTTGCTAAAAGCCCGAGGCCACACACAGATGAAAGGAAGTCACTGTAGCAGGGTCGGGGAACGAAGATGCGGCCGCGCACACTCAAATCCAGTAGCACAATGATCGCCGGGGATATGCCAGGTTGGCGAGTACAGTACTAGAGGGGTGTGTCTGCACTAGCGGATGGTGGCCGGTACCTATAACCTCTAGAGGACCCCACCCGTGGTGTAGAGTGAGGCGAGCGGTATCCCCCCCCAGTGCCGCGCGAGACCCCTCGGATCCACCAAGCACCCAAGGAACCAGGGGACCCAAGAACTCGGGGAACACCGCGGGACATAGGAGGACACCCTCAAAACCCCGGGGCCACACACAGATGCCAAGGAGTCACAGTAGCAGGGTCGGGGAACGGAGACGCGGTCGCGCACACTTAGTTCCAATAGCAGAAATGATCGCCGAGGATGTGTTAGAGTTGTAATCACTCCCAGGCGAGTTAACCCTCCTTCCATTTAGACCTACCCTGCGGCCAACACTGGGTTGGTGGCAGGAAGCGGGCCAGCAATGTATTAGTAGTGAGCCGCCTAATGACGTCCGTGTAATCCGGGCGGTTCCAGTGACGTGGGTTGAATCCCGTGGGACGACGTTAGTGTGTAGTAGGCGGCTGCTCTGAGAAGGTCTTAGCAGAATGTAGGTCTATGGGGCAGCCATATTAGGATGTGCCAGAATGTGTGTAACTCAATAAGGAGTGCTGCTTGTAAGAAGCGGTATTAAAAGTGCTTAAAGCAGCAAAAGGGGTCTTAGTTGGGCGTTGACTGTGAAGTGGAAAGCATAGTTGGCTGGAGGTTCTCAGACCAGACACTGCAGTGTCTATGTGCAGTTTGGTACTGCTAGGTCGACCTGGCCAGTGCAGCCACTTGTCAGGCCCTAAACATCCTTTTTAATACACATGAGTCACCCCTAAGGAAGGCCCAAGGTACCCCTGTAGGCACTGTGCAGCGTTTGTGAAAGGTAGAACATGTTTTGATGTGTGTAGTATGTCCTGATAGTGAACTACAGGGAATTTAATTTTTCACTATTGAAAGGCTATCTGACTCATAGGAAAGAATGGGAGTTTATTTATACCATTTTATAAATATAACTTCCCATTGGGACAAGATAGGAAGGTGAAGTTTAGTACGCCTGAACTCAGAATCTAAAGCTGCATCTTTTAGTAAGGATGATTTTTACATTTCTGTTATAAAGTAGGTATTTTCTTGCGTAGCCATTCTGTGTGCCTCCGCTGGTTTGTGGATTGACTGTCTGGCTTTGGAGTGACAGGGGCTGGGGATGTGCATTCACTGTAGACACCCACTGGGGGGGTTGAGGTGTGTCCTGCCTTTCCTGGATGAGTCGGACTGGGCTGAAAACACCTGGGCTGCAATTATGGTAGGGGAAGGAGATTTCCTTTCACCTGAATGGGTCTGGTCTGCCTTACACAATCATGCCTCCACCTCCTGCGGGGAAGCTGGACCAGAGAGGACAGAATTGGTTTTGACTGAGCACTGAGCCTCTCTGCCACAAGAGAACAAATGAAAATGTTGTATAAATATTGGGCCCCAAACCCCAGAACTTTAGATTACTTCTGGACTCAAGAGGAACCTCTGCCCGGGAAAAAAGCTGTGAAAGCGGATGGAGAGGTACTTCCCCTTTGCTGTGTACTGTCTGGGGTTGGCCTGCAGTGGCTGTTTCTGACAAGGAGATGACACAGACTTTGCTGTGTATCCTGCTTGAAGAAGATCTCTAAAGGCTTAAAGTAGAGCTTGCCTCCTATCCTGAAGCTTGAGAGCCACAAAGACTTCACCACCAGCTTCCCTGAACATCCTTACTGGGGGCTTTTGACCTGCCAAGAGGAGCCTGTAACTGTGTTGGGCCTCTGGAGGTTTTTCCTGCTGTTGGGAGCTGAAAAAGTTACACAACTTTGAGAAACACAACTCATCTGCACCTCTTTCCGATGCATCGCCAAAGAAAATGATGCTGCGCCTGCCTTCGGCTGGAGAAACCACCACACGCCGAATCCCGTGCATTGATCTCCGAAGTCTGAGATCATTGAACCGATTCCGATGGAGGCACTGCTGTGCGGCCGCAAGAACTAATGCATCGTGGGACCATGGCTGCAGAAATCAATGCAGCACCGTTGCCGCAGCTGCATCATGAACCGACTCATCCCCGATCCCCACGCATCACAATGGGGTGCCAAGTCCACAAGGACACCGGGACCGCAGTAAGAAACCGACGCATCCCCTCCTGCGCAGTAAGAAACCGACCCATCACCTCCCCTTCAGTAAGGAACCAATGCTTAACCTCCCCAGCGTGGCATTCAGGAACTGACACATCACCGCTTCTGGTGTAAGGAACCAAAACATCACCTTCCCTGGGTCTATGGAACTGAAGCAGCACCTTCCCTGCGCTGTTTTTGTTTATGATTGTGACGCATTCAAGGTACTTTTTGTTGAAAGTGTTGCATCTGTAGTTTGCTATGGGCAGAACTGTTTTTACTTTCTAAGAAGTACATCTTGATTACTGTATTGTGGATTTTTGTCGTTTTAGTCTTGTTTGGTTTACATAAAGATTACTTATTTTTCTAAACTGGAGTGGTGTCCATTTGTAGTGTGTTCACTGTATTACTGTATGTGTGGACAAATGCTTTAGATACTGCCTCTGAGATAAGCCTCTCTACTCATGTCAAGCCACCAAGGGGGTGAGCAGGGTTTATTTTAGAAGTGTATCCCCCTCACCCTGACTAGGGAGAAGATTCCCTACTTGGACAAAGGTGCAAACCATTGCCAGTTAGAAACCCCATTTCTAACTGCAAGGGTTTGATTGTAAGGGGTAGGTGGGTTCATACTGTTGAACAATCTATTACACATAACTACTTTAATCCTACTTCTGTGATCAGAGGCAGTGAAGTTTAACATTTGCGACATTTCCTCAAATTATAATCATTTTCAAAGGGTTATCATAGGTACGTTGGAAATCTGCTTTGAGGCAACATTAACACATGTGGTAAACATTATAAAACCAATACAGAGACAAATGCTGCAACACATCTATCAGTCAAATGGTGCAACAATCTTCAATTCTTCTTTGGAGATAAGATGGTGAGTATTAAATACTCAATACAGAACACCCTGGGTCTTATACAAAAGAGTGAGAGAGGAGTGAGTCAACCAAACGAAGCAAAAACTAGAGTACCAGTCTTCCGAGTGGGAGCGAGACGTCCTTCTACCAAGACCCATCAATCACCCAATGTGATGTCTCATCATCTGGGTTTAGGTATCATCCCATCAAGGAAAACCGATCTGTGAATTGATCGGAAAAAACCTTGACTAAGAGGAAGACTATGGGTTGACTGGTCACCCTACATAGTACTTGCTCACATCCAGAGACTCACTTAAGGAGGTGAGAGGATCAGGAGGGTATAGGTAGAGAATGTGAAATGTGCAGCGCAAAATAAAGTGAAAAAGTGGTGTTCTAAAAATGACTAAGAAGTACTTATAACAATTTTATTCATCAAGCCCCCTTGCCATTATTAAAAAGCAGAGTGCTGACGCTTGTTGTTTCCAAGACGTCAAACAGTGTAAAAGGTTGACATGTTTCTGCCCTCGTTAAGATCTAACTGTATCGGGGCATTCTTCAGGACCAAGCTATAAACAAGTACAGCTGCTGCTACAAAAAGTGAAAAGTATAATAGTGCAAAAATAATGTACAGATACTCCACCGGTAATGTCCAAATTGAATGATTAAGGATACATTAACCGGAACCTGTAATAGATAAAAAACATCATGTATGTGTCAAACAATGCTCCATAAATTACACTCACTCTTACTCACTCTGTACTTGCGTCAAAGGACGCTTGCGCATTTCTAATTATGTGGTGATACTCAAAAAATGGTTTATCACTTACCCATAACAATTGGGTGTCGCCCTCACCTCTACCTGGCACACTACTCAGGGAAGGGGGCCCGCTCTAAAATAAGGACAAAAAAACATATAGTCAGTGATGTATCTACATCACGACCACAACGTCTTATGTTTACTGCACTCGCCCCTGGCTAGGGCCAATAAACGGTACAGCGCATCAGATCCAATCCACAAGGGGTACCCATCATTAATCTAAGCCACCACTAGTCAAGGGGTGTCACGTGGTGTTCTCTCCATGATAGCACATGTTTACCCACGTCACCCCTCTTGGTATTACATAAACCTCTCTGTCTAAGGTAACCTGCTATTGATTAAAAAAGCAAGTAGACACAGTTTGCTATTGATTAGAAAAGCAAGTAAACACAGTTTAAACCAGAGAGAAGTATAGGCTGAAACCTGGCTAGATTTCTAATGGGGCAACCAGTTCCCACCAATGATCCAGCGTTCACCTGCTCGAACAACAGAGTCTCGGTATCTCTTGTAAAAGAGACTCACCTATCCGTCGGTACCCCGGGCCGTAAGGAGTAATGACCGGAGGTACCGACGTTTTTCTTCTGTGATGTTTTAAAGCGGATCGGCAGGCTTTCCCGCGTCGCGGGGTCCTCTTCGCATCGGGCGTCCGCGGCTATGCCTGCAGTGCTACGTTGGTACCGCGCATGCGCACGGCGACATGCACTACACCTGATATGCCCGGCCCAGATTGCGCATGCGCAAGGCACCAGACACTGTACAACGGACATGCTCAGTAAGTGAAACATAGTACTGAGCGTGCCCGAGTCCGTGCCACTGTTCTCTACATGCCTTGGATTTGTTCTCATTATTCTTCATTATATATCGATGTCAACTCGCTGTGAGAGCATGGGCAAGAACAGCAAGGGTGGGACAGAGACTCTTATCCCTAATAAGATGTTCACCAGCACTTGCTTATTATTGTGAAGTCCTTATCATAGGGTAAATACCCATTGGCTTCGCTCACTCTCATTCTAGTATGTAGGGATTTTGCCTGATGTTAACCTACAGTCTGTGAATAATACTATTTGTCACAAATGAGATTAAGTGGTGAGTAATGCGTATTAAATAAATTAAGTATCTGGTGGAGATTTTGTACTTGAAAAAGTGGCAGCCTCAATAGTCTGCAATAGGTTCTAGAACGTCTCTCTATAAAAGGTGTTATTCTTTAGAGTAATTGTAAGGATTCGTGAGATTGCATCAGGTATTTGTACTCCTCAGCATAGGGACAAATGACAGATTACCTCCCCTACTAATAACATGGCAATGTTATACCTAGGAGGTTACTATATGTCAATACCACCATGGTTGATGTTGCTCAGATACCATGTAGATGTATACAGAAAGCGGTATTTTCTGCGATATGATGGTTTCATTTATTGTAATGCCAGCCACGGAATCTCTTCGTTGAGCCCATCCACATCTGTATGTAGTCGGAACACCCAGCGCTGTTCGCGCTGTAGGAGAAATTTTTGAATATCCGTGATGTGAGTGGGAATAAACGGTTTCTCTAGAATCACCCAGTGTAGTTCTGTATCCGAGTGTCCTGCCTCTATATAGTGATCAGTTAGTTTGGTGGCACTTTTCTTGCACCAAATAGTACTACGGTGTTCGGAAATTCTCACCTTGATCTTTCTAGATGTCATCCCTATATATCTCTTTTTACAGGGACAAGTGATAAGGTAGATGACCCTCTCAGTGTTGCAGTTTGTGTGTTTGTTTAGGGTCCAGGGCCTGGCCGTCCCTATGTCTACCTCAGTGGTATGACTGGTCAGTGGGCAAACCGAACAGTTATCACATGGGAAGTGACCCATCACAGGTGGCAATCCCCATATTCCTGGTTCCGTGGGGTCCTGCTTGGGTTCACGTGGTCTCGTATGTACCAACCGATCTTTGACATTCATACTTCTTTTGAATGCGAAAAGCGGAGGGGGTAATGTCTTCCAATGTTTTAGGATACTCTTCTTCACGGCATTTGAATGTCCTGAGAAGGTGGTTACTCATGTCATCCTTTGTGTATCTGTTTCATCATTAGGTGTTAATCTGGGTTCCAGTAGCGCGTCTCTATTATTGTTAGACGCTCTTTTCAATGAGGTTTTGATTGTTTTCTTCGGGTACTGCCGTTCCTGCAATTGTACAGAGAGTGCTGCTGCATGTTCTTTGTATTTCGCACTGTCAGAACAGTTCCGCCGAACTCTCAGAAACTGTCCAAAGGGCAGATTTTCGCGAAGTGCCTGGGGGTGATAACTCTGAAAATGTAATAGTGAGTTCCTCGCCATTGGTTTTCTATATAGTTCAGTACTCAGATGCCCATTCTGAGAGTAGATGTTAACATCCAGAAATGGGAGATTTTCCTTGGAGAATTCACAGGTAAAATTCAGGAATTGGTTCCGATGGTTCAACCAATGGTGAAATTCTTTTATAGTCTCAGCTGTTCCTCTCCAGATGACTAGGACGTCATCTATGTAACGTTTCCAAGTCACAATGTGGCTCAGAAATGGATTAGTGTTACAAAGTATATGAGTCTGCTCAAAATGATGAACATAGAGGTTCGCCAGCGATGGAGCAAAAACACTGCCCATGGATGTGCCAGATACTTGGAGAAACAGGTCTTTACCAAACTGAAAAAAGTTCTCTTTCATGGCTATGGATGCACATGCCATAATGAAACTGACCGGAGTCATGTTGTCCAAATCAGTCTGTAGCAGGAGTGTTTCTATCACAGAGAGAGTTTCACATGAGGTATACAAGTATACAAGGACTCTACGTCGAAAGACACAAGGAAATCCTGGTCTTCATCATACTGCATGGTCGTTAGTAGACGTAATAGATCTTTGGTGTCCTGAATGTATGTTGGCATTTGTTTTACTAGAGGTTTCAAGAAAAAATCCACAAATGTCGATAGGAGTTCCAATAAGGAGCCTATCCCCGAGATAATGGGCCTTCCTGGAGGAGGTGTAACTCCTTTGTGTATCTTTGGTAAGATGTAAAAGTAAGGAACCACCGGGTGTGTGGTAACCAGATACGCTGCCTCTTGATCAGTAATCCAATCCTCCTCTTTGGCTTCTTCTACCATTCTCTTGATAACAGCACTGAGTCTATGAGTGGGGTCCATTTTTAGAGGACAATAGAATTTCTTATTATCCAGTTGTCTCTTGCACTCATTTTCGTATGTGTCTGTATCAAGGATCACGGTCGCTCCCCCCTTGTCGGCGGGTTTGATGACAATTGACTGAGGTGAGTATTAAATAACATGTTGGAGAATCTCACCTCTAGTAGCACTGAACCATGTTGCAGTGATTAAGAGCCACGATTTAATGGACATCCTATGACTGGAACTCTTTAGATCAAGTAGATGTACTGAAACAGACTTCCAGAGATATAGGGATATTTATGATCTGAAAAATAAAAACATTATAGTTCTGATTTTGATAGCTTCCTACAATATTTATGTTAGCGCTTGGGTCCCCCACCAACATATTTCGCACTATATACATGTGATGATCATGGCATTACTTGGTGGAAGTAAGAATCAGACCAGCCTTCTAGGTGATCCTGTGTCTATTTTTATTTGTTCTCTGCATCCACTGGAACCAATATCTAAATCAAAAGGTACAACACAGTGATATTCCACTCATCATAAAAGGTTGAATTTACCGGAGTATTAAAAGAATGTGGGAAGGATATTATACTTCATACATGAGTCCTTCACTGATCTGGGATTTCAGGGCAAAGCGCTGACCTACTTTTTAAAAGAGCAGTCTTTTCAAGAAATATCGCATCCTTTTGCTCCTTCCCAAAGACCACTGGTACATGGCGTTCCCCAGGGCTCAGCACTCAGCCCACTCTTTTTAACATTTAAGTCAGACCCCTGGCTGAGATAGTGAAATCCTTCGGAATCTCACTAGTGTTGTATGCTGATGACACTTAGCTGCTTATCTCACAGCCAGCAGAGTTGACTAGCGGCTGTGGCAAGTTTTATAACTGTTTAGCAGCGGTCGCTTGATGGATTCAAGACAACTGTTTGAAACTTAACACCAGTAAAACGGATATCCTTCTGTTGGGCAGACAGAGCCATCTTTGGAGTGAGCAATAGTGGCCGGATATATTAGGGCCACCGTACCTAAATGGGTCGTGAAAAATCTTGGGTTGTGGCTGGATAATTCTTTATTCTGTGAAACCCAATTCAAGACCTTAGCAGTTCAATGCTTTGGCATCGTGAGGAACGTCAGGCCCATTAGTGGACTCTTTTACCGGCAATTACGCCAAACGAGTGTCGAATTCCTTGTCATCTCTCATCTAGATTACTGCAACATCTTCTATCTGGATTCAGAAACTCTGTTCTGAACCATAGGCAGGTTGTCCAAAACGCTGCAGCCAGACTTCTTTTTTCCCTCCCAAATTTCAGCTCTGCCTCCCATTATCTGGGCAAGCTCCATTGGCTACCTACTGGATAACGCACAAAGTTCAAAGCCCTATGTATCTCCCACAAAATCCTATATAATCCAGTCTACCCACCTGAATGTACTCTATAGGCCCTCCAGAGAACTAAGCTTGGTTGTTCTAAACCTGGCTCACCTTACCCAATTACGTCAGAGGCGAAATGGGAAGCTGCTTTTTTCATGTCTTAGACCCGAACTTATGGAATTCTAGGCCATCCCACCTCAGAAAGATTTGAGATCACTTACAATACAGTTGAATACCCGGCTATTCTCAAAACTCAGCCAAGGATCGTATTGACCTGCCACTGCTTTGTCCCTTCTGTGAGTAGCACCAGGTGGCACCTTCTGGGGCAGCTGTGCACTTTAGAAATCATTTTAACATACCATGAGTGCAGTTGATGGTGGGAAGAGAAATGGCTATGAAAATATGTAGCACAAGATGATCTCGGAGTAAGTCTTTCATCTCTGTCAACCTCCCAGTATAAAATTCATTAAGAATTGACTTCCTGGCAGCGGTGACTGAGCCACCTCACTGCAAAGTCTACATGAAGATAATTTTGGTTAAAAAAAGCAACCTTTGCAGTGTGCAAGTCTTACATACTTGACACAAGGAAATCCTGGTCTTCATCATACTGCATGGTCGTTAGTAGACGTAATAGATCTTTGGTGTCCTGAATGTATGTTGGCATTTGTTTTACTAGAGGTTTCAAGAAAAAATCCACAAATGTCGATAGGAGTTCCAATAAGGAGCCTATCCCCGAGATAATGGGCCTTCCTGGAGGAGGTGTAACTCCTTTGTGTATCTTTGGTAAGATGTAAAAGTAAGGAACCACCGGGTGTGTGGTAACCAGATACGCTGCCTCTTGATCAGTAATCCAATCCTTCTCTTTGGCTTCTTCTACCATTCTCTTGATAACAGCACTGAGTCTATGAGTGGGGTCCATTTTTAGAGGACGATAGAATTTCTTATTATCCAGTTGTCTCTTGCACTCATTTTCGTATGTGTCTGTATCAAGGATCACGGTCGCTCCCCCCTTGTCGGCGGGTTTGATGACAATTGACTGAGGTGAGTATTAAATAACATGTTGGAGAATCTCACCTCTAGTAGCACTGAACCATGTTGCAGTGATTAAGAGCCACGATTTAATGGACATCCTATGACTGGAACTCTTTAGATCAAGTAGATGTACTGAAACAGACTTCCAGAGATATAGGGATATTTATGATCTGAAAAATAAAAACATTATAGTTCTGATTTTGATAGCTTCCTACAATATTTATGTTAGCGCTTGGGTCCCCCACCAACATATTTCGCACTATATACATGTGATGATCATGGCATTACTTGGTGGAAGTAAGAATCAGACCAGCCTTCTAGGTGATCCTGTGTCTATTTTTATTTGTTCTCTGCATCCACTGGAACCAATATCTAAATCAAAAGGTACAACACAGTGATATTCCACTCATCATAAAAGGTTGAATTTACCGGAGTATTAAAAGAATGTGGGAAGGATATTATACTTCATACATGAGTCCTTCACTGATCTGGGATTTCAGGGCAAAGCGCTGACCTACTTTTTAAAAGAGCAGTCTTTTCAAGAAATATCGCATCCTTTTGCTCCTTCCCAAAGACCACTGGTACATGGCGTTCCCCAGGGCTCGGCACTCAGCCCACTCTTTTTAACATTTAAGTCAGACCCCTGGCTGAGATAGTGAAATCCTTCGGAATCTCACTAGTGTTGTATGCTGATGACACTTAGCTGCTTATCTCACAGCCAGCAGAGTTGACTAGCGGCTGTGGCAAGTTTTATAACTGTTTAGCAGCGGTCGCTTGATGGATTCAAGACAACTGTTTGAAACTTAACACCAGTAAAACGGATATCCTTCTGTTGGGCAGACAGAGCCATCTTTGGAGTGAGCAATAGTGGCCGGATATATTAGGGCCACCGTACCTAAATGGGTCGTGAAAAATCTTGGGTTGTGGCTGGATAATTCTTTATTCTGTGAAACCCAATTCAAGACCTTAGCAGTTCAATGCTTTGGCATCGTCAGGAACGTCAGGCCCATTAGTGGACTCTTTTACCGGCAATTACGCCAAACGAGTGTCGAATTCCTTGTCATCTCTCATCTAGATTACTGCAACATCTTCTATCTGGATTCAGAAACTCTGTTCTGAACCATAGGCAGGTTGTCCAAAACGCTGCAGCCAGACTTCTTTTTTCCCTCCCACATTTCAGCTCTGCCTCCCATTATCTGGGCAAGCTCCATTGGCTACCTACTGGATAACGCACAAAGTTCAAAGCCCTATGTATCTCCCACAAAATCCTATATAATCCAGTCTACCCACCTTAATGTACTCTATAGGCCCTCCAGAGAACTAAGCTTGGTTGTTCTAAACCTGGCTCACCTTACCCAATTACGTCAGAGGCGAAATGGGAAGCTGCTTTTTTCATGTCTTAGACTCGAACTTATGGAATTCTAGGCCATCCCACCTCAGAAAGATTTGAGATCACTTACAATACAGTTGAATACCCGGCTATTCTCAAAACTCAGCCAAGGATCGTATTGACCTGCCACTGCTTTGTCCCTTCTGTGAGTAGCACCAGGTGGCACCTTCTGGGGCAGCTGTGCACTTTAGAAATCATTTTAACATACCATGAGTGCAGTTGATGGTGGGAAGAGAAATGGCTATGAAAATATGTAGCACAAGATGATCTCGGAGTAAGTCTTTCATCTCTGTCAACCTCCCAGTATAAAATTCATTAAGAATTGACTTCCTGGCAGCGGTGACTGAGCCACCTCACTGCAAAGTCTACATGAAGATAATTTTGGTTAAAAAAAGCAACCTTTGCAGTGTGCAAGTCTTACATACTTGAATATAAATATCTCACATGAAAAGCCACATTGCAAGAAGATGTCAGAGAATTACAAAATTCAACACCACCATAGAGTTGCAATATTTTCTTATGTTAGTGGGAACAGTGGTGTCTTAATTGGTGGTATCTGAGTTAGTCATCTGGTACACTATATGAGTCAAAATAATACTAATAAAATGAATATTTTTATATGGCGTTCATTATTCCAGTTTAAATAGTATAACACTATTGTTGAATTAGGCTTTTCTGATATTCAATCACATTGAATTCAGTACATCAACTTGAGAAGGATGATAGACTTGGATAGGGAGGAAATGCTTAGGTGGCCCTAATGGGAATCACATCCTATCAGATGCCATCATCAAAGGTGAAACTAAATGTGCCTTGTCTTTGGAAAGCCAGGAGAAAAGCCAACCAAAGGCCTACTGCCTTTCCGGTACTGCTGAACAGTGATGCCAGTTGCATAACTCCAGCCCCTGATCAACCTGACTCACTACTGATACGTTTTTTGGACTTCTCTCCAGGATGCAGCCTGGGAGAGAGTTCTCAAGAACCTCCTGCACAAAGTACTTAGTCAATATATCAACATAAACAGATAACCAGATGGACGTCCGCCTCCCACAACTCGCTGAGACCCTCACTGGATTAATTGGGGGATCCCTGAACCTTCTTTCATCATGAATAGACACACTAGTAGTTACTATGAAAGTAAACATAATACCAGCAATGGTATTTTGTCAGCAGACAGGGCAATAGAAAATCTGGTAACATTATGACAATACTGTGGGATTTCTCAACATTCCCCAACCCCTCCCTTCGTAGCTGATTAAGATAGTCATAGTACCAAAAAGGGGCCTCTTGGAGTTTAATAAATGGTTCAAACTTAGTTACCTTTTCTGAACATTGGAAGCAGCGTTCAATAGAGACAGCAGCTGCTGCTCCTGTATCTGCTTTTCAACTGCTATATCATTGATTCTGACAGATGCTTGGCAGTTCGGGCTGGACTGTTCCCATGAGGAGCAGGGTCAGTGCTGATTTGCATATGTCCAAACTGAGTGGCGTAGTGGGCAAAAGAATGATGGATTTAAGTCAGATCTCTTGACTAGGGATAAATATTTGATTCATTCAGCATTCTGTCCATCATTTGTTGCCACAGCACTCACCCAAAATAAAGACTGGATTGCCCAGTAGCGTTTTGCCTACCTTGTCAGACAACATTGTTCTATCCTCCTCCCACCACAGTTTATGCTTTCAACTAATTATCCTCTCTCTCTAAGCCATGATAACTTTCAATGATTGTTGAACATAAGAGTTCTCTAGATTCCATCATTGGTGCTAAAGAGAGCATTTATAGACAGATGTAAACCATGGTACGGGGAGACTAATATGAACTGCGACATCTATATATCCTGCAATCATTCATCCCTTGGTCATTCTTTAAAACTGGTTCAGTCATTAGTACTCCATGAGATTGACTACAGTAATCTCTTCCTCACAGGTATACCATGAGGTCAAGCTGGCCCCAATAAAATCCAGACTCACTCTGCAGTTCTAAACCCCATACATTTCACTTAACATCCCAGTGCTAAAAGCCCAGTATTGATTCTCCTTCGAGTCCAGATGTGGCTTCAAAGCTGCTTACCAGCCTACAATGTGTTAATCTCACTTGCACATATACCTCTCTCATAATTTACTGGTGGTGAAACCTCCTTTTGGGGAAATAAACCACTATGCAGGGAGACCCCTGGTTTGGGGAAAAAAAATGCAAGTAGTTTGCAGTGCCCAGAATATATCTTGAATTTTATCCACTCTGACTTATAATAATATTGTAGGAAATTGGGGACTGGTTAAGGTGAGGGAAACCCTACTCAAGCAGCAACCACAATTCTTGTCAGGGAAAAACATAAACAACCCCCAAATTAATCTGTGTAACCGTCTGGTAGCTTGGCACAAAGGAATCCGGCTTATTTTAGAGGTGATATGTGAAGTATTTATGCAGCACATCAAACAGTAATAAAGCAAAAACACAACCCAAGAAAAATCCCACACAAATTTAGAAAAATAGAGTACAATTTAATAAATTATTTAAAACAAAAACTACAAAATCAAATTAGTAGAACCGGAGATATGTAGTTTTATAGTTTAAGTGAATACTGTGCTAATAAAGTACAAAATGCCAGCTTGGGTTATTGGGTGGTGCTGGACCAAGACAAAGTGACAAATTCAGACCAACCGTAATGAAGAGCAGGTCAGATGTTGGGACCAATTTAGGACCACTGAACAAAGTACCTTATTTCCTTGGTGCGCAGTTTACACTGCGTTGCTTTGTGAGGCTTGGCATCTTTGGGTCTGATGAAACTGTGTGGTGAAGCACTGTGTCATCCTGTGCCGTTCCGGTGAGATGTGCAACGAAGATTGGTGGGGTTTTGCGTTGCTCTACATCAGTTCCAGTGAATCTAGCAGCTGTGCAGTGAGGCTTCGCAGCGCTTAGGACAGGTCCAATGGGGACCAAAACTGGGCTGGCGTAGCACCATTATTCCCACTTCCAAGGGTCCAAGACCGGGGAAATACCACTTGGGGGGTTAGGACTCACAGTAGGCAGATCCAGGGTTCAAGATGGTTAGAGCCTTTTCAATCCTTGAGGTTCTGATCAGTAGGCCAGCCAGCCAGCTTTTTGAGTCACTATGGTGGTCCGGGGTTTGAGATGCAGGTCCGGTCTTTCTCATTCAGGCAGCAGAGCAACAGTCTTTCTTCTAAGACTGTCACAGGTCCGGATGTGTACTGAAGAGTTGGGTCAGAGGGGCCAATATTTATACTTTGTGCCAGCTTTGAAGCAGAAGAAGCTTCTAGAGGTTTCCAACCCACACAGTTCTTGAAATTTCGTGCCTCCCTGCCCTGGACCCAGCTTGTCTGGGGACACAATGGACTAGTCTGAACCCCTTTGTGAGTATGCAGAGGCAGAGTATTCATGATATGCAGTTGTGGTAGGTGACTGCTCGAATTCTCTCTCAAATCGGAGTTTGTCCATACAGCCAACAACCTATTCCCCCTTTGTCACAGTGTCTGGGAGCAATACATGAAGACCAACTGCCAGCTACTCATATTTATGTGACCCAGGATACAGGCCGCAGACACTAGTGAATAAAGATGGCATTTTCAGAATTGTGACATAAAATCCAACTTTACCATTAAAGAGGGATTTAAGTTGCAATCCTTTAGACACCAAACCTGACATTCCAACTTCTCTCAATTAAGTGCCATCATGTATTAAATGTAATGAGGTAACCCAATGTTATCCTATGGAACAGGTAGGCCTTACAGTATTGAAAACTAAATGTTAGAGTCCTTCACTACCATGACGTTTTAGACTTAAAAATACATGTCCAACTTTCTAAACAGACTGCACCCTGCCTACTGGGCTATGTAGGGCCTACCCACCCTAGGGGTGATTTATATGTATTAAAAAGGCAGTGTAAAACTGCACACAAAGACTGCAATGGCAGACCTGAGACATGTTTGAAAGGCTACTTAAGTGGGTGGCACAATGAATGCTGCGTTCCCACTAGTAGCTTTTAATTTACAACCAGGGGTACCTGTAGTACTAATTTTCTAGGAATTTACAAGTAAATTAAATGTGCCAATGAGGTGTAAGCCAATTCAACCAAGTTTAATGGACGGAATACAAGCAGTTTAGCAGTGGAGAAGTGTGCACAGTCCTTTAAGGCAACAACCAATGGACTCAAAAAGCAGGCGGGTTAAGCCAAAAGGTTTGGGGGATGACCTTGCAGAGAGGAACAAGTCCAACAACTATTATCCCCAAGCCCTTACTCTGGAACTCTGCTCTTACCTATTGACAGTTCATTTTATTTCCCTCGTTAATCATCTGAAGATGGACCATTTCTGACCATCATTTGTGACCTGGAAATGCCACTTGGCATTTCCTTCACTGAAGCTCTTCAGCTTAACTCATTTTAAACAAACCAGCTATTTCTTTATTCTTCACACATTAACATGCTTTACGTAATATTCGCTCTGTCTATTTTAAACTTGTCTCAATACTACAAAATTATGCGAACTTTGAAATGTGATTTTTAATGCATTGCCATTCCTTGCTTACTTTGTTGTCTAGAATTCTAGCCATGTTGTGCTATACCAAACTACAAATGAATATATAGAATTGTCCTTATTCATCTTTAATCCACAATCCGCATCTGCAGACATCTCCGCCTGCATATCAGATTTTAGTCCCTCCCAGTAAATCTTTGACTAGTGGTGGGAGAGCATTTATGGGCGCTTCATCAGCAAAGACTGGTTATCTTACAGAAATGTGTGGATCTGTGAAGATTCGCAAACATTTGCTGTTCTTTCCATCGTGCAAAATTACTCCTATTAGGTGCTGAAGTAGCTCCCTTTTCCGAGTGGGAAAGGGAATGATTTCATCGTCATCTTTCGTGGATGTTTAGGGGAGAGATTTTCCATGGTGTAGTGTTTGTCGTTAATTAATCGAAACCACTAAAATGCTAAAATCAATTTAAGTGCGTTCGTAAGTGTGCAGATTTGACACATTTCTGAAAGTCAGACCCACTTATTTTTAAATAAATTGATATGTTGTTGAGGATGAATACAGAATGTTATCCTTTATCTTTCTCAGTGTTTGTACATTTTATTTCAGACAAAAGCAAAAACGCCTGGAGCGTTGTGAACAATACTAGTTTCATGTAAGACAATTAAGTGTAACCTTCAAACTTTCTTTTTCGACTTTCCCTCTGTTATCAGCCATGCAAATGTCTGAATGATAATGCGAATGCTCAGCACGGCTTTGAATTGTCAGTAGAGCAAGCCTACTCTTTGAGGTTATAGTTGCCGGAATGAAAAAGATAACACTGTTATCAGAGTTTTGTAGTGTAACCAATTTGTGTCTGCACACACCGAACACGTTTCTTAATAGACTGCTGATAGTGGAACAGGGAGAACAATTTCATCCCTTCAAAAACAATTTTAAATGTCTCTGCTGGTTCGGGTGTACCCTGAACTTGTTCGTCTTATACTATGAAGATATACTTTAGCAAAATACATTTCGGCTGTTCAAACACATTCCTCTCTAGGAAACCAACATTAATGATTCATTTGCATGAGTAAAATAAGAATTGAACTCTGAGGTTTATGTTTGGGCAGTTTAGGGTCACTGCTAAACAACAGTTAAGATTCTGTTTCTGATGAAGGCCTAATGTATACAAAGGTTATTGTGGGTTTCGATATGTACATTATAAGAAAAAGAAGTATCTTTTCGAGGTTGTATTCTAAAGTTGTTCACTTGTTTGGAGTACATTTCCAACTTTGGGAGCATTTATGCAGAATGCCAAGAGAACTCCTGCAAAGCAAATTGTCGTAGAGTTCTGAAAGTATTCCTTCTCCTCAAAATATGCCTTATGGGTTTTCTATTATATGTAAAACCTGCATGCGTTAATAATGTCCTCCCTTGAATTCCACATATATCTTTTTCTCGGTCGGGTAAATAGTATTCATGGATTAACTTTTTCTCTCTATCTCCAAAACATACCAGTCATTCCTTTCATCATCCCAGCCTAGAAAGCACATTCTTCATCTGGTCATTGGAGTAAATGTATATCCTCTCAGTCAGAAGACCCCTCCACCACCAGAGCCTACTTACACAGATGCATGATGAACGTCGCCGGCTGGATGAAGGACCATTATCTCAAACTCAACTCAGACAAGATGGAAGCCCTCCTCTTTAGTAACAACACCTCACCATGAAATGACGCAGGGAGGCCTGCTGAACTCGGCTCATCCCTGCCCACGCCGGAAACCTCAGGATCATTCTTGACAGCAAGCCATCTATGAAGAAAGAGGTAAATGCAGTCTCATCCACCTGCTTCCACACCCTACTCATGCTCTGCAAGATCTTCAGATTGCTCCCATTCGACACCAGAAGGACCGTCATGCAGGCCCTCGTCAAAAGCAGGCTGGACTATGAGAACACACTACGCACGCCTCCTATAGAGACTACAGATAATGCAGAACTCAGCAGCAAGACTCATCCTCAACCTCTCCAGACAGCTCCACATCACACAGCACCTCAAAAAGCTACCCTGGCTCCTAATTCAGAAGAGATGCCAGTTCAAGATGCTGACCCCCACATACAAAGCCCTGCAAAACCAAGGAACAGCATACATCAAAAAACACATGACCTTTTACCATCTAACCAGACTCCTATGATCTGCCTCCATCTTTCTTGCAGATACCCCACCCTGGATTCGCTAAAGCAACAGCGGATGCAGCTTCTTTTCACACTTGGGGCCCAAAGCTTCAAACGACCTTCCCTTGCACCTCAGGACCACCTCATCACCTGGGAATTCAGGAAAGGACTCAAGCCATGGCTGTTCGAATAAATTGATCACCTTGTGGCAGATAGCAAACCAGTGCTTTATACATCCTGAGTGATTGATTGAATTTCCAGGTGAAGAAGCTGTATGCTAAATGTTTGTGCATGCCTATAAACATATAAGTTGAGAGGTTACTGCATTTTTGATATTGCTGTTTCTTCTTCTCCACCTATAACTCCAAATTTACAATGTTGGAAAATCTGCAATGCAGTTAAATGTGTGGCTGGAAATGCAAAAGCTTAGTGTTTGACTTTCCAGAATTGCATAAAATGCTGCAGAATAAATAAAACAATGCGTGTGTGATGAAAAAGTACGTCAAAGAAATATCTTTGAGAGTAAGCAGTATTAGCACAAGATGGACCTACACAAACATTACCAGTCATTCCACTTGAAACTCATGTGGAAATAAGACTTGAAGCTGACCCTGTTCTGTCATGCACATACTGCTTGTGGCAATACACAAATAAAGACCTGATGGTGAGTCACACTTCAAATTATTTTAACTACCTTCATAAATATACACACAACACACACAAGATGACATATACAGTTCATAGCAAGACATAAATACCCTTCTGCACCCCGTACAGTTTTGCACTGCCATCAATTGATACATACCAGGCATGAGTTACTAGCGGTGGAGACTGAGTAGACTGTGGCTCTTTCTCTCTCTACAACAAAGAATGGCACTAACAGTGGTCTTGCATTTAGTCTTTCATACATCCTTGACACATGCTAGGTGATACCAAACTGTTAGGCTATATGCTATATGTTATGTTTATGTTTATGGTTATGTTTTATGGTTATGTTTGTGGTTATATGTTATGAGAATTTATGTAGCGTTCATGCACCCATGGGTTTCATGGCACTTAGAGAGACAGAGAGCAGGGGAGAGCTGCACATCATGAAAAAGCCTGTCTGAATAGCCATGCTTTCACACATTTTCTGCATCTTAGGTAGTTTGATGATTGGGAACTTCCGGGGGTAGGGAATTTCACAAAGACGGGGCAAGGGCAGAAACATATCTGCCTCCAAGTGACCTTATACCTTCAACTCGATTCTTTCTTTGACAGGGAGCCATTGAAGTATATTAAAGTGCAGTGGTGGCATGAGAGTGCCTAGTACTTGAAGAATCATCCTCAAAGCATCATTTTTGATGACTTCAAGTTTATGAAAGGATGGGTGGCCAAGCTACATATAGTTGCTGTTATTAGCAACCATAATGCTTTGGAGGAGAGTAATGAGGAAAGTTTCCTTGTGATTCTTAATACGCCTATGCATTTAGCAGTCAATGTGTTGATCTCCAATCTTGCAATCCAGGACCACCCCTAACCACTTGGCTGAGGAGGGTTACCCCATTTCCATTGGCCAAATGCAGGGTGTCCAAGGATTGAGAGCATTATTGATTAACTGTTGAAACAAATGAGAAAGAAGCCTGATTGTGCATGATTAAGACAACTCAAAATCTTGATGTGTGTGTACAACTTTTCAAGAATTTATAACATCAAGGAATTCAATCTGGATAACATGTCATTGATAACAATTACAAGCACAATTGTTAAATGCTCATATCAATCACAGAACCAACATAAAACTGCTCTTTGTCCGTAGCATGCTTGTGTGAAGACATTATCCTGCTCACTTGATACACAGAGGAACTCCACATTTCCATGTTGTGTGTATCCACTGATGTAGTGGATTTCCTTGTGTCACAACCCCAATATCCAAAATTGGCAAAATATGCACACAGGAACAGCAAATATTTACACCGTCTCCTCCTGACATTGACAGCACTTCAACAAGTTTACCTTCTGTTTTTGAAGAGGTAGGCCTAGATTAGATTACAGTTGTGGAAAGAGGGCATTTCAACTTAAAGTGCATCATACTAAAAAAAACAACAATATTTACCAGAACTTATTCAGGGGAGCAGTATACAAGTGAAAGACAAAGTTGGAAATTGGAATTTAATAGGTATGTTGCAGGTAAACAACATGCCATCTCTGTTTTTATGTGTTGTGAGAAAGAACACTATTAGTTGAGATGGAAGGTAGTCCACAACAAGTAACAATGTCAGTATTCATGTTGGTTCTAGTATAGTTTTTGGTAATGTAATCCTGAACTCAACCTCTAGTAGCAATGGCACATAAAAGTCAGTCTTAACTTAAGAAAATGTGTAAAGCATGTAGAAGTAACACAACTTTGATAACATAACACAATAAAAATCCCACTTCACTTTATGGAAATAGAATTCACTTTAATGAACAAAATGACACCAAAATAGCAACAAAATTAATAAGGGTAACTGAAGGTAGACATGTTTTAAGCTTTTAATGAAAAAAGTTCCAAAAATGTTCAGCGCCAACTGCTATCTGGTTGCACTTGACTGGGATTTAGGTGTGAGTCAAGCCCGACTGCAATGAAGCCCTGATTGGATACAGAGACCAGGTTCTACCGGATCAGAAGAGTTGCCTTCTCAATTAGGAGCTGATTTAAATCTTGGCGGTATAGATATCTATGCTGCTAAGATAATGATCCACCTGCCTAACTTATATGCAGGTGAACCATAGACTTAATCACAGCAGAGACCACTCCGTCTCTGCTGTGATTAAACCCATCAGGGAGACCTGCAGAGTAAGAGTCATTGGAGGCAGACCTCTAATTCTGCATACCTCATTTAGATAGGTGGAATTAGCAGTTCGTTTTCACTATTTTACTGCACTTCACCAACAGGAACACCCTAGTTTTGGGCACTGAAAATCTCGAAATGCTCCCCTCATTATGGGGGACAATTTTTGATTGTATTTCCAAAAAGGAAATCCGCTTTGGGATTTTCTTTTTTAAATAAAAAAGAAATGTTTTTGGAGCAGGGCTCCATCACAGCGATGTCAATCACCTCCACCAGGCGATGGAGTAATTAACTCTGTCGTCCTGCAGGACAACGAGCTGTCCACCCAGTTCTAAATCAGGCCCTTAGTCTCTGAATTGGAAGTGAACAACCCTCAGTGGGGCAAGGCTGCAGGTTGTGACCAAGATGGGTTCCACCAGGCTGAATCGCCATCAGAGGAAGTCCCGGTGAATCTGTTGAATTTTGGCTCTGAAGCTTCAAGCAGGAGAAATGTATAATTTGCTTCCAAGGATGGTACCTCGCCTGGCAGATAACTTTAGTGTCTTCCCTGGGCAAAGATTTCTACCTTTAGACTAAGTCACTTTTTTGGGCTCGGATTCCTTCAACAGGACAACGTTGAAAATTGCAGCTGAACAGGGTTCCATGAGACTGGATACCTTCTCTGTTGCTGTGGAAAAGCTCAGCGCGTCAGCAGCCTGATTCTTTGGCTCAACAATAATGCACTTTTGTCAGATTGACTTAACAGGTTTGTCAGGGTCTTCTTAAAGTTCTGAAAACATTTCTAGGCTCCAGGGTTTAGGGTTTGGCAGGAGGAGTATACTCTGACACACTCCAAGGGTTGCAGGACCTGAGAAATAGCACTTGGGGGTCAGGACTTACTCCAACAGAAGCCACCATCAGGGTCCAAGACAGATCCAGTTGGAACTGTTCAGCCGGGCTCTTCTAGGAAAGTGGGCTGCTTGCATCTTTTGTGCCCCTGTAGATTATTAGGAGGTCATCAAACCTACTCTTGCCCTTGGAGTCTACTTACTTGTCCTGGTTAAAAGTGGGAAAAAAGTCCTGCTCGTAGGGCTCTCTTCAAAGGTCACAACAGCAGGTTCAGTCCTCCTGTCTTCCACAGGTCCAGTAGGATTCTGAAGAGGCTGCCCGGGGGTGCGACATGTATGTCTGGCACTAGCTTGTGGGTTGGGTGACTCCTGCCCCATACCCAACCAATAGGGAAAAGGTTCCTAGGAGTAGTACCTTTATAAAATAACAGTTACATATCAGACCTTACCAATGTATTGGATTTCAGGGCTCGAAAATTCCACTCGACCGCTCGCATAGTTGAGCTAAATTTAACAAGGTCGAGCTGTTTTTAGGTCCTACTCGCCCTTTATGGCGAGTAGGAAAACAAACCAACTTTTGTCCTGTCTGTGAAAACGGAATATATGTGCCAAGATAAAAAGATTTAAAGGCATTTTTATTGCTCACAAAGTTAATGAGCAATAAAGATGCCTTTAAATCTTGTTATCTTGTCACATTTGCTCCCCTTTCCACCTGTTTTCTCTGCCGCTGCCCCAGCCGCCGCAGGGCCGCCCTCCAAGCCTCTGCCTCCTGTTTCTACCGCCGCTGCCCCAGCCGCCGCAGGGCCGCCCTCCAAGCCTCTGCCTACCAGTTTTACCGCCGCTGCCCCAGCCGCCGCAGGGCCGCCCACCAAGCCCGACATCCATTTTCCCGCCGCTGCCAGCCCGCGGCCCGCCCCCCCACCAGCCTATTGGTCTGCCCGCTCCCGCCTCCCCGCAGACCCTCCCTACCGGCTCCCTTCTTATGACGCCCCCAGAGCGACCGCGCAGCGGACGCGCGCAGCGGGAGCGCCGATTGTGCGCCGAAGGCAAGCCCGTCCACGCCTGGACCGTGCCCAGTGCCAGGACCCCTGGGCCCCGCAGACACCAGCCCACCCGCCGGACCTACGATGCCGCCACCCTCAACGCACTCAACACCGGCCGAATCCCGGGATGCTACAGAGCCACCCCGAGACGAACCCACGGACCCTTCAGCTGCCACGCCTGCAAGTTCACCTGCATCCGGACCTGTCCCGCACCAACACCCGCCAAGCCGAACACCAGCAGCAACCACCTGAAGTGCATCCTCCTCAACACCCGCTCCGTCCACAGACACGCCATCGAACTCTGGAACCTCCTCGACACCACAGCCCCTGACGTCGCCTTCCTCACGGAAACCTGGATGAACGACTCCTCAGCACCCGACATCGCCATCGCCATCCCAGAGGGCTACAAGATCACCCGAAGAGACCGCGACAACCAGACTGGAGGAGGCATCGCCATCATCTACAGGGACACCATCCGCATCAAGACCAACACCGAAGACACCCTGACAACCGCCGAACACCTGCACCTCCAGATCCACGCGGACCCCAAAACCACCCTCAGAGGCACTCTGATCTACCGACCCCCGGGACCACGCACACAATTCAGCGAGGACATCGCCGACTTCATCAGCCCGCATGCCCTCCCCTCCGCCGACTACATCCTCCTGGGGGACATCAACTTCCACCTGGAGAACAACAACGACCGCAAAACCATCACCCTGCTCGACAACCTCGCCAACCTCGGTCTCAAACAGCTGGTGTCCACCCCCACCCACCTCGCCGGACACACGCTCGACGCCGTCTTCTCATCCAGCAAAGACATCCCCTTCAGCCACGCCACCGGACTCCACTGGACGGACCACAGCTGCGTCCACTCCACCACCACCAGCAACAGGTTGCTAGAAGAAGCTGGAACAAGATCACAGCCGACCAGCTCGCCGCTTCCCTGAGCCAGCACCCTCCCGCCAGCTCAGCGAACCCCAGCCAGGCCGCCGACAACCTCACGGAGTGGATCAGCAACTGCGCGGACGAACTCGCCCCACTGAGGACCCCGCCCAGCAGACCCGGCAGCAAGAAGGCCCCATGGTTCACCGACGAACTCAAGAGCTCCAAGAAGAACTGCCGAGCCCTCGAGAAAGCCTGGAGAAGGGAACCAACTCCGGACAACATGACCACCCTCAAGCTTGCCACCCGGAAGCACCACCAACTGATCCGCACCACCAAGAAAACTGCATTCAAGGACCGGCTGGACAACAACGCACACAACTGCAAGGAACTCTTCAACATCGTGAAAGAGCTCTCCAACCCCAACGCCGGAAACAACGACATCACCCCATCGCAAGACCTCTGCAACTCCCTCGCCTCCTACTTCCACAACAAGATTGCGGACATACACAACAGCTTCAGCACTCAACCGACGCACGCCACGACCGAACCACAGCCCCCCACCACCACCCTCCGCGCCTGGACTCCGATCAGCACCGAAGACACCGTCAGCATGATGAACTCCATCCACTCTGGATCTCCAACCGACCCCTGCCCTCACCACGTCTTCAACAAGGCCGACGCTGTCATCGCACCCCACCTGCGGGACATCATCAACACCTCCTTCAACACCGCCACCTTCCCGGAGAGCTGGAAGCACGCCGAACTCAGCGCCCTACTCAAGAAACCTACAGCGGACCCCACCGAACTCAAGAATTACCGCCCCATCTCGCTCCTCCCGTTTCCAGCCAAAGTCATCGAGAAGACCGTCAACAAACAGCTGGCCGCCTTCCTCGAGACGAATGGATCCCTCGACCCCTCACAGTCTGGCTTCCGAGCCAACCACAGCACCGAGACCGCCCTCATCGCTGCCACCGATGACATCCGAGCCCTGATGGAGAACGGAGAAACAGCGGCCCTCATCCTCCTAGACCTCTCCGCGGCATTCGACACTGTCTGCCACCGCACCCTAGTGCAGCGCCTCAGCAACGTCGGAATCCAGGAGAAGGCACTGGAATGGATCATCTCCTTCCTCGACGGAAGAACACAGAGAGTCCGTCTACCACCGTACAAGTCAGAGGCCACCGAAGTCATCTGCGGCGTCCCTCAAGGATCCTCGCTGAGCCCCACCCTCTTCAACGTCTACATGAGCCCCCTCGCGGCCATTGCACGCCAACACAACCTCAACATCATCTCCTACGCTGACGACACCCAGCTGATTCTCTCCCTCACCAACGACCCCGCCACCGCCAGAGCCAACCTTCACGAAGGGATGAAAGACGTAGCCAAGTGGATGACAACCAGCCGCCTGAAACTGAACTCAGACAAGACGGAAGTCCTCATCCTGGGCTCCTCGCCCTCCGCCTGGGGTGACTCCTGGTGGCCCCTCGCCCTGGGCACCGCACCCAAACCGACAGACCACGCACGCAACCTGGGCTTCATCCTGGACTCCTCCCTCTCCATGACCAGACAAGTCAACGCCGTCTCCGCGTCCTGTTTTAACATCCTGCGCATGCTACGGAAGATCTTCCGGTGGATCCCCACTGAGACCAGGAAGACGGTCACCCAGGCCCTCGTCACCAGCCGACTGGACTACGGCAACACCCTGTACGCCGGAACCACCACCAAGCTCCAGAAGAGACTCCAGCGGATCCAGAACGCCTCAGCCAGACTCATCCTCGACATCCCCCGACACAGCCACATCTCCGGACATCTAAGAGACCTGCACTGGCTCCCCGTCAACAAGAGAATCACCTTCCGTCTCCTCACCCACGCACACAAAGCCCTACACGACCAAGGCCCGAGCTACCTCAACAACCGCCTCAACTTCTACGCTCCCAAACGCCACCTCCGATCGACCAACCACGCCCTTGCCGCCGTCCCCCGCATCCGAAGAGCGACAACAGGAGGAAGGTCCTTCTCCTACCTGGCCGCCAAGACCTGGAACTCCCTCCCTCCCTCCCTGCGCCTGACCCAAGACCACCTCTCCTTCAGGAAGAAGCTCAAGACCTGGCTGTTCGAGCAGTAGCAGCACCCCCCCCCCCCACCCAAGCGCCTTGAGACCCTCCGGGTGGTAGTGCGCTCTACAAATGTCTTTGATTGATTGATTGATTGAGAGACGGAGGTCAACTAGGTTGCAGTTAGGTCGAGAACATTTTTTAAAGGTACTAGTCCCGCAGGACTAGTACCATTTTTTGGGATTTTTCGAGCCCTGGATTTGTACTAAATATTTTTAAAAGTTCAAGAAGTAGCTTTTTATCTGGTTCTTAGGCGGAGGTAACATTATTTATTTTGCGATTATCTTCCAATTTTGGAACAACTAACCCCGTTACAGTAAAATTAGCTTTTTAGGCCTTTTCACTGTAAAGACATGTTTAACATTAAACATTTATATGTCCTGCTTTTAAATACTGTGCACCCTGCCTCGTGGGCATTAAAGGCTAAGTGGTGACCTATTAATATATAACGGGAGGGTTGAAATCTATAAAAATAGTTTATTTTGAGAGGTTGACTAGTTTAAAAATAATTGACCAGTTAGCACTCTGTTAGTAGTCCAAAAAGTCTCATGCAATGACAACAATAGTTGATTTTCTTGCTCTTCTTTAGTTTAGATTTACTTGAAAACACCTTCGATACAGCCAATGCGTTTTGTTCAGAAGAAAACCTCAGGTCAAAATTGTTCCAATAAGATCCACAATTATAGGTTTCCATATATCTTCAAGTACCGTTTAAGTCCACCTTTTCCCTGTATCCATAGGTTAGAGTGTGGTCACTAGGATCCATGGTCAGCACAATATAGTCAAATTGGTGTCTCTCACCTCTGTTGACTTTGCAGTTTGAATTTGTGCAGCCAGGTTACTGGTAGTGATGCAGAGTTACTCCGGAAATATTTTCTATAACCATGTCACCTTTCCCTGAAGTACCAAATCATACATTACTCATCAGTGGGGCCCATGACACTGCGAGTTACTCACAAACACTTTCATCCTACTTCATGGTTCGGTGTGATTCAAAGGAGAGCTGCTGGATCATAGCGGAGTGTCTAAATCAAAACTAAATATTTATACTAAATACAACTGCAGTTTAAAGGACTTTTACCATGGTTTTTATTAATGAGGCATTTAATTCAGAGACACCACTGTTATGGTAAATGGATCTGCTAATAAAAATTAGGCTAAGGAAAATACAAGACCAGCTTAATTCTCCATTTATCCAATTTTATTAAAGCAAAGTTTAGCATGTCTAACAGTTAATTTGCTTTATTTATTTCTTTATTAAAAAAATAACCTTAAAGAGTAAAAGTTTTATCTCAAACAGTTATATTCATTTATTTCAAGGATTCAGAAATAGACATTATTATTTAGATTTCAGGACACAAGCATTAGCAAAAGACAGATAGCTCCCAAAGTTCATTTTATCCTAGCTTCCTAACCAACATCCTCATCTAAAACTCATTTCTCATTCAAAGAAAATAGAAAATGTATTTAAAGTCTTACATCTCAGGAAAAATCAGCATTCCGACAGCATCTCAGGAGGTAATGGAAAAGAGAGTTTTTTCTTAAGAAAAGTCACGTCTTTTTTATACACTATTTTACTAACTTTATCTATCTACAAAAGTAACTGTCAGTACAAACTCAAGTCCTGATTGGACAATTTGAGGGTGGATGAGCATCACCTCATCATTCTAATATTCATATATAAAGCTGCTCTTAAGGAATATCACGCCCTAATTAGAAAGACCCGGAAATCCTACTACTGCAGTAGGATCGAGGGAGCAGACAAATCGATGAAGTAACTGTTCTTAGTCTATAAAGAGATCTCGGACCTCTCTAGCACCTCGGCCCCCATGACTGGGTCAGAGGAATCCTACAACCAGGTGGCAGAGTTCTTTGCACACAAGGTGGAAAGGATTTACCCCTCCTTCCCGGACACGGCCTGGAAAGGCTGCAGTAGAGGGGTAACTCCCACCAATCCAGACATGGATTGCCTCAAAACATTCAGGGTTCCATCTCGGGAGGCCTTATGTGGTATTGCGGGTAATATTATATCAGGCTCCCCTAAAGACCCGGCATCGCCCAAAGTACTGAGATGCAGTATGGAGATCCTAGAACCCTATATTAGACATTTGCTAGAGCTCTCTTTTGACTCGGGCAGGTGCCAAAAACTTGGAAGGAGGCAGTGGTGCTCCCCTTGAAGAAAATGCCTAATATTAGCATGGAGCAACTTAAGAATCTGCGCCCCATCTCACTCCTACCGTATTTTGCAAAGATCGTGGAAAAGGCCGTCAATAATCAGCTGTCAGCCCATATTGAGGCTAATGGCCTGTTCCATCCCATCCAATCGGGTTTCCGTGCTCTCCACTCGACCGAGTCAGCACTACTGATATCTACAGAGACCCTACGGAAATATGCAGACGAAGGCCAAACGGCAGCACTGATCTTGCTCGATCTCAGTGCCGCATTCAACACTGTGGCTCATCACACACTGCTATAATGTCTGAAAAGGGGAGGAGTGGTGGGTAAAGCATGGGACTGGCTGGAGTCGTTTTCGTCAGATCGTAGTTTCCAAGTGGCACAGGGACCCTTCCGGTCCAAAGACATCAGCCTGAAACAGGGAGTGCCACAGGGGTCTAGTCTTAGCCCTACCCTTTTCAATCTATATGTTGCACCTGTAGCAGAAATCACAGAAATATTTGGGGTGGAGGTCGTGTCCTATGCAGACGACACGCAATTGGTTGTGACTTTTGACACAACCGAAGGAGCAGGTTTCCACTAATTTCATCTCATATCTGCAGCAACTTGCTGCTTGGAAGGCAAATAACTGCCTCAAGTTGAATGGAAACAAGACAGAGGTACGGATTGTGGAGAAGGCTCCATCAGTGTGGACCTCGGCATGGTGGCCTCCTATGTTGGGCCCCCTACCCACTCGCAGCAATCGAGTGAGGAACCTGGGGGTATGGCTCGATAATAAAATCTCGTTCGAGCATCAGACCAAACAGGTGGCAGGCACCTGCTTCGGCATTCTGAGAGTCCTCAGAACAACACTGGACATACTGCTACTGCCAGCCAGGAAAACCATGGTCCATGCCTTAATTACATCCAGGCTGGACTACGGGAATGTCCTGTTTCTGGGGTCCAGTGTGAAGTGCACTCAGAGGTTGCAGTGCATACAAAATGCGGCTGCCTGCTTGATCCTTATGCTGCCCAAGATAGCTTCCTCTAAGATAGCGCTCAAAACATTGCACTGGCTGCCAATCAGGGAGCGTGTGACATTTAAAGCCCTCTGTGTAGGCCACCGTATCTTACAGGGGAAAGGACCTACATATCTCTACAACCTGCTTAACCCTTACCACCCTACCCGACAGCTGAGATCAAGCAGGACGGGGCAGGTTCAGGTTCCTAAATTTAGCAGAGTGAGAATGGGAGGGCACTCCTTTCGTGTTATGGCAGGTCAATAGTGGAACAGACTCCCTCAAAAGCTCCGGTTGGAGACGTCAGAGTTGGCATTCTGCAAAGAGCTGAAAACTCACCCGTTTCCCAAAGGCTAGGACGGGGTTAGCCACTTGACCGGCCATGAAGAACAATAGTGAAGGGGAGTCGATTATGGCTTTATACAGTGCGGGGACACACTAGTTAGTGTAACCAGGCGCTTTACAAATTTAATTAAATATATATATTAACTACTGGCGGTTGCCAGTAGGTAGTTATAGTTAGGATTATTTTATATAGGGAATTCGCAACATTCTATTGGGAATAACTTTGGCACCGGTTGAGGAATCTGTCTGAAATTTTCCTCCGCTCCTTCCCTGAAAGTTTGGGGGGGATTCGTCAAGCAGGGGCCGAGATAAAAGGGGGGTCCCAAAACGTGTTTTCCCCATGTTAATTTCCATAGGGCGGTCAAACTCACCTTTAGCCCGAACGGCTGAATGGATTTCCACCAAACTTGGCAAAATTGTAGGGACTGGTAGCCCGATGTGCCTTTGCTATGTCTCAAGATATGTGCTCCAGTGGATTTTGAGTAATTTAGGTTCAGAAAAATATATATATCTATAAGCGCGCCCCGGTACGCGCACCGGGGCGCGCACCAGCGCGCTACGCGAGTTCGCGCACGGAAAGCTGATTGGCTCTCGGGTGGCTGTCAACATTCCAAACAGTTCGGAACGGCCACCATCTTGTGTCTCGGTAGGATCGAGACACAAGAGGTGGCAAAAACAAAAGGGGAAATGACCAAAAGGGGGCAGAGTAGACCCCCCCTGACCTCCTAGGTTTGATGTGGGGGCCATAAAAGGGCCCCACGGGGCAAAACATTTTTTTTTTTCGATTTGCGCGGGGGGGGGGGGCGCCTGGTACGTGCATCGGGGAGCGTACCGGGGAGCGTACCATGGGGAAAAACGAATGACAGAGTTCTAAAAAAAGTAGCTTTTTTTTATAAATTGGAGGTAGTTCTAAAAAGAACTGTTTTTTTCTTTTTGTTTTATATTTTTTTATTGTTTTTTTGAATATTTTGTACTTTTATTGGCTTTTATGAACAATTTTATATTTTTTTGTTATTTTTATGGGGAGAAAGAAAAAACAGGGAATTGTAAATGGCTCAACTGGAGCAAAAAAAAATCAGGAAAAAATTAAGGTTTTTTGGGGCAATTGTGGGTGTCACCAGCACGGTTGATGAGCTTTATGCTTTGCTCACCATAGGTAATTGTTTTACCACAAAATGTACAAGTGATCTTGTATTGCCCAAACTGGGGTTGTATGTTTGGGACCATCTCCCTTGTCTCTGGACCCGATGGAGTGGGTTGCTTTCTTTTGGAGGTGCTGGGTGAAGATTGGGTAGGGTTTCTGGCCAGTTCTCGGACCTCTGCCGCAGCATAGTTGTTAGGATGCCAGCGTTGCATGTGGCAAATCATGGTGCTATTGCCAAAAGAGTACTTCTTTTTAGGGTTCCCCCTTGAAAGTTCAGTGCCACAGATTAGGCAAGTAACCCTTGGCGCATTCACTTTTTTGAGGTCCTTTGGGATGGAAAAAACTCCCAGATAATGTGCTGCTTTGGCCTATATGGGGTATTATCTTCTGGCAGGAACGTCCTCCTCCCCTCCTCCTCCTCCTCCTCCTCCTCCTCCTCTTCTTCATCTCCACCACTGTGGTGTTGTGGTGGTCCTCTTGGTGGTGGTGGTGGTAGAGGTGGTGGCTGAGATTCTCCTGCTGCTGCTACTACTGAAGCCATTTTTCAGTCAAAAAAGGTACAGAGAGGTCTTTCAACAGGTCTTGAGTGAAGACTCAATGTAAAAAGTGAGAATGAGGAAAAAAGGTGGGGGCTCTCATCATTAGGAAAAAAAAACTGTCCTGAACCAATGAAAAGTGTTATTTTCAGGTCACATAACCAGGGCTTTCATCATTTGGAAACCAAAACTGTCCTGAACCTATAAAAAGTGTTATTTTTAGGTCACATGACCCGACGCGCTTACGCTACGCACCCCGGGGTGCGCCCGCCGCCCAATGGAGCCATGCGTAAGCGCGTCAGATGCTTACGTTGCGCGATCGTATGCGCTCGAGTGCTTCCGGGTGCGTTAACGTAATGCGTATCACGCGGACGCGGATACGCGATACGTCACGATGATGTTTTCGTTCGCGGCAATAGCGCTAACGGGACGCTCACTGGTGCGCTCACCGGGACTCGCACCGGGAGCGCTCCAGAGCAAAAAAAAAAAACATGAACAATATACATAAAGAAAATAGTATTACATAAATATACAATATAGGATTTATTATAAAAAATATTACATTTCATAGTTATAGAAATTTGCTATTAAAAAACCTTTGAAATTCACTGAAAAAACCATAGGTTTCACACCAGTTATAGTTAGGAATTAGCATTTAAAAAACCTATGAAATTCACTGAAAAAAACCATAGGTTTCACACCAGTTATAGTTAGGAATTAACATTTAAAAAACCTATTAAATTCACTGAAAAAAAACATAGGTTTCACACCAGTTATAGTTAGCTGGAAATTTTACTGACATAAAACCATTGAAATTCCCACGTTATAGTTAGTTGGACTCACTATAACTTGCCCGCCTGCAATGCACTGCTGATGACGTCACATATTACATCACTCATGACATATATATATTTATTTTTTAAACGACTTTCACAGTACAATCTATCTGAAATTTGTTCTTGAAAAAAAACTCATTTTTCACTTTCAGTGTCTTTTCTTATACCCAGGTTATGGGCCTTGTTTTTACCTGGTACTTTAGAATCACATACATTTCCTTTCTTTTGAGTTTCAGCTTTACTCACTTTCTTTCAATTGACTAGGGCAAATCAGATTCTCTTGACTACTGTTTACTTCCTCAATAGGAGATAAAATCATATTCGACCATTCAGGTGATTTGTATTTTTGATTTGGTCTTCTTACTCTTTTTGGCCTTTGAACAACTTCTATTCTTTTTCCCAACAACTCCTTTTGACTGGTTATTTCATTTACTTGATCTTCTAGTTTTCTTGCTTTGTTAACCAGTTTGAATTTCAGTTCATCACTTCCTTTAGGCCAATTATCTCCTTTACAAACCCTTTTTGTTTTAGGCTCCGTAGTGTTATGTTCCACTCTCCAAGCCCTTTTCTTGAACTCATTCTCAATGGAGTTTCATCTGCACTGTCATCAGTTTCACTTTCAGTCTCTAGGACAGTTTCATTTATGACAAACTTTATAATGTCTTTCTCTTTTGACAGTTCTTTCACTCTGTTAGGAACATCTCCATAGCTGGTACTTGGAATCTCATTTTTATCATGAGTTATATCCTCTTTTCCTGTGTCAGGATTCTGGTTCCTGCTTTCAGAGCTTTCAGACTGTCCTTCAGTATTTCCTTGATCACCAGTTTTATCCTCACATCAGTGTCCTTACTGGTGTCAGTCTCTACCAAATCTCGATTTTCAGATTGATCTTCAGAATTTGGTATTTCAACAATTTCTCCTCCTTCAGACGCAAAACTAGCATCTGATAATTCCAGATGTCGACGCTCTTGTCGAGCTTCAGTATCTGGATTCTTCTCTGGTTCAATTCAGAATCAGAATCAGTTGTGCTTTCACCTTCCTCGTTTGGATTCTCAGGTTCAGGAACACGGATGGTGCGACTTGCATGCGCCCATCTCTTTACTCAAGCACATTAAACTGCAGTGGTGCTGACCAGTATAACTTGATTTGGTCTCTGCCAGCAAGGCACCAAACAGTTTCTTCAAACAGTTTCTTCTGTGGTGTACCTTTACCCGAACCCAATCTCCAGGAACAAGATCATGAGCTGGATGTTTCTCTTTCTTGTTTGATTCAGTTCCCACCTGATGGAACACAGAAGTCACCACGTCAGACAGGTTTTTGCAGTAATCCAGTATGATGTCATCATTAATAGTTAACAGTTTATCAACTGGCACAAATGCTTGTCTCATCACTCTGCCCATTAAAATCTCATGTGGACTTAATCCAGTTTTTCTGTCGGGTATACTCCTTAAGGTCATCAAAACAAGTGGTAAGGCATCCGGCTACTTTAGTCCTGTTGCCAAACACATTTTTGCAATTCTGTTTTTTATTGTCCCATTCACTTGTTCAACTACCCCTGAAGCCTCAGGTCTGTAAGCACAATGCAATTTCTGATGAATGTCTAGTGCTTCACATATCATCTGCGGTAGTTCGTTTTGAAAGTGTGTTCCTCAATCAGTTTCGATCGTTACTGGAAATCCGTACCTTGGTATGATTTCACGTAAAAGCAATTTTGAAACAGTTAGTCCCTCGTTTCTCCTAGTGGGGAAAGCCTCTACCCACCGAGAGAACAGACACATGATCACCAAAATATATCTGAGTCTATTACAAGGTGGAAGCTCTTTAAAATCTAACTGCATTTGTGTGAATGGACCTCCCTCCCATCCTATGGTTCCCAAACATACAATTGTCTTCCTGTTTGTATTAAACTGCTGACACACAAGGCATCTTTGACACAGACTTTCAACAATGATCCTGAACTTAGGATTGTACCACGTCTGTCTAAATAGACAAAGCATTGCATCCCTTCCAACATGAGCTTGACCAAGATACATTCGGGCCATATTTGAGATCATGCTATACGGCATTACTGGTCTTTCATCTTTGTAAACCCAAACTTCTTCTCTTTGCCTACATCCTGCTTTTAACCAGACGTTTTTCTCTTCCTCATTAGCTTCTTCCTGCATTTGTCTCACTTCCTGCCAAGTCCCAACTACTGTTATTAGCATTAGAGGACTTGAAACATGTTCTTTATTTCTGTCCCGATTTATGGATGCAAGATTTCTTGCACAATATTTTGCAATTGAATCTACATACCTGTTACCTCGGGTGATATAATCATTCCCCTTTTTGTGGGCAGCACATTTAACAACTGCTATTTTATCAGGCAATTGTATGGCATTGATCAACATCTTCACAAATTCAGCATTACGTATGGGAGATCCTGCAGAAGTTAAATAACCTCTTTGGGACCACAGATGTCCGTAATCATGGACAACCCCAAATCCATACTAACTGTCAGTCACTATGGTAACCTTGATTTCTTTCCCAGTTCACATGCTCGAATCAAAGCAATCAATTCTGCTATTTGAGCAGAACGAATTCCTTTCAGACAAGATGCTTCCAGTACATCTGCCACTGTGAAAACTGCATAAGCAGCACTCAAAACACCTTCATTTGTTTTCAGACATGAACCATCAACAAACATTACGTAATCTGATTCAGGCAATGGCTCATCTCTGATGTCTGGTCATGGTTTGGTACAGTATTCAAGAACTAAAAGGCGTTTATGACCAACCTCATTTCTTACTTCAGTTTCCATGGTATCAGGCAACAACGTAGAAGAGATTGTCACATTTTCTGCTCCCAGAATTACCTTCTCGTATTTGGTCATCCTATTGTTGGTGAGATACTGGGTCTTTGTCCTAGTGAGGAGAATCTCCACAGAATGAGGTACATATACCCTCACAGGAAATCCCATCACTATTCCTTCACTTTGTTCTAGACTTACGCTTGTAGCTGCTACTGCTTTCTGACAACCTGGAAACACCTTTGCAACTGGGTCCAAAACAGCTGAGAAATATGCAAATGGCTTTCTCAGTTTTCCATGTCTTTGAATTAACACTGACAATGCACATCCTTCTCGTTCACTGCAATACAGTTCAAACTCTTTTTCAAAGTCAGGCATCCCTAAAGCTGGTGCTTCACATAAGCTCGTTTTTAGCTGTTCAAATGCTTCCATCTCAGTCTTGGTCAATACTATAGGGTCTCTGATATCTGCTCTTGTTAATCTCTGTGATGGTTTTGCTATCACTGAAAATCCACTAATCCATTGTCTACAGTAACCTACCATTCCCAGAAACATTCTTACTTGTCTTTGAGTTTTTGGTGGCAGCATTTCTTGTATCATTTTTATTCTTTCTGCAGTGACTTGTCTGATTCCTTTGGCAATCTTATGAGCTAAGTATTGCACTTCATTCTGACAAAATTGTAATTTTGAGGGAGACACTTCAAGTCCCTCTTCTGCTAAATGATTCAACAATGCAACGGTATAAATGATTCTTTTGTCCTTGATGCCACAAGGAGATCGTCAATGTACTGAACCAATACAGACTCTCCAGGCATGCTAAAACGTTCTAGTGATTTCTTTAGCAACTGATTAAAGATAGATGGACTCTCAGTATACCCCTGAGGAATTCGGCACCATGCCAAAATACGATCTCTGAACCGGAACGCAAATATTGGCTGGCTTTCTGGGTGCAATGGAACAGTAAATAACGCATTACACAGATCACTCACAGTGTACCATTCAGCATCATGGGGAATTTGATATAAAACCACTGCTGGATTTGGTACAATTGGACAACATGGGACAACAATCCGATTAGTTTTCCTCAAATCTTGTACGTTTCTAAAGGTTCCATTTGGCTTTTTTCAATCCCATTCTCGGGTAATTACAAGGACTACTTTCTATCTCTCTCAGTATGCCTTGATCAATCATTTTGTTTATTACTGGAGTTATTCCTTCAATTATTTCTGCTGTCATTTTGTATTGAGGAATGTTCGGGTAACTCACACCTTCTTTTACAGAGACTTTTACAGGATCTAAGTCTTTCATTAATCCAATATCTTCTCCTTTGAAATCCCACACCTTTTCTTTTACTACCTTTTTCAATTCATTTGGTATATTTTCCCGATCAAACACAGAAACAACTTATTTTTCTCTGCCTCATTCATTAACATGGTCATTTTATACAAACTATCTTCTTCTGGGGTTTGCAATTTTATGCCATCCAGTGAACAATATATGGCGCCGTTCATTTTGCACAAAATGTCTCGGCCTAACAAATTTACGGGGCTACTATAACACACCACAAATCGATGCATGTCTTTGAAATTTCCAATTTCTACTTCAACGGGTTGTGTTAAGGAGGTTTTAATCTGTCTATTAGCTACACCTACAACTTGGATATGCTCTTCCGAGAGAGGAAGGTTTTGGACTTCCACTGATCTAACAGTAGAACGGTTGTCCACTAGGAAAGTTATTTCTACATCATTCACCTTTCCATTCACAAATGGACCAGATGATCTACCTCAAGAGTGGCTCCAAGCACACACTCTTCTCCCTCTCTCAGGCACCGTCAGATGCTTTCATCCGACTCACTCCCGTCTTTCTCTTGTAACCAATACTGGGGGCTCACATTCACTCTGGGTGATCGGTTCACCTGCTTGCCTCCGCTGAATCCTGTCTCTGCACTGTATCTCTGTAGATTTACACTGTGTGGAAGTGGCGATTGTGGCACCTGACTTTGGTGCTGCTGTTGCGGTGGCTGTTGAATTACCTCATGCTGCACCTGTGGATTCAGTTATATATTTTCGGGATTAACTCTTGGTGGATACTTACACTCTTTTCTCCAATGCCCTATTCTGCCGCAATTATGACAAGGGAACTTTTTCTTGAGCTCTTCTATGTTTCCTACCAATTTTGTTTTGTTGAAATTTCCTTTCAATTTTCTTTGACTTGCATCGGTATTTTTATTCTCCAATTGTGCTACCTGGTGTTCTGCTACCTTCACTTGTGCCCACATTGCTTTTTCCTTTAGTTTCTTTTGTTTAGCTTCAATTTTATCACTACCATATTTAGCCTGTCTCAATACTTCATCTACTGTACGAGATTGCCATCCTATTAAACTATGTCTAATCATGTTTTCAATTTCTGGTCTTAAACCATATACAAGTCGATACACAAAATGACTCATGTCTTTTTCGCGCAGTTCTTCATATCCACTGTATTGTTTAAACACCAACAACAGTCTTTCATAAAATGCATGCACAGATTCTTTTGATGCCTGTATAGTTCTGTCTATTTTAACCCAATCTGTTTCTTTTGGTGGAATTTTATTCTTCAAAAACACTATTACTTGTTCATATTTACGCATCACTTCAGGCGACAGAGCACCTGTTACTTTGTCTCGAGGATATTCCTCCTTCAGCCAATTTACAGTTATCTTGCACTCCGTCCACAGATCTGCTGGTACAACTATATCAAACAATCCATCCAGATCAACTTATAGTACATTTGAAACTTTCACAAATCGATCTACCTGTCGATACCATTCTACTGGTTTATCTCTCAATCTTGGGAAATCATTTGTAAATAATTTGTAATAATATAGGCCTAATATTTTAAGTTAGACCATTTCAACTAATGCAGGTTCCCTAATATTTTGAATATTCAAATTTCCTCAATGTAACAACAATTGCTTCTTCTTTTTCCTTTTATTCTTTAACATGAGCACTAACTTTTCACGTACCTCTTTCTCCCTGATGATAACCGTGTGGATAAAACATTGTACATCAAAAATAACCAAAGTGTGTTTCTTTAAAATAACTCAATGTGTGACTGAATAAATTGAAGTTATCAGTCTTTTGGAAGTGGCCTTTCTATTTCTCTGTGTGTGCTTAGGATCTTAGGTGCCTAAATGACGATACTCATTCAATGATAATGTTTTGAATCTTAAGCTACAACAGTCTAGGGCCATTGTTTTTCTGTACTGGAGGTTACTGGTAGCAGGCATGCAGTTATGTTTTGCCCTGGCACTCTTCTGATGCCACATTTATAGCTGTAGTCCTCTAGTGACATTTGAATAACTAGCCCTGGGTGCACATTGTACTATACACTAGGGACTTAAAGGTAAGTTAAATCTACCAATTAGTATTATAACCAATTTGGGCTGTTTTGCGGGTCATAGAATATTCACTGGGCAATAGCCAGCATTAAAAGCCAATCCAATAGCCAGCATTAAAATGTAGCACAATGTGAGGCTGGCGACCCAAAAGGGGCATTTTCCTAGGGTGGGCATAAACCACAACACAGACACCTTATTTCAGTTCTAATTTACAATTTATAAAATAGCATGATGAAAAGTCGACAACACAAGGTAAGTGGAGCGAAGTTTATTATGTCTCACAACCTCTGAGTCCCGGCAGCAACGGCCCGACTCACAACTTAGACTATACGCTCCAAGTTGGAACGGAGCTCCCCCAGCACAAGCGCAAGTGTAAACTAAGTGCAAGCCAGGGGCAGATCCCAACACACCCCCCTTCCTTTATACCAAATAATAAAAGGAAAGAAACAAAAAGAAAGAAATGCAGCATGTAATAATCATAATATAGAGAAAAAACAAGTTATAGCATGCAGTAACAAGAATGAATTCAGCAATACAACAATTTACCACATTTTGTAGTCCTGAAATTTGGCAGGAACAGATCTCACCCTGGAAGAGGTTTCCCTCGGGGGAATATGGTCAGAGAGTATGACTTTTCTCTCATGGACATTAGTAGGGCAAGTACTAAAAATAGTATGAATCCTGAACCTCTTGTTGACACATTCAATCATGGGACTAGGCACAATAGAAATAGTACTCTTGTTCCAAATTCTACCGTCGTCCAGCACTACAACATGGTCTCTTACACCTGACACTCTCTTGGGAGATGAAAACCGAGATTCCACCTTGCGGAGAAAAAAGATTTTTTTTATACTCACCCAATCCCCCACCTTCACTTTGATTGGAGAAAAGGCGGGAGACCGAGAGTCATATTTAGCCTGGACAGCAGTTCTGACATCGGTTACAACAGATAGACTTTCAGCATTCACAACTCTCCTGGACATCCATTCTTTGTTTAGTTTGGATCCAGTAACCCTTCCCCGCAACAGGGTAAATGGAGCAGCACCTGTGGAAACATGAGGGGTGGTCCTCACTGCCTACAACATATCACTAACAGCCCGGCGTCAATGCAACCCATTCACCAGAGCAAACTGTAGGTGTTCCTTAACAACACGGTTAAAGCGCTCAACCAAACCAATGCTGCAGGGATGATAAAGCGACGTAAAGATATGTTTAACCCTAGCCTCCTTGAGAAACTTGGTCACTTCAGATGAAACCAATTGCGTCCCGTTATCGGACACAATCTCCTCCGGAAAACCCTCCCTAAGGAAAACATCCTGCAAAAAATTAATGACAGCAGAATAATTAATACTGTCAACAAATCTGACATCTGGCCACTTGGACATATAATCGATTAAAACAAGGGCATACTTGGGAGAGGTACCAATGAGACCGAAAGGACCAGCAATGTCTAACGCTAATTTGAACCAGGGAGTGCTCTTCACAACAACCGGTTCAACAGGAGAGGGATGAGTCACTTGAGACTTGTTGCTGACAACACACGCACAACAGTCATGGACGAAATGCTCAACATCTTTGTCAAGAGCTGGCCACCAAAAATCTTGCCTCACCCTGCATTTTATAGCTCGGATTCCTGGATGCCCTTCGTGAGCTAAACTCAAAATATTTTTCCGAATTGAAAAGGGAACTACCAATAACCCCCCTCTTCTCAATATTCCGTCCACCACAGATAACTCATCCTTGACACTCTTGTAGGGTATTAGCTTCGGGGAACAATCCTTGTCACAGGGCCACACACTACTCATGAGATCGATGACTTTTACCACATCAGCGTCCAAGGTAATACTGTCTAACCATTCATGTTCGGAAAGAGCACAACCCACAGTGTTGTCTAAGGAACTCACGGCACAAACTACCTCTAAGTCGTGGCACTCAGAATCATCATCAACACCCGGAGGTGGAAGTCTGGACAAGCAATCAGCTACTAAGTTTTTTGCTCCAGCCACGTACTCGAGCTGATAGTGAAATTCCTGTAACCTGAATTGCCATTTAGAGATCCGTGAAGTGGCTCTGCCGCCACCTTTGGTAGTGAACAAATCAACCAAAGGTTTGTGGTCGGTTCTTAAGATGAATTTGTTTCCCCAGAGAACATTTTTAAAATGCAGGACTCCCCACCACATCCCCAGAGCCTCCTTCTCTATAGTGGAATAGCTGCCTTCTGCATCCCTCAAGGTTCTTGAGGCAAAAGCTATGGTTTCCTCCTGACCATCACCCCTTCTTTGCAAAAGAACAGTCCCCAAACCTACATTGCTGTCATCTGTGGATAAATCCCAATACATGACTCACAGGAAGTCAGTATACAATGTACATATAAAACATACTGTCTATAAAACATGATTGCATCATTGACTACATGTGTCTTAAAACATGTACACATTTGTGCTTTATAAACTTGCAATTATTAAGGCATGTTACGTTGCATATATTTATCATATATGCACGCCCTTCTTAGCTGAGAAAAACAGGCCCACCATTTCCTGTCACCAGGTCCTGACTGCTCGTTTGTTGTTCATAATGACAACGGGAGGTAGTTTATGTATTGCCTCATCAGGTGAGTCCCCCCATAGTTTTTCGTTGATAGTTCCATGTGCGTATCTATATTATGCTGCCTTAAAGTGGAAGTAGTTTCCAGATTCCCACAATAAGGCACCTGTAGATATTTTAAGACATCAGGACTGTGCCTTCCAGCAGCTTCTTATGTACAATGTAAATTGATACTTGTATAGCACACTACTCACCCACAAGGCGCTTGTACGAATACCGCTGTGGAACCCATCCTGGCTTTCCCTGTGAGGCGTCCACTCCTGGGCACCCCCAAGGTGGAGGCCAGGCATCCTTAGCATTGTAGGGGCCGTTGTGGAGATTAAGCAAGCTATTGCCCAGAGTTGGACTCCATGATTGGAATAGGCACCGAGGCAAGAATTATCAGGTCCGTGGAATTTTTGAGCCAAAGACCCGCCGAGGCGGGGAATTGAACCCTGGTCCCGGGCTAGACCTATTTATCAGGGTCTAACGCTCTAACCATTGAGCCAAACCTCTCCATAATGGCTTGTGTGCGATCAAGGAGGGCATTGTAATTACTTTTTCTGACTTTCATGCATGTCAACAGGGAACTAATCCTGAGAACCTACGTCAGCCGCATTGTTTACTTATTGGATGATGTCAATAATTTATGAATAAGTATTTTGTGTTGGCGTTTATACACCCGTGGAAGATAGCAAGCAACCATCCATTTCCTAAATCATTATGGCAAATTAGTCTTCGGTTCCACTATGTTGGATGATGATAGTTTCATGCACGTTCAGAAAACAATCTGGGCAGATAAGTTGAACTTGGTTACTCTCTGGCACCACTTCCAAATTCATAAAAAGTTGCTTCTTTCAGTTCATTTTGTTTTTCTGTTCTAATTTTCGACTCAGCAATTGCAATTTAAAATAGCTTTTCTGTTAGTGGTGTTAGTAGAGTGAAACCTTCTTCTCTCATGGATGAGAATACATCTTGTGTGTTTTTCAAATAGGTATTCCCCTTCGATTTGTTTAACATAGCTATGGGAAAACTGCAGAAATCATCATAGCTCATATTTGAGACTATCACAGTTACAGCTGAATAGTAGTTTCTTGAGGACTGAACCTGCTGCAAAATTAACACCGCAACAAATGTTTAATATGGATTGTGAGCACTGATTTTGCTGGTCAATAAATTAATTGAAGTATGTGACAGATAACAGGATCTCTTTCAGGAGACGGTCTCAAGAAAATCTACAACAGTAGTGGGTTATTCAGTAGAGGCCCGTCTGTGGATATCTCTTCCCATGTCCCTTCTGCTGCTCACCACGTTTCCATTGTTTGTAACAATCATATGTAAAATAAAGCATGGCTGCATCATAGAGCCCTGATATTACAAAACAAGTATTGTACTTCAACTGATTGTGCTTATATAAGCCCAATTAGTGCTTACAGGGTTTAATGTAGGGTTTTCATATTTTTGTACCGAGCCAGTGCAATTGAAAAAATGTAGCTTTTAGCATTTTTTTTACAGTTATTTAGAATGTTGCTTGCCGGTGACAACTTGAGAAAAATTGCACTCCTATTTGTGGTGAGAACCTGTGTTTGAATGGAAATTGATCAAAGATAGTGTTCCATTGAGTTTCACTGTTACACATTGTGGTCATTGGTATATCTCAATAGGAACAGTCTGGTTGCACATGCAAACTGTTAAGGCACTATTCAGTTGATACATGTTATGGGTACTAGCAAACATTTTACCAGGGGCAAAAAGTATGGTCTGCGGTGCGGCTGAGGGCTGTATTATTGATGCCAACAGGGTAGGGGTTAGGGGAGTGTAAGGTGGATGAATAGAAAGCAAAGTGTGTCATGATGTAAACAGTGAATCATGAAGTTATTTTGAGTTTCAATCCATACTGCCCTCTAAATTAAGCCCCTAGTTTCTACAAGAGTCATAGATTTGACAGTACTATGTAATAATGTTTTTGAGTCGCTGTTCGTCTGCTCACCAAGTCAAGTTAACAAAGAAAGTAACTTGATTATTGAACTGGCATGAAATCTTAGGTCGTACAAACTCAATATAACTTTCGGCTCTTTTTTGTAAACCTTAGATGTGCTTAAAAACGGCCTCAGCTAGGCTAGAAAAAATACTCAACAAAGGCCCCTATTTAATGAGTGCAGTTCGTTCAGGTGTGCAACCTCCACCGATATATATGGGACTGTGGGAGCGTTTTAACAATGCTACTAGGAGATTATACGTTTCATCCAGGGGATGCTACTTTCTCAAAATATGTGGTTTTGAACTCTGTATTTAAAGTCTGGGAAGGTTCTACAACACAGAAGCCTTTCTTAGGTAAAAAGTGTCCGTGAGTCTCACTATCAGAGCCACTCACACTCCAGTCATTGTGTGATGAGCAAGATGGAAACTATGGATCCAAAGGGCATGTTTTTTTTATTATTTTCAGCCACACCTTGTGACAAATTGTGCTTTCTTGGGCAATCACTTTCTCCACCTATTTCTATGCTCTTTTAAAAAAAAAGTGATAGGAAAAACTTAAACTAAACACTAGTAGTATGTGACACGAAAACAGGACTTAATCCAACAATCTTTTGGTTTTGTCTATGAGTGAGAGAGAACACCCAGTCTTATAGTCCTCTCACTAAAATATGGAGTAGTGAGAAGTGCTTTTACTCCTGCTTCATCAAAGTGTTTTGTGATATTCAAATGGTACCCTTCCTATGCCTTTGTCCCCTTAATTGCCATTATGGTATAGAGGTAGGTGAACCACTGAAGCCTCGAGCTAAGCACAAGCCAGATGCATTGCTGTGGCTTAGCTCAAGGTTCTCTTACAAACTTTTACAAAAAACAAGCCGAGCCTTCCTGTGGCTTCTGAATGCCAACAGTGCTCCATCCTAATGCATCAAGAGTTAAAGACAAAGCATTAACTTTGAAATGCGAAATAAATGGATACCCGTCTAGAGGCTGAATTACACAATGGTAAATCATAATACCCAAAATCAGTCCTGGTTTCCCCACTTGACCAAAATGTGTATTTCTAAAAATTGTTTTATTTTGCTTTGCCTCCTTTATCTTCTTTATCACATATAAGATCACTTTCAAATAGACTTTTAGGATGTGAGCTGTACAAAACCTTCTGCTTGGTTTTTGATTTAATAAATACAGTGTCCATTTAGAATAACATCTCATGCCACCCAGAGTGATGCACATGATAACTGAGTTGACTTTTGGCAGTATTATCAGGGTGTGGAAAGACACAGATGTTTCTAAATTCATATTTAAAAACTGTCATTTAAAAAAAAAATACTTCTCATTGCACAGTTATAATCTGAGCAAAATGCTCCTGCATGTTAATTAAATACACTTTTGTTTTTAATTTTGACAAGACTTTCTCATATTTTTACTCAATGGTTTTAGAAATGCAGGTCTTGCTAAAGGTAAGACGTGAAGGACATCTTTTTCTGCTTCTTTTCCTTCACTTTTTTTAACCTATAAATAAGTGCTTGACTACTAAAATATCTTTCTGAATGGTAGTGCTCAGTCAAGTAAACAGGAGCCAAGTGCTGCTGGTCATCAACGGGACACATATACATATATTGGTCTGAAGGGCCACAGTCACCCCCCGTACCATAATTTAAGTATCACTGATACGTATGCTGGAATGGTGAAGAAAACACCAAACCTTCTCAGGGGTCCTACTGATACTTGGTCCTTTTAAACCTACAAAGAAGAAATTAGCACAGAAGCTGAAATATAAAATACATATTTATTAAACCTCAGATAAGGGAGACTACTCCACACAGAAGCCATAGCAACTGAATGAGGCAGTCTAAGGAGTACAGAAAACTGGGGCCTTATATATGCTTAGGGTTACATAGTCAGCATAAGACCAAGGGGCGGTCCTGGCACATGTAAGCATGCAAAATGACTAATATGGGCATACAATATCAGCTTGCTCAACAAAGTGGGAGGAGCTAACAGTGACTGTTTTTGGCAAACACATCCTCACATTTACAAACTAGAAACTGTTGCAAGGACAGCTACAAGCTCAACTGAGCATGTGCGACGGTGGAAGATGCTGAATATAGTTCGTCTCTAGGCAGCTTACAAGAGCAGTCAACACTGAGGGAGGACAGAGCACATGGCGAGCAAGTGGCAGCACATGGCTAACTAAAATGGATGTCAGAAATACAAAATGGGTTTCAGCTCATGCTAACAAATCCGTCCAATATTTAACAATGGTGCCTAGTAAATATATTTGGTAACCTTGAAATTAAGTGGGGAGGCATTCATAAAGTCAGTGTAAAAAATATACTGTTTTATGACTTGACCCACACATAACAGATAAAGACACATTACCTAAAGAATGAAGCGTGTAACACTCTGTTAAGAATTAAAAACATAATTTCCTTAATTTACTTCTTTCACTGTTGAGAAATTTTCCTTCCACATAAGCTGGCACTGTTGCTTGAATAAAGGAATCAACTTTCATTCTTCCATTAAAATTCAAAATGTGCTCAATTCCTAATCACTTTGTTTCCACTAAGAGGAAATGCAGATCATTTGGATTTTGTACGTAAAATTATTTTCAGTTGATCACAGAGGTCCAAATTGTCATTTGAGAATAGGTTCTTCAAGGGCATGTATCTCAAAAGTCGGTCCTGATCCATGCCAGATGTATAGCATATGCCAATTTAGATCAATGTAGTTATTTTAAAAATCTGGCATGGATCCGACCCTCCAGGATAAACCTTGGAGAACCCTGCTCAAGGGTATAGCAATTGCAAATATACTATAGTAATGAGCTGTTAGGTATACTGGGCCAACTGCAATGTGACAGCTCTCCTTTCAGTTTAACCAAGAGCGTTGCCAGTATATTACATGACCTTGCGTCTTCATTAATAGCCAATGTGGCCGCCTCCAATCCTCCTCAAAACATCATGCTGAATATGTATCTAATTTACTCCTATGGAAAAGGAGCAACAATTACAACTTCCATTTTACATTGTCGAAGTAAGTAGTGCAGTTCTAATAAAACCCCACCAAAGCCAGTTTAAAGGCACACACATTGTGATCAATCCAAAATTAAGGCTAGACCATCCTGTCACCCTTGATTGTAGATTGAAGTATGACAGCCAAACTCCTAGTTATTCCACCTTTTTGTGTATATGCTATTAATTGAAAATTCAGAGTTTTAAAAATGTATTTAGGCAAAGAGACATGATGTAAATTTGTAAAAAAAAAAAAAGTGTACAATGATGGTATCAGGTTTGGGGTCCTAGCTACTTCACCAGGACAGTGAAGAGAATTCCCCATAAAATTTCACAGTATTCTTTGTAGATCTTGAGAAATAGAAGTCTACGTACTTTATTTCCTGTGCTTGTAACGCTAAGTGATTATAAGTCATGTCCTATTTAGTGCATGTTAAAGTTACAATTATGGTTTAAATATTGTATTTGTCAATCTTTCCAAAGGTATGTGAAAATGTCTGAATGCAGTTAAGCACATGGGTATTTGAAGTGTTTGGGTCAGTTAAGTGAACCAACTTGTCACTGGCCCAAGACAAATCTTTGACTGGATGTTTGTTAATCTGAATTCGTTTGATATTTTCATTGGTTATTTTAGCGTGGAACTAAATGCTAGAATAAGCAATGTAGGAGACAACAAAAATATCCTGTTCCTTCCTTAACAGCATAAAATCTTAGATTACTGTGTAGCCTCTGCAATATTTGTGGAAATAATGGTAAAATTCCAAGCCAAGAAAACACTGTCTTAACAAACTGTTGTATAAAACTATTGAATACGTTCTTTGCACATTGACTAATGAAGATGGGACTATTCTTTCAGTAATAACTCAGCCCCATTCCATCCACTCCACTTTAGTAATAAGGCCTCTCTAAGCTTGTTGTGTCCCTGTGGCCACCCAGGTGGTCATTCAATGGACCCACCCTTCGAGACCATTCAACAGACCCCCACTTGGAGCCCATTTCTTTGTCCTGGGTCTAGTGGGAGCAGGAATAGCCCTTCGGGTTGGGTAAATAGTGCCTTCTGGTGCCACATTCATGCCTGCCACCTGCTTGTGGGTGGGACTGACTCCTGGCTCTTTCCTAATCAAAGGGGTAAAGGTTCCCAGGGACTGTACTATTGACCTTTGCAGTTCCTTTTTGCCCTAACCCAAAAACCCATAGCGCACTCTATTCCCATATTCCAAGATGAGAAAACCCTTCTTCCCTTTTGCAGAGCTTGTGTGCCTACCGAAAGGGGTGGCCAGGGTAGTGAGCAGTCCCCATCTCTGTGATCACTGAAAACCAGTTCTGGGGGTTGCTTTCCTCCCACTAGGTTTGGTGCTAGCCTGGCAATGGAGGGCAAACACTGATATGTCCTAGCATCACCTGACATTTACTTGTGACAGGGCAGGACCCTTTGAAGTAGATTAAGTTTTCAGGCGTAACCCCAACTGATCTTCGTGCCAGGGGAAGAAAATACCTTCCCACTCCCAGACCATTGACCCTGCATTGGGAGCAGTTTTGATACCTCATTAAGGTCAATCACTTCATCAACAGCACTGGAAAGCTAATGCAGATTAGCCCCCAATGAGGAGAAATGGTAACTTTCTCAAAATTACTTTAATTAAATATTTACTGAAAATGCAACTTGAATTGGGTTTTTAATACATATTTGAAAAAAGAATGGTTACATTATTTTTCTAACTGGCTGCAAAGCAGATATACAGGATTAATATTTAATACAGTGATGTCCCTAAATTGGCAGGCAGCAGCGTGCCGGCGATTATGTTCGCAGATGACTCCCTGCTGCTGTCTAAATCGCCTGTGGGAATCCAAAGAGTGCTTGACGGTTTTGAGGCATTCTGTGGAGAACATGGTCTCGAGATCAATACACTATAAACCAAATTCATGGTTTTCAATCCACCATCAAAATCTCGCCCCAGCCCCCACATTGGTGCCAACAGGCTAGAAAGGGTCCGAACCTTTGAGTATCTGGGGGTCACTCTAAATGAGAAAATGACCTGGGGGGCACCACCAAACAAAAGCACAACTAAAACTGTCCCAACTGGCGGGAGGAATCATCAGGCTTACAAACACAAATAAATCCCCCACTAAGCCGATTGGAGCACCTGCAGAGATTTATAGAGTCCAGGCCAGGGGTGCGGTTATGTATGCAGGCGAGCTCTGGGGCCGCATGTGTAAACGCGAACTAGTGGCAACAGAGAATAAATTTATTAGGCAGCTACTATTATTACCCCCCAGATCTCCCCTGTTGCCAATGAGGCTTGATTTGGGTCTTAAACCCTTTGATGAAGATCTGGGTGTTAGGCCCTTAACCTTTTGGCACAGGATATGGACTACACCAGAGTTAGCTAATTACAGGTTAGAGTTGCAGGAAATCCTGACCCTCCCAAATGTTGTGAAAATCCCCTGGTTCAATTACATAAGGAATGAACTAGGGCGATTGGGATTAGCCTCCTTATGGTCAGACCCCCTGACATCTTGCACCAGGGTATCACAGAAGCACCTGGTTACATTGTATCATGACAGCAAACTTGAAGCGCACATACTTAATACCGATCCGGACACCCTGACTGAATCATTTTTAAAGGCTAAGGACAGTTACAAATTTGAACCAGTTTTAGACATTATATTCCCAACCGCCACCAGGAAATTGTACCTACAATGAAGGTATGGCAGTTTGCCTGTTCGAGCATATACCAGCAAATGGTCTGTGTCCTCCCCGAGTCACTGCCCCGGGTGCAAAATGGAGCAAGAAACTGAGCTGCACATACTGTTCTTCTGCTGAGCTTACGTGGGGGCTAGGAGGCATTGGATTGTCCCGGCCTGCAAAAACTTAGGGTTTCTTCACTGTTTGCAGGCGTATAGGGTTTTTAAAACTGACTTATCCGGTATGATTGTTTTTGCCGTAGCTACATTTTTAGAAAGTATATGGCATAAGAGAAGACCTCTATTAATTGGGGATGAAGGATGACTGTTAAAATTGGATCATGCGTTGGTTTTATAAATGCCTTGCAGTTGTTGTTTTTAATGAATAACTGTCAAAATTTGTCTGTTGGCCTATAATGCCTTGCAGATGCTTGTTTTTAATGTACTATTCACTGTTTTGCTGAGCTGCTTTGTATCTTTTATGACAACATCCTTTCGAAGTAAAGATTGCTGCTGCTGATGATGATGATGATTAATATTTTAATCCGTACTTTTTGTTTTTCTCCTTGGTCAGCAGTCCCCTTCCAAAGTGAAAATAGCTTTTAGGGGAGTGTCACTGCAAGGATATAGTAGCAGTACATTTCTACATGTACCACTTTTAATCACAATAAACCCTACCTTATGTGCTGCAAGGCTTATATTACATACTTATTTATATTTAATAGGACGTTGTTTGGCTTGTCATAAAGGTTATTTTGATAGGCTGGACTGCAGGTTAAAATTGTTGCAGTCAGGCAGCCATGGTAGGCCTAAATCTATATTTTTCCTTGTTACTCTAGTGGATAGCACATAAGTATATTTTCTTTGTAATATACCATGGCCTTATAAGAACGATAAGTAAATCAGGGATTAGCTAATTTCTTCATGTTTTAGGGGTCAGAACACATACACTGGTATTGGGCTGCACTGCCCCAGTGTGCAGAGTTTCAAATCTAGCAAAGTAATTGGGCGAACAACGAGGTTTATCACACAAAAAGGGGCATTTTCTCACAGAGAAGCAAGGTCCAGTGCAGTGACCAGAGAGTGACCCTCGAATTTGGATACTTAGTCTACAAGATTCCACTTAATCTGTTAGTATTGACACCAGAATCTATGAGTAGGACCCAGCTGGATTGTGTTGCCACTTTGGTTGCTACCTCACCTCAGTTTAAGGTTTTAACATCAGCCTGAATCATATTTTTGGTTCTTAAAATCCTCCAGTGGGGCAGTCCTGGAAGCTGTAGCCAGGCAGGGGCTCACATGGCTTCTTACCTTTGCCATGAGAACCTGCTATACTTCATTCAGTGTGGCAGACAGTTCTGAATAGGATATACCTTATTTTCTTGCCCAAAATATTGTGAACATCAATGCGCTATATTGTGCGCTGTTGAACCTTTCCAAAATCTGCCCCATACCTGAAATATATCTTTCTGTGTTGTCATTGTGAATGCCATGTTTAGTCCGTAGAGATTTTAAAGAGGGCTTCCCTTTTGGTTGGGAAGATCCTGTTACATTTAATTTTACCACAATATGACTTAAATAGTGACAGGGCCAGACAGGCATTATATTTCACCGGGCATTTCCACGGTGGGATGGAGCTCTTAGAGGTCCATTTTGACATCCTCGTGCCTATGTCACTTTTACCAGCTCCCCTGGATTAAATGCAGCAGGCCCTAAGAGGCTTCAATGGAGAGAGAGAGACAGAGAGGGTGGGAGTGGGAGAGGGAAGAGAGAGAGAAAGCAATCAGAGAGGGAGACAAGGTAGCACAGAGAAGGAGAGTGATAACATGGATGAATGGATGGAAAGAGAGAGATAGCGCAAGGAGACAAATAGAGCAGGACTAGATTGAACTTTTTTCCAGGGCTACTTGTGATTCCCCATTACGGCCCTGAATAGAAAATTCCTTTGTCACACATGCTCCTTGTTGCTACAGATGCGTTTTACACAAGCAGCTGTATTATAACATGTATGTCTTATCAGCTAACTTGCTGATTCTGCTTTTATTATCACTGTGTTTGGTTATATGTAAAGCAAATATTCCAATAAGCACAGAAAGCATAGCAGATAATATCATTGTTCCAGTGTCACAGTTAAAGTTGTGCTCTAGCCTGCTTCAGTTGTGGGGTTGTGTGTCAGTCTATTTCTGTGCATGCTTTACTCCTAAGTTCATCTGAATTGAAATAAATGCAAGTGAGTTGTCCAGCGTACCCATCTGACAGCTGTTTCTCACTGCCTTGTCAGGCTTAATTTTCATTTCGACAGGTTGGATGCAGTTTAATCATGCATTTGACAGCTTAGCCATTCTTCACTGCTCTCCCCGATAAAATCTAGTTTAAAATGTTTACCTTTGAATTGTTGCTGTTTGTATGACTTCCTGTATTATAAAAGATGAACTATACATATTTCAAACTTAGTGAATATTTTGAAGGGCACCTAAATAAAGAAATTAGGAATCTTTATGCCTCAAATTTGAAACAAACGTATACGACCCTTTCCCTTGAGATATGTGCTCACTACAGCCTTGAGCTGTGCTTACCTTACAAGCTTACTGTTTGATTTACGTCAGAGCAATAGGGATTTCTCAAATTCATTACACCAGAAGAGCCTCATCTTGAGATACTGATGTGGTTACTTGGACTTCTCCGGAACACTGTTTTTAGGTCGAGCATTCGAGACCTCCGGTATATACTTTAGTAAAAATACTTATTATATACTTATATGTGTATGTCCGTTGTGGGCTCTGGAGATCAGCCCAATAACTTGTCTGCTTCTGCTTAGGGACTTTTTTTCTGTTCAACTTCCTCTATTTAACTGTCTTGATAGAAAACGACCAGCAGAGATCAGTAAAATACCAGCATTGCTTTCTGCTGAGGAACTTTCTTTTTTTATCTTACTGGCAACTGCCTCTATTTAACTTTTTTTTATAGAAAACGACCAGTAGATATCAGTAAACTACCAAAATCACTTTAGCATTCTCTAGATTCCAGTCCATAGAAATGGTCTTCCAAGAGCACCCGTAGACAATAATATATTTTTCAAATCTTGTATTTTCAGTGATATGACCACCTAAGGACCTGATTTTTTATTAAAAACAGAGTTTAGACTATACTATTTTCTGCTGAAAGGCAATATTTCTCTCCGTGTGTTCCCATACCTGGTGTATCACGCAGGATGGTGCTTACTTTCCCTCCATGTTAAGGAACAATAGATGTTTCAACACCCAGGCTAGTGTCCTGTATAGGCAAATATACATACGGTCCCAAAGGCGCGACAATTGGATTGCAAATACTTTTTTCCTTTGTGACTATTTGATCTAGAGATAAAAAAGGCGAGAGAAAAATGGCACCACAGCACCTGACAAGATATTGCGAAATTTCAATTTGTAGGTCTGGTTCACAAAATATGTTCCCACAATGTGTGATCACAGTAGCTCAGAATACCTCTAATGTAGGCCAGTAATCAGAAACAGAATATTGAGTTGGCTGGTATTTAACCTCAAGATCCCACTGGCAGGATCCCTCAGACAAGGATTGTGGTTGCTGCTGGAGAAGGGTTAACCCCACTCAATCAGTAACCCAATTTCTAACAATCACCAATTCCACAGATAACATAATTCTGAGGGGCAGTTGCTTCTGATTATGGGAGAATACAATTTAACATGCAGATATTAGAGCCTCCACTTTTCTTTCCTTTTTTTCCATCATTGCCAACATATGTTCGCCAAGATATTTCACCTGCTTTTAACAGGTAAACTATCTGGGTTACAAACTCCCAGCCTGTGGTGTTTCTATGTTACGTATGAGCCTGATGGGAAGGTACCTTCTATTACAAGCTTCACAGGGAATACAGAGTTCTGGTGATGAGCACGAGGACCACTGTAGTGTCAATGATAAAAACGGATCACCACTGTGGTGTCTATGATAAAAAAAGTTACGTGTGTTCTTGCTTGTGAATAATTTTTTACTTGCCATAACCATAACTCCTTTAGAACATAGAATTATATCAGCTAAATCTCTTTTTTTACCCGGAAAATGACTATCAGCATATACTTTATGATGCGAAAGAAAATAATATAGGAACCTGAGTAGCATCATACACTGTTTTGGGTTATAATATGTTTTTTACATTTATAATAGCCCTATTGTGATCAAAATGTCTTGCCACTAAATCTCAAAAACAACACAGCCTATTACATCCGGAAAAAAACACCAGTTGTTCTAAACTTCAACATTGAGAATTCCAAGCTTAGAGAGTTTTTTGCTCCACTCAAATTGTAATCAGGGCCTTTGTTTAGAATATTCATGGCTTTTAATTGATGATCATTACCCCCAAGTAAGGAGGCACACACACAGCAATCACAGTTATGGGCACGAATTTTATGAATGCCTTTTCTCTCCCAGAAACAGCTATATACATATGTCCCTAGTATACTACATCACCCCATCTCAGTAACCGGACCATAGACATCGGGTAAAATAGAAAAACGTGTCTTGCTATTTGAAGTACATCAATCTGTTTTTGTGCTGATTTAGTTTGAAATTCTCAATCTTTTATCTGGGATAATGTTTTACTGCATGCATGAGTAATTTGTGTTGTACACACATTAATATTGTAAACTGCTAACTGATCACACTTATTACAGAATATGTTAACCAACGTTAGATGTAAACCATTGCAAAGGGTACCATTTAAATGTTGAAAAGGTGTTTCCAGTAGGAGTAAGTATTTTATTTGCACAATTAATTAAAATCATTGCAATTCATGCAAAACACAGTTAAAAACTCAGTCAACATTATGTTTTTTTTTAAGGTGTTAATGAGAGCAACGTGGTTCATAGCTAGTGGGGCAAAAGTTCTTAGTGATCGTCTTCTGTTAACAGGAACTTCATCTCAGTCATTCATTTTACAAAGCGGATGGCAATCTGAGCAGAGTCGCCCCTCATACACTCCTCTAGAGCTTCTTGGCATATCCGGACGTTCAGGGTCCGCCAAATTGGACGCAACAAAAAAGTTCATAAAGGAAGTAAGGTTCTGCAAATGCACCGTACGTGGATTAAGTTCTCTTCTCCGCTCTTACAGAAACAGCACTGTGTGGACACATCTTCCTTGAATCTCCGGCCATACTTATATGCCCTCAGCGGGATTAGGCCAAAACGTAATCTCATTAGATGGTGTTTCACTTCTGGTTTCATGGATGACGTCAGATAGTGTGGTGGAGTTTTAGGGCCATATAGTTTTGAGCCCCAAGTGCAATGGGAGAGATTCTTCATCGTTAGGGCATTGTGTTTGAGTGACAAGATCGTTGCTTGTTTGGTCAAGATTTTTTTGATTGTCCCTATAGGTAGCGAACTTGTCCATATGTCTTTAGCCTCTAGTGCATCCAAGCAGAATGTTAAAAATTGGTTCCAGGGAGTGCTAGGATTGTTTAACAGCGACCATATGCAGCTCGTTAGTGAAAGATCACAGGCCTTTTTGGTTTTTAAACAATAGGCAATGAATCTTGCTTTCATTACCCAATGTTGGAAGGACAAAGGGAACTCCATGCTTATTTGGGCATAAGAGGTCGAGTTGGGTAGATGAAACATTCTGCGAAAGCACATTGACTGGGCTCTGTCAAGCCAGGTGAACATTTTGTCTTTGAAGGTTATGGTGCCAAAGGCTATTGTCGGCAGAAATTTGGTGCCTATCACCCTAATTAGCGGTGAAAAGTCTGGAGTGTAAAGGGCTTTCTTGGTTCTTAGAAAAGCCCCCTCCAAGCTGCGGGCCACTCCCTGCATTGCAGTAAAATGCTGCGCTGGTCTCCCTTTGTGATCTATCCAAATTCCCAGATACTTGTATGCGGTCACTATATCTATTGACTTCCTTTCGATGTACCAGGAGTGATTTCCGGCTCGTGAACGTAAAACTATCATTGCCTTAGTTTTGGTGATGTTAATCTCCAAAGCGTTCGTTTTGCAATACTGGGCCAAAGAATCGAAAAGTCTTTGAAGTCCCACCTGGGTTTGATTGAGGAGGATCGTGTCGTCGGCATATTGCATTGATTGAATTTTGGTAGAATCAATTCCTGGTGGGAATGCTCGGGAAAGGGCCAGACACTCGCACAGGTCTGCTAGATATAGATTAAAAAGTAAAGGAGACAATATGCATCCCTGGTTTAGGCCTTTATTAGTCATGTTTTTATTGGTGGTTGACCATCTTGAGGAAACTCTTATTTTTACCCAGGGGTCGATATATAGGGCTATGAGAGCTTTCAGAAGGGGCTGCGGGAATCCCCATTTTGTTACCTTTTCCCAAAGTTTAGGGCAAACTACACTATCAAAGGCTTTTTGGAAATCAATGAAACCCAGTTATAGCGATTTTCCTTTGGTAGCGAGTGTGCTTTCAATCATGTGAACTAGACAGATCAAATTATCTTCGATGTGGCAGCCCTTTTGGAATCCGGTTTGTGTGAAAGGTATTAATTTACGATCTTCCACCCAGGTTGTCAGTTCTTTCAGTAGGACACTTGCATATGCCTTACCTTCCACGTCAAGAAGGGATCTCGTCCAATAATTGTTAGGGTCAGCCCGCGAACCTTTTTTGTGGATGGGGACGAGAAGCGATCCTCGCCAAGAATCCGGTATGAGCCTACACATTCTGGTTGCCTCGAAATAAAGTGGCCAGCAGAGTGGCCCACTTATGAGTGGATACTTTATTTATCTGTGTTGGTATGCCATTTGGGCCTGCTGCTCCTCCTGGGTGCATTTTTTTTATTATAAGTTAAACTTGGTTTTGAGGTTGTCTTAATAGTGGGTTCCACTTCAAGATTGGAATTTGTATGATTAAAACTAAGGGGGCTTGGGCAGAACTGACAACTTTGTTTACCCAACTCCAGAATTGTCTTTGATCCTTTGATTTTATCATTTCATGGCCTTTTGCCCAGTGACATTCTTCTTTCATTCTCTGAAAAATGAACCTTGCTTTCCTATATTCCTTCGAGTGATCAATATTTTATCTCACAGGGATTTGTAATCTGTGTCATTATAGGCACGCCTGCGCAGCAAGTTATTTAATTTGGGCTTAATGCTTGTTGTAAATTGCTTATGTTCAGAGAGACAAAATGTAATTGGGGTGCAATTATTTGGTTTTAGGATTATTTTTGTCGATGGGGTTTCTCTGAGGTCCAACACTTCTGTTTCCTATGACAATGCGGTCAATTGATCACTGTGCTCCTGTTTCAATTTGACCAAGAAATCGTCCACCTTCTCTTCCATTTTTTCCTGGTTGTCCACAGTCCACCGTAGCTTTCTTACAATCTCGAGATTGGCTTCTTTCCTGAGCAGATTATGTGTTGGACGATGACAGTGCTGGGATGAAAATTTGCACGTTAAAAAGGCGTGATCACTTTCCGGTGAGGGAATTACCTCGAATTCCTAACAAGATGGAAGTGGGCAATTGAAATCCATATATAATCCAGGGGGGCCATTCTAGCGAAAGACACATGGGTGTATGCAGCTGGCAAGTCTGTATTGAGTCTTCCATTTAGGATGCGGAGACCTAATTCATCTAAGTACGCTGTCAACTTTGTCCCTTGACTCTCCTTCCGTTGGTACTGAGACCTTGTCTCCGGAATGGCCCACAATTGATTGTCCAATGTGAACTGAAGGGAGAAATCCGGGCCTGCCTCCATTAGGTTGGCATTAAAATTGCCCATTATTAACCATACATCGTTTGGATAGTCGGAGGAGAGGTCTCTCATAACTGGAAGCATTTTACTTAGTGTAGTCTCTTGCTTGGTTTTGGTGGGATGCAGGTAGACACAGCCAAGGATCATTATTCGTTGTTTCAATTTGTTTTTTTCCAAGCACTGGGTCAGAATTTTAACAAAGATATAATCTCCCTGCCCTTCACACAGTCTGGAGGATTTTACGACCAGCTTGTTTTGCACAGCGATCAACACACCTCCCGAGGCATGACCACCTATTTGAGATGCTGTTGCGTGGGATTCAAACACGGTGAAGTCCTCCCAGGCAATTTCCTCCAAAGACCATATTTCTTGCAAGGCAATGATATCCTGATTCTTCATGAAATGAGTGGTTGGGCATTCTATTTTTTCTTTTGTTAGCCGTGGATGTTCCAGGAACAGATTCTAAAGTGGTGCATGACATCCATGTTGAGCTTCTGTCCGACCGAGATGCTCTGTGTCTTACCCTAAGGATTCGGATAGCCAAGACCAGTCTTGGGAGTTCTGCTGTTTGAGTGCATATTGCCGAGGACCTCCCACTCTGGATGTTGTTATTTGCAACGGGTTCTCTTTCCAGGACGCTGTTAAGGTTCCTGCTAGGGAGCCACACAAAACTGAAATGGGTTGCTTAGTAATTATGTTGTTGCTGGACGCATTTTTATTATTATTATGAGCCGTTGAAGGATTGATTACTTTGTCTTTTAAGAAAGCTGGGCACTTGGCTTTGGTGACAAAACAAATCTGGATGCCCCAGTCGTTCAATCGATTTATGTTGTTCATTAATGCAGAGGCCATGTCTTTATTTTGTAAGGTCATTACCGTTGCATCATTCCTCTGTACTTGTTCTAGGGCGACAAAAGCCACACTTTCGATATCAGTGGTTTTTATATTTTCTAGTCCCAGAAGGTGCTGACACAGCTTTAGGATGTTTCCTCTATTGACGATGTCCCATTTCCCTTGAGATGCGTACTCTGGGTAAAGTAATAATGTGGTGCTTTCTTGGGTTAACTTAGTTACTTCTCCAGTGTTAAAGGAGATTTTATTCTGCCTTTGGTTATCATTTACCAATAGGGTTTCGCAGGGCATCTTTTCCTTGGGTGGTTGGTTTAAGCTTTCTGATCTATTTTCCTTGGGTAGTTGGTTCAAGCATTCTGATCTATTTACTTTAGAGATGTGTGGGCGAGCATTAAGAGAGGGGTCTTCTCCTCTTACACTGTCTTGTTCGGGCTGCAGCCTATGTACAGCTGTCACGGGAGCGGTCGAGGCCTTCCCGTTTTGATTTTTTTCCAACTCGACCCTCAAGTTAATTTGTGTTGCTCTCTCCTCTGTTTATGTTTTTTGGTTTGATACCTTCCTTCTTGAATTCTTATTTTTCCTGGACAGGGGTTGTCCTTCTGTGGGCGGTAAGTTGGCCATATTTGTTGGCACTGTGGAGTTTGTCACGTTGCCTGTCTCTTTTGCACGGTTAGGTTGGATGGTGTTATCTGGGTCTCTTATTATTTGTGTTTTGTTAAAAGTACATATGTGGTCATGGTTACCAGCGCCTTTCGAGGTTCTGGCTAGATGCTCTTGTGTGATGGTGGGCTGCTGCTCGTGAGCATCAGAGGGTTCAGAATCTTATGTCTGGTGGCTAGACCTGTTATCAGTTGTGTTATCTCTTATGTGATTTTGAAGTAATGGAGGATCCATGATTTTCTGTGTCCGTCTTTGTGCCTCGTTCTTCAGGTCTTCAATTAAAGAGGACATTACTTCCAGGAGTGTTTCAAATTTTTTTTGTATCGGGTTACAGGTACATCTACTGTTGCATTGGTTTTGTTTGTTTCTACGTTGCTTTGGGCTCTGCGTATCAATGAGTTTAGTTGGTCAAGTTTTGTATCAATTCTGGTTATTGAATCCGCCACCAAGTGTAAAATGTTTATCTGAGCATCTAATTTATCTGCGTGCATGTGAGCAGCACTGGCCATTGAGTTCAAGGCTTGATTAGTAGCTGAAAGCAATACCTCAACCTTGTATGTGGCTGAAGTGTCGAGTGACTCCTTAGGCCAGAGTTCTATTTTTGAGAGGTTGTTGTCCTGAATCTGAGGATATGATAAAGGAGAGATTACATCTGAATAGTTACTAATTGACAAGGGTAGTTTCTTTTGAAGACTTTTATTTAGGTCATTGTGTGAGTTAGGGGCTTTATTGCCAGCACAGCTGTTTTTGGTGTCCATCAAAGAGGCATTAACTTTTGTCTCAAGCTGGTGAAGGTCCTTGGAGCAAGTGTGGCTAAAGTGCGTATGAGGAGCGAGAAATGGAGTAGAGGCAAGCGAAGGAAAGTCATATCTCAGCGTTTGAGTATGAGGCTCCACTGCTCCTTTTGCTTGATTTACTTCTGTTTCAATTAAAAGCGGGCTTCGTAGGTGCAGTAGTTGCAATACTGGGCTCCCTGAACTACCAGTCGAGATCCATATTATTTATTCTGGCAAATCATGGCCGGAGTGCTGTGGTAGAACAGCGTCTTTGCCTTCCTTAAGATCCTTAGCTTCCAACCACTGTGATGACTCTTGGTGGGCCTTGATGGGTTTTACGCTACTAAAGTGGCTGGTTATGGCCTGGTTAGGATTTTTGTTCTGTGAAACATCCAGAATACCGTTTGGTGGTAATTATTGGGAGGGAAGTGGGGCTAGTTGTGAAGAAGATGGTTCTGAAGTGGCCTGGTCCCTTCCAAGGATGATTATCTTAGGGTAGAGAGGAGCCGGTTAAGGTCTGCTTGTTGGATTTCCCTCGATATCCATGAGTTGGTTATGATAGCTTAGACTCTCATAGCTCACGGAGTGGGCTACTTCCTTGAGCGTTTGAGTCGGCGGATTGAGATAATCTCTGAATGTTGCGACATTTCCATTTGGCTAACGACAGAGTGCATTCTGATTGGACTTCCTCCTGGAGTTCTTGCCTTCCTTTGACCGGGGGTGTCCGGCAACTACTTTGGCTGTCCAGTTCAATCCCCTTATGCACTTCTAGGGTTCCTTCAGGACGACTTCCCTTGATTCGGGGGGATATCTGACTCCCCCGCGTTCCCGGTTGAGGGTACAGCATCTTGGCCTTCTGTCATTTGGCAGTCTTGTGAGGGCGATGGGAGCTTTGCAGCTGCGTGGAATTCCTTGTTCGCATTTTGCTCTCTTGGTTGTGAACAAGGACGATTTATTTTCTCTTTCGCTGCGGATGCTTTATTTGTTTATTTATTTAATTAATTAATTATTTAAAAAATGTCCTGCTCCACTTTCTTCCACCTTGTTCTTCTTTCACCCAAATAGGGTGGTGGCTGAGCTTTGTTTAGGTACTCTTTGGTAGGAGCAAGATGAGCAAGGTCTCTGATGTTACTACATGGGGGGGAGGGGGCAGGGCAGGAGGAAGAGAACTGAGTGCAAGTGCACCAAGCTGGCCACAAATTCAAACAAGCTGGGCCACCTCTATCACCGCCCCTACCCCTGCGGACTTCAGGGCACAATGCAGCAGCGCTGACTCACCGGGAAATCTCCACTCCTCAGGGATCCCGCTCCACGTTCCCTGCCAACAACAGTTCCCCGCGGCAAAGACAAGAGAATGCAGAGGTTCCGCTGGAGTTTTTTTTTTCCTTTGCGGCTCCTGCCGCGTCGGCAATTGACTCGCAGCAACTGACTTGTGGCTCCTGTGAGTCAGCTCTTCTCTCAGCAGTTATCTTGCGCCAGCCGCGTTAGGCACAGATTTGCGGTGCCTGCCGCGCACAGGCAGCCTCGCAGGCACCTGAATGAGAGCCAGCAAGAAGGGCAGCCCAACGCGGGTCTCGGCGTATTCCACCCGAGCACTCCCCCGAATTCAATAGCTCAGGCGCGGTTTGGTGCGGTGCTGCGGCTGTCCGACTCTCGCTCTGCTCCACTGCTCCTCCGGGTTGCCTGCCTTCCTCCCACCTCGTTTCGCCTGACTTCCGCTCAGCTCCAGTAGGAGCTGTTTCCAAAGTATCCAGGTAACTCAATTTCTTCGAATGAGATGGCTTTTAAAGATTTTGTTTGATACAAAAAAAAAATTAGGACACATAGCAAGAAAGTAGCTGTGCACATTGTTGCTGACTTTTACTTAAGAAAAATCTGACTGAAGCATTTAATCAGCTATTGCACAGAGCATTTGGAAAGGTGGACCAGGGGTGGGTTTGCAGAAAGAATTCAGAAGACAATGTATCTTAAGAAAAAGATTTCTTACAACAGGAGCAGTAAGAAGCACGCTTACCAAGATCTAGAAATGAGGTTTACCGAGTTCTAAAGGGAGTTATTCTGAAGCTCCGAAAATTTAAAACGTTCGACTTGATAGTTTGACTTTGAGATCTTTGAGCGGCTGTGGGAAAGAATAATTTAAAGTTTGCTTTTCGAAAGATAATGCGAAAATGCAAATAAGTAGTGTTCTCCACGACATAAGGACTCTATTCCATGATTAGTAGCAATACTTATGGCAGTGCATATTGTCTCAACAGAAAGTAATGAGAAGTGAGGTCAGAAGACCTAAATGTACGACTTCTACTTTTGTAGGCAAGGGTTCAGAGTGGCCTCATTTCCCACAATTCCACTAACCAGACTACAGTGGAAGGTGAAGAGGACAACCTAGCAGAAAATGCTAGCCAGAACAATCACAGTGAAAGAGCAGGAACCTGCACCACATGAAGCGTGCAGAGATACACATGGTGTACAAGACCCGCCAGTGATGGAGAGTGATTGTCTGAAATGTTCCCTGGCTCTAGAAGCCGTACCTTGGCTTAAAAATTAGTTTTGAAACATTTCCTGAAAACTCAGCCTTAATAAAGGTTTTTAAAAAAATATTAACTACATGTTATCTACCCCACATATACATACAAATTTGTACTTGGAAATCATCATATCATTAAAAAAACATAAAATAAACCACTCTAATCAACTATGTGTGCTATATTAAGTACCTCTGTTTCACAAGGAGCTCTGAGTACTACAATCTGATATGACTGCTAGACACGGGAAAAGACAAGGCACGACGATTCTCCCTTAACATAAGTCCGCAAATAGAGCCCAGCAGTCAGTGTTGATGCATACATGGTCATGCCCAGTTTAACCAACCATGCACGTAATAATTGTGATAGAGAACCTCCAAATTCATCTATTTGAGTTTGGTGCACAGCTGCCTACTGATACAGGAGACATATTCCCAAGCCTTTCTGTGTTCCTATGAGTATTCTTAATATTGTTTATCATTTGTAAAGTGCATGACTACCTGTAAGATTTTCCCATCGCTGACATCCTCGCACAACCTACCAAAGTGACTAAAGCCATGGGAAACTATAACTGTGAAGATACTAGCACACTAAGGATATCAAATAAACAGGCCCTGCATTGAAGAGACATTTATGCATAAAGCATAAAGCTTTAAATTAAATCTGGCGTACAATAGGCAGCTAGTGAAGGGTATGTAACACACTGGCTGCAGCAGTGAAGCAAGGCGGATGGAGAAAAAGTTGTGCAGACGTATTCTGAGCTGTTTGCAGCCATTTAAGCAGAAAAGTTACACCTAGCTACAGAACATTTCCGTAGTCTAGTCTAGCTATTACAGGAGCCTGAACTACCGTACTTTTGACCAGGACCATAAGGCACACCAAGATTTTTCTTAGCCACTTAAGAATGCCAAAACAGGAGGCTGCTACATGGTATGGAGTATGACGAAATACTACAGGATATGGAGTATGATGAAATGAGAAGTACTTCATTGCTAGTAGATCCACTGGCCCGGCATTGGGACACTTGAAGGAGGCCCTTTTCAAGATGCTGTCTCTTCTTTGATTTGGTGTAAGGCTATGGATGGACATATGTCTCAGTAACTCAAGGTGTAATAATATTGTAGCACAGTGCGGAAGACAACAGTCTAAAGGGCAATATTCTACTGCCAAAATGTCATCTTTAGGTACCGATTTGGGAAGTTTGGATTACTCTCATTCACACCTGTACTATATGAAAAACCATCCCATAACCATCTAAATGTATCCCTTATAAGGCAGTGGCCAAATTAAGTTGTTACGTTGTCTTTTGGGAGACAGAAGCAAAAGATGGTGACCAGAGAAGTGAAGTGGCTCTCTTTTTATAGAGCAAAAAGAACTATTGATGGACAGAATGCAGAACAATGTCATACATTCACCCCAGTACAGAGATCTGGGCCTAAATCCATCTTTTTTTTGCCACCATGCCATTCCAGTTTGCACCCAGCCATATGCAAATCAGTCTTGACCCTGCACCTAATGGGAACAGTCCAGCCCGAACTGCCAGGCCAGTTCCTCCCTGGACTAGAATCAAGCATTCTAGGACTGGTTTTGGAGTTTCACCCCTCTTCAGCCAGAATAGCTTGATTCCAGTGGCATGGAGAGCACGGGATTCACTTCTGTGCATACCCGCCCCACTCGGGTGACAAATGCAAAAAGATCTATTGATGGACAGAATGCAGAACAATGTCATACATTCACCCCAGTACAGAGATCTGAGCCTAAATCCATCGTTTTTTTGCTCATCATGCCATTCCAGTTTGGACCCAGCCATATGCAAATCAATCTTGACCCTGCGCCCAATGGGAACACTCCAGCCCAAACTGCAAGGCCAGGTCCTCCCTGGACTAGAAACAAGCATCCTAGGACCAGTTTCGGGGTTTAACCCCTCTTCAGCCAGGATTGCAGTTTCAGTTTTTAACGTCTTTATTTCGAATATTCTTCATAAAAGACAAAATATTTACATACATATGAATAATAACAATATTACATAATCAATGACATTATATGAAAATTAAGCGTAAAGAACAATAGAACAAAAAGAATTAAGAATTGATTAAAACCTCAATTAAATATGTGCATAAAGACGACAAGAGAAGATTATTATTGAACAAATGCATATAAAAAGACACAACATCAATACTGGTCGGAGACACAATCTAGTAAAGTAACGTACTATATGGGTTTTTCATGACGGTATATTACAAACTGTCTTAGACCTTAATAACCAAGCCCATCCAAGGAATTTGGCCAATCCAATGGAAAGACATTCAGAGGTGTTAGTTCTTAGAATGAGCAAGGCTTCACTGCTCGACCGGGTCTTTAATCTATAGCATATAGGCTTTAGCCACTTGTGGCGTGGTTCACGGTAAGCATTACAAACAAACAAGAAATGACCTATTGTTTCTTTATGGTCAGTACAACATGGACAAAGTGAAGTCGCCGGCTTCTGCCAACCACTGGTGAAGGCCCGTAATGGCAATGTACCTAGACGGAACTGAAAGTAAAGTTTCCTATCTAAGGTTTTGACAATTACATCCCAAAAGCACTCGGTATGAGGGACTATTTTATGTAGCAGAAACAGACCGGTCAGGTTCGGTTTCTCTGAAAGAGCAACGTGTTCATCTTTAACCATAGACCAGAAGAGAGATTTAAAATCTTTCTTAGAGGGAAAGATGTGAGAGCCCGGCTCAAACCACAACTGGGGGAGGCCCATTCCGATAAGAGTGTTTCTAATTGACTTAAACCATGCAATTTCACCTGCCCCCTGTTGTGATCTAACATCCTGAAGCTCTTGGGCAAACATGGCAAGTTCCGGTGTGGACCATATGCGTCTCCACAACGCCACCATCCTGTACTGGGCTTGATGTTTAATTGAATGGAACCCCATATCCATCAATAGTGGTAGAGCGGGTGTTGATGGAGGAAGACTGACTAGGTTTCGGAAAAATTTGTTCTGTATCCTATCAAGGACAGCCAGGTCCACACAACCCCATATATCAGCCCTGTATAATATGGCAGAGCTGATTTTTGCACTATATATTTTAAGAGCGGGCAATACTCTTTTGGTCAGAGAACTCCGCTGCTCCTTCACCAGACAACCGGACAGACGCGTAAATTTCAAGCTAAGCGCCGCTATTTGCTCTTTCCAGCGTAATCTATAGTCCATTGTCACACCAAGATAGGTCATAACTTCAACCTGTTCCAGACTAGACCCGTTCCTCGTAACATTGCCCCTCTGTGGTTTTTTCTTTATGAAGACCATAAATTTGGTTTTGTTGATGTTAACTTCTAAATCGTTCTCATTGCAGAAATCCACAAATTTGTCTATAGCTACCTGCAGACCCTTTTGTGTTTTAGCCAATATGAGCGTGTCATCAGCAAAAATTAAAAGGGGGAATTTAGTCCCACCCAGTGATGGGGCATCGGTAGGGGTTTCTGAGAGAAACTTAACCACTTGATTAATAAAAAGTATGAAATGGGTAGGGGCCAGGACGCAGCCCTGTCTCACTCCACGAGTCACGGGGAAGGGTTCTGTGACCTGGCCCTCGCGGCCCCACCTAACTCTAGCAAAATTTCCCTCGTGCATCCTGATGGTAAATTCTAGGAGCGCAGAAGGAACTCCCATCTTTCTTAATGCAGCCCACATCTTTCCTCTGGGGACCAAATCAAACGCTGATTTGAGGTCCACAAATGCAGCGTATATCGTGCCACCTCTCAAAAACACAGTTTTCCAGTAGATCATAACAAATCTTAAGATCTGATCTACAGTACTAATGTGAGCCCTAAAGCCAGCTTGTAATGGAGAGAGAATGTCAGCTTCGGTCATCCAGGTGTCGATTTTTCCTAAAAGCATTCTAGCCACTACCTTTTGTAGGGCATCAATAAGACTGATGGGTCGGTAGTTTCCTGCATCAGTTTTGTCCCCTTTTTTATACACGGGCAGGATCTCTGCCCCTTTCCATGAATTTGGGATCCTGGTCCCTCTAGCTATCGCATTTGCTAGGGTAGTTATGTACGGAACCCAATGCACCTGGTCATACTTAAAAAGGTCCGCTGGGACACAGTCCATACCGGGGGCCTTACCGTTCTGGACTTGTTTAAGAGCAACTACAGTTTCTGTTTCTGTGAAGACAATGTGGTCAAGTATGGGCACCGCAGTCTGTACACTGGCATCTTCCCAAGTGTGGGAGATCCGTTCCGTGTTACTAAACTGCGTCGCGTAGTGCTTGACCCATTTTTCTGCAGGCACATGGTTAACAGGGACTTTCGAGTCCCCAGTCCCACCCCACATCAGAACCTCCCAGAATTTTTGTTGGTTAGATGAGGTGCTTGCTTGGTATAAATCTAACCAGCGCTGTTCGTCCCAGTTGGTTTTTGCCTCTTTAAGTACTTTCTTGTAATTAACCCTAGCTAGCCTAATATCATTGGCTGACTTGGATTTAATAGCAGCTATTAGGGTGCTATGGGCAAGACGATAAGATTTATCATACCATTTGGTCCTAGTTGGTACTGGACCATTATTCCTTCCTTTTGTGGGTTCATTAAAAAAAGTTTTAATCTTATTAAACAGAGACTCATGGATCGACCCTATTTCTTCCAGGGAAGTGCCTTCATTAACTATGGGTACCATCGAATTGGTGGCTGCTGAGACCTCCACCGCAACCCTTTCTAATACGGTAGGGTTGTCTATAAGCCTAGTCCAGCGTACCCTTCTACAGTCATTCGTGAGAACAGCCTCGGCTGTAACGGTAGTGGATGCAGAATCCAATCTGAGACCCTCATTCAGTAGTAATTTAATTGCCAGGGGATTATGGTCACTTTCAGGTCTTTGGACTACTTCCATATCCTCTAGGATTTTCCAAAACTCTATCTTTATTAAGAAGTAGTCAATACGGCTCGAATGCTGGGAATTGTCAAAAGTGACCTTTCCCATCGAATCTGATTTAGTTCTACCGTTAGCTGCGCGCAGATCCCATTCAAGGCAGAGGCCTAACCACTGCATTGCGGCCTCTGTAACTTTTTTATTTGGAGGGATGGGTAATGGTGGAATATTCCAAATTTGATCGATTTCCCCATATCCTTCTTTGTCAAGACTAGGAAAAGGTTCAAAAGAACAATTAAAATCACCTGCCACCATTATACATTTGTCGCTAGTAATATTGTTTAATAGGGAATCTAAATCGCTAGCTGCTCTCGCAGACTTCCCACCAGGTTGCCCTCTTGCATATATGTTAATCAGAAAAAAGTCCTCGTTATTTTTACCAGACAATTTCAAGGCAAGAATATCACTACTTAAGGTAGGAATGTCTATAATTTTAAAGGCTAGGGATTGTCTGATCCAAATAACCAGACCACCTGAAGGACGACCTTTAGGTCCTTTACAGGCTGGTTTATAGTAGTTAAGATAGCCAACCCGAAAGATGGCATCAGTTGACCAGCTTTCCTGTAAAATGATAACATCAAAAGAGTCCACATAAGAGCCCCAGTCATCCTCAGACATTTTCCCTTTTAATCCCGCTATATTCCAAGACAAGACTGTGAGGGTATTACTTGTTTCTTTTGGCAAGTTGTTAAATGGATTCACAGTCTCCTCAGGGACCAGGGGTCTATATGTGGGATTTGGAAGTTTTACCCTTTCTACCTCCCCTTGGGAATTACCACTCAGCCCTGTTACAATCTCAGCCCTGGGAGATGGAGTAGGGTTAGGGGAACTCAGTACAACTTCACTCGGCCCGGGAATCGGTAGTAGATTGTCAAGTCAATCCACACCTTCCAAGCCGGATAGCGGAGCAAACCGGTTTGTGAGGTGCGGTTGAAACAAAGGGTAGACTGGGGTATCAAAGTGAAATCTCCCTCTTGGCCTGTCTCTTCTAGAATGTTGAAATATACAATAAATGTTGTATATAAAGCAGGATAGAAATAATTCAACAATAATGTTTGCACATCCCCAACTCTTCCGAATCTAGGTTCCCTGCTGATAAATTCAGCCACCCATGGCTCTCTGAAACTTATCACCACACAGTCCCCCTCAAGATCTTTCTTACCATAACCTATCCAATCCACCCTTCTTACATTAAGAATTTCAGGATTCATGTTGGGTGGGAGCGGGCGATTTTTATTAAGCCAGAATGTTACTTTATTGTAGAGGTCCTTGTGTGTTTCTCTTTTACCATCTACTAAAGGAGCCACGCCAGTTAAGATGATGGTGTATGGCTGTGACTCTGGGGGGAGATTAACACATTGTTTCCTCGGGATAGGTTTGATATAGGGCCGGATGTTTTGGTCGTGACTACTAAGAGTTTTCTTGGCCTGGGGTTGCTTTGCGGCCTTCTGTCTAGGTGCGCCCTCAGAGCTAACTGTTTTCTTGGGGGCCGATACAGTTGTTGGCTGCGGGGCTTTTAACGTAGTGGGTCCCGCTTTTGAACTTGAGGCCCCTGCTTTGTTATTCACCAGAGTAGACTTCGATGATGACAGGGCAGTGGGGGGCAAGCCTTTGGGGGCTAAACTGGCAAGAGTTCTGTTTGTAGATGCTATATTATCTTTAACCAACCTATCCAAGGAATCCATTTTTGTATTCAATAGTCTTGTCCTTTCGAATAGTGGTAAGAGCAGGGATTTCATTAGTAACTCTATCTTAGCCAGAAGTATGCCTTCTGTAATACAAACTGTGGTGTTATGGTCTTCAAGTTGAACCACCACATTAGTATTAGGCAACTGTATAGGTGAATCAATAGTACTTCCCGCCCCCTCAATATGTTCATCTAAGTCGGGAGAGTCTAACCTTTTACGTTTCCCAGGGTTCTGTGAGGGTAGAAGTTGTGAAAGGGGAGGGGAATTCACTTGCTCCTTACTGATATTAAGATTAGGTGAGTCCGAGAGACCTGATTTCTCTCCAGGCTGGTCTAAAAAAATAGTAGTCCCTCCATTTAGCATATTATCATGTGCAGTGGTATATGAGCTATCTTGACCCGTCCCCGCTAACTCCACAGTTTGGGTCTCAGGAACAGTTACAAGCACTAAATCTGTATTAACATCATTGCTATCAGTGTCTAAAAGGGAAAGCGGAATGGGGGAGACTGCCTCATTAATTTTCCCAAGAGAGGATCGCTTGCCTGTAATTATATCTAGTGAAAGACGTTTTTCAACTAGAGCGATTTCTTTCTCCAGTATGGCAGTAGAGCGTTTAAAAAACTGGTCAATTGTACCCGTAAAAGTGCCATTAGAGGTGGAGACCTGGACTTGCCTCTCTTTGCCAGATCTTAGGGTCATCTTTAGATATACAAGTAACCAAATTAACACCAACCTCAGACCTCAAATTATGTACAATAATGGGCAAAGTTAGGTCAAAGCGGTTATACTAACAATGAGGACACAAGCCTGGTTATGGTCAGATGCAATGTTTACAAAATAAACATTTAAAACGTCTGTTAGGTGATACCATGAGATGTTATAAATATTGAGTGGTAAATGTTAGGAAGGTGGTCCGGCCCGGCCTCACTCGGCCTCTGACGGCCACAGACGGTCCCGCCCTTGTCCCGGGCTTCTCCCGGCGAGCTCCCGCGCGCTCCCGCGCAGCGGTATTCACACGTTAATATATGGCTCTTACGGTGATCACCCGGTCGTTGGGGGCGGGGCGGGGAGGGAGAGCAGCCCAGGTGGAACGGGCGGGGTTACTGGGTCTCCTGGGAAATGTAGTCCCAGCCCTCTCGCTCGCAGCCCTCAGCCCCTGTCTTACCCCAGCAGCAGCTAACAGCCCACGAAGGAGAGCGCCCCTCTGCGAAGCGGGACCCGCGCAGCGGGTTCCGCAAGGCGTTGGTGGAGATGCAAGGAATCCACGGGCAATCCAAACAGCAAGGCAGGTTTGTCAAGGTGTCCCACGAAGTGCAGGGCAAGCCGGTATTTGATCACCCGGTCGTTGGGGGCGGGGCGGGGCGGGGAGGGAGAGCAGCCCAGGTGGAACGGGCGGGGTTACTGGGACTCCTGGGAAATGTAGTCCCAGCCCTCGTGCTCGCAGCCCTCAGCTCCTGTCTTACCCCAGCAGCAGCTAACAGCCCACGAAGGAGAGCGCCCCTCTGCGAAGCGGGACCCGCGCAGCGGGTTCCGCAAGGCGTTGGTGGAGATGCAAGGAATCCACGGGCAATCCAAACAGCAAGGCAGGTTTGTCAAGGTGTCCCACGAAGTGCAGGGCAAGCCGGTATTTGATCACCCGGTCGTTGGGGGCGGGGCGGGGAGGGAGAGCAGCCCAGGTGGAACGGGCGGGGTTACTGGGACTCCTGGGAAATGTAGTCCCAGCCCTCTTGCTCGCAGCCCTCAGCCCCTGTCTTACCCCAGCAGCAGCTAACAGCCCACGAAGGAGAGCGCCCCTCTGCGAAGCGGGACCCGCGCAGCGGGTTCCGCAAGGCGTTGGTGGAGATGCAAGGAATCCACGGGCAATCCAAACAGCAAGGCAGGTTTGTCAAGGTGTCCCACGAAGTGCAGGGCAAGCCGGTATTTGATCACCCGGTCGTTGGGGGCGGGGCGGGGAGGGAGAGCAGCCCAGGTGGAACGGGCGGGGTTACTGGGACTCCTGGGAAATGTAGTCCCAGCCCTCTTGCTCGCAGCCCTCAGCCCCTGTCTTACCCCAGCAGCAGCTAACAGCCCACGAAGGAGAGCGCCCCTCTGCGAAGCTGGCCCCGCGCAGCGGGTTCCGCAAGGCGTTGGTGGAGATGCAAGGAATCCACGGGCAATCCAAATAGCAAGGCAGGTTTGTCAAGGTGTCAGGATAGCTTGATTCCAGTGGAATGGAGAGCATGGGACTCACGTCTGAGCATATCTGTCCCACTCGGGGTGACAAATGCAAAAAGAACTATTGATGGACAGAATGCAGAACAATGTCATATATTACGGTCCAGGGAAAACATGGCTTGGTGGTTCGGACTGGACTGCTCCCATGAGGCACATGGTCAAGACTGATTTGCATATGGCCATGTCTGAACTGGGGTTGCTTGATGAGCAAAATAACAATGGATTAAACCCAGATCTGTGACTGGGGGTGAATGTTTTGCCATTGTACGACATTCCGTCCATCATCTTGTGTGTTTTGCTGTTCACCCTATGTGGGAAGGGTATGCCCTGACGTGGGTCCCGTGCTCACTACGCCACTGGAGGCAAGCTATCCTGGCTGAAGATGGCTGATAGCCAGAAACCGGTCCTAGGATGCTTGATTTCGGTCCAGGGAAGACATGGCTTGGCAGTACGGGCTGGACTGTTCCCATGAGGCACAGGGGGAAGACTGATTTAGATATGGCCATGTCTGAACTGGGGTGTCTTAGTGAGCAAAATAACGATGGATTAAACCCAGATCTGTGACTGGGGGTGAATGTTTTGCCATTGTGCAATATTCAGTCCATCATCTTGTGTGTTTTGCTGTTCACCCTATGTGGGAAGGGTATGTCCAGACGTGTGTCCCGTGCTCACTACGCCACTGGAGTCAAGCTATCCCGGCTGAAGACGACTGATAGCCAAAAAATGGTCCTAGGATGCGTGATTCCGGTCCAGGGAAAACATGGCTTGGCAGTTTGGGCTGGACTGTTCCCATGAGGCAAAGGGTAAAGACTGATTTGCATATGGCCATATCTGAACTGGGATGGCTTGGTGAGCAACATAACGATGGATTAAACCCAGATCTGTGACTGGGGTGAATGTTTTGCCATTGTGCAACATTCCGTCCATCATCTTGTGTGTTTTGCTCTTTTTTAGGGAGCAGATTTTGAAGATGACCTAAGCTAGAGAATAGCATGACAGGTCTGTCATCACAGAAAAGGGGCATGAAATACAGTGAATGGGTCAAAAAATGGAAAACACACATACAAAACAATACACCATGTCTTACAGATTTACTCCTTGGTTATTTAAGTTGAAGAAAAAGTTTGTATCTTCAAATGTGTGAAATAACACTTTGAACCACCAGAGAGAATGTAGGAAATCCTAGTGTAGGTTTGAAAAACTTTTTGATTTTTTCGTATTTCTGTTTGTATGCTGAGGTCTGAGCCTTATGCACTTCTTATCCACTGTTTTCTACTGTATAAATGGTACACCCACTCCTCTTTCGCACTGCACACATATATTGTCTGGGTACAAGTCTTATTTGTCAGGGCATGGCAGATGTGGGGCTGTAATACTTCTAAACGTCTTGTTTCACATTTATTCTAAGGAAGGAATGGCTAGTGGTGGCCATTGAATGTTTTGACAAACCTAGCAATGATGTGAGGGCGATGACGGACTTCCACACCTCCGTGTAACACCTGGGGTCGGGTCCTCTGCTCCTCCCCCTATGTGGAAGATGGCGGCGGCAGGCAGTGGCTGGTAGCTGGTGTTTTACTGCTCTCTGCCGGAATTCCGCGTTCTTTTTTTTTGCCTTCCCCAAACAGACCTAGACGGAGACGGAATACGGATGGAAATCGATGGGGAAGACATTGCGGCTTTCTTCGGTGGGCTCTGATGCTCCGATGCTGGTCGGTGTTGCTCCGGGAGGACGCGCGCTGATTTACGGGTTCTGATGCTGCCCAGCTGGCTCTGAGAGAACGGGAAACTGCTCTGGGACGGCTCGCCTGGTCTCCTGACGCCTGTGGGTTGGGATTCTTGTTCGACCATACTGGGCCCTTTCATCACGGATTTGAGCATCCGGCGCTGATGCTCTTACAGGAGGTTTCTCAGCAGGAGGCCTCTTCACTAACTACGAAACCGTGACAGGTGAGTCACTTGGGTTTTTTTTTTCCTCTTGCGCTATGAGCTGCACCCACAGTGGAAATTGAGACTATTGGAGGTCCAGAGCAGGGCAGGGCTGAACGAGAAACAATACTTATCTAAAAACACAGATAAACAGCACAGCACGCCCTTCCCTGCAGCTCTTAGGTTCCTCAGTCGGGTGGCTTATTGGTAAATTTTTCCTGTGGGGCGCAAGTGAACTATTTTTCGCCACCAGAACTGCCTCAGCTATAATTACTGCAATTACTGACTCCTGTTGCTCTCGGGCTTAAAAAACCCGGAGGTATAGAACTTTAAGTATGGGGAAACTACTGAATACTCGTAAGGCGAAAGCCCTCCGCTTGCAAGCCAAAGAAGCAAAGAATGCCGCCAAATTGTTAAGTAAAAGCGAAAAAGGGGGCAAAGGCGATAAAGGCGAATATGATGAGGACGTCACGTCGGGGAGCTCAGATGAGCTGGAGGGCTCTTTGACGGAGCCTTCAATTCAGAACATTTCAGGAGAAGAGGCAGGGTCTGCGAATATAGACTCAGCGGTTTCTCAAGTTACTATAGCGGCTCATCTTCAAGAAGATATAAATACGGAAAAACAGATTAAGATCCCTGGGGTGGCAAAGGGTGCAAAACCGTTTCTAATGTTTGATAAAAAAAACTGGCGTGCTCTCTATCTGCAGTCTTACTCAAGCAGCTGCTGTAGTAAGTCAATCCCCTGACCCACTGGCTGTGACTGAAGTTTCAGGGTGCCAGCTTCCAAATATCAACATTATCAACATCAGTGTTAACACTAACGTCACTCCTCCCGCATTTGCCGGGGTAAACCAGTCAGTACCCTCCGTTCAAACAGAAGAAGGCTCACTCATGAATATGGCAAATATGGCATCGGTACAAGTTGTTACTCAATCCACTGTTCCGGCTGATTTAGCGGGATCCTCTGACTCGGTTGACCTTGTTGACCCATTTAGCCCTTTGTTAGACCTGGATACCGAAATTACAGGGGAAAGACAGATGTCAGTAAAGGACATGCTGAATTTAATTCTTAATTCTCAGCGAGGTGCAGGAGATGAAGAGGTCTCAAAAGGCAGAGTTGGCTTCAATTCACCAGCGGTTGGAATAGATTGAGGACCTAGTTTCCACCTTTCCAGGCCGTCTCCAAGAAGCTGAGACCCGAATATCGAATTTAGAGGATCAAATGACTGAGGCTAAAAATGATGTTAAATCGATCTCCAAGACTACACGGACATTGGAAACTAAATTGGATGATTTGGAGAATTACAATCGCAGATCAAACCTCCGAATAGTAGGGGTTCCGGAAGGAATTGAGGGGTCTAACACGGTGCAATGGGTTACTTCTTTTTTGAAACAAAAAGTGATTCCCAACCATGAGGGTGATTTAACGATTACGCGGGCACACCGGGTTCCCGCCCAGCCCTGTCCAAATTCCACTCTCCCCCGCACAATTTTGTTACATTTCGCCGATGTTCCGATAAGAGAGACTATTCTTTCCACGGCTATCCAACAACGACAATTTGCAGTCAATGAAACATGTAAATGTAGAATCTTTTTGGACATGTCAGCCGCTGCTGCCCGCAGAAGGAAGGAGTTTGTAAAAATGTTACAGCTATTCAAAGCTAGAGGTACCCAAGCTATGATTGCTCAGCAGTCTAAGCTTAAAGTCTTAGTTAAAGGTAGATTCTACATGTTATCATATATAAACGAAGCACAGGATTTGCTTAAAGAGATCTCAAATGGTCAGAAGAGCTAGTAATTGTGGGGCTGATTAATCACCTGATGCTACTATAATTTGGTAATTTGGAGTTCGGGCTTAAGAAGCCAGGGGGGGTTTGAAGGGGCTGGAGGACCCAGGGGGTCAGGGGTGTAATAACAGGACACCCCAATGTTGGGGGATGGGTTCCCGTGGTCAGTGTGGGGGGAGGAAGAGGGGCCACTGGAGGTGGGGCATGGAGAGGATGAGTTCATGGGAGGGGGTGGGGGGAGGGAGGGAAAAAATATGGAAAAAGGAAGTTATTGGTGTGATATTGGTTCTATTTTCTTATGGTTTGAATTCCCGCTGTATAGAATATACAAAAGGTATGGATTGGCTAGACAGAAAAGGTATAGTTATGTATAAAATGAGCTCTAATGATGAGTAAGGAGAGTCTGAAAATCATTTCTTTTAATGTTAATGGCTTAAATAATACTAAAAAGAGGCGGGCGGTAGAAATGTGGATCAAGGCTGAAAACCCTGCTGTAATCCTCTTACAGGAGACTCTTAATCCTATCTCCAAGATCGAAGATTTTTCAATGTTTAAAACCTGGGCAGGGTTTCGGGGCTTTTCATCATGTACTGAATCTCAGAGAGGGGTTGCGATATTTTTAAATAAGAATATATATCCTGAAATTATTCAGACAGAAGAGGGGGGCTCAGGACATTGGTGCTGGGCCACATGTAAAATTAAAAATAGACAGCGACCCATCACCTTTGTTAGTTTTTATGGACCATTAAATGACAACGTTGAAGTTTACAAAGCTTTATTTCAGTCTCTGCTCATGGTGGTAGGAGATATAGTTATTGGCAGAGATTTCAATGTCGTTATGAATCCCAAGTTAGACTCATCTTCCCAATCGAGAAGGCAGCACAAACCGAATTAACCTTGCCAGGCGAGGGGCGGAGTCAAGATGGCGGGCTGACACCGCCGAGTGAAGGAGCTTGCATGGAGCCGCTCCGTATCGCTTCTGGAGATTATCATTGAGAAAGCCTGGAGAGCCGCTAAATGATCACGCAACTTTGTAACAGAAAAACAACCAAACTATAATCTCCTCCGTGAACGCGAGCCAAGCGCTGGATTAGCCGAAGAGCTGCTGAATTAAAAGCGCATCTTTCGACAGACAGAAGGGGAAAAATAAAACAAACTTCCCAGTGTTTTTTTTTTTTCCTGCAATCTAACTGCTGCTCGACTCGGATGCTGCGTCTTGCCTATCGACTGAGCAGAGGGGTGGTGCCGGCTTGGAGGCTTCGAAACACCGGTCTCCTCCGAGCGCTCAAGCAGACGTGCTACAGGGCGGGCCCTGGCCTTGGGCTGACCCTTGCACAGCTGTGTGTACCTACCGAGGATCAGTCTGCGTATCCTGTGGAACCTGCAGACTCGAATACCTCCGTTGTTACCGCGCTGATGACTTCACGCCAGGCAACTCGCTCTACCAGGACTGGCAGAGCTGGAGCTGGAAAGTCGGCAACATCGAGGCAAGATGAATCAGGTACGATAATGGTGGGGTCTGCAAAGCAAAATAAGACTGTGACAGGACTTTTAGCGGGAGCCCACTCCCCAGCTCGAGATAGAGAGAAGTACATGACAGGGGCCGAGTCAGAGCAGCAACAACCTCATAAACTGAAACTAACTAGTAGCACTAACGAAGACACTGTGTCAGATATTGTGGCAGCTACAAAAAAAAAACGGACGCTATTTGCATTTCAGGTATACCTATCAACAATGTAGATATTAACCAAACAAGTCTCGCTGGGGAGGATAAAGATAAAGATAAACATAAAGATATAAATGCACTATAATTGATATGGCAAGAGACTGATGCCATACACGGGGGTATGGATACTACTGATAGTGCTACCCATGATACCGAAACCACTGATTCGATATATATACTTTCAGCACCGGACTTAATTATGAGGCACGAGGTTGAAATGTGCAATTTAACTGAAAACTCTACGCCCATATTAGAGACTGAGATAACTACAAAGGAGCTATTGGGAGACAACTTACCCGATAAAAACGACCATTCACCAAATATTGAAACTGAAAGGGCAGCAGAAGACTCCAATCATGAATATAAAGAGATTTCGGGAGAGAGTGAGCTGGATATAGAAATAACTCCTACCAGAGACAATGCTGGGCAAGCTAACAATATAAAGAGAACAAAATTTAAAGCCAAGACTAAACAAAAACAAAAACCTACGACTCGCAAATCACTTAGTAAAGATCCTTCTATGAATAAAAAGGGACGCAAGGCTATAATTGAGGATAGCCCATTAAGGAAGTGGATTGAAGCAAAAGGAGGAGTGAAGGGCATGGCCCTAAGGCTATCAGGAGCAAGCTTTGACGACGGCTTACATATAAGGGATAATACAACTCTGGGGACAGATAATGAGAACTGCACAAAAATCAGTGACTTTTTTTGTAATAAAATTGACAAAATATATGCCTCTTTCACAAACAACGCCCTGGCCTCTGTGGAGTATCGGACAGACCCGACTTTGCAAACCAGTTGCTCTACCTTTGGCCCATTTTCAGAAGACGAGGTCACTAAAGCCATGTCAGAAATTAAATCTGGCTCACCATGGGATGTGTGCCCACACTTTATTTTTTCTCAACTGACTCCCATAATTGGCCCCGCAGTTACAAAAGTTCTTAACAAGTCTCTGGAGCAAGCTGTTTTTCCCGAAGTTTGAAAAAAATCAGCAGTAATTCCATTACTAAAAAAGGCGGGTGCGGATATAAATGACCCAACCAACTACCGCCCCATCTCACAGCTCCCCTTTCTATCGAAGGTTTTAGAAAGACTGGTAACAAAACAACTGTCAAGTTATTTAGAAACCAACAAACTCCTCGACGCCTCCCAAACAGGTTTCAGATCTAATAACAGCACAGAAACAACGCTACTGGCCGTAATGGACGACATTCGTATGCAGGTTGATAAAGGCAAAACGGTTGCCCTGATACTTCTCGATTTATCAGCGGCATTCGATACCGTGTCCCATAAACTGTTAATTCACATACTTGCCGCAAAAGGAATTCAAGGTAAAGCCCTAAACTGGCTGGAGTCCTTTCTATCAAACAGATCCCAGTCTATTTGTTTAGGCAACTTTACCTCCACCCCCCGTAAGATTAAATATGGAGTCCCCCAAGGAGCCACATTGAGCCCAACATTGTTCAATGTATATGTCTCCTCTTTGGCGTCGATTGGCAAGAAATGGGGCATTAATATCTGCTCCTACGCTGATGATACTCAGCTGATGGTTACCCTAAATGGAGGTAACGATGCCAAAAGCAGACTACACAACTGCCTGTCAGAGCTATCCAACTGGATGCAGGGCCATTATTTAAAACTGAACGCTGACAAATCAGAAATTCTACTCTTTGGTGGGGCCAAACAGCTCTGGGATAACACCTGGTGGCCAACTACTTTAGGTTATCCACCAATCCCAACATCATCTGCTAGAAATCTAGGAATTCAGATGGACACCACCCTATCAATGAAAAGCCATGTCTCCCTAATATGTGGCAAAGGATTTGCCATACTAAAAAGGTTGAAAAGGGTCTTCCCCTGGATCCCACTTGAATGTAGACAGATCCTAGTCCAGTCGTTACTAGTGAGCAGGCTGGATTATGGCAACTCACTATTTGTAGGTATGTCGGACTACTTATTTAGAAGACTACAGCTGGTCCAGAATGCCGCAGCAAAAGCTGTCTGCAATAAGAAAAAGTACGATTCAGCCACAAGTTGTCTGAGAGCCTTACACTGGCTGCCCATGAGACAAAGAGCCACGTTCAAAATGCTATGTATTGCCTATAAATCAATTCACAATACTGGCCCCTACATTTTACGAAATAGAATTAAGTTCTATGCCCCAGCGCGGAACTTACGTTCACAATCCTCAGCCAAAGCAGCCACCACTCGGATTAAGCTATCCAGAATGGGCGGAAGTGCTTTCTCTCACATTGCTGCGAAATGTTGGAATGAATTACCCATCAACCTCAGACTCACGGATTCCTACCCCACCTTCAAGAAAAAACTAAAAACCGCACTATTCCCCACATCAGATTAAACAATAGGCTTCCTGTCTACTGCCTGGATTTTACTGTTATTCTTTCCAGCGCCGTGATATCCTTGCAGGATGAATGTTGCGCTCTACAAAAACACCTAACAATAACAATAACAATAACAATAATGTGTATAACACGGATACAGTGGATAAAATGAAATATATAATGGATGCAACAATCCCATTACCCCCACCAACTGAAAACAAATCGGCTGATAATGATGCCATCACTACTGCACAGCCGGATGCTTCAACCGCTCCAACAACTCATATCTCTGGCAGCTCGACAAAGGACTTAGATATGAGAGAGATAATTAGTTCACCAACTGCTACAATAGACTCTAACTTAAGGTCGATAGCGAGGGAACCTGCCACTGATATATCAGAAACTTCAAATGATGATTCCAATGAGATTGTGTCTATAATTTCTAATCAGACCTCCCCGGCGATTAACACCGTAACTTCACTACTGGAGTCTAACCAAATCATAAATCAACCGCAGCTACAAACTAAAACATTCAACCCAGGGGAAGAAATTCATAATCATTCAGATAACATCTCTATGGGATTAATTATGCAAACTCCTATGGCACAAAGGCAGGAAAGCCATCAACAGCATCTACGACTCAGAGAGGACAATACTAAGCTACAGGCTTTTATGAGCAAAGTATGTAAAAAACTGGGGGGTGTTTCACAAGAGATGGAAGATTTGAAAACACGAGTTGCGGGAGTCGAAGTGAGCACTTCTCGTACAGAATCAACCACGAGAACTCAATCAGCCCATATCTCTCAACTAGAAGCCAAAGTTGAAGACATGGAGAACCGGGCACGAAGACACAACCTAAGACTCTTCGGGGTCCCTGAAGGTGCCAAAGGGGCTAACCCCCGATCTTTCGTAGTGAGACTTTTTCAGAAAGCCTTCTGCGATCTCTCTGATTGGGACTGGGACTCCCAACTTCAACGGGTTCATAGACTTCCTTCTGCTCCAAGGAATCAAAATAATAAATTTCCCAGACCCCTATTGATATATTTTGGCAATTTCCTACTGAAACAAGCGGTAGCCCTTAAAGCCAAAGCTAATAACCCAGTTACTATAGACAATATTACCTTTTTTGTACGCTCTGATTTGAGCAAGGCTACAATGGATCGGCGCTGGGAACTGCGTAAACTTATTGACTCTTTCAAAGCAATCGGCTGTACAGTGTACTTACAGGATCCCGCTCGCCTCAAAGTTATTAGGAATGGCCAATCATCATTTTTTTCTGATCCGGAGGAGGCGACTAAGCATTTGGAGAAGCTCACGAGAGAGAAACCCTAAGAAAACCTAAGAAATCTTTCAAACTCATTAAATAATCAATAAGAATTAATAAGAAATAATAAGATATAAATTTAGACACCAGTAACTAAATCACTTTCTTTTTAAAATATTTTTGCTCTCTCTCTCTCTTTCTTTCTACTTCTTTTTGCTCTTATCGCTTCATTCATTCTTTTCTTTTTCTCTTTAGCTAGTTTGGTTGCTCTCCAATTAGTGCTTATTGATCATGGACATACAGGCTGATTTGCACTAACTGTATCTTTCCAGCGATAGCTATATGGAGCGGACTCCTGGCTTGCGACTACACTGGGCTACCCTTCCAGCGGTAGCAAAGATAAAGGGGCGCTCCCCCTCAGGGGTCTTTAAGATGTGGGGGTGGTTGGGTGGGACGGAACTTTTTGGGTGGACAGGGGGAAAAAAAGGGGGAAAAAAAACATATTGAGAGAGAAAAATATATAAAAAACTATAACAAGATTATCGAGTTTATTTTATGGAGAAGACTGAGTGAGACCACTATAATTTATGTCTTCTCTTAGATGTTTGGTTTGGAATGTTGGCGGTCTTAATAATAAATGTAAAAGAAAACTGGTACAAGAAGAAATTAATATGTACAAACCACATATGGTATTCCTCTCAGAAACTCACATTAGATACAGTGACTGTAATTTATTATCACAAATGGGCTATGATCTCGTCGTCTGCTCAACTATAGAGACAACCAACCGAGGAGTTGCTATTTTGAAACAGAAATGGTTAAAATTAAATATTACCAAAACTACTAGTGATGCTAAAGGCAGGTGGGCAATAGCTCAATTACAATTCAATCAAAAACACTATGGGCTCCATTAGGATGGCGGGCGGATTGCCCCCGCCAGGCTGGCGGTAGCCACCGCCAGCCTGGCGGGGGAAATCCGCCCGCCATCCTTCCCTGTATTCCCCCCGCCATATTAGAATGGCGGGGGGGACCACGGCGGAGCAAAACAACGCCCGCCACTTTTCCGCCCCGGTCGCCTTGCGGCCGGGGCGGAAAACGAGTAACATGCAGGCGGTGTCTGTCAGACACCGCCCGCAATATTACAATTGACATTTTACAATGCCGCCACGGAAAGGCATGCGGTGTTCACTCTGGGGGCCCCCTGTGGGCCCCCAGAGTGAAGGCCAAAGGGGGGTGGCACACGGGGAGTACCTGTGGTACCCCCCTGCATTTACATAATCAAAGCGGTAGGCACCGTGCTGTGCCTGCCTCTTTGATTATGTAAATGCTGCAAAGCATTTTTAGTATTGTGGCGGGCGGAGCACAGAGCTCCGCCCGCCACAATACTAAAAATACAGGATGTGCCCGCCACAGTGGCGGGCACATCCTAATGGTGCGTGCGGGACCCCCGCCCTTAGGGCAGGCGGACCCGATTTCCGATAGGATGGCGGGCGGGCAAAGCCCGCCCGCCATCCTAATGGGGCCTTATGTATTTTGTATTATCTATGGCCCAAATGTTGATATACCCAAACTGTATGAACACTTGACTATTGAACTACTTGATTGGGATGGGGAATTGCTGTTAATGGGGGATTTTTAACTGCGTCATGAACTATACTATAGATTCTACAAGCAAAGGTACTAGAAATAGGATGAGGAAAGTGAGATATGCTATAGAGGAATTAGCTAGGATACATAATCTGAAAGATGTTTGGCGTACTAAACATCCTACCATTCCCGGCTTTACCTATTTTTCTGCCCTACATCAAACTTTCTCTAGGATTGATCTGGTATGGGCAACAGACAATATTTTAACAAATTGTGAAATAGAAATTTGCCCTAAAGTTACCTCAGACCATAACCCGATATTGTTCGAATTCAAAACTTTGGATAATAAACAAACTATCTGTGAATTTACATTTCCAAGATATTTACTTATGGACTCTAAATTCATCTCGGGTTTGAAGAATCACATACTAGAATATATATCATTAAACATTAATTCAACCGCTGTTAATTATGTATGGGACTCGTGTAAATGTAGTATTAGAGGTTATGCACAGCAATATATATTTCGGGATAATGCAGAAAAGAGAAGAGTTGAAAAACTAGCCACTTCCAATATTTTAGCAGCCGAACAACAACTCACAGATGCTATTATACAAGGTAACACTAACATTGAAGAGCTAAAACTAATATTAATCTCATTAAGAGCAACCCTAAAGAAAACTCTTAGAGAAAAATATAGCTCCAAAATTCATAAATATAAGCTGACACAATATGAAGCGGGAGACAGGATCGGGAAAATTCTGGCCTATAAAGTAGCCGATAAAAAGGCTAAAACCACCATAAAAACAATAAAAGGGTTAGATTCCAAAATCTATAAAAAACCAGAACAATTCGCCAAATACTATTGTCACCTATATACTCCAGAGAATGTACCCACATTAGAAACAATAGAATCCTATTTAGAAATACACGGACCTGAAAGCATGGACTCGGAAAAAAATAGATTACTCGACACTAAAATTACAACGGAAGAAATAAAAAAGGCTATACATTCACTCCCCTTAGGTAAGGCCACAGGTGAAGACAGTCTACCTATGGAGATTTACAAGATCTGTGAACAAGAACTACTCCCTTTATTCCATCAGGTGATAGACTCTATAGGTGAAACAGGCAGCTCCCCTATTTCATGGCGCATTGCAAAAATTATTTTTTTCTTGAAAAAGAACAAACCACCGGAAGAACAGGGATCATATCGACCAATTTCACTAATTAATACTGACGCAAAAATTTTCACCAAAATACTTTCTAATCGGCTAGCCCCTATAATGCCCGACCTGGTTAATTGCCAACAACATGAATTCGTGGTGGGGAGACACACCACTGCTCATATTAATACTGCAATAACTGCTTTCGACGTTATGGCGGCTACTCTCACCCCACTCGGAATGGTCATGCTAGATGCGGAGAAAGCATTTGACCGAGTGGGGTGGGAGTACCTCTGGGCAACATTAAGATCATTCGGTATACAGGGACAATATTTGAGATGGATTCAATCCTTATACGAAACACCAACAGCTATAGCAAGCTATTTGGGAAACAACTCAGATAGTTTCTTAATAAAAGGGGGTACTAGACAGGGGTGTCCTCTTTCACCCCTGCTATTTGCCTTAGCCTTAGAACCATTCTTAAATGCTCTTACAATCCAAGACCACATTAACCCAATAGAACACAAAGGCAAGAGCTTAAAAATCACTGCTTTCGCTGATGACATTGCCATTTTTACCACCGATCTGGTACTAGCTATACCTAACATAATTAAGGAAGCTAGGGACTTTGGCGATATATCGGGCTATCGATTAAATGTTAATAAAACTCAAGTGATAGCGAATTATCAACCATTACAACCGATAATAGGCTTATGCCCTGACGCTACCTATCTAGGGGTGAAACTTACCTCCAACATTGATAAAATCATTTCATTAAACTATGAGCCCCTACTAAAAGATATTACATCCACTCTCAAAAATTGGCATAAAATACCACTCAGCTTGATCGGTCGCATCAACACAATTAAAATGAAAATAGTACCAAAAATACTCTACTTGTTTAGATCTATCCCGTTACAACTAAACAAATCTAACATCAAGAGGATAGAAAGCATCTGTAGCAACTATATTTGGGGATATAAAAAAGATCGCAGGTCAATGATGGCACTGAAATTATCTATTGAAAAAGGAGGATTGAACTTCCCAGAGTTAAAAATGTACTTTTGTGATACTTTTATTTCAGGTATACGTAGCCTTTTGTCTAAAGAAATCCCCCTGTTTTATCATCAATTCATGTTAGGGCCACAAAGTAGCCAGTTCTTATTTCGGGTACATGACCCAAATTACTACAAGAGAGTCAAATTTAAGACTGCCAGAGCCATCAAAAGAATCTGGGATCAAATTATAGATACCGATAAAATATCCTTTTTCAACGCTGAACTACCAATATGGGGGAACCCGGCGTTTCCAAACATCTTCTCCGATGGCGCTTGTGCTCAATGGCCAGTTCATGATATTAACTCCCTCGGAGATCTTTAGGGCCCAGAAGGTCTTCTAAGCTTCAATTCATTAAAAATACTATATAAGATTAAAGATTCTATGTATTTCAAATATATGCAGATACAGGATTTTTTGATTAATAAAAACAAAATCGTGAGTGTTGAGCAATCAGACATTTTACAATGTATCTACTCGAATCTTATTAAATCTCCTATTAGTAAAAGTTACACTCTTTTGAATAAAGATCATGCTGGTGATTGTGGGAAAATAGCAGACAAATGGACTAACAGACTGGGAATTAATATTAACTCCAACCAGATTACGAGCTCACTTAAGCAAATAAACCGAGTGGTCCACTCCTCAAATTTAAGGCTACAGTTTTATAAGACAATCACCCAACTATACTATACACCACAGAGAATTTCTGGCTGGACGTCTGGCAATACTTCTAATGAACGTACCAAATGTTCAAAATGTAATAAAGAAGCCGCTGCTTTTGAACATATGCTTTACCAATGCCCGAAACTTTCAACCTTTTGGGCAGGAATAATCGACGTTCTTAATAAAAAACAAATAACTTTCCCGGCCATATCCGCCCATTTAGTTTTGCTTGATATACAAGATACTAATAGTAACTTTAAAGATTTAATAACAATCATTTTTGCTTGTGTGAGACTGGCCATTGCGCGAACTTGGATATCAAAAGAACCCCCAACTGTTATGGATTGGTGGTACTTAATTCATGAAATTTATACCATGGGGCTCTCATTGGCTAAACTAAGAGGCCCAAAAGCACTAGAACGAAGGGAAAAAATATGGGGATAATTTATTAACTAAATGTATGATCTTATTGCGTCGTCGGCACGCTTGTTTTCTTTCTGTACTTTCTGTAATTTACTATTTCCTTTTACTCTTCTCCTTTTTTCTTTTCTTTTATATACACAATGACTATTATATATATATAGCTATTTATATATGTATGTACAATTAATGCGATTTCAATATTGTAAATATTTTCTCTTGCAATAAATAAAAAAGATTAAAAAAAAAAAAAGAAAAGGCAGCACAAACCAAAAGTAATGCAAACTATTCTCAACTATAAAACAACACTTAATCTCAGTGACCCTTGGCGTATAAAAAACCCATGCAAAAGAGAATAATCCTGCTGGTCAGCGAGATTTAAGTCTTCTTCGGGGATTGACTTTTATCTCGCTTCCCGAACACTTAGCTTGCACCACAATAGGTCATAGAATTTGTTCTAGGGTAAAATTTAAGGACTTCCAAACGCTGGGTATTCAATAAATCATATTTGAGAGACGAAATATGGGTCTCTTAATTAAAATTAGAGTTTAAAGAATGTATTTCCTGAAATATTGAAACAGCCCCACTTAACATCGTTTGGGACGCTTTAAAGGCTTTCATCCGCGGCATACTCATAGGGAAAGACACGGCCGCTCTGTCTGCTGCTAGTCCATTAAAAATTCATTGGAACTTCGTATACAGGCTCTAAGCCTTTAAAGGCAATATAATCCTTCGAAGAACATTAGAGAAGATTTGAGCAAAGCTAAACGGGAATTCAGTACATATTTACATGATCAAAGTGAGGAGTCATTCCGAAGTCAATCTCAAAGAATATATGAAGAGAGCAATTTCACAGGGAAATTTTTAGACTGGCAGGTCAGAGAACAAGCCGCCACAAATTTGATTCGCGGTTTAAAGTGCCCAGTGACACATGAGTATATAGCAGATTTGGAGGGGATAGGGAAGATAATGATTACCCACTACAATAATATTTATAGTCATCATCATACAATTAATCTACAAAAATTAACAGATTTTTTAGAAAAATCTGCTATGCCTTCCCTCTCTGATATTCAACAATTGGCAATGGTGAGCCCATTTTCTTTGGAAGAAGTTGGGCGGGTAGTGAAGGATTTACCGAATGGCAAAGCGTGCGGCCCAGATGGGCTACCCGCTGATTTTTTCAATGTTTTTTTTCCCGTTTTTTCCGATTTATTTTTGCAATTACTCAACTCCATGCTGGAAGGAGGGCTTATTCCAGAATCTTTTCGGGAAGGCACAGTGGCCAGTTTTTTGAAGAAGGGGAAAGATGCTAAAGACCCTAATTCATACCGACCAATTACTTTATTAAATTCTGATCATAAGATTGCCACAAAGATATTGTCAATTCGGTTTAACCATATATCACCAGATCTGATACATCCTGATCAGAATGGTTTCATTGCAGGCAGACAATTGATTACAAACACCCATTATTTGGTTGAAGCTTTGGATTTTTTTGAGACACGGGGGATTTCTGCTTAAATTTTGTTGTTAGATACAGAATAAGCTTTTGATTTGGTGGTGTGGGAGACACTTTTTATTATTTTGCAATATTTTGGTATTCCGGATAAAATTACCAACTTAATTCGTAATTTATATACCGGTGCAAAGGCGAATATAATTATAAACACTTCAAATGTATGGTCAGTTTCAGTTCAACGTGGCACAAGGCAAGGTTGTCCTTTATCCCCTGTCCTTTTTGCTTTTTTTATGGAGCCCCTTGCAATTGCAATTCGAGATTGCGCTGAGATTTCTCCTGTCCAGTTAATGTCTAAGATCAAGCTTTACGCCGATGACATTATGTTATTAAATAAAACCGATTTACAATCTCAAGTTCGAGTATTCCAGCTCTTTGAAGAATTCGAGACTTTAGGAGGATATCGGATCAATAAAAAGAAAACAGAAATATTGGTCTGTGGAGGTAGAAATCCTGAAATGCATCCTGATTTAAGTGGCTGTATTAATGATAAACCGAAGAGATATCTCTGGATTTTTTTTCCGTCTCAGTAAATGACCTGTTCAGTCTTAATTTTGATCCCCTTCTTCGAAAGGTTCATATAATGCTCACTCTTTGGAAACCCTTGCCACTATCAATTCTAGGACGAGTGGCCCTGATAAAAATGTCAATTTTGCCATTATTCATTTTTTTGTTCTCCGCGATTCCATGTTTTCTGTCAGGAATATTTTTTCTAAAGTTGAATCTATGCTCTCAGGGTTTATTTGGGCGAATAAAACACCTCGTATTGCAATGAGTCCTCAGACCAAGGCGGCCTTTCATTACCAAATCTTACAGAATATTATAACGCCTACTTCGCTCAGTATTTGTCAAGATTCAAGGAGCAAATTATGCATCAAAATCCTTTTATTTACTTCTTTTTTGATATAATTTGCCTCGAAAGGCAGATACTTTCCCATTTGCAGGTTCCTAAATCCCCCAAACTTGTCTGCTAGAAGACATTAGGATAGTTCTTTAGGAAACGCACAGATATGCTCAAAAGATATTCTCTGTCCCTCTTTAATTCCACCTCTTCACTGATTAATGTACTTGCATTCACAGAAAGGGGGGTGGGGCTTGAAATACTGAAATATTGGGCTAGGGTCGGATTTAGTAAAGTGTCCGATTTAAAAAAAAATGGTGTATGGGTATCCCCGCCAGAGATAAAATCCTTAGTCGATGGGAATTTTCTCATAGTCGCTAAAAAATGGAGGGAACAAGAAAACCACAAACTATCTCTGAACACCTGGAGGACTCTCAATAAATTCAATTTTAGTACATTAAGGGGTGCCAACTGGCTCAGAATGTTATTTTTTGAGAAGTGGCTTCTGTACCGTACACCTGTGGCAATATCCAAAATGTATAGCGGTCATCCTCTCAACTGTTTTAGATGTTTAAAGTTTGCTCCGGCCAATTGGTCGCATGTAAGGATCCACTGTAGTAAGGTTAAAGCATTTTGATATGAGATTTTAATTTTTTTGAGATCCTTCTATCAGATTATGATTTCTCTAAATGCCAAATTGATGTTATATGGTTTTGATCCAGATCTCATGCTCCCTGAACCACTGGCCAAATTGATTTATATTGCCATGGCAGTGCCCAGATCTTTGCTACTCCAAAATTGGCGAACTGAACAGATCCCATCCATGCAGGAATGGTTACAGAAAATGCGGAGAGTTAGGATGAGCGAGCGAAGTTTTGCTTTGAGGGAGGGGGGGGTAATAAAATTTGATAAAATTTGGGGTGACTTTTTCAAATGATTCAAATTATACAATGATTATTGGGCGTGGAGTAGAAGTTTTGTTAAGATATCGGTCTCGGACAGTTGGATATGGGTACTGATAAATTCTGCTTTATTGTTTTTTGTATTATTAATTGCAATGACATTATATAACTTCAATAAAAAACTTTTTTTTAAAAAGACAAACCTAGCAAAAGGCTCTGTGTTTATGGAGAATGCACTCTGCAACAGCATCCAACACTATACTTGACAGGAATCCTTAAACCCTTGCATCATTTGGAAATGGCAGAGGCCATTTTGGATCACTCAGTATAACCATCCTCCTGTATCTGATAGAGACATCTAACCGCATATTCCTTAAGTTTGAACTTCCCAGGCGTCAAACAGGATCCAGAAGATTTTTCTTCGAGCAAGGGTGGCGTCAGTCAGCTCTCTGTGACATGGTCTGGGTCAAAAATGCTCGGAAGTGATGTCTGCGCCATCTATAGAGGCACCACATCTGCGCGCAGACGTCAGTTCTTTCCTTTCTATATCAGCCAGTGCAGATCCGTCAAGAGAACTACTCTCTGTCACGTTTTGACAGGCATTTTTCAACATTTTGTTGACTCTTTTTGGGTGTTTAGGTTTTCCTATCATGTCGAAGAAATCTGGATTCAAACCTGTGGTGTCTGTTACCGTGCAATGTCGGTGACAGACCCTCACCTGGTTGGGCTATGGGGCATGACTACGATTCAAAGACGTTCTCCGACAACCATCCATGGCTCCGAATGCTATGAGGGAGCGATCCCTAAAGTTACTTATGACCCGGGGCTTGGCACTGCACTGTTCTCCCCAGAGGTCTCGCTTATTGTCCCACTGGAGAGGAAGATCTGGGCACCGTTCCGGGACTCCCAAGTCTACGTCCTCCCACTCGAAGTCATCAAGTTCGTCAGGTAAGAAGCACAAAAAACACAAGAAGTCGAGGTGTGCTTCGACTCTCAGGTTCCCGGGAGTTGAATCAAACACTGCCCAGCTCAAAGAATTTTATTGTGTCATGTGCTTCATATTTGGGAGGCCCGACCCTCTGACACCAAATATCCCCTCATGGATACAAACCGACGCCGATCATACCTTTGCAACCTTCCCTGGTACCGGCCCCAATGCGGGGACTCCTGACATCGCCCAGCGGTAGAGCCAGCCACATTCCCATCCCCAACAACCTGGAGCCGGATCGGCGCTGATAGAACCCTTGGATCCTAGGTCCATTCCTCAGCCGTATTCTGAAGGGCTAGGAATAGAGGAAGATTGAGAGGGGTCTCTGCACCCTTTACAAGACCAGCCTTATCAGGAAATTGACTGGTACAAGGAATTGGCTGACGCCAGCGGACTGGGTACCTCTTCAGATTCTGACCTGCTTTCTCCCCCTACTGTGGCTACAGAAGAGGGAGTATCATACGCTATGGTGGTTTGAAGGGCAGCTGAGGTCCTGATCCTTCAGCTCCCTTCAGTGTCTTCCATGGCAGTTAAGACTAATATCTTAGCAGAGGTCCTGCAACCAGGTGTCTCTTCCTCAAAACCCTTGCTGCCCATCAATGAGGCCTTAACAGATGTCCTTGTGGGAACCTGCCCCAAGTCCAGCACAGGGGCTCCTGTGAATAGGACAATCGTCCGTCACCATTGCCTTGCACTGTGAGACCCAAACTTCCTCACCAACTACCCTACCCACCAGAGCTTGGTGGTACAAGCTTTTACCTGCCAGGGTACGTTCCCATTTGCACCTCCTGACAAGACATCCAATAGGCTGGACAGTTGTGGTAAGGAATTTTTTTCTTCCACCAGCCTTGCATTGCTGTCGATAAACACTGCATGCCTATTGGGTTTTTAATAGGCCTAGGTGTGACATTCCACTCCACTTGCAGACTTTGCAGTCTTTTTTCCCACTCCACATACTGCATAGAGCATGAAATTCTGAAAAACTCAGCAGAGCTCCGAGCTCTGGAGTTTCGAGTTTTGTCCTTGCTCCCGCTCTCCAGCATTAAGTTTAGTGAAGGTGGTTTTTAAATTGTATGTTTGAAATGCTAATTTTTAAAAAAATAGGCATTTTCTTGCTTTACCATCCTGTGCCTCTGCTTGCCTTCTGGAATCCATGTGGAGTTCAGACTGTCAGTTGAGATGTTTGTGCACTCACTCTAGACAGTCACACAAAGGGAGCTGAGATGTGCATTTACTGATGGCTCATCACCAGTCTGTTGGGCCATTTTGAGCTGGAGTGGTGGGAGGAGTTGTCACTGAAACCTGAAAAGGGCTGTGCCTGGATTCTCACAATGCTGTCTCCAACCCCTTGTAGTGGGTCTGGAGCCAAGACAGGGCAAGGCAGTAACTGTGCACTACAAAGACTATCCTGTGAAGTATGCCTATTTCAAAGGCCAGAAGGGCATAAGTATTGGACCTGTAACCCCACAATCTAAGATAACTTCTGGACTGAGGACTCTGCCAAGAAGAAGAGCAGAAGAGCTATCAGGAGGAGTACGGACCCTCTGCAGAGTTGCTTTGTTAGTTTTGCCTGCAGTGCTGCTTCTGAGTGCAGTGAAAAAGCTGGACTGTGCTTTCTGTACCCTGCTTTCTAAGGTTCTCCAAAGACTTGTGTGAGCTTTCCTCCTGTTAAGACGTCTCAGGGACATAAAATACTTTTTGCATCGCTGCTGTTGCTGCTGAACTATACCAACTGTGAGTCCTCCATTCCCCTGGGACTAAGGAATCAACACAATGCTTGTGTTTTCTGGTGCTTCCCTCCTCTGCTGCTGTTTTTCATTTCGGATTTTGATGCATCAAACGTACTTTATGCTAACATTAACGCATCCATAGAGTTCTATAGACTGAACTTGCTTAAATCTTTAAAAGTGATATTTCTGCTTCTGTATGTTGGATTTTTGTTGTTTTGGTCTTGATGGGATTAGATAAAGATTGGTTATTTTTCTAATCTGGTATGGTGTTCATGTGTAGTGTCTTCATTGTGTTACTGTGCGTTTTATGTACAAATGCTTTACACGTTGCCTCTGAGATAAGTCTGACTGCTTGTGCCAAGCTACCAAGGGGTTGAGCAGTGGTTATCTTGTGTGGTTATTCCTCCTTACGGTGACTAGAAGGAAGGGTCCCTACTACGATGGGTGGAAGTCACTTCAAACTGAAGACCCGCGTTTTTAACAATAAGTAAAATTGACAGGTGAACATTGTGTGTATTTTGGCAACTCTGTTTATACTACAATTGTTATTGTTGATTACTCTCTTTAAGCACTTGGAAATAAAGTGGAGTGCGAGGTTGTACTCTAATGGTTACATTTGGCTTATTTAGTACGCAAGAAAGTGATAAGGCTTGAGAGCCAACTCTGTGCAAACATTTTGGAGCATAGCTACAATTTTCAAAACATATATTTTTTACTACCTATTGCTTTTCCACCTTATAGAGCACTAGCAGCCCGCCCCAGCATTGCCTGGGGCAGAAGGGGGCTGGGGGCGGCATTTCCGGATTGAGGCAGCGTTGCCCGGGGCAGAAGGGGGCTGGGAGCAACATTTCAGGCTTGGGTGCACTCCCTCCCCGGCCCCCGGCCATCCCGACATTGCCCAGACCGCCTCCTGCATCCCGCCCGCCTCCTGCCTCGCCTTTGCCTTACCCCGCCCGCCCCGACATTGCCCAGACCGCCTCCCGCCTCCCGGCCGCCTCCCGCCTCTCCCTTACCTGAGCAGCCGCTCTTCCCCGCGCTCCGGACTTTACCGCCACTCCTCGCTGCTCGTCACCGCTCCTCCCCGCCTGTCGTCATCACGCACGTTGCGGACATCGCTAGGTCACGGCCACCACTACGTCGCGGCCGGCGCTACATTTAGGAGACTACTTTGTTTTTAAAGTTTAATTTTTTAATTTACGTTTTTTTGTTATTTTATGCAGCCTACGTCCATCTACACACCCTGAGGATTACAACAATGTTTTGGGTGTGTGGATTGGCGCTGTGGTTCCCGAGTTTACCTTGCCAAAAGGTTTCTGTTCTCTCTTTATAATAGTAGTATAGATTAAACATGCTTCGTTTCTTTGAGGCTGTTGGTACACAATATTTATTTTTTACGAAGTAACGTTTGCCACTGTGTCACATTTAGTTTTTGTTTTGTTGGGGGAGGTAGCTTTTTTATAGTGTACAGTATGAAAAAACTGAAAAACACAGCGTCAAAAAGAAACTTGACTCCCAGCATGCTCAAGTCAACAATTCATTATTTGATGTTGATAAAAGGAGTACCATTGAGTTTTGTCACTAATTCGAATGCTATGAGACAGTTCATTTTGTCAATTGTGCATTACAAATAATATCAATACTTTAATTTGATTTGGCCATGTTGAACTAATGCCAGCCGCCCACAATGATCATGCAGCACCGTGCCAACATTTTTAATAACTAAATCCATACTTACATAAGAAGCGGAAAATCTCTCCAATGGTAATACTCAATCTTCTTTACTTAAAATGAAAACTATCGAACACATTAAAAAAAAGTGAATAGCAAAATGAAGCAACAAAAAACATACAAACCTGTGAACCTCTGGTTGCTCAAACTCCGCCAGGGCTTCAAAGAGTATCTCAGCTAATCTCAGCTATGTAGTCTGATTAGGCTCTGTCCCTTTCATACTTAAGGTCCGTCTGCTTATAAATCAGGTGGGTGGACCAACAGTTTGGTAGAGAGAGTACTCCGTCACAACGGAGCACCTTTACTGTCAAACTCAAAATCAGTCCCCAGCAGCTGTCCCTGCAGGTAAGCGAGGTGGGGCTAGCGGGATGTCGACAGATGACGGAATAGGAATTATTTATTAATTTATTTAATTTTCTCTATTCCGTTTTACATTGACTCCCCCCACCCCTTCCGCCTCACCGCACTTACCTGCACGGACCGCCGCAGTCAGCCCTTAGTTGCTTTTTTAGGCCACGTTGATACAGTGACATATTCAGAGCCTCAGAAGTGTAAGATGTTTTGTCAAACTGATATTTGCATGTTTTTACTTATACTAAATCCTTACTATACTTTCCTAATGAAAGGAAGATGCTGGTAGTGTAGGCGTGCACATTCGATTTTTATTAAGGTATAGAGAAAAGTTTTTTTTAAATCTGATCGAAATAATGTTTTTTTAAATGCAACTTTTCAATATTTAGGCATGCACTGAAATCAAAAGAAAAAATGGGCTTCCGATACTTGGCTTCCAAGGGATTTAGAAAGAGCAGCAATGGTGAGCCGATCCATTCACCAACCTTTAAATGTTCAGAGAATACCCTTCTTTTGTTGAAATAATTCACAAAGTCACTAGCTTTGTGTCTTAACCAAGCTCTGTGGAATTTCTAATTTTGACAGAAGTAGAGATCATGAGTTTTTCTACAGTAGTTGGGTAATCAGATGTTGCAAATTAGTGCGTCAAGTTACCCAGTCTTCTGCCCACCTAAAATAACAAGTGTCGAGTTTTATCATGGAACGTTACGTGGCAGTCCAATGTAAACATGTCTTATCATCTCACTTCTGAAGTTCAAACTTTGTGTGGGAGTCTTGATAAGCCAATTTAATTTTACTAATTTAATTTAATGTCCAGTTATCTTGTGTTACAGCTGCGCTGTTAATTAAAACCTAATTAAAGTACCCTAGACTTGAAGTGAATCTAATAACTGTTGAATGACTCTAACAAGCAGTTCAAACTTTTGTGAAAAGTGTATTCGAGCTGATAATTTATGGCACACAGAAACAGAATGAATATTGTAGTGTTTTATATATATTTCCGCATCTCTCTTAAAAAAACATAATTCATGGAGCAAAACAGAGATAGAGACACTGTTCTGGCATATTGTTATTTAACAAAACACGCTGCCTCTCATAAATCGTGAAAATAAATAGCGAAACAAGCCCAAGTGGATGTGAAATTTCAGTTGCCAATTTGATTTTGATCACTGCATGGCTGGTTGAAAGTTTAATGATGTGGTATATTATCAGAACACTGTTATTTGTTTTGTTCTTTTGACTTTTTAATTAAATGCCTCGTCGGCAAGCAGTACACCTTTCTACCTGGTGTTGAAATTGTATATTCTTGTTGCTAAGTTGTCGGAAATCGTACTAGGATTGGGATGTATTGCTTGTGTTTGAATCTTTATTCCAAGCGTCGCCCCTTATGTACACCACAAGCTTCGACTGCACAATAGAATTATTACTTAAGGCTTGTCCATTAATATCAACAATGTCTGAAAATGCGCACATTCTCAACAGAGGAAATCCTGTCACATATTCACTAGAAATAAATAGACACAAACTTGCTTTATGTTAGAGGCCTTTTTTGGTTGTTAAAAATATTGTTAGGTGAGCACAAATGGTTATTTTTGGATGGTGCGTTTCTCCCAAAAAATATTAACATCAGCATGAGTGAACTTTATATTACCTGCATATTTTACTCTCAATTCGTTCAGACACTGTTTGTGTTAATCCTGTTACGATTCCCTTGTGTTTATTGTAAGGCGTTCTCCTCCCAAGTAAGGTTAAGATAGGTTGACTGAATTGTAAAGGTTAAGCCTATCAGATGGATATTCTGGGGTGGTATTGAGTCGCAATCTAAATTCTACTGGGACGTCCTGTTATTTCAACTTCCTGGCTGTGTATTTACTTTGTTAAGCAAGTTCCCATCAAAGATAAATGAGCACATAGTATTGCCAGGTTATCATTCATTAATAGGCATTGTATGGCCTTTCATATAATGATTTAAATAGTGTTTCCATAGGGTTGAACGTTCTAGAAGGTTCTAAATAATAGTGGTAATGCATAACCGGAAACGGCTGCAAAGTTCTTTGAAATCCCCATTGTTGATGTCCTACCTAAATTAATATTTTCAATCAAGAAGCCACCAGATTGACTCACATTAATATTTTATAGGCAACCATTTAAAGTTGTTGAATACCATGTAAGCATTTTTTCATTTTTTTTATGTTACTCCGATGTAAAGAAAAACGTAATTTTAGTGTTGATTGGTTCTTTTTAAAGTACTGTATGAGGCAAGAACACCAGGGCTGCTGCTTCATTTGAACGCACTCTTGCTCCCATGTTACCCTTGTGTATATAAATAAATATATATATGGAGTACAAAATAAAAGTTCTGAAACATATTTATGAAATGTGTCTTGCTGTTGGAAAAAAAATGTTTCAATTACAAATGATAAAATACAATACAATTTGAACAGCCCGCTTTCTAGCATATGTTTTGCTTTGATGACATTTCTATTAATAAATGCAGTTTTGTTATCAAAAAATAAAATTAAAATTAAAATAAAAAAATAAATCGTGAAAATAACCAAAAACCGAAAGCAGGTTCTTTGTCTAAATAGTTAAAAGGCCATTTTTCTTCACACATTAAAAGTATGTTTACGGTTTATCCTGGACCATGAAATTTAAGGGCCCCCAACTCCTTACCATATACATGTCACATGAGTTGTAGATTGGCCTGCTGCCTTGAGTCCATAAGTGTATATCAAAAGGTTATCTGTCCAAAGATGTTACTGATGTACAGCATAGCACTAGTGTAGTTCACTACTCAACTTCTAATGTACAGTTGTGCAAAGTTGTAAATGCTGACGGTTATCAAATTTCTATTAAACAATTTGTCAACAGTGGAAATGTGACAAAGATAAACACAAACAAGCATTGGCATAGCCAAAAGGCCTCGCCTTTGGGACCTTATGTGTTTAGCCAGAACTTTTGGCTATGTTGTAGAGCATTGTGGCTGCTGTGCAGCATGTTGAAAAGTTATTTAAAAAAAGTGCTAAGCATTTTTGTTACCTTTATACAAACCAAGACAACATTATATACAACTGAACAACCTGATTTAAAAATGATTTTAACATAAAAAATGTCTTCTAGTTTTTTTATACTTGCACTGCTGGCAACGTCTCCCTGCCTGTTGTCATGCTCGTTTGTAATAATTTTTTTATTAAGGGGCTGCGGGATACAAATAATGAGGGAGTGGAAGTTGTAAAACAGTAATTTAATTAGAACATGATCTGACACTAGGGGAGAATCAACAGATGCCAGATTCCTAAGGCAGACTGACGTGATGCTTAGGTGATGCTTAGGTGGTGTGCTGATGCAAAATGGTTGTGGTGAGTGATGTCTGGTGCTCAGTTGATGCCACTACATGGTGTGGATTAGAGGTACGTTGTGGATTCTGGAGTAGTGAGTTGAAATATGTTGTTTGGTGTGTAATTATGTGGTGTGTATTGGAAATGTGTGTAGTTGAATTGTGTAGCCTGGAACTGTGGTGTTGAGGGAAATTATGCTTAGTGAAATTCTGTTATGTGTGGAGTGCATTTATGTTGATTGGTGGTATGGGCATAGAGTGCATTTATGGGGAGTGTGTTATGTTGCATTGAGTAGAGTGCAATTATGTGGCATGTAATTATGTGAAACTGAGTGGTATGTGGAGTGCATTTATGTTGCATTGACTAGAGTGTAATTATGGGGCATGTAACCATGTCGTACTGAGTGGTATTTTGTGGAGTATGTTCATGTTGCATTGGGTAGAGTGTAATGATGTGGTGTGTAATTATGTAGTATTGTGGTATTATGTGAACTGTGTTTATGTTGCATTGAATAGAGTGTATTTATGTGATGTGTAATTATGTGGTATTGAGTGGCATTATGTTGAGTGTATTTATGTTGCATTGAGTACAGTGTAAATATGTGCTGTGTAATTATGTGGCATTGAGTGGTATTTTATGGAGTGTATTTATGTTGTATTGAGTAGAGTGTAATAATGTGACATGTAATTATGTGGCCCTGAGTGGTATTATGTGGGATGTATTTATGTTGCGTTGAGTAGAGTGTATTTATGTGGTACTGACTGTTATGTGGGGTGTATTTATGTTGCATTGAGTAGAGTGTAAATATGTGGCATGAAACTATGTCACACTGAGTGGTATTATGTGGAATGTATGTTGCATTGAGTAGAGTGTAATTGTGTGGCGTGTAGTTATGTGGCACAGTGTTATTATGTGGAGTGTATTTATCTTGCATTGAATGGAGTGTAAATATGTGACATGTAATTATGTGGTACTGAGTGGCATTATGTGAAGTGTATTTATGTTGCATTGAGTAGAGTGTAAGTATGTGGTGTGTAATTATGTGGCACTGAGTGGTATTATGTGGAGTGTATTTATGTTGCATTGAATAGAGTGTAATTGTGACGTGTGATTATGTGGTACTGAGTGGTATTATGTGGAGGGTATTTATGTTGCATTGAGTAGAGTGTAATTACATGGTTTGTAATTATGTGGGACTAAGTGGTATTATGTGGAGTGCATTTATATTGCATTGAGTAGAGTGTAATTATGTGGCGTGGTATTATGTGGCACTGAGTTGTATTATGTTGATTGTATTTATGTTGCATTGAGTAGAGTCTAATTATGTGGTGTGTAATTATGTGGCACTGAGTGGTATTATGTGGAGTGTATGTTGCATTCAGTAGAGTGTAATATATGGCATGTAATTATGTGGCACTGAGTGGTATTTTTGGAGTGTATGTTGCTTTGAGTGCAGTATAATTATGTAGCATATCATTATGTGGCACAGAGTGGTATTATGTGGAATGTATTATGTTGCATTTAGTAGAGTGTGATTATGTGGCGTGTAATTATGTGGCACTGATTGGTATTATGTGGAGTGCATGTTACATTGAGTGAACTGTAATTATGTGGTATAAAATTATGTGGCATTGAGTGGTATTAAGTGGAGTGTATTTATATTGCATTGAGTAGAGTGCACACGGGCAGTTACCACTGGCATCACACGAGAAAGTTATCTCTGGTACCACGGGGGGCAGCAACCACTGGCACCACGGGAGGACAGCAACCACTGGCACCACACAGGGACAGAACCACTGGCACCACACAGAGACAGAACTGGAACCACAATAGGAGAGAACCATTGGCACCACACGGGTACAGAACCATTGGCAGCACACGGCGACAGAACCACTGGCAGCACACAGGACAGCAGCCATGTGCACCACACGGAGATATAGCTACCACTGGCACCACATGTCAAGGCGGAAACTGGCACCTGATCGGACGGCAATAAACATCACCACACACAGGGCCGGAACCACACGGCAAAAGCTATTGATGACAGGGCACAGAGTAAGCCTCTACAAGTAGGTGCCACACAGGGAAAGCCAGTCCTGACCTCACAATGTGAAAATGAGAAGTGGAAGCACACGGGGAAAGCTAGAAATGGCAACACCCTCCAACTCCAACCTCCAACTCCACCCTCCAACTCCACCCTCCAACTCCAACTGCAACTTTTACACATGGGTAAAACTGGCACTGGCCCCACGGGGTAGGTAATTTTTACGCTGCGGCGTTTTACATGATGACGATTACAACACAAGTCTTACATGGCCATTAAGTACACCAAGAGCCCTTTTTAAGAGCTTTTTGTTTCAATATTTATGTAATTTAGAAAATGCAGCTTAATGAATAAGGAAAGAGAAATTACGGGGTCAGTCAGTGGGAGGTCGAGGTTTAAGTACATACATTTATACATTAATAGGTAAATTTATAGATAGTTAGATATGGGTGCGCCTAACAGCTAGTGCAGAAGTGAGAGGAGGACCGTAATTCCGCAACATTTCTTCCCCCCCAAAAAGATTTGCTGCATTCGATGGACTTAGTTGTGGCAGTTTTATTCGGACAGAGCATTAAACCACCCACAGAGCAGCGTATTAACCACCTAATTCACAATGAAATGTATACATCTACACTCACGGATTTACATCTATGTTCAGGTGTAGATTTTCCAATTTATACAGTTCTTGAAGATTTAGAGGAGTTCCTGCGGGAAGTTGAAAGAGCTTCAGATTCCAAGAAAGATTTCTGAGAATTCCCAAATGCGCCAATGCAAAGACATTTATTTATGCATGCGTAATTGTATAGAGTATAAAAGAATGCATCCAAAATTGTCTGGCATTAGTGCAGTTTAACGGTTTTACTGTTTTTTTCTCTACTTGGAAAGTAGTTTTCCTATGCAGAAACCCCTTGCATTACTTCAAAAGAATTTTTCGGGTGCTCTATTCTCGTTCTCACCCTGGAAAAATGTTTACTCCTGCTCTCAACAGGAGTATATCCCTGAATACCTATAGACAGAGAAAAAGATGAATACTCATAGCTTACAAGTTAGTTAGCGCGCCAAAACTTTCCAAGACACCCCAGCTATGAAAGTGCACTCCTCGCCTCTGGTTCCAGATGTACTCACAAATTGAGTGAGTGAAGACATTTTTGTTTAAACTCACGTTTTGTGGATATTAAAGGTCAATTTGCACTTGTAAATAGTGGCATTTGAACGTGCTAGTGTTCTTACGAGCTGGTGGTCTCTGTAGTCAGTCTATCCAACAGTGTTTAATTAAAGTGCATCAATTGTACCTTACTGTTCATGCGTGATTACCTCAGGAAAGAAAAAGGCTCGGAGTTAATTAGAGTATCTTTGAAGTGCTGTCTACGTTCCAACCATTAAATGCCCAACAATTAGTTTTCTCTGACTTAACTACTGAAAAATATGACATCAGTGCCTGCAGCTGTCTCAACAAAAACAACTCCACAAAGGGGGTCAATGTTAGTGCGCGAGGGATTAACTGGGACAAGTACAGTAATCTATTCATTCTTTAAATATTCAGCCGAAGCTGCACGTTTCACTGTCATTAATCGACTGTGTTGCAACAACGTAATTGCTATTATATATGTCATATCATTAAACTTATGTTTCAACAACACCATAGAAAAATAGATGCATCCGTAAAACATTTGAAAAGGCTCCAGTGGCAAAGGCAGCGAGCAAGGCCTGAAATGCAAAAATGGCTGTGCTTCTCTGGAAGGCAAACAGCTTTAGAAATAGGTTGTAAGGACACTATTCACATTTCGCTCGCGTCGTAGAATTGATTTTGCTTAACATAAACTTATCGGGAAGGGGCGCTGTGGCATCTAATGTAAAATTAGTTGTTTTTCAGAGTAATAAAAGCAGCTGCGCGCGCGTGTGAAATCTGACAGATTGCACACTGCGCGCTGCTGCTCGTAACTGCAAGCTGTAGGCCTTTTCACTCCCACGAGCGTGTGAAAAGTCCAGAGCGATGCCAAGAGGTTGTTTTACTAGAGCAGCGTATGCGCTTCTCTAGGCTCGACCTAGAAACGAAATGAAGGGACCCTGCACTTCAATGGAAACTTTACTGCTGCTGCACATGGCTGTACCAGTAACCGCGCACCTTTTCTGATGCCAGTGGCAGCTCAGTCTCCTATCTACTACTGCCTGAGGAAAGGAAAAGAGGCGTCTGAGTTATGACCATTGCATTTTCCTGTTGCCTCTCAGGTAATTGCAGGTGAACCCAAGCACCTACAGCCTTATTCCTCATTGATTTTGACTGGACACTCGGCAGAACAGATTGGTGAAGATCAACTGTGACAGCCTTGTTACAGCCCTGGAACCAAAAACTAAAAAGGTTCCAGCAGTGTTTCCTCTCTGCATTCCTGGGCAGCTATCCACGGTGCAAGGACTGTTGCATATTACTTATTTTACAGGTAAGGCCTCACTCAACATAAGCAGTGCATGCCGGCTACAGGTATTGTTATAATGCCAGCGTCCACACTATGCAAACAGGAAAGTAATTTCTACTTTACTTCACCTGATCAATCAGCACAGCTATGCCTTATATTGTGGAGGTCAGTCAGTCAAATATTTGTTTAGTTAGACCATAGTATAAAATATTACCATAAAAACATCATATACATTTACATATGATAAAAACAGTTAAAAATCATATCGACAGTGTACATACAATGGTAAATGCAAAAAGAACAATTAATGGACAAAATGCAGAACAATGTCATACATTCACCCCATCACAGAGATCTGGGCCCAAATCCATCGTTTTTTTTTCTCACCATGCCCTTCCAGTTTGGACCCAGCCATAAGCAAATCAGTCTTGACCTTGTGCCCATTGGGAACAGTGCAGCCTGAACTGCCAGGCCAGGTCCTCCCTGGACTGGAAAAAAGCATCCTAGGACAGGTTTCAAAACACAACGGTATAAAAGGAAAGCTGATTAATAAAAAGAGTCTCAGACCACCCACCGGGTCTCTTACAAATGATCCGACAGCCCTTTTAAAATCCCCTGTTTTGCATTTAAAAATCTCCCAATTGCACATGCAACATTTAAACATCTCATATTTACCAATATGCTTAGGCCTCGATCCCAATTAGTATTTCCATATATGATAAAAACAGGTTTTAAGAACTCTTTCTGTTCATCCAGGAACCATAAGCAATCCAATAAGATATGTGTCCCATTACATTTTGTTTTTAACCCACAAATGCACATACCCTGCTCATTTCTTATTGCTACTTTTATCTTTCTATTTTCATGACATTGGGTTATTCTGACCCCAGATTTTAACACAGGATTCATAAGCTTGGGATTTGGCAAAGCCTTGATGTATGGGAACATGTCATCTTCACTTCAACCTTTAGCCAGAAATTCAGTAGACGGTTTATCCCTCAAATAAGTCATATCCTCGTCCTTTGCACTTTTGGTTACAATGGAGCATAGCTCCTCCATGGGGATATGTAGCCCTTCTTTCCTCTGATCTGGCATATATGACAATTTAACCGAGCTCACCTAACTTGTGTCTTACTTGGGACACCCAATTCAATTCACTTTTCTCAATCTCAGTTTTACAGAGATGCGATATTTTGGAAGTTTCCTCTCTATTTAATCGCTGCCAGAATTGCAGTGTAGCTGGCGCTTCCAAATAACTCCAGTCTGTATGCTCACATTCTACTCTTATGGCTTGGATCATAGTTGAAAGTGGCAATGCAAGAAACCTTTTCATGCATTTACCCTCTTCAAGGATCCAATCTAATTTGCCAACTAGGGTTGGCATTTCCTCCCCATATTCGAACTCTTGCATTGAAGGCAGACAATATGGGGCATAGAGAGGGCCCTACATATTTTCGGCTAAACTATTTTAGACCCGATACTGAGGACAATGCAGTTGTTTTTAGAGCTTCCATGTGATCTCTTCAATTTAACTTGGTATCAAATCACATACCAAAGTATTTATATTTGTTGACCACATCACCTTTATTCCCACCTTGGTGCCAAATAAAACACTGCTTTCCTTTACCCATCACCATTATCTTGGTCTTGTTTAGATTAACAGTGTCTTTTCCACGAACAGCAGTCTTGCAAGGTATAAAGTTTCTTTTGTAGTCTCACTTCGTCTGCATGGGACGTGAGTCCCACCTGTTTTAGGGCAAATGCCACTTACTTTAATGTTTTTGGTAGGACGGGCAGGAATAGAGAGAATAGTAAGGGAGCTAGGGCACAGCCCTGTTGTAGACAATTCTTTTTCTGTATTCTTTTCTAGAGGGTCCCTCGGGTATCTAACATCACTCTGGTCCAATTCTAGCAATGAAGCTCCTGGATATGGGAGAGCAGTGCCTTATTGATGCCAAGCCACCTCAACATATCAGACAGTAACTTTTAATTGACAAGGTCGAAGGCGGCTCGGAAATCAACAAAACAACAAAATAACTGGCATCTCAGCTCAATTGATTTCTTTGCTATTGCCCATAAACTAAGCTAATGATCGATTGTTGAGTAGCCTTAAAATCACCTTGTTCACCATGAATTCGATTATTTAGTTCCACCTAAATTTTTGTTGAGCCGAGCTACACTTTGGAGACTACTTTCTCCCCCACATCCCCCAGGCTGATTAAGTGATAATTCTTAGGCTGCGTGCTATCCTACATCTTGTATATCAGCCTAGTGCTCAGAGGTCAAGTCCTTCTAAAAGATAACATGAAAGATGCTTGCCCACCAATCCAGGTTATTTTTTTATTATACTTGCTGGAAGGTTATCTGTGCCCGCCGCCTTTGTTAGTCTGAGAGACTGGATGGATTATTTTATCTTCTAAGATGATAACTATGACCTGATATCATTGTTAACTTTACACTAGTCTTCAGCTCCTCATCTACATCATTACTACATATGGATTACTCAAGTGGTTGACCCAGTCATCCTTTCCTACAAGGCACCTCATTTTCTCCTGCTCATTCCCATCACGCACCAGCTGCCAAAATTTCCTAATGGGATTTGTACCTATCACTTCAAGAATAATTTGCCAATTTTTATTTATCAACTCCATTTGCTTTCTCCTCAGCTTATTTTTTATTTAAGTTTTACCAAACTGAGCTTGCCATGTGTTTCCAGGTTGTGCTTTTTCCTCATCCGTCTCTCCCATTTTCGCACCCTTAATTTTACCCTCCTAGATCTTCATTAGACCAGCCCTGTCTTATGCCCCCTGCATCATACTCTTGTACCTTATTCTGGGCTCCTGAGTTAAATATTGCTCTCATACAATCTACAACCTGCTCTACCACTTGGTCATACCATTTTAGAACGTCTTCTTCCATGACAAATAGCGTATAATCTATCACCAGGTCATTAAGTATCTTTAAACTTTCCTCAGTTATGCGGGTTGTTATATGTCTGGGGTATACTACTTGCATAAGGTGCCAACTTTTTCTCATTCATCACACTGACCTGCTCTCAACATTACCCGTAAGGGTCTGTGTTCACTGCCCTCTATGTGCAGCACTTCAAACCCCTCCACAGAGAAGTGCCAAACATTAATAAAGACACGATCAATTGAGCAGAGTTGATTCCTGTTGGACTTGACAATTTGTTAAGCGTTATCCCCAAAATCTTTGCTTTTTCCTCCTATTTTTTTCCAGACCTGTTTTTGTTGGCTTTAGGACTCTGGGCACTTTACAACTGCCCATCAGTGCTAAAGTGCATATGCTTTCTGTGTAAATTGTGAACATAATTGTTTGTGATAACTTTATTTCGGTCAACGACCATAAAAGCACAGGCAAAGTATGTTCATACAATAAAAAACATAAATAATTAAGAACCAGCGGTTAAAACATTATGATACAATCAGTTATCAAACGAAAAATTGCCATCATTATAATTAGTCACAATTAATCAAAGTGGACCTTCTGCGCCACATGCCGTACAAAAAGCGGGAGACCGAGAACACAATGAGGGGGGATGTATCATATTTTAAAAATCTAACGGCTTGAGCACAATGTTTTAGTCCCAGATTTCTACATAGTGGTACCAGCCAAGCTCTCTGGATTGCGCTATAAGCAGGGCAAACAAACAAAACATGGGCAATGTCTTCTTTGCTATTGTTGCAGACAGGGCAGATTCCCTCCTCTTGATCTGCCCATTTGCAGGTCAGTGTCCCAAGTGGCAGGCAACCGTGCCTTAATTGTGTATATAGTTTTCTTGCAGGGGGAGGTTCTATTTGGTCCAGAAATTCCTCCCTCCTGGGCACGAGTTTTACCTGCAAAAATTCAGAGGACAACCTGCCCATACTTGGGGAACGGTGCAGCAGATTTAGGTTGTAGTGCCTCAGAGAGGCCAGCAGCACAGTTCTCCTCACCACTGGACAACTCTCCGCCGGGGTCTCCCATATTTGGGGCATTCCTATTCGATAGGCACTAGTTTTAATGTGGAGCAACCAGGGTATTTTCTTACTCTTCAACGACCCCCAGACAGCAGCGAACTCAGCTCTGTAATCCGCAAGCTCGGGTACTGTCCAGAGCCTTCTCCAGTACAGGAGGGGTCGGGCCGCTAATAGTTCAGAGATGGGCTCCACACCTAGGTCAAATCTCAAGGGTATGAGGGGGGTGCTTTGGGGTAGACCAATCAGATTCCTCATAAAGGCCCGTTCAACCCTGAGAAGGCTTGCTGTACTCGAATGTCCCCAAAGTTCTGCACCGTAAGTTACAGCAGGTCTAACTTGAACACTGTAGATTTCAAGCGCTGGGGAGACTGGCTTAAATTGCGTTGTCTGCTGGAACTTACCTAGGCCCCCTAGAATCTGTGAGAGCTTTAGGGTAGATTTGGCTACCTGAGGGCCCCAACCAAAGTCCTCAGTCAAAGTGACCCCCAGGTATACAAAGGTTCTCACCCTTTAGAGAGGGGTGCCGTTTAATGTAGGGCTAGGGCGAGTGCGTTTCGGGGGACCGCAGATCATAAATTTTGTTTTCTCTAAATTAATCTCGAGACCCCGCGAGGCACAGAATGAGACAAAACCGTCCAGCACCCGCTGGATGCCTGTTGATGTTCGCGACAACAATAGGGTGTCGTCTGCGAACATCAGAGCAGGCACCCGACCTGACGCCAACCAAGGGGCATCGCTATCCCTGGCTCTATCTAATTCCCCTACCAGGCCATTTATATAAAGACTAAAGAGTGTAGGAGCCAGGGCGCAGCCCTGGCGTACGCCTCTAGTTACAGGGAAACGTGCAGATAGTTCCCCGTTCTTCCCACACCTCACCCGGGCATAGTTCCCTGCATGAAACCGCTTCAAAGCCTCCAATAGATAGGGAGGAAGGCCAAGGTCTTTTAAGGCCCTCCATAAACTCTCCCTCGGCACAAGGTCGAAAGCGGCCCGCAGGTTTACGAAGACCAGGTAGAGGCTGCCACCCTCGACACTTACGGTCTTCCAAAAAAGGACCTGCAGCCTAAAGAGTTGGTCCATGGTCGAGATCCCTGATCTAAAGCCGGCCTGAAGGGTAGTCATTACTTCATGCTCCTCCGCCCATCCCAGTATTCTATCCAGGAGTATCCGGCCCATCAGTTTCTGGGTAGCGTCCAGGAGACTGATTGGTCTATATTTTGACGGCTCCAAAGGGCACCCCTTCTTGAAAATGGGGACGATCTCGGCCCCCGCCCAGGTGTCAGGTATCTTTGCCCCCAGTAGGACTGCATTAAACAATACAGTTAGGTGCGGAGCCCAGATCTTTGGCTGAGAACGGAAAAGGTCACCCGGTACCCTATCGAGGCCTGGTGCTTTGTTAGGGAGTTGTCTAATGATTGCAGTCTCCACCTCCTTTGCTGAGATACTCTCACCACTTCTCGGGGCCATCCTCACCTCGGTGTCCCTATGGTCTATCTGGTGTCCCATGCCCGAGGCCCCCCGCAGTTGACACTCGTGCGGGGGGTCTTGGGCAGGAGAGATCCAGGAGGGACCTTCTAACTCTGGCATCCCAGACCTATCTAAATGGTCACTGTAGCCGGTCACAGGGCTAGTGTAGAGTGCAGAGAAATGCGCCTCCCACACTGAGGGGGGATATTTGGTAGAGGGGTCCCCCCACCACCATTTGCACTGGAATTTACTAATGCCCAGAATAGTTTGGCATCTTTTGTCACAAGGGCACCTCTGAGTTCTTTCCACCTGGCTTCTTCCCACTCTCTTTTGCCCCTGGTCAGCTCCTTTTTGTAAATCAGTCTAGCTGCCCTAATGTTCTCTCTATCTTTTGCCTTAATTGCCGCAAGGAGCTCCTTTTTTGAGTTCCTGCATGCATCATTAAACAAGGGGTGAGTTTTTGGAACATGCTTCTTAATTCTACTTATGGGGTAAAACACATCCCCTAGTACCTCAACTAGCTGTTTATGCGTATCTAGTGTCTGCTGCCAGCCAGACGAGTCACCCATCTGCTCTATAAAAGGGATAGCGAGTTGGTAGATTTTGGCAAGCTTCGAGGTTGAATCTACAAGGTGGGGCCACTTAACCCTCCTTTTGTTATTGGTCAGCGTGAGGGAAAGTGTCATCGTGGCAGGTATGTGGTCAGGGGTGGTTAATCCAAATGACCCTGGTTTGAAAGTTACTACCATGGCATTGTGATCACTGTCCTGTCTTTGAATGACCCTAAATTCTTTCAGCTTATCCCAGTTTTTAGCATCCACCATTAGGTAGTCAATGATGGTTGTTTTGTTTGCCCGATTAAAGATTGCCATTGCTGGGCGGTCAGGGTCCAGTCTCCCATTTGCACGCCTGCAGGGATGTCGCAAGGGAGAAGCATTTTATTTGGAGCACAAGGGGTGTCCATGCCCTGACGGGGGCAGTATTCGGGTCCGGAATATGCCATAGTGCATCTACCTCATCTTGGTCACCCAGTTCTAGACTACCCAGAGGCTCAAATAGGCAGTTAAAATCCCCTCCAAGGATTATTGAGATAGAGGGGTCTAGCCCTTGAATGAAGGAATTCAGGGCTCTAAATGTAGCTGATTCCTGGCCATTCCTAGATGGCCTCGAGTAGGTGTTTATTATTGCTACTAGGGGTTGGCTTGGGGGTTCTATTAAGACAAACTGGATGTCCAGGGAATTTGTTTGAATTTTGGTTGCTTGGATTCCCAGGTGAGTTCCTATCCAAATTGATAGCCCACCCGACGGACGCCCTCTGCCTGTGGATACTGCCAAGATATCAAATGTTGCAAAGGTCACACTCGAGCTCTCTTCTAGTGCCCAGGTCTCTTGCATCAGGCAGATGTCATATGCTGCCATAAAGGTGGCCCACTCGGGAGTAAGCAGCTTGTTTTTTAGCCCAGCTATATTCCTGGAGACCAATTTTAGGCATCCTTCTTCTGAGCTTTCTGATCCTTCGACTTCCCTAATCCCCCTATTGCTAATCCTTTCCCTTACTATGATGACAGCTTTTGGAACCTCCCTTAGCGTTTGTGGCAGAATATTTTCCTCTGGTGCCCCTGAGCTTCTGTGTACTACATTTGTGGCTTCTGAGGGTGACATTCCTCCTTGACTAAGTCAGTCTACATCTTCCAGAACACTGAACCTATTCCAGTGAGGCTGTATCGGGAGTAGTGAACCGTAGGAAGACATGCCCTCCCTAAATACCCTCCCATTTAAAATTCTATGTGATGTGGGAAAACCCCCTGTTATTGTGTGTGAATCTTGGGTGACATGCTTCCAAGCTAAGAGTGGGGTAAAAATACGAGAGGTGCAGGGGACATATTTGCGTGTCTGAACTATAGTGCGGGGCATTACAAATATACCCTACAGCAGAAACATCCCTAAACTTCAGAATTATCACGTCACCAGCTATTGTCTTTGGGCTCCTCCCAATCCCGCCCACTCTTCTGGCTGACAGGATTTCCCCTGAGACATTCCCCGGGAGGGGTCTATTTACACTAAGCCACTGGATGCACTTGTTTTTCAACTCAGTCTCCCTTTCTCTTTTCCTCTCAGTTAACGGAGGAACTCCTACAAGTGCCACCACATAGGATTGGGCTTCAGGGGGTAAGTTAATTGTTGGTGGCTGTCAGAAAAGGTTCTTGATGTTTGGCTTTGTTTCGGTGGCGAACTAGTGTTGTTAATCCCCTTATCGCCCTCTTTTGTCTTTGGCATATCTTTCGCTGTGGCATTTTCCAAGTTTCCTGCTGCTTGGCAGATCTGCTTCTGAGCGTTGGTCCTTGGCAGGTGTTGTGGTGGAACGTGCGTGGGCTTTTGGGAAGTTGGTGTAGCTACAACATTAACGGTCTGTACTAGGGGGTTTTTGCTTTCCACTACTCTAGTTCTTGGGACACTTTGAGATGGGGTATCAATAACATGGGGTACAGAGTTTCTCACTTGTTTGGTTGGCTCAATTATCCCTCCCCCCTTTGTGTTTGTAGCAGTAATGAGTTTATCAAGTTTTGAAATCAGAGGCTTAAGTTGGGCAACAATAGTCCGCTCCAAGGATGCTTGTAAGTCGGCAACTATGTTTGTGACCCAGCATGGTATTCCTAGCGTTGGGCCAGTTGTACTGGAAGTTGGTGTCACCAGGTCATGGTTTGCCAATTTATTATTACCCAGTTTATTTAGGATATTTCCTTTCTTTTTCCTCATGCATGGTTTACGTACTGCTGTCCTTTTCTCCGGGGGAAGTGGAGACAGGGTAATTGGGTGCTCCTGCACGTCTATAGAAGTCTCAACGGGCATCTGACTGCAGGGCAAGTCTACATATGATGGCGCCAAAAATGAGCTAGTGTCCAAGACATCAGTCGTGGTAGCTGAGATGTCTCTTCCCGGGTTTTGCATACCTAGTGTTGGGGTTATCGATAGCCTCCTCTCTGTGTTCTCGATAGCATTAACCACAACACCGATAGTCTGTTGCAGCATCTTATCAATAGCCGTCAAAGTTGGTAGGGGTTGTGATTCGGCTGCCAGCAGCTTGGTGTGTGATCGTGTTGCGGGGGTTATAGTTTTATTTCCCCGTTTGTTCATTTTGGAAGTGGGATGTTTCAAGGTCAGTAGCTGGTAGAATATATCTAACGGTCAGACGCCCCACGTCAGGGTCTCCCACTACGTTGCTAGGGCACTATATACATCAAAGAGCTTTAGTCCAAATGGAAACAGTACCTTTATAAACTTCAATGGATGAAAGGGGGTGGCCCGTTCCGTCCACTTCCGTCCCCGGACGGCCACAGATGGCCCGGCCTTGTCCCGGGCTTCTCCCGGCGCGACCCGCGCGCGACCTCTCGAGGCGAGGGACCAGGCGTGGTTAAATGCGCCTCCTGGCGCGAGCTGATTGTCTTCCTGGCGCAAAGGATCCTGGGTGATGGAGTCCCCAGCGGTGCCGGCGTAGCCAAGCCCGGCAGGACACCAGCAGCAAGTCTCAGGTAGGACTTGGGGGGGGGGGGGCGGAGCAAAGCCCGGCCGCGACGGCAGCTGCAGCGGGAGAGTCACAAGCTCGCCTCAACCCCCAGCTCGCCTCGAGCCTCGAGCCCCAGCCACAATCCACGTTGCTCACAACAGCCTCAGCGTCTTCCCATAATTGGTTATCCATGATTGGCATATTTGGTTTACTCGTAAGCCCCTAGTAATGTGCACTGAGTGTGCCAGGGCCTGTAAATCAAATGATACTAGTGGACCTGCAGCACTGTTGTGCCCTGCACATAAATAGCCCTTTCAAATGTAGCCCCACATAAGTAGCCCTGCAAATGTAACCCAGGCCTGCCACTGCAATGTCTGCGCACAGTTTCAGCTGCCAAATCGAACTGGCACGTGGAACCACTTCCCTTGCCTTAACCTTCCCTTTTTCTTCATGTAAGGCACCCCTCAGGTAGGCCGTGGTATCCCCATAAACAGGGTGCAGTGTATGTGAAAGGTAGGACATGTACTGGTGTGTTTGACATGTCCTGATAGTGAAATACAGTGTATTTCGTTTTTCACTATTGAAAGGCTATCTGCCCCCTAGGATAACTTCGGAGATTCTTTGTGTCATCTTAAAAGCATAACTTCCCATTGGGACAAGATAGAGAAATAAAGTTTATGCTTTCAGAAATGCCACTTTTCGGGCTGGACTGTTTCCAAAAGGAACAGGGTCAAGACTGATTTGCATATGTCTGGGTCCAAACTGGGGTGGTGTGGTGAGCAAAAGAATGATGGATTTAACCAAGATCCTTGTGACTGGGGGTGAAAGTTTGCATTGTCCAGCATTCCGTCCTTCAATTGTTTCTTTTGCATATGTCGCTCTAAGTGGGAAGAGTATGCCAGACGTGGGTCGCGTGCTCACTACACCACTGGATTCAAGCTAGCCTGGCTGATAAAGGGTGATGCCCTGAAACCGGTCCCAGGATGCTTGTTTCCTGTCTAGGGAGGACCCTGACTTTGCAGTTCGGGCTGGACTGTTCCCACAAAGAACAAGGTCAAGACTGATTTGCATATGGCTGGGTCCAAACTGGGGTGGTGTGGTGAGCAAAATAATTATGGATTTAACTGAGATCCTTGTGACTGCGGGTGAATGTGCCTCTGCCTGTTTTTGGAGTGAAAGGGACTGGGGATGTGCATTCACTGTAGAAAGCTACTGGGAGGGTTGAGGTGTGCCTGGCCATTCCTGGATGACTCAGAGTTGAGCTGAATAGACCTTGGCCGCATTTAGAGTAGTGGGAGAAGTTTTCCTTGCACCTGAATATCGCCTGTCTCCCTTGCACAATACTGTCTCCACCCCCTGTGGTCTTGCTGCACCAGTGAGGACAGAACTGGTCTGGACTGGGCTCAGACACCCTTGCACAAAGAGGAACAAAGACAAAATGGGGTATAAGTAGTGAACTTAAAACCCCTAGAACTCTAGATCACTTCAGGATTCAAGCACAACCTTTGCCAAGGAGAAGAGTTAGAGAGCTGTGAGGAGGAGTACTGCCCCTTTCCTGTGTGCTGTGTAGAGTTGGCCTGAAATTGCTGCATCTGCCAAGGAAAAGACGAAGACTGGAACTATGCTGAGAAACCTGTTTGCAGAAGAATCTCCAAGGGGGTGTGTGTTCTGTCCTCCTGTTCTCAAGTCTCAGGGACACAAAGACATCACCCTCTGCTTCCCTGAACTCTGTTGCTGAGAGTTCTGACCTGCCAGGAAACCCCTTTTCCAGTTTTGGGCCTCTAGATGTTGTTCCTGCCTGTTGGGAGCTAGAAAAAACCTAAGAGGAGCAAGAAAAGCATTCTCCGATGCTGTCAGCACCGCCGTGAAGCAGTAATCTGCACCAAGGCCAGGAGCACCGCTAATGAAGGGCACGATACACCGCCCGGCCTGTACCACAGCTCCGATGCGCTTTGACGCCTGTAGGGATCGACAGTGCCAGACGCCAGCGCTCACATCAACTCTGTCACTGCCAGCGCCTGCATCCAGTTATCGCTGTGCCAATAACCACCAAGGGTGACTCCTTGAACTTGACACTTCGCATCGCCTCACTGGAACTGACGCCTCACCGCCGACGTAACTGACTTCCCCTCTGCTATATACAACATGCCGCCTTCTCCCAGACACGAGGCCTCACCTCCCTCCTGGCAGCCAGGGATCATCATAGACTTTGTTATCCAAAGGTACTGTTTGTTTGGAGTCTGTGTGAATCCATGCCAGACTCTATACACTTTTACACCTTGTGGTCTGCACCGTACGTTGGATTTATTGCTATCACAACGTCATAATAGCCCCAGGTGGAGCGATTTGTTTTCTACAAGCTTTCTTTTGGAAATAACTGTTTTTTGTGTTATTTGACTAAAAGTATGTTAGATTTTTGTAGTTTTTGTCTTGCTGAGTTTAGATAAAGATACTTTCTTTTTCTAAACTGGTGTGGTGTCCATTTGTGGTGTTACCACTGTATTCCTGTGTGTTTTGAGTACAAATACTTTACACATCACTTTTGGGATAAGGCTGTCAGCACGTGCCAATCTACAAAGGGGGTGAGCAGGGGATATCTAAAGTGTGTGTACTCCTTGCCTTGACTAGAAGCAAGGTTCCCTACTTGGAGAAAGGTACCTACCTCTGCCAACTAGAGACCCCCATTTCTAAAAATTCCCTACCCGAAAGGCGTGGCCCTTAGAGCGGTCTGTATCCACCCATCCATTACCACTAAACATCCCTATATACCCAGGAATTTCACTAGGGCTTTGTTTCATGCTGAGCTACACAATCTTGGTAAATAGCCAGTGGTACCTGTGTGGCTGCAAAAAATCGTTGTACATCTTATTGCTGGAGGATGGATCTAGCTTATGATTAAAATCCCCTAAAATCATTGTTAGTTGAGTTGCCTTGGCCTTACAAATTGTCTCTAGGTCTTCTTCTAACAGTTACAACTGAGCCACATAATCTGCTGCTTTCCATGGTTGGAGATAAATATTAATTACAATTTTATATCTTTTTACTTGAAGGCCACTATAGATCTCTATCTGGCTGTCCAATAGCCATCGAATCTTAACCTTCGGCATTATTACTTTATTGGCTTTTTTTTATGAAACTAAGGTCAGCCGACCGCCTCAGGCTGATCTGGGCCAAATTGCCTCTTTTAAAAGCATTTAAAATCTGTCTAATGGTTCAGGGGCCTCGCACAGCCAGGTCTCCTATAAGCACATCATTTCATGCTTTCCCAACATTTCTTTGAAACTGTTTTGGTTTAGATGTTTCCTATAACCCAATGTGTTCCAGGAAAAGGCTAGTAGGTAGTGTGAGGTCCCCTTTCCCTAGTTCATATCACTAATCACTCCGCTTCTACTATGTTCACAACTTAATACTGAGCCAGAAAGGCATTCAAATCGATTTCTCAGCCTTAGTTCTTTGTCTCCACTTGCTGTAGTCATTCGTAAGCCACCTTCACTTAATCCAGTAAATGCTCTTCTATGCTGGACCCCCTGTGAGCAGCTCCTTCCTTCATTTATGCTTAAGCCTGCATTGCAAGTCAGGGCCCTTTAGCCCCTCCCGCCTCCATCCCTTACTCACCTTTCTCTTCCAATCTTATACCCGCCTTTTCTAGTTCTCCCTCTGCCCTTACCACCATCCCTTTTACACATTCCAAGTAAAAAAGGGTCATCCTCACTTCTTTTCTCTCATGGTTTGTTGTGAACCCTATTTGCTTTACATCACCAGATGTAATCTCACATAAGCTTGGGTATTTAACTGCACTTGCAGTAAATATGAGCAGTTCAAGGGCTTGAGTTTCCTCAGATGTTTCCTGCCGCTCCCTCCTTTGGGTTCTAGGTATACCCATAGACTGTCCCCTGTATTGTACCCTTCTATACTCCCTTAGATTCTAGTTTTCCTTACCTGCATTAAAGAAGCACTCTTCCCAGATTGTTCTAAAGTGGACTCTCCCCGTTTGCTTACACTGGATGCTGCACCCTTCGGTTTGCATTTTTCTCTTTCAATGGCAGCAATTTCCCTGACTTTATCTTATACAGGTCTTTGGGGTTGTGTCATTTCAACCTGTAACTGGGGGGGTGCCCTATTCTTGGAAGAATGGATTCCCTCAAGAACCCTTTTACTCTCTTTCTTCCTCTCTTTTAACTCTTCTATCAAGGCTCTAGCCTCGGGGCTCTAAGCTGCCCTTTCCTCCCAGCTATATTTTTTACCCCTTTCCTTTTTCATCATTTTCTGTATCTTTCCTATTCATCCTGTTTGGAGTGCATAGCGCTTAGCCCCCCGGTACATCCCCCTATTTTTTATTACCAGCATCAGTTATTTTTTAGATATATTACCCCCTGGTCTCTTACCTCGGTCATGGGTAGCACTAGGGTGGGCATACAATATTTAATTTGTTTTAACTCTTCTACAACACACAATGTTAACTAGATCTGGTGGATTGTTGACTGTGACTTTACTTCTTTTCACCAGAATATAGATTGACTCATAAGTATTGTACTCAAATTCTTTTTTTACTTGAGACCGTATTGTACAGATCATTTTTCTGACATTTAATTTTCATTATACTCTGTTGCATTGATGTGCGAATTCCTCATTGCAACTGCGGAATGCGGTGCGGAAACAGCAATTTATTCTAATTAGTCTTATTAATTTTGGTGCACACAGTAGCTAATTGCTAGTTACTGCACTTATTTTCTGAGACTTTGTTTGCTTCTTTTCCTAATCTTGACAGTCATCCAATTTTGAACAGGAGCCACATTTAGATGCTGTTCTAAATATGGCTCTCCCTGTTGGTCGGAGGGTTCACTGTCTTTTAGGTTGAGGCAGAATTGCTTTTAGCTAAGTGTCTGAGTCTTGGAGGCTGTTTGTCATGCTCTTTAACAATTATTATTTACAATAATTTGAAACAGGAAGAACTGTTTTGTTGTTTTCTTCATTCATTTAGTGTCTTTCAATTGCGACTTGGGCAGCGCTTTAGAAGCAGGACCTGTATCATTGTAATCAGGGCCCAGAATTAATTTTCTTGCATACCGGCGTAATTGTGGTTAGATACAGTCATGAAACCATGGTTCCTTGATGGGTTTCCTGACCTCCCAAATGAGTTTGTATCCATGCTATTTTAGTGGGCATGTGTTGATTATCCTGAATACATATTTTGCAGGCTTTATGAATATATATATGATCCCTCAACCCCTCGCAGTCCGGGTTCCGAGACTATCACAGCACCGAGACCGCCCTCATCGCAGCCACTGACGACATCAGATCCCTGCTCGACAACGGGGAAACTGCGGCCCTCATCCTCCTGGACCTCTCTGCAGCGTTCGACACTGTCTACCACTGAACCCTAGTGCAGCGCCTCAGCAACATCGGAGTCCAAGAGAAGGCACTGGAGTGGATCATCTCGTTCCTCGCAGGAAGAACCCATAGGGTCCGCCTCCACCCGTTCAGATCCGAAGCCACCGAAGTCATCTGCGGCGTACCACAAGGATCATCACTCAGCCCAACCCTCTTCAACGTCTACATGAGCCCTCTCGCAGCCATCGCTCGCAAACACAACCTCAACATCATCTCCTACGCCGACGACACCCAGCTGATCCTCTCCCTCACCAATGACCCCGCCACTGCCACAACCAGCCTGCAGGATGGGATGAAAGGCGTCGCTGAGTGGATGAAGAACAGCCGCCTGAAACTGAACTCAGACAAGACGGAAGTCCTCATCCTAGGATCATTGCCCTCCGCCTGGGATGACTCCTGGTGGCCACCCGCCCTGGGCACCACTCCCAAGCCAACGGACCACGCACACAACCTGGGCTTCATCCTGGACTCCTCCCTCTCGATGACCAGACAAGTCAACGCCGTCTCATCATCATGCTTCAACACCCTGCGCATGGTCCGTAAGATCTTCCGATGGATCCCCACCGAAACCAGAAAGATGGTCACCCAGGCACTCGTCACCAGCCGACTGGATTACGGAAACACCCTCTACGCCAGAACCACAGCCAAACTTCAGAAAAGACTCCAGCGCATCCAGAATGCCTCCGCACGACTCGTCTTGGACATCCCCCGACACAGCCACATCTCTGGCCACCTGAGAGACCTGCACTGGCTCCCCGTCAGCAAGAGGATCACGTTCAGGCTGCTCACCAACGCACACAAGGCCCTACACGACCTGGGCCCCAAGCTCCTCAATAACCGCCTGACCTTCTACACGCCCACCCGCCAGCTACGATCGACCAGCCTTGCCCTTGCCGCCGTACCACGCATTCGCAAAGCCACCGCCGGGGGAAGATCCTTCTCCTACCTGGCAGCCAAGACATGGAACTCCCTCCCCATAAACCTCCGCCTGACCCAGGATCACCTCTCCTTCAGGAAGCTCCTCAAGACCTGGCTCTTCGAGCAGTAGCGGACCACTCCCCCCCCAGCGCCTTGAGACCCTATCGGGTGAGTAGCGCGCTATACAAATGTCCATGATGATGATTATTGTGTTAGATTTTTCGCCTAGATGATCTTGACTCTAGGTTGCCCCGATCATTGACCCTGTTACAAGAACGTTAATTTGTCCATAAATTCTCTAGGGTGTGTAATTCACTATTAATTAACCTGTACATATTTTTGGGAGTTTAAATTTTGTGTTGTATGCATATACTGGATTTCATTATTGACAACACTTTCTGATATTTTTCCAATAACAAATAATTTGTCTGGTGGCGTTTATTTACTTTTTGCTCTAATTAATTTGTTTTACATGTTGCACTGTTCTGTATTGTTTTGGACTCCACCATAATATGTCTGGTTCTTGGTTTGAATTTATGGTTGTAAATATTCTTGTTGACACCCCTGCAATTCCATACATTATTGTTTGTCTTCAGATTGTAGTTGATGGTTGCTCTCAAATATTATTCCTTGTCCTGATGATGGCCTAGTAAATTGATACGGTCGAAATGGTGTCAATGTCCTCCCTTGGTAATTCTAGAGGAAGCATATATTGCATTATGATCTTGTCGTAAATACAGACAAATATTTGTATTCTTTAGCTCTGCCATTGTGTTTGTTGTCTTTTGTTCACACTTTGATTTGTATTTGTGTATGCTTTGTTTTGTGCAACTTTGTGAGCATCAATTATATCTTTGTATTGGATCTTGCAGTATTTATGTTTTATATATAACAAATATTTTCAATAACAAAAGGTTTTTTCCAAGAATTTCTTGTGGGCACCTTAAATATTACTTTTCAAGCCTTTCCAAGTTGTGTTTTTTTGTTGTTTTTTAGTGTTGCACTAATTTCTGTCCCAAATTAAAAGCCCTGAATGGGCCACCCCTATCAGTTTCCACTTTTAATCCCATAGCTGTGTTCCTCATGCCGGCTCAGCATATTCCAAGCCGTGCGGGCCCCATTGTTCCTGGGTGGTGCTCATTCAGCGGCTGGGCAGCCGCCCTATATCCACGCTTCAAGTTGCCCACAAGTGAACAGCACTCGAACACGGCTGAGAGGTGGCAAACCTGTTATTCACAGGGTACAAGCAGGCTCCGGTGGCAATTTCAATCAGACAGTCACTGGTGCGAGAGCCTGGAACGTTTCGAAAAATGTCTTCCTCAGAGGCAATCGCTGAGTAAATGCGTGCTCCTGGTCTCTTTACATAGTGCTTATATCACGCCCCCTGATGGGCCTGTCCAATGACAGTTCTGCACTGTGGGAATCGTAGTCCGGGTAAAGTTACATTCATTTCTGTCCCAAATTAAAAGCCCTGAATGGGCCACCGCCAGCAGTGTCCGCTTTTAATCCCACAGCCGTGTTCCTCATGCCGGCTCAGCATATTCCAAGTCCACCAATGACTGTGTGAGTGAATAAAAGGTTTGCCACCTCTTAACCTTGTTCGAGTGCTGTTCATTGTGGGCAACTTGGAGTGTGGATATATATATATATATATATATATATATATATATGTTTTTCATCTAAACAAATTCTGTTCCCTGAACCATTGCAGCTGTTATATTGTAAGGTCTTCCTCCCCCAGAACACTCAGGGTCATATTTCCTTCTAGGAGGCAGATGTAGTGCTCCCCACAAAATCAATATGTTGTGGCACCTGGGGCGTGTGGCTTTTTACTGAAATGTCTCTCCGCCCACTCTTTTGAGCATGGCCACCACATGCGTTCACGTTGCTCAGTGTCATTTTCCCCTTTTAGCTTGCTTAAGGGACTCTGCCTGCAGCTATCTTGGATTAAAGACTCTGCCTCTGTGCTACTGCAGCCTCCACCTGTCTCAGTATGGCACGTTCAGCTACACACTTTGGGGAAGAGGGGGTAGCACAGACCACTGACAACTGGGTTTTGTGAAAAAAGCCACTTTATTGAGACAGGTGCACATTACAACGTAACCTGGGCCTTTGCCTTACAAAACTATATCCTCACTATAGATCATTACTTGCCTAAGATTAATTCCCCCCACCCCTAACAGAGCCCTCTACCGATGACATCTTCAAACTTCAATAACATACGTGCATCAGAGCTGCTCAACTGAAAGTGGGACCTCTAAAAAACATTCCCCTTTTCCTACCTCAACTAGCCTTTTAACTTCATTGAACTTCCTACCTAACATTTTAACTTCCTATGTCGTCCAGGCGTGAACTTCCTATCCGAGACCAGGAACACTGACCGGGAAGTTTGGATTTGCTGCGCACTTCGCGGTTAAATCTTTTGGCGCTTCAGTTACCATAGCGGGAGAGTGCCATTGACGAAATACCTTACCCACGAACTCGGATCGTATACGACTGCCTTCGACATCCCTTTCTCAGAGACATTATTTCGTCTTTAACGCCTCAATATCGGAGGTGACCTATTATATACATTGATATATTTTGTGGACTTCAAACACTTTGGTCAAGGGCCCCACCGGGTCGGAAGTATCAACGGCAGAGCGACCCCCTCAGTAATTCTCAGTAACATCAGAGCCCTGAAGAATCGCGTGAGCAATGAAACACGTGTCGGCTGGCTGCTGTCTCACTATGATGCAAATAAAGAATTGATGACCTCTACATACACAAGACTTCTTCGTCTATCTGCTACTTTACCTTGTTGTTACTGTGCGTGAATCCTACGATATATTGTTACCTGTTATTCATGTGTGTGTGCATAGGGTTGCAGTTTCAGGTGAACTTCCTACCCATTTCCCTTCAGCCTGAACTACCGCTGGTGCACCTGAATCAAGCGACAAGCGAACATAAAGCTCCCCTTTGTGCATCTATGCCAATGGAAACGACCCACCTAGGGGAGGATTGTAACCCCTGAAATTATATGGATTGCCAGCCTATTCTAAAGGCAGAGGGGAGGGAGGAGGACAAAACCAGAGAAGTGTGCCAGCCACCGGGTTAAAACGTAAAAATGGTGGCTGGCACACAAAATGGGGGATTATATATGTTGTGCTATAACATTGCCCAAATGTAGCCCAACCCGCCGTTCAGTCCCAAATACCCCGGGGGCAGACCTCCCTCCGGTTGGCTGCCCCCCAAATCCCCATAGGAGAAGAGGGGGCAGCACACACCTAACAGAGCCCTCCCCCAATAACCTCTTCAAACTTGAATAACATACATGCATCAGAGCTGCTCTACTGAAAGTGGAACCTCTCAAAACCGTTCCCCTTTTCCTACCTTAACTACCCTTTTAACCTGAGTGAACTTCCTACCTAACGTTTTAACTTCCTATGTCGTCCAGGCGTGAACTTCATACCCGTTTCGCTTCAGCCTGAACTGCCGCTGACAAACAAACTTTTATAAATCCTGGCAAATTCTCAGCCGACCGCCATCCAGGGCCAGGAGCTAGCTCCCTGGCCCTGTCCCCCGTCTTAACTGAACAGTTGTGGGGGAAACATCCTTTACATTGCAGTGATAACATTGCAATGCCTTTAGAACGCAGCCGTTACAACGCAAGTCATTACTTCGACTTGCGCTGGATGGCGCTATAACCTAAGGAATGGTAAGGTTTAATATTCCAACCCTTTCCATATTGTACGTAGACTGGTGTTGGAATAGTAAATCTTACTATTCCTAAGTCCAGCGCGCTCCAGCGCAAGTCGTTGTAACGACTTGCGTTGTAAAAACTGTGATGTTACATACCGCGTTCATTTTGATCGCGTTGTAACATCACATATTCCAGTTTTGAGTCACATACCTCAGAGTCTCTTTTATTCAACCCCCAACACTTTGGCTAGTGCTAAATTCAACTGGAGCAATGCATTTAGAACGCAGCCGTTACAACGCAAGTCGTTACAACGACTTGCGCTGGATAGCGCTATAATTAAGGAATAGTAAGATTTACTATTCCAACACTTTCCCTACTGTACGTAGACTGGTGTTGGAATAGTAAATCTTACTATTCCTAAGTCCAGCGCCCTCCAGCGCAAGTCGTTGTAATGACTTGCGTTGTAAAAACTGTGATGTTACATACCGCGTTCATTTTGATCGCATTGTAACATCACATATTCCAGTTGTGAGTCACATTCCTCAGGGTCTCTTTCATTCAACCCCCAACACTTTGGCTAGTGCTAAATTCAACTGGAGCATATAAAGCTCCATACCCATAAAAGACAGGTTAACTCTGTCCCCTATAAAAAACTCCACATCCTCAAATCTCAAGTCTTAATGCTGTATCCTGCCTACACCATTATCCCTTCAAAATTACCTCATTTCCTTGTTCAGTTTCCTCCGATGATTTATTAACCCCCTCCCACACTCTCCTGGGTATAAACTCTGTCCGCATTGTGTGGCAGCCTACCCACAACATACACGCCGATCTAAGGTTCCATTTCATCTCCTTAATTAAGGCCAAACCCTTTTGAGTCACCAAATCATATTACCCCAAATGAATGATGAGCACGTCCGGACATTTCCCACCCCCTTTGAGCTTTTTTTCAACAAGGTATCAGCTCCTTCCATCGCATTCCACCTTTCCCTTGCCATGAGATAGAGTATAAGTCATTATTGAAACCCAGGTTGTGACAGTGAAAGCTTTCCCTAGTGTGTCGTTCGGCTCATTTTACAAATGAGTGGCCCACCATCCAGACCGTCATTCCCTCCTCCGAGGGACCAGCGACCAAACCTGCAAAACAAATAAAGATGATAACCTGCCCATTATACCCCTTCATCACCCTCCCCCCATGTAAGCCAGAAAGCAACCCGATTTCTATCTTCCCAGTTCTCTTATTCCGTTTGGCCCACAACCCCGTTTGCAAGCCTCTGTTGGCTCGCCAATCCTGAAGGAAAGGCCCCCAAACTGGTTGGTGTGTTGGTGTCTAATCCCAATAGTGTTAACAACTTGCGGAGACCTGCTAACAATTGGAAAGCCATAACGGATTTTCCATATTTGTATGTTTGAAAACTCTGCCCATGCAAACCCCCCCGCCTCCAACTTTCTCCGCGCAGTGCACTGGCCAAACGAGTGACACCAGGTAAGCTTTTAAGAACACTGCCTTCTGGCTGCTCTCTGATCAGTCTTGGACTTGTATAACCATACCTGCACCCCGTTGTCTCGTATAAACACCTACTTCCAGAGGAGCCCCCTGCTACTCTTTCCCCCGAGCAGCTCTGAAACCTGAAATGCTCCCAAAAATAGCCAGGACATGATGGTTGAAAACAATCCTGTCTCCCGTTCATCAGTGCACACCCTTGGAAGAGACTGAATCACGTGCATCAAAATATCCCATGTCATAGGCCTCTGCTTAGGCCCGCAGGGCCTGTCTCCCTCGCCCAACACTACAGGATTCTTTACCTTTGGTGGGGGGGGGGTACCCCCACCAAAGTTCACGTATAAAATAGATGCCCGCCAGGTTCCTTGAAATTGTCACTCTGGACTGTCCTCTCTCAATAAGATCAAGTATGAATTGGACGACGTCTTCTACCCTATCCCGTTCTTGCCGCCACCTCTGAGCCTCACCCTTCAGGAACTCCTCCCAGGCCTGTAGGTAAGCCCTCCTTGTTGACGGGGCTAAAGCTCTAGCTACCAGATGTAGCAGCCTCTCTCTCCTACAGATCATAGCTCTTGTGGTACGCAAGTCTACTCCAGATCTCCCTCAGTGGTTAGCCCATGAAACCCCTCCCACTGCGGAGAAGACAAAGCATGAGCAATGTCATTGTCCACCCCGAGAACGTGCCGAGCTAGTAAGGTAATATCAAATCTAAGGCAACGCAAAACAAAGACTCGCAGCTGCTGCCACAGCTGTGGCTCCCTGGCCGTCTTCCTGGTGACTACCTGCACTGCTGACATGTTGGTACCCAGAAAGGACTCTTGTGAGACACCTGAGAGCCCCATAGCATGACAGCCACAACCAGAGGAAAAAATTCCAAGAAGGAGATGTCTGCCCTTCCACCACTCTGTAGGCCATTTCTCAGCACACCAGTGTCCCTGCCAGTATAGGCCAAAGCCACAGGCACTCGTGGCATCAGAGAAAATCTGCACGTCCTACTTCATGTTCACCCACGATTACAGGAGAATGCCATTAAAATTGTGTATAAAGGCCTACCACATTCGCAGGTCCTTCGGCACCCCCGCTTTCAGACTGGTATGATGGTGTGGCAAGGGGAAACCCGAACAGGGCAAACCTATGCGCCTACAAAAGTCCTTCCTGCTCTTAACACCCTGCATGCAATGTTCAAATGTCCCAGGAGCATTTGCACTTCGTTCACTATCACTTTCTTTTTCACTTGCATTGTGTTGAGTAGAGCTACCATTTTAGCCTCTTTGTCCTCTGGCAACCAGGCCTCCCCTGCTGGAGAGTCAATTTTGATGCCCAGAAATGCCAGCACTGTCATGGACCCCACAATTTTTCTGGGGCCAAGGGCCCTCCCCCAAATCTGTCATCAAACCTTGGAATCTGTTAAGTGAGCCTGGCAGTCTCCGGTCCCCGCTGTCCCTACAAAGGAAAAGTAATCAAGGTAGTGTGTTATATGCTCCACCGTTTGTGTGCCATGTGACTAACCACTGCAGAAATGTACTGAAACACTCAAAGAGGGCACACGAAATAGAGCAACCCATAGGGAGTGCCTTGTCCACAAACCATTGTACTTCGAATTGAATCCCCAACAATTGGAAGTCGTCAGGGAGTACCAGCAACAAACGGAAAGCCGACTTGGTGTTGCTCTTTGCCACCAGTGCCCCAGCCCGATCTTCTCCACCAAGGCTGCGTCACTGACACTTGCTCTGTGGGGATAATGTCATTCACTGACTGGCCCTCTGGCAAGGATAAGTGTTGAATGAGGCGATATAGCCCTGCTTCCTTCTTGAGCACTACACTGATAGATGACACTACTTACTAATCCATGGGCCAGGTGTCAAACAGGCCTGCCATTCTCCCCTCCTGTATTTCTTTGAACAATTTTTCTTTAACCACTTGCGGAGGCTCGGCTGTTGATTTTAGATTGGCCATCAACGGCGTACTCTTGGGCTTTCCCCTTGTACTGCAACTTCCTGAATTTTACTTCTGTGCTCTCTTTTTTAACCACAGCGTCCTGCTGGTCACACTTGTCCCCTTGACCTACACCTGCATGCCCTTTGCGCTCTTCCCCCTCTGCTGGAGGTGATACTTCTTGAGCTGTGAGCACAGGGGGTCCTCTGTCTCCACTCCGGTGTCCCGCATGTATCGCCCTTTCCGTAAGCGAGCCTACGGGCTGGTGTGGGGCTCTCTGGCCTCCAACCCGATGGATAACATAGTTACATGGGCCTCCCCACTTGCTGATTGTTCTCTTACCTCCACCCTCACTGAGACCCTCGCACGTGGGGCTCCTAGCCAAAGGTGGCCCCCCTCCCTGGGTTTCCCCTTTACCCTTTAACTGCATGCACCTGTTTCACCTTCTTACCTGGTGTCAGAGTCAGTGTCCGCTCCATGGCCCGCCGTTTCGCTGCCAACTGCAGACCTTTGCAATCTGGGCCCTCTCTGTGCTGCTGATCTCTCTCCTCCTGGAAGAAACTTGTACAAACGTTTGCGGATCTCCACACTGCTCCCTCCTCCCACCATTAAATTTCACCCTCTTCCCTCAGTTCCCCTTCTTCCAAGCTGTCTTCATCGTAATTTAGCATTGCGTGTACCTCTGCAGCACTATCCCCCCAATCCTGTGCTGGGACCTTAACGAGGGCTGTACCCTGCCCCCCAACCCGTTACTGATGTGGTGTACTTATGACCTTGGTCCAAGAAGGTGGAGTTCCACCAGTTGCACCACCTGGGTTGTGCTGTACCCACTTGTGGCAGTGACCTGGTGGTCCAATGTTGCGTGCCAGCTAGTCACGAGGGGCATCACTGACTCTTCAGGGCTGCTGAGCCCCATGTGGCCAACCTGGGTCGAGCCCCCCCAAAGATGTGCCGTCTTGCAAAAAAGTATTTACAACAAGGGGTGGTGAGGGACAGAGTCTCTGAATTAAGCAGAAAGCTCTCACCCAGTCAAGAGATCAGGGCTAGATCCAACACCGTTTTTTAGCTCACTGCACCATCCCAGTTTCAGAACCTGGCTGTATGCAAATTAGTCTGTTCCTGTCCCAGTGCTTGATGGGAACAGGGCAAACCAAACTACAAAAGCCAATTCTTACACTGGGAAGGAAACAAGCTCCCGGGGACCGGTTTCTGGCATTACAGCCGTCTTCGGCCCGGTTTGCTTGAATCCTGATGGTGCAATGAGCAAGGGTCTCACATCTGAGAATACCCTTCCACGCTTAGGGTGGACAAAAATATTTACAACAAGGGGTGGTGAGGGACAGAGTCTCTGAATTAAGCAGAAAGCTCTCACCCAGTCAAGAGATCAGGGCTAGATCCAACACCGTTTTTTAGCTCACTGCACCATCCCAGTTTCAGAACCTGGCTGTATGCAAATTAGTCTGTTCCTGTCCCAGTGCATGATGGGAACAGGGCAAACCAAACTACAAAAGCCAATTCTTACACTGGGAAGGAAACAAGCTCCCGGGGACCGGTTTCTGGCATTACAGCCGTCTTCGGCCCGGTTTGCTTGAATCCTGATGGTGCAATGAGCAAGGGTCTCACATCTGAGAATACCCTTCCACGCTTAGGGTGGACAAAAATATTTACAACAAGGGGTGGTGAGGGACAGAGTCTCTGAATTAAGCAGAAAGCTCTCACCCAGTCAAGAGATCAGGGCTAGATCCAACACCGTTTTTTAGCTCACTGCACCATCCCAGTTTCAGAACCTGGCTGTATGCAAATTAGTCTGTTCCTGTCCCAGTGCATGATGGGAACAGGGCAAACCAAACTACAAAAGCCAATTCTTACACTGGGAAGGAAACAAGCTCCCGGGGACCGGTTTCTGGCATTACAGCCGTCTTCGGCCCGGTTTGCTTGAATCCTGATGGTGCAATGAGCAAGGGTCTCACATCTGAGAATACCCTTCCACGCTTAGGGTGGACAAAAATATTTACAACAAGGGGTGTTGAGGGACAGAGTCTCTGAATTAAGCAGAAAGCTCTCACCCAGTCAAGAGATCAGGGCTAGATCCAACACCGTTTTTTAGCTCACTGCACCATCCCAGTTTCAGAACCTGGCTGTATGCAAATTAGTCTGTTCCTGTCCCAGTGCATGATGGGAACAGGGCAAACCAAACTACAAAAGCCAATTCTTACACTGGGAAGGAAACAAGCTCCCGGGGACCGGTTTCTGGCATTACAGCCATCTTCGGCCCGGTTTGCTTGAATCCTGATGGTGCAATGAGCAAGGGTCTCACATCTGAGAATACCCTTCCACGCTTAGGGTGGACAAAAATATTTACAACAAGGGGTGGTGAGGGACAGAGTCTCTGAATTAAGCAGAAAGCTCTCACCCAGTCAAGAGATCAGGGCTAGATCCAACACCGTTTTTTAGCTCACTGCACCATCCCAGTTTCAGAACCTGGCTGTATGCAAATTAGTCTGTTCCTGTCCCAGTGCATGATGGGAACAGGGCAAACCAAACTACAAAAGCCAATTCTTACACTGGGAAGGAAACAAGCTCCCGGGGACCGGTTTCTGGCATTACAGCCGTCTTCGGCCCGGTTTGATTGAATCCTGATGGTGCAATGAGCAAGGGTCTCACATCTGAGAATACCCTTCCACGCTTAGGGTGGACAAAAATATTTACAACAAGGGGTGGTGAGGGACAGAGTCTCTGAATTAAGCAGAAAGCTCTCACCCAGTCAAGAGATCAGGGCTAGATCCAACACAGTTTTTTAGCTCACTGCACCATCCCAGTTTCAGAACCTGGCTGTATGCAAATTAGTCTGTTCCTGTCCCAGTGCTTGATGGGAACAGGGCAAACCAAACTACAAAAGCCAATTCTTACACTGGGAAGGAAACAAGCTCCCGGGGACCGGTTTCTGGCATTACAGCCGTCTTCGGCCCGGTTTGCTTGAATCCTGATGGTGCAATGAGCAAGGGTCTCACATCTGAGAATACCCTTCCACGCTTAGGGTGGACAAAAATATTTACAACAAGGGGTGGTGAGGGACAGAGTCTCTGAATTAAGCAGAAAGCTCTCACCCAGTCAAGAGATCAGGGCTAGATCCAACACCGTTTTTTAGCTCACTGCACCATCCCAGTTTCAGAACCTGGCTGTATGCAAATTAGTCTGTTCCTGTCCCAGTGCATGATGGGAACAGGGCAAACCAAACTACAAAAGCCAATTCTTACACTGGGAAGGAAACAAGCTCCCGGGGACCGGTTTCTGGCATTACAGCCGTCTTCGGCCCGGTTTGCTTGAATCCTGATGGTGCAATGAGCAAGGGTCTCACATCTGAGAATACCCTTCCACGCTTAGGGTGGACAAAAATATTTACAACAAGGGGTGGTGAGGGACAGAGTCTCTGAATTAAGCAGAAAGCTCTCACCCAGTCAAGAGATCAGGGCTAGATCCAACACCGTTTTTTAGCTCACTGCACCATCCCAGTTTCAGAACCTGGCTGTATGCAAATTAGTCTGTTCCTGTCCCAGTGCATGATGGGAACAGGGCAAACCAAACTACAAAAGCCAATTCTTACACTGGGAAGGAAACAAGCTCCCGGGGACCGGTTTCTGGCATTACAGCCGTCTTCGGCCCGGTTTGCTTGAATCCTGATGGTGCAATGAGCAAGGGTCTCACATCTGAGAATACCCTTCCACGCTTAGGGTGGACAAAAATATTTACAACAAGGGGTGTTGAGGGACAGAGTCTCTGAATTAAGCAGAAAGCTCTCACCCAGTCAAGAGATCAGGGCTAGATCCAACACCGTTTTTTAGCTCACTGCACCATCCCAGTTTCAGAACCTGGCTGTATGCAAATTAGTCTGTTCCTGTCCCAGTGCATGATGGGAACAGGGCAAACCAAACTACAAAAGCCAATTCTTACACTGGGAAGGAAACAAGCTCCCGGGGACCGGTTTCTGGCATTACAGCCATCTTCGGCCCGGTTTGCTTGAATCCTGATGGTGCAATGAGCAAGGGTCTCACATCTGAGAATACCCTTCCACGCTTAGGGTGGACAAAAATATTTACAACAAGGGGTGGTGAGGGACAGAGTCTCTGAATTAAGCAGAAAGCTCTCACCCAGTCAAGAGATCAGGGCTAGATCCAACACCGTTTTTTAGCTCACTGCACCATCCCAGTTTCAGAACCTGGCTGTATGCAAATTAGTCTGTTCCTGTCCCAGTGCATGATGGGAACAGGGCAAACCAAACTACAAAAGCCAATTCTTACACTGGGAAGGAAACAAGCTCCCGGGGACCGGTTTCTGGCATTACAGCCATCTTCGGCCCGGTTTGCTTGAATCCTGATGGTGCAATGAGCAAGGGTCTCACATCTGAGAATACCCTTCCACGCTTAGGGTGGACAAAAATATTTACAACAAGGGGTGGTGAGGGACAGAGTCTCTGAATTAAGCAGAAAGCTCTCACCCAGTCAAGAGATCAGGGCTAGATCCAACACCGTTTTTTAGCTCACTGCACCATCCCAGTTTCAGAACCTGGCTGTATGCAAATTAGTCTGTTCCTGTCCCAGTGCATGATGGGAACAGGGCAAACCAAACTACAAAAGCCAATTCTTACACTGGGAAGGAAACAAGCTCCCGGGGACCGGTTTCTGGCATTACAGCCGTCTTCGGCCCGGTTTGCTTGAATCCTGATGGTGCAATGAGCAAGGGTCTCACATCTGAGAATACCCTTCCACGCTTAGGGTGGACAAAAATATTTACAACAAGGGGTGGTGAGGGACAGAGTCTCTGAATTAAGCAGAAAGCTCTCACCCAGTCAAGAGATCAGGGCTAGATCATCACCACCCCCTTTTGTAAATCGATTTTGGCCACTATAGGTGTGGCAGGGTATACTCAGACATGAGTCCCTTTCTCACTGCTCCATCAGGATTCAAGCAAGCCGGGCCGAAGAGGCTGAAATGCCAGAAACCGGTCCCCGGTAGCTTGTCTCCTTTCTGGTAAAGAATTGGCTTGGTAGTTTAGTCTGCCCTGTTCCCATGATGCACTGGGCCAGGGACAGACTGATTTGCATATAGCCAGGTTCTGAGCTGGGATGGGGCAGTGAGATAAATAACGGTGATGGATCAAGCCCTGATCTTTGGACTGGGTAAGAGTGGTCTGCTCAATTCAGACACTCTGTTCATCACCACCCCCTTTTGTAAATCGATTTTGGCCACTATAGGTGTGGCAGGGTATACTCAGACATGAGTCCCTTTCTCACTGCTCCATCAGGATTCAAGCAAGCCGGGCCGAAGAGGCTGAAATGCCAGAAACCGGTCCCCGGTAGCTTGTCTCCTTTCTGGTAAAGAATTGGCTTGGTAGTTTAGTCTGCCCTGTTCCCATGATGCACTGGGCCAGGGACAGACTGATTTGCATATAGCCAGGTTCTGAGCTGGGATGGGGCAGTGAGATAAATAACGGTGATGGATCAAGCCCTGATCTTTGGACTGGGTAAGAGTGGTCTGCTCAATTCAGACACTCTGTTCATCACCACCCCCTTTTGTAAATCGATTTTGGCCACTATAGGTGTGGCAGGGTATACTCAGACATGAGTCCCTTTCTCACTGCTCCATCAGGATTCAAGCAAGCCGGGCCGAAGAGGCTGAAATGCCAGAAACCGGTCCCCGGTAGCTTGTCTCCTTTCTGGTAAAGAATTGGCTTGGTAGTTTAGTCTGCCCTGTTCCCATGATGCACTGGGCCAGGGACAGACTGATTTGCACATAGCCAGGTTCTGAGCTGGGATGGGGCAGTGAGATAAATAACGGTGATGGATCAAGCCCTGATCTTTGGACTGGGTAAGAGTGGTCTGCTCAATTCAGACACTCTGTTCATCACCACCCCCTTTTGTAAATCGATTTTGGCCACTATAGGTGTGGCAGGGTATACTCAGACATGAGTCCCTTTCTCACTGCTCCATCAGGATTCAAGCAAGCCGGGCCGAAGAGGCTGAAATGCCAGAAACCGGTCCCCGGTAGCTTGTCTCCTTTCTGGTAAAGAATTGGCTTGGTAGTTTAGTCTGCCCTGTTCCCATGATGCACTGGGCCAGGGACAGACTGATTTGCATATAGCCAGGTTCTGAGCTGGGATGGGGCAGTGAGATAAATAACGGTGATGGATCAAGCCCTGATCTTTGGACTGGGTAAGAGTGGTCTGCTCAATTCAGACACTCTGTTCATCACCACCCCCTTTTGTAAATCGATTTTGGCCACTATAGGTGTGGCAGGGTATACTCAGACATGAGTCCCTTTCTCACTGCTCCATCAGGATTCAAGCAAGCCGGGCCGAAGAGGCTGAAATGCCAGAAACCGGTCCCCGGTAGCTTGTCTCCTTTCTGGTAAAGAATTGGCTTGGTAGTTTAGTCTGCCCTGTTCCCATGATGCACTGGGCCAGGGACAGACTGATTTGCATATAGCCAGGTTCTGAGCTGGGATGGGGCAGTGAGATAAATAACGGTGATGGATCAAGCCCTGATCTTTGGACTGGGTAAGAGTGGTCTGCTCAATTCAGACACTCTGTTCATCACCACCCCCTTTTGTAAATCGATTTTGGCCACTATAGGTGTGGCAGGGTATACTCAGACATGAGTCCCTTTCTCACTGCTCCATCAGGATTCAAGCAAGCCGGGCCGAAGAGGCTGAAATGCCAGAAACCGGTCCCCGGTAGCTTGTCTCCTTTCTGGTAAAGAATTGGCTTGGTAGTTTAGTCTGCCCTGTTCCCATGATGCACTGGGCCAGGGACAGACTGATTTGCATATAGCCAGGTTCTGAGCTGGGATGGGGCAGTGAGATAAATAACGGTGATGGATCAAGCCCTGATCTTTGGACTGGGTAAGAGTGGTCTGCTCAATTCAGACACTCTGTTCATCACCACCCCCTTTTGTAAATCGATTTTGGCCACTATAGGTGTGGCAGGGTATACTCAGACATGAGTCCCTTTCTCACTGCTCCATCAGGATTCAAGCAAGCCGGGCCGAAGAGGCTGAAATGCCAGAAACCGGTCCCCGGTAGCTTGTCTCCTTTCTGGTAAAGAATTGGCTTGGTAGTTTAGTCTGCCCTGTTCCCATGATGCACTGGGCCAGGGACAGACTGATTTGCATATAGCCAGGTTCTGAGCTGGGATGGGGCAGTGAGATAAATAACGGTGATGGATCAAGCCCTGATCTTTGGACTGGGTAAGAGTGGTCTGCTCAATTCAGACACTCTGTTCATCACCACCCCCTTTTGTAAATCGATTTTGGCCACTATAGGTGTGGCAGGGTATACTCAGACATGAGTCCCTTTCTCACTGCTCCATCAGGATTCAAGCAAGCCGGGCCGAAGAGGCTGAAATGCCAGAAACCGGTCCCCGGTAGCTTGTCTCCTTTCTGGTAAAGAATTGGCTTGGTAGTTTAGTCTGCCCTGTTCCCATGATGCACTGGGCCAGGGACAGACTGATTTGCATATAGCCAGGTTCTGAGCTGGGATGGGGCAGTGAGATAAATAACGGTGATGGATCAAGCCCTGATCTTTGGACTGGGTAAGAGTGGTCTGCTCAATTCAGACACTCTGTTCATCACCACCCCCTTTTGTAAATCGATTTTGGCCACTATAGGTGTGGCAGGGTATACTCAGACATGAGTCCCTTTCTCACTGCTCCATCAGGATTCAAGCAAGCCGGGCCGAAGAGGCTGAAATGCCAGAAACCGGTCCCCGGTAGCTTGTCTCCTTTCTGGTAAAGAATTGGCTTGGTAGTTTAGTCTGCCCTGTTCCCATGATGCACTGGGCCAGGGACAGACTGATTTGCATATAGCCAGGTTCTGAGCTGGGATGGGGCAGTGAGATAAATAACGGTGATGGATCAAGCCCTGATCTTTGGACTGGGTAAGAGTGGTCTGCTCAATTCAGACACTCTGTTCATCACCACCCCCTTTTGTAAATCGGTCTTGCAAAAAAGTAGCATGGCCTGGTGTGCTGGTCCAGCCAAACCCCATACTCAGTGTTGCCCCAACCCCTGCTGAGCCAAACAGCCCTGGGGGGCACTGGCACCCCATGAAGGGTTGTGACACTGATCCCACCCGTCCCACCCACCCAGGCCCCACCCCGCGTGTCTAGCAATGCTTCCCTACCCATAGAAGCACCGTAGACCCTGCCTTGGGGCTTCACAGGCCACTGCCAGCCTGGGGACTCCACCCCTGCCAATCCTCCCCTTCCTCTCCTCCCTGTCACTCCATTCCAAAGAATCCAGATCCCCTGCCTGCCTGCCGGGAGCCCCCAACCCAGAAACTCCGGATCTGGACTTCCCTGTTCCCTCCCCATGGGTCCCCTACATAAAACCCTTGTGAAGCCCCTTTCTGGTTCCTAGGGGACCTTTCTCCAGCCATGAGTCCCTTTCCCAGGCTGCTCCCTGTCACACCCCGCCCTCTGGGCCCCCCACTGGTGACTCCCCATTCCCTCCTCCTCCAACCACTGCTCATAAATCTCCCTGAAATTCACCTCAGGCCAAATTGCCTCACGGGTCAGTGCCCTAATAAGGCTTATTTTTTCCTCCAGCCCCCCTAACAATCACTTGTTCCTCCCTGCCCTCTGCCCCTTCCTCCTGGCTCCTTTCATCAGGTGGGCCCACAGGCCCCTTGGCCGTGACCCCGCCTTTAATCCCTATCCAAGAGGCTTCGCCGGGCACTTGCCTGACCATGCACCTTGCTGCGGACTTCAGCACAGGTGGACCCCACACGCCTTGTCACCCCCCCCCACCCGTGACAACTGCCTCCTTCCTGGCATGAGGGGCCGCACTCCACTCTCGCGAGCCACCCCTCCTTCTTACCTGCAGCAAGGATTGATGCCTGCGCTCTGGCATGCATGCCAGGACTCCACCACTTCACCAAAGACCCTGGGTGGCAGATCTCCCTCCGGTCGGCTGCCCCCCAAATCCCCATTGCTTTTGGCTATTTAACTTTTTAGTGTTCTCACTTTTCATCTGGAGCAACTGTTAATAAATATCACAATTTTCCCCTTCCCCAGTCAGCTCCTGGCACTGGATAGCTGCACTGTAATACCGATGGGGGCTGAGCATGGTAGCCGTGGTCAGTGGAGGGAGAAATAAATGGGGCACTAGAGCGATAAAGCAAGCACTACTACTACAATGGTGCTTGACAGCAGTGTGGCTGTTTGAAATGCTGCCTCCAAGGAACTTTAGCTTTAAAACCACAGATGCACCAAGGGCAGCTTCAGCCTCAAAGGCACAAATGCTCAGGCACCCGGTCACAATTTTGAGCAGTTTATTATGGCCATTATCTTTTTTCTATGAAGTGAACTTACTCATTACCAATTTAATCACGCAGTTAATTGGTTTAGCACAGTGTATTATAGGCCGATTTTGAACAGTCCATGATGCCCCCTATTTTGTCCTACATAGTGCATTTACTCTTGACCAACAGTCCTATTTCCACTGTTGGTAACCAAAGACGCCAACTCCACTTGGCAGCTTTCTTCGGTGCATATGCTTTCACGGCTATGGATGGCTAAACACAAACATCAACATTGTGGTAAGAGATAGGAGCCATCTGGGTCTTTTTAGGTCTCGCCTTGGCAGTGCATGCACTGTATGCGCTGTCTCAGCGAGACATAAAGTAATCTGTATGTTGGCTTAAACTTCATGTAATCTGTTTTTCCGCTTGCTATTGGTTTACTTGTGGTATTGCTGTTGTTATCTCTCTGTTGGCTGTTGGACATTTGCTAACTTCCGTGTAGTCCAGATTCAGCGGCGCCTAACTACAGTTTTAGTCCGCTCTGCTTGCACTTCTTTTAATTGCCTGCAGTGTGCCATCTGTTTTTCAGCTGTAGCCTGCCTCTGTGACTATTAACATGCACGTGCATCCCGGCCGCCGAACACAGTCCCGGACTCACCCCTCGCCCCCACTGCTTCCTTGTTTCCAGAGCGCCCTCTTTAACAAGCGCCCGTTGTGCTCTTTTATGTATTGACGGGCGCTCACAGTTCACTGAATCTCCCACCTCCCACCCTGAATACACATAGCTGCTTCGTAGGAGTCTTCGGCATTTGAATGCTCTTTTCTTCTTCTCTGTGGATTTATGATGCGCTGTGAGGGGGCATTAATAAAAAGCAAGGATGGGTAAAACAGATCAGAGCACAGCTCAGTAAAAGACACAGACATAGTCGTGGCGCAGATCGAGGACCCCTGATGTGCAGGGGGGCAGATGGCTTGGTGTCACCCGGCCTCTCTCCCAGTCATGTGTGATGTTTCCTTGATTGTCCGATCATGCGCTCCCGGATTCTTGATCCTGTTTATTTATGTATTTTAAACCGACAGTTCTTAATACGCACATCTTATTTCACCCCAGTGGCATTAATTCTGCCTCCAAGAAGTAGTTATTACTTCGGCAACAATTGAAACATGTAACTCGTCCTCCCACCCCACTCTCCCCTTCTCTGTGCAGTGCACACAATGAAGTGCATGCCTCGATTTCTGTATTTTAGAATATAAGTAGACCGAACAAGCCGGGCGGTTTGGGTACTTGGTTGCATTGCGTCATCGTAGTTTAAAAGCACACAATGCCAAAGTCTAGGTATGCAGAGATCTACCGTTCTGTGCGTTTGTTTCTGTATGGAATCCATTGCGTGTCGATGCCTATGGGAAGGTTATGTGCTTGTTTTCGTGTTGCGTTTTTGACTTGAGATTGCTTTTTGACTGAGAGTGAGATTGTGTGCATTTAGTTTATGACTTCCTGCATCACAGGTGTTTGTGTGTTGTGTGTGGTGTATGTATTGATGTGGAAGTTCTTAGTTGCGTAGGTTTCTGTGGTTTTTCATAGGTGCATGCGTTTGTGGGGGTGGTTGGCGATTCACCCCTCCTCCAACCGTTACGAGGAACTCAGAGCAGCAAGAAGAAAGTACAAACAACATATCAACAACGAAAAATCCTACTTTTTCTGCACCGTGCTGGTTCAGGCCAAAAACAGACCAAGAGAACTCGTTGACATAATTAATAAACAAACGTCCAAGCCAACAGCATCCCTCGTCCACCCCTCAAAAACCATATGCGCCAACTTCGCCAACTTCTTCAGCGAAAAAATCAACTTGATTAAACTCTCTCTGGACCTTAACCTTCTTCCCCAGAAAAAGACTGCTCTCCAACAAGCAAAATCTCCACAAAAAAGTCCAGCAACAACCTGGTACTCCTTTGACCCCATCTCAGAATCGGAGATCCTCAAACTTATCTCCTCCTCCAAGCCATCCTCTCACAACCTCGATCCCATTCCATGTCAAAAGGCAGAAACTCTCCCTAGCTCCACTTTGTTGCGAAATCATAAACAGTTCTCTAAAATCTGGCACCATTCCAGACTGCCTTAAAGTCGGCCAAATCACTCCTCTTCTGAAAAAACCAGGCCTAGACGCAACCGACCTGAACAATTTCAGACCCGTCTCCAATCTCCCTTTCCTTGCCAAAGTCCTCAAAAAATATGTCCTTCATCAACTGAACAAACATATTGACAACATAAACTTGCTCGACCAACACCAATCCGGTTGCAGGAAAGGATACAGCACCGAAACTGCAATCAACATCATGGACGACATCTTCAACTCCCTCAACCCTGGCCACTGCTGTCTCCTCATCCTCCTAGACTTGTCTGCCGCTTTTGACACTGTAGACCACAGTCTTCTCATCAAAGCTCTCAAAGAACGGGCAGGCACAGAGAAAGTGGTCCTTCAGTGGTTCTCCTCCTTCTTTCAAAACCGCTCACAAAGAGTAAAAATCAAATCCTTTGCCTCCCAACTTGTCCCTGTTAACAGAGGCGTTCCTCAAGGCTCCATTCTCTCTACTCAACTGTTCAACATATATATGGAACCGCTAACCTCCATTCTGAAAAAAGTGAATATCCCGGTTCATCTCTATGCAGATGATACACAGATCTACTTGGAAACCTTCTCCTTTAACGACATTCAAAGACTCAACAATACCCTCAATGAAGTCCAAGAACGGCTATCAGCGAACCACCTCAAACTCAATCAGGGCAAAACCGAGATCCTCCTCATCTCCAACAAGGACGAAAACCTGCAAGTCATTGAATGGTTGAAAGCTATTGATGCCCTCGATGGAAATCTCACCCTGGCAACCTCGTTCAAATCACTTGGAATCACCCTTGACCACAAACTCTCCATGTCCAATCACATCAAGAACTCCGCCAAGAGCGCCTTTCTCAATCTGAAGCTCCTTAACAAAATCAAACCCCACATCCCTTCATCCGACCTCAAGCAAGCCACCCAAACCCTGGTGTTATCCAGACTGGACTATGGGAACGCCGTTCTCTCCGGGACAGCTGGCTCTCACCTAGCCCCGCTTAAAACTACCCTCAATGCTGCAGCCAGAATGGCCACCGGAATCAAGAAATTTGACCACATTTCTCCTGCGCTCAGAGATCTAAAGTGGCTCCCAGTCGAAATGCGGGCCAGTTACAGAACTGCCTGCCTCACACACAAAGCCCTGCACGCAGGGAAACAGGAATACTTAGCCTCCAAGCTCAAGAAAGCCGGACAAGCGAGAAGCCTCAGGAGTTCCAAATCTCTCCTTCTCATGCCCTTGAAAATGCGTAAACAAAAGACTGCTGCCCACTCTTTTGCAGGAAACGCCCCGAAAATCTGGAATGACATCCCAGTCAACATCAGAACCACCCCCTCCTTTCCAAAATTCAAAAGCCTCCTAAAAACTCTCTACCTGAACCGTGCCTTCCCGAATGCAATTACGTGACCCTCTCACCTCCACCAAGCGGCCACCCACCAGCGCTACCCCCAACGGGCAGCATTTCAGTCATCGCACAACCACTTCCTACCTCTTCCTTATCTCCGAACTCTCAATCCCTGGGTCCGCACCACGAAGCGAACTTTTCCAGCACTAGTCGTGCCTCCCTCAAGACTTTGAAACTTCCTCCTGACCCCTCCTCCTCAATGCCTCGCCTTGAGCCCCTCGAGCTCTCTACCCCAACGGCTCACCGTGAACACTCAGCAGAACTGTAAAGCCTCCTTTTTGAACTTTCTCTCCCTCAAAAGCTTACCTCTGACACTCAGCAGAATCTGTAAAGCTTCCCTTTTGAACTTTTTCTGTATTTTTCCTTCAATGCCTTTGCCCTGTATTTTGTCTCCTCTTCATCGTGTTGTAAAGCGCTCCGATACCCTCGGGTCTGGCTAGTTCTATAGAAGACTTCCAAATAAAAAAATAAAATAAATAAATATTAACTAAACAAGCATTTGCAATGCAATAGGTCTCGCATTTGCGATAGTTTAAGCTATTGGCATTGTATATGACTAAGCCTTAAATTTATCTGTTTTAAAAACCAACACATAAATAAAAGGCATTTTACAATGCCCATAGCTAAAACCCTCACAAATGCTAGACCAATTGCATTGCAAATGCTTGTTTTGTATACTCGTGTAATCCGGGCTAGATAACAGAATTTTTTTAATTCCTGTTTCCACAGCAATCAACTCGTTGGAATGTTGTTGTACAGACAGCACAGATAGTGCTTTATTAAAGATATGAGCTCACAGGTGTACCATGGTGGCCTTTAGAGGCGTTTCTTTCTTTCACCTTGACGGCCAGTTTATTATTTTGTACAGAAATAGCACAATAGGAACTTTGATTAGTATACCTCGAGTGAAAGTGCAGAGACAAGGTATTTTAGTTGCAAATACCAGTATTCATTTAGGTGATTCACTTTGGTTTTTTTATGAAGGGCCGCAACGAGCAAGCACGGGTTTGACATCAAAGTCTCTGTGCACATCTTTGAACTTTGCAACTTTTTACTATCTTTGGTACATATGGTCACACACTTCATTTTTTGCAGTGAGAGTGTTTTAATCTCTGGTCTTTTAGGCACGAGGGTTCACTCTTTGTTCACCTTTTTGATTTTTCTGTGTTGGCTATGGTGTGTTACACCAGATTATCTGCAGTACTATACGCAGAAATAGTATTCTTTAACATGCAAGTGACTTTGCTTGATTAAGTTGTTCGCTCAGATCATTTTAAATATGGATAAGTGATATTCCTCCCGCTCATTATTGTTCATTTATATTTTTTTACAGCAGTCCCCGAAGAAGGGACAGAGATCCCGAAATACATTCTATTGAAACAACACACATTCCTGCAACAGAAACTAATATTGTGTTAAAAAGGCCATTCGTTCTTTGATTTACATTCATTGTTGAATACATCAATATGACATTTTGAGATGAATTAACTTTAGCAGTGACATATTCTTGAATTGTCACATTAAAAGTGAATACAGAAGATTAAGGTGGCGAAATATATTTTTGATAGAGTCTTAGAGCTGTGCAGCCAGGTTACAAGTGACATATGTCATTTGAAGCATTGAAATGTTGTTTTTGCCAGGTCGAAATGACAGTTTAAAAGCTGCAATAGCAGATCTAGACATGTTTGAAGGGCTAAATTAGTGGGTGACACAAGAAGCCCTGCAGCCCCATTAGTAGTGTTTAATTTACAGGCCATGGGTATATATACTACCACTTTTCTATTGACTTGCAAGTAATTTTAATATGCTAATTAGGGATACGCCAATATTGCCATGTTTTAAGAAGTGAGCACATGCACTTTACCTCTGGTTAGCCGTGGCAAAGTGGACAGAGTCCTAAGACCAGCAAAAACAAGATCAGCAAAAATAAGGGGAGGAATCGAAAATGTTTGGGAGAAGATCTCTCGAAGGCTGACAGGTCTAACCGTAGGGAATACTTTATCACATGTATATTGTTCCTGGCAATAACCTATATTTCTTGCATTATATTAAATGCTTATAAAATGAGTTCTGAAGCTGGGTGTATTCTTTCATTCAGTTTATTTGCAGTGTCAACTTCTGGAATATGCCTAGCTGATTCTCTCATACAGAATGATGATTATTGCATAAGTGTCATTGCTACAACTCTTAATCTCGTTTAGACCAAATAATGTGTGTTGACCTGTACAAAAAGGGAATTGCAGCTGTCTCAAATCTGTATGACTGAATGCTTGTGGTCTGTGTATTACCAAGCTCTTTTCCAACTGGCCATTCACAAATGATGTTTGTCACTCCAACAATTTTGAGTTTGAGTATAGTAGGTTTCTGATGCACCGGTTATTTCATTTCATTTTGTTTTGAAAATCTAGCGCTTCTGGCATCGATGTTACTGATAGCATTGTCTGCAAACAGTATTAAAATCTTGAACACATTCTGTTTCACTTTCAACTATAACATTGCTTACCACTAAATGAACTCCATTTTGACTCACTTGCATATCACAAGGAGAGATTTTTGTCTCTGGTACAGTCTGTAATATTTGTGTTGGCAGCACTGATGACTGTTTAGAATTGCCGGCATATTATGGCTTGACAGACTCCATTGATACTTGTTTCTTCTTTTTTTTAAAGCCAGCTAGTGGTGGTAAAAGCACAGTCCTTGTATTTTCTGTAGGTACTATGACATGTAAGGTATTAAAATCCAGAAATGTGATGCTTTCCAGGAGATTTTAAGCCTTTATTCAGTTAGTGCAAACGTCCATCAACCCTATGAGCAGCAGAATCTTCCCTGAACTGTCAACGCCTCCCTCGACAACTCAGTTCAAGTTATGACTACTACACACGCTACCCATGATGAAATTAAATGAAATGAGGGTTTTTGTAGAGCGTGTGTATGCCGTGGCATCTTAGCACTAGCATGTATTGATTTATGCAAAAGGAGATTGGAGTGGCTATGGTTTAGGAACGAATAGCCATGTTTTCAATTGTTTCCTGAACAACAGTAGATTGGTTTTGTTTCTAAGACGGATGGGCAGCGTATTCCATAATTTCGGGGCCAGGTCGAAAAAACTTCTGCCACCCCAATTCATAGTCTTTACCCTAGGAACTACAAGTAGAGAGGCTGATGATGATCTAAGGCTTCGCTGTGGAGTATAGTGCTTGATATGTTGACTAAGGTGGCCAGGTCCAACGCAATACAAGGTCTTATGCACAATACACATAGATTTGAATTGAATCCTTGCCTGGACAGGTAGCCAGTGCAGAACCCGATCGCTTGACTTATAGGGATGAATTTTGGAATCTTAAGTAGTAGACGGGCAGCAGTATTCCGTAAAATCTGCAGCTTACGTATCATACTCTTTTTTGCTCCTAGTTAAAGTGTGTTACAGTACTCGATTTTGGGTAGTATCAAGGCGGTGATAACTGTTTTTCTGAGGGCCTTGGGAATGAAAGGTAGAATCTTTCGAAGGATTTTTAAAGTATGAAAGCACTAAGAAGTAATGCTATTGACCTGATCTGTTAATGAAAGATGGATATCTATCATATTTCCAAGGTTTTTAATCTTATTTACCAGCCGAGGGCAGGGCCCTGATGTTTCCGGCCACCAAGTAGAATTCCAAAGGGAGGTATCCCTTCCAAACATAACCACTTCCATTTTACCAGTGTTTAACTTCAAGCTGTTATCTTACATCCATCTAATAATATGGTTCATGCAAACATTAAAACTTGCTGCCACAATCTCCGGTTTGTAAGATAATGAGATGACTATTAGCATGTTGTCAGCGTAGCAAATGGCAGTGAAGCCATGGGATCGTATATGTTTAGCCAACTGGGTGATGTACACATTGAACAGGGTTGGGGAGAGTGAAGATCCCTGGGGCACCCCACAGGGCAAAGCGTAGAGGTGTGATTCGTGCTCTTGCATCATTGTAGATTGTTCCCTATCAGTTAAGTAGGACAGAAGTATGTCTGAGGCTTTGTCTACAATCCCTATTTCGGCTAGTCACTGGAGAAGTATGTGGTGATCAACAGTATCAAATGTGGCCGATAGGTCAAGTAGAATCAGTATGGCTCCCCCCCTGGTCAAGTTGGACACGTATGTCTTCTGTGGCGGCAATCAATGCAGATTCTATACTGTGCCGCGGTCGGAAACCGTGTTGCGCTGGATCAAGTTTATTGTTCGCCTTTATGAATGACAGCAGTTCTTCACTGAGGGCTTTTTCAGGATTTTTGATGGAGATGGTAGACAGGAGATGGGCCGGTAATTGCCAACCTCCATGGGGTCAAGAGTTGGCTTTTTCATGATAGGTCTAACCAGGGATTTTTTCCAGATAGCAGGAGAGTGTCCTGAATCCAGAATATTGTTAAAAAGAGGTGTTAGATGGTTAGCAATTATTTTCGGGACTTGTGGAGAACCATGGCAGGGCAAGGGTCCAGAGGGGATCCCGACTTAGTTGACATTATAATCTTCTCAACTCTATCGGGTGTTAGGGGATTACATTCTTGTACGTATACTTGCGTATTTGCCCTGTCAATGTTAGGCTCGTCTGACCTAATTCCAGCTTTGTTGTTAGAGAACTCGTCATAAACTTTTACCACTTTGTCATGACAAAACTCTGCTAGTTTGTCGCAGAACTGCCTAGTAGGACTAAACTGTTTGCTGTTACTGAATTTGGCTAAGTTAGAAATTGTTTTGAAAAGTTCTCTAGCAGTATTTTTTGAGGTCATAATTTTCTCAGTAAAGAAACTAGATTTTGTAGAGATTATAGATTCCTTGTAATTTGTTAACTCCTCATTATACTGTTTTTTTTTAATCAATTTCAGAGTATTCCTTCCTCCAGTTTCGTTCTTTAGCTCTACAAATTTTCTTTAATTCTTTTAGCTCCACGGTGTACCAAGGGGCTGATGGTGATCTTTTCCCAATGTGTGTACGCATTTCCGGGTCTAGTTTTGTTACTGCCAGGTCAATCCAGCTGTTGAAATTTAATGCTGCTAAATCCGGATCGGTGTCTATGTGAGAACTATGGGACCGTAAAGCGGTTTTCAGTTCTGGGCTGTTTATTTGCCTCCAGGGGCCTGTCCTGTTTTTATTTTGGGCTCTAATGGGAGGTCCGTTTGTGAGTACTTCGAAGAAGACAGTGCTATGATCAGTCCAGGACATTGGTAATGTGCTGTTAAATTTTATCTGTGCCTAGTTGGTAAAGATACCATCCAAAGTGTGTTTTTCAGTATGGGTAGGCTCCATGACGATTTGCTTTAAGTCTAGACTTTTTAGTCTGTCTATTAAATTATTAGTGTCAGCGCTTTCAGTGAACTCCAAAGAAAAGTTGAAGTCCCCCAGTATGGAAAAATTAGCGTATTCCATACAAGACTCCATAACTGTTAGTATGGATTCAATAAAATAGTTTCTAGTCCCATGTGTTCAGTAAACCAATAGTCCATTAAAAACAGATGTATTGTTACATTTGAAGGTGAACAGGATAGCTTCTTCCTTCAATTGGGGAATATCTGAGAAGGTAGCTTTAATGTGAGAACGGTGAGCAGTGGCCACCCCCCCACCTCGTTGTCCTTCTCTGTCGATTTTAAACAAACCATAGCCAGATGGTATGGCCGTATTTAAGTCAGGTTCGAAGGAACTATGGATCCATGTCGTTGTAAGGAGCATTATGTCTGGCTTATATTGTTCAAAGAAATCGTCAAGTTCGTATTTATGCTTGGGAAGCGATCTAGTGTTCTGTAAGACACAGGTTAAAGCATGATTATTGCCTAAAATCTGTGTCTGACTGTTTCACATTTCTGGTATTAGTAAGATAGAAGTTTGAGAAATCGTTGTCCAATTTAAAATTGCATGTAGGACAATCATGGACCAGGCAATCAATTTTGGGATGTATGGAGTCACATCTATTTTGCTCACCTTTATCTCGAATGGTTAGCAGAGTCGCTTTGAAGTAGGTAATAATTACATTTTGTCCAGGGGTTCTGGCGCACAGTGGGATCCAGTCGCCGACCGGCTCAGATGGGCTTGCCTTTGGTGCGTCTTCGGCGTGCCGGCGGTGCGCATGCTGCACGCGTTCGCTGCACAGTTGCATCAGCAAGCCCTCTTGCAGGGATTTGAGAAGAAGTAAACCCTCGGACAACTAGAGCATTAACCCAGGAAATGGCGGCCTGCCCTAGCTTGTGGGACCGTCAGGAAGCAGCAACACGTAAGTGATGACATCCACAACCTTCCACTCATAGTTTTCCACCCCTGGTGACATGCCCAATCTTCTGCACATTGCTGCAGGGATGATGAAGCAAGACATAACACGTCTTTCCCTCCTTAAAATAAAAAAATAATAATAGATAAATGTTTCATCATTTTCAGTTCTTGTTTTCCCCATCAGTAGTGGCCCGTGGAGGGAGTTCCGTGAGGCGGGACGGGGGAGGGACTTGGTGGGGGGGATCGTAAACACGGGAATATGAATGAAAGGAGGTAAGTAAACAAACACATAAATAAAACTTTTTTTCGTTGCAAGCGCTGCATTGCATGCGAAGCTGCACGCGCCACAAAATTCGTTTTTATTTAATTGCTTACTTACCTCCGTTCATCCATATTCCGGTGTTTACTACCCCCCACCCTGCGCCTCCCGGTCCTGCCTCACTACCCACGGAACTCCTTCCAGGGGGCGCTACTGTTCCCCATATATAAGATCTCCAGTTAAATTGGGGAGTGTGATGGAACACAGCCATGTTCCTTGTGCAGTGTTTCTCTTTTGCTACCAGCTGGTTCCTCTTTCTTGTGCTTCGAGGTAATTCTTCTGGAAATCCTTCCTGTGCTCACAAATACTCCATTCACCCTTGAAGTGCTTTATCTTGCGAGGAGGTTTTTTTAATGTCTTCTGCTTTTTTCTTCTTAGAGACTGACAGCTTTTCTTGGGCAACCTATGTGATTACATTGTGACTTGAGGAAGCAGCCGTACATACCTCGGACAGTCCAAGCTACGGCTTCTAAAATTGATTCAGCATCTAGCATTGAATGGGTTGCACCATTAATGCTTACTGTTTGCAGGTTCTGAAATTGTTCTTCAGCAACAAAGTTTGGAGCTGGACCAATTGGTAACCGCTAATGCAGCTTTTCTTCAAGCTGTCCCTCAATGCCCACGTTTTCCAGTGATCCTGCTAAACTTTTTCTGATGGCCAGTTGTTCACTTTTCTTTTTGTCCTAGACAGTTTTATTCTGACCACACAAAAGTTGGCTACCTTCCTAATTTGATCCTTGCTGGGAGATGCTTTAGCCAGGGCCTCTCTGCTAGTGTCTGCTGGAGACTCTAGCTAGAATAATTACTTCAACTTCTGGGAGAATTTTTTTGTTTTTTTCATTTTTTTTGTATTCCTCATGGATGTATGACGTTACAACGCATACTTTTACTCCGCATACCATTACAACGCGGTATTCACAACGCATACCACTACAACGCATAGCGCTTTGGGGTGCTGGATAGTGGTAAGTATAATTTACTATTCTAACTCCAGTCCCCGTGGACCCTAGGGAAGGTGTTGGATAGTAAATTAAACTTACCTCTTTTCCTAGAGCGCCCCCCAGCGCTATGCGTTGTAATGGTATGCATTGTAATGCCTGCGTTGTAGTGGTAGTGCGTTGTAAAAAATGCGTTGTAACAGGTGAATACCATTCCTCATATACCAATAGGAAAAAGGGCATTCTAGATGGGGAAACTCCCCCTCTCTCCTGTATCATTATTTTCCGATTCCAATGTTAACAGCCCAAGGAGAGAGAGAAAGGTATAACCCCTCTAGCATTCACTGTTTGCTCGATCCACTCCAACAATACCACACTGAGATGCCCTTAGCTATATTGGAGATTGAGCCCCAACAGTGCCCAGGTGAAATCATCGGAATACGTTCATCTGTTCCGCCATGCCAGCAGGGCCGCCCAGATCTTATCGCCACTCGAGCTGTCGCAATCCATGTCAGACTCACTTACAAAGATGACCTGTTACAAACAGTCTCGAAAAGTAGGTGCTTTCTCGTTCTTCCATGTTGTAAAAAGTTGGGTTGACCCATATAGTCAGTGGGACCTGGGTAAATAGTCGGTATAGGTATACAGGGGTCCCAGACCAAACATACAATTATTGATTTATAATCACACACTTATGTTGAATTAATCCAAAAACAATTGAAGGTGCATAGTGTTTTTATTCTCACTGCACCATTAGCCATTCAATGATGGAAGAATCAATTATAATATACACAAAATTAAATGCGCCCACAAGGAAAAGGGGAAAGTGCAAGGGAAAAACACACTTCTGATAGTTACACATCACTGCTCAGATTCCATATGCATAAATCCACAAGTCAAATCATAATTGTCATTGATCCACATACAAGAGGTCAAATAAAATATGCACATATCAACAAAACTTTATAGTAGAAGAGACTCCTAGGATGCTGAATCAATCAAGCTAATATCGGGAGTTCTTGGTTGTAGATGAATGTCTACGTTTCGACCTAGAGAATGTAGGACAGTATTCCCTTACTGCGCGGGTCTTCGTTAGGACGTGGGGGGAAGGTAGGGGGTAAGTGGGACTGATTCCTAAACATATTAAGAGAAAAAGAACTAATTACTTAAACTGGTCTTTAAACGTCCCAGAGCAATAAATAAAAGGAAAAGGTCCGTTATATGAAAGATTAAAGGATTGGATTAAGTTAAAGGTCGAGGGTTATACTGAGGCATGTAGAGCATAGTCCGAGTTACCTGTTTAGGAAGACACAAGGTGACCCGAAAAAACGTGGTCCGTGACAGGGCTGAGGCTTTTATCGTTTGTATGTTGCTGGTGTTTCTTAATTCGTATTTGTATCTAAGAACATTAAATTAAGCGCCAATTACTTATGTGCTAAGGACATCGTTAGGACCGTATACAATTTAGATAAAATAAATTAAATTAGCCTACCTCACCGCCGTGGGATGGTAGAAATAAGGGGTGGATTATTACAGCTCCTTTTCCAAAAAAGCGGATGATTCCAAAAAGTCCGTAAAGTGAAAAACAATCCCTCTGCAAATCTGCAAGGGCAAGGGGTCAGGATAAGTAAACTTAGAGGGGCCCGCATCGGTAGCCGATTACAGAGACGGCAGATATCGCCTGTAGAAAAACCTTACCCGAAGGGATTGCTCTGTTAGCGAAGCGTGCGAGCCAGCATCTCACCACGTTCTACTGCAACCAGGAAGTGTTGCCAGGGTTACTAGGTAGCTTAACAAGCCTCGGTGAAGACAGACTCCCGTTGTTGTGGTAACAGGGAGAGCAAAAAACGCCGCGATTCATGTCACATACTAAATTTAAAAAAGACTCCTTAGGTAGCAAAAATAAATTAAAGGGGGGGATTTGGACCTTCACTAGGTTAGGTGGAAAGTACGTTGTAACAGCCAAAAGTGAGGGCTTCTGTCATAGATCGCGCGGACCTGCCTGAACGTAGCAGTAAAAACGCACTATGGGATCTACGAATTGCAAAAGTGCATCAGATTAAACACATGATGAGGGATCATTCTGACGGCGCGGACCTACCAAGCATGGTGGTCGGGCGCAAGAAGTAACATTTAATGCTTGGCTCAGTTAGTGAATAGTAAAAAAGGGGAGAAGTCACCAAGAATTTTAAAAACATTTGAAAGCAGAGTTTCATCAAATAGCACAATACATTACAATATACATTTCAAAGGCGCGAACCTGCCAAGTATGGTGTCAGGCGCCCGTCATATCCGAAAGATTCAATTTGACATGTGAGAAACAATACACGCTGTAGCATTCTTTATAAAGGCACGAACCTGCCGAGTATGGTGGTCAGGTGCCCGTCATTATCAGAAAAAATTCAATTATGTGAGAAACAATACATGCTGTAGCATTCTTTATAAAGGCACGAACCTGCCGAGTATGGTGGTCAGGTGCCCCTCATTATCAGAAAAAATTCAATTGACATATAAAGAAGCAGCCCAGAGGTTAATTGAAACAGGGACAGAAAACAGTAGGTGATCATGACACCGGGTTCACGCGAGCCTATTGCAAGGTGGTTAGTCACACACCATTTCAGAGGATAGCCATTTGCGCGAAACTGCTCTCGGACTCATTCAAACCCATGCGTACTGAGTCAAAGAATCGGATCCATTTAATCTCCCTGACATTGAGAATGGGTTCTATACTGCCACCTCTTGGGCCCAATCTGACCTGTTCCAATACAATCCACCTCAAACTTTCCGGGGGGTGATTTTTCTCATTACAATGGTCGACTAAAGGGGCTCCTACAACCTTACACCTTACCCGGCTGCAGTGCTGCAAAAAACGCACTTTGGCTCGTTGTTGTGTCTGTCCCACATAAAGCAAATCACAGGGGCATGTTATGCAGTACGCCACATTGGTGGAATTACAGTTTGTATGTGACTTAAGTGGAACTTGTTGTTGTTTGTGACTGAACACTTTGGTTTGAATTGTTGCTGGGCAGGCCTTACATGAACCACATCGGTAGTGTCCCACAATAGGAGGTAGGTTCCACATGGTTATTATGGATGGTTCATTGGGAGTCGTGAGGAATGAGGACACCACGTGATCACGGATGTTCTTCGCTTTTTTGAAAGCGTGAAGGGGTGGGCCGCTACTGCCAAGGTCCTCAGATACCAAATTCCAGTACTTATTGATAGTTTTCTTTATCATATTACTTTTTGTGGAAAAAGTGGTTACACAAATGAGACGTTCGTCATTGTTACTCTGTCTTTCTCCAGGTTGTAATAGGGTTTCTCTTGGGTTGAACCATGCTCGCTTCTTGGCTTGCTTGATCAAACGCCTCGGGTATCCACGTTCAAGTAGTCTGTCCATGAGTATTGTCGATTGCTCCATGTAGTCATCTTTTCTGCTGCAATTTCGTCGAATCCGTAAAAATTGACCGAAAGGCAAGTTGTCACGGAGTCCTCTCGGGTGATGGCTGGAGTATAGAAGTAGGGAATTTCTCTCCGCAGGCTTCCTGAAAAGGGTAGTGTAGAGGGTCTCATTCTCCACAAAAATTGTTAGGTCCAGGAAATCAATAGATTTTTTATCAAAATTAATGGTGAATTTTATATCGGGAGATCTTCCATTGAGCCAATTGAAAAAGTTGGTGATTTCATCTTCAGTTCCTGACCAAATGCAGATGATGTCGTCAATGTATCTCATCCACATGTGTATTTGAGATCTGAAAGGGTTGACGTCATTGAGTATGAACATATCTTCATACATGGACATGAAAATTATGGCCAAGTCTGGGGCAAAAGCCGCCCCCATCGCGACCCCCTTAATCTGGAGGTAAAAACAATTCCGAAAGATGAAAAAGTTCCTCATCATTGCAATTTTAAGTAATAGGATGATGAACGATGTGGGTACCCGAGCAGGTGCCTCTCGTTTGTCAAGTGCAATTGTCATAGCCACAAGGGCCTCCTCTTGGGGTATGCTAGTGTAAAGTGACACAATGTCACACGTGGCCAACAAATCCTGGTGAGAATCAAAGGGGTGTCCGTCAATCAAATTGATGGTGTGTGTAGTGTCCCTTAAATACGTTGTGGTGGCCTCCGCCAGGGGTTTTAGGAAAAAATCAATGCATCTACACAGAGGTTCCAATAATGAGCTGCAACCAGATACTATGGGTCGTCCCGGGGGCTGGTGGAGATCCTTATGGACTTTAGGTAGAGTGTAAATAGTAGGAAGGCGTGAGTTCTTCTGGTTCAGATACTGGAATTCGTGATCCGATAGAAACCCCTGTGGTAAACCATCCTGTGTGACCCTCAAGATCTCAGCCATTAAGTCTTTTGATGGGTCACCACTCAATGGTTTGTAACTGGTCCCATCGTTCAACTGTCTCATGATCTCCCTCGTGTAGTCATCCAAATCCTGGACGACAATGGCACCGCCCTTATCCGCGGGTTTCACAACTACTTCCATGTTGTTTTTTATAGATGTTAGCGCAAGGTTTTCTGCTCTGCTGGTGTTATACTTGACAAATTTCTTCTCATCCAAGATTTTCTTCACATCCCGTAGCACAAGACTTTCGTATGCCAGGATGCGCTGAGTCATGGCATAAGTTGATGGTACAAATGTGGATGGTACCCTCAGATTGGTTGCTGATGAAGACTGTTGGAAAGGTTTGTCCTTGAAGAAATATCTGAGTCTTATTTTCCTGAAGAACTTATGAAGTTCTACTATGGTGTTGAAAGCATCAGGTGTAGAAGTCGGCACAAAGGATAGGCCGCGGCTCAGCACTTTGATTTCATCATCCTTTAGGGTGTATTTCGAGATGTTTATCACAGGGGAGGTTTTCTCTACCATCTGTAGTTCTTCCTGCGGGTTGATCTTTCTCCGTGTTCCTCCGGCGGGAAGTTCACCTGTTTCGTGCCTCTCCCTCTCCCGGAGTCCCACTCTTGCCCCTGGTTGGATTGGCACCTGCCGGTACCCCTGTTCCAGTTGTTCCCTCTCCCACGTGGGGGTCTCCATCCTCCCTGTCCTAAAAAAGGAGTGGGTTGGTAAGATTGTCCATAAGAGTCCTGGTATCCGTAAGCACCACTTGGGCCTGCTCGTTCAGAATCCTCACCTGAGCTATACGAAGAATCCGAAAAAGTGGTGAAATTTCGTCTACCTCTGAAGGACCCACGGCCACGGTTCGTGAATCTCCCTTGGCTGTCTTGTCTGTAATACTCGTCCTGCAGATACGGGTATGTTCTTTTCTTGTCATAGAATTTCACGTCGCGTGCTAGTTTCTCAAGTTTCTTTTTTATCGTAGTTGTTTCAAATCCCTGGAGGGTCGCCACCAGTTTGGTCAGGGCCTCTTTGGAGTTGGTCAGGGTGGAGTCCCCGGTTATTTCGGCCTTCAAATCCGCCATCTGCTTGGTTAGAATTGCAATTTGTTCACTAGCTGTTTCGATGCCGAGGACCATCCAGTGTCGCGAACAGTTGTTCGCGACAAAACTGAAGCCTTCACGAAATTTAGGTATATCAATGAAAATAGCAGGTTCAACTTTCACCTGTAAGCCTACAGGGATGATGTTGGATTGCAAGCATTGTGCTAGAAAATGTCCATGAAGTTTCGTTCTGATAAGTTTTTTTTCTAAACGTTCCAACTTACTGACTTTGTCATTAACCCCTTCAGCGCTAATGACAAGGGTAACTCGTCATGGAGTTTCCATTGATTTCAATGGAAATTACATTGAAGTGCCAGAAGATGCATAGCATCCAAGTGGTTAAGAGAAAAATCAATGGCAGGTATAGTTGGGGACAAAAAACTGTTGGCTGAATCTGACAAAAATTGCTTAATGTAATCCTCAGTATAAGAGAGGACCTCCTTATCAACCATATTGGTTGAATGAAAACTAATTATAGTACAGGAGTTGAGAAAGAGAAAAAGATTGAGATTTAGAGAAAAGAGAACCTCGCAGACCAGCGTCTGCTCGAAGTATGTTGTAAAAAGTTGGGTTGACCCATATAGTCAGTGGGACCTGGGTAAATAGTCGGTATAGGTATACAGGGGTCCCAGACCAAACATACAATTATTGATTTATAATCACACACTTATGTTGAATTAATCCAAAAACAATTGAAGGTGCATAGTGTTTTTATTCTCACTGCACCATTAGCCATTCAATGATGGAAGAATCAATTATAATATACACAAAATTAAATGCACCCACAAGGAAAAGGGGAAAGTGCAAGGGAAAAACACACTTCTGATAGTTACACATCACTGCTCAGATTCCATATGCATAAATCCACAAGTCAAATCATAATTGTCATTGATCCACATACAAGAGGTCAAATAAAATATGCACATATCAACAAAACTTTATAGTAGAAGAGACTCCTAGGATGCTGAATCAATCAAGCTAATATCGGGAGTTCTTGGTTGTAGATGAATGTCTACGTTTCGACCCAGAGAATGTAGGACAGTATTCCCTTACTGCGCGGGTCTTCGTCAGGACGTGAGGGGAAGGTAGGGGGTAAGTGGGACTGATTCCTAAACATATTAAGAGAAAAAGAACTAATTACTTAAACTGGTCTTTAAACGTCCCAGAGCAATAAATAAACGGAAAAGGTCCGTTATATGAAAGATTAAAGGATTGGATTAAGTTAAAGGTCGAGGGTTATACTGAGGCATGTAGAGCATAGTCCGAGTTACCTGTTTAGGAAGACACAAGGTGACCCAAAAAAACGTGGTCAGTGACAGGGCTGAGGCTTTTATCGTTTGTATGTTGCTGGTGTTTCTTAATTCGTATTCGTATCTAAGAACATTAAATTAAGCGCCAATTACTTATGTGCTAAGGACATCGTTAGGACCGTATACAATTTAGATAAAATAAAATAAATTAGCCTACCTCACCGCCGTGGGATGGTAGAAATAAGGGCTGGATTATTACAGCTCCTTTTCCAAAAAAGCGGATGATTCCAAAAAGTCCGTAAAGTGAAAAACAATCCCTCTGCAAATCTGCAAGGGCAAGGGGTCAGGATAAGTAAACTTAGAGGGGCCCCGCATCGGTAGCCGATTACAGAGACGGCAGATATCGCCTGTAGAAAAACCTTACCCGAAGGGATTGCTCTGTTAGCGGAGCGTGCGAGCCAGCGTCTCACCGCGTTCTACTGCAACCAGGAAGTGTTGCCAGGGTTACTAGGTAGCTTAACAAGCCTCGGTGAAGACAGACTCCCGTTGTTGTGGTAACCGGGAGAGCAAAAAACGCCGCGATTCATGTCACATACTAAATGAAAAAAAGACTCCTTAGGTAGCAAAAATAAATTAAAGGGGGGGATTTGGACCTTCACTAGGTTAGGTGGAAAGTACGTTGTAACAGCCAAAAGTGAGGGCTTCTGTCATAGATCGCGCGGACCTGCCTGAACGTAGCAGTAAAAACGCACTATGGGATCTACGAATTGCAAAAGTGCATCAGATTAAACACATGATGAGGGATCATTCTGACGGCGCGAACCTACCAAGCATGGTGGTCGGGCGCAAGAAGTAACATTTAATGCTTGGCTCAGTTAGTGAATAGTAAAAAAGGGGAGAAGTCACCAAGAATTTTAAAAACATTTGAAACCAGAGTTTCATCAAATAGCACAATACATTACAATATACATTTCAAAGGCGCGAACCTGCCAAGTATGGTGGTCAGGCGCCCGTCATATCCGAAAGATTCAATTTGACATGTGAGAAACAATACACGCTGTAGCATTCTTTATAAAGGCACGAACCTGCCGAGTATGGTGGTCAGGTGCCCGTCATTATCAGAAAAAATTAAATTATGTGAGAAACAATACACGCTGTAGCATTCTTTATAAAGGCACGAACCTGCCGAGTATGGTGGTCAGGTGCCCGTCATTATCAGAAAAAATTCAATTGACATATAAAGAAGCAGCCCAGAGGTTAATTGAAACAGGGACAGAAAACAGTAGGTGATCATGACACCGGGTTCACGCGAGCCTATTGCAAGGTGGTTAGTCACACAACCATTTCAGAGGATAGCCATTTGCGCGAAACTGCTCTCGGACTCATTCAAACCCATGCGTACTGAGTCAAAGAATCGGATCCATTTAATCTCCCTGACATTGAGAATGGGTTCTATACTGCCACCCCTTGGGCCCAATCTGACCTGTTCCAATACAATCCACCTCAAACTTTCCGGGGGGTGATTTTTCTCATTACAATGGTCGACTAAAGGGGCTCCTACAACCTTACACCTTACCCGGCTGCAGTGCTGCAAAAAACGCACTTTGGCTCGTTGTTGTGTCTGTCCCACATAAAGCAAATCACAGGGGCATGTTATGCAGTACACCACATTGGTGGAATTACAGTTTGTATGTGACTTAAGTGGAACTTGTTGTTGTTTGTGACTGAACACTTTGGTTTGAATTGTTGCTGGGCAGGCCTTACATGAACCACATCGGTAGTGTCCCACAATAGGAGGTAGGTTCCACATGGTTATTATGGATGGTTCATTGGGAGTCGTGAGGAATGAGGACACCACGTGATCACGGATGTTCTTCGCTTTTTTGAAAGCGTGAAGGGGTGGGCCGCTACTGCCAAGGTCCTCAGATACCAAATTCCAGTACTTATTGATAGTTTTCTTTATCATATTACTTTTTGTGGAAAAAGTGGTTACACAAATGAGACGTTCGTCATTGTTACTCTGTCTTTCTCCAGGTTGTAATAGGGTTTCTCTTGGGTTGAACCATGCTCGCTTCTTGGCTTGCTTGATCAAACGCCTCGGGTATCCACGTTCAAGTAGTCTGTCCATGAGTATTGTCGATTGCTCCATGTAGTCATCTTTTCTGCTGCAATTTCGTCGAATCCGTAAAAATTGACCGAAAGGCAAGTTGTCACGGAGTCCTCTCGGGTGATGGCTGGAGTATAGAAGTAGGGAATTTCTCTCCGCAGGCTTCCTGAAAAGGGTAGTGTAGAGGGTCTCATTCTCCACAAAAATTGTTAGGTCCAGGAAATCAATAGATTTTTAATCAAAATTAATGGTGAATTTTATATCGGGAGATCTTCCATTGAGCCAATTGAAAAAGTTGGTGATTTCATCTTCAGTTCCTGACCAAATGCAGATGATGTCGTCAATGTATCTCATCCACATGTGTATTTGAGATCTGAAAGGGTTGACGTCATTGAGTATGAACATATCTTCATACATGGACATGAAAATTATGGCCAAGTCTGGGGCAAAAGCCGCCCCCATCGCGACCCCCTTAATCTGGAGGTAAAAACAATTCCGAAAGATGAAAAAGTTCCTCATCATTGCAATTTTAAGTAATAGGATGATGAACGATGTGTGTACCCGAGCAGGTGCCTCTCGTTTGTCAAGTGCAATTGTCATAGCCACAAGGGCCTCCTCTTGGGGTATGCTAGTGTAAAGTGACACAATGTCACACGTGGCCAACAAATCCTGGTGAGAATCAAAGGGGTGTCCGTCAATCAAATTGATGGTGTGTGTAGTGTCCCTTAAATACGTTGTGGTGGCCTCCGCCAGGGGTTTTAGGAAAAAATCAATGTATCTACACAGAGGTTCCAATAATGAGCCGCAACCAGATACTATGGGACCCTCTACACTACCCTTTTCAGGAAGCCTGCGGAGAGAAATTCCCTACTTCTATTCTCCAGCCATCACCCGAGAGGACTCCGTGACAACTTGCCTTTCGGTCAATTTTTACGGATTCGACGAAATTGCAGCAGAAAAGATGACTACATGGAGCAATCGACAATACTCATGGACAGACTACTTGAACGTGGATACCCGAGGCGTTTGATCAAGCAAGCCAAGAAGCGAGCATGGTTCAACCCAAGAGAAACCCTATTACAACCTGGAGAAAGACAGAGTAACAATGACGAACGTCTCATTTGTGTAACCACTTTTTCCACAAAAAGTAATATGATAAAGAAAACTATCAATAAGTACTGGAATTTGGTATCTGAGGACCTTGGCAGTAGCGGCCCACCCCTTCATGCTTTCAAAAAAGCGAAGAACATCCGTGATCACGTGGTGTCCTCATTCCTCACGACTCCCAATGAACCATCCATAATAACCATGTGGAACCTACCTCCTATTGTGGGACACTACCGATGTGGTTCATGTAAGGCCTGCCCAGCAACAATTCAAACCAAAGTGTTCAGTCACAAACAACAACAAGTTCCACTTAAGTCACATACAAACTGTAATTCCACCAATGTGGTGTACTGCATAACATGCCCCTGTGATTTGCTTTATGTGGGACAGACACAACAACGAGCCAAAGTGCGTTTTTTGCAGCACTGCAGCCGGGTAAGGTGTAAGGTTGTAGGAGCCCCTTTAGTCGACCATTGTAATGAGAAAAATCACCCCCCGGAAAGTTTGAGGTGGATTGTATTGGAACAGGTCAGATTGGGCCCAAGGGGTGGCAGTATAGAACCCATTCTCAATGTCAGGGTGAATAAATGGATCCGATTCTTTGACTCAGTACGCATGGATTTGAATGAGTCCGAGAGCAGTTTCGCGCAAATGGCTATCCTCTGAAATGGTTGTGTGACTAACCACCTTGCAATAGGCTCGCGTGAACCCGGTGTCATGATCACCTACTGTTTTCTGTCCCTGTTTCAATTAACCTCTGGGCTGCTTCTTTATATGTCAATTGAATTTTTTCTGATAATGACGCGCACCTGACCACCATACTCGGCAGGTTCGTGCCTTTATAAAGAATGCTACAGCGTGTATTGTTTCTCACATAATCGAATTTTTTCAAAAAGGGTAGTGTAGAGGGTCTCATTCTCCACAAAAATTGTTAGGTCCAGGAAATCAATAGATTTTTTATCAAAATTAATGGTGAATTTTATATCGGGAGATCTTCCATTGAGCCAATTGAAAAAGTTGGTGATTTCATCTTCAGTTCCTGACCAAATGCAGATGATGTCGTCAATGTATCTCATCCACATGTGTATTTGAGATCTGAAAGGGTTGACGTCATTGAGTATGAACATATCTTCTTACATGGACATGAAAATTATGGCCAAGTCTGGGGCAAAAGCCGCCCCCATCGCGACCCCCTTAATCTGGAGGTAAAAACAATTCCGAAAGATGAAAAAGTTCCTCATCATTGCAATTTTAAGTAATAGGATGATGAATGATGTGGGTACCCGAGCAGGTGCCTCTCGTTTGTCAAGTGCAATTGTCATAGCCACAAGGGCCTCCTCTTGGGGTATGCTAGTGTAAAGTGACACAATGTCACACGTGGCCAACAAATCCTGGTGAGAATCAAAGGGGTGTCCGTCAATCAAATTGATGGTGTGTGTAGTGTCCCTTAAATACGTTGTGGTGGCCTCCGCCAGGGGTTTTAGGAAAAAATCAATGCATCTACACAGAGGTTCCAATAATGAGCTGCAACCAGATACTATGGGTCGTCCCGGGGGCTGGTGGAGATCCTTATGGACTTTAGGTAGAGTGTAAATAGTAGGAAGGCGTGAGTTCTTCTGGTTCAGATACTGGAATTCGTGATCCGATAGAAACCCCTGTGGTAAACCATCCTGTGTGACCCTCAAGATCTCAGCCATTAAGTCTTTTGATGGGTCACCACTCAATGGTTTGTAACTGGTCCCATCGTTCAACTGTCTCATGATCTCCCTCGTGTAGTCATCCAAATCCTGGACGACAATGGCACCGCCCTTATCCGCGGGTTTCACAACTACTTCCATGTTGTTTTTTATAGATGTTAGCGCAAGGTTTTCTGCTCTGCTGGTGTTATACTTGACAAATTTCTTCTCATCCAAGATTTTCTTCACATCCCGTAGCACAAGACTTTCGTATGCCAGGATGCGCTGAGTCATGGCATAAGTTGATGGTACAAATGTGGATGGTACCCTCAGATTGGTTGCTGATGAAGACTGTTGGAAAGGTTTGTCCTTGAAGAAATATCTGAGTCTTATTTTCCTGAAGAACTTATGAAGTTCTACTATGGTGTTGAAAGCATCAGGTGTAGAAGTCGGCACAAAGGATAGGCCGCGGCTCAGCACTTTGATTTCATCATCCTTTAGGGTGTATTTCGAGATGTTTATCACAGGGGAGGTTTTCTCTACCATCTGTAGTTCTTCCTGCGGGTTGATCTTTCTCCGTGTTCCTCCGGCGGGAAGTTCACCTGTTTCGTGCCTCTCCCTCTCCCGGAGTCCCACTCTTGCCCCTGGTTGGATTGGCCCCTGCCGGTACCCCTGTTCCAGTTGTTCCCTCTCCCACGTGGGGGTCTCCATCCTCCCTGTCCTAAAAAAGGAGTGGGTTGGTAAGATTGTCCATAAGAGTCCTGGTATCCGTAAGCACCACTTGGGCCTGCTCGTCCAGAATCCTCACCTGAGCTATACGAAGAATCCGAAAAAGTGGTGAAATTTCGTCTACCTCTGAAGGACCCACGGCCACGGTTCGTGAATCTCCCTTGGCTGTCTTGTCTGTAATACTCATCCTGCAGATACGGGTATGTTCTTTTCTTGTCATAGAATTTCACGTTGCGTGCTAGTTTCTCAAGTTCCTTTTTTATCGTAGTTGTTTCAAATCCCTGGAGGGTCGCCACCAGTTTGGTCAGGGCCTCTTTGGAGTTGGTCAGGGTGGAGTCCCCGGTTATTTCGGCCTTCAAATCCGCCATCTGCTTGGTTAGAATTGCAATTTGTTCACTAGCTGTTTCGATGCCGAGGACCATCCAGTGTCGCGAACAGTTGTTCGCGACAAAACTGAAGCCTTCACGAAATTTAGGTATATCAATGAAAATAGCAGGTTCAACTTTCACCTGTAAGCCTACAGGGATGATGTTGGATTGCAAGCATTGTGCTAGAAAATGTCCATGAAGTTTCGTTCTGATAAGTTTTTTTTCTAAACGTTCCAACTTACTGACTTTGTCATTAAGAGAAAAATCAATGGCAGGTATAGTTGGGGACAAAAAACTGTTGGCTGAATCTGACAAAAATTGCTTAATGTAATCCTCAGTATAAGAGAGGACCTCCTTGTCAACCATATTGGTTGAATGAAAACTAATTATAGTACAGGAGTTGAGAAAGAGAAAAAGATTGAGATTTAGAGAAAAGAGAACCTCGCAGACCAGCGTCTGCTCGAAGTATGTTGTAAAAAGTTGGGTTGACCCATATAGTCAGTGGGACCTGGGTAAATAGTCGGTATAGGTATACAGGGGTCCCAGACCAAACATACAATTATTGATTTATAATCACACACTTATGTTGAATTAATCCAAAAACAATTGAAGGTGCATAGTGTTTTTATTCTCACTGCACCATTAGCCATTCAATGATGGAAGAATCAATTATAATATACACAAAATTAAATGCGCCCACAAGGAAAAGGGGAAAGTGCAAGGGAAAAACACACTTCTGATAGTTACACATCACTGCTCAGATTCCATATGCATAAATCCACAAGTCAAATCATAATTGTCATTGATCCACATACAAGAGGTCAAATAAAATATGCACATATCAACAAAACTTTATAGTAGAAGAGACTCCTAGGATGCTGAATCAATCAAGCTAATATCGGGAGTTCTTGGTTGTAGATGAATGTCTACGTTTCGACCCAGAGAATGTAGGACAGTATTCCCTTACTGCGCGGGTCTTCGTCAGGACGTGAGGGGAAGGTAGGGGGTAAGTGGGACTGATTCCTAAACATATTAAGAGAAAAAGAACTAATTACTTAAACTGGTCTTTAAACGTCCCAGAGCAATAAATAAACGGAAAAGGTCCGTTATATGAAAGATTAAAGGATTGGATTAAGTTAAAGGTCGAGGGTTATACTGAGGCATGTAGAGCATAGTCCGAGTTACCTGTTTAGGAAGACACAAGGTGACCCAAAAAAACGTGGTCAGTGACAGGGCTGAGGCTTTTATCGTTTGTATGTTGCTGGTGTTTCTTAATTCGTATTCGTATCTAAGAACATTAAATTCAGCGCCAATTACTTATGTGCTAAGGACATCGTTAGGACCGTATACAATTTAGATAAAATAAAATAAATTAGCCTACCTCACCGCCGTGGGATGGTAGAAATAAGGGCTGGATTATTACAGCTCCTTTTCCAAAAAAGCGGATGATTCCAAAAAGTCCGTAAAGTGAAAAACAATCCCTCTACAAATCTGCAAGGGCAAGGGGTCAGGATAAGTAAACTTAGAGGGGCCCCGCATCGGTAGCCGATTACAGAGACGGCAGATATCGCCTGTAGAAAAACCTTACCCGAAGGGATTGCTCTGTTAGCGGAGCGTGCGAGCCAGCGTCTCACCGCGTTCTACTGCAACCAGGAAGTGTTGCCAGGGTTACTAGGTAGCTTAACAAGCCTCGGTGAAGACAGACTCCCGTTGTTGTGGTAACCGGGAGAGCAAAAAACGCCGCGATTCATGTCACATACTAAATGAAAAAAAGACTCCTTAGGTAGCAAAAATAAATTAAAGGGGGGGATTTGGACCTTCACTAGGTTAGGTGGAAAGTACGTTGTAACAGCCAAAAGTGAGGGCTTCTGTCATAGATCGCGCGGACCTGCCTGAACGTAGCAGTAAAAACGCACTATGGGATCTACGAATTGCAAAAGTGCATCAGATTAAACACATGATGAGGGATCATTCTGACGGCGCGGACCTACCAAGCATGGTGGTCGGGCGCAAGAAGTAACATTTAATGCTTGGCTCAGTTAGTGAATAGTAAAAAAGGGGAGAAGTCACCAAGAATTTTAAAAACATTTGAAACCAGAGTTTCATCAAATAGCACAATACATTACAATATACATTTCAAAGGCGCGAACCTGCCAAGTATGGTGGTCAGGCGCCCGTCATATCAGAAAGATTCAATTTGACATGTGAGAAACAATACACGCTGTAGCATTCTTTATAAAGGCACGAACCTGCCGAGTATGGTGGTCAGGTGCCCGTCATTATCAGAAAAAATTAAATTATGTGAGAAACAATACACGCTGTAGCATTCTTTATAAAGGCACGAACCTGCCGAGTATGATGGTCAGGTGCCCGTCATTTTCAGAAAAAATTCAATTGACATATAAAGAAGCAGCCCAGAGGTTAATTGAAACAGGGACAGAAAACAGTAGGTGATCATGACACCGGGTTCACGCGAGCCTATTGCAAGGTGGTTAGTCACACAACCATTTCAGAGGATAGCCATTTGCGCGAAACTGCTCTCGGACTCATTCAAACCCATGCGTACTGAGTCAAAGAATCGGATCCATTTAATCTCCCTGACATTGAGAATGGGTTCTATACTGCCACCCCTTGGGCCCAATCTGACCTGTTCCAATACAATCCACCTCAAACTTTCCGGGTGGTGATTTTTCTCATTACAATGGTCGACTAAAGGGGCTCCTACAACCTTACACCTTACCCGGCTGCAGTGCTGCAAAAAACGCACTTTGGCTCGTTGTTGTGCCTGTCCCACATAAAGCAAATCACAGGGGCATGTTATGCAGTACACCACATTGGTGGAATTACAGTTTGTATGTGACTTAAGTGGAACTTGTTGTTGTTTGTGACTGAACACTTTGGTTTGAATTGTTGCTGGGCAGGCCTTACATGAACCACATCGGTAGTGTCCCACAATAGGAGGTAGGTTCCACATGGTTATTATGGATGGTTCATTGGGAGTCGTGAGGAATGAGGACACCACGTGATCACGGATGTTCTTCCCTTTTTTGGAAAGCGTGAAGGGGTGGGCCGCTACTGCCAAGGTCCTCAGATACCAAATTCCAGTACTTATTGATAGTTTTCTTTATCATATTACTTTTTGTGGAAAAAGTGGTTACACAAATGAGACGTTCGTCATTGTTACTCTGTCTTTCTCCAGGTTGTAATAGGGTTTCTCTTGGGTTGAACCATGCTCGCTTCTTGGCTTGCTTGATCAAACGCCTCGGGTATCCACGTTCAAGTAGTCTGTCCATGAGTATTGTCGATTGCTCCATGTAGTCATCTTTTCTGCTGCAATTTCGTCGAATCCGTAAAAATTGACCGAAAGGCAAGTTGTCACGGAGTCCTCTCGGGTGATGGCTGGAGTATAGAAGTAGGGAATTTCTCTCCGCAGGCTTCCTGAAAAGGGTAGTGTAGAGGGTCTCATTCTCCACAAAAATTGTTAGGTCCAGGAAATCAATAGATTTTTAATCAAAATTAATGGTGAATTTTATATCGGGAGATCTTCCATTGAGCCAATTGAAAAAGTTGGTGATTTCATCTTCAGTTCCTGACCAAATGCAGATGATGTCGTCAATGTATCTCATCCACATGTGTATTTGAGATCTGAAAGGGTTGACGTCATTGAGTATGAACATATCTTCATACATGGACATGAAAATTATGGCCAAGTCTGGGGCAAAAGCCGCCCCCATCGCAACCCCCTTAATCTGGAGGTAAAAACAATTCCGAAAGATGAAAAAGTTCCTCATCATTGCAATTTTAAGTAATAGGATGATGAACGATGTGTGTACCCGAGCAGGTGCCTCTCGTTTGTCAAGTGCAATTGTCATAGCCACAAGGGCCTCCTCTTGGGGTATGCTAGTGTAAAGTGACACAATGTCACACGTGGCCAACAAATCCTGGTGAGAATCAAAGGGGTGTCCGTCAATCAAATTGATGGTGTGTGTAGTGTCCCTTAAATACGTTGTGGTGGCCTCCGCCAGGGGTTTTAGGAAAAAATCAATGTATCTACACAGAGGTTCCAATAATGAGCCGCAACCAGATACTATGGGACCCTCTACACTACCCTTTTCAGGAAGCCTGCGGAGAGAAATTCCCTACTTCTATTCTCCAGCCATCACCCGAGAGGACTCCGTGACAACTTGCCTTTCGGTCAATTTTTACGGATTCGACGAAATTGCAGCAGAAAAGATGACTACATGGAGCAATCGACAATACTCATGGACAGACTACTTGAACGTGGATACCCGAGGCGTTTCATCAAGCAAGCCAAGAAGCGAGCATGGTTCAACCCAAGAGAAACCCTATTACAACCTGGAGAAAGACAGAGTAACAATGACGAACGTCTCATTTGTGTAACCACTTTTTCCACAAAAAGTAATATGATAAAGAAAACTATCAATAAGTACTGGAATTTGGTATCTGAGGACCTTGGCAGTAGCGGCCCACCCCTTCACGCTTTCAAAAAAGCGAAGAACATCCGTGATCACGTGGTGTCCTCATTCCTCACGACTCCCAATGAACCATCCATAATAACCGTATGGAACCTACCTCCTATTGTGGGACACTACCGATGTGGTTCATGTAAGGCCTGCCCAGCAACAATTCAAACCAAAGTGTTCAGTCACAAACAACAACAAGTTCCACTTAAGTCACATACAAACTGTAATTCCACCAATGTGGTGTACTGCATAACATGCCCCTGTGATTTGCTTTATGTGGGACAGACACAACAACGAGCCAAAGTGCGTTTTTTGCAGCACTGCAGCCGGGTAAGGTGTAAGGTTGTAGGAGCCCCTTTAGTCGACCATTGTAATGAGAAAAATCACCCCCCGGAAAGTTTGAGGTGGATTGTATTGGAACAGGTCAGATTGGGCCCAAGGGGTGGCAGTATAGAACCCATTCTCAATGTCAGGGAGATTAAATGGATCCGATTCTTTGACTCAGTACGCATGGGTTTGAATGAGTCCGAGAGCAGTTTCGCGCAAATGGCTATCCTCTGAAATGGTTGTGTGACTAACCACCTTGCAATAGGCTCGTGTGAACCCGGTGTCATGATCACCTACTGTTTTCTGTCCCTGTTTCAATTAACCTCTGGGCTGCTTCTTTATATGTCAATTGAATTTTTTCTGATAATGACGGGCACCTGACCACCATACTCGGCAGGTTCGTGCCTTTATAAAGAATGCTACAGCGTGTATTGTTTCTCACATAATTGAATTTTTTCTGATAATGACGGGCACCTGACCACCATACTCGGCAGGTTCGTGCCTTTATAAAGAATGCTACAGCGTGTATTGTTTCTCACATGTCAAATTGAATCTTTCAGATATGACGGGCGCCTGACCACCATACTTGGCAGGTTCGCGCCTTTGAAATGTATATTGTAATGTATTGTGCTATTTGATGAAACTCTGGTTTCAAATGTTTTTAAAATTCTTGGTGACTTCTCCCCTTTTTTACTATTCACTAACTGAGCCAAGCATTAAATGTTACTTCTTGCGCCCGACCACCATGCTTGGTAGGTCCGCGCCGTCAGAATGATCCCTCATCATGTGTTTAATCTGATGCACTTTTGCAATTCGTAGATCCCATAGTGCGTTTTTACTGCTACGTTCAGGCAGGTCCGAGCGATCTATGACAGAAGCCCTCACTTTTGGCTGTTACAACGTACTTTCCACCTAACCTAGTGAAGGTCCAAATCCCCCCCTTTAATTTATTTTTGCTACCTAAGGAGTCTTTTTTTCATTTAGTATGTGACATGAATCGCGGCGTTTTTTGCTCTCCCGGTTACCACAACAACGGGAGTCTGTCTTCACCGAGGCTTGTTAAGCTACCTAGTAACCCTGGCAACACTTCCTGGTTGCAGTAGAACGCGGTGAGACGCTGGCTCGCACGCTCCGCTAACAGAGCAATCCCTTCGGGTAAGGTTTTTCTACAGGCGATATCTGCCGTCTCTGTAATCGGCTACCGATGCGGGGCCCCTCTAAGTTTACTTATCCTGACCCCTTGCCCTTGCAGATTTGCAGAGGGATTGTTTTTCACTTTACGGACTTTTTGGAATCATCCGCTTTTTTGGAAAAGGAGCTGTAATAATCCACCCCTTATTTCTACCATCCCACGGCGGTGAGGTAGGCTAATTTAATTTATTTTATCTAAATTGTATACGGTCCTAACGATGTCCTTAGCACATAAGTAATTGGCGCTTAATTTAATGTTCTTAGATACGAATTAAGAAACACCAGCAACATACAAACGATAAAAGCCTCAGCCCTGTCACGGACCACGTTTTTTCGGGTCACCTTGTGTCTTCCTAAACAGGTAACTCGGACTATGCTCTACATGCCTCAGTATAACCCTCGACCTTTAACTTAATCCAATCCTTTAATCTTTCATATAACGGACCTTTTCCGTTTATTTATTGCTCTGGGACGTTTAAAGACCAGTTTAAGTAATTAGTTCTTTTTCTCTTAATATGTTTAGGAATCAGTCCCACTTACCCCCTACCTTCCCCTCACGTCCTGACGAAGACCCGCGCAGTAAGGGAATACTGTCCTACATTCTCTGGGTCGAAACGTAGACATTCATCTACAACCAAGAACTCCCGATATTAGCTTGATTGATTCAGCATCCTAGGAGTCTCTTCTACTATAAAGTTTTGTTGATATGTGCATATTTTATTTGACCTCTTGTATGTGGATCAATGACAATTATGATTTGACTTGTGGATTTATGCATATGGAATCTGAGCAGTGATGTGTAACTATCAGAAGTGTATTTTTCCCATGCACTTTCCCCTTTTCCTTGTGGGCGCATTTAATTTTGTGTATATTATAATTGATTCTTCCATCATTGAATGGCTAATGGTGCAGTGAGAATAAAAATACTGTGCACCTTCAATTGTTTTTGGATTAATTCAACATAAGTGTGTGATTATAAATCAATAATTCTCGTTCTTCCAGGCCTGGCCGATAGTATTACATAAAAAATAAATGTAGACATCATGTCATAAAGACGGTATTCCTTAACCAGCCCAAACAGAATTATCCTCGGAGTAGTCACAAATTGTATATTCAGTACTGCAGTGATAAACTCACCTATTCTAGACCAGTAATTTATAAGCATTGGGCAATCTACAAACATGTGTAAATCATCTGCAGCAGGGAGTCTGCACAGAGGACAGCGATGTTCTATGTTGGTAATTCTTACTAATTTCTTGGGCGAGATGTATACTCTATATAAAGTAAACAGGTGATTCCTTTTAAGTGGAGCTGACTTAACCACTATATGCAACATTGTAAAGGAATCCACCCACAGGTCTTGGAGATTATTGTGATCCAAATCAACATCGTCACACCATATCTTTTTGAGTTCAGGTTCTGCCACTCCCTCTGCCTCCATCATAGCCCAATACCAGAAGGATAATTTTTTTTCCATGAGCCCTTTCTATTTACTGAATCAAACTTTGAATTTAATGAACAAGGCACCCCTGCCCTAGTTTCCCACCAGCCTGATAATTGATAATGCTTGAACCTAGTGAGTGTTCTCCCTGTCAGTCTGGAAAGTGATTCCCAATCAATGAGCTGTGAATCATTTAGTATATCTCTCCAATGCGTTATGCCAGCTAACCTCAGGGGACGTGCTAATTGGTCTCTAAGGCACTCAGGTGTCCCCGGGGAATCCCAGATCGGGGCCTGGGGGGCGTAGTAGGGAATTCCCAGTTTTTTTCTGAAAAATACCCAGTTTTTCAGGGCCGCCCCTAGGATCTTTAGCCTCACTTTTTTATAAAACCTGGGATCCCCGAACTTAAAACAGAAAATATTCCTGCCCTTGGGGTATACCATGTAACAGTGCCTGAAACAGTCGGCCCAGGGAAGATGTGTCTGACTTATCTGCCAATAGCCTAAAGTTTTTTAGCTGGAACGAATGGCAATGAATAAGTATGTCTGGCAAGGCTAGGCCTCCTGATTTTAGTTTCCTCCTCCATTTCTTCCAAGATATTCTTGGTGACTTCGTATTCCAAATGAATGAGCCTATTTTCCTCTGTATTTTAGCAATATCTTTCGAGCTGAAAGTTAATGGAATTGAGTTGAACAGGAAGGTGATTTTAGGTAGGATAACTATTTTTATTAGGTTTACTCTCCCGAATATGTTCAGTGGGAGACCCGACCAGCGTTGTAATAAGCCACAGACCTTCTTATACACTCTATCTAGATTTATTTTAGATAGCTGTTTAATATCCTGGACCAGATGGATTCCCAGATATCTCATCCGCGTCTTAACCCCCGGAAACCCCTCCTCCTGATTCCACTGCATGAGCTCGGTCTTTTCTTTATTTATTTTGTATCCTGAAATCGCCCCAAAATATTCTGCTTGGTCAAAAAGTCGAGAGATAGCCTCCTCAGGATTCGAAGTGAACATTAAAAGATCGTCAGCATAAAGGGCAAACTTTAGCGCTAAGTTTGCAATCTCAAAGGGGTCCGATCTCAACTGAATCACAAAAGGTTCGATATATAAATTAAACAAAAGGGGGGAAAGGGGACACCCCTGCCTGGTTCCACAGGATATTTAGACCCACTCCGTAAGAAGGCCATTCACAAGAATTTTAGCCTTGGGACTAGAGTATAATGATCGAATTGATGATATAAAATTCATTTGCATACCAAATGCAGCTAATACCTCCCATAAATAATACCAGTTAACCTGATCGAAAGCCTTTGCAACGTCGATGGCCACTATAGTCAGAGGAGATTTCTCACTGATGGCGACATCTATAGCAGCTACGGCCTGAAATGTAAGTTAGTTCAACTGCCTGCCCGACATAAAGCCCCTCTGATCCACGTGCACCACTGATTTGATAACTTTAGCCAATCTCACTGCCAGCACCCCCGCAAAGATTTTGTAATCAGTATTCAGCAGCGAGATTGGCCTGTAGAACTCAACGATCAGGGGGTCTTTATTGGGTTTTAATATTAGTGCTACCGTAGCTTCTGACCAGGTTTGTGGAACAGCCTCACCTGCAAGTTGTATTTTTTTAAATAAGGTTGTGAGGACCGGAACAATAGTTTCTGTACGGATTTGATATAGTTCTAGTGGGAGCCCGTCAGGCCCAGCTGCTTTACCCTTCGCCATTCTTTTTAATTGATTATAAACTTCTCCCTCTTTAATAGCTGAACTTAAAAAACCCTATCTGTTTCCATAAGGTGTGGTAATTCTAATTGTTGTAGCCAATTTTCTGCTCTATCAGGGGAGAAGTCACCACTCTCTGCATACAGCTTTGACATATACGTTTTGGCTTCCTCCGCATTCTGATCATTATCATATGTCAAAGCCCCTGTATCCTGTATAATTAGACTTTTGGTCTGATATCTGTCTCTGTCCGATCTAGCCTTCCATGCCAGAAGACGCCCACATTTCTCTCCATAAGAAAAATTTTGGAGTCTGCTCGCATCCCACCTATCTTTAATTATTTTATCCAGAGTTGCCTGATAATCTGCCTTTAAACAGTTCAGCTCATACAGTACAGTCTCAAGACTCAAATACTGCTCTAAAGAAGCAAATTGTAGTTGTTGCTCTTTATGCTTTATTTTGATGAGAAAATCTGCTTCAACTTTCCTGCTGTACAAAAGCGGGTGGTGATGGACGGAGCATCTGAATCAATCAAACACTCACACCCTGTCAAAAGATCTGGGTTTAATCCATCACCGTTCTTTAGCCCACTCTGCCACCCCAGTTCAGACATGGCTATATGCAAATCAGTCTGACCCTGTGCCTCATGGGAACAGTCCAGCCCGAACTGCCAAGCCATGTCTTCCCTGGACCTGAAACAAGCTTCCGAGGACCGGTTTCTGGCATTCCAGCTGTCTTCAGCCCGGCTTGCTTGAATCCAGTGGAAAAGTGAGCAAGGGACTCGCGTCTGAGCATACCCTGCCACAAATATGGCAGCCAAAAGCGGTACAAAAGGGGGTGGTGATGGACGGAGCATCTGAATCAATCAAACACTCACACCCAGTCAAAAGATCTGGGTTTATTCCATCACCATTCTTTAGCCCACTCTGCCACCCCAGTTCAGACATGGCTATATGCAAATCAGTCTGACCCTGTGCCTCATGGGAACAGTCCAGCCCGAACTGCCAAGCCATGTCTTCCCTGGACCGGAAACAAGCTTCCGAGGACCGGTTTCTGCCATTCCAGCCGTCTTCAGCCCAGCTTGCTTGAATCCAGTGGCAAAGTGAGCAAGGGACTCACGTCTGAGCATACCCTGCCACACTTATGGCGGCCAAAAGCGGTACAAAAGGGGTACTTTCCTGCTATCACAATTTCTCTTGATCGTGATAGTAGTTAGTATCCCCCTCAAGAAAGACTTAAAGGCCTCCCAAACAATTTCATCACTCACAGAGCCACTATTGAACCTAAAATACTCTTCTATCTGTGATGCTAAACCAGCTTTTACTTCGTCCCTTTGTAATATTGACCTGTCAAGGGTCCTCCTTCTTGTTTGCACTCCCTTTGCGATTTTGATTGTTAACTGGACCATGGAGTGGTCTGATAACGGAGCTGGAATATATGCGGAAGAGTCAACCACTGAAAATAACATTTGATTGATAAGAAAGAAATCAATCCGAGAGTGGTGTCTATATCTGTGGATATAGAAAGAATAATCTCTACTCTTGACGTTTCTGGCCCTCCAAACATCTAACAAGTTGAAGTCTTTCATAAGATTTTTAAGCTCAGATTTCATTTTGTGTGAGGAAGTAGTAGTAACCCTAGAAGTCCGATCCAGGGTTTGGTCAAAAACCAAATTGAAATCACCCCCCAGAATGACAGGGACATCTACCTGAGGTGTCCGTGTCGTACTTCTCAACTCTAATCCTGCTATTTACCCGAATTATCATTGCCACTCCCTTAGTACTCCCACTTTGATTAGAGCAAAGAAGATCCTGAACCCAACTTAGTTTTCTAAAAGCTATTGTGCATTCTTGTGGCTCAAGATGAGTCTCTTCTAAGAGACAGATGTGGGCCCCTGATTTCCTCAAAAACTCACATATTCTGTTTAGTTTCCTGCCTTCCCTTAAACCATTAACGTTCCAGCTCACTATTTTGATTTAATTTGAAATATTCGTCATATGAATGAGCCGAGCATGCTGAGCGCAATGAGAGTCTTGACCCAGTCAACACTAAAGAATTGCTCATGATCGTGATCTTGTTTACACATTTGGCCCTATGAGGAATAATTTTCTGCCCCACCACCCCACTCCACAAACCCTGAGGAACCCCCCCTCATCAGCCTTGGCGATATTGATCTCCCTATGAAAGCCCTAACCCCCTACTTGGACTCCACCTCTAACTATTGTGAATACTTTATATACCCTGTGCCGCAATCTATGGTGAGTGCTACCCCAGCAACTAAAGTCGTGAATTCCCAACATATAGGGTTTTTTTTTTACATGTAAACACACATTATTTTTTGGGGGGGGGTTATTACTGTGCATCCCCCTCTACACTCATATGATCTGCTATACACTATTACAGTATTCTCCCAGTTATCATCCGTTCAGTGGGGTACTTAGTGTTGTGCCTCCTTCATCTGAGATAAGAAAATATCAACCTCCTGAGTGGAGGAGAAGGTATACGTTTTATTTCTCCAAACCACTCTTAGAGCTGCGGGGAATTTCATCATTACCTGCGCTCCTAGGCTTCTTAAGTCAGACATCCAAGACCCCAGCTCCCACTGTCTTTGTGCAGTCACTCTTGCTACATCTGAGTGGATGAGATATTTAGTAGAGTCTATATGTAAAGATGTATCCGCTAAGGGCCTGCCTAAAATCAACTCCTTAATTGTGAATGTATGGAAATTCACCAATATCTTTCTCGGGACCTTTCTGTCTGAGTGCTGTCTAAACGGATCTCTATGTGCCCGCTGAATCTCACTTTCAAGATCGATGTCCGTTCTGTCCTTTAGAACCCCCTCTCTCAACAGTTTGCAAACCAGGGACTTCACATCTCCATTTTCTGCCCCTTCTGGTATTTTCAGAAATTTCAAGTTGTTCCTCCTCGCGTGGATCTCTAATCGCTCCATGTCCAATTGAAGAGTCCTGTTCTGAGCTTTAAACTCAGAAATGACTTTTGAGTGACCAGGAGAGACCCTCGCGAGGTTAGCGACTTCGCTTTCCAGCACCTCCGTCCTGGTACAAATATCATCCAGCTTGTTCTCCAGGCTAGTGCATTTCTCAGTGATTTCCTTTTTATTCCCTTCTGAGATTTCAAACCGGGGGAGCAATTTTGCGAATAAATCTTCACGTAAAGAGCAGAGAAGACTCTACAACTGATTCCTCTCGGCCCCCCTTGGTTGCTCCTCCAGGGAACTTCCCCCTATGTTTCCATTATCAATGTCAGGGGACAGAAGACCAGACTCTGACTGTTGCTGTAGGGCAGAGATCGAGGTCCCCTCCATGATTCGCTGAACCTCTGAGCCTGATAATGAATCACACACCTCCGTACCTAGATCTGTCTCCGGCTCTTAACCGGTTCCTTGGGACGTGTAACCGGGAGGACTTGTGGGTCGGTCAGTGCCTCTACTTATTTAGGCGGTATATATGGAGCAGAACTTACGGGAGTACCATTAGGAAGAGGGGTTTTTGGGTGTGCCACCTTCTCCATTATCTTAAAATAGGACCTCAGTGAGGGGCGTAGTTTTTATAGTGTTAGGCCCACCTTTTCTAACCCCCCTAGTCTTACTCCTCTCCTTCTTCTCCTTCTTCTTCTGTTGCAGGGACTTAGGGACTACACTTGCCGCTAGGTCTACTGCAGAAAACTCTTTTTCTGGCAGTGAGCGTAGCAAGTACCTATTCCTAGCAACCTGGCGTACGCCCCCGCCTTACCCCTGCCCTCATCAGTTCCACTCTCCGTTCCACACTTATTAGCTTGATTGGCTGTTTTAGCACCCTTTGTGCCTTCGGCTTATTGTAGGAGTCTTCCAATGTAGTGTGGGGAAATTCGATGGCTACAGAGTCCATCCCTACTCTTACCATAGAGTCAAACCTGTTCAGTCCTGCAATTACTTGAGCATTACCCAGTTTCCGAAATCCCCATTCAGGCTTCACACCATAAGCGCTCCCAACCCAAGAGCTACCAGGTGTACCAAGAATACTGTCATCCCACAGCGCGTTGAAACCCTCTCCCCTCCACCTTACGGAACATACATGCCGTGGCTCCAATCCGGCTTGAAAATGTAAGAAATGTAACGTACAGTTTACAGATCAGGGGTAAACCTTCGCAGATGCCGCCCTTATCCTTTTCCACTGCACTGCCGGGCTCCCGCAACTGTTTCTTCCCGCGCTACCGAGTGCCTCCCTCGCGTTCTGCTCCAGCGGCGTTGAAAACGTCAGCCCTAGGACACTCATCCGCTGGTTTCAGGGTCCAAGTGCTCAATGGAGCACCGGGGAGATCTCCAGCATACGTGGGTCGGAGAAAAAAAAGAAAGTCCTATAAGCGCGGTGTACACAGACCAGAAAGAAAGAATCACTGCATCCTCACCATTGTATTGAGTCGAAAATATCTATATGAAACACAGCATTGCAGCGAGGTGAGTCCAGGTCGGAGTGGAGCTTCCGCGGCCGGCGTCAACCTGCCGCCATGTTCCTCTCCACTGATGGACACATTTTTGCCTTTTTACTTCTGGGAGACTTTCCGGATGATGTTCGAGAGGCCTTTGCAGACTATGCCTTATGTGACATCTCCCAAGAAAACTCTGATGTTCTCACATATATTACCTATTTCCAAGAGTTCGTAGCCAAAACCGCTTAGGTGGAGCTCACTCAGATGACCCTTTTTGGGGGTGGCTAAAGGGAGTACTCAAAGAACTACCTAGAATTCCACAGACACTTATTTCTCCAAATAAGCCGCCGAATAAGAGCTCTGTGAGATAGCTCCAGGGGTAGGGATCACCGTAACCGGTTTAAATCCCAATATACCCAGAAGAAGAAGACGGAAAAAGCTCACTGCCAAATCTACGTGATAAGGAGCTGAAGTGCAGCGTGGCTACAACAGAGGAACAAGCAGAGCGCATTAGAAGGCAATACCGAAGACCGGTCAGCAAATGGCGGACACACACTGACCTGGAAGACTGGAGAGCCGCCGGAGAAGAACTGCCCATCCGTGGTGCCCGGTGTAAGCAGGACCAATAGCGCCGGGTGGAAGCTTGACGAGAGCTGAAGAATAAGCGGCATAAGGCGGACAGCTGACGGGGTGAGTGTACACCCGACACCGAAGTACACCCATCACGGATTCGAAGGAGCCTGGACGCTGCCGATGGGAAGAGACGACCCCGGGTAGGCGTTGAGGCGGGGGTCTCCCACGAGGACCATCGCATGCAGGGAAGAACATCGCGTAGCAAGACAGCCCCAGCTGGAGCCCGACAGCGCGTGCGGAGACGAGCGTCCTGACGGAGCCATCAGCTGAGACGGCGGAAACTGCAAGCAGAGGACAGGAGCAGGACAGTAGTCCAAAGCGGGGGCCCACCGAGGTCCCTGCACCCAGCGGTGAGTGAGGAGGAAAACGGGACAGTATTTAATTAAATCAGGTAAAGGGAATCAGTCTGGAGCCTAAACTACGCCCTGCCTGACCTTAAAATGGCGCCCAAAATCGGACATAAACATCAACAATAACCCGGCGACATAATGAATCGAACATTCCAAGTTGAGCTGAGGTAACTATTAAATATCGAAAATAAGATTTAAAGTAAGGTCACCTCTAGATCGGGGAATACCAGCTCCTCTGTGTAATAACCAAGGAATAAAAGCAGTTGGCCAGGGAAGAAGGAACACATTGATGTAATGGAAAGAGAGAAAGTCTTCTCTGCTCCTACAAGAACCAGCCGGACAGCGGCCATCTTGCACTATCGGGGTGCTATATTACACAACCCAATTGACAATTCATCTATGATGATAGCAAGAGAGCTAGGAGATCTCTAACTATGACCATTCGGAATTATAATTGACAAAAAGGATACCAGGAGTAAACTGTATTGAAAATTTCACACAGCAAACTCTTATATAAAATGAGACTAAATTCAGAAAGTAAGCACAGAAGGGGAACAAAGCATCATCTGCAGCACTTTTATATGAAACAAGCGGAGGTAAGAGTCACGTGAAGACTTGCTACCTTACACCCTGAAGCAAGCTGAGGAAAGAGTCACTTGAAGACGTGTTACACTGTGCTAGTATGAGCGGGCGATACCAAGAGACGGTAGGCTCGAAAGCGCAGACTATAAAATACCCACCCAATCTATCCAAGAATGCAGCTAAAAAGTTTAAACACGACACCCTAAGAAAAAACCAAGACATACTATTTACGGACCTTTATTTCAATATAACTAATGGCGCTTCAATGAATGACCTCATATTCTACACGAACAAAACAACAAAATGGCGAGACACCTTCGCAAGGACACTTGCCATAAAAACGACTACAAACATCCCTCATGGCATAAAAATGATGACCTCACCATCATATAGATGCAGAGCAGAACTAAGTATCACCATCTACAAATCGGGTATAGTGCTGATACAAGCAGTAAACAGAGAACTGGAGAAATTTGCCAAGATATTCCAAACAATGAAAGACTCTCTAGAAGACCCAAGACACCATCTACACCAGATCCCACCAGGAGACACTCCTGTCGCTAATGATAGCAACAGTGGAGTCATTACATATAGGGGACACCGTGCCCAAAGCTCGATACGAGAAGATAGACCTGAGATAGCAAGGCCTAAGTTTGAGAACACGACAGAAAGAACGGAGAGCTTTTTCATTCAAACAAACAATGAACAGAACCGGCCCCAAAGAAAAGAGTCGTCCTCGCTTAGGAACCAAGAAGCCTCCCTGGTAGAGCATACATCGATCGCGAAAATAATACCCCATGACAACCAAGAAGTGGACGATGAAGAAGATATCAGCCCCCCCACACCCCCCTTGAGTATAACACCAACACCATGCAGACGTTCTCCCACAAACGCACCCATGACTACACTTAATGGAGCGAGCAATGACGACACTCCCAGTAGTAACGGAAGGAACAATCAAACATGGGTTACAAATGAAAGGGATACAGAACTAAGAACCGATCCAATAAAGAGAAGAGCAAAGTACAAACCCCGGAACAATAGATCTGCCCACCCTAAGAAGTCACATCAGAACAGGAAAGATTTTAATATGCTCCAGAAACTTGTAAACAAGACGGCACAAATCACTATAAATACCTCACAAGCAATGGATAAAATCGAGGAGATGATGACGAGCATTCACTCCAAGGTCACGCACATCCAAAACGTGATACACCTCTCACAAAGAAAGAGTAACGAAACGATCTGGCAATTGAATCATAATGACAACAGACCGAATAGGGCAAAACCTTTATCAAAGGAGGAAACTCTGGCCTTGACCCGATCGTATGAAACACCGGAACACGAGAGAGAGGAAAGAATCGAAACAGTGCCACTCGACTCAAACAGAACATCGAGAAAGAATGATAGAACAGCTAATCCACACAATCTACAACATGTACAGCTAACAGCCACAGAGAACATGAATGTAAACCTCAGCAACAAAGAAAAACCGTTGGCTTGTCTACTGCTCAACTGTCGGTCGGCATCGAAACATGCATCGGATATAGCTGACCTCATCATCAACAAGGACATTGATGTAGCAGTTCTTACAGAAACTTGGCTGACGGAATCCTCATCCCCTATCATGGATCTCCTAGTACCACCCCAGTACAACATTTTGAGACTCGATAGACCTATAAAGTTAGGAGGAGGCATAGCCTGCATTCACAGATCCGAGATCGAGGTCAAACAAATCCAAGCCGACCCCCTAGAATCAAGTGAATACCTAGGTCTTAACTTCAGAACAGCTACCAAACAAAGATTCAACCTCCACTCGTTTTACCATCCAGCAGGAGACAGCGAAAAGTTTTCAGAGGAGCTAATGGAGATCATAACGACCAACTCTAATGACGGCGCCAATAATATATTTCTTGGCGACTTCAACCTACATTGGGAGGACCACAACGACAAACTGGTCAAATCGCTGAAAGATTTCCTTGCTGAACTGAACCTTACTCAACTATGCACACAACCCACACACTCGAAAGGAGCGACGCTAGACTGGATTATTGCGCGAAACAACGATGCAGCAATCCTCTCTATAACACCATGTGACTGGTCGGATCATCATGCCATTACATTCACGTTACCTATAATGGAAAAAGGCACAACAAGACAACCCCTCAAGACCAAAAAATGGGTAAGAGACACAAGAGATGCAAACGTAGAGCTACTAGTGGAAAGCTGTGAAAGAGACCTAAAACCTCATAACAACCTGCAGAACGTAAACAAACTGACCGAACACTATTTAACAACGGTCGAGACTATTGTCAATAACACCATGCCATTAAAACTGAAAAACATCTCGGAGAAGACTAAAAATCCATGGTTCAATGAATCGCTAAATGAAGAAAGGCGTAAATTGAGAATGGCCGAAAGAAAATGGAGACAACACCCTTCATCCCCAGAGCTGAAAGCACTCAGAGAAATCAGAGGCCACTATAATAAAATGATCATCAAATCAAAACAGGAATTCATACGGTCAGAACTGGAGAGTGCTAAAAACAGACCACGAAAACTCTTTGAAATCCTAAAGCAACAATCAAACAAATTAGCCAAATCTGCCCATGAGAACTCAAAAACACCCCTAAATTGCGGAGAATTTGCTACATTTTTCACAGAGAAGGCGAAATCTCTTGAAGTTGAGCTCAAAGACGCTGTGGCAAACATTCCCACTGAACAAATGCCTACGATAGATATCGCCGTGACAACGGAGAGTACCATAACAAAAAATGAGGCAAGCTGGGACACGTTCGAACTGTATGACCAGCACAGTATCGCCAAAACGCTTTCCAAAATTAAACCAAACAATCACTATCAAGATCCCCTTCCCGCAAAATGTGTAAAAGAAATCAATCACGTTCTGATTCCGATATGGACGGAAATTATAAATGCCTCACTTTCACAAGGGATCCTCCCTGACTGCCTAAAAACAGGTCAAGTTGCCCCCTTAATCAAAAAACCTACAGCAGATAGATCAGACCCAAGCAACTATCGCCCAGTGACCAACATCCCACTATTGGCCAAACTAATTGAAAAATGCGTACAGAACCAACTAAGCCGACACATCATCAAGTTCTCATTGCTTGATGAATGCCAATCAGGATTCAGAACAGGTCACAGTACTGAAACTGCGATCCTCCATATTGTTGACGATGCGTTACAGGCACTCGACCAAAACAAAGCGTGCCTACTGATTCTCCTCGATCTGTCGTCGGCCTTCGACACCGTAAATCACGAAGCATTATTGTCCAGGTTACGGGATAGGATGGGTCTATCAGGAATTGTGCTGAAATGGTTCATCTCTTTTCTACAGAACAGATCACAACGATTCCTGGTCAACCAGTCAATTTCACCTCCCTGTCCTATTTCAATCGGAGTCCCTCAAGGGTCTACGTTATCCCCAGATCTGTTTAACCTTTATGTTGAGCCGCTTACAGAAATTTTCCAAAAAGCAGGGATATCGTATCACATGTATGCAGATGACACGCAAATATATCTAAAGATCTCGTCCCTAAAAGACTTGGAACGAGGAAACAAGGCTTTAAAAACGGCTCTGCAATGGTTAACTACCAACCAACTGAAGCTTAACGCCAACAAAACAGAGTTCCTACTAATCTCACCAGCAAGGAGCCGTACGGAAATAAAGGAGTGGACGAAAGTGATGACTGCGCTAAACTGCACCCCAACATTAATCAAGTCAGCGAAATCTCTAGGAATCACTCTGGATGAGAATTTAGACATGAAAGCCCACATCAACGCAATGGCCAAGAATGCTCGATTCCACCTGAACTACTTAAAAAAACTGAAACCTTTCATCTCAGAGGCGGATCTCAAATTGGCTATCCAATCCTTAGTTATCTCTAGGATTGAATATGGCTGCACCACCTTAGCGGGCTTACCAAAAATGTCCACAGCACCACTGAAAGCATGCCTAAACGCTGCGGCAAGAATTATCACCGGATCCAGGAAATACGACCACATATCGCCACACCTGAAAGCTTTAAGCTGGCTACCCTATGAAGCCAGAATCCAAATGAAGATAGCTTGTATCACCCATAAAGCGCTACACCACAACACCCCAGGATACCTAGCGAAGAAACTCCAGCTTTCGGGAGGGAATCGGCCAGCGAGGAGTACTGAAGAATTTCTACTACGGCCAGCCTTTTTCCACAAGAAAAAAACCTATGACAGAGCGTTCTCAGGAGCTGCCCCCAGAATATGGAACTCAATTCCTCCTATCATCAGGAAGATCCAAAATGTAGAAGCATTCAAGCGAGAATTAAAGAGCTATCTGATGAAAAAATACACTACCTAGAACTGATCAGTCTCGAACTGACAATGAACTAAATATCATACCTGTTTACACACTCTACCTATGATAGATATATATCCACCTACGACCTTATTTATCATCTACCTCCTATCATCTACCTCATAGTTGCTTACACATCTTCTCGTGATTGAAGTATATCCAACACTGTCTATATTTATTACCTACCTCTTATCATTCATCTACCTCATATTTGTTGTCTGTAGAACTGTTTGATATATATATTTTTCGTCCACGCCTCATATGTAATTCGTTCCGATGCCCGTATAACTGAGTGATATATATTGTCTGTCGCATACGCCTATATGTTAAGCGCTCTGATACCCACGGGTCTTGTTCGCGCTATACAAAACTTTCTAATAAATAAATAAATAAATAAATAAATCTCAATGATCAAGTCTTACTAGCTAAACATAGGCTAAGCTGGAGAAATGTAAAGCTGATCCAGCACTCAGTTTTGTCCACTCAAATTTTAAGATGACCTGAGCTAAATCCTTACCTCAAATCTTCACCACAGGAGGCACACATGCAGTTTGGATGCCCTAGGTGGCCTCTTTCTGACCTAAATAGGACAGATGGAACAAAAATGGCCTATGTTTAAAGTTTGTACACCCAGTTCACTAGGTAAGAGAATGCCCCACCATGCCCTCCAGGTTTCAGAAAACTGCTAAGTCATGTCCTTTATAAGGGAGTAAAGTGTGAGAGATCCTCCTCTTCCCAAATCAAAGACCTTGAATTCTTCCAAAGGATCCAATATCTCACCTCTGTGTCCTACAATTGTTCCTTTGAATCACTCCAGAAAGGTTCTCTGCCTGTCTTGCTGAATCTTGGGGCTATGAGGAAAAAGTGTTTGGATAAAAAGTGAGACTAACAATTTTAGTAATCAGTCAGAAGAATGGCTTCTCCAGAGCATGTCAAGACTGTATATGGATGTCACGTTTATGGTTGTTTCATTGATGCTTTCCTTAGGCAATCATAGGGAGATGGTTGCCTTTGATCTAATTGCTTCACCTAACCATACCATAGTATTAGAGGTTCCTTGGTTGGAATGTCATAAACAGTACATCAGTTTGTGGACTCAGACCGTCAGTCTTTCCTTTCAGATTTGTAAAGGCCACTGTTATTCTGATATATGTCACTGGTGATCTGTTGAACAGAATTCTGCAGAAATGGAGAGCCACCTCTACCACAATCCAGGCATCAGTTGTCCCTAGTCCATATCTTGATTTTCTGGATGCTTTCCAAAAACTTGCTGCATTTACTCTGCCTTCACACGGAGATTTGGATTGCTTCATTCCCACCTTGCCGCATGTGATTCCCTTTGGAAGACTGTTATACTTATCTCAGCAAGAGAAGGAGGTTCTGAAACAGCACCTGGAAGAAAATCTTCAGAATGATCTGATCATCCAGTTATCCAGTCCTGCTGGACCATCTTTATTTTTCATGCCAAAGACTTCTAAAGAGCTGAGGCCATACTTCGACAACGAACGGCCTAGTGAGGTTACCATCAAGGATCAATACCCTCTCCCTCTTCATTATGGTCATCTTAGTGTTGGTGCATGGGGCTACATATTTTATCAAGCTTGATTGATCTCTGAGGAGAATATCATTGGCTCATAATCAAGAAGGTTGATGAGTGGAAGACAGCCTTTTGAACTCATTTTTGACACTTTGAACATCGAGGCATACCCTTCCACATCACAAATGCTCCAGCAGCCTTCCAAAGAGTCATCAACAGCATCTTGTCAGACATCCTGACATTCTGATTCTCCCTTCCTCCCTGTCAGAGCATCTGGAGCATGTCATCTCTGTTCTTTATTGTTTCAAAAGAATCAATGAACTTGCAAGCCAGAAAGGGCGAGTATGAGAAATTAGTACTTGGGATATCGCCAGTCAAAGAAAGGTCTATAGGCGATCCATTAAATATCTCAGCTATCCTAGATTGCCTGAATTCCAGTTTCCATCAAGGAGATTCAGCGCTTTCTGGGTCTGAACAGTTTTTACTGACAGTTTAATAGGAACCTAACCTCCGGGACCTGGCATATTTCTGCCACCTGGAAGAAGGAAAATCCCCCCAAGACTTCCACTGGACCACAAAAGCAAATGAAGTCTTTAGAACTCAAGTGATTGTTTACTGAAGCAGCCATTATCAAGGAACCTGGGCACAACCCATACATGTATTGTCAAGACTGGTACCTCTGGCTCAGCGACTTGGGCTGCGTTTCTTCAGTTCCAAAAAGATCATCTTGAGCACCCCATGTTTTATTTGTTTCACATCCTCAATTCCTGTGAGCCCAAGTATTCAGTCTTGGAGTGAGAACTTTTGACCCTAAAACTTGCTTGCATTGAGTGACAGCATCTTTTTATGGACTTAGGGGAACCTTTGGAAGACTACACTTCCCAATTAAATCTACAGTTTCATCAGAGTAGGCAGTGCAGGAATAGTAGACAGGCCCACTTCTTCTTTCAATCTGACTTTTACATAACCTATATTCCTAGTTCTCAGAATTTTCTTGCAGATGCTCTCTTTAGACAAGATGTGATAACTGAAGATCCCCAAACTCCTGTACTCTTGCTTCTGGATAAAAGGATTAGCTAAACACAAACATTCACACAATGTGTTATAGATGCCCATGCTCCACTTACTTAAGTAGAGTTTGATATCTTGCTGAGTCACATTCTACTGCCTTATCGTCAGACTATCTATGTCTTTCATCTGCCTTATTAATCCCAACCAAGGAGCTACAGGCAGAGGTCCTTAAAATGTGTCATGGCTCCACTGTAGCAGGGCATTGAGTCTTGAGCTCAACTTTTGAATATGCATCTTGTACCCTTTGGAAGCCTGATTTTTGGGCAAAATGTAGGCCCAAATGTAAGTTATTGCCTTGTTTGTATAGAGGCTATCAGTCTAAGCCTGTACATGGCAAATCTTTTAGTTACCTCCAACCATTGCAGTTGCTTCCTCACCTCAGGCATGCCATTTCTACTGATTTTATTGTTGAATTACCACCATCCAGGTAGGGCACAGAGTAGTCATTGGCACAGCTGATCTCTTTTTTTTAAGATGCATACTTTTCTCTGTTTAAGAACCTTCTATCTTCTAATATAATGGGCAAGAGATTCTCAAGTGATTTGTTGTTGTATTTGTTACCCGACACCATCATTTCTGACAAAGGATCTCAATACATTTCATGATTTTGGCTATTAGTTAATTCCTCTTTAGGAATACACACAAACCCTTTCTTTGGGTTTCCATCCACGGTCCAACAGGCAGACTGAAAGTTTGAATCAGGGCCTAGAGCAATATCTGAGATATTTTTATGACACTACTCAGAATAACTGCTCAGGGTTTTTACCAATGGCAGACTTCTTGTGCAACTACCATAAACACTCTACTACCATGGTCTCTCCCTTCTATTGCATTGAGGAATTTCACCCATGTTCTTTCCCAACAACTCTCCTTTGCACATTTGATTGCCCACTGCTAGTTACTATCTTGAAAAATCTCAACTCTGAGAGACAATCTTCAGGATTTCAAAACTACTATGAAGTCCCGAGTTAATAAAACTAGAAAGCCAACTCCTAATTATAGGCTAAGAGATACGGGTTAGCTATCTTTTCAGTTTCTGTCCAGTCACATTGTTCCTGTCCAGTTTGATTCAGAAAAGGGGGTGGTGATGAACAGAGTGTCTGAATTAATCAGACCACTCTTACCCAGTTCAAAGATCAGGGCTTGATCCATCACCGTTTTTTAGCTCACTGCACCATCCCAGCTCAGAACTTGGCTATATGCAAATTAGTCTGACCCTGGCCCAGTGCATCATGGGAACAGGGCAGACCAAACTACCAAGCCAATTCTTATACTTGGAAGGAAACAAGCTACCGGGGACCGGTTTCTGGCATTTCAGCCGTCTTCGGCCCGGCTTGCTTGAATCCTGATGGTGCAATGAGCTAGGGACTCACATCTGAGTATACCCTTCCATGCTTATGGTGGACAAAAATGATTCAGAAAAGGGGGTGGTGATGAACAGAGTGTCTGAATTAAGCAGTCCAGTTTGGCCATTGTTATTTTGGTCCTTTGGTTATTATTAAGCAGATTGATCCCTTGGTTTTTATTTAGACTCCATGTATCCCACCTGAAACCATATGCTCTTGAACTTTTCCACAGAAATCCTGTTCCTCCTCTATCAAGGGTTAATGGAAAGCTTGAGTATGAGGTCAATAAAATCTGTGACTGTGAGACTCGAAATTTTAGAAATCATTTGCAGCTCTTTGTCCATTAGAAATGGTGTCCTGCTAGTGAACACTCCTGGGTTCCTGCCTCCTCGATCGACACCCGTAAACTGGTATTCCAATTCTTCCAACCATGTCTCGATAAACCTTTGGCTTCGCTATACTATTGTGAATGAGGCTTATCACTGGTGTTCAGGGACAAAGTATCGCCCCAGAAGCCATGATATTGTGAACCACAAAATGCCTTCTGAGAACGCTGGCTACATGCAAGGGAAAAACTTACCTGAGGCTCATTTTACTTGAGCTTTCCAGCTCCTTCCTTATTATAGGCCCTGCTGGCTGTCTTCCCAGGGGCTTCACTCCAAAATGGTAAATCACATACCTGAAAGTTTGCAGGTGGGCTTTAACACCCACCCTTCCTTCTTTGTATCCCTCTTTCTGTCTTTTTCCTTTCTTCGTTTCTTTGTTCGTCCATGACTCCATCTTTTTTCTTCCTTTTTTCTTTAAATTCAGCCGTCCTTCTCTTCATCCTCTCGAGCTTCTCTGCATTCGTCCACACTTCTCTCCTTCACCCCTCTTCTCTGCATTTATCTACTCTTCGCACATTCTCTCCGTCATTCATCCATCCTTCTCCCCCTCGTTCATCTATCTCGGCATCCGCCCTTCTAGCTATCCATCTCACCGTCTATCCAGCTTTCTGTCGTCGCGCCCTCCCTTCCATGCTCTTTTGTGTAAATTATTCCCCACCCACGCAGCTGCATCATTCGGCCTTGTATCACTGCTGTGTATGAGCTCCCGTTTCTAGACCAGCGCTGCCCAATCAAACGAAAATGAGCTATTAGCAATAAGTATGATGGTTTACATTAATCTGAACTGCCCAGTGGCACTCGCCACCCGCTCAAGCTGCTTAAGTGGGGGGCTCGTAACACTCCTAATAGATCATGTATATTAAATGATTCATTTCCTTTAACTTTTTTTTGTAACTGCGATTAAAACATTTATTCAGACATAGTCAATACCTGAAATGTTGATTGTACCACAGTAATGTCTTATTACTTACCGGTAATCTTCATTACCCCGATTAGGGTCCTCCCCGTCCCAGTCCTAACAACGTGAGGCAGTCCTGCCTCCACCCAGCCAATCACAACGCCAGTATTCAAAAGTTACATAAGCCCCTCCCACCTACCGCCATGCCTGTTATCAACAAGACTCCGACACAAACACAGCGACAGCGGGAGGACGGGAGGGTACAGGACTGGGACGGGGAGGACCCTAATCGGGGTAATGAAGATTACCGGTAAGTAATAAGACATTACCCCCTCATGGGTCCTCCCCGTCCCAGTCCTAACAACGTGAGGAACTCACAAGCAGAGAACCAACAAAAAACGCAGGACACCAGGGATCCATGCAGAGTACAAATCAGTAAAGATCAATGAACAGCAATGTCCAATACGCCAACAGAAAAACAGCCAGCAGAGGCATGCAAAACAACAAGCCAAGAAGGTAGCACAAATACGAGACGGGACAGCGGGTGGCCGCCCAACAAAATCCCGGATAGAAAACTCCTGCCGCCCCAGCCCAGGAAGCAGGCACAGAACATGTCTAACGACCCAGCACCAGAGACGGAGGAGGCAGACCCAAAGGACCGAAAAGGCAGGTAGACCGCCAAACGCACCCACTGACCAAACTCAGAACCGGAAAACCATAACCCCCAAGCCACACCTCCACAGGAGACAAACAGGGCAGGAGAAAATGGAAAAACACCAGGGAACGAAGGTGGGAAAAAAACGGAGAGTCCAGCGAACCACCAAGGAAGGGGGAACAAGGGACCCCCCAGCAGGTAAAACAGGAAAAACACCTCCAGCTGCCAAAGGAAATGGGAAGAACCACCAGGCAGAAAGACCGGAACAAGCCACAAACCAACCCAATCCGGCAGGAACTCCCAACTGGGAAAAGAAACGAGCAGAGCACCCAAAGCACCCAACCGACGAGCAGAGGTGATGGCCAGCTAAAAAGCCACAGTAGCTGACAACCAGAACAAGACAGCCACCAGCAAGAGCTCAAAAGGGGGCAAAAGCAGACCCCCCCAAACAGCAGGCAAAAACCCAAGAAGGCACGAGTACAGGAGAGACCGGCCGACGAAGCCGAAACCTAGAAGAAACCGACTCCCCAAAGGGGCAAAAACCCACCAAGGAGGCTCCAGGACCCCGACAAGCACGAACTGCCGCCCACTGAGAAGACAAAGCGGAAGGGGCAAGGCCCCGTAAAAAAAATAGTCCTGAGAAAATCCAACACAGAGGTAGGATCCCCCAGCACAGGAACGACCCAATGGGAAGAACACAAAGAGAAAAAAGAACCCCAAAGACGACCACAGCACCCAAGGGCCGAAGGCCGACGTGACAACGGGATGCCACGAGCCACCACAGAGGAACAGCCCGAGGACGCCAACCACAGCCGCACAAGAGCCAGGCCGTCAGAAGCAAGTGACATCAGGGCAAAAACCAGCTGTGGACCAAAAAGCGGAGCCGGAGTCAATGAAGTCCGGCCAAACCCGACCCCCGCCAGCAGCAGCAGGAGCAGAAATCAAAGACAGAGAGGTTAATGATACAGACACCTACACACACCCCCTTACATCCCCAGACTATGCAGGAGGAGAAATAGGGGGGAAGGCACACAGAAAGCCCGAAGGCCAAGGAAATGTGCAGGGGCCATGCAAATCCACACCAAATTGAACCAAACAAAGAAAATGCGCCGCTGAAGCGAGCACAGAGGGCACAAAACAGAGGACAGGTGGAAATGGCCCAAGCAGCGTCTACAAACGAAAACGCAGACAGTCCTGAACACAAGCTCGAAGCCCACAGAGGAGACACGGCCCAGAGAGAGCTGCGGGAGCCCGAAACACCAGAGGCACAAGACACACCAATGAGCCATAGCGTCGTGGGAACAACACACGGAAGCCAGCAGGAACAGAGACATGCAACTGGTCCCCCCAAGAAGGCCCAAGCAGCAAATAGCCACGGGAAGGCCAGCACAAATCAAAAAACTCGCCCGCCACCAAGGACCCCATTGTGGCGCCCAACCCCAAGGACAGGCGTCCAAGGACAACAAGAGGAGAGAAGGGAGCTGAAAACGCACCCCAAACACCAGGTCGGGAGAGCAAAGCCACCAGGCCAAAGTAGGAACCAGAACAGGGGAGAGAGGAACCAGAGCCAAGTAACCAGCACGGAAAAGGACCCAAAGAGCCAATCAGAAGAAACACCAAGGACAGGAGGAACAGGCAAACCCAAGGAACCACAGCCGTGGAGGCAGCCACCACCTCCTGGAACCGCAACCAACCCCAAAGGGCAGAAGGGCGACCCAGCAGGACCCACAAAAGAGCCAACAGGGAAGAGAACCGAGCCGGAGGGTGAAAATAACCCCCTGCAAAGTGACGAACAGGCCCCGAGAAACTGAAGGCCCCGAACAGGAACCAGAAGAAAAATGGCCAGAACCACAACGAACCCCAGTAACCGGAGCAAGGCCACAACGCCACCATCGCCAGAACAGTCACAAGGAGGGTGGAAGCATAAACCGGACAAAAGCCACATAGGGAAAAGCCAACAGCACTCCCCAGGCGGTCACCCATCCAGGTGTGGACCAGACCTGACCCTGCATAACATAGAACAACAGGTGCAAGCAGAGCGGAACCGCCAACCAGCAAAAAACCTGCACAGCAGGAGCCAGCACCGCAGAAAAAACCTGGTGAATAGGAGAGAGGCCGAAAGGCAACACCCGAAACAGAGAAAGGAACCCATCCACAGCAAACCGCAGGAACCGCCGACCAGCCAGACGGATGGAACGTGAAAAACAGACAATACCCAAATCCAGGGAAGCCCAAAAAAAATAAAAAATAAAAAACACCCACCAGGAAGAGGGGAATGACAGACCGCATGGGGAACAACCGACCAGCGGCACCAAACGGTATAAAGCCCCGGGACACAGAACCGTGCAGAAAGGAACCAACGGGCGCCAGGACCAAGAACAAAGAGGAAGAGGAACCTTGGCCCGCTCCGCCACCGGAATCAGCACAACAGCGCCCAGAGACAAAAAGAGACCGACGCCCAAAGAAGAAGGTAAATGCAACACGGGTCAAAGGACAACGGAGCAACCGTGAAAACAGCCCAAAAAGGGGGACAGCCCGGAAAGGAAGCCGGAAACCAAGAGCGAAGACCGACAGGACCCACCAGTCAGAAAGCAGACCGGACCAACAAGCCAGGAACAACGGATCCGAGCCCCCAAAACCGTAACAAAAACAGCAACGGAGACAGGGAACCCACTGCCAGATGAACACCAGGAGTGGGACACAGACCCAAAGAAAAAGAGAAGCAACCGCAACCACCAGGTCACAGAGACCCCCCTCCCAGGGCACAACAATACCCAAAACCCTGGACGACCAACACCCAGGGGCAGCCGTAGGCGCAACAGAGGCCGGGAACCAAACGGAACACAGCCTCCCCCACCCCCGACCACGAAAGGGCCGAGAGGAAGACAGAGCACCACCACACAGACTGTCAGTAGAGGGAGCCAAAAAGCCAAGGAGCCACAGAAAAACAGACAGTGGACCAAGACGCCAGGACCAGGTCAGCCGAGAAGAAGACTCAACCCATCAAGCCAAGACAGGAAGGAAGGCCCGCAAACAGCCAAACTCCACACAACCCATGAGAAGGAACAGTGAAGCACAGGCCGAACAAGAGCCAGCACGCACCCCAAAAGAAGAAGCAACACATGGAAATGCAGGAAAGTGAGAGACAAAGTCCGCCAGGCGAAACCACCATCCCAGAAAATGAGGAAAACCCTGCGTAACTGCCGCAAGCCATGCAACAGACAGGATATCCAACAGGACAACATGGAAGGAAAAGGTCAACCACCACAGAGAAAACAAACTGTGCGGAAAACCCCACAGCATCCAGGGATCTAGGGCCACAACCCAGCATCACCCTAATAAAGACCTATCCGCAGGACAACGCAAAGTAGGCCCTGGTAGCGCATACTGGGCAGCCAATACCAACAACTGTGGAAAAGCACAGATTGAAACTATATCAACCCAGGTAATTGGACAGCATAGGCAGGAAGATCCCGTGAACACCAGTAGCCCTTCACAGCATTCAGCGCAGCCCCAGAATCTGCAAAAATTACATCCACCTGCAGAACCTGGAAACTATGCCGCAAGGAAACAGCCCAGGCAGGCACAGGTGAAGACAACCCTTCACACATGGTGAGTGAACTTGAGCAATCGAACCAAACAGGAACTCGCCACACAACAAAGGAAGTGCCCAGCAACCTCCAAGCAACACTGCCCCCAACCACCAAATCACACAACGTGAGACCGGTGAAAATTACAATGGGCAGCCCTGTAGTCTCCACCCACAGCCCCAGGTCAAAAGACCAAGACCGTGGGGGCCGGACGCTGCACTAGAACCACAGCGCCGGAACGACCCGGGGCCAGGACACCACAAAAACTCCCCGCCCCAGCCCAGCACATGAACGGGGAGAGTCCCTGACCCCAGAACAGGAGCGCAGCTGACCGGGGGACCGGAGCAGCCGCGCAGAGAGAAAAACCCACAGGAAACAATGCAGAAGTAAAAAACTGCAAATGAAATAATCCCGTGAAATTCACACAGTAAAATAACGCAAAAGCATAAAACTGCAAATGAAACACTCACGGCACCGTCCTGAAGAAAGCCAGAAACAAAAACAGGAACCGGGAGCACCAGCGTTCCGACAGCCGTCGGAGCAGAAAAAAAACAGGCATGGCGGTAGGTGGGAGGGGCTTATGTAACTTTTGAATACTGGCGTTGTGATTGGCTGGGTGGAGGCAGGACTGCCTCACGTTGTTAGGACTGGGACGGGGAGGACCCATGAGGGGGTAATGCAATGTAGCCCCCAACAAACAATGGGATGAAGCACTGAAGGTGCTGGATGAGAAAGTAAACAACAACAATATAACCTACATCGGGGAAACCTGTAACTGCATGATTCTGAGGGATTGTTCTTTTAAAATTAGGAGATGGTGGTGTGGGCAACAACTGGTAGAGTGGTGACAGTGTCGTCTGCTGGAACATACGTGCCTTTCTGTCGAAAAGCTACAATTTCAGGCCCCTCTTTAACCCTCACAGGGAGAAGCTTTCTCCGAGTTCAACCATTTCAGTGCCTCGTTGGCTCTGAAGTCACTCGGTCTTTCGGGTGAGAGAGGAATTTACGATGCGCGTGTTATGATCCCAGTTCTGTGTGTTTATTGTTCAGCACGGTTTGACGATTGGTGTTGGTTTCTGAATATGATTATTGTGCATATATCGATTCGAGATCCAGGTGCATTGTGAAAGGTCTGTTAATGTCCCAGCCATGTATGGTGCAGGTCATGGTGGTTGAACTGTGATAGCATTTAGCCACTCTGACTTATTACCCTGCCCGTGTGATAAGGTTTCATAGCAGCCTGACCTCCACATAGTTTTATTTTGTGGTATTTACAAGGAAGAACGTGCAACAATTATCCTCCCGATTCTAAGACGTTTTAATTTCAAACAATGCTGTGTAGCACTTAAAAAAAAAAAGACTTTCCGATCCAATAATATCTTGTTCAATGGCTTCTTTTTATGGGCTTGTTCTAGAAGAAAGAAAACTTTGCCCCATGTATGTAAATGTAAATGTATAGGCATTTATATAGCGCACTACTTACCCGGAGGGTCCCAAGGCGCTTCGACCGCTGCGAAACCCTTCCTGGCTTCCCTGAGAGATGGTCCCTTAATGGGTATCTCCAGGGTGAGACCAGGCATCCCTGGCGGTCTGGTGGGGCCGTTAGTGAAGATGAGGCAAGCTAATGCCCAGAGTTGCCGAGTGTGATCGCTGATCAGAGTGGGCACCGAGGCGAGAGAATTATCAAGTTCGCTGACCCTGGTCCAGAAACCTGCCGCGCCGGGAATCGAACCCTGGTCCCCTAGTCATTATGGCCCGACTTATTAATGTACTGTTTAGATTTGGAGCAGATTTTAGCTTCTTTTCCAGGGTTTCTGTATTATAAAATGGTCTCCGCGCCTAGAAATTAATTCTGTGATAATATCTTTACATATTTATTTTTATATTTGTTTTCATGTGCACATTTGTACTTTTATGATCTGTATTTTAAATGGGTCGAATGAAGAATGTGATAAAGATGAAGATAGCATTTCGCCTGTGTGCACTTCCCTACAGATGCCTTGTTCTGAATGAAATCTGTGCCGTAGGTGTGAGTCGTGGACTCCTGGCACCGCCATGCTCCAAACGGTTGGAGAACCCGCAGGGGTGGTGGAGCGGGGGCGCCGCTGATAAATCGCATGTTGTGAGATTGCCCAAGTCTAACGGCCCTCTAAGCCTATGCACGCTCGAGCAGCTCTTCAGAAAGAGGCGCGTGTCCCCTGCTGCTCCCGCGATTTTGTGCAGATCGGGGTCATGAAGCGTCCACTTCTGTCTTACTCAGCATTGAACCTCTGGCCTGCAAGTTAAACGTGGACGCCAGTCACTGCACAATACACTCTGGGCGGGATGTGGGCAGCGTGAGGCATAGAGCTGTTAACATTTCAAATGCTCCCTCCTGATCTCAAGAGACATTTTTATCAGAACTACAGTGTTGTAGCCCGCAGAGGTCACGAAATGCACATCCTCAGCAGCGCCACGAACAATAAAGTATTTGCAGTGTTTTATTAACGCAGAAGTCACGACGATCCCTTTTAAGTAGAGATATAATCATCTCCAAAATGAGCTGGCATTTGGAAACACTAGCGTTCGGAAATTTCAGAAAGAATTAGTTCTTAAAAGAGCACAATATATCCCGTGGGGTGGAACCTGCAGCTGCCGCCTGACACGCGCGCACAAAGGTGAACAGACTTTGAAACCGTATATTTATTGACGCAGCACACGTCGTGCTGCAGAGTCGCAGCCCTTCTTAAATCAGTGAGGAGGAAAGTACAGGGCGTGCTGTGCTGTTCGTTTCTGTGCACGTCTCTGATGGGTCCCCAGTTAACGAGCCTAACGGGAGAGGCAGGGTTTGAAGTCCTGCGCGTGGAAGTCTCGCTGGCGTGAGCTTAATGCCCCTACCTGTGCGTTGCCAAATGCGAAAACTGAGAAAGAAGATTTTCTTTTCAGAACATTAAATCCCACAACAAATGCCCTGAGTCTAAAGGATAGTAATTTCATGTCAGGTTCCCTCTGCACCTTCCACCATAGAGGCGCAGCCGCTCAAGCAGGGCCGGCCTGCCTGCTGCTCCATGCAGGTAGCAGCGCCGGGGTCCAGAGGCAGCATCCGAGCTGGGCAATCAGCTTTAAATTTTAATGTGGGCTGTTTCTGAAGCTAATTGAATTGCCTTGTGGACAAAAATAACTCACAAAGGCCTTGTTTTCAATTACTGTTTTTGTTTCATTTACCAGCTTTAACGGGGGAAAAGAATGAGGCCTGTCGCTGCTGAATATAAATGCCTTACAGAGCCAATGCGGCAACCAGTCCGGGGATTGTAAGCACATGCATGATTTAGAAAGGAGCCCTTTGCACTTAGGAAGAGGCTGCACTCCGCTACACGCATCTTTTTCAAGGTACGACTCAGCATAGCAACTAAAGGGATCGAAGAAAATGATCGCACGCCAACCACAAAGGAAGTAAAAGCCAGGCATGCAATAATAAAACAGTAGTTTTATAACTCGATGGTTATGGTAAACCAATGAGCATATTGCTAAGCAATGCGTTTAAACCTTATTTATTTTTAGGATACATGTTACTACTGTTTTGATGTGTTGTTCGAATGTCAGACATGCAAAGCTATTTTCTGGTAGTGCACCCATTCTGTGCCTGTGGGGTAATGTGTCGATACTTAATGTTCATAATTTTTAGTAAAAGCTGACCAGGTGTATTACTGTACTGTTCACAAAAGGCGGTTGTAAATTGCACCAGATGAGACTAATAATTTATTTTACGAACTGACCTATGTACGAATAGGACAGTTTTTAAAATAAGTATTTGGAAGAGGGGGGGGGGGGGAGTCGCAGAACAACTTGCCTAATTAATAATCATTAGATAGATCAGAAATTGTCACTCCCTTTGGTTGGCTACCTTCACATGGAAGTCCGCAATCCCTGTGAAAGTATGTAAACATAATTTTTTCCTTTACAGCAGTCAGGGGGCCAGATGTGCGACCCTTCCGATTTGAGACTCGCAAATTGCATAATTGTGTGACTCGCTAATTGCGACTCGCAAAATGGAATTTAAAGCAGTGTCTCAGACACTATTTGTGATTCCTAATGAGGTTGTAAATTGCCAGCCTCATTAATATTCATGAGGCAGGTTCAATTTGCGACCCCAGTGGGAATGGCTAGTACTCACAGGGATCGTGGCCTGCTGGGGTCAGCAGACTACAATAAATAAAGCAGTTTTAAAAAATAAAATGCAGCCTGTTTCCCTTAAAGGAAAATGGGATGCATTTAAAAAAGGAAATGAAACGTTTCTGTTTCAGTTTTTAAGAGCAGGCAGTGGTCCCCATTAAGAGTAGGCAATGGTCTGTGTGACCACGGCTCTTAAGAAATATTTTCACTGCCAGTCACGAAGAGGAAGGGGTCCCCTGGGGACCCTTTCCTGTTTGCGAGTGGCTTACCACCTTTTTGAAATGGGTGGTAAACTGCAAGTGTTTTGCGACCGCAATTGCGGTCCATGATTTCCAAAGGAGAAGGCATCCCAACTCAGAAGTAAGTAACTGGTCAATGGTTTACAACCAGAATTACAGTGGCAAACCTTTGATACCTAGGTTACCAGAAACAATGAAACTAGTCAAACTGCAAAGGATCACACAGCAAGCTCCTGCTGAATTATATATAGGTCATGTAATAAAACAGCCAGATAAGTACATGTTCAGGGCTCAGACCTTAATGCACTTATCGTCAGACTTTATCAATACAAATGATAAATTAGGCACCACAAAAGTCATGAAATATTGTCTGCAGCAGTAAATGTTCTCTGGTACCAAGGAACCAAAACCAGCATGAATTCTAACACAATTATTAGCTTTCTATATGTTTCAGAAATGAAATGATTTTGTCAGTTTCTAAAAAAGGCATAGATTTCACCATGAAATATGACATTCTTATTTTAGTTAAATATGCTCAGTTCTTCCAAACTGAAGCTTTTCATTTTCATGGGGAATAAACTGTATTTTGTCCCAAAAGACATATATTTTCATACTCCGTAAATTCAGTTTAGGTCCCCGAACATCAGTTTGCCATTTTGTCCAAGTACCAACATATAGTGCTAACACACATGAACACATTCTGCCATTCATATGCATTTATTAGCAACATCATCACACACCAGTGTTGTCCCTGATATGTCAAAAATTGGCACCCAAATGTTGATAGGTTTGCCGAACGTTTGTCAAGAATAGGCACCATAAGTGAGCAATTGCCCACGGTTTTAGCTGCAGACGAAACGTCACTGCTGGTGACACCAAACAATTGAGATTGAACACTCAGGGGAAACCAGAATGTCACCACAATAACACAGATATATATTTAGAATAGGCCACTAATTTGCAGTGATTCAAGCATGTTTCCATGAGTGCCTACAATATGTCATGGGTAGGCTACACGTATGCATGAATACCCATCTTATGATCAAGAATGCCCACAGCTATGTTGGGTGGGTGTCAGTGGATGGCACGCTCAGTGACATCCAAGGTTCTCTCTGTTTCATTTAGATGCAAGGCAATCACGTTGTTTCAGATAGCTAAGCCTCATCTGTTTCCAACACGGAAAACAACTTACCTGAGCCCCCGTGCTTGCAGATCCACTGACTTGATATTATAAAAGGACCCACCCTGTTATAGGTGTGCTGATGTCCCCCGATCCCCCCCCCCCCTGGTCTGCCGTGCCAATTGAGCTAGCCTGATAGTGTGGCATGAATGGCATTATATTTTCATGGAAACTGCTCCCACTGTGTCAGAGGAAGCACTGTCAGCATTGAAGGAAGAGAACATCAGCTGAATGGCCCATGTCTTTGTGCAAACAAGCTCGAAGTGTGGAAGAGAGTCCCTGTCCCTGGCTATAATCCCAAAGGGCACTCACTACCAGATTTGATTTTATTCTACTTAGCAGTCAAGAGTCTTTTGAGAGTTGTTTTCTACCGTCTACAGGTCCCTTACCTCAGTGCACCCCAATAGATGGAAGCATTGCACGCTCGCTGCCAGACTTCACGACGTGGGAATACGAGGAGCCGCCCTCGACTGGATCCGATCCTTCCTCTCTGACGGGAAACACCTGTTACAACGAATGTATTAGTTCACGCTGCAATCGCAACACAAATTTTAAATCGCGGGCGTCATTACAACGCATGCTTTTGGGACGCATGCTACAATGACGCGAATATATAGACATCGCTGGCGATTGCATCGCTGGGATGGGGTAGCATGCGTCCCGAAATAGTTACTGTGACATTTAGCAGCAACCACAGAGCACGCAGGAGAGCAAAGTGTGTAAACAGAGAATTTAACACCGCAGCATGAACAGAGAATTTCACACCGCAATAAAATTACATTTATTCTTGCGATTGCATCGCTGGGATGAGGTAGCATGCGTCCCGAAACAGAGCACGCAGGACAGCAAAGTGTGTAAACAGAGAATTTAACACCACAGCATATAAGCACACAATTAATAGACAGCGAACCCGAGATTCATCGAGATTGTGCAAAGATATTAATAGACAATAGGGTTGTGTGCTACATCTTGACCAGTTCTACATTTTGGTCAGCTGTAAAACTAAAAACTGTTGTTTCCTTTCATTGTCATAAAAAGTGGATTTTTGTTACCTGAAAACAAAGCTCAGTACTTAAATAATGTCTTACTGACGTAGAGGGTGTTCTGCAGAGTATGAGTTGAATATTGCCAACGCTGACTGAGCCTTCCTTCTTCTCAGGTTGAGAAAATAAGTAACATTAGGGATTAAAGGGATAATAGTAAGATATGTCATTTACAGAGTGCTGGTGTTCACACTGAATACAAAGTCTATTTTAGCCATTTTTCAATAGGTTACGTGTCTCTTTTTTAAAAGACGTGGATGTTTTGTCAACTTAATATTAAAGTGTTCATCGTGTGGGCTTTGCATACACCATAACAAATTAGTACTCCCCACAAAGTAAATAATCACATGGCGTGGGTGTCTGTTTGCATACGTGGGAGTGTGATTTTGTCTAGGTGAATATAATAGGCAGTTGAATATCTATGCGTGTCTGTAATCCTCCTCCCTGCTTCTAATGCTGGCTTTGATCCCCATATGCATGTTATCCGTGTGTGGCATCTTGTGTAGTATGTCTGTGCTGTACAATAAGCTGAACTATTGGCTTTGGCAAAGTTTGTTTACTCTGTGTTTCACAGCGATGTGCAGTGTAGAATAACTGCTTTGATATGCTTTCTATCTTCAACCTTGAAAACGTTTCTTCTTTTATGGCTTGTATCATTTTTTTTTTTTAAACCTTATTTTTATTATACTTTAACACACACATTATACATTATACATACGGCAACTTGTTTCCTTCACAAACAATATCATTATAGTATTACAGAATAGCACCTTTCCCAAATAAAGTAATCATTCAGTTTATAGCCACAGTGTTTTACATTAATTGCTCAAACATCCCCTTATATTCCTACATAACAAATAGAATTTAAGACGCCAGCGCAGACATACTCACATTCAGTGGCGGTGCGTCCATTGGGGGCGTTGGGGCGTTGCCCCACTAGCCAGGACGACCGTCACTATCACGAATTGGCAGGCATTCAATCCATTATCAATTTAATAAATACAATTATGAGCGCTGTCACCAGTCTGTGTGTGTAGCACGACAGAATCATGACTGATCGGACCTGACCTCATCATCGCGGAAGGGTGGGGGCGGGCCTGCGGCAGTGAGTGATGACATCATGACAGGCAGCGTGAGCAGAAGTATGGCAGCCAGGGCAGCAGCAGTGTGCGCATTTTGGACTAGTCATTTTTAGGACTTGCCCACGCATGCGCACACACGCTGCAGTACCTCCCCTCCTCCTCCCCCCCTAGCAGTCAAACAGGCAGGGACCCGGCTTCCCCGGGTCTCATTATGGGCAATATTGGCCCTGCTCGTATGCCAATCCTGGCGCAGTGGCACTGTTAATGCTGCGCCAGGATTGGCTGAGTAACAGTCACGAGGAGAGTGAGCGCCGTAGACCTCGTGACTCGTGACTCGTGCCTCGTGCCTGCAGTGAGGGTCTTCTATATCAGCCTCGACGTCGCGGCCCGGGACCGGGGAAGGTAAGTTTTAATTTATTTATTTTTTAAACCCCCTTCACCCCCTCCCCCCCATGCCAACAGCGTGTGGGGACATCCAGAAACCACAGCACGTGCCAGCAGAAGTCAGCCGCTCGGAACCGGGAAAGAGCGAGACAATGCGCCCTTCTCCTTTGAAACCGTTTTCAATGCTGAATGTGAGTTAGATGAGGTCGCACCTACACCTGTGCTAATTACTAGCGCTGTTGTTTAATAGAAACACGTAGATTGCTTAATGCTGCAGTTGGCCGCTTATAAATGCTGCGTGTGCTCCGTTCGTCGACATTGGGAGGATGGAAGGCAGGGTTACCCTGGCCTGAACAGTATTCCAAGTCGTGACCTGCAGCTGAAGCACAGAGATCAGCGGAGGGCACTTGTTTTTAATGGTCCTTGTGTTTCATAGGCCTGGCCCAAGGTGTGAAAAGTCCATTTGTCTACCGTGCACTGCACATGTGTTTTCTTGATAATAGCAAATATGGAGTGTGTGACCCGTGCGTGGTGGTATTTTTTTTTAATGTACAAAATTAACCTTGTTTAATCATGCTGCCTTCCACGCCATTAAGATACACAACTTTTAAATGAATTTGCTGAGTTGGTCTCCGGTGATGTTAGGCGCAATCCTGCCACAGAAAGAAGGGCTTTGTGTGTTACACAGACTTTCAAGACCATGGGCAGATATTTGCCCACTGCCAGGAAGCATTCGCCCAGTGCACTGTTAATAGTATTAATGGCCTTGGTTAGCATAACTTCCTGCACTGCACGCCGTCTGGTACAACGTTGACTGTGTGGCCTTATTTTGAAGCCACACATTTCTTTAAATGTGAGGCAATGACGAGCCTTTTCGCCTCATGAACAGGGTAGTGATGTGGTGTTGTGCAGGAGGGGAGCTGATGATCGTTGTGACGTCCTCCAGCTGGCTGAAATGAGCCGGTGACCACCACACCCTACAGAATGCTCAGGTTCCATATGAATAACATAAAGAAACATTATCCCTTAATTAATATTGCTGGCAAAAAAGCTTTCCGAGCAGACGGAAATAGCACAATAAAAAGAAGTTGCAGATCAATGCAACTCATGCCAACAATTCCCCCCCCCCAAATCGTTCCCACCGAATTACTCATCTCACGTTCAGTATTATGAACCAAACATTCTCGTGAACTCTTTTCATATTCCATCCAACTCTGCAACAATTAAATCACTTCTGCCGTGGAATGAAATGAAGAAAGTTGACAAAAGGCCTTAAGAACAATTTATCAAACATTTAAAAAGTGCACCTCAATCATATCCAACACTTTAAGTGGGCCGGGTCGGGGCATTGGCAGCAATTAATAATTAGACAAAGTGGTTGAAACTGATCCCTTTCAGCCCCTAAATTCATTTCTTTAATCACCGGAGTCAAAAAACGCACAGTGCAGCAGGTTGAACAACCAAATCTTCCCCTGAGTGAATATGACATCCAGGGAGGCCGTTACCTCTGAGCGAAAGCAAGTCCTGCCGCCATGGGGCCTGTCAGCAACTGGTTTGTTTTACTTTTATTTGTTCCTTTGTTTGCAGCTGCGTGAGGCAGGTGGGCTGGAGGCACACCACTGTCCCCTACCACTCAGACAGCTTGTTGGTTGCAGTAAATCTAGAAGATTTACGTAAAAGTGCTTTGGTGTTGATGAAGGATAGAGCACGGTATGATGGAATTTGTATTGTGGTGTGATCCGATGTGGCAGGCAACCTAGAGTGAATGTTTACATGCTGATGACAGCACTTGGAGTTAAGGTCTCATGTGGGTTATTAGCAGCAGCATAAAGGTGCAGTTATGGCTGAAACTCGTAGGCCCTAGAGGTGCTCCACTTAAAACTGCTGAAGCAAAGCCATAGGCAAAAGGTTGCCTAGCAAAGGGAGACAGACAGTCAGGTGTAGAATGATGTTTTGAGAAGCTCCAGCAAAAAAGACAAAATTAATACCTTGTTGGAATTTTAAAAAGTTCTGGCACAGATTTCTATTGTTTTTTAGTGGCTTACAATAAATATAAATGACTGGCACTGTCCCTCAGAATTTTGAGTGCACCTTGTGTGATGTTTTTCTGCTTCTGATAAAAAAAAACTTGTTTAATGCTAATTTCACTCAATATTTGTGGAGTAAGTTTTTCTGAATATGAGAGACCGGATTTGTGATTTAGACCATTCCTTTAATTGCATAAACCACGCATTTTTAAAAAGATTCCTGCTCAAGCTTCTTTTAGAAACCCCCACTTTTATGTGCCACTACCTAAATAGTGTTAAAATAGTGTTTCTCTTTGAAGTGCTTGATTAGCTCTGTTTTATTACACAAATATTCTTGCTGTTGAGCATGCTGCGCTTTGAGAATCTGATGAGTTAAACAGTGCAAAGTGCTCTGCCACTCAATGTGTATGTGTGGCAAAACCTGACAAGGAGTGGTGGTTGTAACCAAATGTCCAGCAGGCCACTGAGAGCATGAGTATGGCACACCAGATCTTGGAACTCCAGTACTGCAGATCCGTTAAACTGCGCTTTAATTTTGTGATCCTGGCTGTGAAAACCCGATCGAGAAGATAATGTAATCGCCAGATGTTATGACTGGGATAGTGGTGGTGCTGAGTAGGGTTAGAGTGGAGATGCAAAGGTGGAAATTCTGGTTTTGAAATGTGTTATTTCCTCTTATTCTTTTCAAACGTTTTGTGGGAGAACACCCCCCCTAAATCTCCCTAATGTCCATCATCCTTTCTAATCTCACTCACTAAGCCAAACTTGCCTTTAACATTTTTGCCCCACCACTTTGAAAAGTCACCAGCCACCACTGCTCACATTACCCTATCCCGTCCCTCCATTTAGCTAGGGGTTCCCATATTCTTGCACCCCGAACTCTTCCAATCCTTCCCTTCCTAGCATATGTGGGTTTTTCCAAGTTATAAGCAGCTATTAGGTTTGCCAACCAAATTTGCAGTTGGGGGGGGCGTCGTATCTAGCCAGGCCCTTGCTAGGGTTAATCTAAAGACAGACATTGCCAAGAACATGAAGTCAGACTGAATGACTTTGTTTCCTTCTGTTCCCATGCCCAACAGAATCCAACTAGGAGTCAAAAATAACTGAATCCCCAATGCTTTATCCAAGAATCCCTCAATACCTTTAATTAGAGTATGTAATTGGGGACAGGTAGCAAACATATGTTGAATATCCGCCTCAGGGAAATTGCATCTTGGACAAGTTGTCCCTTCTGATCCCCCCATTTGGCAATCCTAGCTGGCGTATGATAGAGTGAGTATAAAGTCTTGTAGTGCTGGGATTGAAGGGGGGCTGAACACAGAATAGTGCGGCCCAGATCCAATGAATCTTGAAAGGCTTCCGGTTCTATCCCTACTTTCTCCACCCACTTATTCCTATATTTATCTATGTCATCTGATTTACCCTTTACTAAGAGCGCATAGGCTGATCTAATCGTTGTCTCGCCTCCAGTAGTTATATTTTCCAGAAACTCGTTGCTGTTATATCCAACTGGACCCCCTTGTTTACTACTCAGGAAACTCCTAACCTGTAAGTACTTAAAGAAATCTCTTCTATCTATGTTATATCTTCTTACTAAATTATCGAACTGTGCTACTCCCTCTTCATTCCTTAGATCGCCAATCTGCCTAATACCTTTATCCTCCCAAGCAGACATTACTGAATCTGAGAATATTTCTGGAGGAAAGGATTTATTGTTGTATAATTTGACATATCTATTATATCTACCCAAGCCAGCCTTTTTCAAGAAGGTGTTCCAAATTTTAAGGGCTGCCCGTACAGTTTTGGCTGATTTTCTTCTGAAGTATCCTAAATCAACACGGTGCAGGAAACAATTTTCTGCTTCTGGCCCTAGTACTGCTGCGTAAACTTCTGTGGACATAGTAGTTATTTTCTGTAGAATACCATCACCACCTATCAAACCCTGCATATATTGAACAGCAGTCGCCATGTAGTACAACCTAAAATCTGGTGCACCCCAACCCCCTCTTTCTCTCGGCAGAGACATGAATCTATATGCCCTCCGGGTTTTCCCGTGTGCCCATATAAACCTATTTAATATGCCTTCCAATCTATTAAACCATTTCGATTAAAAAAAAGAGGTATCAATCTAAATAAATACAAGAATTTAGGTAGTATGACCATTTTCACTACATTAGTAGACCCAACCAAAGAGAGATGCAGATTGTTCATCCTCTCTAAATCCTTTTTTACCTTGGTCAGTAGCAGAGCCATATTAATCTCTACCAAATTATCCAGGTTCGCTGTTATTACAATTCCCAGATATGTTGCAGATCCGACCACCCTAGTGTCTACACACCTTGTAAACTGGTTTGTGACTATTTGCGTCTTTGACTTATTTAGACTATATCCTGACAAATGACCGAACCTGTAAGGCTCTATTTCGACGCACCTAATAGCTGCGTCTGGGGTTAAAATAGCCACATCGTCAGCATAAGCTAAAGATTTAATTGTACAACCATTCGATATCATTGGTGGAATCCCCACATTTCTTTCCAATTTACGTAATAGTGGCTCGAGATAGAGTGCAAAAAGGAGCAGGGAAGATGGGCACCCTTGCCTCGTGCCCCTCAAAATGTTAACTGCCTCTGAGTGCCCCCTGTTTACTCTGATCTTTGCGGATGGGTCTTTATACAAAGCTTGTATAGCCATGGTGAATCCTTTACCTATTCCACTCCACTTCATTACTGCCCATAGGAATTCCCAGGCGACCCTATCAAATGCCTTCTCGGCATCCAGAAGGAGTGCCGCGATAGGATCGCCCGAGACCCCTGCAGCATCAAGCCTAGTAATTAATGTCCTAACGTGCTGAGCTGTGCTCTTACCGGGTATAAAGCCATGTTGTGAAGGGTTTACCAATTTTTCAATACACCCTCCAAGCCTTTTTGCCAGCATTTTTGAGTACACCTTAACGTCTGAGTTCATCAGAGTAATGGGTCTATAAGAGCCAGGGAGAGTTGGTGGCTTCCCTTTTTTTGCGATAACGACGATGTCCGCTCCTCCCCAGGACTCTGGTGGTAGTTCACCGCGTTGTGTACGTAACATAATATTGAACATATCAACCATTAACACATTCTGGAAGACTTTATAAAATTCGACAGGGATTTGGTCTGGCCCCGCTGCCTTCCCTGAGGGGAGACTACCCAAGGCCCCAATAAGCTCATCCAATCCTAGTGGAGCGTCCAATATTTCCTTCTCCTCGAGAGACAATGAGGGGGACGAAATATTGCTAAGATACCTATTAATCTCATCCAGGCCCCTTATATCCCCAAGAGCATATAATTCAACGTAAAAGTTTCTAAACACTTCTCTTATCAAATCTGGATCTGTAACTAAAACTCCCTGTGGACCCAGAATCTCCCTATGAATCCAGAATCTCCTCTCTAGGGAGATTCTGGATGGCTTGCATCATTTAGGTGAAGTGTTCACGTCAATAGTGTCACATTGGAGACGTGCTGGTTTATTGACTAGGACTACAAAGTAGCTTTTCATCCTAACAGATGTAAAAGGACATTGCTTAAGCCTCTGCCTTCAACAAGAGTATATTATAGCGACTGTTGTAGCTCTTGTGCTGTAATTAAGTCTGAAAATTAACGTTTCCTTATCAAAGACCTCCATTTCTTCACAACATAAATGGTTGATGAGGCTGAAAAGTAACACATTTTCCAGTCTTGCATTACGATCCATTTTGTTTACATGTAAGCCGTTTAATTGATTGAGGAAAACATTTATAGTCAGAAACTTTGTTTTCTACATTTTTAATTATAAGTAGGACACATACAGGCCGCGTTGTAAAGGCCTGCGACTTCATGTTCTGCGGAGTAATGTTCGGGCCAATAGAAAGCAACGCAATCGCCTTGAAACAGATATCGATGTTATCGTACACAATGTAATGTTCTGTGCGGGCTAAGAGACGTGAAGTAAAAGCACGCGATCACAATGTGCGCGATGTATTGTCATACATCCTCTCTGACAGAACCCAGAGGATCCAACTCCCACCCTTCCTCTCCATACCCACGGAAAGCAGCTGCTGAGTACTCCAGGGATCATCTTTCAGCCCCACGCTCTTCAACATCTACATGGCCTGACTCGCCGCCATCGTCAGACAGCATGGGCTCAACATTTGTATCCTACACTGATGATAGCCAACTCATCCTCTCGCTCATGAAGAAAACCGAATACACCAGACTTTGCTTCCAGGAAGGAATGAAGAACGTGGCAGCCTGGATTAAGGACATCTGCTTGAAGCTAAACTCAGAGAAAACCGAGATACTCATTCTTGGACCCTGCACCACCGCCTGGAACAACACCTGGTGGCCCCAGCCCTCGGTGGCTCACCCACCCCTTCAGACCATGCTCGGAACCTCAACATCATCCTTGACTCCTCCCTCTCCATGAACTGTCAGATCAACGCCATCGCCTCTACCAGCTACAAAGGTCTACTACATATGCTAGCGGTTAGAGAATAATTTATATACAAATTGCAAATTCACTCAGGATTACATTTTAACAGCGATTAGGCTTGGGCAATTATATATTACATATTTACAGAGTAGGGAATTCTTGCCATCGTTCAGCCAGGTGTTAAGGTGGTGTTGCACTCAAGGGTGGTTCTTGGGTGACCGAAAGTCTTGGGTCGAGAAACGAGAGGGGGAGATGATGAGGATGACATGATAGCAAATGTAAATGTAAATGTCAAGGTATTTGTAGAGCGCACTGTCACCAAGCGGTTTCCTGGCGCTATTACTCATACCGCTGTGGAACCCCTCCTGGCTTTCCCTGTGAAGTGTCCACTCCTGGGCACCCCCAGGGTGAAGCCAGGCATCCACAGCGCTGTTGGGGCCGGTGTGGAGGTTAAGCAAGCTATTGCCCAGAGTTGCAGCGTGGGACCCATGATTAGAATAGGCACCGAGGCGAGAAATCAGGTCCGAGGAATTATGAGCCCAAGACCCGCCGAGGCGGGAATTGAACCCTGGTCCCGGACCAGAACTCTGCATCAGGGTCTGCCGCTCTAACCATTGAGCTACACTCAATGGTATGTAGCTTTGCTGCCATCTTACAGTGACTTCACTCCTGCATGTTGCTCCTCTTTTATACTGAGGGCGTCAAGTCAGGGTCCGGCAAGTCTCGTCTTGGGTGCCATGTTGAAGTCAGGCAGGGCTTATCTGGATGACCGCGCTGTCGTCTTAGCCCCCCAACTCCTATGATTCAATTAATCAGGACCGCTTGAGCCCCATCTCCTTTGAAGGTGGGAGCAGCAATTCCTCCTGTGAACAGTGCTTTGGGCAGCAGCCCGACTCAGCTGCCACAGCAGCAGCAGCCTCAACCCCAGGCGCAATGCGTAGCTTTCAGCAGCGCATTTGCTTACACGAGGATCCTGGCAGTGTGGGCGGGCTCGAGTGGGGTGCGGGCCCGGGGGTGGCCTCACTGCATCAGGCAGAGGCAACATGGCCACCCATGTTGGAAAGCTGCCACCCGGCGCACCTTATACACCGCATCAGGCACTTCAAGCGAGACAATATGGTCGTTGTGCATGCGTGGCCCAGTAGAGAAAGGGGAGAAGCACTCTTTGCACAGACTCAGGTGGTTGAGGCTCCCAGTAGTTTTGAAAGGAGACCCTCCCCACTGGGTGGAATCTGCCCCCCTCTACCTTAGGGGTGACTGATATGTAGTAAAAGGGGAATTGCAGACGTGGCAACCACTGTATATGCCACGCCACGGCGGGAGTAAACTGCGGCGCTGGCAATGCAGTGGCAGATGCTTGAGACAGGTTTGAAAGGCTACTTAGATGGGTGGCGCAAGCAGTGCTACAAGCGCACCTGTAGCATCTAATTCACTGGCCCTGCATATATGGGATACCACTGTACAAGGAACTAATAGATAAATTAAAATGCCAAACAGTTGTAGACCAATTTTACCATGTTTACCAGAGAGAGCACATGCACGTTACCACTTATAGGCAGTAATAAAGTGACCAGAGTCATAAAATCACTAACAGGACGTAAACAATACAGGAGGAAGGCAAAAAGTTCTGAGATGAACCTGCAAAAGGGTCATGTCCAAAAGTAGTCATGAAATTCATTTTTGCTATGTTAATGGTGAGTTCCTTCATTGTGCAATATTCTGCACAACTCCAGATTAGCTTGCCCATTTATAGTTCTTTCAAAGAAATGAGGACAGCATTTTCTGGGGAAACCTTTGTTTACAACGCACGTGTTACAATGCGTGTCATTACAACACATTTTTTACATCGAAAATCCATTACAACACATGCAATTACATCGCATAATCCATTCCAACGCACTCCCCAAAGTAATGCCCCGGCAGAGTTAGAATAGTAAATGCATTGTAATAGATTATGCGTTGTAACGACATGCCTTTTAACGGCATGCCCTGTAATGGATTTTGCGATCTAAAAATGCGTTCTAATGACATGCGTTGTAACACGTGCGTTGAAAATTGTCATATTCCATTTTCTGTAAACAAAAGTTTAGTCATGTCAAGTCAAGAAAATCCTTATTCGACCATGTACTGATCATAAAAGCACATAAGATAAATATAAAATTCATAATCATTTATAAAAGAAAGCAACAGGTACAGTTATTTGCAAAATATTTTTTTTTCCAAAAAATCTAAAATCACAATAACAATGCTTACATCGCATAATATTTCCTCATTTTCATAGCAGTTACAATATAACTAAGAGTTGCATTGCAAATTTCTTGGGTGGCCAAGGATTGTAAAGATCTTAATTCCTCTTTGCATGAGTTAAAGTGACTGTGCAAAAAAAAAATCTCTTATGGAGTCGTACAATGTGCAAAACAGCATAAAGTTTAGCCATTTTTGTTGCATAGCTAAGGGTGTCAATATTTGGCCCTGCCAGATAGTAGGTAATGCCCATTAGAAGGCTAAATAATAGGGGTGCTAACGTGCACTTTTGGCGCATTCCTAATGGAATTGAAATGCTTTTGAGGCACTGTCCCAGAGGGCGAGAACATTCTCAATGAAGGGTGCATTAGAGTGAGCTGCATTTTGAACTTGCTAATCAGGTCGAATTTTGAATTTAAGCCTATGAATGTCATGTATAGTGGTTCCTTTTCGGTATGTTCATAGTTCAAGATAAGAAAAAGTCTCCTAGCCTGGCCTACTGTTGTGCTTTCTTTTGTTAACCCTGCTGTACATTGCAAAGGATGTATTTCTAGCTCTGTTGATGATTCAGCAGTACCCGGCCTGATATCCTGTGGCCCCCCTCTAAAAAAGATATACATCTGCACAGGGTAATACTGGCCTATAGGGCAATCAGGCAGTGCCTGATGGGCTGGTCTGGTTGGTCAGTGTGTGAACCGTTTTTGTTTTTTTGGGCTGTATGTGGGCCTGGTTTTATTGTTAGTTTCCTTTGTATTAAAACAAATATTGCCTACAATAAACTCAAATCCATGCAGTCGTCCATACCTTGCAAAACACTTATACAGCATCTCTTTACAAGTTCAAAACTGGCCCAATTTGCAAACATGGGACACTTTTTAGGTTGAGCCTAGGCAGGGCATTGGCTGTCTCTTCAAGCCATGCTGTAATCACTCTGTGGGCTATCATCCTGCCCATGGCTTTCGATTGGTAACTTGGATTGTCCTTCAAAAAGTCTTCCTTTCTAGTGGCTGATCTTTCTTTTTAGTCCCTCTTTTTGTTAGTTGTTAATGCCCAGAGAGCAGTGCCAAACTACCGTTAACATGTTAACATTCCACCGGTAATTAAGTGTTCGTTTCTTGATACTCCATTTTTCTTTTTCCCTGCCGACAGGCAGGCTTTTCACTTAACACGAGTGCTTCTGTTTCCAGACACTCAGCGCTCTGACAGCCTGAGAAATCATCTCCACCATACCTTCTCACTGTCACTTCCTGCGTGGCCGCCCTCCCCTGCCATCAGCTCTGTCTAAGCCCTCCTCCCACTTGTTTCTCCACCGCCTCCACCCGTTGGCAGCTCGCTGCGCTACCAGGTGTTTCCTTTAAGTCTTTTCTTGGAGGATGTTGTTATGTTTCATTCTCTCACCCTTCTTCCTAACCCCGAGGACTGGCCCGTCTTCAGCATGAGTGTCGAGATGTGCAGACCCAGCTCTTATACCCTTACCTTTCTGGACACTGAATTGCCCGAGTTGCTGGGCGCTATTGACACAAAGCGTGACTTTATCCGCATCGCTGCGGCGCGAATTCCCCGCCCATGCTGACTCCGCCTTGCGCGGGCGGAGTCATGACGGAACGGTTCCGTCATCCGCACAGCTCAACCGACGTGCATGACGGAACCGTTCCGTCAACAGCATCGAAGGGGTTAAACATCCTCAAGTTTATTTTGGTTTTTCCTTCATGACATTTCCGCCTTCCAGCTCTTGCAGAACTAGCACTGCCTTGCGTCACACCGAGGTCTCCTCCAAAGGTCTATTCACACACCTTCTGCCCTGCTGTGTCTACTTCATTCCTGTGAGCACTCCCATAACTCCACAGCCAGACTTACCCTCCGACGCACACTCTTCCTACACTGAACAGTGATGTTCCACATATAACACTCACTTGCAGCTTCTGCACTCTGCACATCCTCAGAGTCACACACGATACTCTCAATGTTTACCTCTCCCCCTTCAAAGATGAACACAGTCTATCAGTGCTGTGTACACCCCTGGATGTCTAGTTTCTCTTTCCTCCTCTAAGAGGTATATCAATCTCCTTAGCGTATGCTATGGGAGTTGGTGCGGTGCTGTGAGGTGAACCAGAAAGGGTGCCTCATGACTGATGTTTGCAGGTGTCTGGGGCACGATTTTGCCCCCGTTCAGGGATCCCGGAGGCACAGGGAGAGAGCACACCAGCAATGACCGGTTCTTCACTGGCTGCCCCTTGCCCTGTAGCGCATTAACATAGGATTTCAACTTTGTTTAATCACTTTTTTCTTTTTTCCAGGCTTGGAGCTGTCATGTTTCTGGCTTCTCGGCTGCTGGCTGTTCTTGCGGTTGTGTTCACAGTCAATCTAACTCGCCCCCTATCGTTTGCTCCCTGGGTGATATTGCTGACTGCTACTTCCAGCCCCTCCCCACCTCTCACATCTTTGCATCTATCCTGGTTGTTTTCCTCTCTCCTGATGTTCCTGAATGTGCCTTTAGCTCCCCCAGGCTGTAAACAGACGTGGCACAGTCTCCACAGGCACATCACATCACCTGAAGTCTCTCAGACCACATCATCACTTGGGCCATGTGTTGAAAGTCTGCCATATATGTATGTTTCTATGGTCAGTTGGAGACATCTAGCTCAGTATGAGGGAGGTGTCTATGGTACGGGAGAAGAAACTGTGATTCTGTGGTCTGTAGGAGGAACACCTCTTGTCAAGGCTACATGCCCTCAGGGATACTGCTTCCAGTCCCACGCGTTCCTTTTGCTAAGCCTTGTCATTAGGTTGGCTATTGCAATCAGGTCTGTTGTACTAACCCACGACTACAACACCCAGAATGGCCATGGTCATACTCTGAGTCACTTGGCAACCTTAATTCTTGTGGCCAATGAGACGCATCTCCCTGGCTTTTAATATAAATGCTTATGTGGTCAGTGGGAAGCATCTGTGTTATTGTCAAGGATTTATAGTTCAGTTGTTCGGCAGAAGAACTCCTCTTGATGGTGTGGTATATGTTTAGTGGCCGGGCATTCCTTCCACCCTAGCCACTGTATATGTTTCCATGGCAAATAATAAGACCCTCTCTAGCCGTCACTGTATAAGTACCCGTGGCCAGTAAGAGCCACAACTCTTGCTGCCAGCTTGTGATTCTATGGTGTTATAAGAACGGCTCTAGCTGTCTTTGTATGTGTTTCTGTGGTCAGCCAGAGGCACCACTCATGCTGCCATCGTGTATGTTTCTATGCCAGCTGAGAGACCTTGCTTGCTGTTGCTGCATGTGTTTCTAGGGTCAGTGCGTGGTACCCCTTTTGCCACCAGTATACATGTTCATATGATCAGTATCTGCCACTTACACAACTCACCCACCTAACCCATCCGGCGCACAATTCTGTCCAGGGCCAAGTACGCGTTGCACCACTTTATCCTACACCACTCTCAAAGTCTGCTTCTATACCATATACACTTAATCCTGCCACAGAGCACATCTGTTGCTCCTCTCACTGTACATCACACTCTCTTCTCAATCTACATAATGCCAGTGACTTAAGGCAATACAGTGGGCCCGTGGGCCCTGTTACAGGTTGTCATGAGGGCCCCCCTACAGGTTGTCATGAGGGCCCCCCAAGACTGCCTTCTCTCACCGTTATCCTTAGGTCATAGTTTGAATGAGGGCTTCCTCAGGGGCGCACCCACTGAGATGCATGGGTCTGGGTTATGTCCTGCATATTATTACATCTAATCTTTTTTGCCCTGTGCAAATCCCCTGCCTCCCATACCTGTACAAGACATCCCACTCCTATACATTTTTTTCCTGCATTTTTCTATTTAGCCTGAACTTGACCAGAAGGTATTGGAGAACTTTACAAGAGCAACACTTACATTACCCGAGGTCACGTTCATTTTGTTTAAGACACAGGCAGATTATGTGACTTGCCCAGAATCCCAGGGTGTTCAACCATCGCCAGTACTCCAACCCGATTCCAAAAGCAGCAGCTGTATCCTTTAAGTCACATCTCATCCCCACCCTTTTCTGTTGAACTCTGTTTGTTCACTACTCTCCCCCTGCTTTCACCTGAGTGATTCACCCAACCCAAGACACTTAATCGCCCCCCCCTCTCACAACTGCACGTCCAGTACAGCATCTCACCTGTACACTGTATCCCCTCACCTGCCTCCCTCCAGTTTAAGGTCAACGTCAAGGTGCCTGGGGTTGCAAGGCGAGATAGCAACCTACTCCTAATTTTATTTCAGTTGAGTATTTATTTCATTCTAAAGCCGCCAAAGGGCAGCCAGGTTTTTCCTCCCCTTACACGGTGCTCTCCACCATTCCTGTGCCCCCTTCGGTTGAATGAATGTAATGAGGATGGCTTGTTTCACTCTTAATCTGAGATGAAAATCCATGTATCCTTAGCAAATGTGATGGGTGGGGGTGGCTTTAATTATTTGACCTATTCTTTCCTCTAGTTAGACAAGATCATTTTGCCAGTTAAAAAAAATAAAAAATATGTATGGAATTTGTACTTCCAACCGAGATATGCAACAGACGGTCCCTAATTATCCACACAGCCTGTGGTTATAAAGGTTGTCTGGTTATTATTTACCACCAATAAACAGTAATCTGACTTCTGGTGCCAGTGTAGGAGCCTCTTTGGTGCTAACATGGCATAAGTGCTGCAGTGCTGGTGAAATAATAGTCACAATGTGCATAGTTATGGCGTGAAGCTGCACAGCAAGGGTGTCCTTTCTGTTCTTGGAACTTTTTTCTCTAAAGGCTCAACTATTTAACCCCAGGTGTCAGCTTGTTCTTCAAGCTAGTTCTGGTCTTTCCTCTTGAACTAATACACATTCCAGCACAGTCAAAGGACTTTAATTAATGCCTTGTAGTAATAGGGCCAATATATCATAGAGGATTTACCACAAACTTTGATGTCGGGAGGATGTGTTGCATGGCTAAACACTTATAAGGTCCGAAAGGCGAGACCTATTGCTATGCCAATGCTTGTCTAGCCTTCTTATTCACTTATGCTGACCAGTTTTATTTCAGTGCAAAGGCCTATTTTCTCCTCCACTCCTAGGGGGCCTTCTTGTTCAGGGACACAATTATGGCTGTTTCCCATGGGCAAGCTAGGGTGCTGGCTGCTTTTTCTGCACTGAAAACCATACTATTTACTGGTGTCCAAACTTTGGGTGCCTCTCGCAATATGTCCCCCAGCAATAATCAGGACTGGGATCTCTGTTTACCTAATCCTTCATAATGGCACATTCTACTGCAAAGCTAATGTTCCTCCAATCCCTGTGTGGTGCTTGCAGGTTCTAAAGGGGGTCCTTTCTTACTCGATGCTTGCAGTGTATAGCTATTTGATGATGTTAGCATATTTGTGTGCCTCCTATATACGATCTCTGGTGGTTTCAATGTCATAGAGAACTGCTGGATATGGTCTTCTAGACTCCCTTTGTGTTTTTGGCGCTGACAGCCTGTTCAAGGTCGTTCTCAATCTTTGTGGTTTTTGAGTTTTTTCCTAGCTGTAGATTTTTTGTTCCATCCTGAGTTTAATAAAATGTAACTCATCCATAACCGAGTAGAGGCGGAACACAAGGGGTTGCGAGAGCTCATGCTTTCTTTACCAGCACATCTCACCGAACCACTCGTGGCCGCTGCGATAGTGTTTTGCCTGGGGGGTTTGGGGGGATATGTAAACTGGTAATGTTCACAATGCATGAAATGGCTGCTGAAGAAATGTGTAGGATTTCAATCATGCCACATTAACTTTGTTACTGTGTATCACTTGATATGGTATAGGGTTTCCAACGTATACTCATTGTTGGAGGGGGGTGAGAGGGCTACATGGGTACCATCTATGCAACCAATGACATGGGGAAATTGGGTAATCTGGTAGAAGTCCAGTTTGGTTTGCGGCAATGCCTGTTGTGTGGAAGGGAATATGATGTGATGATGTAGCCTCTGTACCATTGCATCCAGGAATGCATGGAAGATGCACGACAGGCAACTCTGGGAGAACCTCCTGCTGCCGCTATCACTCCATGGAAGTTCCCTGATTCCAGTAAGTGCAGTGAACAGAGGACCTGCACATGTGGTGGTATGGTTTGGGTCCTGCGGGTGGTGTGTTCAAGCATAGGTTTTAGCCCTGCAATCAAGTCCAGTATGGTAGCTGAGTCCAGCCTAGTGCTTGCAATGTTCAACACTCCGTCCATCATCCCCTTTGGTCTTGCTAATTTCGCCCTAAATTGATAGGGTATGCCCAGACATGGGTTCCTTGCTCACTTGGCCACTGGATTCAAGATAGCCTGACTGATGAGGGTTATGAACCCGAAACCGGTCCCAGGATGCTTGTTTCAGGTCCAGGGAAGACATGGCTTGGCAGTTCGGGTTGGACTGTTCCCATGAGGCACAGGGTCAGACTGATTTGCATATGGCCATGTCTGAACTGAGGTGGCAGAGTGAGCTAAAGAATGATGATGGATTAAACCCAGATCAGTTGACTTGGGGTGAGTGCTTGTAATGTTCAACACTCCGTCCATCATCCCCTTTGGTTTTGCTAATTCCAGCCTATACTTCTCATGTATCTCTTCCTCTGTCTGCTGAAACAGAGTGATGCGCAGTCTGAAGACCCGTTGCTGCCGCCTCCTTCTCTGTGCTGCTGCTTGAATACGCATCCTCCTGTCTATCACGTACAGCGCTGCCATTGTGGAATGCCCTGTAGCATTGTGGGCCTGTTTAAATAGGTTGCACCTCGTTACCACCTGCTCAGAGTTGGTGGTAATAATCATGTGCAAAATTGCGAATTTTGTAGTTTGCGAAATTTTGATACATAGTTTTGCGATTTCACAATTAGCGACATCACTTTTTGTGATTTTTGTAAATAACGGTATTTAGGTTGTTGCAAATGAAATTCGCAGAATGTCTGACTCGCAAAATAGGTATTCGCAATTTGTGCGAAGTCCTATTTTGCACTGTGAAACTCTGTCATACCTAGGGGGGAGCTATTTGGCGATCGCAAACACAGTTTTTTTTAGCAATTTGCAGTGTTTGTGACCTCCAAATAGCTTGATACATATGCCCCATAGATGCTTAAAATGATTTAGGGGCATTTTTAGGATTGCGTACACATTTAAGGAGAATAATTCCTAATCTCAACTCAGCCTATGTACTACTTGTTTGCTAAGCCTAATCGACTTCTTTCTCTTTTGAATGTTTCAGAGTGGAATTAGTCTTTCTTAGAAATAAAGCAGAAGATAGTGATAAGAATTGAAGTTTGAGTCCTCTACCTAGTGCGTGTTTGCTGGTAATGTATTGGAAGTTTTGCTCACTGAGTTTAGCAATACCTAAATTTTCTGTCTTGGCTCAAAGCAGTCTTATGTCCGGTCTTCTTTGTGGCCACAGTAACAAGGCAGCTGCCAAATTTGATAAGCTCAGATCCCAGACTTATGCTACCAAGGATCTTCAAGAGTCTTAAGGTCTTGGGAACCATAGTAAGATACACTTTTAGGTGTGTAAAGAATCAATCATTTAAAACTATTTTGTATTTCCCTTCACTAGTATGGCTAACCACAGCCATTTCACTATCTCTTATCTTATATTATGTATCTAACATTTATAGAGGTTTAACATTTGCAGAGAACTGCTAACCAATAGGCTAGCCATAGATGATTCTGATAGTTTGAAAGTGATAGCTGATATCTGCACCTATTGAAATATGAACGCTTTAAACATTTACATGTAACTGAGATGATTAGAGTTTTATCTTGGGTAAATACCAGGAGCATTCCCATATGTGACCACAAGGATCATAAAGGATCAAATTCCGACTCTCGCAAATAAAGTAAAATATTTAACAAATGGATTCTCCTTAAATCAAATGAATTTAGGAGTTACCTTTTGTATAATATGTAATGGCTCCTGGCAAAATAAATTATAGCAAATCAGTTCCGCCCATTTAATCTCCCTGGATTTTACGCTTTTGGACTAACCTGTTTTGGACTTTTCTGTCAGTCTTATTCACTGTAAAATCTGTGGATATAGACTGAGAGTGTTAACTGCCAGTGTCTCTTTTTTAAGATAAGGTTCACTGCTGTGCAGCTGGGTAAAAATCTCTGATCTGTTTACACACAATGGCATTAGTACACATGTTTGATGAGTGTGTGAGACTACTGTTTAGCTCATCCTGGAATCTGCGCACAGGTAGCCTCTCTCAGAACGGACCCTTCGGGCACTTGTGCTGACCATTTGTTGTCTTTTAAATGTGCGTGCGTGTTGACACTTTAGGCCTGTAGTGCTTTACTGAGAAGGCTGTTTGCTCACTGCATTATATTTTATATTTGAAAGTTTCACCATACTTAGGCTTAGAGATACCAGATAGGCATAAATCTTTCGTGATAACTGTATTCCTTTATCAATGGCCATTTTCCCAGGCTCAGCATGTGCACAGATAGAGAGCGCGATGCAGTAGGTTTTAGTCCCCTTCCCTTACTGATACCTTTTTGAAAACACCACTTTATTGCTACTAAGGACATTACTCTTGATATATTTGGATAGTGTCTCACAGGGTGAACTGGGAATCTACCATATTAGACTACTACTATTTTTGAAATCTCCTAGTTTCCTTTTAGTTATAGGCCAAAGCCTGCATCTACAACCACACATCATCTTGGGTAAACTGTGCCCTTTGACGAAGATGGGTGAGCCAACACACCCATAATTCACGATAAGGCCCACAGTAAAAGGACTTTCGAAGAAGGCCAAAGACCCATATGGGCTGTTCCAGGCCGAAACATGTTGACCCGACCACTAGGTGTTATGGACCAGTGACACATCCACATACAACCGTCATGTTTTTAGTCTTACCCCATCCTAATTCACTTCCCCAAATTAATATTCACCTGTAGGATAGAAGGGCATTGAACTCACTCACCACTGTCAACATCCAGACAGTCTAACTCCTGGTGGAGATCTAGCTGTCACTCAGAAAACAGGACAGTCAAGTAGCAGACCCTCTGATGACGCAATCCACCAAACCACACTAAGCGAGGATTATATACCAGCCTACTGTGACCGTGCGGTTGAGGGGCTCTGATAAAACATTCTTGATACTCTGGCATTAAGACTGTTGTAGTTCATTCTCCCCTCCATTTTATTACAAGGTAAAAAACAACCACAGTGTGCCAATCAGTCCTATGTTACAGGAGAAACTGCCCTGAGAAGTTTGGCCCCCCCATAGGAACTGGGTGGAATATGGGGCAAGTAGTGCTCAGTGTCACTTTCAGCAAATCACCTGCGGCAATCATCACATCTTCATTTTAATTAGATACAATGGTGAGGGGGCATGCATGGTGTCCCAAATTCATTTAAGAACTATGGCCCTAGGCTCCCGAATCACTGAGGAAGAGGTGTGGTGCCTCGGCCAGGGCGACTGACTCCGGAATCTGGGGAGCACGGTTCGATCCCCGGCACCGGCGGCAGATTAGCCCAGCACCAGGTGACTCTGGGCAATAGCTTGCTTAACCCGTTCTATGCTCATGACGGAACCGCTCCGTCATGAGCATCGGCTGAGCTGTGCTCATAATGGAGCGGTTCCGTCATGGCCCGCTCGGCGCGCCTGCGTGGCGCGAATTTCGCGCCTGCGCTGAGCGTTCCATTGAGCGGGCGTGTTCGTGACGGAACCGCTCCGTCACGAGCACAGCTCAACCGCGGCTCGTGACGGAGCGGCTCCGTCAGGAGCATGCGAGCGCCGCTCGGCTGCCCCACCCCCTTAGCGCTGCGGCAGAATTCCTGCCGCAGCAAAGGGGTTAATCTTCCCGACGGCCCCCAGCACCTAGAGACCCTTACGGGTGATTGTGCACTTTACAAATGTGGATTATTTTTAATATAAACTGCTTCGGGGACCCATCTCCCCGAGACAGAAACACAAACTTGAGTGCTACCGGGCTCCCCTCTGTGATGATATGCTGTCTTTGCACATCCTTGCCTGTGCCTGGGGGTAGCAGGGCACACACCACACCACCACCACCACCCACCTCCGAGGATGCAGGAGGCAAATATAAGCTGCTGACTGCCACATCAGCACCAGAGTACTGACGGCCAGGCGGGGTGCACAGGAGTGAGCTCCTCACACTGCCCCAGGTTAGTGAAAGGATGGATGGAGTGGAGGGTAGATTAAAGGATATATGGGTGGTTGAAAGTATTTGTGAGTGAGAGAATGTGAGTGTGAGTGAGAGTAAGAGAAGGATGATTGAAAGCGCATGTGTGAGTTAAAGGCTGGATGAGTGAAATGGATGGGTGAAATATTGCATTGGCGAGTGAAAGGATGGGCTAACGTGTAGATGCGTGAAAGAATGGGTGAAAGGGCGGATGGTTGAAAGGGTAGATGGGTGAAAGGATGCATCGGTGTATGTAAGGATGAATGGAAGAGTGGATGGGTTAAGGGATTAGTGAGTAAGTGAAAGGGTGGATGGGTGAAAGGATGCATGAGGGAAAGGATGCATGGGCAGATGAATTGATTTGTGGATGGGTGAAAATATGTGTGGTTGGATGAGTGGGCAAAAGGATGCGTGGGTAAAAGGATGCATGGGTGAATGAAATGATTCTTGGGTGGGTGGATGAATGGCGTGCTAAGATGGTTATAAGGATGGATGGGTGACAGGATGTGTGAAAGGGTGGGTGAAAGATTGAATGGTGAAAGACTGAATGATGGAGGAAAGAAGGTAACAATAACAGGATGTAAAGGGGAAATGGGGGATGTCAGTGGATGGAAGGGTGAAAAGAAGCATGGATAGATATTTACATGGAAGAGACAAGGGAGGTCTTAAAGGGAGGGTCGGTCCACTTGCTTTGCTTTCTTGGTTCCTTCAGAGCTTTGTTTCAAAGTGGGGGGCATTTACATTTTCTGGCTACTCCCTTGCAACCATGTCATCCTTATGATAACATTAGAAGATTTCGTGATATGGAGTGTTGGTGCTAGACGCCGACGACTATAAAGTACCACCGTTTCAGCTAACAACATGGCAACGTGTTTATTATGGCTTAAATGGGAACATGTTTACACTAATGTGTCTAGCAGAGGTGGTTGGATTTGTTTGCAGCCGCAGTTCACTGGGTCCTTTAGGAATGTGCAAAAGCTCTGGTTCTCTTTAGAAAAAAAATCGTGCAGTTTATTTTTTTAATAATGTAAGAACTTTCGATTGCTGAAGATAACCTCTAAAAAATGTTGTGATAGAAAGTGGTGCAGACCACCAGAATCAACAACCCAAGAGAAAGTCTATCATGCGATTTAAATGAATGAACAGCGGTGTAGATTATACTTGACACCGTACGTTCTAAACACATTCCAAAATGATCTTAATACTTTAAAATGCAGCCTCTGTTTTCATTGCAATAACCCGAAGGAGTGCTGTAATGGCGGGGATGTTTTCCAGTTAAGAGCACATTTGTGCATTTCATATGAAACATACTTGAAAATGAAATAATCATCCATCTGGTTCATTGATTTTATGATCAGCCTCTGGATGTTCCTGCCGAGCTTCGCTAAAATTTCAAATTAAATGTTCAATAGTCTGTTAGTGTCTTTAAGTGAAAAAATAGCGCCGCCTTATCTCCGTACTTTAAGTTAGACGTGGATTGAAATTAAACTGTTTATCAAATGTTTTATCGCTTCCTCAATGGGACCCTAATGTATATTGCAAGGTACCAGTCAGCTCGTAGTACACTTTTGTTAAGAATGTGTAACACACCAATTGCAACTTGTTTATTACCTAAATAAAGGAACACTGATTATGAAGGACACTAGTCACTTACAATCTTCTAATGATTATCCTTTTTATGGTTCAAATCCATATCCTAAGGGTCTAAGCTGGCAAATGCAAAATAATAAAGAAACGAGACGGAAAAATCTCCGTGTGATTATGCACCAAATATCTACTGCAAACAGCAAACCAAGAGAATTATCTCGGTAAGCAAACATAATAGGTGAGCGTCATAACAATGTAATGCAAACTAAAAAAACGTTTTTTAATCTAGGTGATTACCACTTCATTTGCTTGAACATGGCAACCCCTGAGGCAGAGCCTTCAAGACCATTAGTCAATCGCCTTATGGAGACATGCGACTCCAAATCACTTAATACCACAACATGAAATGTTAATACTGCATGATGAGGTACTTGTTGAGAAGCTGTATTGCCCCACTTACCCTTACACCCCATGAAATTCAGAATAGTCCCAGGAATTGGTGATTCTGGGTCAAGTCCTACATGTTTTGCTCATAACCGAGCTATGTTGTATATGGAGATTTCACCAGGTTTTTCCTGGTGCAAAGCGTGTCAGATAAAATCATCAGATAGTGTTCCTCAAAAAAACGTAATCTTTATTCAGTAAATCCAGTTACTGACTAAACTGGAAATATCTTTAAAGATAAATTAGAGGGTGGAAAAAACTAATTTATGTTCAGAGCAGTTCTTCCCTCCCTACACCATCACATCAACCAACTTCCCGTACACAGATACCCAAACCTTCTGCATGTGTCACAGAAAAACACACATCTCCATACAATAAAGTTATGTAAAAGCATCAACAGCAAAATATGTATTGCCTACTAGTGTATGCATTTCCAAACTTTTCCCTTGAAATATGAATACAAATGAATGCACATTCCTAATTAGATTCCTAAACCTGATTGGGAGCTGTGGCATTCTACTCATTGACTACCCAAAAGACATATGTTTAGATAAATATGTGTCATTCACAACACCCCTCCAAACAGTGAACCCCAGAGAGGTAGAAATTCTATACGTGCTTCATCATGTTTCAAATATCTGTATTATGATTTTCAATTAATCAATGTTGCATTGCACAGTTATTCAATTCAATACGCATTACTTCATAGTGTACATTTGAAGAGTTTTTTAAATATAGCCAGAAATATAAAATACAACCTAATTAAACACAAGAGGTTAATCTTAGTTCACCCTATTATCCAACAGCTTTTATTCTCATATATTTTGCAGAGCCAGGTTTACATTACCTCAGTTAACTAAATAGGATTAATAACTAAGGCCTTGATTAGGAGTTTGGCGGTCCATGGACTGCCAGACTCGCACACTCGTGGTGGTTGCAGTCTCCCGACCTCCCTATTATGAGTCAAGTGGTGGGACAATTAACTAGGCCTACTTGGCAATCATCCTTCTAACGTTGGTCGGTTGACTGATACTAACCCTTGTTATGAACAAAGCTTAGAAACGGCAGGAGAGAAATTGGGATCCGTAAAAATAAAATATGACATTAGTGCTGTAACATTACATCCGTATTCATTCAAATGTATGCTTACCCTCTCTTTTCAGGGTTTATGCATATTTATTTTGTGTGTCTGACTAAGTTAAACTTGCAACTTCAATATTTCCACAATCTTGTAAACGTGCACACACACACGTGCATGTGGCTGACTATTGGGTTGTTGCAATACTCTCAAATAAAAACATTCACTTTATATGCATAGACGTGCGCAAATAAACATTTATTTGAAGAAATCTCAGTCCTTTTTAAGAGCTTGCTGCTTCCTGTATGCCTAGACTTTGCTCAGATAGTCTTTTTCCAAAACATGGAAGGTCACTCAAAATAAGTCATAGTTTTGGGATATTTTTAGTTCCTAAAAGTAAATATAGACAAGGAAATACTTTGTTTCCCATTTGTATTTCTGTGTAAAAATCAGTAAAAGAGAAAAAGTCTGAACTTTAGATATAGTTACCAAATGTAATACTAACCATTGCATTGCTTTAGAAGAATGAAGGGCAGAGTTGGCCCTGCTGGGATTTGATTTCATAGTTCAGAGGTAACAGTGGGATAGTACTCTGATCACCCACTAGGGTATGTTGCTACTCAGAAGATTTATTTTGCTAATGCACCAGACTTTGACCTCTGCAATCGCAAAATATGACATAAAGCAATACAGAAAATGCCTACTGTGATCCTACGATGTGTACCCAGGTAAACAACTACTTGCATTAGCTTAGCAGGGATGCCTGAGACACTGGTGCAAGCAAGGAAAATGGCCCCTTTTACTGCTGTTGTGATAGTAAATACAGCAATTATCAGGGTTTAATGGGCCCCCCACTGCACCTGCTGCACAAATGGTAGCTATGCCCCTGGCTACTTGGTGAGGAGCTACATGGTATACTCACAGTGTAAGAAGCACCCAGAAGGCCAGGGACATAAGCCACTGAGCATGCTCACTTTGTACAGCAGAAGAAGAGAACTGCAGCCTTGGAGGAGAGCTGCTGGGTGCATTCACTGTGAATGCACTGTGTGAGCAACTCCCCAACAGCAGTTGAGAGAAGCTGCTGACTCCACCTCGTAGAGAGGAGAGGTGCAATAGGATAATGACTAAATAGGGGCTAACTGGGCATGATGACCCGACTGCAATGTAGAACCAAGAAAAGCCCACCTCAAGGAGGAGTGGCGGCTTGGCGGTGCGGGAATCACCCGAGTCTACTCTTACCCTCCTTATATAATAAAGTGGACCCGGAAACCTTTGTCTGCAGAGAGAACCACCTTTATTACAACAGCCCGGGCTATGGAACAGAGTCCCAAGCTAGTCATAGACAAAACCCAGGAGGCTGCTGCTTTACTCCACAGCGAACAAGCCTTATATACATTTTGATTCCACTCTCTTGGCATTCAGTCCATTGTTCAATCAGGGCCGTGTTTGTAGTTAATAACCTGATCAAGGCGGTGTTTGTAGTTGATGATCTGATCAAGGCTCGGCATTCAGACCATTGTTCGATCAGCTTGATCAAGGCTCGGTCAGTCAGACCATTGTTCAATCAGCTTGATCAAGGCTCGGTCAGTCAGACCATTGTCCAGATGACCTGATCACGGCGTCAAGGATGTTTACCAAGCAGGAAGCAGAAGATGAAAAACAAGCTTGTTTACACAGGGCGTAGGTGTTTCATGGCTCTCTGTTGATGAATTGGTTAACTGCAAAGAACTGGGGGCTTGGGTATGTGATAGTTTTTTTAGCGTCTGCAAAAATGGAGGCTGTAGGCAGGGTTTTGTCACAAGATGGAAAGAAATGGAGGAATGTAAGGAAATTAATGGGAGCTAGTAAAAACTTATTTTCTTCAGCAAGATTGCCACCTCCCAAACTTTCGCAAATCTTGGGGGCGGAAATCACACCCCTTTTTAGAGTGGTCCCCTGCTTGTCTCTTCAGACTGAACTGTTTGTATTGTGACGCTACACAGTGAGAAGTCACAAGCGGTTGCTCAGTGCATGTGTTTGTGTGTGTAATTGCATGAAAATGCATTGCATTGAGTTTAGCAGCCACGGGAATGCAGCCTGTCTGTTCTCTGTATTAGGGAGCTGCAGAAAAGCCAGGCATGATTCTCTTTGCTCGAACCCTCAGAGACCTGTAGCCTAAAGTTCAAGGAAGAGGTCACCCTCACTTTCCGGGCAGACAGTAAGATGAGAAAGCAAATTAATGTGTGTGGTGGACTTCACACAGCAGAGCTTTAAAGACCAAGACAGGAAATATGGTTGAGGCCTACTTTTCCTTCTGGACTTATGATAATGGGCCACCAAACCAGTTTGGGTGTGACCAGCTTTATTTCTCTGTGGGAGGTAAAGAATGCAAATGAGCTTTACGAGGAATATTGCATTTTCACTGTTAACATCTGCAACCTTTTAAAAGCTTTGAACAGACCACTCACTTTATATGGTTTTAGCTGTAAGTGAGAACCATGTGGTAATGTGGGGAGTGGCTCTGGTGGAGGATCAGAGTACAGACATCTCCACCACCACACAAGGTCTGCTATATCTGAGCATGTTTGAGGTGGAAGCTTCAGGTTTACACTGGCATACTTCACATGATGAAGTCTACCTTCTTCCACATTCAGGATAATATCTGGACATAGACCCCGAAGTAGAACAAAACGGTAAAGGTCATGTGTGCTATTACCAATCAGAGTCAAAAATTCTGAGGGCTCTCCAGAGAGAGTGCACAGCTGGAAGTACAAACACATCGGGAAGACAAAAGGCACACAATCGAACATGGTGCAGAATGTGGAAGCAAAGGCAAGGGTGTAACGCAAGCCCCTGAGGTGCAGGGCGGAGGCAACCCTTCAATGGCCTCCACATCTTTAAGGAGGCTCCCATTCCACTCCATGGCCAATGAATACCTGTAAGATATGGGAGACTCGAGGGGGGAACCTCTTTACATTGTGCATGGGAGAGGGGCATCATTTTACATTACTCCACTGCACCAGAGGCCCCTTTGAGTGTTACAAGTGATGAACTGTATGTATCACAACCATCCTTTTTCAAGCAATTTGGTGGATTACAAATTCATATAGTACCCTCTTGGCCTACATTGCCACCATTTTGAGGACCCCATGAAAAATGGAAGCAATTGAAACAGGGTTCCACAACATCTCTGGCTTCCCCCTTGGTTTATTTTTTATGCTTATGAATGTTTTAAACAAACAAGAGAATGAGAAAGGAAAGTCTTTTCCTCTTCCCTTCCTGTATATGTAAGAACAAGCTTGATACAATGCTACTCGCAAAGGAAAAAAAAAAAGAGCTTCGCTGTAATCAGGTGTCGGATCACACCTAAGATGCATTCAGCAACTTAGGTGGGAGCCCGACGATGAAGCATACCACCAACTAGGCTGATGGATGAGGGTAGTTTAAAAAAAAACTAATGGGTTTCCCTGAGATGTCAGTTGATTGACATGAATGACAGACGATTTGCATGGTAGCACGTCCGTTCTTTTTATTGGACATATGGGCTTATGTTTCTCATAAACTGGAGATGGTTATTTGAATCATGGTGTGATCAAGCCTGTGGGATGCCAGTACATGTACATATGCATGGGAAGTAACAGATAAAGATACTGTTCAAAACTAGGTTAATGTGTCCCCATGCTTTCAATGCTGTAGTGTTTTACACTAGACATAACATATTAATGCCATGCCACTGCTCTAGGAGATGTGGGTAATCTGTAAAGCTTTCATTTGTGATAGCACCAAAGGCAATTCTCAGTAACTTCTAAATATCAACAAGAATTGATGGACAGGCACAATGTTGTGTACTGTACAGTGACATGAATACTGTTATGTGTGACACAATGTTGTGCAGTTTAATACTGAGGGCCAGTAGGATCATATCAGTGATGGGAATATGGGCACATGTCTATACAGGCATATAGGAAACATTGGGGGAGATTTACTAAGATTTTGTGCCATGTTTGAGTCATAAAAGTGATGCAAATCAGCGCAAAATCTTTTTTTCCCAATTTACTTTCCAGCACTAAACTTGTTTAGTGCTCGACATAATAAAAAAGTAAACGGAGGGCATGGGGCGTACCCAAGGTTTCTAACGCTAAAACCAATGTACTTAATAGAGTAGATTGAGTTTAGCGTGAGAAAACTGCACCCCTTTCAAGTAGACGCAAGGAAGGAGAATGGTTTAATTTCTCATTCCTTTTCCAACTTTGCATGCATGCTGCACTGTGCAGCATTCATACAAAGTGGGAAAAGCTTTGCATCATGCCTGGTCATCGTATTTTGTACAGGAAGGGTACACTTCATGTACAAAACTATGCTAGACTAATGTACACAGCCTAGCGCTATGGCGCAATGGTGTGTGCATGGCACATGGCCGCTGATATCAGTGCTGGCGCAAGTAAAAGGGAAAGAAAGAACCATATCTCTGAAGATATCGCACTCTCCTGCTCCCTCCCTGTTGCACAATCCAGCATAGCCTCACGGGGTCTGCACTGTGTTGCTTGACATTTTGGTAAATCTACCCCATTGTCTTCAAGCAGAAGCATGGCATAGATGCTAGGAAAAAAATATCCTCAAAGGTGGACCAAGAAGACTGCAGCCACTTCTTCAGGTCTTGTTCTGGTATTGGTCAGTGTTTTCTTAGTTTGGTTTGCATGTGTAGTTTGTGATATATTCATGCTTTTGAAATATCCAATCTCTCAACTCCTTCAGCACAATCAGACTGTCTCTTCGAAGTTACAGTGTCATTGCCATGAGTCATGTTTGTTTGTTTTGCCTGCCATTTGCTCACCAGCTGCCTGTCAGTGGTTGCATCAAGCATCATGCATTTTTGCCCATTTTGGCCACCTTCTGTTATCTGACATTTTACCCAGGTACGAAAGTGATATGTTATGTAGAGAGGGTTACACAATACTGTTCTCATCGTAGAAGTAATTCTAAGTGATGTGAGTATTTCCCTAATCACTTTCTGCCTCCTCCTAGCTCTCAATGTCTCCCCCAAAGATAGGTGCATCATACTTTAGCCTTAGTCATTCATACTATAGTTTGATTTCAGTAATTCTCTCCATGAAGAATGTTTCCCATCATGTGAGTGTTCCAATTCCAGTTATGCCATACTGGTTGTACTCCTATTTTACATCACCACCTCTTTGAATACCTACATTACTTCCCGAATCTGGATTTCCATACTCACCTGACATTCCAGTGGTTTATTCTTGCTTTGAGGTTGATTGTGGGTGCTATGAGTATTATCTCATATTGTAGATCTTTTTGGGGGTGGAAACTATTTGCTATAGGTCAGTGTGGTGGCAGTAAAATAGATTCAAAGCTGATAATATTAAGCAGCTTCTATGTACTAATGAGATGAGCCTATTTCTGAAAGCATGAATTGTGAAAGCTGTGGTGACTGGAGAAAAAAGGTTTCTGACAAATCGGTAAAATCTGCAGTGGAAAAGGTGGGTTGGTTAAAACAAAAAATTGAAGTAATTAGAGGTCCTGTTCTGTAAATAAGAGGTTGTACATACAAATTCAGCAATACTTCCTGGAATTACAATCTGTCAACTGTTGAACCAAGTGTTTCGAAATGTTTTTTGTTGTTGTTCAGGACCCTCTTTTTTCTTCCACTTCCTTTCCCCACTCATTTATAAACTTGTAGATGTTTTTAATGAAGTGGGTATTTCTTACTTTTATTGTGCCTGGTTTTGGTGCAAAAAACATGAAAAATGACAATACATTTATTTTAAAAAGAGATTCAATTAAAGAACTGCTGAGCAAAGTTTAACTCTAGTGTTTAATGTCAGGAGGGCGCAGTGTACTGTTAGAAATGGGATTCCTGGTTGGCTGAGGTATGCACCCAAGCCATACAAGAACCACCACTCTAGTCAGGGTGAGCTAGATACACACTTAAGGATAACCTGTGCTCACCATCTGGGACGGGTATGTTCAGACGTGGGCCCCTTGATTTCCATGCCACTGGAGTCAAGCTAGCCTGGCTGATGAGGGGTGATGCCCCGTAACCGGTCCCAGGATGCTGTCTTCAAATCCAAGGAGGGCTTGGCCTGTCAGTTCAGGCTGGACTGTTCCCATGGGAGCAGGGTCATGACTGATTTGCATATATCTGGGTCTGAACTGGAATGGCATGTGGAGCAAAGAAACGATGGATGTAGCCCCAATTCTCTGCCCTGGGGTGAATGTCTGATATTGTGCAACATTCTGTCCATCAATTGTTTTTTTTGCACCCTCTGGTACCTTGGTGCAGAGCAGTCAGGCTTATCTAAAGAGACAACCTGTAAAGTATTTGTGCAGCACACACACATTAACACAATGAATACTCCACAAAAATCTCTAGACATGTTTAGAAAAATAGATCATTATATCCTTAACAAAACAAGACAAAAGCAATAAAAATCCTTTGTACTGAAGTTGAATATTGAATTTTAAAGGAATAAATGCAGTAAAGCACTTAGAGAAGGTAGCACTAACATTTTTTATTTTAGGTCACAGCAATGGACTGGGGCAAAGACAAAGTTTGGGCCAACTGCGATGGAGCACTGACCGGCTACAGGATCCACACAGGCCTTGGTGAAAAAAAGTACATTTCCTGGTCGCAAACAACAAGATGCATCGGTCTTGGGGGCGTGGCTTGGACGGCGCTGGTAATGGCCGCCTAGCCTGTTCACTGCTGCGCAGGGGAGCGGACTTTACGATCCTAGGGACGCTAAACCAACTCTGAAGCCGAATGGAAGGGAGAATCGGGCTTCGGACACTCTGAGGCACACTCGGTGTAAATTTGGGCGCCTAATTCCCGCGGGTTACACCTTTTTTACCAACATGCTGCCACGCGACCGAAGATGAACCCCGGAGCAGCGCACTGGTAAGCTGCACATCACATAGCAAGCAACGGCGGATCTAAGAGACTCACACGGAGAAGAGGTGAGCCTTAGATGTTACTCTACTCGATGCCTGGCTCTCCGGTGGGGGACAACTTCATTTAACCGGCGTAGATCATAATTACCGGTGACTCCTTATGCCCGACTGCCTGCCTGACCCTAAGATGGCCGCCTGCTATCAGCCTAGATTGTAGAACACTCTAAATGCGCTGTATCACCGCAATTACCCAGCGAATCGCTTCAAAGGCATAGCGACTTCACCCTGCACCTTTCTGAAGGAGACCCCTGATTGAGAGAGCGCATTTTAATCAGTGTTTAATCAGCGTTCTGGCTAAAACTTGGAGGAGCCTACCTTCACTAGCGCCTGACCCCAAAATGGCGAGCTAAATTCAACCGACTTTTTGGGCGCGAAAACAACAATGTAAAGTGGAATCTGTGTACTTTGAGCAATATGCGATCTTTGTACAATCAGCCCTGCAGACCCAAAGTGCTGTAGCTCAACCTACCATCCCTTATGCCACAATATCACATGGGGATACAATCACAAACAGAATTGCAATCACAAGTAGTGCAGGACGAATGAGTATTACCCAACATTCAAAAATGTACTATTCTGAGAAGTACTAGCTTACTGCACACTCCATTTTGAAAGCCAAAGCTCTAGCACAAGAGATTCGACCCTTATCTGGAGCACGCCGTCGCTACCTGCCAGAACTCTGAGACCTATGACACAACCTTGGGGTCTCTGATAGTCAATCTGACTCGACCAGCGCTCTGACATCCTACAGGTCATCCTGTGATTTCTCGCAAACTGGAAGGCCACCGCAATAGCACCAACCACACACGAATCTCCTTCAAAAAGGCGGACAGAGATGAGAAGAAGAACAACAAAAAGGTGAAACCGGAACCCTCATTGTCGGACTCTCCTATTAAATCGAGGGCGGACGTTAGTAGCACCCTAGAGGTAATCCTGAAAAAACTAGCAGAAGTACACGACCTAGCAAAGTCAACCAAATCCAACACTGACTCTATGCAGCTGGAACTTACTGCAATTAGAGCTGACATGAGCTCTGTACACAAAAGCATAGATGAACCGGAACAGAGAATTAGTGACTTTGAAGATAAAACCAATACTGCATCCACTTCCATACAGCAACTTCAGGGATCAACGGACCAGCTCAGACGCCAGTTAGCGGAGTTGGAGGACAGAAATAGAAGGGGCAACAAGCGCATTTTTGGAATCCCAGAAAATGCAGAGAAAGACGCGAATTCCTGTGTAGACTTTCTAGAAGCTTGGATCCCGAAGATAACAGGGATTTCCTTCCACCACGAGTTTGAACTCGACAGAGCCCACAGAGTTCCCAGCTACATCCCTCACGGTTACAGAGGCCCGCGTCCACTGATATGCAAACCACTGAGGTACCAGCATACGGAAGCTATACTTCAATTCGCAAGACGCAATCACAAAATCACTTGGGAAGGCCATAATATAACTGTCACCCAGGACTACTCGAAAGACACACTTGAAGTCCGGAAAAGCTTCCTGGCCCTGAGAGAAAAACTTAGATCGAAAGGCATTCAGTACTCCTTTGTTGGACCGGCGAAATTCAGAATCACCATACAGGGCAAACCGAAATTCTTCACGGACCCTAACGCACTGGCACAATTCATTGGAGACTCTCCACAGCAGAGCATGAACTTGTCCAACGGCTCTTTAAACAAACGGAAGACCAACTCGCAAGAAAATATAAACTCAGGTTCTGGTCATGGGTGACTCTAACATAACAATCTCAAGCCTCTAACTTGAAGTACCTAGTGTTCTCATTGCTCAGTGTCTTTTACAGTAGATAGTAAGTCGAAATAGTATTCACCCTTGGGCAGTCGAACATCCTGCTGCCTCTTCCGCTTCAGTTATTGTTGATGTTTTGAATTGAACTGATTGACTCCGTCAGGTAAGACCGCTCAGTGTTCATACCGAGGTCACCTGCACATCCACTAATATCCTTATCAAGTGTTTTAGAATAGAACTCGCTTTGTGCTCTTTAAACCGACATCGGGGCGAATGCTCTGTTCCATAACCTTTAACACCATGAACCTACCAGGGACTCAGTGATTCTCAGAGACTATATATGTACCTATAGGAAGTCCCCTCATGTCATCTTGTTTTTTGATTGCGCATGTTTTTGATTACACATGATTTACACATACAAAATGTATACAGTATGCAAGTCTAAACGGTCATGTTCAGATACCTTTTCCTTAATACTCTTAATTAATAAGTTTTTAAACTTCACTGCTTAGTTAAGTTTCATGATCATCCGCTCTATCAGTGTCTCAAACACTACTATATACTGCTTACTATATACAGCTATCGAATATTGTTAGTTACCTGTTCCCTGTTACACCCACCATTCTAATCCCTTCCTGCGTCGCAGATGGATGGCAATGCCGTCGCAGTTCCCAAGTTCTTTTGAGAGGGGAGGTGGGAGGGGGGAGGGAAGGAGAGGGAGGGAGGAAGGGGGGAGGGGGAAGGAGGGAAGGGGGGAAGGGGAAGAAAAAAATCTGGTTTGTTTCAGCATGCTTTCTTTATTTGAGGCTTTTTCTCAACTATATGTCTACAAAAGTACTGCTTTCCGATATTTCATGGGGGCCCCCACAGAACACTCATAGCGATCTAACCTATCGTACTATTAGCCTATCCCCAGAAATAGTCTACAGCACCATGTTCACCACAAACCCGAAATACGTTTTCTCATTCGACACCATTGTAACAGCAATACACGCGAGACAGAACAGAACCAATGAAGCAGCTTACTCATTCATACTCAACACACACCCACCACTCTCTAACCTATTCTCCAACAGTATACCACCTGAACAAGAGCGACACCATAGTAACCAATGACTCGTAATACATCTATCTCGGAGGGCCTTAATATTGTTTCCCTCAATGTTAAAGGTCTCAATCACCCGGTCAAGAGGAGAAAAGTTCTGGAGTATCTGTCCAAATCCAAGGGCGACATCCTACTCCTGCAGGAGACTAAACTGCCAAAAGATGACGCTGACTTTATAAACCAACATTGGATCTCTCACAATCTTTGCTCTCCAGCAGTTAGCAAAAAGAGGGGGGTTCTTACACTAATAGCTAAGAAATCCAACATCTCCGTAGTTTCACACACTCATGATAATAACGGCCGCTTCGTCATGGCACACCTTCAGAGAAACGAAGATCATATCCATGTCATGAACGTATATGGTCCCAATAATGACGATCCAGAGTTTTGGGATTCACTAGCCCTGATCCTAGAATGCATACCCTAAGGAGAACTACTAATTATGGGTGGTGACTTCAACCTGCCACTAGACCCAATCACCGATCGTCACTCGAATTGCGCCTACCACCCTACACGATCGCATACTAGTTTACACCGCCTATGCTCCAGATTCAATCTACACGACTCGTGGAGACTCCAACACCCTGACGGCCGAGATTACACCTTCTACTCGCCTTCTCACAATTCCTACTCGAGGATAGATTATATCCTCATTAATAGCCCCTTAACTCACCTCATCGAAGAAACCAGTATTGCCCCTGAATTGATTTCCGACCACTCAAGCATACAGACCAAACTAGTGGGCTCCAGTTCCATTCTCCCCCCTAAAAGATGGAGATTCAATGACGAAATATTTTCTGAGCCGGAAAACAAACAAAAGATCGAGGCTGCCATCCTAGACTACCTCAAACTTAATGACACCCCTGACTCGGACATAGCGAATGTTTGGGAGGCACTCAAAGCCACTCTGAGAGGAGTAATAATAGGCATTCGAGCTCAAGCTAACAAAAAATTAAACAAAGATTTGTCCACTCTGGAAGGTAACATAAAAAAACTAGAAACCACCCATATGGCAGATCTCCAAAACTCGATGATTTTAAACGACCTCACCAAACCCAAATATGAATACAACTCGATACTCAGTAGAAGGGCGGGGGTCTGGCTCAATAAGTTTAAGGCTCTAAGAACCTGTGAGGGCAACAAAGCTGGAAAGATTTTAGCGTCATATCTAAAACATAAAAATAAGCAATTCAACATCACCTCAGTTAAAGATAGCAACAATGTCATCCAAACAAAGCAGATCCTAATTCTCAATACATTTAAATCATTTTATCAAGACCTGTACAAAAATAACCTAGACTTTAACTCGGAAGAGTGTAACAGATACCTAACCTCACTGGGTCTACCTAAACTCAACGATGCAGATAAGGACACACTGAACTCTCCGATTACCCTACAGGAAGTATCAGCGTCCATTAAAACGCTTAAATGTAAGAAAGCACCGGGCCCTGATGGGTTCTCAGCCAGCTTTTATAAAGAACTCACGAACTCCCTGAGCCCGACTCTCCTAAAACTTTTCCAATCCTTTAGCGTAACAAAAGGTATTACCAAATCGATGAGTGAAGCTACCATCATAGTCATACCTAAAGAAGGTAAAGACCCTCTGCTAACCAAAAATTACAGGCCAATCTCCCTAATTAACTTAGATTACAAAATTTACGCAAAGATCCTCGCCACACGTCTAAACTTACAACTCCCAAAGCTAATTAGTACATCACAAGTAGGCATCATGAAACAGCGCATGTCTAACGATAATACGAGGATCCTCTGTCACGTCACTGAAAAAGCCAGAATACTCGCAGCCCCAGCCGTAGCCATTACTCTCGACGCAGAGAAGGCGATCGACAGAGTCTCCTGGTATTTCCTCAACAGCTGCATGTCCGCCCTTAACCTGGGGGAACCATTCACTGATTTGGTTATGGCCCTATACCGTTCACCATCCGCACGCATTGCTATAAATGGTTCGTTGTCGGACCCCTTTCCCTTGGAACAAGGGACAAGACAGGGCTGCCCCCTCTCCCCCTCACTCTTCCTCTTGGCAATGGAACCCCTAATTGCTCATATAAAAACAAATGAAAGCATCAAAGGTGTGAAATTCGGAGATAAGTGCGTCAAACTTGCCGCCTATGCGGACGATATCCTGATTGTAACAGAATCACCAGAATCTTCCATCCCTGCACTAATGACCACCATAGATACTTACTCTTCCCATTCAGGGTACAAACTCAACCGGGATAAATCTGAGGTCAAGCCACTCAATATTTTAACACCCAAAGAGGTGCTGGGAAACTCAGGGCTATGTTGGCAACCAGAGTTTGTGAAATACCTAGGTATCGAGTTTCGTGACTCCCTTATGGAGACCCTCCATCGAAATGAAAAGATAACTTTAAATAAAATGAAGACCCAACTAGAGGGGTGGTCCCCCCGATTCATTACTTGGTGGGGCAGAGTGGAGACCATCAAGATGATGATTTCACCTCTAGTTAATTACCTCATATCTATACTCCACCTAACCCTCACATCTGACTTCTATCACAAATTAGACATGGCTATCTCTAATTTCCTATGGAAAGGGAAAAGAGCAAGAATCAGCATTAAAAAACTTCGCTTAGACAAATCCGCGGGTGGGGTCAATTTGCCAGACTTTAAAAGGTATGAAGCCGCATTCCTAGCCAAACAAGGAGCCCACTGGCTTCCTCCTTCACCTGACTATACTCCAGTATGGCTAGAAATTGAGGAGGAAATTCTAGACGGTATCTCCCCTAGCGCGGCTCTCTCATCTAACCTAAACAAGCTAACCCACTCTAAATCAATATTTCATAACACCAAATCTGCTCTCCTGCAGTTTGATCGAATCCTAGAACACAGCGTTCGGGGCTCACGATGGGAATCCCTATGGGACAACCGTAACATTATGTACAAGGGTAAACCCATGCACAACGAGACATGGATCAAAAAAGGCATACTGTTCCCATACCAGCTGTTTGCGGGGGCATACCCTATTCCTTTCAGTGACTTACAAATCAAATAAGATCTTGAACCAATTGAATTTTATAACTTCCTAAACGTAAAAACAGCATTGTCCAAAACCAAACTCTCCCCGACACCACCCTCCCTCCCGCCATACCTTGGCAGATTAAACAGACTAGGACACCAGGTTTCCTTTCTCTATAGACTCAGCTGTCCCCAACAATCTGGCCTTACTGCCCCAATTACACAATTCTGGAATAACCTTTCATCCAGGCCAATCACAGAATCAGATTGGTCTAACACATGGGTATCTTGCACGAGACACAAAATCAGCCCTACACTGTCTCAGACAAAATACTGGCTCCTACATAAGGCCTTCTGGACCCCGGCGCGATTATTTGCACACAACCTCACCCCAGATGCCTTTTGCTGGAATTGCAAACACGTGGAGGGTGACTTGTCACACATTATCATAGAATGCGACTGCGTGGCACAATTCTGGGGGAAGATATTCAAATTGATCTCAAAACTATTCCACATTTCACCAGTAAAAGAGCTCCCTTACCTACTTTTCGGGTTCACCCAGGACCCATCCCTTGATGTAGACGATAAGGCATTACTTGACCTCCTCCTCTTGGCGGCGGTTAAGACAGTCCTTAGCAACTGGAAAGATACCAGCAAGGCCAACTACGCAGGGTGGCTGAATTGGATAATCAGCTTACGTGGAGCAGACAATATTGCACTCCTTCAGACACCGTGGCGCCCTCCCACGAGAAAACTATGGTTGACTCTTGATAACTACTTCACGTCACATAAGCCACCTTAGAATGGTCCACACACCGTCCACGACTCACCAACATATGTTCGCCGACTCCCTTCATTGCACTATTAATTATCGTAGAATATTCTCCTTAATGAATGAGTAAAATGCTGTTGAAATACAATGTCTGTTACTAAATTGTTATTGAGTATAAGATATGTGCTCTGCTGTTCTAGGCAAGATACCAGCCATGTACTTTTGTACTGACATTTACTATGAAATATTGTAGCGTACAGTAATTTTGAATCGTGAAATTATGACTCATATTACGCTAATGGATTTACTTTTTATATGTCTATGCTGAAACAACCAATAAAAACTTTTGAAATAAAAAAAAAAAGATGCATCGGTCTTCTCCACGCAGTGAAGACAATGTGTCAGTTCTGAAGACGGTTGCCCGAGTCAAGAAGTGTTGAGCGATGCATGGATTCTGCCACGCAGTTAAGGGATTCATTGATTTCCCCAAGCTTCAGCGGCAGCGATAAGCTGTTCGGTCCATCGATCTCTGGCGGCAAAGCGCTGGTTCTGATGCGATGTGACAATTTTACTTCCGCAACTGGGTCGATGCACAGGTTCAGACAGGAGAAGCATCAAATCTGTGTTGCCAGTATCTGGGTCACTTCCAGTGTGCCAGGCACAGGAGCAGGGGTAGAGACTTTGATATACCTGAGTCTCAAGCAACAGGAGGAAACAAGCTGTTGGAGATAACTAGAAGGGAAGGCGGAGCCCTGCTCTCTTTCAGCAGAGTCAGAGAGCAGCAGGCAGCTGGGCAACAAAAGACAAAAGCAGGCCTTCCAAGTCTGCAGTCCAAAGATGAGTCGTTTAAGCAGCACAGCAGTTCTTATGACAGAGGTTCAGATCAAGATCCAGAAGTGTCTGATTTAAAGGGGTGAGAGACCAGGTACTTATATCCAAAAGTGCATTTGATGTGGAGGGTGACTTCAAAGCATCTCTCTGAAGTGCATACATATCCCTCTCAACCCAGTCCAGTCTACCAGAATATCTGTGGGGGGTAATCATTCCTTTGTATGTGGACCGGACACAGCCTGTTCAAGTGAAGTGTTAGCCCTTCCCTTCCATCCTGCCCAGGAAAGGCCATCAGAATGCAGATGTATGTAGATGGGTACTCGGACACACCTATCCCTCCTGTGTCACAGCTGTTTAGAGGAAATGCACAAAGTGTAGCTGTTACCCACCCCAGATGTGTATTGGAGACAGGCTGTCAGACACTCAAAGCAGTAAGTGCAGAGAAATATCCACTTTATAAAAGTGGCATTTTTAAAACAGTAATGTTAACTTCAACTTCACCAGTAATGAGGATTTATCATTACCATTTCAAATATTATTAAACATGGAAAAGCTACTCCTCTTTGATTAGGAATTATGGCTTAAAAGTGTATTTAGGAATTCCCATTGCCAGCGTATTTGAAGAGTAGGCCTCACAGTAGTGAAAAAATGGATGGGTCACAAATGTGGTAGATGTCCTGTGCATCACATTGCAAGTGCATTATAGCCTATGGCACTTGCAATGCGCCAGACGGCATATCCGTCATATTTTGAGAGTACCCCATTCTTCAAACTCTTAAGTGCGGATCAGAGTCTTCAGCTCCGTGTGTAGGAAATCCTAGAATGGAAAGTACTCTTTTTTCCTCATCATGAATTGACAAAGCAGCAACTAAGGTACATTTTTGTAGTTCGATCTTCCTGTTAAGATACTGAGCTGTATAACAATCATACTTTTCTACCTAAAATATCGAGAAAAACACAGTATAATTCAGTGATGTACCTGCAACTCTATATATAGCGACTCTTCCAATAAACATTCCATATGTTACAAAGAAAGGGAATCAAATCCTGCTCATGTAAGGTAAGTGATAAGGATGAGAATGAAAACATACACCCTTGCTCGCCTCTTCCCACCTTTCTCCACTTTCTCTCACAAACCAAACAAGTCAGTTGTACATGACCTAAACACATTTCAACCGAAGGCTCGTAGAAACAATACATATCCCATGGCCCACTGCACACCACACAGACCCTCTGGCGCTTCAAACTAGAATTCATGCACATGGAGATCAACTGGGTATGAATAGATTCTTTGGATTTACTGACCATTTTATGGGAAGTAAATATAAAAGACCAATACTTATTTCCATAGTCTGAAGTACAGTACCTGTATACAATCCACGACTATGTAATATTAATGGCAGTGCAAGGTTCGCACTTAGATACACAGCGAAAATTGTTAATCAGATGATCACGGTCCATAATGAGTCACTTCCCTGCAACCTACTCACAGCTGCAGCATTCGAAATCAGATGCGACTTTGGAAAGCAGCCTCCTCTGCAAATGATGTACTAGCAACATATGAATCATGGTGACAATCATGTGTCATTCCTGTCACACTTTTCGTTTGCTATAGTGTTCCCAATCAAATTAAAATAAGGGTTCGCTGAGTTACTGTGCTGTATACAAGTGTAATTATCTCACGCCAAACAGTCGCCTGTGCCGTCTCTGCCACGTAAAAGCACACATGCATTCACAATGTGTTTATTAGGCTCACAGATGTGAATTGAAAGGCGCTAAGAAAGGTGCTTTCGACTTACCTCTGAAGTAGATAGTGCTGTGTCTCATCGGGATTCGTGCTTCCAAGCTTGTCAGCAGCAGATGTGATGAACAGACCTGTCACATCACATTCCGTGGGATGTTGATACCCTTGTCCTTTCCTATTAAACTGATGCTGAGATGAATCATGACGTCCTTCACTGCTTGCCTCTTTCCATACTAATTCATACCAAACTCTGCCAACAAGCCCTTTGTGCAATACAAAATAGTGAAAAGGCAACGTGGCCAGTGCATAATGAATCCAAACGAGTTCTGCATAGCGCAGCAATTACAGTGAGTTCTGGCAGTGTTCCTTAACTGCCAAAGTATTTATAGTAGTGTGTGCCTGTGAGGGTCTTGAGTATTTATTTTACAATTCGCAAAGCGATTCAACGATGACCAGTGTCTGTTTTATTTCAGTTGCCATCTGTTATGTCAATGTCTCCTGTCCTATCACTGTTCTCTGCCAGTGAGCCCACAAGTCCCCATCCTTATGTTCTTGTTCACGTTCACTTGTCCTAGTCTTTTAATAGTTATCTTTCCAATGCACACGATATGGCGTAGGTCTGTCCTGCTTAGTGTTCTGGTGTATATCGGTCAATTTCGTCGCTGTTTGTCTATCTGTCCCAAAAATTGTGTATTATCTATGATATTGTCAGTGTATTCCTGTAGCAGTGTCTATGATGGTATATGCGTTTCCCCGACCAATTGTACTTGTATTCATGAATCAATGCATTTAGCTCCATCCGAGGGATTTATCTCCATGGCAGCGGTACTAAGTTTTTGGCTTTTATTTATTTTTATATATTGTTGCTATCCCTCCTTTCGTGACACTGATTTCAGTTTGCTGGTCTTCCAGTGTCAATATTATTCCTATGACTATGTGCAGGTCTCATTTTCAACGTGGAAGTGTCCCTACTTCTGGTGTCATTGACTTTCTGATCAAAAATTGTCCGTTCTTTTTTCTAGTTTTGGAATATACTAATTCCCTGTGTGTCAGTATATTCACTCACTTGCTATACCTGTTTCAATATGCCAGCGACTTGTAACTCATTTCCTATTGTAGGTGTATCCCTTACCCGGTCAACGATCTCTATGTCCTGCTGTCAGTGGGACATTTAAATGGATTTGAGCATATTTCCTATTATGGTGTTTATGCCTGATTCATACTCTGTGTGCCGCTACCCCATGTTGGTGTATTCAGTTTTCCTATGTAAGTGGGCTTCCTGGCACAGAGTGACAGCTCCTTTGTCAGTGTCAAAGTGTGTTGCTAGTGTGGGTGGACAAATTGCATCCCACCTCCAGTGTTTTCTCAGGGCCAGTGTCTGTGTTTGCTATCCTGCCTAGGTCTCTGCAACTCAGTTATCAGGATGTCCATCTTTTTTTCATGACAGAGAACTGGTGATATCCCAGTATATCTGCTCTTCTGTCAATGAGTACGTGTGTCCCCAACTGCAATGTCAGCTTATTTGGTGACATAGAGTATTTATTTTTCCTTAGATAGATTATTGGCCTCATTTAAAGTCTTGCAGTCTCATTGGCCCACCAGGTTGGAAGTGGCCCTGGCCTGCCTTCCGTAGTGAAGGATTGCCTGCCAGATTTAGAAATCTCGGCCTGTGTGGTGGTGATTTTTGAGCATTCAGTGGATCCGCCCTTGCAGCAGGTTCACTGAAGGCATTCACCTAGCTGCCAAGGTTTCAGATTGCTTATGTGTGACATGTTCATAATTTCAGTATAAATATGAGCGACATTTAACGACTATGAGCGACGTTTTCACATGAGCGACGTTTTCACGCGAGCATAATCAAGCAATGGAGACGTAAAAACGGCCTCAGCACTCGCCCCTCCCAATCATACACTCCTCTGTGTCAGACCTTGAAAGGCTTCAATTTTCCCATGCACCAGACTTGCAATGTGCATATTCGATTCTAGTGCTTTCAATCGCATATGGGACATTGGAGGAGTAGAATACAAAAGTCACTATCCACCACTGCACCAACTAGGACAACATTTAGTGATTGCATTAATCAATCGTCAATTTCATGAGATTAATGTAAAAGAATGCTTTTGAAATCCAATTTGCTTAACTTGCCAGGTCAGCGCTTCACCACATTAGCTGTGCGTTCTTTGGCCAGGCAGGGAAGTAGGGTCATGGACTGCAGAATCATACAGGAATTGAAAGGTGTGTCTGAGCCAAGGTAGTACTGGCCTATAGGTAAATTAGGCAGTGCCTGAAGGCCTGGTTTGCCAGTTTAGTGTGTGCACTGTTTTTTTGTCTGTTTATGGCCTTGTTGTGTGGTCTGCTGTGCTGTTTTTCACTATTGATTGCGTTGTTATTAAAACAAACACAGCGTGGTTCCGACCAGATTTGATTTGGGGAGTCTGTCCAAACGATTAGGATGTTTCTGAACACTGTTCGGTTGGACTCCCATTGATTTCAATAAGAGCCTGTGTCCCGACCAACAACATAGACTCCCATTGAAAAAAGGGAATGTTTCTGAAAACCTTGCACCCTGTGGTGGGCACCCCTTGGTATCTGCCACACCATGCATGGTTGGAAAGATGGGACGCATGGGTACCCCCACAGGCCCGAATTGGAGGTTTTCAAGTGAAAGTGGTCCTGCTAAGGGCCCCCAAAGTCGGATTCCGACAGCAGGTCCATGTAAGCCAAAGAGATTCGGAAAGGCTGCCCAAATCCGACATCATAATGCATTGGTCAGAAACGCAGTCCAATGACCTGTACAATTCAGCTCCAACCGACTCAGTTTCTCCGAATGCCGATCGGAACCGAGTTGAAACGACCAAATGGTTTCCGACTATCGTAATCGGTCGGCTGGATGCGTTTCCAAATCGGTCCGAAACGCAGATTCCGAATTGGATTCTGGCAAACTAAATGCTGTTCGGAGCCTTTCCGACCGACATCTTAATAAGCCCCTAAGTCTTTTACTCCTTGCAAAACACTTGTATGACCTGTCTGAAACCTGGCACAATTTGCAAGTATGGGTCTGGTCACTTAATGGGGTACTTTTATCTTGGTGCCTGGGCCTAATTTCTATCTTAGTCTGAGTCTAGTCTGAGCGGACGGAGAGTCACTGGCAGTGTGAGCACTCCTTGCTTAGAAGTGTTAATTATCCCGTTTCTGGAGGCCAAGACACTCAGTAATAGAGTAATGACACTCACAGGCCTATGTGAGCCCCCTCAAAAACACCCGTCCACAGCAGCACAACCTCTTGAATAGCTGAAGAAACAAGACACCACTACACCCCTGACAGGAGCTGATCTACAGTAGCAAGGGGTTATAGTTAAACAGATAGGCATTTTCATAACAAATAATAATATCTACAAACTACAGGGGTATAATCAAATTAGCAGACATGCTGCTGGTGGCTCTGTGAGTGGAGACCAGGAGGGGGCAGACTTACCCAGCTCGTCCTGCTCTTTATTTTGATGGTTTTCTCAGCAGCTATTGTCTCCACTTTACTTGTTTTTAAAGCTAGAGTCTGCATTGTGCAGTTAGATGACAGTCCCATTGGTCCTGCAGAGAGCTATAAAGCTGCAAAGAGAAGCAGCCACAACTTTGCCTGTACCTACCACTCCTGTCACAGGCTGCAGCACTTTCCCTCGGCCAGCCTGGGCTCAGGCTCGGATATAATTATTCGCTGGTGGCCATAGATAATTTAGTGTGAAATGAAAATTCCCTTGGAACCAATGTCACGAACAACCACTGTTAATCTTTTCCATTTAACATCACATCCACACCAGTGCCAAAATAGGAGATCCCCACAGTTATAAGTACAAACACATCGCAATTGAAACTCCCAATTATAAGAAAATATTCAAATTTATTTCTTAATCAATATAAAAAATGTTAAAAACACGACGATAAAAATAAATCACATTATCAATCCCAACGCAGTTGTAAAATTATTAAAAAACATTACAGAAAGAGACATTATTAGGTGATTCATTTCGAAAACATCCCAGAACATTAATTCGTTAGAATATATTGGCAACGTCAGGCTACTATCAGTGAATCCCATCACAATAGTCCCTCGAATTTAATCAAAACAATAGCGTTGACGCGTTTCGGTGTGCTGCCTGGTGTGCACCAACTTTTTCAAGACAAGGATAGTTGATTGTCTCTTTTCTCTCTCACAACATTAAAAATTCATTTATATCCAAATAAGAAACACAAAAATACATATCAATGTGTTATCCTCACAATGCATCATTTAACATTTTCTTAAAATTTACAGAGATTTCAACTTTGTGTCATATGCTTTTTTTCCTAAACATTTAATGAAAACCCCTTAATAAAAACCCACTATTACAATTTCTTCAACAAAACACAATAATATACAGTGATTCATCCTATTTGGCACTAAACTTCACCCATATCTAATTAACTACTCAGTCCACTGTCAACTAACAACTAAACTGGCAGTCACAAGTGCAGTTATATTTCAGGCACTAGGGTCATGACTTGAATGACGCAGCAGGTGCAGTGGGTCGGGGTCAAAAAGTTGTCAGAACTCCTCTAAACACAACATTGCTATAACATCAACTCATTCTATTATTTCACGCTTGCATTTCATTTTTCAACATTTTTGCTCTCATTTACCCTTACTATACCACTACTAACAGCATAATATATTGCCCTTTTGTACATACACAAGTCACAACACTTTAACAGACTTTCTGTAACTTATATTGTACAACTACTCAACAAGCTACAACTTATGACAAAAAGCAGCATATTATTAATCACATAGGCAAAACCTATGCATTTACCAATGCTTGTCCTGTCTTCTTTTCTGCTTTGTATGCTGCACCGCTATGTGGCATGTTTGATGTTCCTTTTGCTGAGCATATTTTTTGAGTCGGACTGTTGAGAATTTTTTCCACACTTTGGTATGTAGGCGCAGTGCTTGAAACTAAGGACCTTTGCTGTGGTGATTGCACTAGGAGGAGGATGTTTGCGAAGTTATATTAGTGTTGTGGAATGGTGTGATGCAAAAAAACATTACATGGCTAAGGAAGTGTTTAGCAATTTGATGAGGTTGTTCCCACAATGCTGTACATTTGAAGTGTGAGCTGTTAGGATATCCTTACAATAAAGAGAGAATAAGATCTGGCTTTGGATCCTTTTATGGTGCGACACCTGTTTCAGAGGCTTCCACAATGCACTATTCTGGCCAAAGTATCTTATGACCATAAACCCACCAAACTTCAGGATGCTGTCATTAGAGGTGCAGCTAGTGATCATCTGGAGAGAAGGGCAGAGGGAATGTCCTTTAGAACATTCAGACAAATCAGCTTAGAACATTACTTTAATGAACATTAAATCAGTTGCACTCTACTATACTAATTTAAAAATCGACCGTGATAAGCTTTCCAAAGTGGGACACAATGCTATTCTGCTAATGTACAGAATACGAAATAGATTTTGCCAGTGTTTCATAAACCAACTTTTTGTGCATGAAACCCAGCGCTCTTGTCCTCACTGACTTCCATACCAGTCGCGAAATGCCAAATAACTATATTAATAATAACAGTAATAATTATTATACTTTTCCAAATTAATAATAAAAATGGTACTCCAATTACTATTTCTAATAATGGGAAAAATAATATTGATAGTAAAATAACAATTATCATTTAATATTATTATTATTATTGTCATTATCATTATTTATATTTTTAGAAATGTGGTTGCTAGCTGAGAGAGGAGGAAGCCCCACTCAGGCAACAACCGCAGTCCTTTGTCCAAGTAAATCACAAAAGTCACTAAATTAACCTGTGCTTAACACTCTGGTAGCTCGGCACAGCAGCAGTCAAGCTTATCTTAGAGGCAATGTGTAAAATATTTATGAAGCACATAAACAGAAGTAAAGTGAAAACAAAACACAAGCACAATCCCAATCCAAAAACCGATTTAGAAAGAAAGGGATATTTTTAATTATTAACGTAACACCAAAACTAACAAAATCAGTAGAAACAGAGATATTGATTTTTAAAGTTTTTATTGGCAATAGCACCCAGAAGCAGAAAATGTAACTCATGGTTATCTAGTGGCGGTATACACCTGTTACAACGCATTTGTTACAACGCACTACCGTTACAACGCGACTTTTACAACGCATACCATTACAACGCATTGCGCTGGGGGGCGCTCTAGGATAGGGAATAAGTATAATTTACTATCCAACACCTTCCCTAGGGTCCACTGGGACTGGAGTTAGAATAGTAAATTATACTTACCACTATCCAGCACCTCAAAGCGCTATGCGTTGTAATTGTATGCGTTGTAATGGTTGCGTTGTAACGGTAGGTAGTTGTAATAGTATGCGGAGTAACATGGTACATCCTCAAGTGGCACTAGACCGGAGAAAAGTCACAAGTTGAGGCTGACCCCGATGGATCATGAGTCGGGTGCAGGGACAAGGTCAATCCAGCTAAAGAGTTATCTTCTTGGGTCCAGTTTCGAGAGTACTGTTTTAGTTGTATATTTGAGAAGGCTGCAAGGAGGAGGCTTTTTATTACGAAGATGAGGGCGTGCATCACAGACTGTCATTGCAGTAGCAATAAAAGCCAGTCTTCGTTGGAGCTTCACATTGGTTGTTTGTAGCGGATGGTTGCTGTCGCCATTGCGGGAGCCTGAAGATTAGTCAAGTATGGTTTTTAAGAATAAACACCCAACTTACAGATTTCATCCTTCGGAAATCCTGATTGCTCTTGATAAGGTCAATGGACCTTTGCACCATTTTTTAATTGGGCCAGGAACAGCAACATAACTGTGCATTTATCATCAATATTCTGATTATTAATGTATAGTCCATGATGAGATTTTGATGAAGTTTCAACACCTTTCTTCATATTAAAGGATTAGTATTATTTTTGTCATCTTTATTCAAATGAGTTGGTTTACAGAAATATAAAAAAAGATTAATAAGTGACAGCATAAATCAAATACAAAGTGTTCCATAGAGGAGATAGTCACTAAGCTAACAACGAAGCCTAACCTATCTTAATTAGAACCCATAAGAGTTCTTTGGAAAAGAGCAAGATTTAGAGTCAAGAAGAACTACTCATGAAGCGTGGTCCCTACAGCTGCAGTAGCAACCGTCAATAATAAAATGATCTTTGCTGTAGCATTGATCAGGAAAAGAGTCCGTATATACAGAAAGAATAAAGTCACCTTTAGGAGTAGCTATTAGCAACAAAGTAAAGGATCAACTCTCCAGGAGAAGAGTCACAAGACAAGTAGATAGATCTGAGTCTGTCAGTCCCGGAGGGTGCGGATGTTGTCTGTTGTGGCAAGGAGCGCAATCTCAATTCTGTGGTTGCTTCTGAAGCCCGATTGGGAGAGGTCCAGGATGTTGTTCATTTCTATGAACTCAGCTAGTTAGGCATTGATGGCTTTCTCAATGACTTCGTCTGGGAAGGGGAGCAGAGAGATGGGTCTGTAGTTCTTGAGATCCATCAGGTCGGCAGTGGGTTTCTTCAGTAGGGAGTTGATCTCTGCGTGGTTTAAGTCTTCCTGTAGGGTTGAAGACTCAATGGAGCAGTTGATGGCGCAGCAGAGTTTGGGTGCTTTGGAGGTGCTGGCTCTGTTGAAGATGTGGTGAAGGCAGATTCAAACAGGACAAAACTGCAACAAGGCTCAGTGGGGCAGATGTACGACCATTTTTTGCTGTCGCAAATGAGAATTTTGTGACTGCAAAAAATGTCCGTCCAATGTACTAACCCTATTTTATGAGTCGCTAACCAATTAGCGACTCACAAAATATGGTTAGCGACTTGCTATTAGGAAGGGGCGTGCCAAGGGCATCCATAACCTTTGTATGATTTTTTTGCAGTTTACCACCCTTCTCAGAAAGGTGGTTAGCCACTCGCAAAAGGGGACCCCATCCCTTTTGTGAATGGGTGCGCAAATATTTTTTACGGACCACTGCCTGCTCCAAAAAATGAAACTGCGAAACTTCTTTTCTTTTTTTTTTTAAATGCAACCTGTTTTCCTTGAAGGAAAATGGGCTGCATTTAACCGCATCGCTGCGGCGGTTATTTTTCCCCTACGCGGCTTTTTTCTAAAAGCCGCGTAAGATGACGAGCTCAGCTCGTCATCCGCACACGCCCCCCGTGGCTGATGACGAGCTGAGCTCGTCATCAGCATCGAAGGGGTTAAAAACAAGCATTTACAATGCAATGGTTTCGCCTTCAGAAAAGTTAGAGCTATTGGCATTGTAAATGACAAACTTTTTATTTATGTGTTGGTTTTGAAAACAGATAAATAAATGGCATTGTCATTTACAATGCCAATAGCTTCATGGAGCAGCGCTGCCAAGGGACTCTGCGTGTGCCGCGTAGTTGTTTGCCTCTGTAGTGAGACTACTACGCATGCTCAAAGCTTTGCTCGACAAATAACATGCACAAAAGGTTTGGGCAACGTTTTGGGAACCCTTATCCTCATCACTAAACTAATGTCTGCATAGTTTCACCCAGGCACTAACCTGGGGAGCTATCCAGTGTAAGACATAAGATGAGCTATGCAGAGTGAGTACCACCAAGGGGCATGGGCAGGACAGCTGCACCTCCGGTACGAGTCTGTGGGCTAGCCGGGATTGTTAATGCGCATGCTGTGGCGATCTGCAAGCAACATATAGGTCATGGGCTTCAATCCCTTTAAAGTAGTCAATGCTATGAACCTTTTGTAGAGATATGTGTATATGTTGATAGTATATCCTACTCCCACTAGGATATCTCAGTTGGTTTAATCATCTGCTGGAAAGATCAATTCTGCAGGAGCACGTTATAGTCCCAATGAAAAAGCACAGGTGGCTAATGCACATGCAAGCATGACGTGGGTGTGACCTGTATATGTCTGAATTAGGGAAAGTTTAATGTGTGCCTTTTCACAAACCCGCTGAGCGGCTCATCTCCAGTCCGGCATATGGTCAGTGAGTCGGTCGGTCAGGTGACGTTCCTTATTCTGCCGCAATCCGACCAGCCAATAATATGCCAGAAATTTAGCCACAGGCCAAGCCCGCCGCTGCAGCTCCTGTACTTCCGCTGTTGATAAACAAAACATCGCAGTTATGCAATAGCAAGGCCTGTTGAGTTTAGTGCTAAGAAACCGCAAGATTGCCGCATCGTGGGCTACGTTTTAATGGCACTCGTAAAACCCCTTAAACTTCCTTTAGTTTCCATTACGCCCAAACTCAATGTAAGCATTTTGGTGAAAGTGATTACTCCGGAGGTGTCCAAAGTAGGTCTAAAAGGACCATACCCAGGACATATGTTCAGAAGATCCACATAGCATATTTTACGTACAATGATATAAAAGAGAATTCAGTTATGTGGCAGTAGCTGGCATGGGGCCTGCCTGCTAAAACCTACATTGGACACCCTTGGTCCACTCTCTAGCCATTTGCCTAGCTCACCTCTCGACCTTCACACAACAAACAGGCTGCTGAAGACCAACCTCGAAACGGAGGCTCTGGTATATAATCACCTTTAAAGACACTTCATAAGGGTACTCTTTAATTAACTCTGAACATGTTGGTGCGTTCGAAGGCTCCGCTAATGGAGGTGCTGACATGTTGGGCGGGGCGTACTTACGATGTCGGGGCCATTAAGTAAAAGCTAATTGGACCCCCACTAAATCTCTCCGAATCTATCAGCGTGTACATCGACCTTAGTACACGAAAATGTTAGTATGTAAATGGACAACGGTCTTCGAGCGAACAAGAACTAAGCTAAAGAAATGCGGGCGCATATATGACGCTATATGTGCATATATAGAAGCGTGTATGTACATGTCTATATTCGCTCATTGGAGTGTGCCCGGATCGGTGAACACACAAGAATGAGTGTGTGCGCCTATACCGAGCAGTATCACGTCTTGATGCACACACAGCAGCCTGCAAGTGCACACAGGCACACCTAGGAACAAATGTGTATGGTCATATACCGGCCCATGTACTATATATGATGTAAAGTCACATTTCTACCCAAGTCTGCATGTGTTTATATTTGGACCATGCATATTAATCTGCATCTCTATATCTCAACATGCAAGGATCAACCAGTGTCTGTCGCGATAATCACTGTCAGCCCGCACCGCGCTGCAGAAGCCCTGACATGACAGTGATTGAGTCGCGAGGTCTGAGAGCGCTCGACCTGGTTACACGGACGGGCGTATCGGCTCCGCATCTTATCATGTCAGACACCTGAGGAATGACAAGCAGGCAGACAGACCACCCCTCAGCGGGAGGGGCTGCAGCGCTCAGGCGGGGGCTGCAGTAAATGGGGAGCGGGCGGGGGTGGTGTAATTAATTAATTAATTATGTGCTTATATAGCGCTGGAATCACTCCCGAAGGGGTACCTCCGCGCTTCGACCGCTGCGAAACCCTTCCTGGCTTCCCTGAGAGATGGTCCCTTAATGGGTACCTCCAGGGTGAGACCAGGCATCCCCGGCGGTCTGGTGGGGCCGTTAGTGAAGATGAGGCAAGCTAGTGCCCAGAGTTGCCGAGTGTGATCGCTGATCAGAGTGGGCACCGAGGCGAGAGAATTATCGAGTCCGCTGACCCTGGTCCAGAAACCTGCCGCGTCGGGAATCGAACCCTGGTCCCGGGCCGTCCTCTGCTCTCGGGTCTGCCGCCTCTAACCAGTGAGCCACACTACTTAATGAGGGCACCCTGGACTCGCAGTAAAGGTCGGGGGGAGACGTGTCCCTGAGGCTGGGGTGAGATATTCACACCCCGATGTTACTGTAATCGGGGGAGTGAGGCAGACATCTGGGGTAAAGGGGGACGCAGTAGATGGCTGGATGGAGTGCCTGTCCATAGAGTGGCTGTAAAGACTGGGGGGTGTCGGGGGGCGTGCAGTGAGGATGCCCCCCCCAGATATACACCGAAGGCTGCAGCTGAAAAATCTCACACCCTGGGGTGGCAGTGATTGGGGTGAGAGGGTGGCGGACAGTAGTGATGGCTCCATGGGGTCGCAGTGACCGGCGGGGCTGTAATGACTGGAATCCGGGGTGACAGCTAATGTTGTGTGTGGGGGGGGGGGTGATTCGTCTATAAGGGTGCCCCCTGTGGGTGACAGCTGAGCCTGAAATGCTGCCATTCTGGGGTGACAGTAAGGGTGAAATGGGCACCCTTGGCGACACCAGTGGGTGGGTGGGGGGAGGGGGTAGGTGGGGTGAAGGAGATGGATCGACACTCGTCCCTACACATAGCGGCCCCAGAGGGAGACATAAAGTCTTTGGCCACTAATTCTGGTGTGGATGGGAGAGAGGGGTTGCTGCAATTTGTCCTGGTCCCTCACACTAAAACAGCGCCCTCCCCTCCTCTTTCTAGCGCGTTCTCCGTCCCCTTAAGGTGCCCGTCTGCCCCGCCCCCTTCTAGCGCCTTCTCCGTTCCCGCCTGCTTCTAGCGCCTGCTTGTTCCTCCTCGTAGCGCCCGGTCCTGGCCACGGACTTACCTGCCCCGAGCAGCAGCAGGAGGCGGCTCATGGTGCACGGAGCCGGCAGCGGAGCCCAGCGCAGCCCGGTGAGTGCAGAGCCGGCGGTCTGCAAAGCCCGGAGAGGAGCGGGGCCCGGGAGAGCGGAGGAGATGGAAACCCCGGGCCTGGAGCGGAGGAAGGAAGCCCGCGTTAAGGGAAATCCCGGAACAGGAGCAGGTGAGACTCTCCGGAGCAGAGACCTCAGATTCGGACAGAATCCGGACACACGGAAGTCCGGAGAAATAAGAAAGCAACCCAGGAACAGACAGTCGCCGTAGACAGGAAAGGCCTGATTGTAGAGTTCGGTGTAGGGACAGAGCAGGGCTCACTCCTACGCAATTAAATGTCACCGATTTTGGAAAGATGGAATACTGAACTGTCTCTGCCGGGATTTATATTGGTGAAATACAGATCACAAATGTCAGTGGCGAGTGTTTAACTCGTTGAGCCATTTCTACGTTCAATTCAATTCAATTTAAATTCGTTTTCTACGTTTATAACCCCATGAACAAGTACTATTGGGGGCTGGGATAAGGTAGCTTCCAGATGTGGGCAAATACCCCCTGCCACTGCACTCATGTGGCTTAATATTAGGGGCAAAGCCCAACGTGAAAGAGAGAAACCGAAAACAGTACAGACCAGTAACACGCTTTCTAATCACTGCAGTAAAGGAAAGTGCAAGGTACATAACTCATAACCCAGGAACCACGGAGGAGCCCGCAGGAAAAACAAGTCAGGTCGTGGGCCGGCAGCCAATCACAGCGCGGCCCGGGGAATGACGTCACGGGGGTGTCCCGGGCCGGCAGCCAATCACAGCGCGGCCCGGGACACACGGCATCAAGGGGCGGGACTTAAAAAAGAGTCAGAAACGCCCACGATTCGCGTTCTGACCGGGAGAAAGTGATTGACACTGATTTCTTCCAATGGCTAGCCTCCATTTATGGAGCTAGCCAATGGAAGACAGAGGCGGGACCAAAGCCCCATATGTAGAGACATAAAATTTCACCCTGGGCGGAGCACCTGCTTAGCAGGTGCTACGGCCAGGGCGAAACCTAAAAAGTCCTGCTTTATTTAAAAAGCAGTCACAGACATGGTGGTCTTGTAGCAGTGGGCCTCAGCAAGGCCTACCAGTGCTAGGGGTTCTCCCTTCTCTGCACAGAGTCCTCAGACCATAGAATAGAAGTTGGCACAGAAACTGGAATAGAAAATACAAGATTTATTAAACCTCATGAGGTGGAACTGCATTTACACAACACCCTTCGGTAGTGTATGAAGTAGCACCCTGAATGGAAGGAGCGTGGTCCTTTTATACCCACACAGGGGCTCAAATGAAGGAGGTACAAGTACAAAATGCTGGTTTTAGGTACATATATGGTCATACAGAAAATGTACAGTCAACCAGTGGGAGGAGTTAACAGTTTCTAATTCTGGTGAACACATCCTGTCAGTTACAGACTAGGGACAGCTGCAAGCTCAACTCAGTATGTGCGAGGCAGATGAAGCTGAATATAACCTGTCTCTAGGCAGAATATATGAGCAGTTATCAGAAAGGTAGGACAGAGCACATGGTGAACACGAGGTAGCACATGGCAAACAAGATGGCTGCAAGAAATACTAAATGGATTCCACAGAATGGGCAAGATAACCTCTGAATAGAGGATGGCTTCTACTAACGCTAACCCGATCGCTGCCAATTTACAACAGTCTGCTGACATCAGCTGGCCACCATCCATGTCAGTGCAGGCCATTCCCAATGGGGTCGCAAATTGTGACAGCCTCATTAATATGGCATGCAATTTACGACCCCATTGGGAATCGCAAACAGTGTCTGAGACACGGTTGTACATTAAATTTGCAATTTATCCCAATTTGCCAGTCGCAAAATTCTGTGGTTGTATATCTAGCCCTGTAAGCCTAACAGAGCTGTTTTAAGGTATGGGCAGAATGGACAATTTCCCAAGGCCCACACTTTTGGGAAAGCCGATTTGCTCTCCAGTAGACCTTTGTCTATTCTATTTCTGATTCTGTTTGTCTACCCAGTGTCCTGGGCAAGGCATATTTCAACTGTTTCTTTTGTGACCTTGTATCATTTAGAATTTGTGGCAACGTGCAGGTAAGGAATAGTAGAAAATAGGCAGTAATAATTCAAATGTATTCCATAGAGGGTCCCCAAAACCTATGTTGCCCGGACCCCCAAATCCTTAAGATAATACTGGTAAGCCAAAAACAGAAAGCATGGCCAGAGACACTTATCCTTCGCTATTAGGCTTGCTACATATTTCTTCGGTTTGCGGACAAAAAATATTAATACTTAATTTCTTTGCAGAACAGAATGTATTGGCAGTTTTTACATATCAGATGAATGAAATTATTGAAGCCCTGTGGGCCATCTTTTTCTGTATACAAGTTACATACAACTCTACTTCCCGTTGCCGGCTTAAAAAAACTCCAACGGATGTTGCTCTTGGTTAAGCAGCACAGGGGCAAAAATGATGAGTTATAGAGGGCCTTCATCAGGACAGAGGCACTCGACAATCAAATCCCGACCTATCTCAAAATGTCATTAATTGTTGAAAAACACGTTCTAATGGTCTTAATTGGGAAATACCGAAGCACCTATCTGGACTTTTCTCAATCACGCCATCTCCAAACCAGTGCAAGCGTCAACACCATGTTCTGACTGATGGGACCTTCCAACAATATTAACAAGATATTTAATGCCATACCGAGACAAACAACTGTGGCATATGGACTGATTGGCTCCAGATTGGAATGCAGCTGCACCCTTTACTTATTGCTCATCAGGACTCTCCTTGATGGAGTGCGGACCCTTCAAAGTTAAGCTGTCCACTTCATCATGGGCTGGCACAACTCAAAGCACATCACTGCCCTACTGAAGGCGTTACACTTACTCCCAATCAAGGGGAGAATCCTGTCCGCGTGTCCTGATTTATCCACACTGTGATCAAGTGCTCTGTAACTGTTTGCTGTGTAATTCTGAAGACTGACAAAGTAAACTGCTGGCACCACAGACCGATGTTCAAACTACTGTTTCAAAGCTTGAACTCAAAACAGATGCTGTTCCTGCACCTCCGAAATTAAATATGTGTAATTTTGTAATGTAAACAAACTGTACAGTATGCTTTCCCATTTAAAAGTTCCATATCATCGCCCTTCGCATCACATTCTGGTTTCTGCAATTTGATTTCGACTGGTCATTCACACCACTAACTTATTTCTTAGATGTGCTACATGCAATACATTTATTTGTAAACGAGATTTCGTGGTCCTTGTATTGAGGTTTGTGCTTCATTATATACCTATAATAATGGATGAAAACTCGTTGAAGTAATAAACTCTGAACAAGTCATTCTGTTGTGTATATGTGAAACAGATGTGGAGCCATTAACCATCCACATGAAAAGCATTGTCAACCGATTAGCTTTCAATAACTTGGTAAGAGTCGTGGGTTCAGACAGTTCCTTGCAGTCTTGAGACAGAGGACTTGAGACATTGCTATCATTCGCGCTCAGTGCCCTTTATTCTATCACCACAAACACAATGAAACCACTTGGAGCAAGTCTTGTTAACAGAGTCCGATATCAGACAGGATTCCTGAAAATTGACTTTGCCAAATAGTGCCAGTGTAAACTATTAGAAATCTCCAGGACTCCATGGGACAAAAACCACACCTATCCGACTAGATTACTGAGACAAACTGGCCTAATTTGAAATGTCACTGGTACAGCTAACAGAGATGCACATGCTTCTCTTACGTGTTGTTTGTTGGTTGGAGATTTGTAGCCAGAATTTGCAAGTAGTAGCAAGTGCACAGGATTGAGACAGTTGCGGCTCTCGATCTAGGATGTTGAACCTTTGACTCAAAGAAAGCAATGCTTCTGGTGGGAAGCAGTTGTAGAGGTTGCATTTCCTGAGTCCTGCAGATGTTGAGGCAACATCAACGCCAGATAGATGCAAGTAAATCTGTCCTTTGTCTGAACATATTAAACTTTTGTTTCAAAGTTGTTGAGATGCCCAACATGGCTACAGAAAACAAAAAAAGTGATGGGTGGATTGCATGCATTGCATTAATCTCAGCAACTGGTAATTACTCTTGGCCGCAATCTAGTTCATCATGTTTTTTGCCCACCATGCCACCTCAGACAGGTACTATCCAAATGCCAATCGGCCTTGGCCCTGCTCCAGTAGCAGCTTACGTTCTATGGCACAGTGAGCATGGGAGCCACATCTAGGCATACCTGCCGCACTTAGGACATTGCACTGACGAAGGCAGAAATTTGATGGGTGGATGGCTAGAATTGTTCTCAATCACTTATAATCACTCTAGGCCAGAAGCAAATGCACCATTTATTTGCCCACCATGCCAGTTCTGACAGATGCCAGCCATATGCAAATCTGCCTTGGTCGTTTTCCAATAGGAACAGCCCAGCCCGAACTTCTAGGCAAGGTTCCCTCTGAGCCATAGCTGTGGCAGGACATCAATGACCATGTGAAAGAGCCTTACTAGAACACAGCAATAAAGATAACATAACATGAATTCTGAACAGTGTTTAAGCTTGGATGCTGGTGTTGATTAGAAGTTTCAAAAGGGGTAGAGGTTATTTTCACCAAAATTCAATACTAGTGCAGTACCTCAGTACAGGTTTTCTCCAAACTAATCTACTGGGTCAGTGGTTGCTTTTGTCATCACCTCATTCATATTCCATGTACCTTTCTGCTTCTCTGCACGTATCTTCTAAACCAGTATTCATAATGAATGCAGGTCCAATTATCCACAAACTGGATGCATAAGAGTTTGTGATTCTGCAGCTTCATTAACTTGTCAGTGGGCTTTTGGGAGTCTGGTGTGAATGAAGTGACTTTAGTCTAAGTGAGCCATTGTTGTCATCTACTTGATAATATAATGCATCCTCCCATTGTTGTTCTCTGCCTTGCTGCTCTGCTAGTGGTCAGGTCATTAGAATGCTGGAGTGCTTGTGCTTGAAGAAGGGAGTCAGTTGGAGTGTATGGGTTGGGCAGCAAGGAGGCTGCTCCCGGGGAGGCATTGCATCGAACCTACTATCTTCCTGTAACTGAAACTGTAACTTGAAGAATAAATCTATAACCTGGTACTACATGACTGTCTACGTGGCATATTGCATTTTAACAGCTATCAAAAGAACTTCAGTTCCACCTACCCTTGACCACTGCAAACGCAAGGAAAGTTTGGAGTTAATATGACCAGTAGATTCATAACTTTCAGTATTGTCAATGGGCCTGATTGGTGGGCCACATGGAAGGCAGAAAAGTGGATTCTTGACCTCTCGAAATAAACATATCTGTATTTGCTCATTTAAGGCAATTAGAGTTCTCGCTCACGCAGATGAATATACAATTCAAGCAGGTAGATATATTTGTATGATTTATTAGACTATTTTCTAGCTGAATGTGGATGTGAGCATTACAAGTGCACACTTGTAAGTCCACATGGTACTTGCTATTAGGAAATCAGTCAGAAACGGACAGGTAGTAAGTTCAGGTCCTAATTTTCGCCACTTCCAAAGGTATTGGTGGAGTGCCATTTTAAGCTTAGATTTAGAGATTGCCAGTAGGAAGGGTCAGTAACCATTTGGAATAGAAATAAGGAGGTTCGAGGCATGTGGGCTGCTGAATTCATATCTGTGCATAGATCGCCGCCTAGTGTTGGGTCCGGATGATTGCACATTGTTGTCCTGGAAGAGTCTTCGAAGTATCACGAGATAGGTGGCTCCTCCCCTGGACTACAGTGCGCATGGGCATCGACTCCATCCCCAGATTGTTTTTTTCCGCCATTGGGTTCGGATGTGTTTCGGTTCCCTCTGTCGGAATCGATAGTTGTTTAACTTTCTTTACTTGAGACCTAAAGGTCTTTAGGACTCGCGTCGGTATTGTCTATCGGTCGGGTTGGTTTATTCATCGGATCCGATCAACTGCTGCCCTTCCGCGTGCTGTCGGCACGGACGGGGCTACACAACGCTCTAGACTACTTCATCATGGAACGAAGTCCATTTAAGAGGTGCCCGGTGTGTGCCTCAAAGTACCCGCACATCGACGTGCACCCTGTGTGCAACAAGTGCTTGTCACCGGACCACGACGAGGCCAAGTGTATGGCCTGCTCCAAGTTCCGGTCGAAGAAAACTCTCAAGCTACGTCGGGCCGCAAGACTGCAGGCCCAGAGTTCGGCACCCCCACCGGCGAACATCTTTGAAGAGGATGTTGACGACGACACCATCCAAAATGTATCGGACTCTAACCCGGCGTCGGAGGGCGAAGAAGACTACGACGCGGAAGACGAGGAGTTAGAGGAAGTCGTCGAGGAGGTAGGGGATGATGACGGGGCCATTGCCACCGTAGAGGATAGCTCAGAGGAGGAGCTTCCTCACACTGACTCCGGGGCCACCCAACATGATAAGGCCCAGGTCGAGGGATCGCCTTCGGGCCTTACCCAACACCTCAAAACTCGTCCCACGGCTCCGCCTCCTGGCCCGGCCACGGACATTGGTGCGGCTCCACTCCCGGTCCAGAAACCGAAAGTGAAACCATCGGGGTCGACGCCATCCGTATCGAAACCGAAAGTGCAAGTCGCACTGGTTGGATCGAAGGCTTCGGAGGCCTCGGCGCCGAAGAAATCTAAGATGGCCGTCGAGCTCAAGAGCCACGCAAAAATGGCCGATCCGAAGACTCCGGTGTCGAAGCCAAAGGCTAAGACGCCCGACGCGGCAGCGTCGGCGCCGAAGTTGGTCGACGCTCTGAAGAGTCGTGTCGACGCCAAAAAGGTCGATGAACATCAGAAGGCCCAAAAGAAGCGTCAGGACGACCCCAAGTCTCTGGCTGCTCCGCTCCCAGTCGACAAGGCCAAAGGGGGTACTGCGTCGGCTCCGAAGACTGCGGCTTTGGTTGCTGACCCGAATCCGGCCTCCGAGGACTCGCTCGAGCCGGTCCGTCCCTCCGCCTCACTCACCAAGAAGGTCACGGAGTCCCTTCAGGGTATTCGGGAGGGGGCCGCGGCGCTCGAGCCGAAGGACACTGTGCCGCCCAAGCCTCCACAGAAACCGGCGAAGGCGCAGGCACCGATTCACTTCACGCTGCCGCCGAGGACGGCGCCGAAGGCTTTCACTGCAAAACCTGGGGTCGGAGTGCCCCTGAAGCTGGTTTCTACGCCGAAGGCATCATCGGTGGTTCCAAAGCCACGGCTCCAACCACTAGCAGAGGAGGAGCGTCGAGAGGTCATCATCGACGCCAACACAGGCAAGCTCTCTCTCCTTAAACGGAAAATCACCCCGGAGCCAGTGTTGGAGCATTTCCACATTCCCCTTAAAAAGAAGTTGGACTCTGCGGGTGCATCTGCCCCTGTAGAGCCTGCATCTCCACAAGGTCGGGAGCTCTCACCCACTCAGTCCATCGCTGGAGAGGGTGACGGAGACGATGAGGATGAGTATGCTTATCCAGTTTACTCAGACCCAGAAGATGTCAATGAGCCATGGTCTGCCGGGTGCGATCCTGAGGACCCTCATTCGGGACATGAGCCACAGCTTTTTGCTGCAAAAACTTCCCCAACGGAGGACTCCGCAGCCTTCAACGCTCTCATTGAAAGGGCTGCAGCCAATCATGACGTCGACCTCCATGCAGACCCAGTGGATGTCGATTTTCTTTTTGACACTTTCTCAGTGGCTGAAAAAACTGTCAAGACATTGCCAATGCTCAAAGGCGTGCTAAAACATGCACCAGAGGTTTTCAAGGAGCCCACCCGGGCAAGAGTCATCAATCCTCGCATTGACAAGAAATACAAGGCAGCGCCAACTGATCCAACGTACATCAAGGGACAGTTGCCACTAGACTCTTTGGTTGTCTCCAACACACGTAAACGAGCCAACTCACAAACCACGGGTGATGCTCCTCCCCCAGACAAGGAATCAAAAGTCTTTGAGGCGTCAGGGAAACGTATTGCTGCACAGGCAGCCAATATTTGGCGCATATCAAACACGCAGGCGCTACTTGCACGCTACGACAGGGCACACTATGACACCCTAGAAACCCTTCTACAGCACTTGCCAGATCAGTACAAGGAGGCTGCTGAAATGCTGATTCAGGAGGGCAAACTTATTACCAATGCCTCAATTAAGTGTGCTCTAGATGTGGCTGACACCGCCTCACGAGCAGTAAATACTAGCGTTCTGCTGCGCCGGCATGCATGGCTCAGAATATCAGGCTTTAAACCAGACATTCAGACTACCATCCTTAACCAAACAGTAAATCCAGACCACCTGTTTGGCCCAGAAGTGGATGCCACCCTTGAAAAAATGAAAAAAGGCACTGACACTGCTAAATCTATGGGTGCCCTACAGTCCCAGCAGTTTCGGGGTGGTTCCTTTCGCCGCTCCAATAACAGAGGCACCTCAAGGGGTCAAGCGTCACAATCCACACAATTCTATAAAAGTAACACCCAAGCCTCATATACCAACAAGGGTAGGGGTGGATACCGTGGCAACAACGTCAAGGGCAGAGGACGTGGAAATAACAGCTCCAGGTCCTCCACCGCCACCAAACAGTGACGCCTTGTCACTGCCCCCCGACCACACAACACCGGTCGGGGAGAGACTCCAGCAGTTCCTGCCCGTGTGGAGGTCCATCACCACGGACAGGTGGGCCAAATCTCTTATCCAATACGGTTATTGTCTGGAACTCACTTCCACTCCACCAAACATACCTCCAAGAAACCGTCCTATGTCCGGCGAGCACTTGCACTTGTTGCAGCAGGAAGTTCAAGTCATGCTGCAAAAAGGGGCAATAGAGCTCGTTCCACTGCAAGATAGGGGAACAGGGGTTTACTCCCTGTACTTTCTAATCCCAAAGAAGGACGGATCTCTCAGGCCCATCCTAGACCTCAGACCTCTCAACTCGTACATTCTGTCAGAGCATTTTCATATGCTTACTCTGCAGCAGGTTCTCCCACTTCTTCAGCAAGGGGACTTCCTGGCTATTCTAGACCTCAAGGATGCATACTTTCACATTCCCCTGCATCCTTCACACAGAAAAAATCTCAGGTTCACCATTCAAAACCAGCACTACCAGTTCAAGGTTCTGCCCTTTGGGGTCACCACGGCGCCCAGGGTTTTCACAAAGTGCCTGGCGACGGTGGCGGCGCATCTGAGACATCAGAACATCCACGTCTATCCCTATCTGGACGACTGGCTCATTCAAGCAAAGTCGCACAAGCAGTGCGGCGACCACGTGTCCCAAATCATTCATCTTCTGCACAATCTGGGGTTCTCACTGAATTACCCAAAGTCCCATCTCCAGCCCACTCACATACGGCAGTATCTGGGTGCGACCATAAACACTCTGGCGGCTACAGCACAGCCGAATTCAGTGAGGATCAACAGCATTCAATCGCTGATCCAAAAATTCAGACCTCAACACTCGCTTCCAGCAAGAGTGTTCATGCAGTTGATCGGCATGATGGCCTCCTGCATCTCCATTGTCCCGCACGCGAGACTACATATGCGTCCGCTTCAGGAGTGCTTAGCACGTCAGTGGACTCAGGCTCATGGCCAATTAAAAGACCTAGTGTTGGTGAGCGGTCGGGCATACAACTCTCTGCATTGGTGGAATCCACTAAACCTTTGCAAGGGCCGACCGTTCCAGGAGCCTGTGCCACAGATTATCCTGATGACGGACGCTTCTCTCCAAGGTTGGGGAGCGCATGTACTCCATTACACAGTGCAGGGACTATGGACACTACAGCAGAGGAAGATGCACATCAATGTGTTGGAACTGATGGCAATCTTCATGGCCTTAAAGGCGTTCAAAGTACATCTGTGCAACAAGGTCGTGTTGATCCGGACGGACAACATGACAGCCATGTACTACATTCAAAAACAGGGAGGGACACACTCTCTGCAGCTGTCTCATCTGGCTCAGAGCATGTGGAAGTGGGCCATTCAAAGGAACATCTTCCTCATGGCAGAACACCTCCCAGGCAAGGACAATCAGATGGCGGACCTGCTCAGCAGGCACAGCCACCAAATGCACGAGTGGGAGATACATCCATCAGTACTCCAGCCGTACTTTCAGACATGGGGTCATCCAGAAATAGACCTGTTTGCCACAAGGGAGAACGCAAAATGCCAAAGCTTCGCCGCCAGGTTCCCACACCCACAATCGCAGGGCAATGCGATATGGATGAACTGGTCAGGCAAATTTGCGTACGCTTTTCCCCCAGCACCCCTGACACCGCTGGTGGCACGCAAGCTCAGGCAGCACTCGATGTCTCTCATCCTGGTTGCTCCAACGTGGGCTCGCCAACCATGGTACACCACGTTTCTGGAACTGTCCGTGGTACCACATCAAAGGCTTCGTCTCACACCCAGCCTTCTGACGCAGAGCCATGGCGACATTCAGCACCCAGATCCGGAACAGCTCAACCTGGCGATCTGGCTCCTGAAGTCCTAGAGTTTGGCTACCTTAACCTTCCTCCGAATTGCATGGACATCATTCGGGAGGCAAGGAAGCCCACTACTAGAGCCTGTTATGCGGCCAAATGGAAGCGGTTTGTCATTTATTGTGCAAACCACAACATCAATCCACTAGATGCTTCCATTCAAAACATCATCTGTTACCTGTTTCATCTGTACCAGTGTAATTTGGCGTATACTTCCATCCGCATTCACCTGTCTGCGATGGCCGCATACCTCCAAAATAGACAGCACCTTTCACTTTTCAAGGTGCCTGCTATCAAAGCTTTTCTGGAAGGACTCAAAAGGGTCATTCCACCACGGACCCCTCCAGCTCCAGAATGGAACCTCAATGTGGTTCTTACAAGACTGATGGGTCCTCCCTTTGAGCCACTACATTCCTGCGAACTTCAGTTCTTGACTTGGAAGGTGGCTTTCCTAGTAGCAATTACATTGCTACGGAGAGTTAGTGAGCTGCAGGCCCTCACAATTCAGGAGCCATTCTTCCAGGTTCATGCTAACAGGGTAGTGCTCCACACTAACCCGAAATTTCTACCCAAGATTGTGTCTCAATTCCACATAAACCAAACAATTGAGTTGCCAGTGTTTTTTCAAAATCCTGACTCACTGGCGGAGCGGATGCTCCACACCCTTGACGTCAAGAGGGCCCTGATGTATTACATTGACAGGACCAAGGACTTTAGAAAAACTAAGCAGCTTTTCGTTGCCTTTGCATCACACCACAAAGGTAACGCTATTTCCAAGGCTGGTATTGCTAGGTGGATCGTGAAATGTATTCAAATCTGTTATGCGAAAGCAAAACGAACTCTTACAATTCCACCAAGAGCCCACTCCACCAGAAAGTTGGGGGCCTCTATGGCCTTCCTTGGAAACATTCCCTTAGAGGACATATGTAGAGCAGCCACTTGGTCTACCACACATACATTTACAAAACATTACTGTGTAGACGTGCACTCTAAACAGCAGGCAGCTGTAGGGCAGGCTGTTCTCAAGACACTTTTCCAAACTGCTGCAGCTGGCACGGGCGGCCGCCGCTAATGGAGGGACTGCTATGTATTCTATGCACAGATATGAATTCAGCAGCCCACATGCCTCGAACTGCAAATGCTACTTACCAGTATGCATCTGTTCTTGGCATGTAGGGCTGCTGACATTCATATCGCCCACCCTCCTCCCCGGCGCCTGTAGCAGCTGCAGTGTTTACACGCATTTCATGCCATGGTCATCACTCACAAAGTTCACTCCATCTCGTCCACAATGGCTAAAAACAATCTGGGGATGGAGTCGATGCCCATGCGCACTGTAGTCCAGGGGAGGAGCCACCTATCTCGTGATACTTCGAAGACTCTTCCAGGACAACAATGTGCAATCATCCGGACCCAACACTAGGCGGCGATCTATGCACAGATATGAATGTCAGCAGACCTACATGCCAAGAACAGATGCATACTGGTAAGTAGCATTTGCATTATCTCATTACTCCAATACAGCTAGATTCGCTCACAGTATCCTATGCCCCATCAGTCAGACAACTAAAAAAGCTACATGAAATCTGACAATAGAATCCCGATTTTCAGGGCAAATGACAATAATACCATTTTCTAAATCTTAGATCCAAATAAGTAGTTATGTAATGTTTATTTAAGTGAGACATGGCTGTAGAGCATAGATGTCAGAAATCAGCACAACCTTCAAAGTACTTAACCTACAAGACACAGTATAGAAATGATTTATCTTGCTCCGCTGTTTTCAAGGGCACAGCCCATCCCACAAGACATCTTGTCCTGTAACCTTTTTGCTGCCTTACAAATGGCTAGATGATCAGTGTCGACCGCCAGCCCTGATACTTAAACTAGTTAATTTCACAGAGCGCCTGGCGATGGGGCCAATTCAGTAAGCCACTAACCCAGCAGAAAACACTGCAATCACAAAATAAAGATAAATCGATTGCCTCACATATTACAGACCATGTCCACGCACATTCCACCATAGACACCGCCGGCTTCGCAGGGGTGATCCGCCCACCATCCATGCAGGAATAACCCCCGCCATAATATAATGGCTGGGGGGTCCGAGGCGAATGGAAAGACCGTCCGCCGCTTTTCCGCCCAGTGGACATGTCGACCGGGTGGAAAAGGCTTCTATATAATGGCGGTGTCTTTCAAACACCACCAGCCATATTAGCATGTGCTATTGTGAATGCCTTTCTGTGGCGGCATTGCCACCACGGAAAGGCATGCAGAGTCTGCTTTGTGGGCCCCCTGCGAGCCCCCATGGACTCCGGGAGGGTGGGGGTGCACATGGGAGGTACCTATGGTACCCCCCTGCCTTTCAAAGAACAACATGGCAGGCACCGCACGGTGCCTGTCACGTTGTGCTTTGAAATGCACAACATGCATTTTAGCATTGCGGCGGTCGGTGCTTTTTAGCACCACCCGCAGCAATGTTAAAAATACTGGATGCGCCCACCACTGTGGTGGGCGCATCCTAATTGCCCCATGAGACCACCGCCCTTATGGCGGGTGGGCCCTTTCACAGTGAGGATGCCCGCCATCCGAATGGGGACCATAGTATCTGAACAAAATAATAAATGCACTGTCGGTGCTCACAATCTCTCATGTGTACAGTGGGAACAACATTTCTATGCGGCTATGAGATACCGCCCTCACATCACAGCATTTATTGATATGATGATATTCAATGAGTCCAACAACTCATTGTGGTAACAATACAGTGTACAAAGATAAACCAGGAGGGACATGCTGCCACTGCTTTTTTCACCCTACTCCAGTTGGCTACAAATCAGAAGAATGCACCAAGCCTCAGACACACATGCAAAGAAGAGCAAAGAGAGCTCAGCATACTGGATCCTACCCAGAAGACCTGCATAGCAATACTTATTCTACAAATACCCCAGGCATATAGAAACAATACCTTCAGGTAGCAACCATCACATGCCTAACTATAACTCCCCAATAGCAGATTGTCTATGAAACACACCCGCAAACTACTTAGTGAAACTGCAGATTACTAAAGAACATTGTGTGCAAAAATTACATAGTACTGGACATTGTCCAGCTACTACCATGGTCGAAAATTTCGGCTTCCTATGAGAGAGCACAATCCAAGCTCTGACTATAGAAGATCCAGGGGTAGGCAGGAAGGCTCATCAGATCTAAATCCCCACATGTTTGCAGGATCATCCTCATTTTATGTGATACAGGCATAGACACACACCCCTAGCTTCCAAATATTCAAATTGAAGACCTCAATACACTGAAAACACCTACTTAGTGATCAAAATAAAACTTCTCCTGAAAATCGAAAAAACTCTCCTATGCACTGGAAAATCACATTCCCATACTTCACACCTTAAATTCTGCCTAATCAATTTAGTAGAACTCCCGCACCCTCATCAAGAAAGCACTGCATTGATTGAGCCACTATTATCAATAATTCCAAAATTCACCAATATCACAGAGAAATGTTAAATGAAAGTGAGGAAAGGCAGGCAAAGCCGAGAGTGCTTATAACAAACTGAAGGTTTAGACTGTGTGTGTTTGTTTATATCTATGTATACAAGCCTTAAAAAGATTATCGATTTAACAGAAAAAAATATATGATCAGAAAAAATATATGATTGAATGGCATGATTTGTCTATTGTATTTAAACGTAGCAGATTCACAATGCAATATTTATGTATTTAGACTGGAAGTCAAATCTTTTTTTTAGGTTTCTCTAGCTTAATCAACTCCCTGCAGCAATAGCAAGGCACAAAGTAATGCAATGCTTTGGAGCAGGTGTAATGAAAGTCTGTCTTCTATTTTGCCAATCATGTGACACAGAGCTGTGGAAGTGGGCGGGCACTAAGCATACACTTTAAAAACAATATGGCGATTGTAATTCTGCATGGGAAGAAGGGCTCCTAAAGCCCGAAATGCGTTGTGCGTGAGTACAAGATACTAAAGAAATAAACATCTTGCCTGAAACTGCGTGGTCTGTGTCTGCTTCTTCGTCGGCTGGAGGATGCAGGAGTTCATGTCTTGCCGATATATATATATTACCTACTGGAGGTCGCCAGTAGGTAGTTATAGTTAGGACCTATTATCCATAGGAAATCGGCAACATTCTATTTGGAATAACTTTGGCGCCAGTTGACGAATATCCGCTGCTCTCCTGAAAGTTTCGGGGTGCTTTGTCAAGCGGGGGCCGAGAAAAAGGGGGGTCCCAAATCATGTTTTTTCCATGTAATTTCCCATAGGAACTTTTAATCGCAGCTACAACCTGAACTGCTGAACGGAATTACACCAAATTTAGCAAAAAGGTAGCCCTTGGTTCAGAGTCGTGCCTTTTTGTTAAATGGTGGAAATCCGTTCAGTAGTTGCTGAGAAAATCAAAAGTAAAATCACATATATATCTATGGCCGTGCAGGATCCGCGCACCCTGCCGAGCACCAGCTGTATGCTAATTGGCTGTCAACACTCCAAACCAGAGAGTGTTGGCAGCCATCTTGTGCCTCGGTAGAACCGAGGCACGAGAAAGCAGAAAAAAAACTTGCAAAACTGAAAAAGGGGGCAGGGTAGAAACACCCTGACTCCCTAGGGCTGCTCAGGGGGGTTCCACAAGGACCCCAGGGCCAAAAAATGCATTTAAAAAAAAGAAAGTCAGCGCAAATTTCAGCCGAAATGTTTTCAAAACGAAGCGCTTCATTGGTGATTAGCCTCCGGGGGCATGATCAAATGCATGATCAGTGTTTTTTGCTACGGTTTAAATCATATAAACAACGTGTTTTATCTTTTATGCAGTGCTTACACTGCACTTCTGCCGTTTCTAAGCACTGTAAATAACAAGTGCTTCTAATACCCAATATAATGGTGCCCAAAGAGGATGCAAACTATTCTATAGAGAGAGTGTGTGGCATGTCCAGACCTCCTCCCGGTGTCTCAGCGCTGCTGCAGACAGACATACACCGGCTGCCCTGGCACGGAAGGCTGCTCGGATTCCCCTGGATTTTTGTGAATGGGTTCCTGTCACGGCTGAGTCTGTTGTGTCCCGGGGAGGTGGTGATTGGTTGGTTGACGTCACCAGGCTCAACCTTAGGTTGCTTCAAATCAAATTTTTTGTGCTAAATTACACCTCCAAATAAACATGCAAATTTACAATAATGGCCATTGGGTTTCAGCCAGAGGCTTCTTTTAGCCCCAGGGAGGTGGTGATCCCCACGGGTGAGCCAGGGAGAGGTGGAGGTCCCCATGGCTCTGGGAGGGGGAGGGGGTGCATGGGCACCCCTGCATTTGTTTAGATATTTGACCTGGGAAGCCGGCTATCTCACCCATTCGGGGGGTTATTTAAAAGCAAGCACGTGAGTTTGCGCATATTCGTTTTTTCACGAATTTGGAAATACTGTGATTTTGCACTAATTTGTGTAAAACATGTTTTCGGGGCCTGACGGGGTCATAGGGAGCCGCTAATACCGAGGGTTGGGGGTCAGGGTATTCCTACCCTGCACCCATTTCTTTTCTTTTTTTAAAAACTTTTTTTGTGGGACTCAGCTGAAGCAAAGTCCCAAGATGGCTCCCAACACTTCCTTGTTGAAGCGTTGGCAGCCAATCAGAGCGCTATATTGTCCTGCTTGTTCGCGGAGTTGTAGTGGCCAAAGATATCTATAATTATTCTGCTTAAATTTCTCAAAAATTACTGAATGGATTTACAACAAATAACAAAAACCACAATCTGCAGATCAAAAGCTAGCTTTCTGCCAAATTTGGTACAATTCCGTTCTGCGGTTTGGGCTGTAGTCATGTCAAAAAATTCTATGGGAATTAACATGGGAAACACACATTTTTTTAACATCCTTATTTTTCGCCCCACTTGATTGATCACCCCGAAACTTTCCATGCAGAACAAGATTCAACAGGCCACTTTTTTGGAAAATTTTGTGAAGATTTTTCAAACGACACCAAAGATGTAGGCAAGTCAAAAATAAATGTTTTCCTTTGGAAACATTTTTATCACCAAACACAGTTGCCCCTGACACCATCGATCACAAAGTTCTTTTTATCACAGTAGTACCTTTTATTGACTCTGTATGTATTCAATGATTTAACTTTTTCTTTTTCTATTTGTTTACCACATTTCCAATTTTTCTCTTCACTTTACATATAATTCATTTACAATATTTACAATATTTATACTGTACATTCATTTACGTAGAATTTCAATCTCTTATTGTATTAATGTATATTTACAAAACACAACTGATTACTATATGTTATGTTATGTTATGTTATGTTAATAACTTTTATTCGGCGCACAGCTGCCCCAGCGAAGGGGCGTCCTGGCGCCTGATCAAGTACCACAACACAACAAATCGCCGCTGAAAAGAGAGGAGATCAGTCAACAGAGGTGAACAAATGGGTTTTGATCGCACGTCTAAAGAGAGTCAGGCTGTTAAGGGCACGGATATGGACAGGAAGGGAGTTCCATAATCCAGCCGCCATGACACGAAATGAACGACCTCCCATCCTACTCAGTCTGAATCTAGGCGTGCTTGCTAGATGAAGAGATTCCGACCTGAGAGACCGCCTGGGGACATACGGGGAAACAAGACCCGTCAGGGCAGGAGGTGACGAAAATTTCAGGATCTTGAATGTCAGACAGAGTGCCTTGAATTTGATTCTCTGTCTGACCGGCAGCCAGTGAAGGGAGGTCAGAACTGTAGATACAGAGCACCGTCTCGGGAGGCCCACAATGGCCCGCGCAGCGGCATTCTGCACCCTCTGCAGTCTGGTGGCCTCGGCCTGATTAACACCAAGCAGCAGAGCACTCCCGTAGTCTAGCCGAGAGAGAATAGAGGCTTGGACCACCAGTTGCTGAGTAGGGGGGTCGAAGAATTTGAGGACACAGTGTCCTACTGGTTTTGGAGTGTCAAGGTATAACTTCTTCTTGATCTTAATTACATTAACTGGTGATGGTCCTAGCTCATATGATCAAAGCAATATGTCTTTTAATTAGGCTTTTCGTGTTTGTGGCAAAAAAAAATCTCTTTTGTTTTGCCATGCAGTAGTCACAATGTCTGACTCTTATTAACACATTTATTTAACTTTATAACCAATAGATATCGCCGACGCGTTTCGACCTTGTCGTGGTGGGACCTGCATGTTTGTTTTATCAAGGTCTTCCTCAGGGCTGTAATTACACTGTTTGTGGGACAATCTTCCAATCTATGGAAGTAACAATAAATTTGCTTGTTTTAGTAATGGGCATTGTTGGTTCAAGGAGTACCTAACAACATCTTTCTATGTTGTCACCTTTAGTTTGTACATCCTGCCTTGTTGGTGACGCTGGGTACTGTATCTGTTCTCACCTGTGTGGCAAGAAGTAATGGTTTAGTCTTTGGGGTAATGAATTTTATAAAAACGGGGTCAGTGTTGTATATCAAACTTGAGTACTTTAAATTCATGGCTACCTATCCTCGTTATCTTTTTACTGTTTGCCTCGAGGGAATCGTGGAGTGGACTTCATCTCTCTCAAAGGTCTGTGGCCTCGCTCTTTTTCAGAGGTTCTGTGAGGGAAACCATGCGTGCATTGTAGTGAAACTGTTTTTTAAGTTTGTGACAGTTACATTTAAAAGTGTGCTATTTCAATCTTGCCGGAGTGCGAGCGTTTTACTTAATCTGCTTTTTAACGTTCGTTACAAGCGCTGGTGACCTTTTTTGGAGTTCGTCACATTCACATTTATCCCGCGTTTGTATTTATAAATGTGTCGTTTCAAACTTGTGGGGATGCGGGCTTTTGTTCAGACTGTTTTCTGTAAATCTTAGCCTGCGTCAATGGCTCACGAATGTATTACTCAATGCGGCTATTCGGTCTCACTGGTATACCGTGCAGGTTTTTTGTTAGATGTGTATCTTCGTACCTTTTTATTTTTATTTTTGCAGCTTGATTCTGACTCGATGCTTCTTCCGATTTCTTTCTCCTCCAGCGTCTGTGTTCGACTTCCGTATTTTGGCGTCTTGAGACCATGTTTGGCGTTTGACGTATCTTTTGCTTTCTGATAGGTGTCACGTGGTGTTCTGGATTTCTGGGATTTGTAGTTTAAAGTTGCAATTACCACTTTTCGCAGAGATATCATCTTGCATGAGACTGTTAGTTCATAAAAAATATGTCGATGTGGTGTAAGTTCTCCACTATCTGTTGTTCTGTTTACCTCTTATTAGTATTCATGCATAAACAAGCGCTTTTTGTTCTTTTATTTGGTTGCCTCTCCTGGTTGTTTATCGCATAAAAGTTCTTATATGTTAGGTGCAATTCGTCAATTCTGACATTTCGTTTAGACCATTTTCTGTTGTTCCCAAATATAGAATAATTTTGGCTTCAAATTTGGACATAATATTTTCCACATTATTTCCTACAATGTGTTTCAGTACTGTCCATTTTATCTCTTTTTCTGAGTGTCCCATCTCGATGTAGTGGCAGACCATTGGTGCGTTTGGTGTTTTACATTTAATCCGCGACCGGTGTTGTGTTATTCTTTTCTTTATTTGTTGACTGATCTTTCCTATATACGCTTTGGAGCATGGGCATACTACACAGTATATGACATTCTGCGTGTTGCAGTTGGTAAATTCTTCGTGGTAGATGTGTTTTTTCCCATATTGAAATTTTGTACCCTCTATTGTGTTGGCACATGAGATGCAGTTTCCACATTTTTTGTGTCCTTTCACTGGTTGTAAAGCCAACATAGACCTCAATGATGGATTTTGTTTTTTTACCGAAGTGTTTGCCCTCACAAGTTTGTCTTTGATGCTTAAGTTCTTTTTTAAGGCGAAAATGGGCAGATTACTGAATTGATCTAGATTTTTTACTGTGTTCCAATTCTTTCTGATTATTTTCTGTATTTCATTTGTCACGCCGGAAAAAGTAGTAACACATACCAGCTGTGTATTGGTGTCTTTGCTTCTCGGAGTTAGAAGGGTCTCTCTTGGAGTATACCATGCTCTTTTCATAGCTTTTTTAGGAGCTTCCTTGGGTAACTTCACTCTAGCAGTTTTTCAAGAAGTACTGTGGCATTGGCAAAGTAATCTTCTTTTTTGGTGCAGTTGCGGCGTATTCTTATAAATTGGCTCAGAGGTAAATTTTCTCTCAGATTTCTCTGATGGAAGCTTTTGAAATGAAAGAATGTATTTCTATCTGTATCCTTGGTGTATAAGGTTGTGTATATATGGCCTTCTTCATGTCTGATTAGGAGGTCCAAAAAATTGATCTCTGTTTTGCTCTTATTTATGGTGAATTGGATGTCTTGGTGTCTGTCATTTAACCATCTTGTGAAGTTTGTTAATTGTTCTTCGCTGCCTCGCCACAACATGAAAACGTCATCAATATAACGGTACCACATTTTAATGTGGCCGTCATATGGGTTGTTGTAGAATATCCATCTTTCTTCAAACATTGCCATAAACATTATGGCCATTTCGGGAGCAAAAGGACACCCAATCGCGATGCCCTTCACTTGGATGTATTTGGTGCCGTTGAATGTAAAGAAATTACTTTTCAAACAAATCTAAGCCAGCTTGAGTAGATAGTTTGTCGGTACATTCTGAGGGCGTTCTCTTTTTTCTAGAAAAAATTCCATTACTTCTAAGCCTGTTTCTTGTTGGATATTTGAGTACAGGCTTACGATATCTAGTGTAACTAGAAATTTGTGTACTTCTTCGAATGGATGATCTTCTAAGATTACAATTGCCTGCATCGTATCTTTGATGTAGCTTGTTGTCTCTGCCACTAGAGGTTTCAGGAAGGTGTCAACATATTTAGCTGGACGTTCTAATATGGAATTCACACCTGATATTATGGGCCTTCCTGGTGGATTCCTTTGATCCTTTTGTATTTTTGGCAATATATACATTAATGGTGTCCGTGGATTTTCATTAATCATGAATTTGGCTTCTTTTTTAGATTACCACCCTCCTTCTTCTCCTTTATTTTTGAGTATCTCTAGTTGAGATTTGATTTTATTGTTCCAGTCTTCATCAGTCTTCCGATAGTATTGTTCATCACTCAATTGTCTTATCACTTCTGCTTCATATTGTTCTCGTTGGAGTATCACTAATCCACCACCTTTGTCAGCAGGTTTCACTATAATTTTATCATTCTTTTTCAGATTTTCTAGCGCCACTTTTTCTTGTTTGGGCATATTCCATTTTGTATAGACTCTCTTATTTTCAAGATTAGACAGATCTCGCAATACATTTTTCTCAAATGTCAACAATTCTATTGGCATATTTGTGGTATTTGGGAAGAAAGTGGACTGGTTTTTTAATCCTGAGTAATTCCTTTCTGTATATTCTGGTCGATACGCAAAGAACATTTTTAATCTCATTTTTCTAAACAGTTGTATAATTTAATTTATTAAGTCATATATCTGGTTTAACTGTAGGAATAAATGAGAGCCCTTTTTGTAGCACGCTTGTTTCTTCTGGTGTAAGTTCATGATTGGATAAGTTGTATATAGGATTATTCTCTCTTCTTACCAACGGTAGACATTCCTTCTCGTGGGTTTTTGTCCCTGAAATTGGTTGGATTGTGGGTTGTACCATCTCGAACCTCTTGCTCTGCCCCTTGCTCGGCGATTTCCTCTGCCTAGAAAAGGTGCCGGCTGGTATATTTGCCCTTGTTGGTTTGTGGATGCACTTGTCGAGGGGGTGTTGTCACTTGAACTGTCCTATGAGGATGATGCGTCTGAGAATGTCAAAAATTGTCGTCTACTTCTTCCTCCGTATGTACGTAACACTCCTGTGTTTTGAGGTTGCTTGAAAAAATCTTTATCCAAATAAGGGTATGTCTTTTTTTCTGAGAAATTACTGATATCCTTCTGGAGTTTTAATTTTTTAACTTCTTCTGTATTTTTCTTAAAGACTTCGTTTTCTTTTTGTATTTTAAGAAGTAGTGCTTGTGCGTTCTCAATAGCTGTGTTGTTCAACAGGGCTTCTTCTAGTTCTTTAATCAATTCGAGTTCTTTTAGGCTCAGACGTTCTATGGTTTTAATTGAATGGAACATCCAATCTCTGGAGCACTTTGTTCCTATGTGGCTGAAGCCGTCCAGGTATTCAGGTTGGTCTACAAAAATCACTGGAACATTCTTTACTTGTAGACCGGCTGGTATAGTTCCTGCTTTCAAATGTTCAAAGAGAACTTCCCCATGTAATGCGGTCCTTATCTGTTTCTTTTTTAATCTGGTTATCTTCTCTAGTTCTGATTGATGACTTAAATTAGTAGCTGTGTTTCCTGGATTAAGTGTGGAGGGTCTTTTGAGAAATTCTTCTATATCTTCTTCTCTGAAGCTCAAAGTTTTGGGTTCTGCCATTTACTGTTATAATGTCTAAAGGGATTTTTATTGGTACTCTCTTGAATGTGCCCTTGTTTGTTTGAAGGGTATGTATATCTGTTTCTGTTTTTATAGGCTATTCTTGTTTTCGGTCAATTGGACATGTCTTATGACTTCCTCAACCTGGATCTAATTGTCCTGTTGGGAAACGTTAAATTATTTTCGTGCACTTTCCTAAATTCCCTCGTAGACCTGTTGTCTACTCTGAAAAGTGGTTTATATAAATGGGGATGATTCCTTTAGGGGAACAGGGGCTTGAATCAAAAATATTTTTATCACCAAACACAGTTGCCCCTGACACCATCAATCACAAAGTTCTTCGGAAACATGGCCCTAACTATAGCTACCTACTGTCGACCGCCAGTACGAAATATATATACTAGGAAGGTTTAAATAGTGCCAAACTCACTCACAAAGGGAAAATAGGAGATGCAGACACAGATAGCCCAAAATGTATAACACAAAGGAAAGGGGAGAGATACAATAAGTCACATTTTGAGCAGTTTCCTGAACTTGAGGAAGTTAGTCGTGGAAGGTATACCTATCCTAATTATTTACTTCATTAAAAAAAAATGTTTTTATTACTATTTTAAAAACGTAAGTAATTGAATAACATATTTACATTAATTCATTATTAAATACACATTTAATTTGATGAGTTGATGTGCTCTAACATTTTAATTTATTATTTCCAGGTTAATAATTATTTTAAATTGATTTACATTTACATTATATATTAAAACAATATAGATTTGTCAATGAATAATAAACTTTAAAAATTGTCTCTATATTTTCTCACAGTGCAGTCTCCATCATAGTGGTGTAGATCTCCACCTTCGTTAGTAAAGTTACTTGCAGTAACATTACAACCGTAAGTACTGTGGTAGGAGGCTCTAAGCCTCCAACCCCTTATATGAAGGGGTGGAGACATGTAAGTCTCAAACGTAGGCATAAACCTACAATGTGTAGTGCTGCACCTATGTGAAGTAGTAATCATATACAAGTAAATATATGTATGTATATAACTTTGTGAATTGCTTCCCTTGTGCGTTTTTGTGTGCGTGTGTGTGTGTGTGCATATATATATTCACTGAAAAAACCATAGGTTTCAGGGGTGTTATAGTTAGTTGGACATTTCACTCGTACAAAACCATTGAAATTCCCCCATTATAGTTAGTTCAGTTAACTATAACTTGCGCGCGCGCAATGCACTGCTGATGACGTTACATATTACATCACTCATGGCATGGTCAGTGACATCACTCATGACATCACTGATGACATCTCAAATGACATCACTGATGACATCACTGATGACATCATCCAGTGAATGTGTGTTTTTCGGAAAATTAAATATGTTTTATATATGTATATCTCAAGGTCGATAGAAGAATGAGTGGCTATATAAGTGTCTAAATGGATGAATGATTTTTTTGTTGAAAAATCGATTGTATAACTGACTTAATAAATGTACTACTCCTAAACTGAGAAAAATCCTAGCTTTAAGACTTTCGGTATTCACAGAAGGCATTTAGGAGTCCAAAAGTTGAGATTCCTAACTTCTGTGAATACCGAAATGAGTATGTGTCTTCTGTGAATACCAAAATGGTAGTAAGTTTAGGATTTTGTCTTAGTTTAGTTATGTGAATCGGCCCCTTGTACTGTGGCCCTTAAAGGAATATTTGAATGAGGCCTATTCCCAACTAAACAATATTGAATGTTACTGCAAAGGTTCCCTTAACAAGTTTAAAGCCACTCAGGATCTCTTTTTCAACAAACTATTGGCATGGAAAAGCAAGGGTTTGTTGAGCTTTGAGGAATATATATACATTTAAAGTGAGAACACCCAACTATACCATCCATATATTTTATTCCAACAGTGCATAAGAACATCAACAAACACCCAGGAAGACCCATCATCTCGGCATTTGACCGATTACTAGAGAACATGTTGAGATACATTGATTTCTTTTTGCAAGAGCATGTTTATAATCTCAAATTCTATGTACAGGACACAAGTGATTTTATCAGGAACATGAAATATCTTCATTGGTAAAAAGGGTGGTACTTAATAGCTCTTGATGTATCCTCGTTATATACCTGTATAAGAAACCAAGATGGGTTAAAAGCTATTGAGCACTTTTTGGCAAACAGGCCACTCAAGTATGTGCAACATAACAAGATGATAATTGACATGTTGACGTTCTGCCTCGAGAATAACCTGTTCATGTTCAGAAGCCAAATGTATCAACAAATACAGGGTGTGGCAATAGCGGCCAGCTTCTCCCCCAGCTACGCCTGTTTGTTTATGGGATGGTGGGGGTAGCTGGTCCTCAAAAGACAATTTGAACATACTTACAAAGAGAATATTATATCATGGCTCAGGTACATTGACAATGTGTGCATTATATGGCAAGGAACAGAGAATGAAGCCAGGGAATTTATTGAATTAATCAATGTCAATGATGTAAACTTGCACTTCACATTTAACATCAGTGATAAAAGCATCACATTCCTGGATGTACAAGTCAGTGTAGTCAATGATATTTTAACCACATCACTGTATCGCAAGGACATGGCAGGATATACAATGTTACATGCATCAAGTGCGCATCCTCAACACTTGATACACAGCATCCGGTATGACGAGATACTGAGAATACGGAGAATATGCAGTGAGGAAAATGATTTGGAAATCAAACAGACATAAAGTAAAAAGTGTTTTTTGGAGAGGGGTTATAAAACATCAACCATTGAAGCTGCTATAATCAAATCTAGAAAGCGAGCTAGGGAAGATCTCTTACAGTACAGCAAAAATTCTGTGGGAACAAGCACTAAAGATGGAGACTCTCGCATCTCTTCTGACCTTATCTTCCCCCTCTCCCTTCCCACAACCCTCACCCCTCCCCGCTCCTACTCTTTACAGCTTCTGTCCTCTGCCCTCACATGCCCTTGCCCTTTGTCTCCACCCTGTTTTTCTGTCAACCTCTTCCCTCGCCACTTGAGACCGAACTATTTTGTCTGATGCCCGATGGAGATACCTGGTTTAGCTATAGGGGAGATGGGCCGTGGATTCCCTCCATGGTCGTCACCTACCCAGTCGGTCTTTAGACAGACTTCCTTTCGTCTCTTCTGTTGTCTCTTCCCTAATCCTCACTTTCTCAACCCCACTACCCCCACTACTTTTCTCTCTCCTTTCTCTCCTCTCCTAATGTATTGCTGATTGTTCAATGTAATCAGTTGATCTTTTTCTGTTATATTGTTGAACCACATTGTTGCACTTCCTCTCATCTCTCCTGTCGTCTCCTCCTGCATCCTCCCTCTATTTATGTCTCTCCTTTTCTCCTCTCTCAATGTATTGAGACTAAACTATTTTGTCTGAAGCCCGATGGAGCTACCTGAATGAATGAATGAAATTAAACTTATAAACGCGCAACTTTGCCCAAAAGCATCAAGGCGCCTACCAAAGAGATCAAAAAAAAGAAAGAAAAGGCAGAACCAAAAGCTAAGGGTATGCTTTACCAAAGAGCCATGTTTTCAAAGCTTTTCTGAAAGATTGCATTGAGGGTAAAATCCTAATCTCTAAGGGAACATTGTTCCACCATCTTTGGGCCAGGTTGGAGAAGGCTCTGCCTCCCCATTTAGCTCTTCGTACTCGAGGCGCAGTAAGGAGCAATTTCGCAGAGGAACGAAGGTTCCTAGCAGGAGAATACGGGAGGAGGAGATATTTTAAGCCTCCAGTCTCTTTCCTGTTTAAAGCACCATACACCAGGCATAACACTTTAAATGAAATCCTGGCGTCAATGGGAAGCCAGTGCAAAGATTTCCTGGCGGCAGTCGCTGACGACCTTCTCGGAAGGTCCAAGACGAACTTCGCCGCTGCATTTTGCACCCCTATACCTGGTTTAGCTATAGGGGAGATGGGCCGTGGATTCCCTCCTTGATCGTCACCTACCTAGTCGGTCTTTAGACAGACTTCCTTTAGTCTCTCTTTGTTGTCTCTTCTATTATCCTCCCTTTCTCACCTCCCCTGCCCCTCCACTATTTTTCTCTCTCCTTTCTCTCCTCTCCAAATTGCATTGCCTAATTTTTGATGTATTGTGTAATTGTTGAACTTTTTCTGTTACATTGTTGATTCTCTTGTAAAGCGCTCTGATACCTTTCGGGTCTAGCCAGCGCTATATAAAACTCTTTAAATAAATAAATAAGAACTCACTAGACTCATTTTGACATATTCGAGAAAGGAACAACAGCTACGAGCCATTATAAGTTGAAATTGGCCAATAGTTTTGGATGACCCAATAATTGGGGATCGACTCCCCAAACATCCTGCTATAACATGCAGGAAACCGGTATCGATGGCCAATGCACTTTTAAAGAAAAGCCCAGAGGAGCAGGAACAAGGGGGGTGGCTAGTGGCCAGAAAAGGTTTCCTTAAGTGCTCTAGTTGTAAGGCATGTAAGTATGGCTCCAACAAGACCACATATCATGCTGCCTTTAGTGACAGGGTACAAGATATAAATCAACATCTTACTTGTAGAGCAGATTTTGCTATCTATATTTTAGAATGTAGTTGTAATTTGGCATTTGTAGGTAGTACCAAATTATCTGTTCACAAGAGAATATTACAACATATAAGGGCAACTAACAACGATGGCCCTAGTTACCCTGTGGCGAGACATTTTAAGATGCGACACGACAGTAGCTTGTAACACTTGAGATATTATGTTATTGATGCTGTCCTGCATCAGAAGAGAGGAGGTGATCGAGATTAAAATTGAGGCGCCTAGAAACTCATTACATTATTGAGCTTGATACAATGTATCTTGAGGGCCTCAACACAAGTGAGGATATGTAAACTTATTTATAAATTAATAGTTTTAAGAGTACAATATAGCCTCTCATCCAAGTACTGTAAAACACCAAAGAAGAATCATGATCCAAACTGCATATCGGAATTTGAATCAAGAATCAATTTTTTAGGTGCTTTGATGGTTTTAGATAATTTATTCTGTTCTTAAAACCTAATATGCACCTTTTACCATCTCAATGTAGTATCCATAAAACAGATATTTTAGTAGGAGCTTTTATCTGGTTTTCAGCAATTGAATTGTATTTATTGATATTTATATTGTGTTTATATAGTTATATGCGTATTTATATATGTATTTAATACAATATTGGGAATCAATTGGTTATAAATTAGAACTGTCAATTAGGAAATAAGTAATCACAGTCAAAGTCTCTTGCCCCAATTTTTGCACATGCCGTTTTGCACATGCCTTTTTGAACTTTAGTTTGCATTGTCATGAAACCCTTGAATAAGACAATGAGTCATAAATAGATGTTACTGACAATACAATACAAAACAGATTTTTGTGGGAGTAATAGTTGGGCACCAGGTCAATATTTCAATTTATAAATGTGACATAGGGTTGGAATATGGATCAAAGTAGCGACATTTAAGCGAAGTGTTTTTAACAGATCATTAGTTCAGTGATTTTTGTGAACATGCAATTCCAACTATGACAATTGTGTATAGATATTGGTATAAATACGGAAAGGTGAAAAATGTAAACTCTTTTATACTGTGCATTTATGGAAAAAAAATGTTTTATACACATCCTTTTGGAATTGTCAAATGTGAATTTCTTCTATGTCTATGCAACTGTGATTGGACATTGTCACTTTAAAAAGATAACCATAGCAAATAACGCTGTCATGTGATCAAGACAGGTGAACTGCTGATACACGTCATGGCGGAGGTGTTTTTGGAGCAGTAAACGAAAAATAGCACTCATCTTGGATTCCACTCTTGTTTGTTCCCATAGGGGGTATCTTGAGAAGGCGAGGTTTTATAATATATATATATATATATATATATATATATATATATATATATATATATATATATATATATATATATATATATATATATATATACAATTGCTTATGTATATTTTAACTGGTCATTGTTTAATCTTATTGTAGAAGCCTTAGCATACTGTTAAGCAATTGCTTATGTATATTTTAACTGGTCATCATTTAATCTATCACCACAATTACAGCATTGTCATAATAAAATTAATAATAAAAATTTAAAAATTGAATTGTCATTAATGACTAACGTACGCCTATTCGTATATACACTCAGATACCTGAAGTGTTTACGGTTATTTCAACATATTAGTCCAGGACAAGTGTCCTTTTGTCCTATAGTTCCACTCAATGATAAATCTCATTAGGAGTGTACAAAAACAGATTATTCATCTTTTATAGGTTATGCTCATATGTCTCATTGAAGTTTTTTCTATGTAACTTTTCTCTGCATGAAACCATATATACCCAATTCTCCATTGTCATTTTCTTATTATCGATTCTGACACTTACTGTGATTAAAAAACCTTAGTCATAAGAAATTTACAAAAGGACAAATAAGCTAAAAAGTTTCCTTTTCGATCATGCAATAATCAAATAAAGTGCAAGTGCCATTGTTAATATTTTCTTGAGTATTCAATCACTTTATTTTGTTCAAAATTCAGGTTGTTTTGCACTTTGATCTGCAGATGAACCTACGGTTAAACCAAATACATTGTTAAAAAAAAATTATTTAAGATCTTTGTCATATAAAGTAACTGCATTACAGTACTCCAGATATGTGCAAATTTGCTAAATTAAGTGCAAGTGCTATACAGTACATAACCTGGTATGGTCTTACACTGACCACATTGCAAATGCCCCAATACAATGTTCCTAATAAGTAGAAGTACATTTCTTTACCTTATTAGGTGCAAATGCATTACCATAATTTAGATTTGTGCAAATTTGATAAATCAAGTGTAAGTGCTTCACAATACAAACTGCCCTAAAATACGGTCATTATATATAATTTTCAGTTTCATTAATGGTTCAATAATACTTCGTAGTTTTTAATATTCAATAAAAACACCTGACTAGAGTAAAACTGGACTATTGCATGTTTACAAAATTTATATTAACACTACAGTTATGTACCTCATTAATGTGGCATGCTACCACATAACTATCATCATTATTTTTTACTGCCCTTAGGTGTTGCAATATGCGGATGTACACCATGTGTATCGTACTTCCAACATATATTTTTGGACATATACATTGTAAGATGTAGACCACACATTCACTCTTACAGTTTAGTGAGCATCTCATTTTCCATGGGCTATTTAACAAAGGTGTGATGACCTGCTTTTCATTTCGGCCCAATATCTATATATATATACTTCATGGAAAAAAACAAAGGTTACACGGACGTTATAGATTGGCTCAGGTTTCACTCATACAATACCAGTGAAATTCAGCCATTACAGTTAGTGAGGCAACTATAACTTGTGCCCCCTCAATGCACTGCTTATGACCTCACATATTACATCACTCATGACATGGTCAGTGACATCACTGATGACTGTGAGTGTTTTTAAAACATTTATGAGTGTTAAATATATATACCAAGGTGTATTGGTGAATCAGTGGGTATATGAGGGCCTGTTTGGATTATTCAGTGGGTGAGTGACCGACAGTATGAGTGAGTGATTAGGTCTCAGTATATGTATGGGTGAGTGGTTGGTGGAGTGAATGTCTGTATCTGTCTGTCTGTTGGTGTCTAAGTGACTGTATGAGTGTGTGAATGGGTACCTGAGTTTTTGTAAGGGTGAGTGATTGGTTGTTTGAGCACCTCCGTGGGTGTGATAGAGGGGCCTTTTTATCGACCCTGGTAGCCTGAAGGCCCTACATGGCCCTGCGTGATAGAAATCTGAAAACATGCTAAAATAACTAGCTTTCCTCATTAGTAAATAAAGGCCCCAGGGCTCACTATGCTTAAGGCTTAAAAACACACGTTTCTGTGCATTGAACTGAACAAGGTAAAATTAGGCCTTCAAAGATTAGTTAGTTTCATTGCCAGCTTCAAGACGAACACACACACACACAGACGGGTGCCCGTTGGTACAGCTTCCTGAAACCCTTGCTAACGTTATATTTTGAAACATAGCTTGCACAAGTATAAGCAGCAATTTCTAGCAATAAACAGCATCTATCATGGGAGTTCACACTTTCAAATATGTAGAAATGTGCGTGACAGAAAAATGTCCTTTTTTAGTAATGTACAACATGTAACCATTGTGTTTAGAAAGAGGTTCCGGAAATATTCTCTTTCAAAGGAACAAGATGTTCTCTTTCAAAGGTACAAGATGTTCTCTTTCAAAGGTACAAGATGGTCTCTTTCAAAGGTACAAGATGTTCTCTTTCAAAGGTACAAAATGTTCTCTTTCAAGAGTACAAGACGTTCTGTACGGAACATAATGTACTGAAAAGATTTCCTTCCGGTGTAAACCACCTGCACTGAAAGGGCGTAGGTCAGCGTCATCATAGAACCCTAGTTCCTCAATTTTGGGTATATCAGGCCCAAACGTCAAATCTGAAGCCAGAGCTCTGCTGATGCGACCTTTGCATGCAAGCTCTCCGGCTAGCCGATTGTCTGACTTGGGACTTCAAATCCTCTCTCTCAGGTGGTAGACTTCCTAAGCCAGATAATACTTTTGTCTTTTTAAATCTCTGTCCTTGCTCTGTATTTTCCATTCACACCCAATTCCTTGCATTTTTAGGTTCCCTTAAACTACTAGGCCCTGCTGGGATAGTCTTCATAGTTAAGGTGCTTCAAGGCACTAGACTTTATAGAGTGTTCTGCTTTCCCTAACTAATTTCTATTGTGCCTTTTAAAAGATCCCAGTCCTTTTTGCACCTTGGATCTCTTTGGAATGTTAAAACTTGCATGGGTAATACTCTTCAGAAAAGCACCTTTGTAGGCGCTATGGTTTCTTTGAATGTATTCTGAATGTGAACTTGCGTTTTGTTTTAACCCTGACAGATTAAAGTCAGACTTTCAAACATTTCATTGCTCAGGCTGATCAATTAATAAATGCGTTTTTCTGATGTACTTAAGACTTAACAAATAAAATGCCACTTTAAATGTGATCTTTGTCACCTCATATCATTGCTCCTTGTTCCTCAGTGAAGTGTGCGTCGGTGACCTGTGACCACGGCTCGTGACCACAGCAGGGTTGTTTGTAGGTTGTGACTCGTGACCACACCCCAGAGGGCTTTCCTTCCCCCTCAACAGCTGGCGACCACGAAGGGACGCAGGCAGTGGTAAGGGTAGGTGGCAAGGATGCCAGAGTGTGAAAGGTAGGTGGCAAGGATGCCAGAGTGTGAAAGTCAGAGTCAAACGACCCCCAGTGGAGAACCTAGAACCTCCGACCCTGGATAATTCCAGGGGACACCCAGCTCCCAAGACTCGACTTGGAAGAGGGATCAGGAACCTGCCCACAGAAAAGGGGCAGGGTGGGTCTCAAACCCGAGTCAGGACCTGTACAGTCCGGACCACACCCAGCTCACAGACTCAAACTGTCGAGTGGGATCAGAAACCTGGGGGTAGTTGACAGGAAAGAGTAACCACAGAGGCGCTCTCCTCGGCCTGGAACCGACAGAGAGAGAGTTGTCTGACACCGACAAACCACAAACCACAACAGCAATTGTTAAGAACAGATATGTGCAAAAATGAGGCGCAGAACCATTGACATGAAAATCGTAAATGACAAGTTAGAAAATGTGACCACTGAGGGGCACAGAGGGTTCTTGGATCGTGACCATGTGCAATTCTGTGGGGGGGGTTAGGAGTCTAGCCCAGAACCAGGCACACGGGGCCCGCACAGCCAAATAGCTAACACCGGGACTCAAGGGGGGAAAAATAAAACGTTCCTTGACTCACCAATGGTAGGCAAGAGGCTGCGGCGAGGGCACCCAATGCGGCTCGTGGTAGACCACCGAATTCCTCCTCAGAATGGAACAGGCAGGTACGATGGATGAAGTTGGGCGCCACGTGTGAAGGGGAAAGTCTTGACCCCTTCGGTCAGTGGTCACCACCTTTAGGTGTGGCTAAAATTCGCACATCACCAACACAGCACTTCACTGAGTAAGAAAAGGAATATAAATGTAAGATACCAGACGTTCCAGTTGGAGTGGCACTTTATTTTTTCAATTTAACAAACAAAGAGCTAAATGCATATCAATTCAAGCAACAATGTAATTTTCTAAATATGACCCAGACTTCGCTCAGTCTGGTAAGAATGCTGGATGACTAATGCTCAAAATATCTCAAAGAAATACTGGAGTGAAATGTATTTAAAAAAACATAAACACAGATGATCAAAGATGCTACACTACTGAGTACAAGAATATAGAGCCCAACTATCTATGGGCCAACCATCTGAGACAGGTCCGTTGTCATAGATTGCACATTTCTATCAGAGCCCTGAATTATGAGGGCAGGGCAAAGAAGGTGCAAGTAGATTTAGCCAAGACACAACATTTTGCTACTGATTCAGTGTCTGGAAATGGCTGAGAGTGAGGCCAGTTACCTATGTTAAAAGGAGCCTACCATACAGGAATATATCCATGAAGAGAGATAGTTGAAGGGTCAGAGATCTAGAGAGAGAGAGAGATGGGCTATCTGCCCTGGGAGATCCACAACCTGAGTGAGGCGTCGACGTCCCAAGTCAGATAGTCTTCGGCTAGCCGAGAGATCCTTCCACGCTCATGCAGCTGGGCATCCGCAGGAAAGGTCTGCTTTCAGATTTGACAGTTGGGCCTGTTATACCCAAATTTGAGGAACTAGGGTTCTATGATGACGCTGGCCCCTGGCCTTTTGGTGCAGGTGGTTTAACCACAAGTGTTTTGGACACCGGAAGGAAATGTTTTCAGTACATTATGTTCCGTACAGAACGTCTTGTACTTTTGAAAGAGAACATTTTGTACCTTTGAAAGAGTACATCTTGTACCCTTGAAAGAGAACATCTTGTACCTTTGAAAGAGAACATCTTGTACCTTTGAAAGAGAACATCTTGTACCTTTGAAAGAGAACATCTTGTACCTTTGAAAGAGAACATTTCCGGAACCTCTTTCTAAACACAATGGTTACATGTTGTACATTACTAAAAAAGGACATTTTTCTGTCACGCACATTTCTACATATTTGAAAGTGTGAATTTCCATGATAGATGCTGTTTATTGCTAGAAATTGCTGCTTATACTTGTGCAAGCTATGTTTCAAAATATAACGTTAGCAGAGGTTTCAGGAAGCTGTACCACGTGTACCAGGGTAAGTGTGTGTGTGTGTGTGTGTTGGTCTGGGAGCTGACAGTGAAGCTAAACACTCTTTTGAAGGCCTTTTTTTATCTTGTTTATTTTGGTGCACAGAAACGTGTGTTTGTAAGCCTGCATGCCTAGTGGGCCCTGGGGCCTTTATTTACTAATGAGGAAAGCTAGTTATTTTGGCATGTTTTCAGATTTTTATCACGCAGGGCCCATATCAGACCTTCATGTTACCAAGGCTGTCAGAACTCTCCTTTCTGGTGATGTTAGATGGTAGAACGGGACCCTCCATCATCTGCCCCCTCTTGTTCATTTATGAACACACTCTTAAGTGAGTATTTTGTTGAATTTTCTGCTAATGGTGGAATCCATGGCATGTCATTGACATAGCACTTAAAACTACCAACCAACGTAAAATCGTACTACGTACTGTTTGCAGAGGATCCGGTGCACATCCACGACAGGTCCCTGAGGGGTCCGGGCTCCGCTCCTTTGCGGCAGAGACCACGGGTAAGACAAGGTTTTTGTTTTTCCTTGAATCTGCTGGGTCTCTGCTGCCTGAGGGTGCGACTGACTCTTTTTGGACTGTCTCTGGCTGACACCTGTCCCCTGCAGCACTATCTCTAGTCACGATTTGAACCCTCTCTCTTTCTGTCTTTGCGAGGTCACGATTCGTCACTTTCTTGTCAGAGGCCAGTATAGGCTTTTCTGCTGCATATTGGTTCATAACTGTTGTGCCTTCAAGGTTGGTGGTTTTCCTGTTTTGCACTCTTGTTTGCCCTGCCGGTTCCGGTCCGGAGGGAATGATTATAGCATCAATGGTTCTAGGTTTTTGATCCCTCGACAGTTAAGGTCTGTGCGCAGGGTGTCCCCCGGAGCCTCTGTGTCCGGGGTCGGAGGTAGAGTCTCCCCTTCTACAGTTCAAATCTGTGGGCAGGTTTATGATCCCTCTCCAGTTCAAGTCTGTGTGCAGGGTGTCCCCCGGAGCCTCTGTGTCCGGGGTCGGAGTTGAAGGCTCCCCTAGTTCTCCATTGTTGCATTATGGTTTGACGTGCAATCGCATTTTGTTCTGTGCCATGTTCTAGGTTGATAACACATTACTATTTTGCATATTGTATGTTTTTATTTACTTTTTTCTCTCCAAACGGTTTATTGCCTATTTACATAGCATATTGTGCTCTTCCTCTGTTCTGGTCTGTTCAGTCCTCATCTTCGCACTTCCTTGTTGCCCATTCTTCTCTCCCGCGCCCTTCCTATGCCACTTGTGCCCCTACGTTCTCTTCCATGAGGGCTGCCTTCACGCCCTTCCATTGTTTACTTTCTACTCCTTACGATCTATTTTAGCAAGGTTTGGGTGTCCATATCTTTTGTTCAGTTCCACTTTTAGTCTGCTTTACTGACTGGCTTTGTCAGTTGCTGCCTTGTTCTCTCGTTCCACGAAGGTACAGAAAGAGGAAGTCACTTGTGGTAATTTCAGATTCCCCCCTCCTTCCTCGCCCATTCTTGCGCACCATGGTGCTCCACCGTGTTTAGTGAGATTTAATATCTAGGTCCTTTTTACTGTGCTTTCAGTTTTTATGATGCATCTTCATATGTTTTTGATTTGTCTTTGAATATGTTGTCATGGTTGCTATTTGTTTTTTGCCTTGCTGTTTGATTTGTCTTTGAAAGTATTGTCAAGGTGGATATTTGTTTTTGTTCCATGTAAACTGTCCATTGCTTTGCTCTGTGTAGTAGTTGTGCTTTGAAGGTGCTTCTCTGTGCGTCCAGTGACATAGCGTCTCAGTCCTAGTTGCATCATCTCCCACAGCCGCCAGGTGCCCTACTCGGCCTTCCCTTTCCCATTGCTGTCTGAGTTGTATCTCCCTTTCCTTATCGCAGCCCTGCTAGGTAGGTGGCTAGCAGTCTAAAGATACGCACTGACATTGCTTCTCCTTTCCTCTGGAATAACGAGGGTTCTTGTCTATCATTAGCTATAGCGACTGATAGCCAAAAAGGGGGGACGTGTATCCAAGTATTCCTCCTAGCCCCTTGACGTCCTCATCACATCCTCTATATCCGTGATGTCCAACACCACCCCACGTACTATAAATTGCTCTATCCATCTGGTGCATGACGTCCCTACCTCAGTCCATAACACCACTTTTAACACGATAACATACCTTGATAACAAGAGCCGAGAGAGACTAGCTATCGCTTGGGACCTTCTGGGGTTCATCTTCACTCCCGACACCCAGGTTAACATCTCTACCATTTCCATGACTGACGTATTTGCCAGCACACATGCATTATTCTGCAACTCGTCTAGCTCTGACGCCCTATCCACGTCTCATTCCGCTCAATCGATCCATTCCTGTCTCTCAGACGGCTCAAACTCCATTGTCATCACTGATGGGGAAGACTCAGATTCATCAGATTCTACGCAGTCTGTTGTAAGTCCACCCATTCGTCACCACCAAGACAAATAGCCCCATGCGGACGCTTCAGGCAGTGTTTGAGATAGGAACACTAGATCGATTCCCCAACTTTCCCAACATCTAGGATAAAGATACAAGCAGGGCACACCCAAGCAAGCAAATAACATTTCTCCTCACAGGCTCACAGTGAACAACACAGATACTAGTGTCCCTATGAATAAGATACTGAGTTCTACTATATATAAGAATACCTACTGACTTTGACATATATTTTATCTTAAAATTGAAAATTTGGAAAGACTGCTAGTTCTATCAAGCTTTTGAACAAAATACCCATGTCAGTCTAAGATTGCCTATGCGAGTTGTGGCAGCCAGCTCCACTACCCTGGTTGCGCTGCTGCACAGAATCAAGAATTATAAGACGGTATATACCTCTGTGTCATTAAGGGTATAGGAGAGGGACCTATCCCAGATCTCAATTACAGCCACTAAGAAAGAAGAGCATAGGCAGAGTGTGGTTCACACCAAAGACCCCCATTAAAAGATTATCTTGCATTTATACATTTAACTTGGGGGTCATTTAACATGGAATGCTTCTAGGTGGGCAATAAATAGCAGCTAAAGCTTCAATGACCCTAGCACCAAGGAAATAATATGAGGAATAAGACTCCCAATGCTGCATGATTTATTACTCTAAAATAAGCTTTACAAATATTGGCAAATTCAAAAATTGTTTCTTCAAAAATAACATTACGCGTTTAGAATATACCAATCTTTTATATCAAATATGTGCGTTTCAATTTTGATATACATACATTAATTCAACAAAGCACTAAATAGGTTTTAATTTCGTAAATTGAACTGCATACTGGAGAGCTACCAGTAGCTCAAGAGCTACTGGTTGGAGAAGCTTGTTGCAATCACAAAGCAGTGGTGGTTGACATGAGCATGTAGTGTGTTTTTCATTGCAGATTACATTTTTAAGTAGTTCCATTGATTTAAGATATTATTCTTTGCATTTGAATGAGTCTGATTTGCACTCCAGAAATGTGCATGTAAATGCCAAGACTTTGCCAAATGCCCAGTGTAATGTTGAAAACAGTTCTTCTACCATATAAATGAGGTATTTTCTCTATAACGTGCACATCTATTTATGTCATAAATTTGCAAAGCACCCCCTCAAATAAAAGCCGCCTTGGTTCAGTGCCACAGGACCATGACAGTTCACCCTTTCATTGCATTTGTATGTGCTTTAAAGTTGTAAATTCGTGCACGGTTAAAATTTCCGCAGTTAGGGATTTCTGACTGATTGCTATTGAACTTTTAAATAGTCATTCTAAACTAATAAGTTGTCATGATAGCTCCACCTGTCAGTCAAATGACGGCAGTCAATATACCGCCTGCGCTGCTACAACAGCTCACCATGCAATACATCCAGGCCCCATTACAGCCTGCCATATTATACGTAGCGACTCAGCCCCAACAATATGCACAATACGTTCAGGCCCAACGACAGCCAGCTGATCAGTACATACAGCCACAGCACCCAGTACCATACATAGCAGCACAGCATGCCTACAGAAATGACCAACAAAATCATTATATAAATAACAGAAAGAATGCAACCAGAAAATCAGGTATACAGGGACGAGTAAATGGAATGGTACAACTGAGGCTCCAATCACAGCCAACACAGCGCACTTGTTATTATTGCCACAGAATAGGTCACATGCAAAGACAGTGCCGCAATAGGCTTCGAGACCAAAGCCAGCAACTTATGAGTCCAGCCCAACAAGGACTAAGCCCCTATGGCCCCTATGAATGTGGCCCAAGTCCAACAATAGTTCCTGTGAATGCACATTCCCATACAACAGCAACAATAGACACCTATACACAAAATAATGCCCCAAAAAGGAAAAAATGCTGCAGCACCCAGGTACTAAGTACAAAATAATTTATTCTTACCAGCATCCGAATTCAGTCCCAGTTTAAGTAGGCAAGTAATGGTCTGAATGCAGGAACAGATCGGGGAGGGTGTTACAACAGGGCACTGACAGTTGATGTTCGCCATTACAAAATAGGGTTTTTGAAATTTTGGCTTGCGTTCAAGTTGAATGATGCCACTAGCCTTAGAGCAATGTAGATGTCGGAGCAGATAATAATAAAATAGAAAAATCTCCCACAATTTCTTATGCACAGAAATAGTGAGAGAATAGGGGGATAAAATTATGGAATGGAATATACGGCGTTTACTCAGCATGCACGACATACAGAGAACATGAGCCTGTGTTTAATGTGATGTTAAATATTCTGGTCAGCATAGCCTACAATTAAAAAAGCACATGTTTTTAGATGTTACAAGGTGACAAAAGAGTTAACAGGCTTTCTCTGCCGTTGGAAGTAACCAACCACAGATTCTGGGCGTTGAGCCAGGCAGGAAATACATTTCCTGTGGTCTGTAACGAGAGGTTTTAGGCAGTTGGAACATCGATGATCGCAGGATCACACAAAATGAGAAATATACACTTATGTATATATACAAATATATATATAGGTGCATAACAGAAGTAATATGTAGGTATATTAATAATTTTTTTCTAGGTTCTTCAAAATTGCAGGAGATACTGTACGGCGACTGTGCTAAAATGCTTTTAAGCAGTACATGAGCCAGGGACTAAAATACTGATTGTGCATTGACAAAGCCAAAAGGTTAACAAAATATTTGAGGCCTACTGGATTTGGCAAGGCTGGTTTATTTTTATGTTGCAAAGAAATGGTACGTTCCTGATTCAAGTAGTTTAGTGAAATGTTTTAGAATTTCGTTTTATGAGCCTGAGGCAGGTTGTGGACAAGGTGTCACTGTGACAGAGATTTTCAAATATGTTTGACGTTGAGACAAGCTATAGCCCAACATTTTTTAAACTCCTTTTTTTAGATAATGGATTTTTCTTTAAAGTATCTTATAGAAAAAGGCAATATAATGCCCAGATTCTTTCCTTCATTTGGAGTTCCCTCCGTATCCCAGCTAGCCAACATAGAGCATACAGCAATGAATAGCACTACTATTGCCAGGCCGGTTGAAGTACAGTTGCAGACTTCAGATGGTTGTACATATTTTTTACCTGCTTTAAAAGTTTAAATACCCTGGAATTATGACAGTATCATGTTTTAGGTGTTTAGTGTATTTTTTTTAAAGTAATGGATGTTCCAAGGTTTCACAAAATTATTATTTATGCATCAACACAAGTGAAAACTCTTCTGAAATAATGAAAAATATTAAAAACAACAAAAGTTTGTATACAATAACATGCACTGCGAGGTTTCTTTCAAAGTCAGGTTTCCAGGAAGTGGGGCCACATCAGTTCTGGCCTTTGGCATGTCAATAATGGAACACAGATCTTGGCCCAAAGACTTTTTGGAAATAATAGACTACTAACCAGCAGCTGTCCCCTTTGCCAAGAGGAAAGAAATAACGGTACAGACTTCAGGGTCAACTCTACAAATCAGAGAAGAATAACTTGTTTCCATTTGACTGTCCAAAAGGAAGAAGGCGGTGACAGCTTGGTCGTTTATGGATTCAGACGTAACCACAACACCTGCCGCACAGAAGTGTCTTATCTAAAGTTATGTATTTTGTATTATAATATTTTGCAATACTGGCAGAAGTGGAATTAGATAGATTGAATTGGTTTTGTTTAAATTGTGTTAATAGGAAGACTTGTATTGCTCATATCTTTGAAGTTGCCAATAGCAACAAAGTCACTTCCAATATATCTGTTAGCACATGGAGTAAATAGCCCTTGCAAGCATGCAGAAAGGTGCAACACCCCCTCTACCAGCACAGTTAGCACCCCAGAATAATTGTATTTGCAACATGTGTCCTCATCGACCTCCCCTGAAGGAAGTAATAATGCAATAATAAGAAATAGTGCCCAAGCAGCTAGACAGCATCCTGCTCACGATTCTCTGCAGAGTGTGAGGTACAGTCAGATGACAACAATAGGTAGACAGAAGACTAAGGCACTGTTACATGACTCATACACTCCCCATGCAGGGAGAACAGATAGCTTTTCTCACCTAGGAAGATACGACCACAGACTATAGAACACCTCCTGCAGGATACACAAACTAATGTCAGATTATTGAGGCCACTGTCTCTAAAGTGTTTATACATAGAACAGGAAGGGACCATCCCTCCACCTCACTGATGCATGAGGTCATCACTGACACATGCAGAATGGAAGTGAAGACAACAAGGCTATTTCAGATGACTGTTCATGGTATGGCCCATAGTGTAGTTTTTTTGCAGCATCAATAGGTTTATGATAGCAGGGCATCTGTTAGACTATCATTGCTCCATCCACCACACCCTACATTGCCCATAACAGATTAGAACGGCGCTGTTGTTATTCGCAAAAAGTTACGCCCATGGCAAAATTCAGTGCCCGAGGTCAGTTAAGGTATAAAGAAGCGCTCTTAGGGCAGCATAGGGTAGACTAGGATTATAAAATAAGATAGACAGGTTGTCCACTTAGGGTGTATAAAATAAAAATGTCCAAAAGCATGAACTGATTTCAAACTAAAAGACACCTCTTCTCTCTTTTCTAGAATGGCATGTTACCTGTGGGGCGACACTCAAATTAAAAACAGCAGTTTTTTCAGACAATAAATATGGCATCTCTGACCGAATCGACTTTTTCTGGGCCTGCAGAGAATGGCTCTATCTCCAACAGCCCTAACGAAGAAGCAGCCTGAGCTCAAGAGAACATTGCACCAAGTCTCCATGATGGTTCCACCAGCAAATATCTCCAACATCGATGCCCATCTCTGGCTCTGTTATCTGGCTCCACGGACAAGAGCAGTGTGCTCAGTTTCAAGGGTGGACAGTGTTCAAAGTCCCACCAAAGGAGGTTTGCTGTTTGAGCAGAGTCCAGTTCTTTTCCCTTTACCATCATTGTGATGCTCCAGACTAAGGCTGAAGGACTCTGGCTTCGAAATACCAAGAGGAGAGTATGCCTTTGGATAAGGAGTGAGCTGTACATTACTAACAACGAAGAACATGGCTCAACTGACCAATGCCATCAACAACTTGAACAAGATAGAAAGGAAATGGATTGCTGGAGGAGATGCCATAGTAGAGAGCCACAGATTTGTTGAACTTTGACTGGATACCTTTGTGGCAGTTCTAAAAAGTTTTTATTTTGTTGCTGTTTCTTTTTGTGTCGCATCCCGCAGATGAGTGCCATTGTAGGAAAAGAAAGTTAGCACCAAGATAGTAGGGACAAACTACACTAGCATAGGGATTTACAGATAGCTGAGTATGAGGACAAAGATCGTGTTCATTGGGATGGGACTGGAATACGAATGGAGATGAGCGAGATAGCAGTACCTAGCACCCACTATGGAATACAAACAGCTCCTCCACTTCTCCCAGGTAGACTGTCTGAGTAAGAGTCCAACAGAAGCCCAATATGAACGCCTGCTTAATGAGCAAGATGCAGAGTACGCGAAAATACTCATTAGGCCAAATGAAGACAAAGCCAATGAAATAGATCAACAACAAGGTAGCTTTAAGTGTTATGTTAATGACATGCCCTGGATACCGCCACTGGCTGAAGGGTCACAGAGATACTCAGTTAAAAGAGTGTTCATAGAATGAACAAGAGCAGGGAGATGATAGAGGGGCCTTTTTATCGACCCTGGTAGCCTGAAGGCCCTACATGGCCCTGCGTGATAGAAATCTGAAAACATGCTAAAATAACTAGCTTTCCTCATTAGTAAATAAAGGCCCCAGGGCTCACTATGCTTAAGGCTTAAAAACACACGTTTCTGTGCATTGAACTGAACAAGGTAAAATTAGGCCTTCAAAGATTAGTTAGTTTCATTGCCAGCTTCAAGACGAACACACACACACACAGACGGGTGCCCGTTGGTACAGCTTCCTGAAACCCTTGCTAACGTTATATTTTGAAACATAGCTTGCACAAGTATAAGCAGCAATTTCTAGCAATAAACAGCATCTATCATGGGAGTTCACACTTTCAAATATGTAGAAATGTGCGTGACAGAAAAATGTCCTTTTTTAGTAATGTACAACATGTAACCATTGTGTTTAGAAAGAGGTTCCGGAAATATTCTCTTTCAAAGGAACAAGATGTTCTCTTTCAAAGGTACAAGATGTTCTCTTTCAAAGGTACAAGATGGTCTCTTTCAAAGGTACAAGATGTTCTCTTTCAAAGGTACAAAATGTTCTCTTTCAAGAGTACAAGACGTTCTGTACGGAACATAATGTACTGAAAAGATTTCCTTCCGGTGTAAACCACCTGCACTGAAAGGGCGTAGGTCAGCGTCATCATAGAACCCTAGTTCCTCAATTTTGGGTATATCAGGCCCAAACGTCAAATCTGAAGCCAGAGCTCTGCTGATGCGACCTTTGCATGCAAGCTCTCCGGCTAGCCGATTGTCTGACTTGGGACTTCAAATCCTCTCTCTCAGGTGGTAGACTTCCTAAGCCAGATAATACTTTTGTCTTTTTAAATCTCTGTCCTTGCTCTGTATTTTCCATTCACACCCAATTCCTTGCATTTTTAGGTTCCCTTAAACTACTAGGCCCTGCTGGGATAGTCTTCATAGTTAAGGTGCTTCAAGGCACTAGACTTTATAGAGTGTTCTGCTTTCCCTAACTAATTTCTATTGTGCCTTTTAAAAGATCCCAGTCCTTTTTGCACCTTGGATCTCTTTGGAATGTTAAAACTTGCATGGGTAATACTCTTCAGAAAAGCACCTTTGTAGGCGCTATGGTTTCTTTGAATGTATTCTGAATGTGAACTTGCGTTTTGTTTTAACCCTGACAGATTAAAGTCAGACTTTCAAACATTTCATTGCTCAGGCTGATCAATTAATAAATGCGTTTTTCTGATGTACTTAAGACTTAACAAATAAAATGCCACTTTAAATGTGATCTTTGTCACCTCATATCATTGCTCCTTGTTCCTCAGTGAAGTGTGCGTCGGTGACCTGTGACCACGGCTCGTGACCACAGCAGGGTTGTTTGTAGGTTGTGACTCGTGACCACACCCCAGAGGGCTTTCCTTCCCCCTCAACAGGTGTCTGAGTGTCTGTGTGGGTGGGTTTGTAATTACCTGTATGGATGAGTGAGTCAGTAGCTGTATGGGTTAGTGAGTATGTGAGGGGCTGCAAGGGTGAGCAAGTGTGTATTGCTGTGTCAGTGAGTGAGTGCATGTATCAGAGTTATATGGCTAACTAACTGGGTATGTGAAAGGCAATATAGGTGAGTGATGGGGTATGTATGTGACTATATGGGTGAGTGAATGTGAGATTGGTTGAATGCGTGAATGTGTGCTTGTTTAGGGACTGCATAGATGAGTGCGTATGTGTAAGTATCTGTGTGAGTGGGTGTGTGTGTAACTGTATGGGTGAGTAAGTGGCTGTATCGGTGAGTGAGTAGGTGTGTGAGTAGCTCTAAGGGTAATTGACTCAGTGTGGGAGAGCTGTATGGGTGTATGAGTGGATATGTCAGTGGCTGTACTAGTGAGTGAGATAGTGTATGAGTGACTGTATGGGTGAATGAGTAGAAGTGTGTGTTGATCTATGAATCAGTGAGTGGCTGTGTATTACCAGTATGGATGTGTGAATGGGTTTGATAATGGTAGTGTGGAAGTTGGAGTGGGTGGATGAAAGGTTATATGGGGGTGTGAGTGTGTGCATAAGAGATTCTGTGGATGATATCAGTTACTTCACTGACCATGTCATGAGTGATGTAATATGTGAGGTCATAAGCAGTGCATTGCATAGGCACAAGTTATAGTTAGCTCACTAACTATAACAGCTGAATTTCACTAGTTTTGTGCGAGTGAAAACTGAGCCTAACTAGACCATCCCTGTAAACTTTTACTGTTTTAGTGAATTGCTATTTTTTTTAAGTAGTTGTCACATTTGCAGAGAGGTGGACAAAGGGCTCGGGCCTCCAACCCCCTCTAAGAAATCCCGCTGTGTAGGACTTTCAGGAGGTACCAGAAGGGCTTCATGCCCCCAAGGTCACTCAGGAGTAAAGTGTACTTCATACCCCAAACAGTAGTGTGCCAAGAGCTGTGTTTGCAGAGTGGTGAAGAAAAGGGGCATGACATCTAAAGAACTCTCAGCAATCCAGCTGTGTGTGGCTTTCTAAAGGTAACAGGGGGGGTAGTTGGCCACAAAGGCGAGGGCCAACTAGCCCTCCTGTTACCTCCAGTAAGTCCCACTCAGTAGAATTGCTGAAAGGTTCTCAGAGGCCACGCCCCTTTCTCTATCACTCTGCAAAACGCACCTCCTGGTGCACTACTAATCAGTGATGATGTCCCCTTGGCTCTTGAGGGTCCTTGGGGGCCAATTACCCTTCCTGTTATCTCCAGTAAGTCCCACTCAGCTGGATTGGTAAGAGGTTGTCAGAGGCCGCTCCACCTTTCTCCACCGCTCTGCGAACCTACCTCCTGGCACACTACTGGTTGGGGGAAGAAGTGCACTCTATTCCTGGGGCCCTCTGCATGCCGGGAGGTGCATTTGCAGAGTGGTGGAGAGGGGGCATGACTTTGAAGACCTCTCAGCAATCTTGCTGTTTGGGGAGGTAACAGGATGGCTTGTTGGCCCCCAAAAGACCCTCTGGACTCAAGGGGACTTAATCTCCCAACCGGCAGTGTGCCAGGAGGCTCTTTTGCTGAGTGGTGGTGAAGGGGGCATGGCCTCCTATGACTTGCCGTAGGTTTTGTTTCTTTCTTTTGAAATTTTATAAATTGAGGGGGGCTGCGTGGCTCCCCTTCCTGGGCCACATTCGGCCCCAGGGACGTTATTCCCCAGGGCTGCCCCCTTTTTATTTTTTTACAAAAGGAGAGGGGGCCATGTGGCCACACTCCTGGGCAAATCTTGGCCCTGGGTACTGCTTTCCTGGAGCCTGGCCTTTATATTGGGTGCTCTGGTCCCTCCCAAGGCACACAGTCTTTTTTTGTTGGGAACCGTGGGGAGAGCCTAAAGGCCCCCACTGTCCCCACCAGCTCACTGCATCCTGCTTGAGCCTTCTTTCGCCGGCATTGCTTTTAGACAGAGGGAGCTGCTGAACATGCAGCTCCCTCCTATCAAAAGCAATTCTGCTCTGATTTGAATAAGCAAGAGCATTTAATTTATATATATTTTCAATGACGAAATAATTACTTTAATTTAATAATTTCATATGGTGTGTTAATTGCAGTACCTGTGAGTGGCCACATTTGATACTTTACTTTCTCAAAGACTGGACTGGAATACATTTACAGTAGCTTTGACACCTTGACACCTTTTTGGCTGTAGTAGATTTTGAAGAGCAATGTGTAAAAAGCAGTGGTTGTATTGTTCTGTGGGTGATTGTTTGCATAAGCATGTCCTTCCCTAAGCCCCACCTTATCTTTCCCTTAACCGCTCCCATTTGTTCATAGGTATTCCCCATTGTCTAGCAATTCACCCTTGTCACTCCCACATTTACAACAAAATCATATACCTACGTGTGTGGAAATCTCTTCCACCTTGGCTTAGATCTCCACACAGAAAAGTTAGGAGAGGCTTATATGGAGGTCTTTTGCTATAAGTTTGTGTTTTGCCTTTCATAGTACGTGAGTAGAACTACTCTATAAACTATGAAGTGCGGTTTGTGAATTTGGCCACTAACTTTTGCCCACTCAACATCTCATATACTAACAGTACTCAGCTGTACCCAAGACAATTCTGCAACTAATCCACAACAACTGCTGAGAATAACCTACCGGCGCTGAGTTCCAAGGACTTCATGTCATGTATACTATGATGAGGTGAGCATTCCACATTGACTCCAGAGAGAAGAACAGTCCACTAGAGCCAGATAGAGGGAGCCCTGCGTGCAACCTGGTGAACATAAGCTCAGGAGATACCATGATGCGTTGACTACTTGAAGGAAGATGTTGAGATGAGGAAGAATACTCCTCCTCTCACAATCCGGTAACAAAAGGGGACATCTCTTCTAATTAAAAACAGAAATAGGGGGGATTGGCCAAAATAGTGCGCGGGTAGGATGTGTGTTGCTTCGTCTTCCTGTCCACTGATGCCCAACTCGACCCCAATATAACGTATTCCTCCCCCAAAAGCAACCAGGGAGCAGCAGAATTGCCCCCAGCCAAACTAACGCTTCAACTCTTTACGGAGTGGAGCAGCGAAGCGAGCATAAAGGCCAAGATGGTGGCCGGGCCCTAAGTATCGCTGGATCTTGGCAAAAGGTACGGCCGGGCCGGTCTTCAGTGCCTACTTCTGCAGGAGGACGCAAGCAGCGGCATTGACGGCGACCCAGAAGACCCCATAAAAGGACCACATATCGCTGACGAGCGCCGAGAGCGGGCTCCAGTTACAGCCAGCTGCGCACGAGGCCCGCAGGCTGCAATGTGGTAGAAGTCCCGGAGTGGCGAGGAGCGGAGGCCTGTGTTCCTCGCGGGCGGCACAGATTGTAGATGGGCGGCCCGTGCCGACCAGCTGTCGCTTTGGTGCTGTGGGTGAGACCGGCCTGGGAGCCCCGCACTCACGTACGATTCCGAAGGCATCACCCAAGGGACAGATGTGATTGGGAGAGCAGAGGGACGCTGAGACTTGCGGCGGCCAACAGGATCAGCTATGGTAACGGTAAGCAGCGTCTACTGTCCGGAGGGGGATCCAGTGAGTGGCCTTACCGAGCATCTGCTGCCCTGTGAACATAGACTGAGGCTGACGCTGGCGCGAAAGGCCCCAGGGACTGCAACGCACACAGGGTCTGCAAAACAGTGCGGCGTAGCAGTGAGGCAGATTGGTGCATTTGAAGGAGATGGGACAGCGCTGAGCAGCTGGGGGTATCAGCCAGGGCAAATCGGCTGGTGCTGATGGGAGGTGGTGGAGCTCCATCGGTCGCTGACCCCCACAGTGCCCCACGGAGAGGACCACATTTTGGTGCAGGAAAGCCCTGATTACCTGCAGAGGCCTCCCAACCTGACGCGGGTGGCAGCAAGAAGCCCTTAGCATCGATTCAAGAGGCCCAGCATATGGAAAGGGGGAGTGAGATCCCTTACACTGCCTTATGCCCTTCTGGAGCTACTACCCCTTGTAAGCCATCTATAGCGACTGGGAACCACAACGCAGCCGCAAGCGCCCTGAAGCCACTGTGGGGCGTGATTTCCTCCGCCACTGGCACTGGCACAGGCCCAGGCCCAGGCTTTGGTGGCATCAGTGGGAGCCGAGAGTGGTGAAAGATTCCCTCGACCTAGCGATGCTGGTGATGCTACCCTGCTGGCACTTGTGAAGGAGGGAGGTGACACAATCGGGAGGATTGGCGACCCGGCAGCGAGACAGTCACCAGCCTCAGCCTAACCCTTCACATTACATTGATCGGAGGTGACACGGCTGGGATTTGAGGGTCCTGGATTGTCGGCAAGGGCTTTGCCATCATCATTAAAAGCAGCAAGTGGAACCAGGCCCTGAGCAAGGGGCCTGCATTCAGATTATAGGAGCCCAACCATAATTGGCAACAGGGGCTTTGCTGGAGATTGCAACACTGGCTGCCCACCTCTTATGACCACTGGGGGCTAAGATACTTCCTTGGGCGACTATTGAATCTCTCTGGGGTGCACTCCCCCCAGACCGCAACGTTGCCCTCGATCTGGTTGGTTCAGAGCCTTGTGCCGGCCGACATCCAGTGAGACGTCATGTCCAACCAAAGGGGTAGGAAGGAGCGCACACTGAAGGAGATGCTCACCAAGGGCCCTCAAGCCAGTGCAGGACATGATGAAGACACTCCCATAACCAAATCCTTTCTAGAGACACTATTTAATACTTCACGAAGATTTTTACACCTTGAAAAGCGAAGTAGTGGGAGAGGTGCGCGAACTCTGGAGGGAGGTAGATACCCGTGGAGACAGGGTGGCAGCTATTGAGGACCAGAAACAGGCCAAAGAAGAAGAAGTCACACAACTACAACAGGAGGTGATCCGCTTGAGGGCCAACAGCTTGACCTGCAGGCTCATGCCGAAGACCTAGAGAACCGTTCTCGGCTCAACAACATCTGAGTCTGGGGGTACCGTCAAATGGGGAAGGGACTGACATCACTGGGTTTTTGCAGGGCCTATTCTGAGACATTCTAGCAGCCCCTCCGGAGAAGGAGATCTGCATCGACAGAGCCCACAGGGTGGGCTTGCGTCGACAGGCTAATGCACCACCACCAGACATACTGGCCTTCTTCCCAGACTATCCGCTGAAGAAGCATCATTAGGGAAGCCAGACTGAAACACCCTGTGCAGTATCAAGGCCTGACCATCACTCGGTATCAAGACCTAGCGGCTAGCAATCTGCAGAAAAGAAGAGAATTCAAGGATGTCACATCACACTTACTGAAAACGGGGTGGCATACTCATGGCAGATTGCATCAAATACACTCCCTCCATGAAGCAATCAAACTTTTGAGTCTACCACACCAGAGTCTGGCGGCGGAGCACTCAGCTAGCCCACGCCAGTCCCCAGCATGATGGCAGACGGCTGTGGTTAAACGATTAATAGGAACTGCATGAGGGCCCGACCCGGAGACACTAGCTCAGGAGCCTAAAGTGGCGCTTGCAGCCGTTACCAATGATACGTACTTCCAGGAAGAACTATGACAGAGCTCAGGAGGATTTTGCATGTTTTCGTGAAGTGAAGGCTGGGGGAGTGGAGTGGGGGGATCCACCATGGGCACACTGCTCGGTACAGTGTGCGCAGGACTATTTGGGGGGGACAGTTCTTTTGGTTGGGGTTAGAGAGGGGAGGGAGGGGAACTGGTGTGCTCATAAGGGGATACTGTTCTTAGGCATTTGCGATTCTGGGGGGGTACCGTGGGGGAGGGGGGGTTTGGGTCCCATATGGTACGTTAGCACTAAGAGCCTGGGAGCGCACTGATCATCTTCTCCAGTCATGCAGGACTCAGAATTAACTGTCCTCACACTTAATGTTAAGGGTCTCAACAGCCCTAATAAGAGATGCTCCTTACTTTCCTATTTAGAGAATTCGGGAGCAGATATCTATCTGTTACAGGAAACTCCCCTGGTTGCACAAGACATGGCATAGAATAAAATACAGGGCATTTCCCTTTCAATATTTTTCCTCTATAACAGATAAGAAGGCAGGGTGGCAATCCTATTATCACGGACATTTAGAGGGTCAGTGGGGGACAAGGTAACCGAAATGAGAGAGCAGTATTAGCATATCGCTTTTGGATTAACGGCCTAGCTTTAACGATTGGGACTGTATACTCACCAAACACAGGACAGTATACATTCCTTAGAAATGCCTTATCAGAAGTTCTGGAGTTGCAGACGCTTCATTATGGTGGGAGGCGACCTGAATCTAGTTATGGACACAACTGAAGACAGGTCTGGCAGTCGAAGTTCCCAAGTGCAGGAGGTCTCTGACGTAGGCAAACGATGGTTGGTGGAAAGGGGATTACTATGGAGAGAGTCTCACCCTTGAGCCTCCCAATTCTCCTACGACTTACATGTACACCACACCTATGCTAGATTAGACTACTTTCTTGGCTCCACAGCGGTTCAGGCGGCTATTAAAGACATCTATATCACAGCAGCGGCCTTGTCAGAGCATGATGCAGTGGTGGTAACCATGGAGGTCCCCCATATAGCCAGGGCAGCCGGAAGTTGGAGGTTGAAGGAGACTATGCTCCATAAACAGGCGGTGCAGGATCAAATCCTCAAATACATTACAGACTATTTAAAAGTCAACGACACCCGGGACACATCCATTGCTAAGCTGTGGGGGTCACTTAAAGCAGTAGTACGGGGCGAGCTGATTGCTATATCAGCGGCAGAGAATAAGGAACGCAAGGTCAAACGGGGAGGAACTTACGGCCAACGTGCTAGAGCTGGAGAAGGGGAAAAAGCGAACGGGAGCACCTTGGTTCTGGCAGAAATTGAAAAATGCTTGAGCCCTGCTGGCGTGGCTCAACTTGGACAGGGCAGAATACGCAGCCCTCAGCCATAAACACTCATATTACATAGGGGGGGATAAAACAGGACGGATGCTGGATAGTAGACTGAGGGCGAGGACGCAACAGTGTAAAGTAAAGGAGATTACAAGCCGTATGGGTGACACGCTTACCAATGAAAAGGGAATAGTACCGGGTTTTTGAGATTTTTATGCTACTCTATATCAGGCCCTGAAAAGCTCCAGTTCTCTCCCAAACTGAAAAACAAAACGGTCCAGAAAAGTTCCTTCTCAGGTAATGCTCCATGGATATGGAACTCACTTCCCAAAGATCTCCGCGGCAATCCCTCCTATACTTTCTTCAAACGGAACATCAAATCATTATTGCTGAACAAATATTACAATGCACTCCCATGAGCCCCCCACACTAACATGATCATTGACATAGCCACCTGACCCAGCTTTTAATCAGTCACTAATGCCACAGATGGAAGATTTTGTATTTTGATACCTTTTAATATACATATATAATGTTGCCTTGTTTTTATTACTTCTGGATAGGCTATGCCTGCCTCGAATCCTTGTATTAATGCTATGATCTCTGTTCCCATGTACTGTATTTACACTGATACCCCCGGGTCGAGCCAGCGCTAAATACAACTCTCAATAAATAGGTAAATAATGATCTTTCCAATATTCAAATTTTTTGTTGTCCCTTCTTATGCCTCTAAAACCATTACTCAACTCACCCTTTCCTTAGTTACACACATATTATTCTTAACCCCTTCGATGCTTGTGAGGGAACCATTCCGTCATCAGTCACGGTTGAGCTGTGGTGATGACGGAATGGTTCCGTCACAACCACACCCAGTTAAGGAATGTCCAGCACGGGAGGGAAATCGGGGCAGCATCCATGTGGTTAAGGACCTCAGCCCTCTTGGGAACCCCCAACCAGAAATACAATCAGTGGTTTCCATAGATTTTGGAATTCTATCCCTTAATCATTGAGGTCCTAAAAATATTTTTCCATTGCCAGCATTAACCACAAATTACCAGACCATTCTTAGATCATTTTTAGTTTTCTGCTTTTGTGCAATCAACTGTTTGGGTACTATATTAGTTTAAAGTTTGTTCTAATTCTTCAACCATTTCCAGACATCCCAAGGTTCTTGACCATTTTTCGGCTAATAATTATCATTGCTGGGTCAGACTGGATAGGTAGTCCAGGGTGCTCTAAATATATGAGATAACATTGCTTTTAAAAATGTATGTAGTACAGTACACCATATTTGGAAAAATCCCACTTACTGGCCATACTTCTGCAAGCATTTCCCTTCTACGCTTCTGAACATGCACTTTGTTTTCACTGGGGCAATTTGCCATAAACATTGCTTCCCTATTTTGGACACTTCCATACACAAAGGGGATATACTCCCAAAGTTTATGCCACCGCCGAAGTGGAAAATATCTGCACAGGACCTGTTGCCATCTCTTCATATACAACCATTATGTGTCTGGCCTTGAGTCTTTAAAAGTTATGTTTTTTTTGTTAGATAGGCCATTCCATTGCCCAGATAAACAGGCATATATCATTATCTGCAACTCTATAATCTGGGCAACCTATTCATTTTCATAGTCGTAATCCTTCCCAGCCGTGATGTAAGAGAGATTGCCATTGTTGAATGTCCTCTCTGAGTGTAGCAATTATTCTAGGGTAGCTTGCTGCATATAGCTTCCAAAGAATGGAGGTAGTGCTTTATTTACTTTTTTGCCCATCTAAATTGTGATATTCCAGAGATCTGGAATTTCATGTTATGGGATAAGCCTGCAGTGAACAGTGCTATCTTTTTCAACTTAAGCTTAAAGCCCGAGATTGTGCTGTACTCTTGTAAAAAATCTAAGAGCTCCTTAAGTGGTAGCTCTGGGTGTGTACACCAGTAGGCTGCAAACAAATGGATCTTGTGTTGCTGCCCTCCATAGCTCATCTTTTGTATGCTATGTTGTCCTCTAATTCTGCCAGTCAGTGGCTCTACTACCAGAGAGGAGCAATTGGGGAAACCCTGATGAGTTCCCTATACAGAGGAAACTGTCATGACTTCTCCTCATTAATGATAACTTTAGTGGTTGGAGTCTTATAATTAGCTGCTATCCAGTCATATTTGAGCCCACTTGACTAAGAAATGACTAGTTAATCTGTTTGTATGCTTTTCTCCAGCCATTGATAAAATTGACTGGGGATTTTTTTCAACAGTTTGATCTCTCTATAAGGTACAATACTTGCCTGATGTTATCATATGATTACCTGTTTGCAATAAACCCTAATTAGCCTGGGTAGGCCAGATAGGATAGGGCAAGAGTCTCTTTGCCAAAATCTAAAAATCCCAGTAACCAACATTTACATTTATATTTACATTTACATTTACATTTACATTTACAACATCAACAATGTAGTTGGTCCATATGAAGCACAAATACTCCAGGTCTGCCACTTTTATGAATTAGGGTGAAATTAGCTACAGTCATCAGAAGAGTTTCTATATATTACTGATGAAAGGTGTTTAATGGAGCTGGGAATTTTGGAAACAATTGCTTTTGGAAGGCTTTATAAAATAGATGTATCAGTCCATCATGGCCATGGGTTTTGTTGGGATGTAAGCCCCTAATCCCCTCCAGCTGAGATCAATGCCTCCATCATCTTAATTTGTGCTTCTGATACTTTGGGGATATTGGACGTCATCATTCAGTTCCCCTACTTACATATTCCTTAACATAAAAAATAGAGTAATATTCTTTAAAATCCTTCCTTTTGGCTTACTCCCCAGAGATTGACATACCCCCTGGACCAAACACAGTAGAAATTATTTTGGCAGCAATGAGCATTTTGAATTGTCTAGCCAAAGCGAGTCTGTTTTGTAGGTCTTCTCACAGGACCTTTGAATCAAGTGTAAACGTTTTGGGGATTTGTCGTCACCAGAAGATCATGTTGTCCCTTCAGGGATGTTACTTCCTGAAAAAGTTTAAGAGAGCCATTGTTTCTGTATTTCTCTTCTGCTGCCTCAAGATCTGGTTCTAGCTTTTCACTGGTGAGATAGTTTATATTTCTGTGCTCCTTTTCGCACAGCAATACATTAGCCTTAAACAGAGGATACTCAGGGGTACATCCCCTGTATCCTCGTTAAAGTAATTGTTGATATCCACCCTTATGATCTGTGTTATAAGCTTGTCTTTCAATCGGGATTTATTGAATCTCCGGTCATGTCTACTATTAACGCATGGTAACAGATCTAATTCCCAGGTAATCATGGCATGATCAGATATTACAATACCTTGGGTGGATTGCTGGAAAAAATGTGGTGCCCCATGCCAGATCTATCCTCCAGTAGTATCTACAGACATGGGATAAATAAGTAAATTATTAATCCTAGGCACGTGTTTCCATCCAGATATTGAAGGGGCTCTATTAATATCTGTTCTGTAATCTTGGCATCACTCCCTGCACATACTTCTCTTGTGGGCGTCTGCCAAGTGTAAAACTGGATCTACAGAAGGTTCATTAGTCCCCAAAATGGGGTCAATAATTTCAATGTAGCTGTACTGTTATTGGGCTAACTCTAGAGAAGGGAGAGGGTGCACTGTTCTAACCTGGAGGCACTTTGGCAGTGGAAGGGTTCCACTGAACAGAATCAGCCACGTAATGCTTTATGTCTGATGTAATCTATCAATGCCCTTCTGTTTTTCTTTTATCGGGAAGTGATGGCAGGTTTACCCCCTAAATTTGTTTTTAATTACTGTGAGGCGTACTCCTCTCATAGGTTAACATTGGGAAATCCTTTTTACTGCTAAAGTTATATTTGACATTACTGTTTTGGAAATGTCACTTTTAGAAAGTGGACATTTCTCTGCTTTTACCCTTCTGTGTGCCTGCAGCCTGTTTCCAATCCCTGCCTGGTGTGGGTGACAACCGCACTTTTTGTATTCCCTCTGGACAGCCACAAACACATGAAAGTTAGGTGTGTCTGAGTACTCATCTGCATTCTGACGGCTCCTCCTGGAAAGGAAGGGGCTGACACTTATACCTGAAAAGGCAGTTTTGTGTCCCCATACAAGGGGCTGATTACCCCCTACTGATAGTCTGGAGCCAGGGCTGGTACGATAGGGCTTCTGTGCACTTTAAAATACCCTTCTTTGTCACGCCCACTTCAAAGAAACAACTGGATAGAAGTACTGGGGCTCTAACCCCACCAAATCCCCACCAAATTGGACACTTCGGGACCTACACTGGACTCTGTCAGAAGAACTGCTGTGCTGCATAAAGGACTGACACTCTGCTGGACTGCTGGCCTCTAAGGAATGCTTTTCTGCTGTGCTGCCCTGCTGCCTGCTGTTCTCTGACCTTGCTGAACGAGTGCTCGATTCTGCATTCCATTGCAAAGTATTCTCCAAGTGCTTGTTGACTTGCCTCCTGTTGCTTCAGACTCATTGTTATCAAAGCCTACACCTGCTCCTGTGCCTGGTTCATTCGAAGTGCACCCAGATACCTGCTCCAGAAAAATTGACACATCTCCAGTCTGCATGTAGCAGAACAAGCACATTGGCCCTGTTACTGAAGTAGAATTGGCACATCGCACTTGTTACTGCTGCAGTGCACCTTTCCACACCACTCTGTGGAGAAGTTCGACGTTTCACCCCCTCCAGCGTGGATTAACCCTGTGCATCGTTTTCGGAACTGCCCTCTTAGAACGAGCGCTTTACTCAACAGACCCGATGCATCAATGCCACTGCATGAAGAAAACCTATGCCTCACCTTGACTGCGGCCTTGACATTCACATATCGCTCATCTGCATCCTGCATCTCACTGTTGGGACTCAGGATCAAGGTATTCTGTTCACCAGGCCTGCATGGCTCTTGTCCCCAGCCAGCGCTCCATTGTGGTTAGCTTGAACTGTTGACTTTATTCTAGGTTCAGCACGACTGGATTACCCCCATGGGCACTTATTGATTCCAAGCACTAGAAACACTTTTATACTTATCAATTCATAACTCAAGTGTGGAGTTTTTTTATGGTGTTTGAATTGTGTTTCTGTGTGTGTTTGTGCGTGTACACATAGATAAGCCAGAGTGCTCTGTGCCAAGCTACCAGAGGGTGGAAACAGGTGATCTTTTAGTGTGTATCTATCTATCTTACTCTGACTAGAGTGGGGGCTCCCTACTTGGACAGGGTGCATACTTCTTCCAACTAGAGGTGCCATTTCTAACGGTGAGCCTTCTACACCAAGTACTGGAACAGGCGGTCTCTGATGGTCTGAGCGCTTACTTGACAGAGATCAGTTGCTGAACAGCAGATTTCTCAGAAGTGGTGAAGTCCTTTTTTTAAAATTATTTGGTAACAAATTTAGTAGTGAAATCAGGTCCGATGAATCAGGTTTTGACTCCGCCATCCTTCCAGGAAGATCAATGTCAGGTACATGCATTGGTATACCAAACAACATTCGTTATGGTGTTCGACCGCATAATGCTCCTCTAAGCAAATTTAGTGCTGTTTTTCACCATGTACAGTCTGTACAGCCATGTCACTCCTTTATTCAATACCATAATAGTCAATGATTGCTTAAGCATACTGTTGGCTCGCTCTACCATGCCATTACATTCGGGATGGAAAAGGCACGAGTATTGCAGTTGTAACCCTAGAGCAGACATTGCATCCATAAGCACCATAGTAGTGAATGAAGGACCATTTTGAGAATTAATTGTATGAACTACTCACATTTCTATTAGGCACTAAAAGTCTTTTTATACTGCTGGAACAGTGGCAGTGTTTTGTGATCAAACCCAAAGTAATCTAGTGCAAGAGTCTACCATAACCATTATATAATTTTATCTAATACCTATTGGGAGGTAACCGATATGGTCGAGGAAGACTATGCTGAATGCTTTCTCGGATATCATGAGGGGAGCAGGCATACGTCTTACTGCCATTGAATGCTGTATTTTGTAACAAACAATACATTTCCATACATCATTTTTTGCATTCTTTTGTAAGTAAGGCCACCTCTACTATTGCTGCAGAATTAACACAGTAGCACCAATACCAGCATCAGGTGAAGCTCTTCCTTTATGAGCTGCCCTACTTAAATCTACTCTAGCTTGCGCATTAGTTATGTGCTGCTTCTGGGTATAAAACCAGTAACAACGATGTCTTTGGTGAGGCTGTAAGTATATTAGGAAGGAAACCAGCCATCCAGGTGCTTTTTGGCTTTCAAGGTTACTTGTTTTGCCACCATAATGCCTGCATCGATCTTAGTTTGAGATTGAGTTATAGCAGCTACCTGAAAGGTTTGCATCGGCATCTTCACAGCTAAATCAGCTGCACTATTTCCTTAGCTTTTATGGGTCATGGTGTGTCTTACATGGAATAAAGGAAGCCTATCATGTTATGTTATATTGGCATTTGTAGCGCGCACAACTACTCTTGAGTATTGAGAGAGCGCAATTTGAATGAAAATTATGTCCGTACCATATTTACAAGCCTGTAGCGTAAAGTTAGCATATGTAACTTAAGTAATAAGAAATGTATCTGTATTTACTCTAGAGAGTGCATTAGAATTAGAAAGGCCCGTATATAGGATGGGCTAAAGTAGAAATGTGAAAATGTTTAAGAACAGTAGAACGTGCTAAACAGAATTCATGTATGTATGTAATTAATTAAACGGAGAAAGAGATGAAATGTAAATCGAAGAAATGTGCAGACCATATAGCACTGTGTAAGAACGAGAGTATAGCGTTGTATTTTTTATGTAATATGGATTCGATTATAATCAATGATTTGCTAATTCGATTATATATATGTGTGTTAAAAGTCATACCGCGTAGAAGAGTTTGTAGGAATTTTAGAATGGTGTGTTCATATGTGATTTTAACCTAACGGACCAAGGGTTCGCAAGAGAGTAGTCCACTGCATATAATTTAGTAGGCTCACAGGGATAGGGGGATAGCTTTGATCTGTACGTGCGAGCTAAGAGTCAAAGGTCTCGTTAAATTAAAGTGACAATGCTGGACGAAGTTTATGGCCTAGTGAGATAAGGGACGCTTGGAATTTGGGGTCTTGTTTCGAAGTGTCTGTTCACAGGACCAAAAGGGGTTACAATCACAATTGTAATGAATAGAGCTCTGTTTGAGGTGATAGACTTTGGTCTGGAGGTGTCAACTGGAATGTCATGGGGTTACCAGCACGACGACGGAGACGGCGCCTGAGAAGCAAGGTCAACTTAACAGACGACTCGAAGAGACGAAACTATGGAAAAAAAACAGAAGCGGGACACGTGAAATGAGTACGTGGTGGGCGTCTCAAAGGGGCGTTCCACCCATACTGTGATTTTGTATTTAGGGACAGCACCTCGGGGAGAGAGGAGAGCAGATGGCCTGAGCAAGGAGAGTAAGAGCAGACGCCCTGAGAACTCTTAGAGAGCAGTAGGCCGAGGACCCTTAGAGAGCGGATGGGTAGGCAGAAAGGGTACTGCTTCTCGACATAGGTTTCCATCAGAGACTAAGAGAGTTTGAACTTCTTTGGAAGTCAAGCGGCTGACACCTTTTTAGGTAAAAGGACTTGATGAGTAGGGATCTTATTTAGTGTAGAGTAGGGACAGTTTTAACTAGTTTCATTCTTTTTCTGTAAATAACGCATCGTATCCATTTTGTGTCTATGCTATTCAATTTGCTGATTTTAGAATTGGTTTTGATTATTTTCTTTTGTAGACTGAGATTCTTTAGGGAATTTATGTTCCTTTTAGTACCTGTATACTTGTTGAATCTTATATTGAGAGGCTTGTATTTGCAATTGACTTTGGTTTTATATTAAACTTTTTAAACTTTATCAGTCGTAAGTGGTTCTTCAGAGTTGCGTCAGTCTATGGGGTTGATTTAACTTATGTGGGTTTGCCTTTTACTCAATGACAGTCAATAATCGATCCAAAATTGGATTGAATGAGATAGGTATCCAGGTGATCAGATAAGATATCAAAATCTCATTCCCCGCAGTTGGTAGCAGAGGATGGTTGGCTTCTTGAGGAAGGCAACCTAGGTTAGGTCTAGATTACCCCAAGGCCCCTAGTCATCGACGACCAGAAGAAGAGTCCCTGCCGAAGAAGGTGCTGACGGTGCGAGAGAGAAAAGCAGCAGAGTCGGTCGAGAGTGAGTATAAGGGTCATGCGTTGCCAGATTGCGGTGTTTTGTGTTGTACCTGTGTCGTAATGTCAAGCGGAGTTGAATGCCTGTAGTGTGATTGTGAGAAGGTTGTGAGCGCGCGCAACCGGGGAAAATCTTAAGTCCAGAGAAGGGCTTAAGTGGTTCGGGTGTATCGAACATCCAGAGTAATTGTCTACCATTGTGAAGGGGGTCATGAGGTACCATTGATCGCCCGTAGGACCGAGATAGGGGGAATGCCAGAGTGAGTGTATGAGTAACGGACGCTGGTCGGACGTTTACTGTGTGTAAGTAACCTATCAGTTAAGGCGAGCGTCTGAACGTTAGTGAAAGACGTCTCGTCAGTTGAGGTGACAATTACAGTTAGACTGTGGACGTACAGTCAAGAAAAGTGATCGCTTGGTCGGAAGTAGTCATTTTTCGGTGTATGAATGAGACGCATGCAAGACCGCGAGACGAGCTGAGAAAGGAGGGGAACTGCTACAGAGGGGACAAGTGACGTCAGCGTAGAGCCGCGCTGGGATAGGCTGGTCAGCGAGAGCCGCGCAGGGATTGGTGGTTCGCCATCGGGAAGTAAATAAGGAAGAGAATTAAGGGAAATCGTAGATTCTTGAAAATGAAGTGTTTTAAACGTTTAAGGGCGATCTTTAAGAGAGATAGAGGGAACTCGTATGCGGGGGGAAGAAGCCCCACCGGAAGGCACACCAGCTTATTATATGGCTGTGAATGTGGGGTTACACTCAATACTATGGATCTCCGAGTGGAGTAAGCTAACAGAAGGAAATGAGGAACTGACGTTCCCGAGATACGGGACGTTTAGGTTAGAAGCATTGAATCAACTGAAAGCGGTAATGCTCGCAACAAGACCTCTACCGAGGCCAACACAGTTCGAAGCCCTCAATGCATGGTTCAGGGCGGCACACGACAGGAGCCTGAATAGGCGCCAAGAAAGAGTGAGACGATCGGTAAGAGCAGTGCAGGATGCTAAATGGGATGATGAAGCTAAAAAGTGGAGGGTGCAAAGAATAGAAGCAGACAAACTATACCCAATGCTAGAGGCTACGGGAGAAAAGAAACCTCCAGAAGAGGATGAGGACAGCGAGACGGATGATATTCTGATAGATAGGCTATTATTAGACAGACCACCTCCGTACAACAGAGAAGCCGAAAGTCCCGAACTACAGCAGGGGGACGGGGCTAGGAAGGGGGAATATAGACCGCTCCCCACATCAGAGTGGGAACCCAAGAAAGGTGAGGAAATACCTCAATCTAGTCCCGTACAGGGAGTAGTAGGAAGATTTGTGGTACAGAAGGTGCCAGAAACGGAGTGTGCAAGGTCGTATCAACTGCCGGATGCTCTACAAGTACCTGTTACCATAGGTCCTATAGTATCAATCTACAACCCGGAGGGAGCCCAGCAGGAGGAACAGGCACGATGGGACAGGGAAAGGGCAGAGATGGAAAGTAGGAACAATACGATCAATTCCCAAAGGCAGTTGCTAGGACCAAGGAGTCGGAGTACACCATTGGATCCAGTAACGGATCCCTGGATAGAACAGGGGGGTCAGAGAGGACAGATGGACCTGAGGGGACCGAAACCGAAATCCTTTAAGGAGTTAAGAGAGTGCTTGAAAGAATGGGATGCTGCCGTAGAGACTCAGAATAAAGGAATAGAAATAGAAACCGAATGGAGAGATCAAGAGGATAGGATCCTCTCTCACTGCGGAGCTGGCGAAAGCAGTCCGGAGTGGGAGAGAGGGAGTCAAGGAAGCAAAGGAGATACTTGCCATACCATCGGTGGCAATAGACAAATGTGTGAAGACAAGAGTACAGGATGTGGGGGAGTGCCTCGCCCCATCCTTAGTGAGGGAGAACGAAGGACACAGGAGTACCGAGATAGTTACAGGTGCACTCACCATACCCCGGACGAAAATGTGCGACATTGGAGTCACGAGAGTATGGGGAGTCGCGAAAGGTCTCGCCAAGTATCCGGTGATCACGGATGTGATCACGGGAACATGGAGGGCCGTGAGGGACCTTATCGTTTATTGAGTGACACCAGACAGCAAGGGAATTGCAGTGATTTAGAACAGAACGGAGGATCCTATCTTGCATCTAGAGAGACCGAGCCGAAAAGACAGAATGCAGTAATGGGGAATAGAACATTGTTCCACCATACCCCTAGGGAAGATGGGAAAGCTTGGGACCTAGAGAGGTGGGAACAAAGAGAAGCAAGAAGGACTCCTCATGACTTACCTGTGTCTAGACGTAGGACTCGTAGTGGGGGTGAGAGGGATGTAAACGAACCACCTAGGAGTGAGGTACTGAGAGCTGAGATAAAAGCAAAACGGCTCGATGTAATTAGTTTAAAATCAGATTTGGAGGAAATAATAGACGGCACATTGCCAATGGAAAGGATCGATCTGTATGAACAGGATGAAATACTGTTTATGGCTAAGGATGTTACTCGGAAAGCGAGGTCAGTTCATGAAAAATTATCTGAGTTGGCAAACAGGTATATGATAGACTTATCACGAACTAAAGCTTTACAGGGTAACCATAGGCTAAATTGCACGGATCAGGATCTAGATGAGTGTAGGACGATTGGGCTGAAAATACACATAAAGGAACTGATCTTGAGTATCAGATTGTGGAGGGATTTGGATAAATGGGAGGAAAGATGGTCCAAGAGGGGAACCGTCAGAAGGAGCATACTTGCGAGGTCCCCGGAGGGAGAGCTAATGCGAATGGAAGCTTTCCCTTTGCGAGAAATCGCGAACGGAAACTACGTGCATGTGCCCTGGAGTAGGGGGATCTAGCGGCATTTACCAATTCCTTCCCAAAGCTAAGGGAGAATCCCGTAGAATGGTACAAACAGGTAGAGAGGTTCGTGAAGATCTCTAAAGTGCTGTGGGTCGACTTGAACACCCTGTTTGACATTGTAGTACCCGGAGATTTGTGGACGGCATGTAAGCTTAGTGTTGAATGGCCCATTTGTGAGCCAGAGAGGGATGCCCAGACGAATGGACCGTCAGAGAAAGTCATGGAGAAGTACGAGAGGGTAATGGCATGGTTGAAAGAGAAAGTGCCGTTGCAGGACATAGACTGGGTTAAGATAGATCGAACCACTCAGGAACCTAAAGAGACCGTTCACGAGTACTATGAGAGATTGCTGAAAGCATTCAAACAGTACAGTGGATTGGACGTGATGGATCCTAAAGACATAGGACAGTTTGTGTCGAAGTTCGTCCTGGGATTGAGATCAGACATAAGCTTAATGATTCAACAGCATTTGATCTGTTGGCAAAACAAACCTTTAGATGAGATCCTGAGGTATGCGAGGTATTGCAGCGATGAAATAGATTCGAAAGCAAAGAAACTTAAGGAGAAGCTGATGTTGGTGCAGAGGCAATCAGCTGGAAAGGGTGGACAGCGGCAACAGGGAACAGGAACCCTAGGGAAGAAACAGAATAATCAAAGCAGAGATGAGGAGGAAAAACCGAGACCTAGGGTAGATATCGCGACACTGAAAAAGACGACTAGGTGCCACCAGTGTAACGAGGTGGGACACTGGAGACGCGAGTGTCCCTATAATGTCGAGACGTGGGAATTAGAACAGGAGGAGGATGAGGTTCAGAACAGCCTGGTAAAGGGAACAGTGGTCCCGAAGGGAAAGTTGATCAAAGGGGGGACTCAGACTCCTCGAGCTCAGTTCCCTCAACCGCCACGAATTGCAAATGGAGGGAAAACCTATAGACAACTGCCACTGTTCGTAGGAGGAGAGGAATGCTACTACGTTGATCCCCTTACGGGGCAACGAGTGAATAGGGAAGAAGATTGTACCCTAGGAGCAGCCCTGGAGGTGGATCAGAGAGGACCATACGTGGAGGCTGAGGTGGCTGGATGTCCTACGACCTTTTTGGTGGATACGGGGGCCACTCGATCCACTTTGAGATCGGCGGTAGTCCCAGGTCTGCCAATGTCGGGAGAAACGATCCAGGTGGTAGGAGTCGCAAATAGGAGAATGACGAATCCTCTGACAGAACCAGTATCAGTGAAGATAGGGAAATATAGTGATGAACACCAGTTTGTGATTTGTGATTCAAGCCCTGTGTGTCTGCTAGGAAGAGATCTGTTGTGTAAACTAAACTGCACCATATATTGCACACCTGAAGGAGTAGAAGTGCAGACTAACGATGATGATGCCGACTTTAAGGTTGTAAACTCGCAGGGATGCGTGGAACTATACCCTACCTTAACGGTGGAGGAGCTTCCACAGGACTTGAAGGAGATGGTGTCGGCTGAGGTGTGGGATTTTACTGGAGAAGAAATAGGACTGGTCAAAGGGGTAGAACCGGTAAAGATCATGGTAAACCCCAATGCCGAGTATCCAAGAACACCACAATATAAGTTGACACCGGAGACGATTGCAGGAATAAAGCCTGTGATCGAATCCATGATTAAACAGGGAATACTGAAGGAGATCGTGGGAAGTCCATGTAACTACCCGATTATGGGTTTGCAGAAGCCTAGTGGGAAATACAGAATAGTGCAGGATCTTCGAAAGATTAATAATATCGTTGTTTCATGTTGTCCAGTGGTACCGAATCCATCAGTGATATTGTTTCAGATACCGTTCCAAGCTGAATGGTTCACGGTGATAGACCTGTGCCAGGCTTTCTTTTCAATCCCCTTAGATGAGGAAAGCCAATATCTTTTCGCTTTTAGGCTGGAAAATCGCGTTTTAACCTGGTGTCGTATTCCCCAGGGGTATACAGAAAGCCCATAGATTTTTAACCAGCTGCTGAAGAAAAATCTTGAAAGTCTAGTACTGCCCATGAACTCGGTTCTGGTCCAGTACATAGACGACCTACTTGTGGCGTCAGAAACTGAGGAAGCTTGCAAAATAGACACCATCACCTTACTAAATCACTTGGCCGAGAACGGACACAAGGTGTCTCCAAGTAAATTGCAATATTGTCTGACAGAAGTGCAGTACTTGGGCCACAGGATTGAAAAGGGAAAACGGAAGGTGTCTCCAGACAGAATAGAGGCGATCATGAAAATGAGTGCGCCCAAAACACAAAGAGAAGTCAGGATGTTTCTAGGCATGGTTGGTTATTGCCGGCAGTGGATAGCCAACTTTTCACTGAAGGCAAAACCTTTACAAAAACTGACGCACAAGGGGGTGAGTGATCCGGTACCATGGGACAAAGATTGTTTGATGGCGTTTTTGCAGCTGAGGGAGGACTTGTGTTGTGCCCCGGCTTTGGGAATGCCTGATTACGAGAAACCATTCTTGCTTTACTGCTGTGAAAGGGAAGGTTGTGCTTTGTCAGTTTTGGCCCAGATACACGGAAATGCCCGTAGACCAGTTGCATACTTTTCGGCTACCTTAGATCCAGTAGCCGCAGCGTTGCCCGGATGTCTCAAATCCGTTGCTGCAACGGGTGTCAGCATTGAAAGGTGTGAAAATGTGGTTATGGGACATCAGTTAGTGGTGTATGTACCGCATTCGGTGGAATTGTTAATGACCAGGACCAAGACTCAGCATCTGACGAATAGCAGGCTCACGCGCTATGAGCAAGTCATATTGGCTGCTGAGAATGTGACCCTAAAAAGATGCTCTGTCTTGAATCCTGCTACTTTGATGCCACTTCCTAATGAAATTGATGATGAAGTTTGTACAGATCATGACTGCCTTGATGTGACTGAACTATGCACCAAACCAAGACCAGATATCGTAGATGAGCCATTGACTGACCCTGATGAAATATTCTTTGTTGATGGTTCATGCGTAAGAGACGATATCGGTCAGCTGAGAGCAGCATATGCAGTTTGTACCATTACCGGAGTAGTGGAAGCCGCCTGCCTGGAAGGAGTACATTCCGCTCAGGTAGCTGAAATCATTGCTTTGACCCGTGCCTGTTTGGCAGGCAATAAAATTCGAGTCACCATTTACACCGATAGCCAGTATGGTTTCGGGGTAGTTCATGACTATGGGCAGTTGTGGTCTCAAAGAGGTTACATGACCTCCTCGGGTTCTCCCATTAGGAATGGAGAATTCGTGAGATTATTGTTAGAGGCATTACAAGGTCCAGCAGCTATAGCGGTTGTTAAATGTACAGCGCACACATAAAATACAGATTTTGTGTCGCAAGGTAACCGATACGCAGATGAAGTCGCACGTTACTGTGCGGAACAGGGGTATTCTCTCACCAAGGTAGAAGTGGGGGGAATACAGGAAAGAACTGATTTGACTATGTTGTTAGAAACTGTAGACACGTGGGATGAACTGAAATGTGTCCAGGAGAATGCACCTGATTTTGAGAAAAAAGCATGGGAGACAGCAGGTTGTACCAAAAGTGAGATGGATTTTTCGATCTCTGCAGATGGGAGAGCAGTTTTACCAAACGAACTTGTTAGTCCAATGGCAAGGAGATTGCATGGACCAGCACACATAGGTAGAGATGCCATGGTGAGAGTATTCAGACAAACGTGGTACAATCCGAAGTTTAGAGTAGCGGCAGAAGCAGTATGTCAGCGTTGTGTGATCTGTCAGCAGCTAAACGTAGGAAAGAGAACACCAGTCACTTTGAGCCACATAGGGAGGTCTGGGGGGCCTTTCAATAGAATGCAGCTGGATTTTATTGAAATGCCCAAGTGCAATAGACTCAGATACGTATTAGTGATTGTCTGTATATTTTCCAGATGGGTTGAGGCTTACCCTACACGTAGGTGCGACACACTTACAGTAGCAAAATTGTTGCTTAGAGAACTGATACCGAGGTTTGGGGTGCCGGCCTCTTTGGAATCGGACAGAGGAACACATTTCAACAGCGAAATAGTGAAGATGCTATGTTCAGCCTTAAGTATAGACCAGAAGCTCCACTGTAGTTATCGACCAGAAGCTTCGGGGATTGTAGAGCAAATCAACAGCACCATTAAATCCAGACTCGCCAAAGTTTGTTCATCGACGTCCTTGAGTTGGCCTGATGCACTTCCACTGGTCCTTATGAGTATACGTAGCACACCAGATAGAAGGACAGGTCTCTCTCCACACAAAGTGCTAATGGGGAGAGCTATGAGACTGCCATCGGTTCCGACTGCAGCACTGTTGAACATCACAGACGATTTGATCCTGGACTATTGCAAGGGACTATCTGACGCCATTCATTCTGTGTCCCTTCAGGTGCAGGCTGCAGAGGTTCCATCAGCTCAGGACCTGTGCCATGACCTGTGTCCGGGGGACTGGGTCCTGGTGAAGAAACATGTCAGGAAGAACTGTCTAGATGTGCGCTGGCGTGGACCATTCCAAGTCATACTAGTTACGAACACTGCAGTAAAGTGTGGAGGCTTGCCCAACTGGATACACGCCTCACACACCCGAAGAGTTCCAGCACCTCTGGAAGAAACAGCTCCTCTCTCGGATGAAAATCCAGCGGAAAGCGGAGAAGCCACAGAGAGGGAAAGTCAAGCTGTAGAGGTGATCGAAGAGGCTGAGCCTGTGTCGGAACAGGCTGATGACGGTCAGGACACCAGTGAGACCGAAGCTGCCTCAGAAGAGGAAAGTAGCTGGGAGTTCGAGTCAGACACCGAACAAGCTGTAAGTGGTCAAGAAACGAGTCCAAGAACAAGGAGCAGGAGGACAAGGAATGGAGAAGCTAGTTGGCCGGAAAGAAGGAGAAGGTCAACCTTGAGAGCAAATCCAGAGAGAACCCTTGTCCCGATCTCTGAAGATTCAGATCTAGACGAAGGAGCTACGGACTCAGGCTCTGAGAGTCCGAGAAGATCAAGGAGGGTACGTGTGCCCTGCAGAAGATACGCCACCCCTGAGTGGACCTATCTAGCAGCAGATGTCTTGGGGACAGAGATCTGGGAGAGTGAGAGAGGTGCAGGTGACCAATCTCGATCCAATTGTGACGGTGGAGGTATGGATGTTGACGCCTGGAATCGAGACTGAGGGGTTACTGACCTTCACACTCCCCGTTCCCCTTTACCTAAGTCGGATCAAAGACCTGGTGCTGAATCGATTAGAGTTTCCAACTTTGGGTCATCCAATACCAGCACAGGAAGAAAAAGTCATTCGTTTAGAACTGTTGGAATATGCCATTAGAGCTGCTGGCACTAGAATCATTGTAGATGCATAAAGACTTTTGTGATTAAGCTATAAAGAAGAAGATAACCTAGCGCCGAGTGGAAAGAAGAATAAAATTAGGGATTACATTTAGAGGACGGAGAAGGGTTAGGGTTGTCTGTTGCTGAAGATAAAAAGACATTGTTGGAAAAAAGAGACTTTTTGTTGGTTAAGAGTGCTTCACAGACTGAGAAATCAAATAAAGCAAATAAAGGCTTGAAAAAGAAAACTTTTCCTCGAAAAAGAAAGAGCCAAGTTGTTTGATAACATGGAGACTGGCAACCCAAACCGAAAAGCCAAATGTATAATAGGCACACTAATAGCAGTAGTAATTTCTCTTATCATCACAGTAGTTACCATATCATACATAGTAGGACATGCAAGTGTAAAGGAGACAACAGATGTAAAGCCTGTAACGACTTTGAAACCTGCTCTTGTTGGAAAGAAGGAGGAGAGCAATGTAATCCGTGAAAAGGCGTTACTGGCAGATGAAGCCCGTAGGTTACACGTAGACGAGTCGCAGGGAAATTTTAGATCAAACGCATATGCCAAGTTATTATACGAGTATATTGATGCCATGGAGGCCAAAGATTGTTATGTTTGCATGCAATTGCCGGCTTCTGTAGATGAAGGCATCAGATATCATCACCTTCCACTGACATATGGGATAACATGTAGTTTATTGCTCAGTATATTTTATGGTCGAGAAGGGTTTGAGTACTACTTTTCAAATTATGATTCGGTACTGCCTGAAGTCCCGAATTATAAACAAATGAATAAGTGGGACTATTACAAAAAGGAAGATAGATTAGCAAAATTCTTTCTTCCTTGGGATACATTAGATACTTCATATGCACGCCGAAATAATCTGACTTGCAAATTGTCAGAGATTGAGAAGAAATTCATTGGACAAGTAGATGACCGGTACAGGAGGCAGAAGATTCTAAAAATGTCAGGACAATGGAAAACAGATTGGACCAAAGAGGAAAAGGCACACAAAAGGAAGGGTAGTAATGGTCCAATAGCTTTGGATAGAACGCAGAAAGGAAAGTTATGCTTGACTCGAAGCAAGACATATTATGAGAGTGTATTTGTAGGTGAAGTTAGTTGCGAACATGCTTTCAGGTTAGAATACTATACGAAGGATTTCATGAAAGGGATGCAAGCGATTCCTAATGTATATTTTGTATGTGGAAGAAATGACTATGTAAAATTGCCTGACAATTGGTATGGTTCATGTTATTTGGCAATTGTCTTCCCCAAAATATATCATGCGAAGAATTTAGAGATCATAGAGGGAAAGGCTTCGACAAGAGGGAAAAGGGAAGTAGGAGATGCTGAGGTAGTTGGAGACGTATTTGGAGCCATGTTTCCTCTTTTAGGTTTGATACTTAATGATGTTAAGATCAGGAGACTAGCTACAGTTGTGGATAGACTGTCTGCCAGTACTGCAAGGTCATTGATGCTAGTGGAAGGAGAGATGCAGTCGATTAGGGCAATGGTTCTTCAGAACCGTCTTGCTTTAGATGTTCTGCTAGCAAAAGAGGGCGGAGTCTGCAAGGCTCTGAAGGTCCAGGAATGTTGTACTTACATTCCAGACAATTCAAAACCACTTGAGAAGGTTATACAGAACATTACTGAGATACATCGAGAAATCGAGGATTTAACAAAAGTAAATGTGTGGGAAAAAGTAGGTCATGGAATGGGAAAAGTTGGAGGTTGGTTTGCCAATCTCGGTAAAAGTGTTGTTTGGTACATCTTGAAACCTGTCTTAATAATATTGATTTGCATAATCATATTGTGGGGTTTAGTGAGACTGTACAAATGGTATAGGTCAAACCGGTTGCAAAGGTCCATGAGAGAGCAAGAAAGGAGATTAGCTGCTTTGCAAGATCAGCAGTATAGGAGTTTGAGAGCTCTCGAGACGATAAAAAGAGGGAGCCTTGTAACTAGTTCTGTGTAAAGTAACATTCAAATTGAGGTGTTAGTGATGACCCCTAGAGGTCATCAAAGGGGGGAACTGAGAGAGCGCAATTTGAATGAAAATTATGTCCGTACCATATTTACAAGCCTGTAGCGTAAAGTTAGCATATGTAATTTAAGTAATAAGAAATGTATCTGTATTTACTCTAGAGAGTGCATTAGAATTAGAAAGGCCCGTATATAGGATGGGCTAAAGTAGAAATGTGAAAATGTTTAAGAACAGTAGAACGTGCTAAACAGAATTCATGTATGTATGTAATTAATTAAACGGAGAAAGAGATGAAATGTAAATCGAAGAAATGTGCAGACCATATAGCACTGTGTAAGAACGAGAGTATAGCGTTGTATTTTTTATGTAATATGGATTCGATTATAATCAATGATTTGCTAATTCGATTATATATATGTGTGTTAAAAGTCATACCGCGTAGAAGAGTTTGTAGGAATTTTAGAATGGTGTGTTCATATGTGATTTTAACCTAACGGACCAAGGGTTCGCAAGAGAGTAGTCCACTGCATATAATTTAGTAGGCTCACAGGGATAGGGGGATAGCTTTGATCTGTACGTGCGAGCTAAGAGTCAAAGGTCTCGTTAAATTAAAGTGACAATGCTGGACGAAGTTTATGGCCTAGTGAGATAAGGGACGCTTGGAATTTGGGGTCTTGTTTCGAAGTGTCTGTTCACAGGACCAAAAGGGGTTACAATCACAATTGTAATGAATAGAGCTCTGTTTGAGGTGATAGACTTTGGTCTGGAGGTGTCAACTGGAATGTCATGGGGTTACCAGCACGACGACGGAGACGGCGCCTGAGAAGCAAGGTCAACTTAACAGACGACTCGAAGAGACGAAACTATGGAAAAAAAACAGAAGCGGGACACGTGAAATGAGTACGTGGTGGGCGTCTCAAAGGGGTGTTCCACCCATACTGTGATTTTGTATTTAGGGACAGCACCTCGGGGAGAGAGGAGAGCAGATGGCCTGAGCAAGGAGAGTAAGAGCAGATGCCCTGAGAACTCTTAGAGAGCAGTAGGCCGAGGACCCTTAGAGAGCGGATGGGTAGGCAGAAAGGGTACTGCTTCTCGACATAGGTTTCCATCAGAGACTAAGAGAGTTTGAACTTCTTTGGAAGTCAAGCGGCTGACACCTTTTTAGGTAAAAGGACTTGATGAGTAGGGATGTTATCTAGTGTAGAGTAGGGACAGTTTTAACTAGTTTCATTCTTTTTCTGTAAATAACGCATCGTATCCATTTTGTGTCTATGCTATTCAATTTGCTGATTTTAGAATTGGTTTTGATTATTTTCTTTTGTAGACTGAGATTCTTTAGGGAATTTATGTTCCTTTTAGTACCTGTATACTTGTTGAATCTTATATTGAGAGGCTTGTATTTGCAATTGACTTTGGTTTTATAATAAACTTTTTAAACTTTATCAGTCGTAAGTGGTTCTTCAGAGTTGCGTCAGTCAATGGGGTTGATTTAACTTATGTGGGTTTGCCTTTTACTCAATGACAGTCAATAATCGATCCAAAATTGGATTGAATGAGATAGGTATCCAGGTGATCAGATAAGATATCAAAATCTCATTCCCCGCAGTATCCTGGCGCAAAGCAGTAATAAACAGATGGCGAGAAAAAGTGAATTAATAGGCCTGTTTAAAAAGGTGAGTTTTAAGGAGCTTTTTAAAACATCTTAGGTCCTGAGTGTGACGCAGCGCTGTAGGGAGGGCATTCCAGAGAATGGCTGCTTTAACTGAAAGAGACTGGCCGCCCATCCTAGCTCGACGGAAGTAGGGGATTACCATTAGTCCCTGGGCAGCTGACCTTAAAGATCGTCGAGGGATGTAGAAGGCCACTCTCTTCTTGATGTAGGAGGGGCCAAAGTCTTGTAGGGCTCTGTGTATTAAGACAAGAGCCTTAAATAGTACCCTCTGGACCACCGGCAGCCAATGGAGCGAGCACATTTGTGTTCTTATGCTGGTTCGTTTAGAGATGTCGAGAAGAAGTCTTGCTGCAGCATTCTGAATAAGTTGTAGCTTATTGACCAGGTATGCCGGAATGCCAAGAAAGAGCGCATTGGCATAGTCCAGGTTGGGACAAGATGAGTGCCCGGGCAACCATCTCCTTGGCCGGCTGAGGGAGCAAAGGAAAAAATCTGCCTACGGACTTGAGGGTCCAGAAGCAGACGCCCGTGAGTCTTTTTATGTGCTCTGTGAACCTAAGGTCTTCACCAAACCAGATACCTAGATTCTTGGCTGGGCCGCCCTCAGATATAGGGCAAATAGGGGGAAAATCAGAGGGCCACAAAGCTTCTGTAAACTGAGAGGGAAATTGCCCATATAATAAGATTTCTGATTTCCCCTCATTACATTTTATTTTAGCCTGGGCAAGCCATGTGAATACGGCGGCTAGGCATCTTTGCGCCGCTTCTGTACCGACGTGCGAGTCGTCCCAGGTAAACAGAAGCTGAATGTCGTCGGCGTAGGCGATAATCTTGGTGCCCAGTTCTTCGGCCAGGAAGATCAGGGGGGTCATGTAGATGTTAAAAAGAAGCGGGCTTAGTGTCGAGCCCTGAGGTACCCCCGTCTGAACCTCTCTGGCCGAAGAAGAATAAGGGGGCATCCAGACTTGCTAGGAGCGGGATTTCAGAAAGGATTCCAGCCATGATCACACTGACCCGGAGAGGCTGATGTATGATAGGCGCACCAGAGGAAGTTGGTGAGGTACCATATCAAAGGCGGCAGAGAGGTCCAATAAAATCAGAGCCGCTCTGCTGCCCTTGTCCAAACATTCCATGATGGCCTCTGTCACCTCAACAAGGGCAGTCTCTGTACTATGAGATGATCTAAAGCCTGACTGCGCTGGGTAGAGAGCCCCCGAAACCTCAACAAAAGCATTCAGTTGGCAAAAGGCCACCTTCTCACAGACTTTGGCCAATGCTGGTAGCAGGGAAATAAGCCGGTAGTTAGCCATTATAAGCAGATCTGCCAATGGTTTTTTTAACAGTGGAAGGAGCTTAGCCTGCTTCCATTGTCTCGGCACCGTTGCTGATTGCAACAACCTGTTAACCATGTCTGTGACTTCCATGCCTATGGTATCAGCCACTCCGGCCAGAACCCTGGCAGGGCAGGGATCTGAGGGGGATCCTGATTTTAGTGACAGGAGGATGGTGAGAATATCTGGCTGTTCTACCAGATTGAACTGTGAGAAACACCTGCTGGGGGGGGGGAGCAGATCGTAGAGTCAGGTGGAGGGTGTGAGGGGGTGGCAGACAAAGCTAAGCCTTCTTCAATAAGTTTGATCTTATTGATAAAGAAGGACGAAAGCTCCTCACACCAGCCTGCGGAGACGGGGATAGACTTTAGCTCAGCTCGAGGTGACATAAAGCTTTGTACAATGGCAAAAATCTCTTTGCCATTGTTGTCAGCCTTCATAATTCTAGACGCATAGTCCTCGCTTTTTGCCTTCCTCACCGCAGTGCAGTATATTCTCTGAGATGAGCGAAGCTTAGATTTGGCTTGCGGGCAGTAGCCACCCTCCATAGCAGTTCCAACTTCTTACAGTTCAGCTCAGATCTTTTAGCATCGGCGAGTACTAGGGTTGAGAGGGCAACTCACGCTGGTGGGCTCAAGACACGGACATGTACATGGACCAGAGGAAGCCACCTTTCCTGGAAGTTGCTTTGCGTTTATTGATTTATCTTTACAATCTCTGAATCCTTTTAGGCACCGATGTGACAAATCTACTTTGTAACCCTTATATAGAATGCTGAATCTGAAACAATAAGAGTGGAACTGATGGGTCAGCCTTCTGAAGAGCAAGTAATATGACATGTATTTCTGCTATCTGCAGTTGAGTGATGTAAATGATGTGTATAGAGCACCTTAAAGTCTACTCCCTCAAAAACTCCTTGCAATGGAGCGCAAGCCACAGGATATTTCTATTTATTACCAACAGGCTGTGCAGAGCTGTCAGTGGAGAACACACTCTTGTATTCATGTAAAGGTGGATGTTTGAAGTTTGCAGAATGATCTGTGTGTATTGAAGAAATTCTTAGGTGGGTGATGCTGTGTTGTATTGCACCACATTTATATAGTGCTTACTAATCCTATGTGGGGTGCTGAAGCGCTTGCCGACATAGATAGCATTATACACTGTGTAGGGTGTTTGGCTGAAAGTATGTTTTCATTGTTTTGATCCTGTGTGAGAGTGTTTCATATTATAATGACCATTGAGGTGTGGGAACTGTATTGTGTGACCCAGTGTAATGGATGAAGAAGTGTGAGAGACAGGGTGTACTTTACAGTGTTCAGTAAACTGGCAGCTTTGAGCAGTTGTGTCTATCTCTGTTTGGTATTTCTTAGGTTCATTGTCGACTTAGCTGCTACTGCACTGGATTTTCCATTCTCAGATATTTTCTTTAAAGTGTATGGTCCTGAGAAGCATAGGTTGGAGAAAGAAGTGGTGGGAAGAACTTTGTTAATATCATCCCAAATCTGATTGTCCCTGTGTGAGATGCCAAGAAGTGGCTGTATTTTGCAGCTAGTCAGGACCTGCAGTGGTGGACTAAATTAGAGCTCTCCATTGGTCAGTGACATGTGTCAGATGTCTTAAGTTACTCCACACCTGATCGGATGGTGATTAGAGTATTGCTGTAGACTGGCACAGTAAGGGGTGATGGATATGACCCTTAGCAGTTTTGTCTTATCTGTGTACAAGAGTGTCGAGCAGTAAAATGGAATTATCAGGAACTACAATCAACTGTCTGATTGTTATAATATTCGTTTTTGTGTATGGTATATATTGCATTTTAATTGAATTGCTATGCAACACTTAAGCCCCCTGATGAAGCACTGCTCCAGGTGTTGGTGTTTAGTGTTTTTTTGTAGTTGTTGTTATAAGATGTGGGTGATTTTGAGAGATACAATACTAGGAATTAATGTATATTTGCACATGACTTCAGTAGGCTGTACTCAGAGAGATCCAGATGATAGAAACGAAGAAAAGAGATATTTGAAAGAAAAAGGAGAGCCAGGTTGTTTTCATTCATAGTTGTCAGTGGTGACTGATAACATTTCAAAGTGGTTGGGCTGGAGGGCAGGGGGGGGGGACTCGGTGATGGGGGCACAGACATATTAACAGATCTGTGGTTAGTATGCTTTTGTGAGTTTGTTTGCCATTGTGTTGATATGTTTAAACATAAAACCTCCCATCGCACACATTAAACAAAGACAGGACTTAAAACATCTACACATGAAAAACAAGCACAGGGACATGTTCTTCTTCATTTCAAGCACACAATGGGTGGGATTTCCCCTATTACTAAAGCCAGCACTGTAACTAACACACCTGCCTAGTGTCATAGCAAACATACAAGCAGCCCTCTCACAACATACAAGATTAAGCCACACACAGATGCCCTAGGTTTTGATACACACATTAAATACTGCAGTTACTCCAAGAAATATACCTGGACCACGTCAGAAACTGTAATACACTTAAGTCCCCTAATGGCAGACACGTTCATATCATACACACCCTCCCCACCCTTCTCACATCAGATGAGCGGTTTTGAAGTAAGGTGAAGTTCACAGTACCTTGTGCTGGGCTTCCATAGATGTTGGCGTGGAAAAATGTTGATTTATAAATCCATAGGTCCTGATAGGAAGCTCTACAAAATGGCCTAGAGGCAGTATGTAGGTCCTCATCCTCCATTGAAAAAGGGAAGTGCTGGGCATTGCCTGCCAGCGGCAACAATTGTCATCATCATTACAGCTTTCATCTGTAGTTACTGCAACACCAATAAGGCTCACTCCCAGGAAAGGGTAGGGGATGCAGGGAAGACAGGTTTTTTGGTCTCACAGGCCATTCTTTTGCAGTCTGTCTGTGTGTGCCAGTGAGGAGGCCAGCCAATACCTTAAAATGTCACTGCAACAACATGACGAAGGACAGGGATGAAGGAAGTTGCCGCTTCTGTACCAAGGAGAAAGATACCCTCCACTGGTAGCAGTAAAATACGTCTAAGCTCCCCAGACAATAGACACTGCATTTAATAATAAGCAGCATAAGAGCAGTGCTAGGGTTTTCTGGGGCATGGTAACAACACAACGCTCCATTGAAGATCGATGGGGCTGTGTCTTTGCTGATGCAGCTCCATGGTAGCCTTCAATGTGGAAGCCTGAACTGCACATATCAGTCTGGCGAGGGCAAACATGCTCACTAATCTGACATGCACAGCTCAGTTTCAGCCCAGGAATGCTATGTAACTCACTGCCTCTTACTTTACGCCACCAACCTACCCTGTTGCAATTTAGGAAGCAGTTGAAGAGCTGGCTTTTCACCGAAGCCATGGGATAAACTGCTGTCAGAGTAGTTGTGCTTCAGCGACCGGTCAGTTTTGTTGTCCGTTTTTTTACTTTTGTCAGAACACTCACACTGAACACAATCACGGACTGACCTTTCAATCTCCATGTCAATCCCAGGCCACCAATATAAAGCTTTTACATTCTTTTTGGTTCTGGAAATACCCGGGTGTCCCTCATGCCCCAGAGAAATAATTTTCTGACGTACACCTAGAGGTGGAACAAGTTTATCACCATGACATAAGAAATCACCATCAACACTGAGTTCATCTTTGACTTCCCAGAATGGCTTAAATAGGACATCAGCTTTAGACTGGACAAACCAACCTTGGTTAATTTTGGTCTTGACTGCTTCAAGTGTTACATCTTGAATGGATTCAGATTCCCACTCTTCTTTAGACAGACCCTGAGCATCAGAAAAAATCCCAGCAACACAACAATCATTCCATGAATTTAGATCAATTTCTATCATAGGTAAGGGCAGCCTACTTAAGAAATCAGCCACCACATTCTTTGCCCCAGGTACATATTGTATAGTATACATATAATCCTGAAGCCTCATTGACAGCCTTGCAATCCTGGCTGACGCCCTGCTCAAACCTTCTGTGGTGAGAAGCTTCGTCAAGGGTTTGTGGTCAGAGCGTAAAATGAATTGTTTACCCCAAATAAATTTGCGAAAATGTTCCATTGACCACACCACAGCTAAGGTTTCACGCTCAATCACAGAGTATTTTTCTTCACAAGGCGATAAAGAACGAGAAGCAAATGCTATGAGAACTTCATTGCCTTGTTCAGAAACTTGTGACAAAACACTGCCCAAACCAATCCCGCTGGCATCTGTGGTCAAATACGTCTTTGCCATGGGATCAAATCCTTGCAACATAGGTGCATTAACTATTGCAGATTTAATTTCTTTAAATGCCACCTTACACTTTTCATCCCACAAAAAGGGTGATTTGTTCTTCATTAGAACACGCATATCAAAAGTTTTCTGCGAAAACTGGTTAACAAATTTTGAGTAAAACTCAGCTAATCCTAAGAATGATCTGAGCTCATCCTTAGACTTAGGTTCTGGTGAGTTAACAATGGCTTCGACCAACTTTGTCTTGGGTTTAATGCCACCATCACAGATTTCATGTCCGAGATACGTAACAGACTTTTCAGAGAATTTGCATTTACTAAGTTCTCCCACCAATCCATTATCTGCTAAAATTTTTAAAACTTTTCTCAGGAGACTGTCATGGTGAGCCTTATCCTTCCCCATAATCAAAATATCGTCTTGAAAAAAGATCACACCTTTGAAGTGTCCAAAAAGATTAGACATTAACCTTTTAAATACTGCCGCAGCAGAGGCTAAGCCAAAAGGCATTCTTTTAAACCTAAAACAACCAAACGGAGTGGCAAACGAAGTTAAGTGTCTACTCTCAGGATCAAGAACTACCTGATGATAGGCTGCAGATAGGTCTAAGGTGGAAAGTGCTGTAGAACTGTTATGTGTCATACCAGAATGTTTGCATGTCATATGGATGTTATTTGGAGTGTTGGTCAGTACAGATTCTTCCGTCAAGCTGGCAGCACCTTTTATATTACTGCATCTCAACTTCTTCAATAAAGCAATTAAATCCAAACCTACAAGTGTCGGAGTCACTTCAGATTTGGCGACGAGGGAAGGGTTAAGACACACAAGGGTCAATGCACGTTTTATATAACTATTTCACTCATTCCTTCACAGTTGGACGCCACACCAACTGAGACTACTGTAGGCCCGCCCATAAGCAAATAACATGAACGGAGGCACAGGGCTAATTTGAATTGTAAAATTGAGCCTGTAAGGTAGTGACTGACAGCAGTAGAGGTGCATCGCCCCCATGCCCTTATGAAGAAATTGCCACTGATAGTTTTAATATTATGGAGGTCTTCTGATATATCATGCAAAAACCGTAGAAGGAAGCAACATTATTTGCATGTGTGGCAGTATGACTATATGCCAGGAGAATTTCAGCATGCTCGCACTCCACCATCACCCACATGGTAAAACACAGTTAAATATATATGGTTTCATTTTCCCACAAAACCCAACAGAAGGAAACTGCGAAAGCAGGAAAGGTGTGTTTTAAAATGTTGGCGCTCGAGATGCTCCTTCTCTTTCCTTCTGATGATCAGGGTGAATAAAGGAAAAAAGTCTGTCTTCGTGAATTTGTGTAAAAGTAATGCTTCTCATGGCAGGCAGCACTGTGTTGCCACCAATCTAGAGCACCAATAACATAGGCCCCGTGAACTGTGAAATCCTGCATCTGACTGTAATTTAGTCTTTCTGTAATCAGTCACACAAAAGGAAAAGCCCTTCCTGTAAACTACCTCACCTGAGCAATAGAAACTGAAGGCCCACCCTTTACACATCCCATCAACAAAACCTGCAGTGCTCATCAAACACTAGCAATCACCGGCCCTAACGTGGTCTTCATTGAATTTTAAACGGGAGCCCTGTCTCCATTCCTTCCCATCCCAACATCTCCCCCCTTACTTCATTTACACTTCATCTAGAAGGGGGGATCTGTGGCAGGAGTAAATAAACTGCCTACTTATAGCATAAAACCTACACGCTTCATGGGCACTATGTCTTAGCAATGACAATTCTCACTACTCACATCAAGAAACCTCCACGTTGTACTAGAGAACAGCATCTGTTGCCGTTTACTCACAGTGTTAGCATGTCTGTAGCGCTTTCCTCGCAAGAGCATAGTCCTGGGGCACTGCATTTGGGCTCTGATGCTTCACGGGGCACTGCATCTTATTGGTAAAGGGATTGCTTGATCCCACCATGAAAACTGCATATGCAGGGATAATGCACCTGAAACTGCCTGCTCAGAGTAAGAAATAGCCACACTGCACACAAATTAGTGTATCGCCTGAACACAAGGACTGTGCATGAGTTATGAGTATCTTTCATCAGATGGAACACTGCTTGTACTTCGTAATCTGCCATCCATGAACAAGAAGCTCACTTACCTTTCAGTACAAAGTAGACTTTCCAATGCCATATTTCTTGGACCTGGGCGGTTATCTGGGTTGCCTGTCCGTGCAGGGCACCCGGCGAGCACAGCTGCAGTCAGTGATGGTACATTGGGGGTGCCAGGCAGTTTAACCCGCCTGCCTTGGTTGCAGGAGCAGAGCTACAAGGGTGTCAGCAGGAGGCAGCAGTATAAATCATGCTGTGGCTGAAGGAACCAGACCTGGGGCTGGCAGCACAGTGTTGGATAGTTCTGAATCTTTACACCAGTTTCATTGCAACCAATGAATTGTCAGTCTTATGCATTATGCATACTAGCTTTGGTAGCTGCTTCAAGGGTAGGTATATCGGGGGGTGTGGCTAGCGACCGAAGAGAATGGCGGCTAGTTAGAAAGGCTCCCGCATCCTTGCTGTCTATCCTGCATAATCCTGTGCCCATAAAGAATGCACACCAGATTTACAGGTGGCCCACCAGCTCTACAAACCACTGCTATTGTTGGCGGATCGGGGAAACTCTGCTAGGATGGGTAAAGCAAGACACTCCAGCATTCCAACAGCGCAAAAACCAACATGGCGGCGCAGAGACCTCCGACCACAAAATCAAGGTCAATATAGCTACCGCATACTCTGGGATCGACAGGCTGGCCCTCTGATCTGGAGGAGGCCACTGGCTGACCCGACTGAGGCGACGAGTGGTGTCCGCAGAGCTGGGGCAGCTCATTGTGAGCGGCGGTGCGGACGACAAAGCGCTCCTCAAGGCCTCGGCGGCCTACTAGGCCCAGACCTGGCCCTACGTGCATCTCCCGGAGCCTGGGAGTTGGTGTAAAAGTGGGGCGCAGGTTGTTGTAGGGGATGAATAGATTACCTGGAATTGAGGCCCCGGCTCGCCACGACGGCAAGTCCTAAAATTGATAACCTTTCAGGAGCCAGGGGACGTTCTTGCCAGATTTCACTGCTAAGGTCCAGGCCCGAAGGCGAAGCTTCCAAACGGTGAAGAAAGAGCTCTGTGACCGTGAAGTAAAATACGCCAAGCTTTTTCCAGCAAAACTCAGAGTGGAATCAGATGGCAAGACGTGGTTTGTCACTTCACCAGAAGAAGCATGGAACTGGTTGGAGGGGTGGCGCAAAGTGGGAGGCTAGCGTCAAGACCGTAATAGAGGGCCTGGGCCACACAGAGAAAACAATGGGACTCCATCTGAAGACGATTCCGCTGCGGTAGAAGGGAAAGAGAAGACGCACAGATGAAACTTATACCTGAGGTCGGGACTGCATGAAGTTCTACACAATCACAAGCTCCGCAGCAGTGGTGAGACTGTTCTTGAGAGGAAATCGAAGTGTGGGTCACCCGTTGACTTGCTTTTCAGACTGTCACTACCAAACATGCCCAACTATGGGATGTGACACCTAGACCTTTTACTAATAGGGCTTAAAGTCGAACACTACAGGCATGATACCGAGATATATTAGCGGGATGGGGGAACAACCAGCCTGCATCTTTCAGTATTTTTGGGAGGGAGAGAGGCACTCTGCCTAGTTTGGGAGTGGGTAGTTTTAAATCCACAGGTAGGGGACAGGGAGGGGGGTTGGCAGGCTTGTTTATTTTTTCAAGGATTCTCTGATTTACAAAGTAGTACTCGCATATTGCCATGTACCAGTTTCTTTGCTGATTTCAGTTGCAGGGGAGACAAGCAGGGTCAAGCTTCAACAGGTATACCAGTTGGAAATACTAAATACACACCACATATGACCTATCATAATCTGACTCTCTTCACACTAGACAATGGGAGATAAAATGGACTTATCGCTCTCTGTACTTACCTGGAATGTGAATGGGATGGGGGACAAAATCAAATGTGGAATTGTTCAACAATTTTTAAAAAGATAGGCTCCTAATGTGGTATTACTGCAGGAGACATACCTGTAAAGCCCTCACACAGTGGGGTTACAAACTCCCAGTACATGCTGACCACACCACACGATCTCGGGGAACGGGTATTCTGGTCAAAAAGACCCTAGTTCTTATTGTGCAACGTACTTGAGCAGATCCTGTGGCCGATTTGACGTTTTGGAGGCCCAGTGGGAGGGAAGAGCGCTTAATGTGATTTCATTATATCTGCCAAAAGCATTGGGCAAGGAAGCACTGGCAGACTCAGGCAAAATATTAACTGACCTTCCAATGGGCACCCTAATTCTCGGAGGGGGCTTGCAATATGACCATGGATGACAATATTGACAAACACCCACGACGTCCGGGGGCAAGAATAAATGTGTTGTTGGAAGAACTTACCACAGCTATGGGTCTGACAGATATATGGCGTACCTTACAGCTGACTGGAGCCCAATACACCTACTTCTCCAATGCACACAAAAGCTCATCCCGTATTGACTATTTCCTAACACACACAGCCTCAATAGGTAACTTCCAAAACCCCCTGGCTCTACCGAGAGGTATTTCCAACCACTCTCTAGTTAGGGTCGAACTTACACACTGGGGACAACAACCACGAGCCACTATTATTCTCAACCCGTGGATGCTGAAAATTCCAGACATCAAAGAGGAGTTATGAACGCAAACCATCAATTACTTCAAAGAGAACGTTGGTTAGGGTAAATCGGCATTATATGGGAGGCCTTCAAAGTAATCTTGAAGGGACAGGCCCTGTCTCTAAAGATGGGTTACATCCAGAAAAACGTCGCCAACTAGTCCAATTGGAAGATGAGCTCCAACAACTGGAACTTGACAACACCAGTATGCCATCAGAAGACACACAACACCGTCTCACTCTTAAACAAGAAGAATACAAGATTAGAGCAAGGGAACATATGATGGCTAAAACCTTAATGCCCAGCACAGAATGTATGAACTGGGCGATAGGGCAGGTAAAACTTTGGCATGGTTAGAGAGGAGAGAGCAAGGGTATAGATTTGTGCCGAGACTGACAATGCCAGATTGAAAGAGGATTACACATCCCAGGAATATTGCGGAGGCATTTGCAGATCACTTAAAGAAGATGTTCTCCCCCTCCACTACATACACAGAGGACGATTCCCACCAACTCCTCTCTGATAGCAACATACCAACACTCTCTGAGTCCGATAGTGACGCCCTTGATGGTGACTTGACAGACGAAGAGATTCAGACGGCCATTAACCAAATCCACTCTGGAAAGCAAAGGGCCCTAATGGGACTCCCATTGGATTCTTAAAACTAACTGTCTGTCAAGTAGCCCCACACCTGCAGGCTATGTATAATGAAAGCTATGAGACAGGAAAACTCCCCTATGACCAACGTCTTGCAACCATAGTTGTCATCCGTAAACCAGGGAAGTCATGGATAGGTGCAGTTCGTACAGACAGATTTCTTTAATCAAGGTAGAGGCTAAGATCATAGTGAAAGTTCTTGCCACTAGGATGGTTGCAGTTATCTCCTCCTTAGTTCACCTTGACCAATCTGGCTATATGCCAGGGAGGAACACAGCACTCAACATCCTTCGTCTCCATAATGTGCTCGCACGCAGAGAATTCATGGAAGAAGACGCAGTAGTTCTGTCGTTAGACGCCTCTATGGCGGTCAACTCTATAGAGTGGCCATATTTATTTGAAGTTCTGGCAAGGTTGGGATTTGGTTCAAAGTTTTTGGGATGGGTGAAATTACCCTATACAGATATACAGGGTCAAGTAAGAGTTAACAATTACACATCCCGTGCATTGACATTGCGGAGGGGTACCCGGCAGGGCTGTCCTTTATCTCCACTGATATTTTCCCTCATGCTGGAAGCGCTTGTTGCCTGGATATGTCGAGATGTAAGGGGCTTGAAATGGGCAGAGGTCAGGAAATTCGAATATCCTTGTACGCTGATTTTATTATACCTTGCCTCCCCATATAGATCCATTCGGGGAGTATTAAAGTTCTTCACAAATTTTGGAAAACACTCTGGCTACGTGATAAATTGGAGTAAGTCGGTGTTGTTCTTGCTCCAGGGACAAGTCCCTCTTCTCCCAGTAAACTGCACGATTGAGGTGGCAAGGGAGGGCTTCCACTATGTGGGAATATTAGTAACGTCCGACCCGACCCTTTTCCATAATCGCAATTTAGCCCCCCCCGCTGGCCCGGCTGCGAGGGGACGTGAAGCACTGGAGGTCCCTACCTTTATCCCTAGGGGGTCGCAATGCCCTATTTAAGGTGCTGGCTCTCCCGCGTTTTTTATACATTCTCCAGAACTGCCCACACCGAAGTCTCAGATACATATTTCTCAGCAGTGGAAAGTGAAGTCTGTGCACTGCTATGGGATGGCAAGGCCCCTCATGTTGCAATGAAAAGTTAATGAGAGGATGGTACTATGGGGGCATAGCTCTCCGAGACCTTAGACTCTATTATTGGGTGTTGCAACTGGTAGTGGTGAACCATTGGATTTACCGCTCCCCAAATGATCCCGCCTATCTATTGGACAGATACCAAACTGGGCGTTCTGGTTATTTAGGATCACTATATTCCAAAGTCAGAAAAGATAGATATTTTGGGCCAACCTCTCACACCATAGGGATCTGGCACCAGGTGAACTCACGTCTGGGCTGGTCGAAGGTCCTCACAAAAGCAGAGTATTGTGGTATGCCCAGAGATTGGGTTCTCTCTGTTATCAATCTGGTTTCGACAAATGGGATATGATTGGGATTTCAGTAGTCGGAGATCTGATTAAAAATGGGTCTATCCTTAGGTTTGAAGAGCTCCGGGCACAATATCAAATGACCCAGGGAGAACTGTTTAGATACTTACAAATCAGACACGCCCTCACCACAGCCTTTCCAGATATCACCGATATACCAGAGTCGTCACAGCTAGAAGATCGACTGCTGGATGGGCCACTACACTTGAAAGCCATATTGCTAACCTATGAAAAACTATGCAACAACCTACCCGATACATTCCGCAAACTTAGAGAGCAGTGGCAGGGAGACCTGGGACCAATTGATGATGAAGACTGGCAAGTGGCTCTAATGTCCCCTAGAGAAGCGACTATCACCCTCCGATTACGAATGATACAACTTAGGATCCTACATCGGTCCTATTTAACAGGGGTTATTCTGGCAAAAATAGGCGCTAGGATAGATGTGCTTTGCCTAAGGGGGTGCAAACAAACAGCTACCTTTTATCATACAATCTGGGAATGCCCTGAGATGCAGCGCATATGGGAGGGGGCCACGACTCACATTCAGACTTCATTAGGGAAAGAATTAGCTCTCACGACTACTCAATATATGGATGGCCACAGACCTTACAGAAATAGAACAGCAGCTAGCTACACTAGGTTATACACTATTCAAGCGAGAAATAGCAAGGCGATGGGGGGCGGTGGACTCACCTTCTATCCATATATGGGCGAAAGAACTAGACAAAGGTATGATTGCGGAAAAGGAAGTAGTTACAACACGTGGGTGCCCTAAAAAATGGGACAAGAACTGGGGCAAGTGGAATGTCTTTCGTGAAAATGTATGTTTATCCCCATTAGTGGAACGGGGACTGTGAAGAGGTGGTGATAGAGATGTAGTCATTTTGTAAATGTGGCTTTTCTCCCCTTAGATATTGAAATGAAGTAATATGTGACTGTCATAAGCACTGAATGGCACTGTATGTATAACTATTGCTGACATTATTAAACAGATAATAAAAATAATAAAAAAGAGTAGGTATATCTGAAACTATGGCAATTTGCTTTCCTTGTGCAAGAAGACACTCCTTCAAAATGGCTGTCTGTATAGCCATGAGAATCTTTTCAGTAGGAATAAATTATTTATTTGCTGTCGAGTATAAACATGGGTGATATACTATGAAAGCTTCCTTTCCACACTGTAAACCACATAAGTGTAGTCTGTGTTAGCAACAACAATCTAGTTACTAGATTTGTCTTTATGTTCCGTGTCTGTATTTCATCTCTAAAGCAAACACAAGAAGCTGATGAACAGAGCGCTGAAACTTTTCAGACGCTCACTTTCGGTCACAGATCTGGGTTGAATCCATCATCGTTCTTTAGCTCACTCGGCCACCCCAGTTCAGACTCAGCCATAAGCACATTGTGCCTAATGGGAACCTTCCAGCCCAAACTGCCAAGCCTGGTCTTCCCTAGACCGGAAAGAAGCATCCTGGGACTGGTTTCAGTGTAACACCCACGTCAGAGCACACCCTGACAACTTAGGGCAAACAAAGCAAACACAAGGAGATGATGGACGGAGCGCTGAAACTTTTCAGACACTCGCCCCCAGTCATGGATCTGGGTTTATTCCATCATCGTTATTTAGCTCACTTCGCCACCCGAGTTCAGACCCAGACATATGCAAATCAGTCTTGACCATGTGCCTCAAGGGATGCATTTTATCTCTAACATGTCTGATTACAGGCCATGTAAGATAGCTGGGTATCTTTTCATCCAATGCATTTCAGAAAACATTGGTGTAATCCATTTATGCAGGTCTTATCTCACTTAACACAATGTGATAAGTAAGTTCTTCCAAAGTTTAAAAACCCTTTAAGGAGTTGCAACTTTCTCAGTCTTTTTTGGTGGTTGTAATGAAGCACAATTCCACAGGAAGTCTGCCTTTTACCCTAACTGGACCATTCATATCCTAGGATAATCATGGTAAAATATGCAATTCTAGATGTTTTAAAGTTTATTTTGTATATATTCTGGCCCGGCAGTCTCACTATTCTGTCCACCCTGTCAATGTGTTCAATTAAATCATTAGTGGCGATGTAGGTGTCAGCAATATAGGACAACACCTCTGCATTGCCTGGCAAGATCTCCATTATTCTTAGAACAAATAGCCCAGATCTGTTCTTATTCCCCGAGGGTGATCTCATATGCATACTAAAACCCACCGAAGGAGAAAATGGTAAGATACTGCGTTTCAAATGCTACATTGTCACTAAAGTACCGATTCGATATATCTAATATTTTGAGTTTTTTCCTAACTACATCAACTCAGTACTGTGTGCGCTTGCACCACATGCGTCTGTGGCCATTCATTTAAATGTCTATTATCTAAAACTGTAACATAGGAACTATATGGCGTCAACACCAAAAAAAGTGGAGTGTTAATAGTTGAATGACAAGGCAGTATTATGCCTTGATATTAAAATAGCTGTAATATCACACCGATCTTCTGGCTTTATTGTGTATTAAGCCTGAACTTGGGGCTCTCTTTTTAAGGCAATCGCATGTGGATCCAATTCTTTGTTCCACGCCACTTGATTTCTTTACAATGCTGGAACTGGTTTAAATCCCACTCGCAAACACATTTTCCGTTAGACCTTCAGGTATTAAGGAGGATAATGCTTGCATTATTACCTCTTCACCTCAAGGTGCGCTCCTTATGAATTATGGAGTCTAGTCATCCTTTGCAAGAATTATATCATAGGCATCCAAGAAATGTAAAAAAAATACTATTTCCATTTTGCGCAATATATTAAATAAGAAACAATTAATATAGCGTGCGGCTACTTCAACCAAAGTGTCCCAGCACTGAAGGTTTAGCTCCAATGATCCAAAAAATGCAATGCAGCCCAGAAGAGTCGGAGAACAACCTACCTGAATAACCAGGTGTTTATGAAACACAGTTTCTGTCTTTGCCTGTCTTAAGTGAAGGGGCAGAGAGTTTCACAGATTGGATGCTAGAGCTTTGCGAGCTTTCATATATATCTCCTGTCAAAAAGCGTTACTGCTCAAGTCTTGTTCTGCAAAAATGTGTGCAGTTTCAGAGGTATGTTTTTTCCGTCAACCCTTCTACTTTCTTTTTCTTAAAATGAGCTTTTGAGTTCAAACCTCTCTCTTATTTCTTCTTGCTAACCCCAACATAGTGTGTAGACTTCCACTCTTCTGCCTGATGTATTCATCCTTTCTCTGATACTTAGCCCGTCCACTCCTTATGTCCTGCAAAGAATGTGAAGAATGCCAATCAGAATACTGATTCAGATATGTTTTTTTTAATTTTGTCATGGTCTCTCAAATTGTACCCACCCCTGCTGTGGCAGAGATCCATTCCTTCTTTAGCTTTCTGCTTTTTCTTAGTTTCCCCAGCAGCCTTTTCCTTACCAGAAGCTTCAGACTTTTTTCATTTTGATTTTCAGTTTTGCAGCTCAAGAACCTAAAGTATCCCGGCCCACACAGGTATATAATCTATACTACTATTATAAAGAGAAAGACCAAACCTTTGAGGCGGGTAATCTCAGTAACCACAGCACCAATCACAACACCCAATACAGCATTGGAAAGGGCAGTTGCAGCAGAAGGACATAGGCTATGCAGACGCCCACCATATACATTTAAAAGGTAAAATAACTGTGGCTGCAAAGTAGTACCTTGTGGGTGTGGGCGGGGCGCGGCCTGAAGACAAAAAACAAAGCGTTCTGTAAACGTCTGCTTTGTGTTGTGGGCGTGTGCTGGGGGCGTGGCAAACACTGGGGGATTGTGCTGGGGGCGTGACATGGAGCAAAAGCCTTCAAAGGGCGTATGCGCATGACAAACGCTGGGGGCATGTGCTGGGGGGCGTGACATGGAGCAAAAATATTCAATGGGCGTATGCGTTAAGCGTGAGGCACGCACAATTGCCGTTACGTTCCGCACGTCATGCCATGTGGGTCGTACATACAAAATAATAAGGCGCCAGGGCCACACGCGAATGAATGTCTCTGCGGAGACAATTACTGCAAATCGCGCAATGTTCACATGGAGGCGTGGTAAGTAACCCTTCGCTCTACTCCCTTGGGGGACTGCCCGTTGTCTCACGCATACTGGGGCCGAATGTAGTGTGTGCCTTAGCCTGGGTGCGTCGGAAACACACTGGGGGACAGAGACCGTCAGTGTGGGTCCTAAACAAATAATAAGACACGGACAACGTGAAAGTTATGAATTAATTTTAGGAAATTTCCGTTCTTGAACAGGAAAAACAAGTAGTCCGTGAATGCCAGAACTTCTGCTACCCCTTGAACATTACTAATAACTATTAAGGAAACCATTTCAAAATGACATAAGCCGGTGTGGCTCCATGCTCCATGCTCATTCGATATTTGCTAATATGGTTAAACAAAATAGAATCCACTCAGAAAGTGGTGGTGATCCCTAAAGTGATGGGGAGCACACAGTGTTGTTTAAATGCCCCTCACACACCAACAGGCCCCTTGGTGTCATGCTTCATCATCGGGGCCTTCGCACCCCTCTACGGAATGCGGCGTGCTGCGACTCACGACTACGTAGGAGCACTTGGTAGTGAACAATGTGTAGGTGTGTGTTTAGGGAAGAAATGTGAGTTTAGTGAGGTGAGGTGAAAAAAGTGAGGTTTAATTAAAAAATACCTGGCTCGTAGGAAAGAAATATTTATTAAGTCCTCGGCTGGTATCGTTAAAAAGTGCAAAGTGAGGTTGGTAATATACGTATTAGGGTATATCAACCATTAAAAGTGTCAACATGTTTCGGAGTACAGCGACTCCTTCTTCAGGACGAGGATATGCACGTTATCCTCCACTTACTCACATGGGATGTAGAATGTCAAAGTGTATTCTACCAAAAATATAAACTAGGTGAAATGTACCTATCAATGTTAGTTATGGATAAGCTCAGTTGCGCCCAATTGGCGTTAGAGAAACCTGTGGAGTAAGAAGACATAATAAACATCACAGTTGGACGTCCAGGAACACAGGAAAAAACAATGCTTTCCAGTCAATCAAGGGTAAAAAGAACCAAAAATAAGGTTCAGGGACCCTGTAAAATAAAACATTGAAAAAGACATACAGTAGACATAGACGTACATCTATAGTATAAATTATGTTAGGGTATTTGTTCTCCCAGACATGACTGTGGAGGAGAGTTGTTAAAAGGAGGCTTGCTTATAGTTCAAGGTTTGATGACCTCATGAGCCTAAGCGTGGTATTGAGGGATTCCTTCCTCACTGCTCAGTAAAGCAACCTAAAGGATATTAAGGGTGGGTTTTAGGTTGTTATAGTGGTGAGGTAAACAAAAGGTTAAAAGTGCTCATCCTCGATGTTGCGACCCAACTCACGGTTACTGCATGGTCTAATAGCCTGCCTTCCCCTCAACGCTGCTCCGATGAAGTGTGGAGTGAGGTTGGCGATTTTCTATTATATACTGCCCAGGCTACCAATTGAGGGAAGTAAATTGGTTAGTTAGGACCGGAAAGATGCCCAAATACGGGTGTTCTAGGCAAATGAAGTCCGGTGCTGCGCGATGGGCAGGGGCGCGGTGCGGGAGTGGAGTGCGCATGCGCTAGAAGCTAGCGCTGCTGAGTCTGCGCATGCGCCGCGCCCGGGATTCGACTAGGTCTGAGATCCTCAACGCACATGGGTAACTCCCAGACACCGGCGCATGTTGCCGACTGAGGTTTTGATTAAACGGGAGATAAAGGCATTTTTATGGGACTAGCGCCATGGTGTGACAGCGCGCCCGTATTTACAAAGGACGATTTAACCTTACACTTGCAGCCCTTGTTAAAGGGAGTTAAGGATGATTCATAGAGGGGTAGCGCCTAAGGTTGATAGCGTGCATACGTGTCATAGGAACGTTTGCACCCTGCACGATAATATTCGAGGAAGGATCAGCATTTTTTAGGGAGGGTCCGCCTAAGGTTGATAGCGCTCATACGTGTCATAGGAACGCTTGCACTCTGCACGTCATTATTCGAGGAAGGGGTGTAATATCAGCATTTTTGGGGTTTGCATCGTTTTAATCGCACCCTGTGTACAACCGATATAGTGAGGTAAAGGCTGTCCAGGTGTTGATAAATTTCAATAAGTCATACGGAGGCAGGCATAGAGGTTACCATGAGTCTGTAAGCAAGGTGCGAAGGCCCCGATGATGAGCCAAAACCGGCCCTGGTAAAGTATTCGGCCGGCCTCCCTGTGTGGGGGTTGGGGGGTGTTTGTTGGTTTGCCGAACTCTTTCCCAGGGTCGGTTTTCTGCCGATTTTATTAAATGGCCCTGTAACAAAAACGCCCCCAGGGGCCCCAAAGCGGCCACCACCCGTGCGGCGGGGGATTGCATGGTGCCCGCTATCGCCAGTCTGGCCCTGTATCTGTACCTGCTGCGGGGTGCTGGATTGCTGGGCAAGTTTCTGCTGTAGTTTCCCTGGAGCTCTGTTTGAACTGACGCCGCACATTGCACTTTGTTTCTGGGAGCTTTGACCCCCAACCAGGCACTCCACACTTTGTTCCGGGGGACTCCATAGCCCACAAGGCTTTGTGCCAGGAGGTGCCAGCGGGAAGCAGGAAGGGGATGCGCCTGGAGGCTGGGCCCCCCTCTAACATCTGATCAGCAGCACAGCGGATTGAGTCCTCCCAGTTAGCAGATAGCAGGTACTGTGCATTAATGACTTTAAGCCTGATTGATCATTGTATTCCCTGCTCTGTAGGCTTTTTTGTTCCTGGATTTTGGCTTTCACCATGAGTGCACGGAAGGGAGTAGTGGGGACTTTGGACACCTTTATTTTCAGGGCTGAATCGATGCTCAGCCATGAGATTGGGCTGATGGAGCGGCGACTGCCATTAGACCCCATTACCCTGCATAGACGTTTATCACTAGGCACTTCACTTCTATTGCGAATGGTGCTTTACAAACCTGACGGACTGCGACCACACAAAGCATGCAACAAGGTTCACCTCAGCACCCTAACGCACCTAGCTCGGACACACCCATTGTCGCTACTTCAGACGGCCCGAGTACTGCTACAAGGGCCAGAGCATCTAAACCCCACATGGGAGGAAAGAAGAAAGCTACTTTGGAAAAGAGCAAAAGTGGCTTGGGTACCCAGAAACAAACATAGCAAAAAGAACCACGAGACCAGTGACGATGGAGGTACAAATTCTATAAGCACACATACTGATATCGAGCCCCCGCTATTAACATTGAGTCCCCCCGGAGATGCAACTCCTGACATTATCATAGGTACTGTCTTGGATACTGCCTTTGTACAGTTTAAGGAACTATTAGATAGGAACTTCACCTCCCTCTGGGATCCCTTAGATCATCTGGAAACTTCAATGAATAACGCAAGTGGCCAAAGGGATTCTTTACAGAATGTTTTAATTGCAGTGGGGGGAGATGCAACCTATTGGTTCAAGTGTTGGCACAGAGTCAGATTCTTTGACTTCAGATCCAGGTGTGACACAACTTGTGTGTAACGTGTCCAACCTGAAGCAAAGTTACGGATCTTTCTGTATCGAAGCCTAATGAAGCACCGGGAAATCAGCTTCATGTTACCAACACACGCAATATACCCGGCACCTCTCATAACTCGCCCTTTATTAGTGTGCCTGACCCAGCCACTAGCTTGCCTAGAGAGAATATCAAGTCAGGTAATGGATCGATGAATATTTGAGAAAGGGTCACAATGATGCTAACATGGAGGTTTTGGGATTACCACCAGAGGCTTGCCCGTATGACTTGGTGTTGGCAGGGGTGCCATCTCTCAGAAAAGAACGGGGGGAAACCTGGCTACAGTTGCGAAACATATGTGTGGATTGGCTGTCCAAACACAGGAGGTTTAAGGTGTCGGATATGTATAACATTATTATGGTTAGAAGAGTTGGGTGGGTGGTAGTGACACCAAAGAATATTGAAGGGGACTGTATAGTGAATAATTTTTGCAGTCCACCAGATCAGATCACTACCGAGGGCACAGGAAGATTTCATTCTTAATTCCACACACATGTGCACATTGCTGTTGGGCTACTTTTATAGGCTGGTCCCTGGACCTTTGATAAATAATACTCCCTTTCCAATCTTGCACAACAGGTTCTCCCCTTTATCTGACCAAGATAGTCAGGACTGACTAATGTTGCACCTGTTAACCACGGAAGAAGACCCTCTAACGAGTGCACATATGTATCTCTCTTGAGTCAATGAGCCATGTCTTATCTCATAAAGTTGACCCACAGATAAATATAGACGTGTGCTCTTTGGAACATATAAAATATGTGATGTCGGATGTAGCTGGCCCCTCTTTGGAGGTAGTGGGGAATCGCTCTGTTACCCAACAAGTTAATTAATGATTGTAACCTAAAGGTACTAAGTTAGAATACTGCAGGCCTAGAATCCAAAGTGCTTTTACCAGAGTGGATACATTTTGTACAGGAGCAGGACATTCTTATCTTTCAGGAGACATGGGCCACCAAGTTCTATATATTGATGGGTTTGAATATCATAATACACTTGCCCTCACTCCAAAGCTTGGCCATCCATCTGGATGCCTTTCAATCTAGGTGAGCACTGGTGCTGGATATACCATAAAGGTGTTATATACTAAAGATAATACATTCCAAGCGATAATATATAAAAGGGGTAAATCCATATGTTTAATCAATTTTTATAACAATTATTTTTATTCAGTACCTGAATTTTATTATTTGTTTAATTTCATTTCATCCCTACAGCTCGGTAAAACTATGGGCATTTGTCTGGGGGGTGATTTTAATGCTAAAATACCTATCGATCTTATGACACCCATTGGGATTGGTAACAAGGTACATCAATGCCATAGGGGTATTTAATTACGTGACCACTTGTATAAACATAACTTGTTAAACGTGATGGAAATTGCTGAGGTAAATTATAATGGGGACACCCCGGAACCAACATTTAGAGGAAGGGGTAGTGCCAGCACCATTGAGTATGTTTTCATTTCTCCCACTCTCGAGGATTGTTTAAGCCAAGCTATGGTTGTCCCTGCCCTTCATGGCGACCATAATCCTATTACGATAGAACTACAAATCGCCCCTAAAACAAACTATAATAATGAGTGTGGTGCAAGGGATTTGACACCATGGTTAGTGACTACTCGTGTCTTAACGATTCATGTTTGACATTTGAGGATGCCAACCTGGAGGTAGTTGGAGACTTTGGGAAACTATGTGAAGGGATCAAGTCTATATTGTTGAAGCCATTGTCAAGAGTGGAACCTAGGTTAAGATGGTTTCATGGTGAATGACCACAAACTAATAGACAGTTACGTCTGGCATTATCAAAAACCCTAAGAGACCTCCTTCTGGTTAAATCATTGAGAAAAAAGTATAAGGTAGCCGTCCTACAGAGGAAAGAGCAGATTTTGAATGAGCGCTGGGATGATCTAGCAGAGGCCGCCCTCCTGAATAATGGGAACGCTTTCTGGGCTGTAGTAAAAGTATGATATCCCTTGCTCAACCACTAACTTCCATAAGCTGCAATGTGACAGGTGAGGCGTGGGAAGCCTACTTCTCGATGATTTATTCATTGCCTACACAGAGCGAAGCCCCATTAGAGCCTGAAGACCCCCCTGCGATTGCAATAACTTTGCTGGAAGTTGAAGATGCTATTAATCAGAGTCTGATTAATAAAGCTCCAGGTCCCGATGGGCTGCCTATTGATCTGATCAAACTTAAACCCGAGTTCTTGGGGCCCCTTTTATTAAATGTTTTTAATGATTTAATTAATGCCCCACTTCCAAGTACCTGGTCGACAAGCATTATTGTGCAATTTTTTAAAAAGGGTGACCGATCGCAACCCAATTGTTACAGGCCAATCTCCCTAATGGACAATACAATGACAATTCTAGGGAGGATTTTGTACAAGAGAATAAAGAGTTGGGCCGAGGATGACTGTATTTTACAATCATGCCAACTGGGATTTTGAATCAAAGTGGGGACTATCGAACAATGTCTGAGCCTCAAATTAATTATTGGGAAATATACTGTAGCTAAGCAAATCCCTATATATATAGCTTTTATGGATCTTATCTTGGCCTTTGATTTTGTTAATAGGTACCGGTTATGGTCTACACTTTTGGAGTATGGAGTAAATGAGGATTTAGTTGTTTTTTAGCATACCTGCATAGGGACCTACGTGCTCGAGTAAGGATCGGTACTAGTGGGGAAGTCACAGGGGACATCAGAATTGATAGGGGTGTAATGCAGGGGTGTGTTCTGGCCGCCCCTGCTTTTTATTTTATATATTAACAATTTGCATAAATCCCTTATCGCACTTACTAATGATGTCCCCAAAATTAACGGCAATCTTGTACCCACCTTATTGTATGCTGATGATGCTGTTTTAATGGGACGAACGCCAAATGCCTTACAAATTTTAATGCGGGGCTTTGTGGATTTTATGGCTAGTTTAGAATTGTGGACTAATTTAAAAAAATCTTTTATTATGTCTTGTGGGCCCAAAAAGCATATTTTAAATTCTATTACCGTAGTTGAGCAAAAACTTTATTGTACAAGTATCTTCCCTTATCTTGCGCTTGTTTTTTCTGCCAATGGTTCATGGATTTACCATGTAACACATATTAGGATCTCTAAAGTTATCAACTCAATTATCAGTCTACCGCAGCCTAAAAAGACAGGGATAGTACTAGCACTTTTGAAACTGTACAAAGCACAGTGCATTCCAACTGCGACAAATGGCGCAGAGATATGGGGACACACAAAGTGCAATAGTATTCAACTTGAAGAAAACAGATTCTGTAGGAAAGTACTGGGATCCCCGATTTCGACTTCACAGTTCATTTGTCATGCGGAACTAAAATTACATTATGTTGAAGACTTTATAAAGGCAAGACCCATTCACTTTTGGCTTGCAAACTGCAAGACCCTGCATCATCACTGGCTAGAGAGATCATTAGAGACTGCTTAAAGTGTGATAAGGGAAAAGATATACCATGGCTCGCTGCAACAATGGATGCCCTTAGTCGTATCAACCATGCTCAGATTTTTACAAACCCGCAAGACTCAGTTGACATGAATAAAAAAGTGATTTGGGGGGTTTTATATGATCATTACGGGACTCTAAGAGTCAAAAGGAAGATTCAGAAAAAATCAGTAGAAAGTTATTTGCCAGTTGTGGAAGAATCAAATACCTCACCTAGTTACCTCCTAAAGCCAATTGGACGTTGAGAGAGAGGATACAATCAAATTTGTGCTCTGTTTTCCTTTGGGGTACACTGCGAATCTGGATCAATTACCTTGCCCATGTGATCACAGGAGTGGGCAGACAGCACTCCATGTTTTATTCTTTTGAAAATTTTATAGCCGATATACCCATCAGTTTTTGCTTCCATTTTTTAACAATACATGACCCATACATTTAGAAGAAGCCTGCTTATTAATCAGTGAGATAGGAAATGATGAGTTAATGGCCCGTGTAGGTACCTTTTTTAAATTGTCAGTGAGCGCTCGCAATTCAATGTGCACTTTATGAAGTTCTGTTTTAATATAGAGAGTGAGTTTGTAAAAGTAATTGTTTTATGACATTTTCTGTATATATTGGTTTTATGCAATATTAATTGTTATGCATTACTTTATCTGTCTCTTGTCTATGTATTGTTCTATTTACCCTTTTTACTATGATGATCTGTGCTTTTATGGATAAAATGTATCCGAATAAAGATCTGAAACTGAAACTGAATAAATTAAACATGAAATTCAATAGAGGACACATAGGCAGAAAATGTGAAGATTACATCACAGATACAGAGAACCTTAAACAAGATGTGTTAATAAAAGAATGATCTGGAAAGATTAGAATCCATCATGCAGCCACATTATGCTCAGGATTTTGGTTTTCTTTGAGTTTAAGGCTTGCATTCCCTTGGCCACTGCAAACAGACACAGGCACAATGTTTCCTGGGTATTCCCAGTATTGTTGCCACTAAAGACAGGGATGTATGTATTGTGCACTTAGAGCATAATGTTAATGTTTCCTGGGTATTCCCAGTATTGTTGCCACTAAAGACAGGGATGTATGTATTGTGCGCTTAGAGCATAATGTTAATGTAAAGTGACTGAAACAGTAAAATCAATGATGTGAAATAAAGAAAATCAAAAGTAGGGTTGAGCTCAGAAAGGGGCTCTGGGTAACCCCACAGAAATTCTAAATTAGAGCATCATAGGGGGGTGGGTGGGGTTGTTAACCAATCAAGATCCTGATTGCTTATTGGCCAGAGGCGTGATAGCAGAATTCTGTGGGAAACTCTATTAAATGCAGCACAGAGATCCAAGGGGAGGAGGGTGGCACTGCTGCCCTAATCCAGAATACTGTGTAGATTGTCAGTGATATAAAGGAGAGAAGTTTCAGAACCATGGCAGGATTAAATGCCCATTGAGCTATACCCAGCTATGCATTCTGCTCAATAATGGAGGAGATTTAACTTCTCCTTCCTTTTCAGCAACTTTGCAGAGCAAGGGAAGAGGTATGGGTGTTTAAGTACTGAGAACTTCAGAGTCGGCCATAGTGTTTTTTAAGAGGGGAATAACTTTGGCATTTTGCCATTCACTGCGAGCTATGCTAGAAATAAGTGAGAATTTACAAACTTGGTCAATCACAGTGTTAGTATGTCTGTGGAAAGAGACAGAACGTATGGTGGTCAGAAGACTAATGGGGAACCTGACTTGAATAATCACAAAGAGTTGCACGCCATGTCCAGAGGGAGCAGAACAGAAAGGAAGTTTAGTGAAAAAACTGACAACAGCATCAGTCACCTTGTTTGAGCTCTTAGCTGGAGGAGGCCAAAACATTTATACATTTATTTTATTTATCCATTTATTTTATTGTTTTCTTTTATTTATTCAATTTGTTAAGCGCACAAATACCCTTAGGTGTCTCGGCGCTGTGGACAGCTGAGTAGAGAAAGACTAAGGTAGGGTGATTTATTGATTGAATAGCCAAGTTTTCAATTGTTTACAGAAGGAGAACAGAGTGGGGATGGTTTTGATGTGAAGGGGAAGTGTGTTCCATAGTTTGGCAGTGACGACAGTGAATCTTCTGTCGACCCAGGAGGCCTTTTTGGTTCTGGGGACAGTCAGCAAGTATGCTTCTGAGGAGCATAAGGGTCTAGTAGGCCTGTAGGAGCATAGAGTTCTCTTAAGGAACTCAGGTCCTGTGTTGTGGATTGCCTTATGGGCAATGCAAAGGGCCTTGAACCTTGTTCTGCTCCTGATGGGCAGCCAGGGTAGCTGCATATCACCTTAGATATTGGTTTGAACTTGGGGGTGCCTGAGAGAATTCTAGCCGCTGCTTTTTGCCCCATCTGCAGTTTATGTAGGACGCTTTCCTGGGCATTGATGAGTAGACCATTGCAGTAGTCTAACTTAGACATGACCAGTGTGCTGATGAGAGTCCAGCCAGCATTAGGTGGAAGGTAAGGTAAAAGTTTTTTTATCATCCTGATGCTGTAGAAGGATGAGGAGACGACTGTGTTAGCGTGATGAATAAAAGATAGTTTGTCGTCAAACATGACCCCTAAGTTTCTGACTTTTGTAACAGGGGATGGAGGGGGGCCTAACTCTGCTGGCCACCAGTAAGGAGACCAGCTAGGGGAGAGATTGCCAAAGATCATCACCTTCGTCTTGTCAGAGTTTATTTTGAGACAATTGTTTGCCATCCAGGTGCTTATAGCAAGCATTCCCTCTTGGAAGTTAGCAGAGACTGTCGCACCATTGTTGTAGATCTCTAGCACGATCAGTGTGTCATTGGGGTAGGAAGTTAGTCACTCGTTGTTGGACTTAATGATCCTGGCCAAGTCCGACACGTATATATTGAACAGGGTCGGACTTAGCAAGGATACCTGTGAGACCCCACATGGCAGTGAAAAGAGTGGGGAATTAAAGTTGCTGAGCTTTACAAGTTGGGTGCGGTTGGACAGGAAGGATGTCAGGAAGGCCTTGGCTTTGTCTTTAATACCTATGGCTGAGACACGGTCGATCAGGGTTGTGTGGTGGACCATGTCAAATGCTGCTGAAAGATCTAGCAGCACCAGGACCGCGGCACCTCCCTGATCAAGTGTCATCCTGATTTCGTTGGATGTCGTGATGAGTGCAGTTTCGCTACCATGGCCTTTCCTAAAGCCAAATTGGGTGTCATCTAGGAGGTTGTTGTTGTCGATAAATGGGCCAGCTGAGTGTTCATCACTTTCTCAAAGATTTTAGCGGGGAAAGGGAGGCAAGCAATTGGTCTAGTTCTTGGTGTCTGTGGGGTTTAAGTTGTGTTTCTTTAGCAGTGGCTTGATGATGTTTTTTTCCAGATGGAAGGGTATGTTCCTGTTGTAAACATTGAGTTGCAAATGTTAACTAATTTGGTGCCTATGATGTCCGGTGTAAGTTTTATTGGGGTAGGGGGCATGGGTTATTGGGGGATCCAGATTTCATGGTGGATATGAGATCGATAATGTAGTCTGTGGTAACCTGGCTGAATTCGGAGAGAGTAGGGGAGCGGTTATCATTGGTGGGACGTTGTTCTGGGGAGATAGTAGAGCATTTTTCTACGTTAGGTGCGAGGATCTGATTGGTGGTCAGGGAGTGGGTTGAAAAATTAGTGTAGATGTGGGTGACTTTTTCTTGAAAGAAATTGGCAAGAGAATCACAGAGGGCTTGCGTGGGAGTTATGGGCGGGTTAGTCTCTGGTCCTGAAAGCTTAGTAACAACCTGGAACAGCTGTTTCACAGAGTCTTGTGCTTTTTTGATTTGGTTGAGGTAGTATTTACTTTTCTCTGCGATTAAAAGAAGTTTGTATTTGGCCATTGCTTACCTTTAGCGTGTTTTCATTGTGATGTCGTTGTTTCAGCACCACTCTCATTGTAAGTTTCTAGATCTTTATTTTTCCAGTCTTAGTGCCTCAGAAAACCATGGAGCGAATAGAGTTTTTCTGTTTTTAGAGGTATTTTTTAATGGTACCAAGGTTTTCAAAGGCGATATGGAGCCATTGTGTGTAATGCATGGCTGCCAGTTCGGGGTCATACGATAGGTCTTGCTGAGTGGACAGCAGGTATGGTTTTAGGACTTATGGGGAGATGCTGCCCCAGGCTATGAACTGTTTGGGAGGAAGGGAACTGGCATGACTGGGGGTGTTGTTTTCGGTGTAGATGTTAAAGTGGACCGCAGAGTGTTCCGTCCAGGGTAAGGGGAGTATGTTCTTTAGGGAGATTTGCTTGTTGTTGGTGACCAGCCCATCCAGTGTGTGTCCAGCCGAATGGGAGGGCATTGTTACTAGTTGGGGGAGTCCTATTGCTTCGAGTTCTGATAATAGGGCTGAAGTATCGTGGTAGTTATGGACTTCAAGGTGGAAATTGAAGTCACCAAAGATGGTGAAATTAGATTCTCCTGCTGATGGTTCTAATAGGAGATCTAATTCTGAAAGAAATTCAGCTTGTGGTCCTGGTGGGTGGTACAGAAGGATGCCCTTGAAGGAATGTCAATGAGTGAGTGATATTGTAAAGATAAAGGCTTCGCAGGTATTGGTGGGGATTATTTATGTCCTAACTAAATATTTGTTTTGGTAGTTGAGTGCCAGTCCACCACCTTTTTTATTGGTTCTGTCTAGTCTACGGACGCAGAAGTTGTCAGGGGTTACAGCAGTGAAGTCTCGTCCGGAGGAAGGATCACCCAAGGTTTCTGTTATAAATAGGAGATCAAGTTTATTATTTTCTAAGAAAGTCTGTATTTCATACTTATGTTTGGGGAGGGAACGAGCATTTATGAGTGTTGAGTGGGTTGTTCTGTACTCAAACTTGGATTGATGGATGTCTCTGTTGGCCTACCTATTACCTATGAATCAAACTCGTGGTCTGAAGATCAAAACTCATGAATGACTTAATAATCCTTGCAGATTACTTATTTTAACCTTTATAATGTGACTGTTTCGCTGAAGACGTATTGTACAGGTGGGAGGTAAACATTTACTACAGGTTTAAGTATACAGTGTTCTGTAAATGTACACAAACTTTTAAGTTTCTGTATGATATAAATTATACCGCAAATCATCTGAACAAAAACTTGTTACCATGTTAGTGAAAGCTGGAGACAGTAAAAAAACAAACAAAAACCCCCCCACATATTTAATGGCATACTGGCATAGCTGTGACCTCACAATTATTAAAACAGATAAAAGGGTAGGTAAATTATAAGTATCAGTCTAACTTTCTGCATTTTATACTTACATTGCAGTTCGTAATTTTTACATTAGTTTGTAGTTTTTGGTTACATCAGCTCTTTTTTTAAAGAGAGTGATGAATGTATATGAGATTGTGTTCATATAATAATAATAATTATTTTCATATTTTAGAGCTACATTCATGGAAGCAGCCAAGCTCAATTCGTTGCAGAATCACACATCATACTTCTGCTGAGTATCCTTTTGATTGATGCCACAAGGTTCATGACGTCACAACCTTTACTGGAAATATTATGGGCAAGTCTAAGCAGCTGCTGTGTTTGGTATGTTATAGAAAAGAAATTGTATGACAAGCACTGTCATGTGTTGAAGTTATTCTGACAATTAGGTAATTGATTCCATCCGGTACTTGTTGAACCATTTTAGTTTCAAGACCAATGTATATTTTCACATCTCAATAATTGAATGTGAAGACAATAGACCAACACAGTATACTATTCATAGAGTTTAGTAGTAAACGTGTCAATACAAGCACTAGAATTATTATCTGAACAAAAACTAGCTAGAGGAAAAAACGACACACAAAATGTAATTGCACTCTTGAGCGTCCTCTTTTTTCACTGACTGTTTTAAAATTCTGTTACAAGAGTTTTCTATTTTTTGTGTTTCATAAGTTTTCGCAATTCCTGTCTCTCGGATTTTCCATTCTCCCTAGAAAAGTGGTCTTCAAACTGTTTGAGGTCCCCTGGAATAGGCACCCATTAGGAGGCAAGAAGGATACTCCCTAAGGCTTTTGCAAGAAGGCGGACTGCAGCTTTCACGGGCTCTGTTAAATTATTTCTGAAAAACAATAGTACTGTGCCATTGTAGTTGTCAAAGTGGGTTTAACCGGTAACAATGAACATGATTGTAATTGTTAAATGTTATTAGAAGGAAAAATTAGTATGATAATCAATTTCAGTCAATATATTGTGGACACCATGATCTACAATGTGTCTTATAGCCCTCCTAGTCGATTTGATATCCTTGCATACTAAGCAAAAGTCAACAGTTTAAGCAAAACTTTGTCAATATTCAAAGAGAAAAGACAGTAATGTAGATAGTACAATAAGCAAATCCGAGATTGTTAGAACTGGGGGTATCTAGTTGGCAGAGGTATGCACCTTTGTCCAAGTAGGGATCCTTGCTTATTGTCAGGGTACGGGTGATACAAACTCTAGATAACCCCTGCTCACCCACCCTGGTAATTAGACTCGAGAGGGCAGGCTTATTCCAAAGGCAATGTGTAAAGTATTTGTACTCAAAACACACAGTGATAACACCTCAAATGGACACCACACCAGTTTAGAAAAATAAAGTATCTTTATCTAAATTCAACAAGACAAAAACAACAAAAATCCAACATACATGTAGTAAAATAGCACTTAAAAACAGTTATTTCCAGAATAAAGCTTGCAGTAAATAAACTGCCCCACATGGGGCTATTACGATGCTGTGACAGCATCAAATCCAAAGTCAGGCACTGACCGCGTCGTGCACGCCGTCTGGCATGGAATCACATGGGCCCCTAAACAAACAGTTCATTGGAAAACAAGGTCTATGATGATGCACAGTGTCGTAGAGGTGAAGCGTCAGTGCAGAGGTGGAGTCCGGCTCCCTGGCTGCCACAAGGGAAACAAGGCGTAGTGTCTGCGAGGAGGCGATGTGTCGAATCCAGGACAGGTGATGTCGGTTGCGTCGGTCTTGAGGAGTAGGTTCCGTTGAGGCGAAGCAAAGTCGTGAGTTAATAGAGTCAGCCTAGGCGGTTATCCTTGCCCCAATAACAGGATGCAGGCGCTGGCAGTGACGGAGTCGATGTGAGCACTGGTATCGGGAATGCCGATAACTGCAGGCGTCGGCAGGCGTCATAGCTACGGTGCAGGCTAGGCGGTGCGTCATGCACTTCATGAGCAGTACCCCTAGCCTCGGTACAGGTCATGGCTGCAGCGCTGACGGCGTCGGAGATTGTTTTTCTTGCTTCTCTTAGGTTTCTTCCAGTTCCCAACAGCAGGAACAACCTACAGTGGAACAGGCACCTCCTGGCAGGCCGTGACTCTCTACAATAGAATAGAGTTCATGGGAACTGGAGGTGAAGTTTTTGTGTCCCTGAGACTTCAAAACAGAAGGCCAGCACACACAAGCCCTTGGAGATTCTTCTTCAAGCAGGTTTCTCAGCAAAGTTTCAGTCTTTGTCCTTTACTAGGCAGAAGCAGGAACTGCAGGCCAGGCCACACAGCAAAAGGGGAAATACTCCTCCTAACAGCTCTCTAGCTCTTCTCCTTGGCAAAGGTTCCTCTTGAGTCCAGAAGTGATCTAGAGTTCTAGGGGTTTGAGGTCCACTACTTATACCCCATTTGTCTTTGCTCCTGTTGGTGCAAAGGTCTCTGAGCCCAGTCTAAACCAATTCTGTCCTCACTAGTGCATTATGACCACAGGGGGTGGAGACAGCATTGTGTAAGGGAAACAGGCCCTGTTCAGGTGCAAGGAAAATGCATCCCACTACTCTAAATGCAGCCACGGTCTATTCAGATACCTTTTCAGGGCTACTCATGTGGGTTGCACAATCAGTACTGCAGGCCCACTAGCAGCATTTGATTTACAGGTCCTGGCAAACTCAGTGCACTTTAGTAGAGGCTTATCAGTAAATCAAATATGCCAATCATGGATAACCAAGCACATTAGTTATTTCTACAGGGAGCACTTGCATGTTGATACTGATCAGCAATGGCAAAGTGCCCAAAGCGTCTAAGCCAGCAAAAACAAAATATATCCAGCACAGCATCAAAAATAAAGGAGGTAGAAGCAAGAGGTCTGGGGAAACCGCGACAAAGATCCCAAGTCTAACAGAGATAGAGCAACTTTTTTTTTTTACTGGAATGCTATCTAAATAAAACCCTCTTAAGATACTGAAAATCAGAGATTCTATCATCTGCATACTCCCCCAGGATACATCAGGGACTATAATGACAGTCCATTAGACTCTAAGGGTAGTAGGAGATCATCACAACTGCATAATTAAAAAGTGGTCACATTCCCAAGGAAGAGTTTATACACCATTCATAAAAAGATAATACACATTTCCGGAACACCGCAATACTATTAAAGCAAAGGCTGTCACTCCAACAGGGCCAAAGGCATTGTCCAAGGAAGACAAAAATGAAATTCAATGAATAAGGGTCCAAAGTATGAAGACACCAATTGAATTTGAACGTCCAAGAACTTTTCTTGTTTCTTCAGGCAATCAATTCAAATGAAATCCAAAACTGGGACAGCTGACACGTGTTTCATCGTTTGATGACTTTTTCAAGGCTGTAAGTTTGAAAAATTTATATTTTGCGACCACGTACATTTTAAAATAATTTAATCACAAAATATATGTAATTTTACCAAACATGGAAACAAAAAGTCCAGCTGCCAAATGTATTGATTCATGTTACATTTTACAAGCAAATAGAAAAAAAGGGAAAGAAGAATACACGGAAAAGACCCTAAAGAAGGAAGTCTATGTTAAAAACGTGATAATAATAGTAATGTGGAAACAATGATGAAGAGGAAAAGCAAAACTAGAATTTGAATACCGGAGCAGAAAAAACAAAGTGCAGAGTGCAAAAACACACCCCTAAGTGTGTTATCCTGAAGCGAACCCATAGGTGATGAATAATATATCCCAATTGTCAAACCAGAAGAAAAAAGGGTATGGTATCTACCTCAGAAATTCATTTGAAGAAGAGTGTGCTTCACAAATGCATCTAGCAACCGAGATGGTAGTTATTCACATGAACCTCAGACAAGAATCAAATTATTACATACCGTTTTTTAAGTCAAAATTGTCGTACAAAAAAATCCAATAATATTCAAAAACTTGTGAAGGAAGTTGTGCTGGGAAAAAAGTAAAATAGACCATAATTTTGCACTAAAGTGAAATAAAACGCCTCACACATAGAAGAACCGGTATAGAAATCTATCACGTAATAGTGAATTTATTTTAGAAGTAGGTGAAAGTTTCGTATCCAAACACATGCCTGAAAGATTTGGTCAGAACCAAACTTTAAATGCTTGAAAAGAGAAAACAAAAACTTTCATTAATTCTCAAAGACTGATCGCCACAGAATCGGCGTCAGGACCTAACATTTATCAATAATTCACATTCAGTTGTCAGGATAAGTCGTCTGAATTTCTTTTCACAGATACATAGTGACCCCCTGGTGCCATTGGCCCGTAGTCGAGTGGCGACTCTGGGCCCCGTAGGTACAATTTATACAGCCACATACCACCAAGACATACAAGCAGAAAAGGAGGAAACCAAAGGGCCGCGGGGGTGGTCCCCAGCAGGCGGCAGCGGGGACCCTGAGCACATTTACGCAACTCTATCAAGGTGCCTTCTTCCAACGCAACCATGTCGACCAGCAATGGTGGACGTGGCTCATATCAATCCAATTCTAATTTCAAAAGGTGCAAGAAGGTACAGCGGGCCGCTAAACTCAGTGCAGGAGGAACCTCCGAAACAAACCGACAAGGAATCCCCTACTCTGCAGGACATAATGGCAGCCATTACTAGTGTACGCTCATCTCTGGAGGGGCGATTGGACTCTGTGTCCACGGATATCTACCTGCTAAGGGCAGACCTGAGAAAAATTGACACACAGGTCAAAGGGGTGGGGGATTTGGCCCATGGCCTGGTATCTGATACGACAAACTTGAAACAAGTCTCGGGCCTGCAAGCCGTCAGTGAGGTGTTGGCAGATCAAGGAGGAATAACGTCAGGATTTTGGGGGTACCGGAGCAATCAGCTGCGGACCTTTTGTGGAGGAGCTCATCATAAAACATCTGAGATCCCGCAGCCCCTCCAATTACTTCTCTATAGAGCAGGTCCATCAGGTACTGGGAGGCAGACCAAAGCCAGGAGCGCACCGACCAATCCTGGCTCGAGTGTTTAACTTCAGAGACCGAGACACTATTCTCCAAACTGCCCACAATGCACTGCCTCTCAAGTATGAGAACAGTACAATAACTTTCTTCCCAGACTGTAGGAGAGTAGGGCCTGCAATCCTATGATCACCCCAGATTTTTGCTTTTTGCTTCACTGGTTTACGACTTCTCTGGCTGTGGGCCTGCTAATCAGACCCACAGCCTTGCTGTTCTCTCAATAAATTGACACGTGTACCTTAGGTGCATTTACCAATTGGTACTGGGCCACCTTATCAGACCCTGTAACTCAGGGCATAGGTGTACCCAGGGCCTACCAGGGGCTGCAGCATGTATTATGCCACCCCTGGCTGGCCATCTAAATCTGACACAACTGGCTGCACGACAGCTGGGGCAAGGTGGTGTAATCACCCTTTGCTTTAGATATAGTATACCTATATCTAACCCTAAAATGGACACACAGATTCCTATCAGTCACTCCAATGGCAGGCCTTGACAATCCTGAAGGCAGAGTGCTTGGAATCGTGTGAGATGGTGCTCTGGCATGAGCTGAGCCCGTTTGCAGCTTGCGGAACTAAGTCCTAATAGCTGTTCCATGATAACGCATACCATATACTCTTAAGTGCATTATAATCCTCGCGGTTATATGCTATCTTTGGTATCGCTTTATCAAAACATGTCGAGTAAGGTGTCATACGAATTGGAATACTAACCCCTCGCCAATTCTGGCGACGGGGTTAGCATTCCACCCTTCTAGAGGGACACGACATGTATGTAACTGTGAACCCTGGTTAAAGTTAACTCAAGCCTCAGCATCACAAAATGGATGCTGCCACCACAGACACAAGTCTGACCCCCTGCAGCTGGGAGTCTCTCCAGCGAGGGGGGCTTGGACAAAGGTTTTCCTGTCAGGGGCGGTGCTAGCACCATCCCAGACAGGGTTTTGTGTATCCTGGGTAGGCAGGGCTTTACAGGAAGGTGACTGCAAGTGGCACCCCGGGTTTCACTACGCATCTGCCAGCTAGAACCAGTTCCAGGGGCACACCAGCCCCTGAGCTGGGGAAAGTCTGGCATGGGAGAGGGGTGTAACCACCCCCCTTCCTGGTCCCACCCCTAGGGCAGGACCTAGTCGCGTACCCACCCTTTTCTTTAGGATAAAGGCAGGAGCGGGGACCCTTCCAAATTAGATCATCTTTGAATCAAGAAACTACTTTCTACGAAAGGAACTCTCGACTTCTTCTCAAGATTTCTCCCTTGTGGCTAAGGAGTAGTCGCCCTGCCCCTGCAGGCACCATCTAAGAACACTGCGATTTGCTGCACGTCCTTCCTCTGGAATCCGACTGACCAGCACGACGAGACCCGGCTTCCCTGGCACCTCTGACCTCTACCTACCTCTACAGCTAAGCTGAGAACCGTAGGTGCGACGAGACCTCGAGGGACCGGCCATCATCAGAACTGCACAACTTCTATCCAGCACGACCGCCGAGGGATCCTCGTGTGAGTGCTTTGGGGTCCGAGAAGCCCCAACCCTGAGCAGCTCCAGCACCGAAGTCTAGCCCCCCAGCATCCACCAGATCTGCGTGGGGCCCTTCTGCTTTTTGCTGCTCACCGCGTTGTCTGGCTACTAGCCCGCTGGCTTGTGGCCTTCCCGACGACGACCGACGACTTCAACACTGCTGGTCTGGTTGCTCCAGACTGGCCCTTGCTCCCTTCCAAAAGAGGAGCACCCCGGACCCTCCTGGTCCACTCCAGACGCCATTTTGAGTCCACCACTTGTTGCCCCAATCCTGGGTCCAGCAACGTCGACAGCAGCAACTATCGTGGGACAGCTCGCACCTCCATCCTGGTCGCCGACAACGCCTCCTGGTCCGTGAGACTGCAGAGCCCATCGTCGCCCACTCACCTGGTCGAGGTGACTCCATCCGGTGCCATCCTGGTGCCCATCTAATCACTGGCTAGTGATTCAGAACTTGGTCCCCTCTGCTTACAGGTGTCTTACATCTTCGATCCAGGCTTTGATCCACCGAACAATCTTCACTGGTCGCCTGCCAGCAACTTCTTCCTTCAGGCTCCATAGACTGCAACGAGGATTCCCGACGTCTTTCCAGACCTATGCAGCCGCAGCCCCTGGGCTAGGTAACTTCGGCATTTCGGTGCCCCAGCATAGCCTCACTATCCAAGGGTCCAGATCCTTTTTCGTTTTCAGCCTAACTAGTCGGGTTCGCCCGAGAACACTAACTTTGCTTTTACTAGCCTCCATAGACTTTGTCCCGCATCCCGCGTGAGAGTGCACACTCTGCACCCGAGTCCCCTAGGCCTCCTACTAGTAATCTGAAGGTTCAGTAACGTAGTCCTAGCGATTCCAAAGCCTATTAGTCCAGTACTTACCTGCTAGTAATTTCGCATTCCACTTTTGTAGTATATGGTTTTTCGTGCCCCTCGGGCATTTGTGTAAATTGTGCAACTTAAAGTATTTTCGTAAGAGTTTTGTTGTGTGCTTAGTACCCTGTCCTCATAAAGAGTACAGGGCTGTTGTGATCTAAATAAATACACTGTTTATTTTCATACCACTTGTGTGGTGTCCTTTCACTTGGTGTTCAAGGGGTATATGTGATGGTATAACAGCTGGCTTAACACGCCCTCTAGAGTTTAGCCCGAAGACTGCTCGTATCCATGCTACTAGGATAGCTGGTCTATAAGGTTGACTTACAACCAATCATTAATAAGGGTTGTTTGGACTGATACAAAGTGCTCACTAGAATAGTGAACATTAAATATCAGGCCAACTTCTCACATTGGTGAGCAGCGGTTGGGATTTGAGCTTGCTGTTGTTTTACCACACGTATCCTAAGAATATCTTTGTGAAAGATCACATAAGTATTTAAGGTACATATAACTTAGCTTAGAATACTCTGAGTTCTACTGAACCAGCTGTTGTAGTTTAACAGGGCCTAGCACACCCTGACTACAACTCTTAGCAAGGGATCAATAGGCAAACAAATAGTGTAGGTAGGTGCATCACTTACACCACACTAGAAGCATGTCTAACCACGGAGAGTCTTCAGAGACCCTTCTTGTGGTTGTGGACCCTCCACAGGTCCCTTCCAGATATGCTGCTCTTAGCTTCCTGGAGATGAGACAAATCTGTACATCCAGGAAGCTAAAACAGGGTTCTAACCCTACCATTCCTTTTCTGATTGGTCTCTTAGAGACTTATGATGCCAGGAGGTCTGACAACACAGATCCTTCTCATCCAGATGGGAATATGCCCCCCCCCTAGAGGGAACCACTGTTTACCCTGACCGCCACCTCCAGGCAGCAGATGATGCTGAGGAGGAGGCGGAAGAGGAGTTATCAGAGGATGAGGCAGACAAAGGTCAGGTAGAAGTCAGTAGACTTACTAGGACCAACTTAAGTAGGCATGAGAATGGATTTGGGGGACCCCCAGGGCCACTCTCAGGCAGACTTAACATTGGGAATGGACGAGTTAGGTCTCTATCTAGAGGCTCTAACAGATCCATTCGAACCAATGGCTCTCAGACCTCTTCTCATCGAGGGATGTCATCCCCTAAGAGAAGGGAGCATGAAGCTAAGATGAGGGAAGCCAATCTGAGGATTGAAAGGGAAGAACTTGCCCTGGCCAAAGAGAGGCTTGCCTTTGCTAGAGAGCAAAAGTTAACTGGGTTAGATCTCACTGGTGGCAGCATTCTCCCAAGAGAAAAAGACAGGAGTTTAGACACTAGACACCTGAGTAAGATAGTGCCCCCCTTTAAACAAGGGGATGATATCCACAAATGGATAACTGCTTTGGAGAGAGCCTGCACTGTCCAGTGCGTCCCCCAGAGTCAATGGGCAGCTGTCTTGTGGCTCTCCTTTGAAGGTAAAGGTAGAGATAACCTCCTCACTACTAGAGGTGAGGATGCTAACAATTACCAAGTCCTGAAAAGTACACTGATAGATGGGTTTGGCCTAACCACTGAGCAGTACAGGTTGCTGTTCAGGGATACCCAGAAAACTCAGTCTCAGGATTGGTCTGACTTTGTAGATTGTGCCACTAAGGCTTTGGAGGGCTGGTTGCTGGGCAGTAAGGTTACTGATTATACAGGATTGTACAATCTGATCATGAGGAAACATATTTTAAACAATTGTCAGAACCAGTTGTTGCATCAGCACCTTGTTGACTCAGATCTGACCTCTCCCCAAGAATTGGAAAAGAAGGCAGACAGATGGGTCAGAACAAGGGTTAAGCAGAACCAGGGCCACAACCAGGGTGGTCAGAAGAAAACAGACCAGAAGGGTAAAGATAACAAAGGTGAACAAAATGACCAGAAGTCTTCAACAGGTCCCCAACAAACCAAAGAGGGTGGGGGTCAGGCTTCTCAGAAGAAGAAGACTCAAGAAGGCCAGTCTAAAAGGTGGTGCCAATACTGTAAAAGTAAAACTCACTGGTTTAGTGAGTGCACCAAGAAAGGAGGGCAAACTCCTGCCACTGCAGCCCCTAAGGCACCTGCACCCCCTAGTACAGTCAGCAGTGGTAGTGCACCTCCCAAGGGATTAGTTGGGTCATCCCCTTGTCTCTGAGAGGTTTCCTTCTCACCTTGGCCCATGAGATTCCCCTTGCAGGTCACTTAGGCCAGAACAAGACTTGGGACAGAATTGTCTCACACTTTCACTGGCCTCACATGAATGAGGATACCAATGAGTTTTGTCGCTCCTGTGTCACTTGCCAAGCCAGTGGTAAGTCAGGTGGCACAACAAAGGCCCCCCTTATACCAATGCCTGTGGTGGGGGTGCCCTTTGAAAGAGTGGGGATTGACATTGTTGGACCAATGGAACCCCAGACAGCATCAGGGCACAAGTTTATACTGGTGGTGGTGGACCATGCCACCAGGTATCCTGAAGCTATTCCCCTTAGGACCACTACAGCACCTGTTGTGGCAAGAGCCCTAGTTGGAGTGTTCTCCAGAGTGGGCTTCCCTAAGGAGGTTGTCTCTGACAGAGGTGCAAACTTTATGTCAAGCTATTTAACTGCTATGTGGAAGGAATGTGGTGTCAAATACAAGTTCACCACACCCTATCACCCACAATGCAATGGGCTTGTTGAAAGGTTCAACAGGACCCTAAAAGGGATAATTCATGGACTACATGAAAAGCTCAGGCGTAGATGGGATGTCCTGATACCCTGCCTTTTGTTTGCTTACAGAGAGGTCCCACAGAAGGGGGTTGGCTTCAGCCCTTTTGAACTTCTGTATGGGCATCCTGTGAGAGGACCCCTGTGTTTGGTGAAGGAAGGATGGTAGAGACCTCTCAAAAAGCCTGCAACCAACATAGTGGACTATGTACTTGGTCTCCGCTCCAGGATGGCTGAGTATATGGAAAAGGCTTCCAAAAACCTTGAGGCTAGCCAAGAACTCCAAAAAGCTTGGCATGACCAAAAGGCTGTCCTGACTGTGTACAAGCCTGGACAGAAGGTGTGGGTGTTGGAGCCAGTGGCCCCAGCAGCACTCAAAGACAAATGGTCTGGGCCCCACACAATCCTTGAGCAAAAGGGAGAGGTCACCTACCTGGTGGACCTTGGAACTCCAAGGAGCCCCCACAGGGTGCTTCATGTGAACAGGCTAAAAGCATATGTTGACAGGAAGGACATGAGTTTGCTCATGGCCACAGATGAGGGACAGGAGGAAGAGAGTGACCCTCTCCCAGACCTGCTCACTCAGAATCCTGATGATGGATCAGTAGATGGTGTTGTCTTTTGTGGCAGCCTCTCTGACCATCAACAGAAGGATTGTAAACAGGTTCTTCAATCCTTCAGACATATGTTCTCTCTGACACCCAGTCAAACCAATTGGTGTACCCATGAGGTTGACACTGGTGACAGCCTGCCAGTCAAGAGTAAAATCTACAGGCAGCCTGATCATGTTAGAGACTGCATCAAAACAGAAGTGCAGATAATGTTGGAGCTGGGAGTCATTGAGCCCTCCGATAGCCCTTGGGCTAGTCCAGTAGTTCTAGTGCCAAAGCCTCACACCCAGGGTGGTAAGAAAGAAATGAGGTTTTGCGTAGACTACAGAGGTCTCAATGCAGTCACTAAGACTGATGCCCACCCAATACCAAGGGCAGATGAACTTATAGATAGATTGGCTTCTGCCAACTACTTAAGTACATTTGACCTGACAGCTGGGTATTGGCAAATCAGGTTAGCTGAGGATGCCAAGCCCAAGACAGCATTTTCAACCCCTGGTGGACATTATCAATTTGTGGTAATGCCCTTTGGTCTGAAAAATGCACCTGCCACCTTCCGAAGGCTGGTGAATCAAGTTCTCACTGGGCTGGATGACTTCTGTGCAGCATATCTTGATGATATAGCTGTCTTTAGTTCCACCTGGGAGGATCACCTGGTCCACCTGAGGAAAGTGTTAGAGGCACTGCAAGCAGCAGGTCTCACTATCAAGGCCACAAAGTGCCAGATAGGGCAGACACAGGTTGTATACCTGGGCCACCTTGTAGGTGGAGGCCAGGTTCAGCCACTGGAGAGCAAGATACAGTCCATCAGGGACTGGGCTCCTCCAACCACCCAGACTCAGGTTCGAGCTTTCTTGGGCCTGACTGGTTACTATAGGAAATTTGTCAGAAATTATGGATCAATTGTGACTCCACTTAATGAACTGACAAGTAAAAAGATGCCAAAGAAAGTTCAGTGGACAGCAAGCTGTCAAAAGGCATTCGATGACCTAAAGCAGGCCATGTGCACAGCACCTATCCTAAAGAGTCCAGACTACTCCAAACCATTCATTGTCCAAACAGATGCTTCTGAGTTGGGTGTGGGAGCTGTTCTATCTCAACCTAATTTTGATGGTCATGACCAGCCCATTGCTATTATAAGCAGAAGGCTGACCCCCAGAGAGAAAAATTGGTCAGCTATTGAGAGGGAGGCCTTTGCTGTGGTTTGGGCCCTGAAGAAACTGAGGCCATACTTGTTTGGCACTCATTTCAAGATTCAGACCGACCATAAGCCCCTCTTGTGGCTAAATCAGATGAAGGGTGAAAACCCCAAACTGCTTAGGTGGTCCATTTCCCTACAGGGGATGGATTTTACAGTGGAGCATAGACCTGGCACTGATCATGGCAATGCAGATGGGCTCTCCAGGTATTTCCACTTAGAGCAAGAAGACTCACCTGGTCAAGTTTAGTTTATTGTCCCAAAGTTTGGGGGGGTCATGTAGGAGAGTAGGGTCTGCAATCCTATGATCACCCCAGATGTTTGCTTTTTGCTTCACTGGTTTACGACTTCTCTGGCTGTGGGCCTGCTAATCAGACCCACAGCCTTGCTGTTCTCTCACTAAATTGACACGTGTACCTTAGGTGCATTTACCAATTGGTACTGGGCCACCTTATCAGACCCTGTAACTCAGGGCATAGGTGTACCCAGGGCATACCAGGGGCTGCAGCATGTATTATGCCACCCCTGGCTGGCCATCTAAATCTGACACAACTGGCTGCACGACAGCTGGGGCAAGGTGGTGTAATCACCCTTTGCTTTAGATATAGTATACCTATATCTAACCCTAAAATGGACACACAGATTCCTATCAGTCACTCCTATGGCAGGCCTTGACAATCCTGAAGGCAGAGTGCTTGGAATCGTGTGAGATGGTGCTCTGGCATGAGCTGAGCCCGTTTGCAGCTTGCGGAACCAAGTCCTAATAGCTGTTCCATGATAACGCATACCATATACTCTTAAATGCATTATAATCCTCGCGGTTATATGCTATCTTTGGTATCGCTTTATCAAAACATGTCGAGTAAGGTGTCATACGAATTGGAATACTAACCCCTCGCCAATTCTGGCGACGGGGTTAGCATTCCACCCTTCTAGAGGGACACGACATGTATGTAACTGTGAACCCCGGTTAAAGTTAACTCAAGGCTCAGCATCACAAAATGGATGCTGCCACCACAGACACAAGTCTGACCCCCTGCAGCTGGGAGTCCTTCCAGCGAGGGGAGCTTGGACAAAGGGTTTCCTGTCAGGGGCGGTGCTAGCACCATCCCAGACAGGGTTTTGTGTATCCTAGGTAGGCAGGGCTTTACAGGAAGGTGACTGCAAGTGACACCCCAGTGCTCACTACGCATCTGTTGGCTAGAACCAGTTCCAGGGGCACACCAGCCCCTGAGCTGGGGAAAGTCCGGCATGGGAGAGGGGTGTAACCACACCCCTTCCTAGTCCCACCCCTAGGGCAGGACCTAGTCGCGTACCCACCCCTTTCTTTAGGATAAAGGCAGGAGCGTGGACCCTTCCAAATTAGATCATGTTTGAATCAAGAAACTACTTTCTACAAAAGGAACTCTCGACTTCTTCTCAAGATTTCTCCCTTGTGGCTAAGGAGTAGTCACCCGCACCCGCAGGCACCATCTAAGAACACTGCGGTTTGCTGCACGTCCTTCCTAAGGAATCCGACTGACCAGCACGACGAGACCCGGCTTCCCTGGCACCTCTGACCTCTACCTACCTCTACAGCTTAGCTGAGAACCGTAGGTGCGACGAGACCTCGAGGGACCGGCCATCATCAGAACTGCACGACTTCTATCCAGCATGACCGCCGAGGGATCCTCGTGTGAGTGCTTTGGGGTCTGAGAAGCCCCAACCCTGAGCAGCTCCAGCACCGAAGTCCAGCCCTCCAGCATCCACCAGATCTGCGTGGGGCCCTTCTGCTTTTTGCTGCTCACCGCGTTGTCTGGCTACTAGCCCGCTGGCTTGTGGCCTTCCCGACGACGACCGATGACTTCAACACTGCTGGTCTGGTTGCTCCAGACTGGCCCTTGCTCCCTTCCAAAAGAGGAGCACCCCGGTCCCTCCTGGTCCACTCCAGACGCCATTTTGAGTCCACCGCGTGGGCTTGAATTTGCCAAGAGTTGTTGCCCCAATCCTGGGTCCAGCGACGTCGACAGCAGCAACCATCGTGGGACAGCTCGCACCTCCATTCTGCTCGCCGACAATGCCTCCTGGTCCGTGAGACTGCAGAGCCCAGCGTCGCCCACTCACCTGGTCGAGGTGACTCCATCCGGTGCCATCCTGGTGCCCATCTAATCACTGGCTAGTGATTCAGAACTTGGTCCCCTCTGCTTACAGGTGTCTTCCATCTTCGATCCAGGCTTGGATCCACCGAACAATCTACACTGGTCGCCTGCCAGCAACTTCTTCTTTCAGGCTCCATAGACTGCAACGAGGATTCCCGACGTCTTTCCAGATCTATGCAGCCGCAGCCCCTGGGCTAGGTAACTTTGGCATTTCGGTGCCCCAGCATAGCCTCACTATCCAAGGGTCCAGATCCTTTTTCGTTTTCAGCCTAACTAGTCGGGTTCGCCCGAGAACACTAACTTTGCTTTTACTAGCCTCCATAGACTTTGTCCCGCATCCCGCGTGAGAGTGCACACTCTGCACCCGAGTCCCCTAGGCCTCCTACTAGTTATCTGAAGGTTCAGTAACGTAGTCCTAGCGATTCCAAAGCCTATTAGTCCAGTACTTACCTGCTAGTCATTTCGCATTCCACTTTTGTAGTATATGGTTTTTCGTGCCCCTTGGGCATTTGTGTAAATTGTGCAACTTAAAGTATTTTCATAAGAGTTTTGTTGTGTGCTTAGTACCCTGTCCTCATAAAGAGTACAGGGCTGTTGTGATCTAAATAAATACACTGTTTATTTTCATACCACTTGTGTGGTGTCCTTTCACTTGGTGTTCAAGGGGTATATGTGATGGTATAACAGCTGGCTTAACACGCCCTCTAGAGTTTAGCCCGAAGACTGCTCGTATCCATGCTACTAGGATAGCTGGTCTATAAGGTTGACTTACAACCAATCATCAATAAGGGTTGTTTGGACTGATACAAAGTGCTCACTAGAATATTGAACATTATATATCAGGCCAACTTCTCACACAGACTTCACAGTAAAGTTTCAGAAAATGAGACACAGTTTTCTGGAAGTCAAAAAAGCCCTTATGGAAAAGAGCTGAAATATGCAATGCTGTTTCCAGCAAAGCTCTGAGTCGAGGCAGAGGGCAAAAGCTGGTTCTTCACCGAGCCGGGAGAGGCATGGGACTGGCTAGAAGGGTAGAAAGAGAGGGACACCAAGACAACAAAGACTAGCGAGAACAGCAGCACGAGAATACCCAGAAGAGACAAGAACTGAATCATGAGAAGGGGAGCCTTGACAATGAAAAAAAGCAGCAAGTAAAGCAGCAGTGATGTGATCATGGCTGGGGGTTTGTTGCACCTACTGAACACCCGGACCGCTGAGAGACCCTCTACTGATAATGTTACACAAACTCTAGGAAACGCCGTAGCTGCTTCATTTGTAGTAATGAATCTACATAGGGGATTGGGGGAGTGATACAGTGACGGGGGCTGAGATGGCAATGGTGAAAATGCTGAATGGGTGATGTTACGTATACCACAATCCATATGCAGCTACTCATAGCACCGAACTGTCCAGTTGGTATGATTGAGAGGAAAGAGGAGAGGACTGGTGCATGACTCCTCCAAATCAGGGTTGGGTGGGCAACAGGCACCCTGCTAAGTTGGGGAGGCAGGTAATGTTCATACCATCATGCAGGAAGGCAGGGACTGGGGAACTGTTCTCAGGTAGGGAATTATAGCACAGTTTGATATATTATAGTTTTTTTGTTGCAGCATCATAATTCACACATGACCTGTCAGAGATCTCACTGGGTACCGAAGACTATTGATTCACACATGCAGCACGAAACATGACCCCTTACACCAGGTGGGCCGCCTCAGGTACTTCGTGCAATGGCTACACAGGTGACATGTAACGAAACACTGGGTACTCAATTGCCCTCAGCTAGGGAGAGGACAGAAACATTGTTCTGCATACGGTCCTTCAACGTCAATGGTCTTGGAGATAACTTAAGAGAGCGATAATTCTCCAATATATCAAAAGGCTGGCCCCAGACGTGATACGGCTTCAGGAAACCTGGGATGCTCCTGGATAGTCATGTGCTATATATAAAAAAATCTTTCCATTCCATTCCACCTGGTTGGGAATACCTGTGAGGCGCTCAGTAGATCTGGATATAGGGGCACATGAATCAACCTATTTAGGAAGTGCAAACGGTGCGAATCGGTAAATTCGGCCGTTTGCACTTCCTAAATAAGTTTTTGGGATGCATCATGCATTTTTGTGAAAATCGCTATTTTAGCGATTTCCAAAAATGCGATTGCTTTTAAGGAATCGCAATTTTGCGATTCCTTAAAAGCAATGCATCATTGTTTTGAAATTTGCGAATTTCAAAATAGGGAGTGCAAATTACCACGAGGTTGAACCTCGTGGTAATTTGCGAAAATGTTTAAATATGCACAAAAATGCATTTTTTTAAAGTGTAATGTTACAAACGCACATGCACCCATGTAATGCATGAACAAATTGCGATTCTGAAAAAGAAAATCGCAATTTGTTAAAGCCTTCCCATTGATCCCTATGGGCCTTTTGGCCCATAGGAATCAATGGGAATAGCGATTTTGCACTTTGGAAATCGCATAATATTTGCGATTCGGTAAAAATTGCGATTTTTACCGAATCACAAATATTTTAGGAAAATATACATGCATCCCATTTGGCGAATTCCAAATTGCGATTCCCTATTTTTCGCAATTTGGAATTCGCAAAAGGCCGGGATGATGCATGTGCCCCATAGACTTGTCGCACACTCAGGGTTCACCTCAGGATCCAGGGGCGGGTATCCTGTGTGGGGCTTCTTCCCATTTACCGTCAAAAAGATACACATGGACATACAGGGCTGATTTGCAGGGGCAACGGGCTTCTGGGAAGGCAAAAGGATTAACTTGTTATCTGAATATGTTCCCCTGGCACTACATAATGTGGCATTGCCAGACTTAAATAGGATGATTCTGGATCTCCCGAAGGGGGCTCTAGTGGTGGGGGTGACCTCAATATGACCCTTGATGACCGAATAGATAGGATCCCACCAAGAGCTACTTCGCGCACCCGTAATAGAATAGCAGAGTCCTTGACCGCGCTTTGCCTCATGGACTTGCGTCTAGAAGCTCACCCGGAAGCGAAACAGTTCACGTTCCACTCAGATGTACACAACTGCCTGTCTCGAATAGACCATATCCTAACCATCACAGATGACAAACAGTATTTCACAGACGTTGAACACTTAGGTAGGGGAATCTCGGACCACGCACCATGGTGGGAAAATTTTTGCTTAAGTAAGAGGTCTATGCGTAAATCCCTATCAATTAGTCCCTGGTCCCTCACAATACCAAACATCAAAAAGGACATTACTATAGCAACATACTGCTATTTTTAAAAAAAATTTATGGTCGGTACGGTCTTCTCAGACTATTTGGGAGTCATATGATGTAGTATTGAAGGGCCAGGCACTCTCCCTTATGGCCGGGCATGGGAAGGAGAAAAGGGCTCAGCTTGAGACCCTGGAGTGAGATGTACTGGCGCCGGAGCAGTCCCCTACCTCCCTGCATGAAGAAACCAGGCATGCCCTAGAGATAAAATGAAGGGAATATAAGAATCTGGTAACAGAAACGGCCAGAGGTAACATTTGCGTGACACAACACAGAATCAACGAATTAGGAGATAAAGCAGGCAGGTTGTTGGCCTGACTTGACAAAAAAGAAAAGGAAGACAGATGAGTTATGACAATTCAGGGAGCGGGAGGAAATTGGCTATGAGACCCACAAGAAAACATAGAGGCGTTCGCAGCCCATTTTACGCAGCTTTACTCCCCAGAAGCAATAGGGACAACTGAAGACGCTAGGAAGCTATTAGCGAATGCCCCAATTCGGGCCCTTTCAATAGCAGACAGGGACTCACTTGAAGAAGACCTCACGGCAGAGGAAATAGGTGCTGGTATTAGCAGTTTACAGTCCAGTAAAGCCGTGGGGCTCAGCAACATTCCAAGTTAAATGCCACTATGGTGGTTCCGCACTACCTCGGTAGTACCATAAAAGCCGACAGACAGGTTTACTTCCGCGGGATCAAAGACTAGCATCAGTTGTAGTAATACATAAGAAGGGTAAGCCAGTAGAGGACTGTTTACACCAATCTTCCTCCTTGATGTATAAGTCAAAATCCTGGCAACGATCCTGGCCCGGCGTTGATCCCGGTGGTGACCAAACCTGTGCATCTGCACCAATCAGGTTTTATGACTGGGCGCAATACAGCACTTAATCTGAGACAGATAAACACAGTCCTGGGCCGTAGGTAATCCATCCAGGAAGACACTGCAATACTATCATTAGATGCACGAATGAACTTCAATACGGTTGAGTGGCCATACATGTTTGCAGTCCTGGAGCGAATGGGGCTGGGGGGAAAGTTCCTTGATTGGCTCCGGCTGTTATATACCGCACCCCTGGCTCAAGTGGTAGTAAATCGGCGAATATCAAATACATTTTTGCTGAACTAGGGGACGAGGCAGGGCTGTTCACTGTCTCCGTTTTTGTTCCCCATGATTCTGGAGCTCTTGGCAAGTTGGATACAGGGCGACCCAATTATCAGTGGACTGCATTCGACAGAAGGGCACGAGGACAGAATTTTGCTCTATGTGGATGACGTGCTTCTGTAAGCGGCGTCGCCACTGTGCTCTATAGATAGGATACTCAGGATATACCATCAACTGGTTCAAGTCAGGGGTGTCCCCCTTGCGGGTACCTGCCCCTGTCCTGCCTACAGGCTGTGAGGCAAAGATTGAAGAAGAAGGATTCAAATATTTAGGCATCTATGTCACTACCCAAGAGGAACTTTTTTATGAGCGCTATCTCCCGGCCCCGTTGGCTCGATTTAGGGTATACATGCAATACTGGCGTGCTTTGCCACTATCCCTATTGGGAAAAGCAGCGCTTTTCAAAATGATGGCACTACCGTGATTCCTATATGCTCTGCAAAATACGCCCTATGCAGTCCCTGAGGCGTACTTCGGAGCCATAGAAGAGGAAATCAGGGGCCTGCTCTAGGACGGGAAGCCTCCTCGAATAGCAAAACTCAAACTATCTAGAGGCTGGTATGATGGTGTAAAAGCGTTGTCCAGTATCCAAACACATTACTGGCCCTCTCAACTGGTTGTCATAAATAAGTGGGGCCACTGAGAGCTGAGCAATCGATTGTATGAGGTGGACGAGTGGCTGATGGGGGCGGGGGTGAAAACCCTGAAAAGCAGAAACTAACAGGGCCCATGGCACAAACGGTGGCCATCTGGCATAAAGTCACCAAATAACTTTGATGAGGGACAAGCTGACGCTTGTCACACCCCTTTGCTAGGGAGAGAGCCTGGATAGTCTGGACCGCTATCAGGGGTTAGACAAACTACAGAAAGAGTATAAACTCTCTGAGAAAAAACGTTTTCAATGTTGCCAAATACGACATGCCCTCATGGGAATGGTCCAGAGAAGGGGGGATATACTGGACGCATCACCACTAGAGGACAGACTCCTTTTCGATCGCCTGCAGTCTAAAGCTATATCCCTAACCTACAAAAAAATCATCAATAATCTGCCTGACCCAATCCTCACCCTCCGTGAGCATTGGCTGACGGATATAGAGCTCTTGGAAGAGGAAGAATGGAGGGAGGCACTTGCATCGCCCCGGGAAGTGACAATCTCAACACGACTGTGCCTCATACAGTTAAAGACACTACATAGATGATAGATCATATATCACGTGCACCACACTGGTCAAAATGGGTAAGACAGAAGATGCTGGGTGTAAAAGGGGATGTGGTCTATTTCTGTCCACTCTCCCATCCTTAAGAAGGTGTAGCCCAGTCCTGGCAGGAGCAAATCTCTGACCATTTGCAGGGAGTGAAAGGGTCTGGGAAAGTTTGTAAAATTCTGCAAGCTGACTTTTTTTATCAGTGTTCCTATACTTTAAATGTGTAGCATGCCTTAAATACCCCCTCCTCGTATATTGTATGGGATTTACTCCTGTAGAACATCTTCTGTGGCATTAAAGATTTATGAGTCCAGGGTTATCCATTTGCATTCAGATCCGATTTGCAAGTGTAAATGGCTTTGTTAGTCAGGACGTGTGTACGTATTGATAATGCTTCTCCTTAAAGCAGGGTAGTACCATTTGCATTTGTTAATAAATTATTGTCTTCTGGTCTCATTGTAGTGCACAAAAGAGTGCATTCGTACGCATTGAAATAGCTACACTGCTCATGTACAGATAAAAGATGTCAATGTTTGACTGGTAAATTTTAGCTGACATAGCTGAATTTTGAAAATAAATGTTATACTGTTGATTTCAATCAGAGAAAGCAATTATTTCAAATTGTGTTCCTATATAAAAATAGTATATCTTAAAGGCTGGACAAAACATAACAGGATTCAGAAATTACGTTAAGCATTCCTTTCATTCACTTAGAAGCAACAGCTTCAAACTTTTCAGTAGCCTTCTTTTCACTTAAGTAAGCTCCAAATCACTCACTTCCTTTCTTCCATCTGGGATCTGGAGAGTAGACTACTGAGTTGTCATCACTAATCAGCACAAAAATGTTCTCGAGTGTTAAAAGAGAGCAGTAAAGTATGGCCATGGAAGCCAAACGTTTACCCGATGATTAGCTGAAATAAGGATTTTGAAGAAAAGAACGAGAATTCCCAATAAGATTTCTGTTTGTGGAAGGCCTTTCTCCTGTGTCAGTATAACAGCAGGCCTACAACTTTGGAACAAAGCTATTACTAATGATCTGGGTAGTGAGATCAACCGGTGTTTGTGCTACACAGCAGCAATTTACCGTGCCAAATGATTTTCCAAATAAATGCTACGGTTTTGTATCTGACATGCATCTTTTGGAGTACTACAATCGCCCAGCAGGTAGCCACTTAAAAATAGAGCCATCTAAGTTATAAGTTTAAATAATACTTGATGAGAAAGGCTCATTTTTGCAAAATATTATGGTAAATATTTTCAACATTTGACGACTAGAAACATATTGGTATTCTGATAACCTTACAGAAAATAATGTATTGTATTTAATAAAATGCCTTTTCTGTTACATGTAGTTTATAAAACCACTACCATTTATTTTGCTTTTCATTCAGATTTTGTGAAGCAGTTGGTAGGGAACCGTATTATTAACATTGAAGTGAAGGTGGCACAGTCTATTTTTTTTGATGCCTGAGCCCCCAAAAGGCCGGGCATGTAGAGGCAACCTGTTTTCTATTAGTAATCATAGTTCACCTTTGATAGTTCAGCATAAGCAGCAAAGCCGTCCTCTGAGTTAATGCAACAGCTTCATGTCAAAGAAAAAGTAATTACAACTATATTTTTAACAAACAACAAGGAACTTAACATGTGCAAACCAACATAAGAAAAGGTAGAAAACATTAATAACTAAGATGCCTTAAAAATGAAAAAATCGGATGTATAGATCAAAGTACAGGTTGCCATAGAATTTCCATCAAATAAAAAAGGAGCTCAAAATCTAATATTAATTTGTGGGGTGCTGTATACCAGGATATAACTTTGGTGGCTCATGAATGAAAAGTTAGTAGTTGATCCGAGTCAACGTTTTACTTTTGGACTTATGGGCTAATTATGAGTTTGGCAGGCCATGGATGGCCAGACTCACTGGGGCAAGTCGTTCTTCATGCCGGTTCCACCGCCATGAAAACCGTGGCAGAGAGAAAACAAAAGAGGCCCTACAGAAAGAGGCCCTACAGGGCCCTCTTGTGCCTCTGGGCCTGTGACCGCATGCAGGGGGTCACATGTTGTGCCCCCTGTGCATACACCCCAGTACCAGCATTGCATGGACTGCAGCAGTCCATGCTGTGCAGGTACTGATGTTGACATTTCTATTGCCGCCATTGGAATGCCAAAGAACCGCCTTCCAGACCAGGAGAAAACTCCTAATCTGGCGAGTGGTTCAACTATGGGTTTGGCGATGCTGGAGCAGGGCGGTCCCGCACCCCCAAACTCGTAATCAGGCCCTTAGTCTTTTCTGGAAGTGAAAGATTTCTAGTGAGTAAAACCTGGGAGTTTTAACCGAGAAAGGATACCATAGGTAAAAGGGTTTTATGGAGCTTACCACTGTACATTCAACAACTACATTCCGAAACATGAGAGTGGGAAAGCTGCTAAAAAAAAGCTTCCAGAGACCTATTGTTTTCAGACAGACTTACTACCTTCTCCGGGACTAAGTCACTTACACATTTTGTTCACATGTTCCTGTTGTTTCCAACTTTGCAACCTCTTTAAAATATGGCTTCTTCTCCCTTTATTTTGCTTGAAGAGGCCCTTTACAATGGGGTGGGGTGGGACAGGACAACGCATCAGAGTTTTTGCAGCCAGAAGTACCAATCGCACTGTTATCAGTCCTTCCAGATTTCATAAATACCAACCTATTACAAGATTACGGCCAGATGTACAATGTAAAATTGCATGCGCAAACAGGTTTGTGACCCGCTTGCGCATGCAATTTTAGTCTGGGCCATGTACTTACACTATTTTGCAACTTGCAAATAATTTGCAACTCAGTGTTAGGAAGGTGCCCAGCGTAGATTGCAGTAGAAATAGTCTGTTAAGGTGCTGTGGCAGCTCCAAACACGCAGTTCAGGGGGCTAAGGGTCCCAGCGTGCCCCTTTCAGCCCAAGCAGACAAGGGGGAGTTAGGAAGGCCCTCAATAGTCATAAGCCAGTGACAGGATGGCATCAGTGAAGTCTCCAGGCTTCAAATGTCAGTCTCCCCCAAGGCAAGAGAAGCAGCTTGCTGGCAGAAACAAAGCTCACACCCAACAGGGTATTTCAGGACTAGGAGGCAGATGATCCCATGATAGTGCTAACTCGCGTAGAGCCGCCAGACACCGCTCACCTCCCCCGGTACCTGCTACTTTGAGAGCGCTGACCCTCAAGGACCTCCGAGGCAGAGGGGATATTAGGAGGAGATGCGGCAACACGGACCGGCTCCGGCCGGGGAAGCCCACAAGATGGCGGTGATGGATCGTCTGTTCCGCGGGGGCCCTCTGAAGCTCAAGGTGTGTGTCGCAAGCTGCCACTCCTCTATGTGGGCGGCGATCATCACCCCTGGCAATGTGTCTAAATATTTGTGGGCACTTTCTGTTGCTGTGGAGGCGTTGACCTCTCTCGCGGTCCACTCAGACTTGGAGCCGGCAAGATGACCGTCATAGAGAACGTCTCTGGGTCCATCCCACTCAGATCATGGCCACCAACCTCAGTGGCACCGCTCCAAACGGCCAAGAGGTTCCGAGCGTCCCAGGAATCCAGTCCCACCACAGAAAACTGCAGAAGATACCCCGGTGCCATGATATTTGCCCCAGAAGGCAGAGGCTTCCCACAGCTCCCTCAGCGTTCGTCTCACTGCATGCGTAGCGAGACCACAAGCCTCCAAGATAAGACTTTTAAAAGGTAAAAACAGTTCTGGCAAACTATAGATTCAACACTTTCAACACAAAGTACCATGGATGCATCAAAATCGCAAACAAAAATCGCTTCAGGGAAGGTGATGCATTGGTAACCTATGCACTTGGGAATGTGATGAGTCGGTTCCTTGCTCCAAGTGAGGTGATGTGTTGGTTCCTTACTGCCATGCAGGGGAGGTGATGCTTCAGTTCCTTACTGAAGAGAATGTGATGTGTTGGTTTCTTACTGTGCAGGGAGATGATGCATCAGTGTTTTACTGTGGGCCCCGGCGTTGTGTAGACTTGGCGCCCTGGTGCAATGCATGGCGATTTGAGGGTGCGTTGGTTCTCAATGAGGCAGCAGCAATTGCGCTGCATTGGTCCCTTGCAGCCACACAGCAGGGTCAGCGTCGGAGTCGGTGCGGTGATCTCGGACTTCAGAGATCGGTGCACGAGACTCAGCGTGCAACGATTTCTCCAGCCGTGGGGCAGGCTCTGCGTCGGTTTCTTCAGTGGCACGGTGGCGATGCTTGGGAATTCTTCCCACATGGCGGTGCTGCATTGGGAACAGGCGCAGATGTGTTACACTTCTTTAGTTGCTTCTCTTTTCACAGCTCCTAGCAACAGGAATAACCTCCAGAGGCCCCTATACAGGAACAATTACAGGAACAACACCTCTAGGCAGGGCAGAACTCCCAGCAAGGAAGTTGAAGTGGTGAAGTATTTGTGTCGCTGAGACTTCAGAACAGGAGGCAAGCTATACTTCAAGCCCATGGAGATCTTCTTCAAGCAGGATACATTGCACACAGCAAATCCTTTGTCCTCTCCTTGGCAAAAACAACCACTGCAGACCAACCCCAGATAGCACACAGCAAAGGAGCTCTCCTTCAGCTTTACCAGCTCTTCTCCTTGCCAGAAGTATCCAAAAGTTCCGGGGACTGGCCCCCAATATGTATTCCACATTTTCCTTTGTTTTCTTCTGGCAGAGAGTTTCTTAACTCAGTCCAAACTAGTTCCGTCCTCTCTGGTCCAGCATCTCGGCAAGAGGTGGAGACAGCTACCAACTCTCAAACAAACTTTAGGAAAAAAGTAAGCATTTTTCTAAAATGCTGCCCCATTTCTTTTAAGAAACCTGGCTGCATTAGAAAAAAAGTTTACTTTATTAGGAAGTAATGCTGGACATGGTGTTCTGCTGACCCTAACAAAATTGTGTAATAAAGGAGTGCGAGAAATTGACAAATGTTGCCCTGGAGTTTGGTAACATGGCAAGATTAATCTGACTTGATGCTTCCAAAGTACTTTAAACGTAAAGTGTGTAGTTCTGGTAAGCTAAATCTGAAGTGTGCCCCAGACCACAAATGGTGACGCTCTATCACTCAAAATACTGATTAGGATTTTCAGACAATCCATTGGATGATACATCATCAGCATCAGTAAGGCAAAGATGTGCCCTGTGTTAATTCATGGCCACTTTTCTATTGTGGAAACCCTCTCAGTTACAAGCTGGCTTGATTTGAGTACAGGGAAGCCAGTGTGTGACTATTATCTACCAGAGAGATTACAATTCAGTTAGACACACCGGTGAAAATCTGAGTGATGGAAGCTATTCTAAGCATCTGGTAATGTTGGTGCCAGCATCAACTATGGGGAGCCACCTCACCCACCTGGAGATCAGTTCTCATTTCCACTGTACATGTGGCCTAGATTATTATGTATGAAACAATGTTATTTTCCACTAAGGAAACATAAGACCTTTTTTGTTTTTTATAGCGCACATCCTGACACGTGTATCAGGTGCTCTCATATGTGGTAATGAAGAAAAAAGAGACTCGAAGAAATCTAATGTGACCAAGATCCCACCATTTTATGAAGATAGGAGGCCTGGATTGATCCCAGATTTTCAGCTTTTACATTGCGAAATTCGGACCTTGGTACCTTGTGGCTCTTTAACTCACTTGTTTCTTGCTCGTGTGAAGACTCTTAGGGCCAGATGTAGGTAGGCCGTTACCGATCGGTAAAGGCCGAAATTCCCGATTTTGGGCCCTTACCGATCGGTAAACAGCCATCGAGATGTAGGGCAATGAAAAAACTCAAAATCGGAGCGAAAACCGATTCGGAATGAGTACCGAATGGGAAAGAATCCGATACGTACATACCGAAAATCGGATATGTAACGATTCGGTAATACACCGAATCGGATGCAAATACCGATTCGGTCCACGTACCGAATCGGTAGTGACACCGATTCGGAAATTATCCGATTCGGTCCACGTACCGAATCGGTAGTGACACCGAATCGGAAATTATCCGATTCGGTCCACGTACCGAATCGGTAGTGACACCGAATCGGAAATTATCCGATTCGGTCCACGTACCGAATCGGTAGTGACACCGATTCGGAAATTATCCGATTCGGTCCATGTACCGATTCGGTAGATGAACCTAATCGGACATAAGCCGAATCGGAGAACCTACCGATTCGGTAGAATCACCGATCGGGAAATTCCCCGATTCGGACAGATGGGGAGATGTAGGGAGGCACAGAAACACCGATTTCGGCTCAAAATCGGTAGAAATCACTCGGTATTTACCATGGATTACAATCAGGTGGTAACCAACTCCAACCCATAAAAACTGCCCCAAAATGCATTGCAACTTGCAGGATGGCAGCTTTTTATGTCATTGCGAGGCAGCTACGGCTACAGCAGGAAGGACAGAGGGAATGGCTAAGAAATGAACAGGTCTACAGACAGAGGATAACCCTGTTCATGCTCACTGAGGCTGAGATCCTACAGAGATACAGGCTGGACTCTGACACCATACTTGAGCTCATCAGGGACCTCAAACCATTGTTGGACCACCCCACCCCAAGGGCACACGCCATCCCAGCACACGTCCAGGTGCTATGCAGCCTACACCTGCTGGCGTCTGGCAGCTATCAAAGTGGAGTTGCAGCGGCAGGAGGAGTGACCCAGAGCAGCCTGTCAAGGTTCTTCCACACATTCCTTGACGCCATGATAGACAGGATGGACCAATACATCTCGTTCCCTGCAACCCACGCAGAACTGCTACAAACCAAAGCTGACTTCTACCAGATGGCACAATTTCCCCAAATCATTGGCTGCATAGATGGCACGCACATTCCGATATGCCCACCAGCGGACAAAGAATACAAATACCGCAATCGGAAATCTACACACACCATCAACGTGCAGGTGATCTGCAATGCGAAGTGCACCATCACAGACCTGGTAGCAAAATTTCCAGGGAGTACCCACGACTCCTATATTTTCCAACAGAGCGGCATCTATGCACGGCTGATGGCTGGCGAATTTGGTGAAGGATACCTCCTAGGTGAGACACATCATCAGACCCCCATAACACAAAGTAGCTAGGTGTAATACATGTATGCATGTGTGTAATGTTACTCCTTTCCCTTCCAGGCGACAGTGCATATGCCCTCCGCTCATTCATACTCACCCCCTACCTCAACCCCTCCACACCCAGCCAAAGGAGGTATAACCGGGCCCACATACGCACAAGGAATGTCGTCGAACGGACCTTTGGCATCTGGAAAAGTCGATTCAGATGCCTGCACAAGAGTGGAGGTGCAAGGCAGTATACCCCCATCACCTGCTGCAAGATCATAGCTGTATGTGCAATGTTACACAACCTTGCGGTGAAGAAGGGCACTGAGGTGGAGTTGTCTGACTACGAGGACCATGACGACGACAAAGCTGTGCCACTGACACAGCCAGCTGGGGTGTGTACGCCAAGTGATGGCAGATACAGACGTGAGGAGATTACAGAAAACTATTTCTGAGTGAGTACAGATGCAAAGACGGGTAAATGGTTGTGTTGAAAAAACAATTTTTAATACTGTTGCAACACAGTTACTGCACTGATGTGCAACAAACAAAAGGTGTAATAGCAAAGAAAACAAAAGTCCAAGGTCCAGGTTGCCTCACCCGCCCTTGCAAGGCTATTTCTTTGAGCGCTTGGCAGCCCCACTGGGGTGTCCCTCAGCCCCCTCTGAATGACCAGCGGCATCTGCGGAGCGCCTGGTGCTCCTGCGTGGCTCTGACGCAGCGCTGGCCGGGCTGCTGCGGCTGCTGCTGTCCCCAGCATCCCCCAGGTCCAGGGCAGGATTTGCAGCAGTGTTAGATATAATCATGGCCTCCATTGCAGTCGTGATGCGGGCCATTCCCCTTGTCATCTTTGCCGTATTTTGTGTGAGACTAGACTCCATGTTGGCACTGCGCTGGCAGAGTTGTGCCGTTGCAGCAGCAAGGCGGCTCATGGAGCGGTTCTGCACCCGGGCATCCCGCCTGCGCACCAGCTCATGCTCCTCCAGTCTGCCACATAACTGGGTTATGGCAGTGGTTAGCCTGCCTAAACCTGCTGCTACCTCCTTGTTTGAATCCACAAAGGCCTGAAATCCTTTCACCATTTCCCCCATCTGCAGGTTGTGCTGCAGGAGCTGGCGTTGGCAGGCCATCATGGATTTAGCCTGCTGCCTTTGGATCTTTACCATCTTACCCTCGAGGCCCAAGAAGACACTGCCCTCCGGTGCTGGTGCTGCTGTGGTGGGAATGGCACGGCGCCGGGTACTGCTGCTGCCGGACTGCTGAGTGGGCTGGGGTGCCACTGGTGGGGGTGTGGTGCTGGCCGGGGCCTGAGCCCCTGCTTCCAGGACAGGGTGTACTGGTGCCACAGCCATGATGGTGGCAGGAGCTGGTGTAGGTGGAAGGAGGTCCATTGTCGGGGAGTTCTCTGGGGAGAACTGCAAGGGGGGTGTGCTCGGCATTTGTGGGGAGTGCAGTGCTTCAAAGTCTATTACCAGGTCTCCCTCTATACCAAGGCCTATGGTGTGTTCGTCCTCCTCCTCCTCGGCAGCCTGACTGGTGCTCGGCCCTGCGAGTGCAGTGGTGGATGGTGCTGCTGCCTCTGTTGTCATTGTTTGTGCGCCTGATGGTGCCCCTAGGTACAAAGAAGCATTTGTAAATTGAGTGCTGATGTATTACAGTCAGTACAATTAAAGCATTCCACATGTCCTTGCATCTCCTTAGAATGTGTTCCACTGTTTCCTTTCTTGTGATTCTGCACTGCCTTATTTTACTAACTTCTGCTGACTACATGTACCATGATGCTTGTCTCTTGTATGTTGGTTACAGTACTGTGCTGGGGTGTGGCTATGCATTGTGTCTAATGGGGAGGTGTCTGGTAGGGTGTGTCATGATGCGCATGCTTCTTACCTGTAGCTGTAGCTCTGGCTGAGCTGTCCAGGGTCCCAATTCCGGTTACGCTCTCCCTCTCAATGGTGCTGGAGACCAGTTCCTCCAGCTCGGTGAGGGGTGGCGCCGGGTTCCTGCCTCCACCAGTGCCTCCAGCCTGCCTCTGGATCTCTGCCATCTTCCGTTTGGTGAGGCTGCGGATGTCATAGAATCGCTTCTTAAGCTCATCCAGGGACCTGGGGGTGACACCCACAGCATTCACCTTTTGGGCGATTTCGCTCCAGATCCTCCTCTTGGTGCTGTCTGGCACATTGAGGGACAGCTTTCCAAATAGCTGCCGGTGCACCCTCACCACCTCCTCAACCAACACCTGCAGCTCGATGGTGCTGAACTTAGGCTTCCTCTTCTGGGTGGACTTCTGGCTCTCACTCTGGTTTGCCATATTGATCAGAACAGTTCACTACCTCCTAATCCCACTGCTGCTAACTGTGAGTGTTCAGCTCAGGCTGGCTCTCCAGAAAGTTCTTAATTAGCTGCACCTGCCAGGGTTGCCACTCCCTGTTTGGGTGGGGGAGGGGGAGCCACCTCATTGGCTGAATCGGCTTTTGCCGAATCGGCTTTTGCCGAATCGGATATTACCGAATCGGTAAAATCCGATTCGGTATTATCCGAATCGGATTTTACCGATTCGGTTTCTACAATGCATTCCTATGGGCTTTTTGGCCATGGGTGTGTTTTCATGCCTACGATTCGTTAATTGCCGAATCGGATTTTACCGACTCGGTGGTAGCCGAATCGGCTATTTCCGAATCGGTGGTAGCCGATTCGGTACTTTCCGATTCGGTCCGTGCCGATTCGATACGTACCGATTCACATTACCGATGCCGACCGATTCGCTATTATTTCGCCGTTTGTTTGCTACATCTCGTTTTCCGATTTCAGAATACCGATTCGGCCCGCCTCGGTATTTTGAAATCGGAAAATCCCTTTTACCTACATCGGGCCCTTAGTCCTTCTAGTTTCAAAAATCCGGAATCGCCGCTGATTTGTCTTCTCTGTAGTGATAGAATAATTCCTGGCACCGTTCTATAATTGACATTATAAAGATTTTTGGAGATTTTTTCCTTTGTGTCAGAGAACCAAGTCTAAAATGTGTCCTTGATGTATGCAATTGTGCTCAGCTGTTGGCCTCTCCGTAGGTACCTTGGGTAGTGTTATTGGAGATCTTTGTGGTTTCTTTGGTGGGGGAGTGGCAGATAAATAAAAGTGAAGCAGGCAAGTGTGTTGAACTCAAACGTATATTACTCCACGGCTGTGCAATTATATTTCTATCCCTAGAAAAGAAAGTTCCAAAACTTTAAAATGTACTCCAATGTATGTTTGATGTGTTTCTACTTATGTCCATTTATACCAAAGAGCTTCTGTAAAAGAAGGATTTGGATAGGGAAGGACACATTTAGTTTTAAATCCACAGGATGTTGAACGTGAATCTAGGCAAAAATAAGCATTGTCCGTTGGGTTTTCATCCGAGGCCACCAGGTGGTTTTGGGGGCTTTGAGGGCTGTGTAAAATTGTGCAATGGATCTCAATTGGGTGTCGTCAGGTGTCTCAGCTGAGTCCCTTGCCTTGCCCTTTACAACCCCTCGCATTGTCCTTGCGACTCCTGGTCCCTGAGAGGTGAAAGGAACATAAAAGCGAAGGGGGTGCTAGAAGAGCCTTGTTTACATTCTGTAGTTACCACTTCTTCAAGAATAATGCTGTTGAGAGCATAAGGGGCGGGGTCTCTCAGCACCTTACCTGTCACCAATTCCCTGGCAGCCTCCTATTTGCTACCAAAGGTCTAAGGAAGGAAGGGGAATTGATACTTTCCCTCCCTTTTTACGTCACCACGGCGCGTAATAGGAGGGAAAGCTTGCAAATGGTTGGTGCCTGATGGTTTATGCCTGATGGTTGGTGGTTGATAATGCAGTTGGTAAAGTATGCTTTGGCAGTGCTGGTTGAGTCAGCAAGGAGGAGGATGAGCTGTGGGTGTTCATCTTAGAATACTATGTTGATGCGGTGGAGTCTGATGTCTGCGAGGGGCATCATGTAGATGTTGAAGAATATCAGACTGAACGATTGTCCTTGAGGGACTCAGAAGATGAGTTTCTTGGGTTCTGAGGTGTAGGGGTGAAGTCAAACTCACTGAGTTTTATCTGTGAAGAAGGAGAATATTCTCTTGATTGCCAGTCCACAGAAACCAAAGTGCTGAAGCTTTCTGATGAGTGATTTGTGGGAGACAGCATAAAAAGCTGCAGAGAGGTCGAGGAGGAAGAGTGCGGCCATTTCTCCTTGGTCATGGATGCTTCTGATGTCATCAGCTGCCACAATGAGGGCTGTCACTGTGCTGTGGTCGGTTCGAAGGTCTGAGTGAGAGCTTGCTAGGAGTTGATGGAGTTCTAGGTGGTATCTGAATTGGGTATTGATGGTTTTCTCAATGACCAGACACTAAATCTATACTCTTCCTTCTAACTCACTTTCCTATCTATCCTTCCCTGATTGACACCTCACTCTACTAAATTCTACCTCTATTCTCAGCCTCTTCAATCTTTGTCTTTTGTTCCACTCTGTAGATCATCTCACCTATTCTACCTCACTCCTCTTTTGCCTTCTCCATAAGTCATTATATCTGTTTGTTTACCACCCCATCTAAAATAATTATGTGACCAACCTCTCTTTACCTAATTTCTCTCAATTACATATCCAGCTGCCGTACATCTTTACCTCTCTCTCCCTCTCTCTCATGACCTCAAAACTCTCTTCAACAGTCGATGCCCATTGCCAAACCTTTACTTATCTTCCCCTCTCTCTACCTCACCTTTTGCTCTTCACACCTCACTGCTATTAGTATATCATCTCTTAGTCTCTCTCCTTATTCTTATTCATCTCTCCCAATCTCCTCTCTCCTTATTCCACTTTTGTATATATTACTAGTTGATCATACCTCACCCCTCTACCTTTCTATTACCCTTGTTTATGCCCGACCTGTCCCTTGCTCACCTCCATTCAAAACCTTAGTTTTCTCTCTACCTCAAATTCATCACCTAATCTGTCACTACATAACTGCTCAATTTACCTCACCATTCAATTGCTTCCCCGCTTAATCATCTCCCCTGTCTTTCTACCCCTGTTCCCTCTATCTCAAGTCTCTCCCTACCTTAATACTTATTTCTGCATGTCCCAACCTCTATATTTCAATCTATCATTCCGTCCTCTCTCTCCACTCTTTCTGTGCCTCCTCTTTTTCAGCTCAGCTCTCTCTCATATCTCTTTACGCATCTCTCTAACTCACCACAATCTCTGTGCCTCAGCACTCTAACTCACACTTCCTCCTCCTACTGCTGTATAAACTTTATCTCTTTCTCTCTACGCACCCTTTTTTCTCTCTACAATTCCCTTTTTCTACTATTCCATTCTTTTACTCTAACTTACTCTCTGTTGCTGCACTCTCTCTCTCTACTGTACAATCTTTCTGCAGCTTTCTTTTAATTTTGCCCCCTTTCGCTAATTCAGCACTTGTCTGTAAGTTGCATCTCTCTATACTTCTCTGACTGCCTTTCTTCACTACCAATCTACCCAAAAGTCCCTTTGCCTCTAGCACTATCTAACGTACCTCTTTTCTACCTACCTCTCTTTCTGTTTCACCCCACTGTGTACCCCACCCCTCCCCACATTTTCCTCTCTCTTTCTCTAGCTCTCTGCCTCACTCCTTACCTCTCACTTTCTATATCTAGCTCTTCCTCTTTCTTGGTATCTACCTAAATTCTATCTAAAATGTTGTTGTAAGACACAAATATAAATCTACAGGTAAAAAGAAATTGCTTTATTAGTGTTTGTTCAAGCTTTCTGTTGGTACTATTTGGCTAGCAGACGCTAAGCAGTTATGCGATTTTGTGATCACTCGCTTCTGAAAGTTTAATGTATGACTCAATATTATTTGGCATCATGAGGGCTTGTTATGAACAGGTGTCTCCAAAATATGCCTTGCCTTGTGCCCCAAAAAGCCTTAATATGAGTTACACTTTCCTATAGTCGAGGTATCTGCTTCCTGCTCTCCATCCTACTATAGAGGATAGTGTGTAGCAAAATATATGCTTCCAGGGTACAAAAAGATGTGAATGCTCTCATCTATTATACTTCACATTGGACACAGTTATTTACCCGGGTTTATGAATCTGTGATTGGTAACTAAGGGCCACATGCATCAAACTTTTTTCGGGTCACAAACAGGCCGATTCACAGAATTGGCCCGTTTGTGACCGGAAAAAGGCCTCTTCCGATGCATGTACCTTTTTGTTTTCGCAAAATAGGTAATCGCAATTTATTGCGATTGCCTTAATTGTGAATGCATTTAGGGAATCGCAAATTGCGATTCCCTATTTGAGATGCATCAAACCTTTCCTAAAGGCAACTTTGCATTTAGGAAACGCCAATTACCAGCAACTTCAAGTTGATGTTAATTTGCATTTTCTTTGAAAAATGCACAAAAGTGCATTTTTGAAAGTGACATGTGGCGCACACACATGCCCTTAGGGGATGTGTGCACACTTACCTTTTGGGGGTGCATCAGGGGGGCCTTAGGACCCCTGGTACCCTTGCAATTGCATTCACAATTTGCGATTGACAATTTGGTAATCGCAATTTGCGAATGTATTCACATTCATTCCTATGGGCCTCTAGGCCCAATGGAATGAATGGAATGGCATTACCGAAAAGCGATTCACAATTTGCAAATCGCTATTAGGTAATGTGTAGGAATCACTATTTACTTAGCGATTCCAACAAGCATTTAGAAATAGCAGTTCCTTATCTTGATGCATGCGCCCCTGATAGTCCTAAATTTGTTGCATTATTCAGAAATAACTAAGCGACCTGGATGAAATAAGCATTGCATTTACAATATTAGTCCTTTCATTTCAACATTTGGGAATATGCTACATTTGAAAATGTTTGTGACTGTTGCTTACTGCAGTGAGATTCAGATAGGCATATAAGGCGCTCTGGCAGTTAGAGAAGGGCTGGTCTGACATATCAGTGTGTGGGATGGTTTTATAGCTGCTTGAGGGCCTGTTTTATGTTATGGTGAGACAGATTTTACTGGCGATTTCCCTGATATTGCCTACAGTAAGCACAAATGCATTAAGTCTCCCATACCTTGCAAAACACCTATATAGCAGCTCTTTGCAAGTTGATAACTTTCTCAATTTTCAAATGTGGGGCACTTTTTAGGGATCTGATTCGCTAATGTCAGCTGCTTTTATTTTGATTCCCAGGCCTATATTCTGCCCCATTCTGACCCTCGCTGTTGGCTTGGCTCTTTTGAAGTGGCCTTGCCTTTGTGTTTAGTGGTGCAGCCCCAGTGCTACCTGATATGAGAAGCACTGGAACCTGAATTTTCTAACTCTATCCAGAGCACAATATCAGTTCAGCAGCGAATGTTGAGACACTCTGGTTATTACAAGGGGCAAAATGTGCTTACAACTGCTTCCCACTGTTTGGGGTGCAGTTAATGATTCTTTCTCAAGCTGCATGTATACACAACATGAGCAGATGCACTTGCTTTGATACTGCATGTTTATATCGGAAAATACCCTTTTGTAAGGACTAAAACCTTCATTATCATTTGATAACAAATGCACCCTCATCCACCTTGTAGAGATTCAAATTAACTGCCCGTATGAATGACCCCACACAGCAGTCTCCCTGTTTTAATCCAGCCCCCATGGCCAACCTTGTAGTATCCTTTACTTCTGTGGAGTTAGGCATAAGAAAGATTGAACGGCCCTTTTGAGATTCATTGTAAGGACTTGCCAGTCACACCTTGTTGTCAGAGGCCAAAACTTTACATGGCACTCCACCCAATGCCGCTTATTATTTTAAACCAGTGGTTCTTAACATGTGGTCCGTGGACCCTTGGGGGTCCACCAATCCTACTCAGGGGGTCCGCATCTGCTTAAAAAATCAAATATTATTAACAAATTGATATGGTGGTTCTAAAGAAGAAATATGTACAATAGAACATTTTAAAACTTTCTGTAAATGTGGAGGACTTTGAAATTGGAGGTAAAAATTAAGTTTGTATCCTTCATGTGTCCAGTGCAGGTGCATTAATATATTATGGACGATGAGTGTCCACAGTTGAATTTAGAATAGCTCTAACCTTCCCAATAAAATTAATTTTGTTTTTAAAAATCTGTTTGTTAATTTAATACAATATTTAATCATTTGTGTATATGATTGAGGATTTTTTTTCCCCAGGATTTTTTGTGTATTGTTAAGTGGTTCAAATCATTGAAAATGCTTCGCCATGGTACCTGGCTTTCAGTAATGACTGAGTGGGGGTTCCCTTGATTCCAATAATGATTCAGTAGGAGTTCCTGGGTTCCAGTAAAGGTTATGTCGGTTTCAACAGAAGTCAAAGTGTTAAGACCCACTGGTTTAAACAGGTGACTGGGATAGAGACTATGTCTGATCAAGACTGGAGGTGAGGATGCTGTACCCAATCACAGAATCAATCTTCACAGGTTTGTTTCCCATATAGCTCGTTACATCAGTCTTTTGCTGTGTGCCTGATCCATCAATAAAATATACCCCGCTGCCAAATTCGATGGCAGTTATTTGTACAGTCTCAAAAGTGCATGGGGCTGATTTACTTGATACCAACAGTGTCCAGAAGTGAGGAGGAATGATAAGGATCACATTTTGATGCTAAAGTGAGCTTAATATGTGACTCAGTTGCTTGAATTTCTCATTTTCTCCTTGCATTGTGGCAAACTAATGCAGGAACTAAAATACCAGCATGGAAATTATCCCTGACACTAGATGTAGTAATGTGTTTGTGGAACTCTGACCAGAAGATGACTGCATCTGTAAGGGTGGAGCGCTTCATTCTGTGAACAGTTCCTGACGACGCTTCCACTGGATAGAGTGCCAAATTAAGTAAATGCAAGGGGGAGTGAACACACAAATCAAAAGTTCTCATGCTAATAAGAGTTTGTCCAATAGAACGGTCTAGCACAACAACTACCGATGAGAGGCCACCCAGAGACTTTGGCATACAGGCTCCCAGACCTTCCTGCCAGGAAGTGGAATAAGGGATATTGTGTTAGAGTAAGTGTGAGTCAGAAACAAGACACATAATGTATGTTCACCCGTTTCAGGTCGCTAGCATTACAAGGGTGAAGGGTTCAAAGAAGCGGCTTTCTAGCAGCGTGCATCATGCAAAAGTACCTAACCAGCTGTACTACCGCACTTCTCACTTCTATTTGACTCTCCCAACTACAGATGAAACAAAGAAAGTGTGCTGAACCCTCCGAGGACACAATTACCACCTTTTTTCTGTGGTTTCTGACTGGCTGTCCGCTTATTCTATGTCGTTGGGCATGAAGGGATACTACAATTATAATATAGCTTTTTACCAGTCAGACAGCACACTAGAAATCATGTGGGTGAAAAAATAGTGCTGTTAGTAGGGGCCTGAAGACGTGTCCTATAACTACGCTGAACCCTCTAAAACTCTTATCTGTTATACTTGTATTTTGTAGTATTTTTAGGTATATTGAAGACTTTTGATTTGACTAAGGTAATATAGCTGTTATACTTGCCGATTGGGGCTTCAGCCAGCCCACTTAATCGTTTAGCCTTTTGCAGCTGGTTAGTGCAAATTTAGTTTTTTCACATTACTGTCAGTGCAAGCAACAAGTATTACCGGTAAACAACTCATTAAATGGGAATTTGCAAATAGAGACGCTTACAGTCCGTACAGGACTGACTACAACTCCCCTTGTCTTAAAACTTCAGATTGTTGGCTCTACTTTTTCCTTTCAAATGAACCTCTTTTTACTTTTCATCCCGTTAATCCCTGTTATTGTATTTCTGCAAATTGCCCATAATTTATCTCAAAGATCTAAACCTCTCCTTTAAAAGTTGAACCATTGCAACCTAACAATACCTAATCTTCTGTAGCTCATCTATTAATAAAGCCATCCATTTGCAAAAATTCACATAACTCCTCCCAATAAAATCACACATAATGCCTACTAATTTAAACTATCAGGAAGGAACTGGAATAAACACATAGAATGGCCTATATAAGAGGACAATACTAATCCCAATAGCCAATGGGTTCTCAAGTTGTGTGTTGCCCGGCATACTGCATTTCAGTCCCTTATCCGTGGTGGTAAGCCCTACGTAAAGGCTATTACAGAACAATATATAACCCTCCTGGTCCACACCAATACTAATATCATAACACTCAGTGGCCAGGCAGTCAACTGTGAAACGTCCTTCCTCAGGAAGAAAAAGGTACACAGGTTGATAGTTGAGGAAAGAGATTTATAAGGAAAGTTGCAGAAACCAGCTCAGAGCCAGGCACCCACCAACTGACCATTCCTGTATGAACAGATCCCCTCATTCCGATCCCCCTCTATTACATTGCAGCCCCCACAGCATTCCAACTCATAAACCTAGATGCAACAAACTGTAGTTCATACAGACTTCATAATATTTTCCTAATACTATTTGACACTTTCTCACACTCATATAAGACAAAAATGGTAGAGGATATATCCATCACCCACCAATCTAACAGTCCACAGCAGTAAACGACCCATTGCCAATTGAACAGCCATAAATAACCGAAGGAGTCTCCTACATGCCACTGGCCAAAGGAGGACTTTAATGGAGTCCATAATTGCAGGTCGCAACAAGTTACATACTATGACCGCTTCTTGACATCTCACTGTGACAATCCGATATGGTGATGACATTACCAAATTCCCTCCTAGTAGATCTCTCCACCACCTCGCACTCCAACCTTTGCGCGCTCAGGACCATAAACTTTAAATAAAATATCTCAGAATGGAGATCACAGTGCAGTAACCAGCTAACTGGACTATGATAATAAGAAATATGATAAAGTGACCTACATAACTGTTCAAAGTTGCAGTTGCAGCTTACTGTAAACTAACATGTGCACCTCTCTCTCACACTATGGACATCAAATAGGGGTCGGCAGAGGTCACATCTGCGCCCCCTGGCTTCTCCTTTGTGGCCTTGCCCCCTGGCACCCTGCAAACCCAGACTCAGAGGGGACCTGGCAGCAATGAACAGAAAAAAAAACACGTCGCTCTCTGAGAACCATGTTGACATTCTGTATCCATAAACATTTGCTCCATAACGGAAATCTAGAAGCGTGCTAAAGTGTTGTGCTTTTGCTCCCTGCAAACGGCACGTGCCTGCCATGTGTCCCGATCTCACCGATGTTGAATAGGAACCTAGATGGCATTAAATCTGCTACAGGTGCTTCTTGCTGGCAGCTCTTCTTGCATTCAATGCCTATAGGTGACCGGGACTTCGAGGGCTGCAGTGGGAGGACCTGCTGCGAACATGTCATCCTGTTGTGACTGGCGGACAGCTGAATTGCTTTTATTAAAAGCACGGAGATGCAAACAAAAGTATTGAGCACCAAACCTTGGCAGGATTCGTGCTGGGCAATAGGATTGAGAGACTAGCGTGACAGGGAGCCCTCTCAGTCCACATCCTACTTACTGCGCCTTGAGTCACGCTTTAAATGACACTTTGATGGATCGCCTCTCAGTTCTCAGAATGGAACTCTTTATAATTGAAGTAGTTTCGACATTAGCTTTGGAATATGCTGTTTCTCTGCTAAAGATGTATTGCCCTGGGCTGTAAAGTGTTTTATCAAGCCATTCTTACACATGTGTACCTTGCTACAAAATACACAGATAATACCACTATTCTTAAGTGGAAACAAGGGTTTGGTTACTTTTAAAGGTTTCTTACATTTATAAAGGATTCTGTGTTTTTCCTAACATAATATCCAAGTTATTGACTTGGATTTGATCCTTGTTCTATGTCTTTTAGTTAGGATTCCGAGGCATTTAAAAAAATGTAAGCCTTTTGACACCATAAGTGTGTGCTCACACACATCCTTGAATTTGCATCATCCTAAAGTTAAAGTATTCATTTTTTTCCTGACATTTTCATCAGTCAGTGTACTCCTATGATGTGTTTGAGCGTGTGTGATATGTAAACTTGAGTTTTGAATTACCTGAATGCACACTAAGAAGGTAGCCAACAGTTAATGCAGCTAGTACCACCCCTCCATGGCAGTAGGGCCTGTGACAAAGTATGGGTGCTATGAGCCCCATTGTAAGAAAGAAAAGGGGGCTTTCTGTTCCCCGACCTAGATTGGGAAGCAACATTAACCTTATTAGGGTGTTTCTTGGACTTCACTCACCAGAGCTGCGGTGCAACTCCACCGCTGCACTTCTGGCAGTTTCCATAAGTAGCGCCTGGATGCCTCTGTCTTGGCATGCCACCATAGCAAGACTGCTCAGAAAGAATGGCTAATGAGTGTAAAGAGCTATGTCGTTCTTGGCAAGGACAGAGTTGTGTTGACTTTATTCACTTAAACAACTTGTGACGCTGTAGTGCTTTATACAGCAAAGGCACAAGCACTATGTGTCGGGGATATGAAGTATACTGCAAGGTTTTTGACTTGCTCAGAATGAAGGTATGCTAATTTTCCATTACACTTACTGCATAGTGTCTAAATTGGCAGTTATGGGGAGAGGGACACTAATGTGCAGCAGGATGACTAACAGTGAGGATAGTAAGCACAGTGGCGTAAAAGGTTGGGTTGTCCGTCCAGGGGGGAGTATGAGCTTTGGGGTGCCAAACCCCCCCTCTTACCTGCAGGCGTCGGGGATGACAAATGCAGGGACCATCGACGCCCGCTCCTCCCCCCCGCCGCTCTCACATTCGGCCGTCACGGGGCAGTAGACGTCCGACCACCACTGATGTCAAGAGGTCTACCTACACCACTGATTTAAGCCCCTTAGATACCATGTAAACTTGGACTAAAAGATGAGTGTCATTTGCAAACTCTTGTTGGTGAGGTAAGGTGATATCAATAAAACTGGAATTAAGCATGTGCGGTTAGGCCCCAATAGCTAAAGCCGCTGAAAGCTACACACATCTGTTTGAAACAAACAGTCTTATTATCTTGTTTTTCACTTTTGACATTGTTTTGCCATATATAGAGTAAGAGAGGAGTTAATGTTTTGAGACCGTGGTTATACTCACCAAGTATTTGCTACTGGTTGATGTTATACACTAAATGCAATATGTTTTTATCAGCATTTTCAGCACATTGGCTTAAAAGCATGAGCAAACTTCCTTTTCTGAAAGTTACAACTGTGCAAAGAAAAGTCAAAACAATGATTTTACAATATTGTTACAAATTCTTGTATTTTTTTTCCACTTCAACTGAGGTTTGCTCTGGTGCTTTATTCTAGTATGGATGAGGCTTTCCCTGCAGAAAGCCAAAGACGTAGATCTGAACATGGAAGAGAGGTAGCAACCACAGCTTATAAACTTGGGGTTGGCCTGTGCTTAATCCCACTACCTGTGGTTGATGAGCTTAGGGATCAACGATCATGTCACCTCTTCATTTCTCACTAACTTTGGGAAATGCTCACTTTGTGGTGCCTATTTATTTTGAACTTATCCAGATTTGAAGAATCAGCCAATTTGGGGGTCATCTTCTTTAAGGGTCTCTCTAATTGAATTCACTTATTTTCTGGTAACTCTTCTGGGAGACTGTTGGAAAACGAGACAGCATCTGTGAGGCCTGCACAAATAACATGACTATATTTGTCTTTCACTGGGAATCAAACACCCAAGTGTAGCGCCTGATTCACAGAGGGTAGCGTTGCAGAGCAGTGTGAGGCTTACTCAAGGGAGGTGGTGTGGGCTAGTAATACCCATTTGCAGGTGCGCAAAAATAACACTCAATAATTGATTGTCCAGCTGTACTTTGCTTTATAAAAGTAAGAGTACATTTATTAAACTCACACACTACGCAATACTATGCACCAATTTAAAAATATACATAAGCTTTTGGAATTACTTTGTGACATTGCATAACATCTCCTCCCATCCCGCAAGGGGAGGTGGGGTCTAGTGCCACCACTCCCATGTATGCACATCATCTTGCCCCCAACGCAGTTAGTGGATGATAACCTGGAGCAAGGGCCCTGCGCACTGGCACCATCCCAAAGGCGACCCACCCCAGTACTTCCACAAGCATTTAAAATAGGTAATCCTGCCTTGGTGACACACAACCCTGACCAAGCATTTCTTACTGACTATGAGGTATGCACCTCTATATCTTAAGGGCTAACAGCCTGGGTTCTTCACCTAAGCGCAGCAGCAAGAATACATGTTTACGCATCACTTTAGAGCGACAGTACTCATAACATTTGGATATCATTAGAATGCATTGCAATTACAACCCCTGAAGGCATCACAGATAAAATCACAGGTTTAAGAAAATACAGTCAGACACACTAGCAGGAATGTCTAGCCATTTAAATCTCCTTTGCTTATGACTCCACCTTATTCATGTACTTCACATTAAACACGTGAACTGCAGTCCTTCTATAAAGAAAAACATTAGTAAAAGCCTTTGTGGTGCAATTACACCTCTTTACCCCCAGGGGATGTCCTTCTCCAGAATTCCACCACCTCAACCCTTCACTCCATGAAGCACTTTTCAATTCAGCCTCAGCTAAAGAACAAAAGTTCCAGCCCAGAAGGTGATTAATGCAGGGGTTATTCTTTCCAATCCCCAAGACACTTAGGGTAAGACTTTTCTCTTTGTTAAGGGGGGAAACTGCGCTTCTCCAGCAGCACCCCTAGCACCTGCACCTTCTTGTGGTGGTGACCCCGTCCTCCTGGGGCCGCCACAAGTAAAGGAAATGATGGTTTTACCTTGCAGGCCGGCAGGCATATTAGATGAGCGGCTCTCCCGCTGCTCCGGGGAGAGCCGCGATCTGCCCTCCGGCCGCTTCTTGGGCCTGTTGGGGGGCCCGGTCCCACCCGGACTCCCCAGGTGGGCGCAGATGGCTTGGGGACCCCACCCCCCGGCCGCTCCTCCTCTTTTCTAGGGCCCGGCCCCACCCGGGTCCCTCGCACCGCTGGAGGTCTTCCTCGGGGGCTCCGGTCCCACCCGGGACCTTCGCATTCCTTCTTCGTTGGAGGGCAGCCCGGGGACCCTACCCCCGCTGCCCCTGCTGGCTCTCTGCGCGGCCAGCACTATTCTGTGCTGTAGCGGGAGTCGGCGTGGACTCAGCGGACGTGGACTCAGCAGTCTCGTTGGCACCTCGGGGGAGTGCGGCGGCACTCCCCCAGCCTTATTGTTGTCAGGGCCCTGGTATGGGGTCCCGGGCCCCTGGATATCTTCGGAGGAGTGCAGCGGCACTCCCCCACCTCGGCCCCACTTCGGGGATGAGGTCCCGGGCCCCTGGATATCTTCGGGGGGCGCGACTGTGCTCCCCCTCACTCCGCCTCCTCCGGGCCCGGAGATGGGGTCCCGGGCCTCTCCTCCTCTTCATGGGGTTGCGCGACGGCGCGCCCCATCGCCATTTTCATCGGGGGCCAGGGTGGGTTTCTGGCACCCCTTGGGGGCATTGTCACGGGGAGCGCGATGTGCTCCCCGGCCATCCTCCTCGCGGGGGGGGGCACAATGGCGCTCCCCCGCCTCCATCTTCGGTGGGGGCCAGGGTGGGCTCCTGGCACCCCGCGGTGGCACCTTTATGGGGAGCGCGATGGCACTCCCCAGCTTTACTACTACTTGGGGGCAGCCCCTGGGACCTGACCCACCCCGGGGGCATCTCTGAGACCGGCAGCGGGGCCCCACACGCTTCGTCGTTGGTCTTCTTAGGGGTCAAAGGTCGCCTACCTTCCGGGGGCCATATCTCAGCCCCGGGGGTCCGATATGCCCCATTTTTGCGTCTTCTCGCTCCTGGTGGTGCCCCCCTAGCCGCAGGGAGCACTCTCCTTTGTCCTTCAGATATCCAAGAGACTGCGTTTTGCAGGGATCGGTCTTCACAGGCTCCCTGTGCCTCTCTTCTCCCTGTGCAGAGGCCCCTGCTTCTGCACACTGGTCCTGGGCGCTTCTTCTGGTGCTGTTAGGGGCCTGGGTGACAGTCAAGGGGTTTCTCCTTCCAACTGCCCATTACCAGGCTCCAGCACCTTCCGCCTCAGCAAACCACACCCCAGAGAACTTCCCTTCCTGTGCAAGTGCTTTTTAAAAGTTGAGTAGAGGGCTGGCAGGAAGTCTCTGTGTGTCCTATCAAACAGCGACACATCACTTCCCTGCCCCTACTCCCTCCTTCTTGTCCAGTCTCTGGGTTGTTCAAAATGGCATCATCCAGTGTCTCTGGCCACATGGCCTCCGAAACCCAACTCCTTCCCCCCCTCACTGCCTTTACTGTGGTTCAGCTTGTTGCCTGGCACCCAGTGACAGCAGTTGATGGATTGGCTTGCAGCTCCACCTATCTTTTCTCCTTGGAGGGAAGATCTTTGCTATGGGAAGAAAGGTCATTAATCTAACCTGCCAGGGCCAGACCTCAGCCAGGGACTCAGAGAAATATGACATTTCTGGACAACCCAAAAGAAGTACAAATACGACTTTGGGCTCTGTAGAATACTTATTTTCACATCCGCTACACAAGACTTTAGTGCATGTCTGGAATCTGTAGGCCTTGTGGAAGTTACTCTAGCCATGGGTTCCACCTCCCCATAAGCGAATAATGAAGTGAAAAACACAGTAAAACACACTGACTTTCCCTGGTATGTTTCTTTACAGTGCAAAAAGCCTATTCCATGTCACCACCCTGTTCTGCATAGGTCTTGCCACACCATTCAGTTTGTACCTGCTCCTGGACTGCGCACGCTAGGACTCTTCCCTGCGCAGCCCCTACACATGTGCACACGCATGTACACATGTGTCTGCATGTAACCAGCGAGGTGCCCCATACGTCAGCTGCTGCACAGCGGCCTAGTCAAGCCAGGGGGGAACCAGTAAAATCTCCATGCAGTCTCCTTCATTATGAGTTCACTGTGGGTGAGTCCCAGATTATGAGACTCCCCCACAGTAAAAGCTCAACAATTAGGTGCTCAAGAAGCAAAAAATCTGTATGGCCCCTAGTGTCAGAACCACCTTCTAACAGAGACTTTTAAACTTTGTGAGTACTCACCATGTGCTTCATATCAGGGTTGGCTCACTTTGGGAGGTGGTCACCTCCATGTAAATTGACTCTCTAATAGCTGGAAACACCATTCGATTATCTCAGTGGTTTATTTCAAACTTGATTATTTTCCCCTTCTTATTTCTAATTATCCTCCTCTTAACCATTATCAATTCTTTAAACTTTGGGAAATACCAACGCTTACATGCCACTAATTAACCTTCCAACCATTCCCTCCAAAATGCTAAGTGTGGAATTGAGACACATATTCTTATATAAACACACACTGGGAAGGGAAAGAGAAATCTAATGGACTAATCCATAACTGGAAGCTGCTGGTCACTTAGCACTTAGGAAATCCCACTTGTTTTTAATACTTCCCTCACACACTAGATAGTGTCATGCCTCATCATAGGGCGTGCATTAACATCATGAAGCAGACTAACGTCAAATAATGGAGCGAAATGTTTTTTTTCTAATAAAGCAATTGAGAGATTGACTAAATCCCTCTGTCCTAACTTGGATCAGAATCCTCTCAGCACCCATAAAAATGATTAGAACTACCTAGGTGAATGTTCACTTAATCTTTATTTTGAACGTCTCCTGGCAGGATTCAAATAATAATTGCGGGGTGTACAGTGTTCTTAGTATCCATACCCTCCAAATAATTGTATTGTTGTATCTACATGTTTCAGCCTTCTCTGAACCCTTTGGGGGGTCTACAGCATTCCTCAGGGTTAAGATCCCTTCTTCTTTCTAGGCTCGATTTGCCCTCCCCTATATACAGTACCTTATTTCTTCAGGGATTTTAATGGCTCTGTGTTTTACCTTATGAATATGGGTATGCTCAGACGTGAGTCCCTTGCTCACTTTGCCACTGGATTCAAGCAAGCCTGGCTAAAGACGGCTGTAATGCCAGAAAACGGTCCTAGGAAGCTTGAATCTGGTCCAGGGAAGGCATGGCTTGGCAGTTCGAGCTGGACTGTTCCCATGAGGCACAGGGTCAGACTGATTTGCATATGGCCATGTCTGAACTAGGGTGGGAGAGAGGTCTAAAGAATGGTGATGGATTAAACCCAGATCTGTTGACTGGGTGTGAGTGTTTGATTGGTTCAGATGCTCTGTCCATCACCACCCCCTTTTGTACTGCTTTGTTCGCCATAAGTTGGCAGGGTATGCTCAGACGTGAGTCCTGTGCTCACTTTGCCACTGGATTCAAGCAAGCCTGGCTGAAGACGGCTGTAATGCCAGAAACCGGTCCTAGGAAGCTTGATTCCGGTCCATGGAAGGCATGGCTTGGCAGTTCGGGCTGGACTGTTCCCATGAGGCACAGGGTCAGACTGATTTGCATATGGCCATGTCTGAACTAGGGTGGGAGAGAGGTCTAAAGAATGGTGATGGATTAAACCCAGATCTGTTGACTGGGTGTGAGTGTTTGATTGGTTCAGATGCTCTGTCCATCACCACCCCCTTTTGTACTGCTTTGTTCGCCATAAGTTGGCAGGGTATGCTCAGACGTGAGTCCTGTGCTCACTTTGCCACTGGATTCAAGCAAGCCTGGCTGAAGACGGCTGTAATGCCAGAAACCGGTCCTAGGAAGCTTGATTCCGGTCCATGGAAGGCATGGCTTGGCAGTTCGGGCTGGACTGTTCCCATGAGGCACAGGGTCAGACTGCTTTGCATATGGCCATGTCTGAACTGGGGTGGCAGAGTGGGCTAAAGAACGTGATGGATTAAACCCAGATCTGTTGACTGGGTGTGAGTCTTTGATTGGTTCAGATGCTCCGTCCATCACCATCCCCTTTTGTACCACTTTGTTCACCATAAGTTGGCAGTGTATGCTCAGACGTGAGTCCCTTGCTCACTTTGCCACTGGATTCAAGCAAGCCTGGCTCAAGACATCTGTAATGCCAGAAACCGGTTCTAGGATGCTTGAATCCGGTCAAGGGATGGCATGGCTTGGCAGTTCGGGCTGGACTGTTCCCATGAGGCGCAGGGTCAGACTCATTTGCATGTCTGAACTGGGGTGGCAGAGTGGGCTAAAGTACTGTTATGGATTAAAACAGATCTGTTGACTGGGTGTGAGTGTTTGATTGGGTCAGATGCTCCGTCCATCACCATCCCCTTTTGTACCGCTATTCTAATGTTGGGCAGTAGTGTTCTATAGTCAGTCAAGTTAATAATTGTTTCAGGTGCTAAACTTCATTCAAAGGTTCTATGGTATTTTTATGTCTTCATTATTGATATGAATTCTATTTAATGACAGGAGTGCTGAGTTTTAAGTGCATGGAAATTAATATTATTAATATTTTCATTCTTGGTGCCGACCCTTTAGTTTTTTAGCTTCTTCTTCAAATGGGCTTACCTCTGTGCAAATCCTCTGCAGTCTCAGAAACTGTCCTACTGGCAAGTTTTCTTTTAGAGTCCTAGGGTGAAAGCTCTCAAATGGCAGCAGACTATTTCTGTTGGTTGATTTATGATGTACTGTTGTGTCAAGTCTCCCTTCTTTTGGTCTTATGTCCAGGTCCAAGAATGGGAGTGTTTCTTTGGTAACTGTAGAGGTAAAGTGAAGGAACCTATTTCTTTTATTAATCCAGGTCAATAATATTTCTACTGATGCCCTATCTCCCTTCCAGATGATTAAGACATCGTCAATGTAACAACACCAAAGCTTCAGATTTGATGCAAAAGGGTTATCTGAAGAGTAGATAGGTTCTTTTTCAAAGTTAGAGACGTACAAACGGGCCAGCCTTTGGGCGAATGTACTCCCCATTGAGGTTCTGTGTGTCTGGAGGTAGATCCTTTCATTGAAATGAAAAACGCTTTTTTTAAGCGCCACATGCCCTAGATCCATAATAAGGGTCTCAAGATTTGGAAATCCTACTGTTCTTGATGTAGGATGTTGTCAGTCACCCTCAACGTTTCGTCCTGGGAAATTTTCGTGTACAGTGATTCTATATTCAAGCCCACCAGGAATTATTTAGTGGGGTCAAACTCAACATCTCTCAATAGATTTAGAACGTCCCTGGTGTCTTTCAGATAGGATGTCATTTTCTTCACTAAAGACCCCAGGAAGAAATCACAAAATCTGGATAGTGGTTCCAACACCGAGCCAATCCCTGAGACTATTGGTCTTCCTAGAACAGTTTTTTTGTTTTTATGTATTTTTGGTGGAGTATAAAAGTATGGCGTCACTTATTTTATATTTAGCAGGAATGAGGTTTCTGCCTGTGAAATCCAGCCATTCTGTGTTGCTTCAAACAGCATCATGTTAATTTGTTGTTGTATTTCCAGGGTGGTATCTTTTTTCATATGCTTGAAATCCTTTCATCGTTTAAAGGCTTAGGCATTCTGTGTCGTAGGCTATCTTTGTTTGTATTACTATGGCTCCCCCCTTATATGCAACCTTTACCACTATGTCGGAGTTATTGTTCAGTTCCTGTAATGCTTCCCTCTCTGCTTTATTCAAATTCATGATTTATTTTTATTCTCTGTGGTTCTTTATCTACTTGCTGGATTACAGCTTGCTTAAACGCTCCCACTTCTGGTGGTAACTGCATCAAGGATGGAGTATACGTTGATTTGGGACGTAGATTGATATCCCATCCTGTTTTTTAATCTAGTTTTCCATCAAACAACACCCTCAGACGGACTTTTCTGAAGAACTCATGTATTTCACACCTTAGTTTAAATTCATCAACTTGTTTTGTAGGGTCAAATCCTAGTCCTGTATTCAGAACACTTTTCTGGGGTTCTGTCAATTACATGTCTGTTAGATTCCCCACTAGATCCCCTCTTTGCTCGTCCCTGGGTAGACCTCCCTTGACATGCTCCTGGTGACCCGTTGGTTCAGGTCTTCCCATTGTGGTTGTTAGCTTCTTTGTTTCTGCCTTCCCCTTCCTTGACCCCTCCATAAAAAAGGCATTAGGGTTGGGACCACAAGGGGGCTTGCATATGTTGGTATATCGGGGGCCAACTATATCCTGGTCCTTTGGGCCTGCTGGTATGAGGGTAGCCGTGTATGATCAAATGCCCTATTTCTGCCCCTTCCTCTGGGTCTGAACTCAAAGTCATTTCCCTCACTCTCAGTGCTTGAGGTATCTGTATTCCTTCTTCCTCCCTCGTTTCGTGAGTTTTGAGCTGTTGTTGTTGGATATATTCATTGTTAATATATGGGTATTTTTTCTCTAGAGAATTTTATAAGAGCCTTCTGTATCTTGTTGATCTTGTATTGAGCTCGATAGTCTTTGTGCACTCCTATCTCCTTATTTGTTTCCTTTAACTTCTTTTTGAAAGCCTCTATCTGGATCTGTGCCTTGAGATTGTTTTCAGTGGTTTGTATCTGAATTAGAAGTGTGTCTGATATTCGTTTGGCCGTGTTTATGATTAAAATTAGCCACTCTCGTGTGCACTTCCAAGCTATTAGTGACCACTTCTTTCTAAAGGAGGCATCTTCTAAGAAAATTGGGGGTTCATTCCGTACAAATAGCCCCTGTAAAACCCAGCGATTATTATTTTAATCCTGCCAGGGAAGTTCGAAATAAAGATTAAGTGAACATTCGCCTTGGTAGTTTTAATAATTATTTGGGTGCTGAGAGGATCCTGATCCCAATTGGGATAGAGGGATTGATTAAACCCTTCAATTGCTTCTCTCCATCATTTGACGTTGGTCTGTGTCATTGTGTTAATGCGCCCCCCATGATGAAGCATGACACTATCTAGGATGTGAGGGCAATATTAAAAACAAGTGGTATTTCCCAAGTGCTTAGTGACAAGCAGCTTACAAGGATGTTTTAGTGCACTAGATTTGCCTTACTCTTCCCAGTGTGGGTGGGTTTTGAAGAAGGGAGGCTGAAGAGAAAGGTTAAAACTCTCGGCCCCAGGGTGTGTGTTGATACATATTTTTACATGACAGTTTTTTTTATTACTGGTATCTTGAGTCTAACCAGGCGAATACTGGTCGATCTGTGCATTGTTGATTGTTCCTTCACTCCTTTTTAAATTGGACACTTAAATGTTTTTTAAATAGCAATCTTATCGATGTCTTTGCATATGATTTTACACAAGGTAGTTCAACATTACATAAAGAAAAGAACAGCATATGAAACCAATACAGTTGAGTCATGGTTTAAATAGCTGTGACTGGCTCCCCCCCAAAAAAAACAAAAAACAAATAAGACATACAATTAGCACAGCCTTTGCCACCATTTCTTCTAACCATCATGGTTGTTAGCTGTAATTTATGGCACAATTTATTTTCCTATGATGGTGGAATGCGAGGCAGTCCTGCTTCACAGGCTAGCCTCAGCTTGAGTCTTTTACTACTGATTCCTATTCTGTATCTACTAGGTGTGCTGAGGGGCACATGCATGGCTACTCTGCTGTGTCTGTTCTGTGAGGTGAGGGGAGCTTACAATTGTAGTTGTGCTTGAGCATTTAAGGGTTGAGCCTTGCATTTGAGACTGTAATCGAGCATTGTCTGATGGGTAGTGTGAGAAATTGCGTTGTTGTTCAAGAGGGGTGAAACTCTACTCAAGAAACAGCTGCAATCCTCATCAGAGTGAGCCTTAAAACGTTGTTAAATTAACCTGTCTTTAGCTTAACAATCTGGCTTAATTTAGAGGCAATGTGTAAAGTATTTATGTATAACTGAAACAGTAATACAGTAAAACCACAACACAAGATAAAAACCTAATCCGAATTTTGAAAAATAGAGTAAAGTTTGATACATTTTTTTACACCAAACTGACAAAAATCCAATCAGTAGCTTTATGATTTTTTTAAGTGAAAAAAGCACTAACTGTGAACATCTGGTCATGTGAGACTGGGACAAAGTCAAACGTTATGGCCAACCAAGAAGAGTGTGGTTTGGATATACGAATTGGATTGGGTCTGGTCTCCTATTACCATGGGACTTAAAGAAAAAATATCTTAGAGAGTAAAATACGGCAACGCAAGGCATCCGATTTTGCCCGAGGAGGATGTGTTTTCAATGGGGAGCCTCTGGACGAATTCCTTGTAAAGATTTTGATGTTTGGACTAAGAAGTTGGCAGAGGCCTATTGTTCCCCTAAGGGGATGGAGTAGATTACTCCATCCCTCTGCTGGAGGTACCACCCGCCGAATTTGAATGGCCACCAAGCATTGGCAGTGACAGCTGTCACTGCATTTCCTGTCAATGCTTTTCGCTGTTTGATACAAGGGTGTGTCAGTGGGACAGAGTCATGTACCAAGCAGGTTTCTTTCTTGAGTTTCAAAAAGAAATTCCTGAAATGGGATTTTTTTTTAAAATAAAAAATTGATGCTCCCCTTGCCACGGGAGTCATTTCCCATGGCAAGGAGAGCATTATTACCATTTAACTGTCTCTTACCAACAGGGTTTACCTGGTGTGGCGGTCTCTAAAAAAATTGGCTGTATGTCTTCCCATCTAGATTGTGTGGGCAGACATATAGCCATTTCTCTGATGGGCTGCTCGAGAAGTTTGCCTGTGTCGGCGACGGAGTACCCAAACTTAAGGTCCGATCGCAACAAGATTGGATGTGTAGACCTTTATCTTGGCAGTATATATAACACTCTGTTGCCATTGCAATGGAGTATACATACTGCCAAGATATAAATCCACCCCATGTCTCACATTTGGCAATTGAAAATCTTCAGCAGGAAGAAGCTGCAGGGTGAAGCCGACAAGGGCTCCACGAGGCCAGATACCCCTTCTGCTAGGAGCTGCTGAACAGGATTTGCTGCTGTGGAGAGGAGCATAGCAGGAGCAACCTCAAAGTTAGGCTGTTAGAGATGCATCTTTGGTGGATTGCCAAGCATGTAGTTCCCGGTCTTCTCACGGTTCTCAGAGCACTTTTTGTTAGAACATCTTTGAAAGTCCCAAGTTTTGGATTTGGGCTATCTGGGCAAATTTAGCTCCACTTCCAATGGTCCAGGACTGGAGGGAAAACACTTGGACGGTCAGGGATCAATCAGGCTGGGTCCAGGTGGGTTTCAAGATGGTTGGAGCCATTCCTGTCACTGAGGCTCTGATCAGGAGGCAAGCCATCTAGCCCTTGGGGTCACTCTGGAAGTCCTGGGTTCAAGCAGAAAATCAGGTCTCAAGCAGAAGGAGAGTCCTCTGAGGTCACAAGGCAGATATTCAGGTAGCAGGGCAGGCTTCTTGGTGTAGCAGGGCAGTCCTTTGAAGTACACAGTAGACCACAGGCAGCACAGCTGTATTTTGGGAGTCCTCCACAAGTCCGGAAGTGAGCTGAAGAGTGAGTCCGAGGGTTCTGATTTTATACCTGGTGTCAGCTTTGAAGTGAAAGAAACCTCTAGAGGTTTCCCCCCACATAAGTGTGTGGAAGTTCCTGCCTCCCTGGATGTCTGAGGGCATGAAAGGCTAGTGTGAAGTTGTTTGTGTGAGCGCCGAGGCAGTTGCTTTAAAGTTCAGGTTGGGCTGTGCACATTTGTGCCTCCCCACATCCTGCCAACACCCATTCTTCATATTGTGTGGCTGTCCAGGAGGAATATACGTAGGTCAACTGACAAATATAGCTAGTCATGTGACTCAGGAAACAGGATGCAGGCACCAAATGGTTAGGACAAGAAAATGGCAACTTTCTAAAAGTGGCATTTTCTGAATTGTACGTTGAAATCCAACTTTATCATAAAAGAGGATTTTAAATTCCTTAGACACCTAACATGAGATGTTTACCTTCCCTCAACCAAATGTTATCACTTAGTAAATGTAATAAGGTCACTCAATGTTATCCTTTGGGAGAAGTATGCCTCATTTATTTATTTATTTATTGCTATTTATAAAGCGCGGCAAATACCCGTAGGCGTCTTGGCGCTGTGTAGTGAAAAACGAATTTATTCGTTTTTCACTATCAGGACATGTAAAACTTAAACATACATGCCAAACTTCTTAGATACAATGCACCTTGCCCTGTGGATTGATTAGGGATACCCTAGGGATGACGTATATGCATTAAAAATTAGAGTTTAGGCCTGGCAAAAGACTGATTATTAGAGAATGAGTAGAGGCCCTGTCTTAGTGGTTATTAATCAAAGTATCCTCATCTATAGACAAAGAGGATTAAATACTTAAGGAACTTATGCAAGGAAGTTACTCAAATGGTAACTGCAGCAGGGCAATATCAAGTAGACAAGTGGACAAAGTGAATATAAACTAAAAACAGTGATTAAACAAAAATTGTTTGAATTCCAAACATAAAATTTATTTCCTCCCGAACGGGTTACAATCTAAAACATGGTTAAAATCAATGCATACAAGCCACCCAAGAGTGGTCAATTATGGCAAAATTATACTTAAAAACAATCCTAACTACACAAGTGAACACAGTCGACGCAGCGTTTCGGTGTTTTTCTGTCTTCACACCTTCTTCAGGACGTTCACACAATTGAATTGATGTCTAAGAAATCAAAAACAACAAAATGATAATTAACTACTTGTCTACCCTACTACATAACTTGTACTCCTGCTATCCTTCTATAGACAATTTATTTTCGCCATCGAGTATATACAGACATTTTATCAGCAATCAGGGATTTACTTGCCCCTTGTAGGTTACTTGTTCATTGAGGTGGAATTGATCAAAGTAACCACTGGTTACTCTTGGGTATATTAAGTATATTCCTGGGTCACTATACCCTATTATCCCCTAGATAGCATCCTCAGATTTTTAGAGAGGAGGTGTATGAATATTATCTTAGTACCTGTTGAAAGAGTGGGATGAATCTATGTATTCACATCATTCGGCAGACAGTCTGTTCTTGGCGGTTTTGTACTCGCGTCAAACTGTGTGCCAAAAATTAATAAAAAATGTTCAACACAATTCTGATTGTTTTATTATGACAATATGATCACAGTTATTGATGTATTGAGTTACCTTTTTTTAAAAAGTACAGAAATTCAAAGTGCCCGGCGGAGCCACCGAAGTTGATTGGGTTAAAAACCTGGATGGGTCAAAATATCTTAGATTTAATCATGGGCTACCTGCGATTTCGTCTGTATGTACGTTAATATGTCTGTATTTTTACTAACCTGTTTTTGATTCAGGTTGCCTCTGATAATTTCACGGCTTTTAATAATTGTCAGATGTGACGGTTCTTCTTAGGGTTCAAGAAGCCAGTATGTGCCTCTAGGATAAAGAGCATAACCGGAGGAGGCGATGTTACTATCACATTGTTGTATTTTTTTCTTAAGAATGTTATTATCAAAAATTGAGAGTTTATTAAAACAACCTAATTTTTTGGTCATGTTTAATGATATCACAGTGTTCAAGAAAAATTTCTTGTCACAGCTGGTCATTTTCTTAGAGCTTACTAATATGGTGCGCTCTAATTCACTGCTCTCTCTTATATGATATATTGGTACTTAGTCAAAATGACAGAGTATCCATACATTCTGTTAGAAATACTACCAGTAACAGGCATGTCTCTTTTAGCTAAATAAAACAAAAAGGTATGACTTTGGACCAAGGGTCCCAAATATAAGCAGTTAGTTTATATTCGTACTGATGTCTCGTTTTCCTCATGCCCGGTCCGGATTAAATATCAAGGCACGAGTGGGTGTATTCACATACTATGTATCTATCCTAAGCTGCATTTGAAACATATATAATTGGGTGTCTCCTGGCCCTTGCATTCTCTTTCTATTCAGCATTGAAATACTGTCTATCATTATTTATGCACACTGAGTATTCTCACGAAGGATACTGTCTATGCTAACTCAAATAAAGTCTATCTAAATTTGTGCACACTAAAAACTATCTATGCTGACGCCCAACGGCGAGGTTTCTGCCTACCTAAATAGATGCAATCGGCCTCCCTGCTCCTCCGTGCTTCAGCGTTTCGGGATTTCTCCGTGATGGTGTAGAATCTAGTTGTAATCATCACCGGTGGCGTTTTTATGTCGACGCTGCCTAAATTGACCCGGAAGTCCTAATGCCGAACCGTTAATTGGGTTTATACGCTCATTTTTAGTCATTGTTTTCACAATCGTTTGCTTTCTATTCTCCATCTAGCGCTTGTGGTATGCGGTATAGTTAGTATTACGTTTTAATCTGCCACGGGGGTAAAAAATTTATCGGATGACCCAGAAGTGCAAAGTTTTTAATGTTATCGTGTGTGTGAAACAGACTACTAGTTGCAATTGCACCACAACTATTATTCTATATTGTAAGACCCGCGATTTTGGATATTAATATTGTGGGTGTTGGTTAAGCGATGTAATTTTGTGGTAAAAACGAAATAAGTTATAAACACGAAACGTGGCGGCCATTTTAGATTGGGAACCGCATCTTCTTTGGGAAGAATGAAAGTATCATATGCCTGAAAAATTCATGCTAAACTCATAGTCCCTATCCAATTAGGGGTACATCGGATCTGACAACTATAGGTACATTTGCAAAGTACATTTTACACAGTAATTTTATGTGCAGTAACAAGGGCCTATGTGAAGACTTTTCAGTACAGTTCAAACATTTTCTCATCTATAGATATTAGCAACATGGGAAATACCTAGATCATGTTTATGGACGAAAATAGCTACACATAAAGAAATGAATAAACAAACAGACAATGCATCAATAGATTCTGTGTCCCCCTGAGAATACTCTACTCATTCTCTAGTGTTTAGTTCCCCCACCTGTCGCAAGCAACAGGGGTACCTCCAATTTTTGAGACTAAAAGACTGATTATGCCAGGTCGAATTGAAGTTTAAAACTGCACACACAAGCTATAATGGCAGGCCTGAAACATGTTTAACCCCTTCCCTGCTCATGACGAACTCGTCTCGTCATGAGGCACAGTGGAGCTGTGCTTATGATGAGCTGAGCTTGTCATGCATAGAGGGATTCATGGAATGTCAGCACAGGAGGGGAAAACCTCTAGCAGCCAAGGTGTTAAAGGGCTTCTTAAGTAGGTAGCACAATAAGTGCTACAGACCCGCTAATAGCATTTCATTTATAGGCCTGGGGCACATGTTGTGTACTTTACTACGGACTTGTAAGTACGTTCAATATGACAATTAGGTGTATGTCAATGTTTCCGTGTTTCAGGGAGTGAGCACAAGCACTTTAGCACTAGTTAGCAGTGGTAAAGTGTACAGAGTCCTGAGGCCAATAAAAAAGGAGGTAGCTAAATAGTAGGGGTGCAGGAAAACGTTTTGGGGTTACCCTGCTGAGAGGACAAAGTATAGCAGACTGGCATATGATAGCTAGTACTGAATAAGGCTTTTGGCATATCATTGTTGAAGCCAAATCACCAAATGCATGGTAACTAAGAAAGACTTGCATCTTCTAGCTCTAGCAACATTTTTGCTTTATTGATTTTATTGCTTATTTATATAGTTAGTTTAGGTGTTGTTTTTTTACTTTGGTGATGTCACTTCCTGTGGTGTCATAAAGTCAAAGGTAATGTGGCATCACTTCCTGTCACGCCATGAGGCTTGTGTAATGTCACTTTCTGTGATGTCACCAAGGAGTCAAAAGGTGTGTGATGTCAGCTACCCCTGGCATTTTGGTGAATGAACATCCATACCTCACTCTTCTTCATCCATCACAGTGCTAAGTGCTACATCTCATAAGACGTTAAACTCACTTTGGTGATCATCACACACAAGATGGAAACACTTTCGATATAGGATTAAAACAAAGATAACACACTTCCTGCCATACATCCTACATGGTTTAGAAGGATAACCTTTTAGGCTCGCACTTCAAACCCCTATGTATGGGTAGTAAGCACTATGTATTTTGCAGTGCAATCGGCCAAATGATTCTCTCAAATTGGTTCACCAATGTGGAATGGAGAGTCAATTAGACCACAGTAGAAATCATGAATTATGAATTATAACAGTCTGTAAATAGCTTTTGTAAAAAAATAAACATAAACACCTCCCAGCATTTCACATTTGGTTTGTTGTGATACTGCTCAATAAATAAACTGATATTATTTTAATTGATCAAACATAAAGAATGTCAACACAAATCCCTTCTTTTTTTTCCAGAACAAAATTCACTTAGATTCACTCATATTCATGCACTTTCATTGCTAGATTTAGCGTTATGTTGGGAACGTGCTGACTCAGTAATAACACTTGTTTGTTACCCCCAGCTTTCTAATTGTTTTATTCTGTCCCAAGTGTTAGGTGATTGAAAACACCACATCGTTCTGAGAATGAGCAGAGCTGGCAAATGTGTATGAAATTACCGAGCGGGCAACACCTTTACAGTAGGAAATATCCACCATTTTTACACATCGCAGTAATTTATTGAAATACCTCTAGACTTGATGTTCTTCAGCAGCTAAAAGCTGCCTGGGATAATTCTGCTATTACTAGGAAGTGAAGTGATGATGTCTCACACCATGTTGTATTTCTATACTCCAAGTAGTAATGGAGATGATTTGTTACGGTCCCAGATAAAACAAATTAGAAACTCCAAACCTTCTTGGCCACGATTCAAATGAAGGGCTAAATGTGTGTTGCTGATGCGTCAATCTTCAACTGCGTCAATGGCAGAAATATACAGTGTTAGAATTGCCCCTTAAGGAGTGTAAAGATTCACCTGAAGGTTTCCAAGTTCGCAAAGGTGTAGCTGTACTAATTTCAGGAACTCGCAAAAACACTCCAGGTTATGCTTGGAAACCTGAGCCAGCAGCAAAATTCCAGGCCTAACCCTGGAAATATTTTATGAATGCCATTGGAGTCTTGGAGTCTATGGAGCCTTGGAGTCTATAAACCGACACGATCACTAAGGTCTTCAGATACCCAACTACTGTCCTGCCCTCGCTATAAACTAGCCACAAAGGGTGGTAGATTTTTTTCGGTGGTCGTCCCACAGGTTTGGAACAAACTTCCCGAATCTCTTCGTAAAGAATCTAATTTGTTGCGTTTCAGGAAATCCTTGAAAACATTCCTGTTCAGAGAAGCTCTAATCTCCACCTAGGGGTATAGTTTTTATGCTTCTGTTGTGTTAGCTTAGCTTCCTTCTGTCATAAAGCGCCTTGAGACCTGTAGGTGATTTGGCGCTATATAAGCTGTAGTTAACAATAACAATAACAATTTTAGCTTGTAAGAATATACACCCTCCTATAGTCTGATGTGTAAAATTAAATCAGAGCAAATGCAAAACTCTGCTAGATCTTTGCTAAAGTTTTCTCCCCGAGGGAAAAGTATGTTTGCCCGTGGAGAATCCATTTCCTATACACCATTATCAATTTTGGGTTTTTTACATTCACCTTTCCACCCTGTAACACGATTCAGTCCTGCAGTTGACAGGAGAAGTACTTTGAGCTTTACCATGGTTTGATTTGGTCGGAAACTGGTTTGTGAATTTCCCTAGAGCACTTTCTACAAACTTCAAGGACACCCCCACCCACAAATAAATTTAGCTCACACAGAAGCCTTGGAATTAGTAATTTAATTTACGAACGCAAAATCAATTTTTATGATATTCAGACGTGTTTTTAACTCGAAAATCAGGTGATTGTGCTTGTAAGTCTCATAAACAGTTGACTGATTGTGGCTTCTGCGCATACATATATTTTGTCATTTGCATGGCACAAACTGAAAGCCGATTTTCAGTATTTCAACATATATATTAAACAAAATTAAATGTTAAATTATGGTGTCTTAGTAAAATACGTATACTCTTAATTGTGATTTTTTATTGGCCAGGATGGTTAGCTACGTGCAAATGAAAACTTGTACAATGGGCATGTGGGAAATCTTTGTGACCGATATAATTCTGCTTCAATACTTAATTTGCATTAGTCCCCAGCAAATGGTGTAACAGCGGGATGTTGTACAATTGAAAACCTAATCCCCTTTCCACATCTGTCTTACAAAAGCATAATGACCCACAGCATCATCAAAGGCATCACGTGTGCCTTGCTCCACATTATTAGCAGAATGGCTTCGTCTGTATATTGTATTCCTCCCCTGCGCTCTGTCTGCCATTAACCATCTTGTATCTTTCTCCATCTGTCGGGCCTACTTTTTGCATCTCCTAACAGTCATGGAAATGAAAGAAGAACAACATGCTCCCGCGTCTCTTCGGTCATAAATACCATTAATTACAGGGCTCTAATGCCCTTCTAGAGTTAGCGTGGCTATATTCAAAGCACAAAAGCGCACAGCACTAGCCAGAGAATAACTTGTGCTTTAATTTAATAACAGTCGAAGATCAGGTTGTGCTTGACAGGCTAGAGGCTTATCTTTAGAGCAGGTCCGAATCCTGATCAAGACAAACCTGGAAGACGGCTCACATAGGGCTAGATGGAGGTAATTTTATTTTACCACTTCTTAAATACCGAATTTTACCGATTCGGTATTTAAGAAGTGGTAAAATAGAGGGGGGGAGAGGTGTAGGTATTACAGAATCGGTAAATACCGAATCGTTAAGATTCGGTATTTACCGATTCGGTAAATTTACTGATTCGGTAAATTTACTGAATCAGTAAAATTGCCCCCCTACATCCCAAAAACCCATTTACCGGTCAGTAACGGCCGAAATCAGCCGTTACCGGCCGGTAAATGGCCACCTACATCGGGCCCTAAATCCTATTTAAAGTTGTCCAGGTCAAGCAGTGCAATATAGAACTGAGTACCCTTAATTGGATTTTTTTTTCCCGGCAAAATATTATTTCCTGATCATTTTATTCCTTATGGTTGGAAAAAGTAAACTCAAGTTGCACATTGATTGCTTATATGTCGATGTATGTATTATGTAATACTGTTCGCAGTTTATTGGTGGCTGTGCTAATAGCATCATGTGCTTTAGTTGGGTTCCTTCCTTTCTCCCTTCCCTTCTCTTCCCTTCTCTTCCCTTCCCTTCCTGATGAGCAGAGAACAACATAATTTACAAACGTACATAAGTAAACATTGTTGTGTGCTCACTCCGGTTGGTATGGAGTGGGCACACCAATGTGCAAGAAGAAAGAAGACAAACACTCCAATTGTATATTGGGGTGGCTTCCCTTGCCCCCCGGTGCCCACTGTTCACTTCCCGCTGCTGCACCCATTTGCCATCCCTGTCTCCCGCCTCCCAGCTGCTCCTCCCTCCCAGCTCCCCTTCAAATGGCGGCAGCTGAGCTGCCACGCAGCGGAGGCGCGCAGCGGGCGCGCCTAAGGCAAGCGTCTTTGCTGGTCCGCGCCTGGACTGCGCCCAGCGTCAGAACCCCTGGACTCCGCGAACGCCACGACACCAGACTCCACTCCCACGCCAGCAGCCGCCAAGCACTCAACGCCGGCCAAAACCACACCTGATTCCAGGCCACCCTGAAACAGACCCCGGGACCCTTCTCCTGCCGCACCTGCAGCTAAACCTGCGACAGAACCACCAAACCTCCAAGGACTGGACCCAACCACCTCCACTGCATACTCCTCAACACCCGTTCCGCATGCAAACATGACGTCGAGCTCTGGGATCTGCTCAACACCTCCGCCCCAAACGTGGCCTTACTGACCGAGGCCTGGTGGAACGACTCCTCGACGCCCGACGTCGCCATAGCCATACCGGACGGCTACAAGATAGCCAGCAGGGATCGCACCAACCGAACCGGTGGAGGAATAGCCATCGTCCACAAGTCCACCCTCAAGGTCTCCACCCACGCTGACGACACCCTCCACACCGCCGAACACCTGCACTTCCGGATCCACACCAACCCCAACAACACCCTCAGAGGAACACTCATCTACAGACCCCCCCCCGGACCCAGGGCTCAGTTAAGTGACTCCATCGCCGACCTCGCCAGCACCCACTCAATCGCCTCCACTGACTACATCCTCCTCGGGGACCTGAACTTCCACCTCAAGACCAACAACAATGCCAACTCCCCCACCCTGATCGACAACCTTGCCAACCACGGCCTCAAACAACTCGTCACTGCACCCACCCCCTCCGCCGGCAACACACTGGACCCCGTCTTCTCCACAGGCACCCACATCGCCTTCGACCACACCACCAAACTCCACTGGACCGACCACCGCTGCATTCCATCCACCTTCAAGAAACCAACCACGCACCACCGCACCCAACAGCTGCCTCGCCGCTGCTGGGGCAAAGTCACAGAAGACCGGCTGATCACAATCCTCACCCAGAACCCACCCACCGACCCCACCGACCCAGTCACCGCAGTCCACAACCTCAGACAGTGGATTGACGACTGCGCCAACACCCTCGCCCCGCTCAAGAAACCATTCCAACAGCCACGCCATCAAGAGAGCCACCTGGTTCACAGACGAGCTCCAGACCTCCAAACGTGCATGCCGGAAACTGGAGAAAATATGGCTTCTCGAACGCACACCGGACAACCACGCAGCCCACAAGGACGCCACCCGCAGACATCACCACCTCATCAGATTAGCCAAGAGATCCTCCTTCAAAGACCGCTTGGACAACAACGCACACAACAGCAAAGAGCTCTTCAGCATCGTAAAGGAACTCTCCAACCCCAGCGCAACAACATTCCGCCCTCACAAGAACTGTGCGACTCACTAGCCACCTTCTTCCACCGCAAGATCGCTGACATCCACGACAGCTTTAACACCCCAACCTCCCCGACTACGCCAGATTCCACCTCCCCTGTGAACACCACAGCGCCATCCGCCTGGCCTCCTGGTCCAACGCCAACGACGACGAGACAATCAAGGTCATGAACTCCATCCACTCAGGATCTCTGTCAGACCAGTGCCCACACCACATATTCAACAAAGCCGATGCAGCTATCGCACCCCAACTACGGAAGGTCATCAACATCTCCTTCAAAACAGCCACATTCCCGGAAAGCTAGAAGCACCCCGAAATCAAAGCCCTCCTCAAGAAGCCCAAGGCGGACCCCAAGGACCTCAAGAAATTTCGGCCCATCTCCCAGCTCCCGTTACCGGAAAAGGTCATAGAGAAAATTGTCCACAGGCAATTGGCCCACCACCTGAAAGACAACAATATCTTGGACCTGTCCCAGTCCGGATTCAGACAAAACCACAGCACAGAGACAGCCCTCATCGCCGCCACAGACAACATCAGGCGCCAACTAGACAACGGCGAAACATCAGCCCTCATCCTCCTGGACCTGTCGGCCGCCTTCGACACGGTCTGCCATCGCACTCAAAAGACATGCCTCCTAGAAGCCGGAATCCAAGAAAAGGCCCTTGACTGGACCACGTCCTTCCTCACTGGCAGAACCCAGAGCGTTCGCCTCCCACCCTCTGATACGAAGCCACCGACATAATCTGCAGCATCCCCCAGTGTTCATCCCTCAGCCCGACGCTGTTCAACATCTACATGGCCCCCCTCGCACAAGTGGCCCACCAGCACGACCTCAACATCATCTACTATGCCGACGACACCCAGCTCAACCTCTGCCTCACCAAGAGGAGCATCCGTCTGAAGCTGAATTTGGACAAGACGAAGGTACTCATCATCGGACCCACCCCCTCAGCCTGGGATGACTCCTGGTGGCCGCCCACACTGGGAACAGCACCAACATCCACCGACCACGCACACAACCTAGGATTCTTCCTCTACTCCTCCCTCTCCATGGCTAAGCAGGTCAACGCCGTCTCCTCCTCCTGCTACAACACCCTCTGCATGCTCCGCAGGATCTACAAGTGAATCCAGACCGAAACAAGAAGAACGGTGACACAGGCCCTCGTCAGCAGCATGCTGGACTATGGCAACGCACTCTACACAGGAATCCCAGCCAAACGCCTACGACGACTACAACGCATCCAAAACGACTCCGCCCGACTGATCGTCAACGTCTGCAGCCACATCCCACCCTCCTGAGAGACCTACTCTGGCTCCCCGTCAACAAGAGGATCACCTTCCAGCTCTTCACCCACGCACACAAAGCACTCCACAATGCCGGACCAGCCTACCTTAGCAGCAGACTCAGCTTCTACACCCCCACCCGCCAGCTCCGCTCCACCAGCCTCGCCCTTGCCGCTGTCCCCCGCATCCAACAAATGACCTCCGGCGGCAGATCCATCTCCCACCTCGCTGCCAAGACCTGGAACAACCTTCCTACCCACATACGGCAGACCCAAGACATACTTGCCTTCAGAAGACTCCTCAAGACCTGGCTCTTCGAGCAGTAGCAGCACCCCATCCCCTCAGCGTCTTGAGACCCTCGCGGGTAAGTAGACGCGCTCTACAAGTACTTTGATTAATTGATTGATTGATTTCAGAATGCCTCATCCGGTTCCGGCTGTCCATTTTATTATCCATCCTGTACCCAGCCCCTCCTTTACATGGGTACTACCATTGTACAGGAAGCCTGTGTACATGTCTACAAAACACACCCATCAGCGGACCATCGGATGGTAGGGTCCACCAAACATAACAAACATCACTCACTCAGGTACAGCACAAGATTTGCAGAAGGGTAAATTCATTCAGGGATGTGAACATTGTAAGTCAGAAGAAAAATAAAATTGCATTATAATGAGCATGTATGCAAAATAAGGATGAGGAATAAGATGAAGGAGCATAACAGGAAGAAAGGCATACACAGCAGGGTAAGTACTAAGGGATCTGATTCATGTCCTTCTGTTCTAGCGTCAGAGACGAAAGAGGATTTGCAGCCTTGTTTCTGTATGTTCTGCATTCCTGTGCAGATGGATGGTATGTGCATCTAATTGAAGGTGGTTGTGAAGTAGAAAGCTGAAGGATTTATCAGAAGTGGTCAGGGAAGGAGAGATGCCTAAATCTTCTAGAAGGGGAAACCAGAAAGATGAACCCGCACGGCCGGGGTCAGAGGTCAAGAGTAGGAAGACAACCTTAGAGTTGAATTTGAGATTGTGTAATGCAAAATCACTTGGCTAAGTATGAAGGGTGTCTTTAGCATACCGATAATAAGCTATATCAAGATCATTCTGGAAAATTTACAAGTGACCTGTGTGCATTTTAAAAAGTTGAGGGGCAAAGACAGCCTTGATTGAGGCCCACTGAGGCAGGTTTTTATACTGATGTAGAGCTGGTTCTTTTCAGTTGTTGCCTGTGGTATAAGATATATGAGCTGCCTAACCTAAATCGCATGCTTTGAAGGAGCATAGAATGATCTTAACCCTTAAGTGATGTCCAGGAGCATCAAAATGCACGCGACATAAGAATTTACAATTTGCAACCTCACATCTGATGCTGTAAGGGGAACAATTTCAACATTAGAAGCCTGAGTCAAAGGAATCTAACAGAGTAAAATCATTGATGAATTTATTTCGCTGTGATGAAACACAGTTTTCTAATATATTATTTGGGAATAAAAAATGAATAAAGGTATGTAAGTTTTCTAAAACAACTGTTTCCACATTGGGCTTCTCCAAACAATGCCTGACCTGTCTTCGGTTCAGTGCATCATGGACAGTTCCAAAAGAGTAAGTGATAGAAAGTCATGAAGGGGCAATTGTATGGCTGACTCATTCATTAAAGAAATCCGCGGGAAAGGGTCTGGGAAGTGTGGGGTGAAGTTTTTGAAATCCACAGCAGAACTGAATGATAGAGGCAGAACTGTATCCAAGGAATCCATCCAAATTTCTGGTTTTATGACCATTGTATCTGACGTAGGGATTTGAGGTGCAGCAGCAACAATGTCTGTGATAAAATAAAGGTGTGGAGTCTTTATTTTTTTCTAACTCTGATCAACCTTGCTTATAAAGAAATCACCACATCGATTTTGGTTAGAGACCAAGGAGCAGGGAGGAAAAATAAAGAACAATTGTTACACAACATCTCAATGGTTTTATTGGTCTTGGTTCTGCAGCATTCATGTTAGCCCGGAAGAAGATTTCCATGGATTTTTTCAGATTAAATTTGCACAGCCCTATTGTGGATCTTAACGTAAACAGTGCTAAGTGAGTTGGACAAATGCTCCATCTGTACTCAGTTAGACACTGCCTGTTTTGGGTCTGACATAATGTGAGGGTGCAGTTGTTTTAATCTTTTTTTATAGGCATACGTAGTTTTCCACGTTTCTTTCACAAAATCTTAGCAAGGACAAAGTGCAGGATTTGGAGCAGAAAACCCGATAAATTCAGTATCTCCAACTCCGCTTGCCAAAAGCATATTGCGCTCACTCCGGGTGCCTTTGAATTGTATGTTTGATTGCCACACAGAAGCGCACAGCTCACTGACACCTTTCAGTTGTAAACATCCTTGATCATGGACGCTCCTGATGGAGCAGGGTGAAGAGCGGAATTTTGTTCTAACCTGTGAAGTTAATCTCCCATAATGATTCATTGAATTAATAAGCATGTGGTGAAAAGTATTAATCAACTTAGTTTAAAATTGCAAACATTACACGCGGGATTAACTAATGTGCTTTATGTTGCAAGCGTAAAGAAGAAAAATAATAAACTGACCTTGTCTATTGTCTTTGTCAGTATTAAATGCGACTGTTTAACTAATGGCATGTGATTATTATATGTGCTTATGTTATGTCTTTTGTGACAAAAGTCTTTGGAGTTCATGCAGATCCTGAAGGAAAAAGTAAATATATTGCTGCATACATGTGCTTCGGCTAGGTAACTTAATTAACCCGGTTAATTATTAGAAGGGGGGCGGGTAACAGAATGGGTCTCAATTCTTTAATTAATCAATGTCTTGTGTTCGATTAATAATAGTTTCCAAAGTGAAGCCTGAAAAGTGGCTCAGAAAAATATGGCTGACAGAGATGCAGACGTGAACTCTTGTTCAGAGTGGAGCCTTGCATTTACGTAATGGAGATTTTTGCTGCACAAACATTATTAATAAAAAGAAAAAGACTTTTGCTTGAATAAAATGTGCTCACGGAAAGAAGGCCCAAGGACAGGATTTGTGAATGTCTGCCAAGGTTAGGAAGCAAAAAGTACAGTACTCGAGGGAAAAGGTTACACTTTTGAGGAAGTCAAATGTCGTGGAAGAAAAGACAATAGGGCTTATGTGCAGCTTCCCGAATCCTGAATGACGTGCTGTTGGACTTTTGGCGCACGTAAGGACAGCTGACTTAAAATGATAATGATATTTTCTTTTTCAGGTTAAGTGAGAGATAGACAGGGAAATAGATTTAGGTTATGGTAACTGTTATTTGCTAATATTTCATGTTTCTGATTTTGCTTTAATAAATGTCAGATTATTAATTTGTTTCCTAATAAAATGCTGCTTTCTTATAAAATAATGATTCTAAAACGTAAATGCTCTTACTTTAAAGAATAAAGCTAATAAAATTAGATTTGAAAAGCCAAGCTGGTCTTGTTTATTCATGGTCTAGTTACTATCAGTTGATCCAATCGCCTTAAGTGGTTGATTTAATATTTGACAAGTGCTTAAATCCATGGTAAAAGATGATGAACTGCAGTTTGTAAATAATATTATAGATATAATGTGAATAGTTTTATGAATCAAACCACTAGATTCAGTTGCTCAAAAATTGTTTCATTGGTGTTATGGGCCGGTTTAAGTGTTTCATAATTAATGGTGAGTATTTAGTTAATAGGTAGCGTTGGTGAGACATCTTTTCTATAGGAGCGCGGGATCAATTTCTTGGTAGCAGAGTTCGGTTACTATGGTAACTGACATGTTACATGGTAATACATAGGATACATGTCTAAAACATGTTAAGTTTGTTCAGTTGTTACATGTAGTCAAAAGGTTTTTTCCAGCAGTGTGAAAATTCCTAGTTGTGCCGGCCTGAGTAGTGTGCTGTAGAACAGTGAAGGTTTTGGATCCAACGTCTGCCCAGCCTGGATCTCAACAACAAGGAAAACAGAACAGGGTGGCTGGACAGGAGAATTGACAAAAACAAATTCCAGCCACGTAGTCAATATATACCACTTGACCACCGGGAGAGAATCCCAAAGCAAATTTATTTTCTTTTTTAACTCAAATTATAAGGATTCAAGGACACGGATGCAAACAACACAACTGTTATGACAGTGAATTCATGATGACAATATCGACAAATATACAAATTTTACAAATATACAACACTTACAACGATGAATCAAGCAAAATAAATGCGCAAGACACACCAAAACAATACAAAATTCAGTGAACAACATAAATTGTAGTTATATACAGTGCAAAAACTTTCAAGTGTAAAGCAAGTATGTAACCAGTCCATCAGACTGTGAAACCATGGGACAGGCGGGGGAGATGGAATGAAATGCCTGCCTATCAACCAGGCCTGTGGTTAGTTGTTTACAGCGGGTTGCACAGCTAGGATCCAAAGAAATCGGTAAAGTTCTATCCTAGGGGCACCCTTGGGGGTTTACCACAGGGTGGAAATGTCGACGCGTTTGGAACCAGCTTTATTACAGGTTCTCTTCAGGACAAGGACTGGGGACCGTGATTCTGTAAGAGATATACAGAGTGGGTGTCATATGTATATGTCAGTATAATGTTCCAAATTACTCTGACTCCAGGGGACAAGGAAAAAGAGATTACCTGCACAATGGCATAAGAATGGCCGTGATGTCGGTAAAACTCAACCGGATGGGGTTTCTGCAACAACAAGTGAAAATGGGCTTAGCGCGGTGGCACACCAGGGGGGGCTGGAGAAATACACAAATAGTTAAGGGCCATAGTGTAGGCTGTATTTGCTTCCTACCTGTGTTTCAACCGGGAGTTGGGCTGGAGTTGAAGTGCCCGCGAGGCGGTGCACGATCGATGTTTGAGGACGGCTCACATGTTGAAGCGTCTATATTTTGGAACTGGGGGACCATAGAAAACACAGTACCCCGGGTTAATATCGCTCAGACAAGTCTGCGCTCCCACTGGTTAAAGTCCCATACCCATGGAGAAAAGCCTACCTGACGTCCCAAACAACAGAGAGAAGTCTACTCCGCGCCAGCAAGGGGTTAATTACTTGTACTGGGACCTGCAACAAGCAAAACGCGAGCCTGAATTAGTAGCTGGCTAAAGCGTGGCACGCCGGCAGAAGTAAGACAAGACGCGTCCCGAGGGCGCGGGGCACTTACTCTGAAAGGGAAATGAATCCGAAGTTTCAAACGGCGTTTCCAGCGATAATACAAACAGAGAGTGAAGCGCCGCGCTCAAACTCGTTACTAAAGAACCCGCCCGGTCCGGCGGCTGGTGGGTGTGGCTGCGGGGGGCGCTCCCAAGGGATGCTGGTAAATGTAGTTGGTGGGGCTATACGTGGGGGTGGATGTCAACGTTTGTGGGCATGAAAAATGTTGCAACAAGTGCGGTAGTGTCCCGCCTCAATATTACGAACAGAGCAATTATAAGGGTGTAAATTATAACATTAAATGCATTTGCATATCACAACAAAGTTATCATTTCGAGCCTCATCAAACCCAGGGGATCTTTTGTCACGCCACAATATTACGAACAGAGCAATTACAAGGGTGTAAATTATAACATCAAATGCATTTGCATATCACAACAATGTTATAATTTCGAGCTTCATCTGGGTTTGATGAAGCTCGAAATGATAACATTGTTGTGATATGCAAATGCATTTGATGTTATAATTTACACCCTTGTAATTGCTCTGTTCGTAATATTGTGGCGTGACAAAAGATCCCCTGGGTTTGATGAGGCTTGAAATGATAACTTTGTTGTGATATGCAAATGCATTTAATGTTATAATTTACACCCTTATAATTGCTCTGTTCGTAATATTGTGGCGTGACAAAAGATCCCCTGGGTTTGATGAGGCTCGAAATGATAACTTTGTTGTGATATGCAAATGCATTTAATGTTATAATTTACACCCTTATAATTGCTCTGTTCGTAATATTGAGGCGGGACACTACCGCACTTGTTGCAACATTTTTCATGCCCACAAACGTTGACATCCACCCCCACGTATAGCCCCACCAACTACATTTACCAGCATCCCTTGGGAGCGCCCCCCGCAGCCACACCCACCAGCCGCCAGACCGGGCGGGTTCTTTAGTAACGAGTTTGAGCGCGGCGCTTCACTCTCTGTTTGTATTATCGCTGGAAACGCCGTTTGAAACTTCGGATCATTTCCCTTTCAGAGTAAGTGCCCCGCGCCCTCGGGTCGCGTCTTGTCTTACTTCTGCCGGCGTGCCACGCTTTAGCCAGCTACTAATTCAGGCTCGCGTTTTGCTTGTTGCAGGTCCCAGTACAAGTAATTAACCCCTTGCTGGCGCGGAGTAGACTTCTCTCTGTTGTTTGGGACGTCAGGTAGGCTTTTCTCCATGGGTATGGGACTTTAACCAGTGGGAGCGCAGACTTGTCTCAGCGATATTAACCCAGGGTACTGTGTTTTCTATGGTCCCCCAGTTCCAAAATATAGACGCTTCAACATGTGAGCCGTCCTCAAACATCGATCGTGCACCGCCTCGCGGGCACTTCAACTCCAGCCCAACTCCCGGTTGAAACACAGGTAGGAAGCAAATACAGCCTACACTATGGCCCTTAACTATTTGTGTATTTCTCCAGCCCCCCCTGGTGTGCCACCGCGCTAAGCCCATTTTCACTTGTTGTTGCAGAAACCCCATCCGGTTGAGTTTTACCGACATCACGGCCATTCTTATGCCATTGTGCAGGTAATCTCTTTTTCCTTGTCCCCTGGAGTCAGAGTAATTTGGAACATTATACTGACATATACATATGACACCCACTCTGTATATCTCTTACAGAATCACGGTCCCCAGTCCTTGTCCTGAAGAGAACCTGTAATAAAGCTGGTTCGAAACGCGTCGACATTTCCACCCTGTGGTAAACCCCCAAGGGTACCCCTAGGATAGAACTTTACCGATTTCTTTGGATCCTAGCTGTGCAACCCGCTGTAAACAACTAACCACAGGCCTGGTTGACAGGCAGGCATTTCATTCCATCTCCCCCGCCTGTCCCATGGTTTCACAGTCTGATGGACTGGTTACATAGTTGCTTTACACTTGAAAGTTTTTGCACTGTATATAACTACAATTTATGTTGTTCACTGAATTTTGTATTGTTTTGGTGTGTCTTGCGCATTTATTTTGCTTGATTCATCGTTGTAAGTGTTGTATATTTGTAAAATTTGTATATTTGTAGATATTGTCATCATGAATTCACTGTCATAACAGTTGTGTTGTTTGCATCCGTGTCCTTGAATCCTTATAATTTGAGTTACAAAAGAAAATAAATTTGCTTTGGGATTCTCTCCCGGTGGTCACGTGGTATATATTGACTACGTGGCTGGAATTTGTTTTTGTCAATTCTCCTGTCCAGCCACCCTGGCCTGAGTAGTGTGACAGGTGAAGTTACACAGTGCATTTATTCTGTTTAAAAATAGTGGTATAGTCGTATATCACAAGTGTTGTGCACGTACAGCACAAGTTTAGGGTTTTTTGGTGTGTAAGGTAGAATGTATAGCGAGGATTGTCTATGAAATCGTAGCTTTTGAGTATAGGGATACTTCTGTCCTGTTTTAAAACTCACTGTGAAAAGAATAGTAGGATTTATCTAAGCTTGAGTGAAGGGTAAGGAAGCGTTGTCTATCTTACTGGCGAGTGGGTATTTCTGTTAGTGGGTTAAAGTCCTACTAAAGATTTATGAATGAATGGTTAGGGATTTTACCGTATGAATGTGTGTAAAAGAATGGGTAAAGTAGCTTTACTTTATCAACGAATTTAAATATTCTGTGAAAATAGCGTCGTCTATTTCACGCGAAAGAATACTTGATTGTTTGAAAAAAAAAGCAATCACTTAAATTAGCGAAGCAGACAAATGGTTTGTTTTTGTGGTATTACTAACTGAATTCAATTGAAAGGTTTGTAAATATGGCGCTGTGAAATTTTTTTGTAAAGGAGGTGTCAGTGTAAGAAGCGAAGGGAGAGACTGAAGCTGCAGCGGTAGCATACGTCACAAGAGTCGCGCTGTGATTGGCTAACATACGTCACAGTATTCGTGCACAGATTGGTTCACGTGACAAGACAAGCTTACAGCTGATTGGCTCGTCCTGAAAAGCAGTAATTCTATTGGTTGAGGAGCAGTGACGTGCCCTAACCTGATTGGATAATTAGTTAGTTTCGCGCACGGATTGGTTGGTGCAGCGGAAGAACAAAGAAGTTGTTACGATCTCTACCGAAGCCAGGAAAATTTGTTTAAAAGACATGGATTATTAGTACATGAAAGGGAAAAAGAAACTTACATGGTTTCAGAAGTTTAAAAACAAAATTAAACCTGACAAGAAAATTTCAACGCGAAACAGAAGATTAATTCATAAGTACAAAACACCAGCAGCTTCTATGTTAGGTGAATAGGGTTACCATACTTGCCTTTGGATTGAGAATTGGATGAAATATACTGAAAATGATGGTATTTTAGCATGGCCGGAAGATGGATCGTTTAATATAGCGGTCTTTTTTTTTTATATATATATTTTATTGGTTCACGACAAAATACATCAGTCAAATATTTCATAAATCATGAAGTGCACTATAATAATAAAAAAAGAGCTTAACATGACTCAAATGTATAACCTATGAAAAAAAGAGGTACACAATAAATTTAGACATACATTTTCAATCTTCATAAAAATCCGAGAAAGTCCCCCAAATTCTCCGTTTCATTTTTTCCCTCTTCCTTGAGGCAGAGACCGAAAAAAGACTCCACTGTAATTTATACAAGTTATACAATCATGCTTGCCACTGCTGAAATAGTGGTGGTTTTTCTTGAAGCCACTCTGTTGCAATACATAGCCGTGCTACAGTCATGGTAAAAAAAATGAAATAACGAAAACGATAAAGTTCATTAAACCGATTGTCATTGGGAATCTTCCCCAGCACCAACATAGAGGGAGTAATCGTTACACAAACATTAAGCACTAAAGACAAAAAAATTTCAATATCTTGTATAAACCTTCCTAATGCTGGGCAATAAAAAAAATGTGTAGACTATCTGCATTATCAGCTTTACAACGAAAAAATTTACCATCAAAGCCTCTTCTCCATTTTAACATTTGTGATGGTGTGTAATATAAATCAAATAAAGTTTTAAAAAATTGAGCTTTTAAATTAGCTGACATCAACACCTCTTTAGAAAGTAATATCAAATTTTCCACATCAGTCTCATTATCTCCCATTTTGCCCTTATTTTCTCCAAGTCATCAGATTTCTCCTCCATAAGCATTCGATAAAGAATTCCAATCTTCACTTGTCGTGCAATCCCCTCTATTACTTGATTCTTTTTTAAACATAATTTATGTCTTGTAAGGTAATCCCTTATTTGTAAGAATTAAAAAAAAAAAACTTCTAGATAAACCAAACTCTTCGCTCATTTCAATAAATGATTTACATTTACCTTCACTCGAAAAAAATCCCCCAAACAAGTCACCCCCTTTTTCTGCCAGTTCGTAGCTATCCCATCTGAAAATATCATAGGTAATAATCTAGATGTAAAATAGGGAGTATAATACGACAATTTTCCTATATCTATAGTGCGAGTCAACCATTTCCATGCTTTATGAGCACTAATGAGGACCTTAAATCGAGTCCTTTTGTAGTAGTTACCATCAATTTCATTAAAGAAAATTTGTCTCGCATGTGCTCCTTTCAGAATCTCAAATATAGAAGGATGATTATGTACATATTCCAAAGATCCTCTTATTGTCAAAACTCTCATTCTTAGCAGAAAACATACTATGTAATAAAGAAAAAATCAGGTACTCCTAGCCCTCCCCTTTCAGTGAGTAGGGTCAGGTACTTCATCGCTCGCCTAGGTTTCCCGGGACTCCAAATAAATTTACCACAAAGTGATTGTAGGGCCTGTAGCTTGGGTTTTGGGAATTCCAAGGGAATTGAACGAAATAGATAAAGGATTTTTGGGAGAACATTCATTTTTATAACATTGGTCCTTCCGATAATGGTCAGATATAAACGATCCCATCTCTCCAAAGAGGTCTTAATTTTATGATATACATTGCTCCAATTTACATCTACCAATTCAGCCATATTTGTTTTAATCCGTATCCCCAAATAAGTAACCTCTCTGACCACCCTCTCATCCTCCCATGTTATTGCTTCTGAACAGAGAATCTGAGTTTTGGATACATTGAGTTTGTACCCCGTTATAATTCCAAATTCTTTCGCCATCCTTTCGATCTCTAAACTGGCAGTTTCTGGTGTGTCTGTAACTACTGCAATATCATCCGCGTATGCGAACACTGAAAAAGAAAAATTGGAAACAATAAAGGTAGGGATTAAAGGGTTCTGACTTAGTTGTTCAATAAGCGGGTTAATATATAAAGCAAATAATAACGGGGAGCAGGGGCAACCTTGGCGAGTCCCTCTAGTAATGTTAACCGGTTCAGAGAGTCCTACCAGTGCAGATATTTTTGCAATAGGTTTAACATATAGTGTTTTTATAGCCTTGATATATTTCTGTCCAAAACCCATTTTAACCATTAAAGTCCAAAGATACTCCCAAGACACTCGGTCAAACGCTTTTTCTGCTTCTAGTAGAAAAAGCGCCAATTTCCGTTTATTTACAACCGCCAGATCAAATAGCGTGATTACTTTATTAATATGATCCACAGTGCCTCTTTTAGGGATGAACCCATGTTGATATCTTGAGACTAAGGATGCCACTACTCTAGATAACCGATTGGCTAAAATCTTTGAGTATATCTTATTATCCACATTTAATAAGGATATGGGTCTATAAGATCCTACATTATCAGTTGGTTTATCTTTTTTACAAAACAGAACTATAGTTGCTTCAGACCATGTAGGGGGAGGGTTACCATCTTGTGCAGCCAAAATTACCTGGAGCAACTCATCCTTTAGGATATAAAAAAAACGTTTATAGACTTCTGCTGGCAGTCTATCTGGTCCAGCGGCTTTACCTACTGCAAGACTTTTCACTGCAGTCTCCACCTCTACCATATTTATTGCTGACTCTAATTCTTCCGCCAATTGGGAATCTAAAATCTTCAAGCCTACCAGCATTCTATCATACCATTGGGCATTTGAATCCAAACTATCATCCCTAGCATAAAGTTTTGCATAAAAACTTTGGAATATTCCTAGAGTACGTTCTGGATCTGAGTGTGAGTCACCTTGGGGGTCTTTCATTGAACTAATATTCTGAGCTGTCTGTTTCATTCATAACCTTACTGCCAGGGTCTTGCCTATTCTCTCACCAAATTCGTAACTCATCATTTTAGATGTTAAAAATCTCCTGGCAATTTTTCCTATCCCAAAAACCCAAAATATTAGTTCTAGCCTTAGCAACCTCATTTTCTACCTCAAAGAGCCCTGTTTTGCCTTGTGCAACTTCCCTAGTTAGCAAGATCTCTGCCTTAACCAAAAGTTCATACAAATTATCAAGTTCTTTTTCTAACTTTTTTCGTTGCCACATTGAAAAGCTAATGCATTCCCCCCTAAACCCTGCTTTGAAAGTGTCCCATACTACAGAAATATTAGCTGTGCCTCGATTCTCAATAAAAAAAGTTTGAATCCAGTTTTGCATATGTGCAATGAATTCTACATTTAAACCTAACTTCCGATCATATGAGAAATTGGATTGTATTATCTTTTTCCCTAAGCGATGAATATCTATCACTATGGGGGAATGATCAGAAGTTATCCTGGGATAAATTCTAATATTAGTTCCTTCTAACAGATTTCGAGGTATAAAAAAATAGTCTAATCTCACTAATTTTTTATGGGGATGTGAATAAAAAGTAAATCCACTATCCCTCTCTCTCAGCATACCCCAAGTATCAACAAGCCCTTGATCTTGCAATAGGTTAACAAGAGCTCTAAACACTCTAGGTTTACGGCCATTATATATTACCTGCGGGTCCACTAAGGCATTGTTGGTCAAATTTATATTCATATCGCCACAGATCACTATCGGATGTTGAAAGCTAGCTAACTCCAAATTAATTTCGATTAGTGGATCGGGGTCGTCCAGATTAGCCGCATAAACTGTAACCAGTGTTACGTGTCTATTCCCAGTTTTAATTTCTACAATAGCCCAACGGCCATTTTTATCCTCCACCTTAAGGCCAACAGTTATCGAGCTATCTTTGACTAAAATGGCCACGCCTCGTATCATACTAGATTGTTTTAGAAGCAGATACCAGCATGAATCCTAAATCTTTTAAGACCTCCCTTTTGGACCATGGGATATGCGTTTCCTGAATACAAACAACATCAGGTTGAATATATTTTAACTCCGCCGCAACTTTATGTCTTTTTGTTAAGCTATTTAATCCAGATACATTCAAGGAACATAGTCTTAAACTTTTCCCCACCATTTTAAATCATAATCATAATCCCCTGTTTAACCATTTTTAAATCGTAATCATAACGTCCATTATTCATCCTTCTGTGATACCAAATAAGCTTAACAGTTATAAAGCCCTTTTTTTCAAATTCTCTTTTTATCATATTTTTTCCATGTATTTGTCGTGATCCATTTTTTCCCCCCTCTTTTCCACCCCCGTGGCCCCTTGCCACCCTGAAAACCCCTCCCCCTCTCACCCATCCTTCCCCCCCCTGCCCCCTACCCATCATAGAGGCTTTAGGACTTATGGTCCTGTGATGAAAGTTTGACGCAACCCCCTACCGCCCCCCAACAGAGTTTTAGCTTCATCCAAAACAAACATGGAAAATCCTTCACTTCAGGTGAGAAATTCTTAAACTAATACATCATATTTAAACTTTAGATCCAACCAAGCAGATTTATAGTGACAACAAAAATTCTTTAGCAGCAGTTTCCGTCGTAAAAAATCTGGTGCGCTCCTTATGGATAACTTTAAGTTTCGCAGGAAACATTAAGTATGCCTGCGCACCCTTCCCTTGAAATTGTGTAATGAGCTGTCTAAACTGCCATCTTAACTCTACTGATTGTTTACAAAGATCTGGTCCGACAAAAAATTCGCAACCAAGAACCTTACATTTCTTATCAGGACGAGCCTTCATGAATAATTCTTCCCGTGCTTGGAAGCTATTAAAAGCCACTAAACTAGCTCGTGGCTTCTGATCTCTGGTATTGGCCCTGAAAGGAAATCTATGGGTCCTCTCCACCTCCCGGTCCCAATCCCATCCCCCTGACTCTGGTATTGCAGCTTTCAAAAGGGAAACTATAAAGCCACGCACATCTGACCCTTCTTTCCCCTCTTCAATTTGCAAAAATCTCAAGTTATTCCTGGGAGATCTATTCTCAATATCTATAAGCTTCCAATTTACATCTTCCTTGGTCGCGATATGTAGTTCTATAGTCTTTCGTTGCTGTGCCATCTCATCTTCCAGAGAAGATATGCGTGCTTCTGCCTCCGTCGCTCTTGCCACAAATTCAGTATGAGACTTTACCAGTCTTCTCACAGAGTTTTGTAACTTTTTGCAGGAATTCTGTACTTTCATACTATCCTCGCGATTTTCTTCCCTATTGCTGCATCATAGTCTGATAAATCAGTTCTAATGAAATATCCTCTGTATCCTCTGTATCCAAATCCAAGTTGATCTGGCCCATGTTGGCACTCACAGATTCTTCCTGCTCTTTTTCGCTCATATTCAGCCTGAGTTTGCGAACAGTGCTAGGATCAGGACCATCTCTCTCCATATTTTCATTCAAACTACTGTTTCCACCTCTGGTCCACCATCTTCCATGCTCATACGTGTGGCATATAACTCAACCAAACTCTCGGAAGAAGACATAGAGTGCTCTGACAATGAGAAGAAATCCGCTGAGTCTGTTTCTCCTGCCACTAGTGTTACTATATCTGCATTATCCTCTTCTTCATTCTGCGTCACGGGAAGAGTGTTCACGCTAAGACAGACATTATTAGCCTCCTGTGCAGCTAGACCTATTATATCCCCAGCGCTGTCTGAATTGGCTCCTGTATTCAGTTCTTTTTCTTTTTCCATTTGTCCCATTTCAGAAGTGGAGGCTAAACTGAGGATAGATAGAGTTTGAACAGATTCTAAAGCGGGCTCAGAAGCGCTCCCTTGACAATTATCAGCTCCCAGCTCACCCGCTGTTTCACCCGCCGTTTCACCATCCGGTTTCAATTGTTTTAAGTTCATTTTTATCAATTTCTTTATTTTTAGGGCCAGCGAACATGTCTGGGATCTTCTTACGAACGCTGGCCTCCCCCTCCCTCCCTGCTGCTTTTCCTTGCACAATGCTGTTCTTACTCACTGCGGGAGGAGGGGGGGTCGCGCCATTGACAGGTGCTGTCGCTCTTATGTCGGATGATGTCTCGGTTCCATTGAGCATCTCTGTGGCAGCTCCCTGGCCTCGTGCTCTCCTTCCTTTCGGTCTCATAACGCTCTGCCAGTCGCTCGAAGCAGCCTTGCTTCGAACGGAGGCAGGGCTTCCACCAGGTGTTTCGCGTTAGGAGCCGAGTCAGGTGTTGCCGGTAAGACGTGCAGCGCATCAGAAGCCGCAACCAAGCAGTAGCCGCCAACTCCGAAATCATGAAGAGTTTTAGCTTTAAATTTCTATATTTTTTTTTTCACCGGAGAAAAGCACGTATTCTTCCCGATATATCGTATATCGTATGGCTCCGCAAAAACGTCTCGTTTCTCACCGCATTCGATTCAGCTCTGTGGGGTCCGGCAGGAGCAACAAACTCACGCGTCCAGCACGGACGCCATCTTGCCTCCACTCACGCGTCCCTAATATAGCGGTCTTGAGAAACTTAAGAGAACGGATGATGAAACTTGTACCAAAGCCTAGACCTACTCAATTTGAAGCTTTATTTTAAGTGCCCCTCCTAGAGAAATAATTAATGAAACATCCCCTGAAACAAATCCAAATTTTAAAAGAACGCCTGAAAGAGTAGAAACATCTCCAGAGACAAATCAGAGCAACAGAAAAATACCTGAGAGAGAAGAAACAGGATGTAATTCTAATATATCAGGAGAAAATAGTAATTTCACTGAAACTCCTGTTCAAAGAAATGAAACCTCAAGAAATGGAAATAGAACAGAAAGATATGAGAGATTGCCAAATACTTCAGAATACATTCGTTCTGCGAATGAAATAATACAGCAGTTAACTAAAGCATGGAAGCAGTAACAGTGCCTGTAACAATTGGACCTGTTCTTCCAGTGTTTGATCAAAAAGAAATTAGACAATCAGCTTTAACTGTTCCATTAAATTCAGAAATACAGAAAGTGACTGAAAAATTTTATACAGATTTAAGCGAAATACATCGAGAAAAAATGATGATGCCTGACTTAACTTTTAATCAAAGTTTGTCATGTAAAACCCCAACTGGTGCAGATTCTGATTCAGGATCTCCTGTAAAAAGTTTGAGCAAAATAAATGTAACGCAAACCCCAGAATGTAAATTACTTGATGTTGCAAAATTGAAAGCAGACATAGAGGAATTAATAATTGGAACAATTGGAACTGACAGATTAAAAGCATATCAGGATGATGAATTATTATTTATTTGCAAAAGCATACCATGGAAAACGAAAAGCAAATATGACCAAATAGAGGAAATGGCTTTTGAATTGGAAATAGATTTTAGCAAGCAGGAGAGTTTTCAGAGAAATTATAGGGTGGATTTTTCTAAAAAAGACATTGAAAATCTGAATACTGCAGGAAGAATAACTCATATAAAAGATTTAGTTGTGATCCTGAGAAAATGGGGTGAATTAAGTAAATGGAGAGCAAAATGGCCAAAGAAGAAAGATGAAGACACAATAACCTTAGCTTTCCCTATCAGAGAAAAAGAGAAAGAAGCAAAAGAGTTTCCAATGAGAGAAATAGCAGGAGGAGGTTATGTGCATGTTCCTTGGACAAGGCAGGACATTCTAATGTTTACAAATGATTTTCCCCGATTAAGAGAAAAACCTGTAGAATGGTATCGACAGGTAGACAGATTTGTGAAGGTTTCAAAAGTCCTGTGGATTGATCTTGATGGGTTTTTTGACATAGTTGTCCCATCAGATCTGTGGACAGAATGTAAAATTTCCATAGATTGGCCTAGAGAAGAACCCTCTCGAGATAAGGTAATAGGTGCTCCCTCACCAGATGTAATGAAAATGTATGATAAAGTAATTGTATTTTTGAAAAACAAGATTCCTCCAAAAAAAGTGGATTGGGTTAAAATAGACAGAACAACCCAAGAGCTGAAAGAATCAGTGCATTCATTATATGAAAGATTACTGCTGGTATTTAAACAATACAGTGGTTATGAGCATCTAAGTGAAAAGAATATGAGCCATTTTATATACAGATTTGTATATGGCTTAAGACCTGAAATTGGTGAGATGATAAGATCTGGAATTGTTGGTTGGCAGTCACTCACAGTGGATGATTTTTTGAGAAAGGCAAAATACTGCAGTGATGAATTAGATGCGAAACAAAAGAAGCTGAAAGAAAAAGCTATGTGGGCGCAGGAAAAAGTAGCTGAACAGCAAATAGCAACTTTAAACAAAAATGAGTAATTATAATAAACCAAAATTGATGGTAAACATAGAAGAGTTAAAAAAGAAACTCCCATGTTTTAATTGCGGCGAAATTGGACACTGGAAGCGTGAGTGTAAAAATCCGTCCAGAAATTTTGTAAAAAAATACATAATTAAATCCACAGATGCAGAATGAGATAAATGAGCAGCAACAGCTACAGCGACACATAGTGAATCAACAAAGTCAGATACCACAACCGCTACTTCCAAACTGTGTAAATGTGCAGAGATACAATACAGAAACAGGATTCTGTGGAGGTGAACAGGTAAACAGATCACCGAGAGTGAATGTATCAAATGTGTCTCAACAATTTTGGATAAAAGAAGATGGGAGTAAATCTGAGGATTACTTCTGACGGTGCCTGAGAGAGGAGGAAGAGGGTGTGCTTGGAGCCACTCTTGAGGTAGATCAATCTGGTCCATTTGTGAATGATGTAGAAATTACTTTCCTAGTGGATACAGGTGCTACCCGTTCTACTGTTGGATCAGTGGAAATAGAAAACCTGCTCTCTCTTGAAATTCTGTAAAATTCTGTTTTGTCCTGTGAGGTTAGTAAGTGCGGCTAATATGGAGTGAATTTGTCACGTTAACTAGCGAGTTCATTACGTATTCAGAGACTTTGTCTCGAATATGGGTTCTATTTTGTCCTTGCCATCACATAGGCCCGTGGGCCCGTGGATGTAATCGAACGAACGAAGTTGCATGGGCTTCGTTGTTCATGCACTTATTAACTAGGCCTTTTCTTGACTCTAAGGTGAACTGTAAGAAACTGACCCCTTCACTTGAAACCGACCTCGCTAAGCCAATTTCCTTGGTTGATTGTTGTCTGAGATTGCCAATCAATGTTCAGGACATCGTTAACTTTTAGTTCTTTACACATGCTTTATTTTGCTCGCTATCTGTCATTGTTTCCTTTTCTATACTCTTTCATTACATGCATTGTGCTTTCAATTATGGGTTTGTCCGGCTTGTGGAGATTGGATTTAGGACATTCCTAATAATTAACTTGTGGGTTGGGGCAATGTAAACTGAGGTTTTTACTATGTGATACTTTTCTTGAGAAGTACCTTATTAGTTAGAATTTTGCACAGTGGGTGTGCATTCGTAATGTGAATTTTGGCATAAAAAGGGATGTCTTGCCTTACAAAATTGAACAGTCTTTTGAGTTGTACACCGTGTTGTATTTCTAGGACTTCTGTTACTAGCTGCAGATAATAAATTTGGTCTCTGACGCCACCCAGAAGTATTCCGTGTCTCTGTATACCAAGACAGGTGAATCCGAAGACTTTGGGCGCTGGGTTTAAAAATCCGGTTCTTCAGTTGGCGCCCAACATGGGGCAACTTCAGCGGTACCGGTCCAAGCCCGAAGATTGTGAGGAGCTGCGTGAGGAAATTCTGGAGGAGGGCCCCCACTTTATCTACCCCTGCATGTCGACTGTGGACCGAAGGTCTTCACTACGAGGCTTCCCCTGTCCGACTGCTACAAAGGACTGCTGCCCTGACTGTCGCCCTGTCTTGGACCCGTTTGTGATGATTTTTAAGGCGAGACGATAGACGGTCTTCTGGTGGCGTGACAGACATTTTGGTTAAGTCCCACGACTTTGTTTGGTTTCTTGAGTTTCTTGGATTTGGTTGTTGCAATTACCAAAGCCGAGGGGCTCATATATTTGCGAGTATATCGTGTTGATAACCCCTTGAAGTTTGAAGCTAGATTTGTGAGCTTTAAGATGCCCGATCTTAACAAATTGAGGAAATGGTTTTGTTGTAGTTGTAACAGGGATTCCCGATTGGAGGATTCGTGTCCGATACCTCCGGTTGGAACTCCGACTTATGAGCTCTATTCAAAGCATGGCATGGGTCCAATTACTTTTAATGAAGTATGGATCCATTATACAAAGAAAGATGGTGTCTTACGATGTCCCCAACATGGTAGTTTTGAACTTTATTCACATGGAAAGATGCAACAACCTAAAGTATGTCCTTGTGGTTGTTTGTGCCTTTTACAGATGGATAGAGGCCTACCTCCTCAAGGATAATACTGCTTTATCTACAGCCAAGGTTTTGCTAAAGGAATATTTCCCTAGGTATGGTTTGCCGAGAATGGTATGGAGTGACAACGGAAGTGAATTTGTGGGTCAGATTATGAGGAAAGTGTGTGCAGGTTTGGGAATCAAACAGAAATTTCATGCTGCGAATCACCCCCAGTCAGCTGGTTTGGTTGAATGCACTCTTAAGCTTAAATTGGCCAAGATACAAGCAAGCATTGGTGTTACATGGCCCGATGCTATGCCGTTGGCACTTTTGTCAACGAGGACGACAGTACATTCTCGTGTGGGAGAAATTGTTTTTGTTCACCCGGCGAATGTTTGGAGTGTGCCGAGGGCGAATGAATATAGCGACATCGAGTATCCTATGTTGGTTGATTACTTACATGACTTGACTGCTAAATTGCGTGTTCTTCACCAACAGGTGCTCAATACTTTACCTTCAGCTTCTATGGATGTGGGTTATTCGATTCAACCTGGTGACTGGACTTTAGTACGGAATTTCCAGAGGACAAAGAATCTGGAACCGAGGTGGAAGGGTCCATACCAGGTGTTGTTGATGTCTAGGACTGCTGTCAAGGTTTGTGGCAAGAAAAATTGGGTGCATGCCACCCATTGTAAAAGGATACCTTTGCCCTTACCATATGACCAATGGGTCAGTAATGGTCTTTCTGATTCCGAGACTGAAAGGGTCCCAAGATTTGTGCCGTTTAGTGATGCATGTTTGAAATGGACTCAGTTGGAACGTGCAGATGACGAAGTTCTGCAAGTAGCTGTGCCATTGCATTTGACACTTGATACTACCCAACCAGAGTTGCTTTTCAAGGATCAGACGGTGTCTGGTAAAGAACGCTATAATCTGCGGTCTAAAAAGGACAAAAAAAACTCGAATGATTTTGACAAGGAACTTTTTTGTTCTATTTTTCTTTTTTGAGCCACCATCCGAGCTCAGCTGCAGGTTCACGGTATAAGTTCTTAAGGGGTGACCCGCGTATTGACACAAGGTCTGCGGTTCTAAGGACGTCTAGGACGCCTGGACGCACACTTAAGTGAAGAGGGAAAATTGCAGTGAGCAGCACGTTACAGGATGGAGTTTTTTGTAACTGAGAGAGTTGTTGATAAAATGGATTTTAAGATGAGATTTTGTTCATTGATACGTAGCAAATGTTTTATCATATTGTGTTCCTTTATGTTTTTAAGTATCACATTAACTTGTGTGGGTTGGATTGTTTATGCTACACCACTGAAATATGCACCCACTTCCCAACCTATGCTTTCTTTTTCTACTGTTTCTTTGCACCAATTTTACACGTTGCCTGAACATGAACAGACAAGGAGGTCAGAATTTGTCAACAATTCATTTACACAGCTGTTGCATCAGCATCAGTTGGTAGTAAATACCACTAATTGCTGGGTTTGTGGTCTTATGCCTCATATGACAGATAGAGGTATGCCCTATTTGGTTTTGCCTTTTTCTTTCAATGGGTCTGTATGGGCTTTTCAGACTACGTTTATTTATGCGAATGAGGTATATCCCTTACGTTCTGTGAAAGACAATCCGAGAAGTAGTGCCTTGATAAAGGGAATAGTAGATATGATCCGAGATATTGATGCATACAATGCTATCCCTAAGGATGAGGTGCAGGCTTATGTTGGTTGGAACGTGACTGGATACAGTACTAGCTTGACAGAGAAGGAGAGACGAAAAAGGTCCCCCCCCGATTTGGATTGTACCACTTCGAGGCCACTTTTGTTTGCAAGGTAGTGGTCGAAATCCGAGAGCTCAGCTAGGTAAGAGTGTGTGTGCTCACACCTATGTTTACACATTTCAGACTTCTTCTCAGTTCCTGCCAGCTAAAGGCACGTATTTTGTTTGTCACGACAGAGCCTACACATGGTTGCCACCTGATTTTTCGGGAACTTGTTTTGTGGAGTTTTTGCTTACCCCTACATACACTGCTACTCCAGACTATCATAGGACAAGGTATGGTAGAGGTGTCTTCGATCAGGAAGATACAGCAGCACAGGAAGTAGGAGATTTTTTCAATGGGTTTCCTACCGTTTTCGGGTCCTATGGCCAATAGCAGGAACATACGACAACTTACGAGAGTGGTTGAGGCCACTATAAATGAGACTGCAGGTGCCCTTAGTAATGTTACCGCTGAACTTCAAGCGGATCGTCTTATGACGTTACAAAACCGTATGGGTTTAGACATTATACTTGCAGATAGAGGAGGGGTATGCAAATTGATCCAATCTAGTTGCTGTGTTTTCATACCAGACAATGCCTCTACGGTATACCAGGTCATTTCTAGACTGCATAAGGTTTCCGCGTCTATTCATGTCGACGAAAGAGACTGGTCATTGACTGGATGGTTTTGGGGACTACTGTCCAAATGGGGATGGAAGATTCTGATGTTCTTTGGTATGGTTTTAGCTATTCTCTTCTCTTGTTGTCGTTGCATCCAGTGTGGTCCCGCCATTTGTAGTCTTTGTGCTACCTTGTGTGTGCGGAGACCTGTCTCGAGAGAAGTAGAGAATAGTAGGATGATGCTCCAGCAACATCTTGATGATCTGATGAATATTGATATAGACCTAGATTCAGATTAACATGAGTTTGGGTTATTGCCTACGTAATGGCAAAAGGAGGGTCTGAGGTTCTGTAAAATTCTGTTTTGTCCTGTGAGGTTATGGTTCCGTCACGATTTTGGTGATGTTGTACCGTATTTAGTAAGTGCGGCTAATATGGAGTGAATTTGTCACGTTAACTAGCGAGTTCATTACGTATTCAGAGACTTCGTCTCGAATATGGGTTCCATTTTGTCCATGCCTCCATTTTGTGTTGCCATCACGTAGGCCAGTGGGCCCGTGGAGGTAACCGAATGAACGAAGTTGCATGGGCTTCGTTGTTCATGCACTTATTAACTAGGCCTTTTCTTGACTCTAAGGTGAACTGTAAGAAACTGACCCCTTCACTTGAAACCGACCTCGCTAAGCCAATTTCCTTGGTTGATTGTTGTCTGAGATTGCCAATCAATGTTCAGGACATCGTTAACTTTTAGGTTCTTTACACATGCTTTATCTTGCTCGCTATCTGTCATTGTTTCCTTTTCTATGCTCTTTCATTACATGCATTGTGCTTTCAATTATGGGTTTGTCCGGCTTGTGGAGATTGGATTTGGGACATTCCTAATAATTACCTTGTGAGTTGGGGCAATGTAAACTGAGGTTTTTGCTATGTGATACTTTGTTTGAGAATGTACCTTATTGGTTAGAATTTTGCGCAGTGGGTGTGCATTCGTAATGTGAATTTTGGCATAAAAAGGGATGTCTTACCTTACAAAATTGAACAGTCTCCTGAGTTGTACACCGTGTTGTATTTGTAGGACTTCTGTTACTAGCTGCAGCTAATGAATTTGGTCTCTGACGCCACCCAGAAGTATTCCGTGTCTCTGTATACCAAGACAGGTGAATCCGAAGACTTTGGGCGTGCCCCTGGCGCCGCTGGGTTTAGAAACCCGGTTCTTCACTCTGGTGAGAAGATCCAAGTTGTAGGTATAGCTAATCAGCAAATTAAAGCAGATCTAACTGAACCAGTTGGAGTTGAAATAGGTAAATTTAAGGACATGCATAGATTTGTAGTTTGTGACAGCAGTCCTGTGAATCTTTTAGGTAGGGATAGTCTCTGCAAAATGAATTGCAAAATATATTGCTCACCGGATGGTATAGAGCTGCAAACTCAAGAAGAGGATGGACGTTACAAATTAATATGTCAATGGTTGAGGCAGAAGAAAGCAAATTATTTCCTGTTTTTGATAAAAATAATTTACCTGGAGAATTAAAAGACACAGTGAATGTTAAAATTTGGGATTTCACAGGAGATGAAATGGGTTTAATGACAATGTAGATCCAGTACAAATAACAGTGAAACAAGGAGCAGATTACCCATGGTGTAGAATCCCACAAGGGTATACTGAGAGTCCATCTATCTTTAATCAGTTGCTAAAGAAGTCCTTGGAAGATCTAGATTTACCTGGAAGATCAACATTAGTGCAGTATATTGATGATCTCCTTGTAGCTGCAAAAACAAGACATAACTGCGTAACAGATACCATTACTCTTTTAAATCATCTGGCAGATGAGGGACATAAAGTGTCACCTGCAAAATTACACTTTTGCAAACAAGAAGTAAAATATCTTGGTCACAGAATTGCAAAGGGAATCAGACAAGTGACAACAGAAAGAATAAAAATGATTCAAGCAATGCAACCTCCAAAAACACAGAGACAAGTTAGAATGTTTCTAGGAATGGTAGGTTATTGTCACCAATGGATCAGTGGATTTTCGGTAATTGCAAAACCTCTGCAGAGATTGACAAAAGCAGACATAAAAGATCCAATTAAATTAACAAAAACTGAATTAGAAGCTTTTGAACAGTTAAAGAGAAGCTTGTGTGAAGCTCCAGCATTGGGAATGCCCGATTATGAAAAAGAGTTTGAGCTGTATTGCAGTGAGAGAGAAGGATGTGCATTATCAGTTTTGATTCAAAGACATGGAAGACTGAGAAAGCCAATAGCATATTTCTGAGCTGTTCTTGACCCTGTTGGAAAAGCATTACCAGGTTGCTTAAAGGCAGTAGCTGCAACAAGTGTGAGTATGGAACAAAGTGAAGGAATAATAATGTGATTTCCAGTTAAAGTTTATGTCCCACATTCAGTTAAGATTCTCCTCACCAGAAGCAAAACACAGCATTTGACAAACAACAGGTTGACAAAATATGCAAAAGTTATTCTTGGCTCAGATAATGTCTCGATTTCGAGATGTGTGAATTTAAATCCTTCCACATTGTTACCTGACACTACTGAAACAGAAGTCAGAGATGAGATGATCATGAATGCCTCAATGTGTTAGAATATTGTACAAAACCAAGGCAGGATATTAAGGATGCCCCGTTGCCTGAATCAGATCTTGTTTTGTTTGTTGATGGTTCATGCTTAAGAACAGATGATGGTGTTCTGATTGCAGCATATTCAGTGTGCACTGTTGCAAATGTAATTGAAGCCTCCAGTCTCAAAGGAATGCGTTCAGCTCAAGTGGCAGAATTAATTGCTTTGATTCGTGCATGAGAATTGGGAAAAGATCAAAAGATTACCTTAGCGACTGATAGTCACTATGATTATGGCGTAGTCCATGACTATGGCCAGCTTTGGTCTCAAAGAGGTTATTTAACTTCTGCGGGATCAACAATAAGAAATGCCCAGTTAAATACGAGACTAATTGACGTAATACAGTTACCAGAAAATATTGCTGTGGTAAAATGCACAGCCCACAAAAAGGGAGTGGACTATATAACATTGGAAATGCATATGCTGATGCAATTGCAAAATTTTGCGCAAGACAAAATGTGTCTGTAAATCGGGAACAAAAATAATGAACATGTTTTGAACTCACTTATGCTAATATCTGTAGTTGAGACTTGGCAAGGAGTAAAACAGTTACAAGATGAGGCGAGTGATGAGGAAAAAGACACATGGCTGAAAGCAGGTTGCAGGCAAAGAGAGGAAGATGAGATCTGGGTTTACAAAGATGACAGACCAGTAATGCCAGACAGCATGATTTCTGACATGGCACGCATGTACCATGGTCCAGTTCATATCGGAAGAGACTCTATGATTAGATTGTTTAGGCAGACTTGGTGCAATCCAAAATTCAGAATATTTGCAGAGTCTTTTTGCCAGAGATGCCTCATATTGCAACAGATTACCCAAACAGAAAAACTGTCGTAAGCATGGGAACCATAGGACGGGAGGGTGGTCCATTTACCAGAATACAGCTTGATTTCATTGAAATGCCACCTTGAAACAGACTCAGATATGTATTGGTAATAGTCTGTTTGTTTTCAAGATGGGTGGAAGCATTTCCAACATGTCACAATGATTCAATTACTGTGGCGAAATTGCTTTTGAGAGAACTCATACCAAGGTATGGTTTTCCAGTGTCAATTGAGACAGATCGCGGCACACATTTTGACAACAGATTGCTAAAACTGATTTGTGAAGCATTAGGAATAAAGCAAAAATTGCATTGTGCCTACAGACCAGAAGCATCAGGAGTTGTTGAGCAAGTGAATGGTACAATTAAAAACAGGCTAGCTAAGATGTGTTTAGCTACAGGAATGAAGTGGACAGATGCACTTCCACTTGTTTTGATGACTTTGAGAAGCACTCCAGATAAAAGAACTGGTTTGAGTCCCCACAAAATTTTAATGGGAAGGGTCATGAGACAAGCATTTGTTCCTGTTGACAAACTACTGAGCATAAATGATAGTGCCATTATGGATTATTGCAAGAATCTATCTGACGTGGTGACTTCTGTGTTCCACCAGGTAGGAACTGAAGTACTTTCAAAAGAAAAAGAACAAGCTCATGATCTGTTGCCAGGAGACTGGGTGAGGACAAAGGTTCATCGAAGAAGGAATTGCCTAGTACCAAGGTGGCAAAAGGCAAGACAGGTGATACTAGTCACAACAAATGCAATAAAGTGTAAAGGACGGAAGAGATGGATCCATGCTAGTCATATCATACGAGTCCCTCCACCTGAAAATCCTGACGAAGAGGGTGATACAACAGCTGATTCAGATTCAGATGATCGACAAGAAAGTCGAGATTTGGAAGATTCAAATGCGAATGAAGCATTGAATGAAGAGAATGATGAAGTTGTGATACAAGATTCTGAAGAAGAAAATGACAATGATCTGCTAGATCAAGTAGCAGAAGAGCAAACTGAACAAGAAGTGATTCAAGATCAAGATCAGGAGAGTATTAAAAAGCAGATTGAAAACTTTGGAAGAAGGAACGAAAATTCTGAAACTGGTGGACTGGAAGTAATTGAAGAAGAAGACGAAGAAGAAATTCCAAGTACCAGCTATAAGGATGCTGTTCCTAACAAAGTGAAACTGCAGAGTAAAGAAGTACCTGAATTTGAAGAAGAATATGATACAGAAAAACTGATAATGGATGAATCAGCTGATAACACAGAAAGTGAAACAGATGACAGTTGAGGTTCCGTGACATTCGTAAGTGGTGTTTTTGACTCGCACGAATATGGTCGAGTTTGGTATCAGTGAACCGCAAATGACGAGTTTAGTGGGTGTACGCGTTTAAGCTGTGCTAACCTGAACCGTTCGTTTGTTTCGTGGGTTTCTTCATCTGAACCCACGGGTTCCATCTTAGATACGGCATCCATTTTGTTTCTTGCCCTCAAGTAGCCAGCGAACGGACGCTGTCCGCTTCGCGACCCTGGGGTTCCCAAGCTCTTGAGGAAGACACGTTTCCTTTGAAGGTGTCTTTATGATGAGGGGGATGACACTGTAAGGCAGATGGCCCCGCTCGAGGCACATCTTGCCGTGCCGCTCTATTGTCTCAGTTGTGCATTCATTAAGCACGTCCCCTTTGATGCCTACAACTCGTGTTTCCTGACGCCACCCCTTTTACACCCTTTTTGATCTGCTCACTGTCCTCGTCTTCCTCTGCACCTGTTTCTGTCTTTTCCTCGATTCGTTTACTACTGATTGGAATGTACTAATGGTGGGAAGATGTACTTTTACAGTTGGGAACTACCAAATGTTACTGTGATTATGTTCCGGGCCCTGAATACATGAAAGCGACCCCTTATGACTTTTACGATGGGAATCAAGTTGTAAACCTTTGTGCACCATGTTATCCTATGCTTGAAAACTGTATAAGAAGAGCGATCCACAGATACAATTCGAATCAGACTCCTCGAACTTACACGTGTTGTACTTCCTGTGACTTCTGTGTTCCCTGCAGTAATAAACCTCGAATCTTTGACGCCGAAGGAAGTGTCCCGTGTCTCTGTCATTTGTACGCCAGAACAGGTTACCCACGAAGGTTTTAGGTGTTATCCCTGGCACCGCTGGGTCTTAGAAAAACCCAGTCCTTCAGTTGGCGCCCAACGTGGGGCTGCATCAGTGGTACCGGTCCAAAGCCCGACGATCGTGAGGAACTTCGTGTGAAATCTCCAAGGGGAGGTGCACCCCGCTTCATCGATCCTGTTGTCGAAACAAGTGGCCCGACGACTTTTCCCGCGAAGATCCCCGCCACCTGACGGCTGCGACGGACTGCTGCCCTGACTGTATACCTGTTTTGGCGCCTGGCGTAGACCTTGGTACAGCGAGACGATTGACGGGCCTTCCTGGTGACGCCATTGATCTTTGAGTTAAGTATTTGTGGGTCGCTCCCAGAGTCCTTTGTTGTGGGTGCTTAGTTGTTGCATGGTTCCATTGCATTTGTGGTTCTTGGTACTTTGTTCTTTGTTGTGATATTTGATGTCTGCAGTCGCCAAAAACCGAGGGTTTTGCTCTTTGTAGGGATATTGTGATCCTATAACCCTTGACGTTTGTGAAACTCGGTTAGTGTGCACGATGCCTGGCCGTAGTACTTTGTTCAGTTGCTTTAAATGTTGTAGAGCGGATTCCCGATTGGAGGATTCGTGTCCGATACCTCCGATTGGAACTCCAACTTATGAGTTGTACAGCCGACACGGTTTAGGTCCGATTACATTCAATGAGTGTTGGGTTCGATATACTAAGAAAGACGGTGTCCTTAGTTGGCCACCTCATGGTGGTTTTGAAACTCCGATTTTAGATAATCTTGAAGCTAAATTATTCCAAAGAAAAGCAAGGCCGGCCATGTTTGATTCCTTTCGGTTGTGGCGTAAAGAAGCCAAGCAGAAAGAAATCAAACAGATCAAACGTAATAAGAGAGAAGGTATTGTTACTACGGTAAGAAACACACAGCAGTTCCAGCGAGATAAGGAGGAAAAGGAAAAGGAAGTTTTCGATAGATTGCAGCGCATGACTATAGATAAGTGCTACCCCGTTTTACCGACGGATACGGATAAGAAGGAGGAAGTAACAGAGGACCCCTTGTTGTCCTATCTTTTGAAATCACCACCTCCGTATGCGCAGGGTACCGCAGTTCCTGTGGTTCCCCCTGTTCCTGTTCCTGTCCCTGTTCCCCAACCTGCTCCTGTTCCTGTACCTCCAATTGTTCCTGCTCCCTTGCCTGCTTCTGTCCCTACTGCTCCTCCGCTTGTACTTCCTCACACTCCTGTTCCCGCTGCTCCTACTGTTCTGGTTTCTCCTGCTGTTCCCTCTGTTTCTGATACTTCTCTTGTTACCCCGTTGTGTTACCCTAATACCCCGTCTACTGGACGTTGTGTCCCTTTTGTTGCTGCTAACTTCTTCAATTCTCTTGGACCGATTCTCGAGTCCGCTGGTTCTGATGGTCCCCAAAGACGAAGCCAGCTTCCTGGTAGTAGGGAACGTGACTGTCTACATGACATGGCGTTGGCTTGGATGAAATATCCCCTTAGGAATCCACCACGTGTGGTACTTGATACGCTCTCTCAGTTCAACGTACCAACACAGAGGTTCATGTTTGAGGAGATGTGCAAGGTTTTGCATGACCAAATATCGGTTGATGCGTCTGACGATACATTGACTGCTCTAACTAATCTTCAGCTTCAGTTTGCGAGCGGAATGATAGTGGGTAGCAATGTTCGACGTGCTGTCGAGCAGTTGTTATCTTACCGCCCTTCTATAATGCCTCGAGCATTGTTTGTAGAAGATATTGAGGGACCGCTAGCAGCGCCTGGTCAGTATCCCATGCTCGAAGTTCCACCAGTGTGGATGCTGGGTGATGCTGGTCAAGTTCCACCGATCTTACCTCATTTCCAGAGAGTGTGGATACATCTTCCATGGAAACGATCAGAAGTTTTGCAAGTAAAACAATCACTACCCGATCCTCGCAAAAATCCAGCAGGGTACTATAAGGAAGTGTCGCAGTTAGTAGATGCTACGATAATGAATCTTACTGACATCGATATGTTGTTTGGTAACGTAGTTCCGCAACCGGTTTGGGCAAAAATTTGTCAAGAAAATCATGTGGCAGAATTAGGTGGTGATTGGGCTGCTCTTATAGCGGCGGATACGCGACAAATTGGTGGGGCTAAGCCTGAACAGTTAATTACGGCTTTACCCCAGAGAATTATTACCCTTATGAAGACGCTTATGCCAGCTATGAAGGTGAATTGGGACAAGTTGTCCGCTTACAAGCAAAAGAAGGACGAGAGTGTCTCTGATTTCTTTACAAGACTTGAGGAGGCATTCATCGATCATAGTGGTCAGGATATGGGTACCGAGGGAGGTCAGAGGTTGTTCGTGGACAAATTTGTGTCTAATCTGTTGCCGAACTTAAGCAACAAATTAAGAAATTCTGAGAGTGCGTGGGCTGTTTCCACGTCTGCTCAAATATTGGCTACGGCCCAATATTATGAGAATAGAGAGAAAGAGGAAAATGATCGTGCTGATAAGAAGACGAAAGAGCTCAAAACTAAAGTGTTGTTGCTACAAGCGTATCCTCCACGGTCGAATCAGAATGATTCGCAACAGCGGAATCGATCGCAGTCTCAGTCGAATAGGTCACAATCACGAAATGACTCCTCTTCAGAGAGATCTTCATTGGGGTACAATCAGTGTGCCTATTGTAGGAACGAGGGTCATCTGAAATTCGATTGTCCAGTCTTGCGTGATCGAAACAGTGGTAATTCATCTAGAGGAGGTCGTAGCGGTCCCCAACAAGCATCACGTGGTAGAGGTCGTGGTGTTCAAACTGATCGTTCCAATAATTCTTCCGATTCTAACAATTGTTTCGATCAGCGTGGGTCATCGCAAAACAGATCTGCTCAGTACAATGTAGACGATTATTACGTCGATCACAACACTGACGACGGTAGTTACTAGGACAGCCATAGACAAGGAGAGGGAGTAGTATCAGTTCCGGTTGATCAGAGAGGGCCTTACGTCGCAGTTGCCACCTCGGGCATCGTTGAGTCTTTTCTGTTGGACACTGGTGCAGCGAAAAGTTCAATCATGCATTCACTTCCTGGCGCACCTTTGTCTGGCTTAACAAATGTTTCCGTTGGATTCTCTGGCGCCCCTGTTAGCAATCCAGTTTCGCGCCCTTTGCCCTTACAATTGGGCCTCGTGAGCTGAAAGCTCCTTTGATTTTGACTACTGGTTGTGGTGAAAATCTCTTGGGCCTGGATTTGCTAAAACGTCTGTATGCGACTTTGTATTATTCTCCTGCGGGAGTAAAGCTTACTTTGGGTGAGAGCATTATCTCTCCAATGTACTTGTCTCTCGATAAACTTCCACCTGAATTGAGTTCGCTTCCTGCATCTTTGTGGGCAACAGGTCCCAATGATGTGGGCCTGCTTGATATCTCCCCTTATGCCGTTCACTTGAAATCTGATGTGCGTTTGCCACGTATTCCCCAGTATCGTATCTCCCTTGATGGTGAACGAGCGCTGTTAGCAATCATCTACGATTTGATTGAGAAAGACGTCATTGAGGAGACTCGGGGAAACGTGTGCAATAGTCCTGTGCTGCCCATTCAGAAGCGTACTGATCCATCAAAGCCTCCTGTTTATCGTTTTGTTATCGATTTACGAGAGGTGAATACAATTGTGAATCCTCAGTTCCCTGTGGTGCCTGACATTACGGCTCTACTGACTCTGATTCCAGCTTCCGCATCTTAGTTCTCAGTGATCGATCTGAAAAATGCGTTCTTCAGCATTCCGATCGCTGAGGAGAGTAGAGACCTTTTCGGTTTCTCTCTTGGTGGTCGCAGCTTTAGATTTAAACGTGCTCCTCAGGGCTACTGTGAGAGTCCATCAATATACAGTCAAGCCTTGAAGAGTCAACTTGATGCGTTTGTGTTGCCGGCCGGTGCGGCCTTGATCCAATATGTCGATGACTTATTGGTGGCTGCGGATACTCAGGACATTTGCAGAATTGCTACGGTGTCGTTGTTGCAGCATCTCTGTGACTTGCATCACAAGGTGTCACCTTCTAAGCTGCAATATTGTTGTCAAGAAGTAACCTATCTAGGTCACTTATTGTCAAAGGAGGGAAGAAGGTTGACCCCAGAGAGAATTGCAGCAATTGCCCGAATGACTGTGCCAACAACTCAGAGAGATGTGCGTGCCTTTTTAGGTATCACGTCATACTGCATGCAATGGATTCCAAATTTCTCATTGCTAGCAAAACCATTGGTAGCTCTTACGTGCAAGGATGTTCCAACTCCTTTACCATGGACGGAAGAATGTCAGAAAAGTTTTTCTGAACTACGTGACGCGTTGTGTTCGGCCCCTGTGTTAGGTACCCCTGACTACAGTAAGCCGTTTACACTATACGTTCACGAGAGGGAAGGTTGTGCGTTGAGTGTTTTGACGCAACAATTCGGTGGTAAGCAACGTCCATGTGCATATTTTTCCTCGACCTTGGACCCAGTAGCTAGAGCATTGCCGAGTTGTTTGAGAGCAACAGCGGCAGCTGCGGTGTCCATCCGACAATCTGCAGGATTGGTCATGGATAATATGCTTACGGTGATGGTTCCGCATGCAGTTGACACTCTCTTGAATCGTACGAAAACCCAACACCTGACGAGTGCAAGGTTGTCTGGGTACGAGTTGACGCTTTTGGCAAGTCACATTCAGATAAAGCGCTGTAATGTCCTGAATCCGGCGACGTTGTTGCCGATTAGTATGGAGTCAGACGAAGTAGCGCCTCACGACTGCTACTTACGAACTGAGGAGGAAACAAAAGGTCGTGTTGATTTGAAAAATACTCCATTGGAAGATCCCGATGGGACCCTGTATGTGGATGGGTCGTGTTTTAAGTTGCCGAATGGTGATGTGACGACTGCGTATGCTGTGGTAACATTGAGTACGGTTGTGGAGACTGCGAGATTGAATCAGAATTCTGCACAGGCGGCAGAGTTGATTGCCTTGACTAGAGCGTGCGTGTTGTCGAAAGGGAAGCGGGTGAATGTGTTTACTGATAGTCAATACGCGTTTGGTGTTGCGCATAGTTTTGGACGATTGTGGCGAGAGAGAGGCTTTATGACATCGCATGGTACGAAGATTCAGCACGGACAGCTCGTGAATGATCTTTTGGATGCACTTACATTGCCTAAGCAGGTGGCGATTATTAAATGTAGTGCACACCGTAAGGTGACGGATGATGTTGGTCGTGGCAATGCGTTTGCGGATGAGATTGCTAAGGAGACTGCCCAGAACCTTAGCACTAAAATGTATGTGACGAGTTTGGTCAGGTGGCCTACAGAGACTGGTATGTGTGAGGACACTATTGAGAGTGTGAAAGCGATTCAGAATGAGGCCACCGAGACTGAAAAGACGAAGTGGAAAGAGAGTACGGCAAAGTTGGATGCGAATGGTTGCTGGATTGATTTGTCGGACCATAAGAGGTGGATGTTGCCGGATGCGTATGTGCTGGCTTTTGTGACATATTAGTGCGAAAGGTATCTGCAAGTTGTTGTCCCCTGTGTGGAAGAATGATGGTATTACTAAGTGTGCTGAGAGACTGGTTAAGAATTGTATGATATGTATGTTGTATAATCCTGGTAAGGGAACTCCTACACCCCCTGGCCATTTTGCTCCCCCTTCATGTCCCTTTGAGGTGATTCAGCTAGACTTCATCCATATGGAGCGATGCAATAACCTGAAGTATGTTTTAGTGGTGGTTTGCGCATTCTCCCGATGGATTGAAGCCTACCCTCTCAAAGACAACACTGCTCTGTCCACTGCAAAAATCCTACTGAAGGAATACTTTCCTCGGTATGGAATGCCACGAATTGTATGGTCAGATAACGGAAGTGAGTTTGTGGGGAGTGTGATGAAGAGCGTGTGTAAGGGCCTTGGAATTACACAGAAATTCCATAGCGCCAATCATCCTCAGTCAGCAGGTTTGGTTGAAGGGTACAATGGCACCCTCAAACTGAAATTAGCGAAGATTCAGGCTACGACTGGTCTCTCGTGGCCTGACGCTTTGCCCTTAGCTCTTCTGTCAACTAGGGCGACTGTACACTCCTGAGTAGGGCTCAGCCCCTACGAGATTGTGTTCGGCCGCCCTGCAAATGTTTGGGGGGTCCCTAGACCTGGTGTGTTTTCTGATCTTGAGTACCCAATGTTGATCGATTATCTTCATGATCTGACTGCTAAACTGAGGTTAATTCACCAACAGGTCTTTGAAGCACTGCCGACGCAGACGGAGGCCACCAGCTCTAGCCTGGAGACTGGGTTGTGACGAGAAACTTCAGCCGGAAGCACAACCTTGAGCCTCGTTTTACTGGACCCCACCAAGTTCTTCTTGGCACGAGGACTGCTGTTCGTTTGGAAGGATGCAAGAACTGGGTGCATGCCACCCATACTAAAAAGGTACCTATACCTTTACCAGCAGACTCGTGGGTGAAGAAGGTCATTGCATTATCTGAAACCGAAGCTGCTTCAAACTTTGTCCCTTTTAGCGACGCTCAGCCTGTCGGAGATACCTCAGTGCAGCAGAACGATATTGTTGAACATTTGTCATCACAAAACTCAAGATCTGAACAATTGACTGATCAACAGAACTCTGTCTCATCATCGGACAATTGTTTGACGAGCAGACACGTCCTGGGAGAAGCCGATATTTTCTCCGCTCCAACCCTAAAGACTAATAAAATTAGAATATTTGCTCTCTCCCCTGGACATCTACGTTACCCCATTATCACTGATCAGTTGAACACACCTATATATAATTGTGATTTTTGTAAATTTGAGTCTTTTCCACATATGTGTTTTGCTTCCACAGCTAGCAGACTTTGTATATATTGTTGATTAAAGATACCTTACATCCGGGTGGACCGTAAGGCCGCACGGGTACTTCCTTCTGGTTAGTAGGTCTTGACACTAGGTCAGAGACCGTCGATTCCTAGGAACTCCTGGGGATTGACTATTGCTACACAGAACGAAGTGCGTCAAAAACGTAGCGGACGGTTTTAGAGGATGGCTTTCTCGAAGCTGATGGATATGGAAAAGGCTCAGGCTAGAAGATTCGAGTTGCGCAGAATTACACACACAAAATGCTTCATGTTTCAGGTGTTCCTTCTATTCTTAACTGTTTCTTCGTTATTGGTGGGTGGGGTGTATTACATGATACAGTCATTTTTGCCTTCTGCCTCACCTACCCCTCCACCTGAACATAAACTTACTACAACTGTTTCTCCTCATTCCTTCCACATCTTACCCCAACACGAGCAGGTCAGACGTGCGGAATTCATGAACAATTCCTTCATTCAGCTCCGTCATCAGCATCAGTTAGTGGTGAACACTACCAATTATTGGGTGTGCGGGTTAATGCCACATACCACCGATAAGGGAATTCCATACTTGGTCCTCCCTTATAGTTCCCAGGGTTCAGCTCGAGCATTGCAAACAATGTTTCGAAGTGCACTAGATTCTTACCCCAATCGAGAGCCATGTTCTCCACACTTTGGTCCTGGTCCGTACCATAAACCTTTGGCAATAGCGATTGCAGACTTAGATAGGGATATCTATGAGCCGTCGCTCATCCCAGAGGAAGAGGTGCGAGCCTATAGGGATCTCAGTGAGGTTGAGTATAGTGCGCTCGTAGGCGAAAGACAGCTTAGGAGCTCGTCTCCAATATGGGTCGTACCCCACCTTGGTAATTTCTGTCTAAAGGGCTGTGGTCGAAATCAGAGGGCCCACCTTGGAGAGAGTGCTTGCTCTGAGACGTATGTCTTACCAATGCTCTCTTCCCCTGTTCTCCTGACTGCCAAGGGTACGTATTTTGTCTGTTACGACCGTGCATATACATGGTTGCCCCTTAACTTTGCGGGCACCTGTTATATTGCAAACCTGTTGCCACCGACTTTTACAGTCGCCTCCGATTACCACAAGACCAGAGTTGTGAGGGGCGTGATTAGCAAAGAGGACACTGCCGGTCAAGAGGCAGGAGACTTTTTCAAGGGTTTCTTTCCGTTTTGGGGTCCTATGATCAATAGTAGGAAACTGAGACAATTGACTCGAGTGGTGGAATCGACAGCTAATATCACTGCCAGTGCCCTTGGCAACATTACAGCAGAGCTTCAGGCGGATAGGTTGATGACGTTGCAAAATCATATGGTTTTAGACGTTGTCTTAGCAGATCGAGGTGGAGTATGTAGAGTGATCCATTCGAGTTGTTGTGTATTCATTCCAGACAACGCTCCGACTGTCTATCAAGCCATCTCGAAGTTGCATAAGATCTCTGAGTCCATACACGTGGACGTAGGGGATTGGACGCTACTCGGTGGTTTTGGGGCCTGATGTCGACTTGGGGTTGGAAGATTCTGATGATCATCGGGGTTGTTGTAGCATTCCTGTTCACGTGTTGCCTTTGTGTGCAATGTGGTCCTGCCTTATGTGGCCTCTGTGCTACAGCGTGTATAAGACAGCCGCCTGTTACCAAAGGAACTCTAATGGATAGAGTTATGTTGCAGCAGCATCTAGATGGTCTGATGAATATCGAGATCGATTATGATTACGACTAGTGCTTGCCTACATGAGGGCAAAAGGAGCGTCTGAGGTTCCGTGACAATCGTAAGTGGTGTTTTTGACTCGCACGAATATGGTCGAGTTTGGTATCAGTGAACCGCAAATGACGAGTTTAGTGGGTGTACGCGTTTACGCTGTGCTAACCTGAACCGTTCGTTTGTTTTGTGGGTTTCTTCATCTGAACCCACGGGTTCCATCTTAGATACGGCATCCATTTTGTTTCTTGCCCTCAAGTAGCCAGCGAACGGACGCTGTCCGCTTCGCGACCCTGGGGTTCCCAAGCTCTTGCGGAAGACACGTTTCCTTTGAAGGTGTCTTTATGATGAGGGGGATGACACTGTAAGGCAGATGGCCCCGCTCGAGGCACATCTTGCCGTGCCGCTCTATTGTCTCAGTTGTGCATTCATTAAGCACGTCCCCTTTGATGCCTACAACTCGTGTTTCCTGAATCCACCCCTTTTACACCCTTTTCGATCTGCTCACTGTCCTCGTCTTCCTCTGCACCTGTTTCTGTCTTTTCCTCGATTCGTTTACTACTGATTGGAATGTACTAATGGTGGGAAGATGTACTTTTACAGTTGGGAACTACCAAATGTTACTGTGATTATGTTCCGGGCCCTGAATACATGAAAGCGACCCCTTATGACTTTTACGATGGGAATCAAGTTGTAAACCTTTGTGCACCATGTTATCCTATGCTTGAAAACTGTATAAGAAGAGCGATCCACAGATACAATTCGAATCAGACTCCTCGAACCTACACGTGTTGTACTTCCTGTGACTTCTGTGTTCCCTGCAGTAATAAACCTCGAATCTTTGACGCCGAAGGAAGTGTCCCGTGTCTCTGTCATTTGTACGCCGGAACAGGTTACCCACGAAGGTTTTAGGTGTTATCCCTGGCACCGCTGGGTCTTAGAAAAACCCAGTCCTTCACAGTGGAGATGAATCAAAAATGAAAAGATCAAGGAAAAGAGCTTGGAGGATGGAATATAATCTGTCAGAGCCAAAAAGGAGGTTAACAAGAAAAGGAGACAATTGGCCAAGTGAAAATGAAGGCCTGAAATTCAAATTAGTGAATAGAGCAAAGGAGCAGGTAAATGAGATTTCAAGTCAAAAAGAAGAAGACTTGAATAAGAAAAAGCAAGCGGAACAAAGAATAGAAATGATCAGTAGTAGGCCAAAGAGAACAATAAAACCAAATCAAAAGTACAAGTCACCTGAATGGGCCTACATAGTGATCCCACCAGTAATAGAAATTAGTAGTAGTCAGATTAATTTGGATGATGATAGTGACAATGATTGATTTTCTTTAAAGTGACACAAGGTCAAAAAAATTGTGTTAGGAGACAAATGGTCGAAGAAATTGTGTTAGCTGAAAAACACATTTTTTTGTATGACATAAGGTCGAAGAAGAAGCTGTTAGAAAGTAAAGTTTTCTGTTAAAAAAATAAATAATAGGGGAGTATATTGGTAATTTTTCAATTTTTTGTAAATTTCTAGTTTTTATTTTAGTAAAGATGCCTTCTTATAATAATAATTCACGATGCTCAATTCTCAAAAGATGTTGCAAATTGTCTTTAATATGTGTAATCTTGATAATTTTAGTTTGGTTAATTTTAGCTGTTATTTTTCCTTTTGGAACAGATAAAGAGATGTATAAAGCTAACAGGACTAGTAAAGCTGTGGTCAATCATGACAAAATTAATGTCCCAAATAAGGATATTGTACATAAACCAGAGATTCATCAAGATAGATCTGTGGGAGATTTTTCTAGAAATACTTTTTTAAGACTTTTATCTGAATATGTTAAGGTGATGAATGCAAAAGATTGTTATGTATGCGTGAAATTACCAACTTCTGTGTCAGAGGGCGTGACCTTTAATATGCTTCCTCTTACTTACGGTGTGACATGTAGTGTAATAGCCAGTTTGTTTTATAAAACTGGACGTCTGGAATATTATTATTCAGACTTTGATGAGATTTTTGCAAATTTAAAAATTGTAGAAAGGTTGAATAAAGTGAAATATACTAAACAGATGACGGAATTTTTCTTAGTGACTAGTGAACTTACATATGAGTATGCTTTTAAGAATAATCTAACATGTAAACCGAGAACAGAAGAGAAAAAGTTTTTAAATATGGTGGTAGAGAGAAGAGCAATTTATAAGCGGAATGAGATGACAAAACAGACTAAGTCTAAATTTTGGCAGTTGGAAGATGAAAAGCTAAATGGTAAAAATGTAAATGTGACAATTCACATAGATAAACCTGTTAGTGGAAAACTTTGTATAAGAAGAGATAATACTCAATTTGATAACTATTTTGTGGGTGCAAATCAATGTGAAGATACATATCCTATTGTAGGGGGTGGGGATTTAAAGGACGCAAAGATCCAATTTTCCCTGGAATTTATTTCCATTGTGGCTATAAAACTTACTACAGTCTTCCCGACCACTGGTATGGGATATGTTTCGTAGGTTTAGTTTTTCCATACATTTTTCATGTAGATAGAAATGCAAAAGGTTCATTTGAAATTGGTAATCACCTGAGTAGATTTAGAAGAGAAAGTTTTTCAGAAATTTTTGGAGACATATTTGGTGCGTTAATACCTATGGTAATAATAACCCTGAATGCAAACAAAATTAGAAAGATGTCCACAATAGTTGATAGATTGTCAACAGATACCGTAGGTGGATTTCAATTAGTTGACACAGAACTTGTTGCCATGAGATCCATGGTAATGCAGAAACGTCTTGCATTAGACATTCTGCTGGCTCAAGAGGGTGGAGTCTGTGGGATATTGCATGTTCAACATTGCTGCACATATATTCCTGATAAGAGTCAGAATAGAGAGATGTATATAAAAAACATAACTGAGTGACATAGTGAGATAGTACCAATAGAAGATGAAAGTTTTGCAGAACGCTTAGCTAAAAGATTTGCAACAATTAAATGCTGGTTTCAAGAAATTGGTAGTTCAATTATAGGTAAAATAGTTTTTCCTTTAATAGGTATAGCTATATAACACTTTTGTTGAAAATTAGTTGCATGATACACAAGAGAAGAAAACTCTTAATAGAGAAGAGAAGCATGTATAAACTCAGAAAAGAAAAACAAAGAGAAATTGAATTAGAAGAGTTTCGAAGAACTCAATATGAAAAATGCAGAAAAACAGATGAGACTAAAGTTTAGAAATACTAATATTAGGAAAGTCCAAAACATGTTCAAGGGTTAAAAATGTATACATTTTTGGGTATTGTTTGGTGATTTTGAAATCACCAGATGAGGGAGTTGATGGAGCAGGGTGAAGAGCAAAATTTTGTTCTAACCTGTGAAGTTAATCTCCTATCATGATTAATTGAATTAATAAGCATGTGGTGAAAAGTATTAATCAACTTAGTTTAAAATTGCAAACATTACACGCGGGATTAAATAATGTGCTTTATGTTGCAAGCGTAAAGAAGAAAAATAATAAACTGACCTTGTCTATTGTCTTTGTCAGTATTAAATGTGGCTGTTTAACTAATGGCATGTGCTTATTATATGTGCTTATGTTATGTCTTTTGTGACAAAAGCCTTTGGAGTTCGTGCAGATCCTGAAGGAAAAAGTAAATATATTGCTGCATACATGTGCTTCGGCTAGGTAACATAATTAACCCGGTTAATTATTAGAAGGGGGTCGGGTAACAGAATGGGTCTCAATTCTTTAATTAATCAATGTCTTGTGTTTGTTTAATAATAGTTTTCAAAGTGAGGCCTGAAAAGTGGCTCGGAAAAATATGACTGACAGAGATGCAGACGTGAATTCTTGTCCAGAGTGCAGCCTTGCATTTACGTAATGGAGATTTTTGCTGCACAAACATTATCAATGAAAAGAAAAAGACTTTTGCTTGAATAAAATGTGCTCATGGAAAGAAGGCCCAAGGACAGGATTTGTGAATGTCTGCCAAGGTTAGGAAGCAAAAAGTACAGTACTCGAGGGAAAAAGTTACACTTTTGAGGAAGTCAAATGTCGTGGAAGAAAAGACAATAGGGCTTAAGTGAAGCCCGGACTTGGTCAAAATTCAAAGATGACCTAGCGGTGGACTGACATGGCTCAGCCAATGAAAGACCTGGATTTTGTTGAAAGAATGTAGAATGTAGAGAGTTTTAGATAGAGAAAAGGTATAAAACCTGACATCATGAGCAGGGCAAAAACTCTTGCTTCCCGAATCCTGAATGACGTGCTGTTGGACTTTTGGCGCGAGTAAGGACAGCTGACTTAAAATGATAATGATATTTTCCTTTTCAGGTTAAGTGAGAGATAGACAGGGAAATAGATTTAGGATATGGTAACTGTTATTTGCTAATATTTCATGTTTCTGATTTTGCTTTAATAAATATCAGATTATTAATTTGTTTCCTAATAAAATGCTGCTTTCTTATTTGCTAATAAAATAATGATTCTAAAACGTAAATGCTCTTATTTTGAAGAATAAAGCTAAGACAAGCTGGTCTTGTTTATTCATGGTCTAGTTACTATCAGTTGATCCAATCGCCTTAAGTGGTTGATTTAATATTTGACAAGTGCTTAAATCCATGGTAAAAGATGATGAACTGCAGTTTGTAAATAATAATATAGATATAATGTGAATAGTTTTATAAATCAAACCACTAGATTCAGTTGCTCAAAAATTGTCTCATTGGTGTTATGGGCCTGTTTAAGTTTTTCATAATTAATGGTGAGTATTGAGGTAATAGGTAGCGTTGGTGAGATAGTTTTTCTATAGGAGCGCTGGATCCCTCCAGACAGACTCATGGTAGCAGAGTGTTCAAAAATCTCAAAGCATGTTTGCATTGTCTACAGGGTTGAATGTCCATATATTCAGATATGTCCTTCTATTGGTATGCCCTTAGGAAAGTGTTATTCTATTACACTGTTACTTTAAGAAAGAAGCAGACTGGAACAGTACAGGTGGTGTCCCCTGAAAAAAGTGCCAGTTGTGCACACTAGCAACCACCAGCACAAATTAGTAGTGTCAAGTACCACATATGAATTCATTACACTGAGACATCAAGCTGCTGTACTGCACCTATAATCAATGCATTGTAGAACAGTTATGAAAGTATAATCCAGTATGTATGTATTACCAGGGGCAAACAGTTGGAACACTGCAGCCTCAACCACGCAAGTTCCAAATACACAGGCGCTACCACGCTTGCCTCAACCATGCATATGCGTTGTTAAGGCAGTGCGCGTCTAGCTGGCGGAAGCAGGAAGCAGCCAAGAAGCAGGAAGGATCAGGAGAGGACACAATACAGTGAGATAAGTGAGGCTGGAGCCAGGTTTTGGAGGGATAGTTTGTATGGTTTTGGGGGCTAGGAGTAGTTTTTAGGGTTGGGGTTTCAGGTTAGTTTTCAGGGCTGGGTAGGTCGGGGTAGGTTTCAGGGCTGGGAGAGGGGTAGTTTTAGGTGTCAGGGCGGGGGCTTGGGGGACGTTTTAGGGCAGGGATCGTAATGCTTTTTAGGGCTTAGGGGGCAGGGTAGTATTTAGGACTCAAGGGAGCGGGTAGTCTTTATGGATTAGGGGAGGATGGGATCGTTTTTAGGGCTCAGGAAGGGAAGTTTCTAAGGCATGCATGCGTGGTTCCATCAGACAACCATTACAAGGCTCATTTTTTTATTGCAGTAGGCATAATTTCAAATGAAATAATACCTTGACCCTGTAGCATGTGCAGTTGTGCACTGTCTCCAAGTAGACAACTTTATAGGTGCGCACTTTTCAATTATCAGTGTTCAATCTAATAGAGAATTAGAAGCTTTTATCAAATCATGCCTAAAATCTCCCACACTGTACGAAGCAGCCATCAGTGGCTGTCAAGTAGGGACAGGCAACTAGACATAGCCTTCACACTGAGCATCCGGAGCAAGCGAGGCCAGCTCTGGCTGAATGTACATATCCAATGATGCTGTACTCAGCTCCAAAAGTCCTCTTTGTTTTTCTCTTTCTCTCTCCCCGACCTCTCCTCCTCTTCCATTATTCCATCTTTGCGGACGTGGCTGTCTTTTTCATACAAATCCTTCACGTTGAACTGATTAGGCGAAGGTCATCACTGAAATTCTCATTGGATAGATCGGTACATGCTGAGCAACCGAGATAAGAATTGTTAATATACTGCGACTAGATGCATTAATACAATCAATCGAGAGATCTTTATACAGATTTGATATGCTCATTGATTGGTGCAAAGCATTGCTTGATGTCAACTGATATTATGTGACTTGAATATAGACTGTTTATATAATAACACAGAGCTTGATTGTTTTGAAACAGGCAGTTGTTTATCAAAGGAAGGTGAACTTAGAGGTTATAAGAGCAAAGCATTTCCGGAACGTACTGAAGCATAAGTGACTCAAATGAAGGGTGTTATTGTTGGAAAACTATACTCTGATTACTGTGAAACGTGCAGGAATATATCCAATGAAGGCGCATGTAAATATAAAGGACTGGAACAAAAAAACTGCAGGAAGTTACGAACACGTAACAGTTTGTAGACAGAGTGGCTGGCCACCTAAGCTAGGAATCCAATGTAGCAAATGCTTTGAGTCTGATAACTTCAAGGTTAGTGAGATGTACAACTTAAAAACTAACAGTGAAAGCTAACATTTCTCACTACAGTAAACTGCAACACAATGACGTTAATGCGAAACATAAAAAGTCTGAAAAGAGGACATCCATTGTAAAAGGCACACAAGCTGCAATGGAAAATACCTGATAGTGAAAGATGCATGTTGGGCCTAACCCTTTCTGAAGGGTCACCACCAACATTTTTGCCTTCCTCCTCCCTTTTTCTGACCTTGTTTTTCTTGGCTTTAGGTCTCTGGGCGCATTACTACTGCTAACCAGTGCTAAAGTACAAATGCTTTGTACATAAAATATGGTAACACTAGCTTATGCTCTATTGGCATATTTAATTTTCTTATAAATTCCTAGGAAACTGCACTATATTTGCTTAGGGCCTGTAAATGAAATGGTACTAGTGGGCCTGCAGCACTGAATGTGCCACCAACTCAGTTGCCCGTTAAACATGGCTCAGCCTGTCACTGCAGAGCCTGTATGTGCAGTTTAAAACTGCCTTTCTACATGGCAAGTTACTCTACTTGCCAGGCCCAAACCTTCCTTTTTATTACATTTAAATTGTCCCTAAGGTAGGCCTTATGTAGCCCCATGGACAGGGTGTTGTGTATTTAAAAAGCAGCACATGTACTTTTAAGTGTTGCATGTCCTGGTAGTGAAATACTCTTAAATTCGTTTTTCACTGCTGTAAGGCCTATCTCGCCCATAGGTTAACATTGAGATTGCCTTAAACATCTTTTAAGTGTAATTTCCAATTGGCAGCAGATGGAAATTCGGAGTTTGGTATTCCTGGACTCACAATTTAAAATTACAGCTTATGGCGTAGTCAAATGTTAAATTGTACGTCTGAAAAAGCCACTTTTAAAAAGATGGCATTTACTTACTTTAACCATTCTGTGCCTCTGCGTGTCTCTGAATATACGTGTGGGTTGGGTGATAGCTGGGCTTTTTGCATTCCATCTAGACAGTCACAGAAAGGGAGCTGTGGTGTCACATTTGCATCCTGATGGTCAATCACCAGGCTGATGGGCCTTCTTCAGGTGGATTCGGAGGGAGGAGTTGACGCTTGCAGCTGAATAGGGCTGTGCCTGTCCCCGAACAAAGAGCTGAGTACCTCTCTGCAATGAGTCTGGAGCCAGGGCAGGAAAGGCAGTGACATTGTGATATTCATTGAACTCTTTGATGCCCCCCCCACTTCAAAGCCACATTCGGGTTAAGTACTGGACCCCTGACCCCACAAAATCTGAACTGTACTGGAACTAAGGACATTCTGTCTGGAAGAAGAGCTGTTGTGCAGCAGGAGGGACGGCTACTTTGCTACCTGTATTGATCTGTTGGCCTGCTGATTGCTGAGCTGTAGAAGGGACTGCTACTGTGCTACCTGCTCTGCTGTGTTCGCCTCTTGCCTGGTGCTTCTTCCCTGAGAATGAAAAAGGCTAGATCCGTTCTCTACATCTTTGAACGCTAGTTTCTCCAACTGCGTTTTGACTTATCTCCTGTTCTTTAAAGTCTCAGGGTCACAAAAGACTTCTTGCAATGCTGCTGGTGCTACTGGACTGTGCTATTTGTGAGTCTTACCCTTGCCTGAGGTGGCCACTCCAGTCCTGGGCCCCAGAAGTGGGTTCTGCATCTGTTCTCTTCAAAAATCGATGATGGGACACCTATGTGATGATAGGAACCGACTCAGTGCCTACTGACGCAGTGTCCATTCGCTGACGACATGGATCCTGACTGCGAGGTTTAATGATGACACAGCGCCGATCCTTCAACACCGACTATGAGGCTTAACGTCACTGCACCGCCGAGCCTTTGACACTGACTGCGAGGCTCGACTCCGTTGCATCGACCAGCCCGTATATCATAACTGATACAGTGAAGCCATTGACATTCCAAACAAGGCAATTTTTCAGTGGGCACTGCTTGAATTCTGTAGCCGGCCTATCCTCCATCACAGTCAGTCTAAACTTTGGATTTACCCCAGTGTAGCATGACGTCAAGTAACCAATTCGCAATATTGAAGTCTGAACACTGTTTTTGAATTTAATCTTTAAAAATAATATCTCAAATTCTACTGATTGGATTTGTGTTATTTTGGTCTTTTTCACTCAGGTAAATAACAGGTACATGTCTGGTGGTTTCCACTATGCATTTGCACTGGCAGATTTAGTACCAGGATGCCTTTGAGTGATCATGCGCCTTACCAATCAGTTAAACACATCACATTCAGAGTACTGTCATCTGCAAGAGTCTGGTTTCGTACTTTGAAGATGATGTGGATGGGTATGAAAGTAAATGTTCTAAATCTGGGTTGATCACTTTGTGCTGGATAGTGTAAAGAGAGATCAAATCATGGTTTTATTATTTTGGGGACTCTTCAGTGGGATCTTTTTGTTAGACCCTTCCAATATGTTAGCTCTAAACCCACAAAACAAACAAAAGAACATATTTCTCCATCCTCTTTTTAATTTAAAAGTTAACACAGTTTTCTTTCAGTGTCTGGGTGGTGCTAATAAAATGTGTTCTTACTGTAAAATATTTTGTAATTTAGTCTAAAACGGCTGCGGTTGACTTTTACTAGAAAAGCGACATTTTTTGTTTTTCAATCCATCTCAACCCATTTCTTTGCTCTACAGTACAGGTAGTGAATCTGCTCCTCTAGTTGTATTCCAACGGACAGGTACCAATTTTCCCCTTTTGGGAATTCAGAAATATTCCCATTAGAACGCCTGGAAAGCTGTAGAACGTGCAGGGTTCCATGTGTGCTACTGGGAACATAAAATGACGTGTTCATCACAGTCCCATTTTGACAATTGTACAACTCTGGACTGGGCAAATGCAGCTCAGTGTTCAATAGCACAACTTTTAGGTCAACCCTGAGCCAGCGCGCAAGCGATGCTTTGGTGAGCTGTTGTAGGTAGACTATGGAGGAGAAGCCCTGCCCACATTTTTCATTGGCTTGCGGCTTTGCCCTTTGTAAATGCTGGTGTCTGATTCTTTAATAGCCTTGTAAGTCCCTCCTTAGGACGCAATTTCTATCCTCCCATGGCTACTGGCCTCTTTACTTTGTTGTTACACGGTACGTGTACAATTATTTTTGTTTCCTGATGTGCTTTACATTGTTCCCACCCCCTCCCGTTGTCTATGTTTTCCATCCATGGTCTGTGTTCCCTTTAATCCCGCCCACTCCTGTTGTTTGTGTTCCCTTTGTTCCGCCCCCCATTGTGCATGTTCTCCATGCTCCTGCCTCCCCTACTGCTGTCCGCAGCCTTTCAGCACAGCTCACAAAGGGTGTGACAACCATGTTTAATCAGTTTCATCTTCACTGGCAGTTCCATGTCCCAGCCTAAAGTTTTCATTTTCTCAGACCAAGGCCTAAACTCCTAGGTATTGCATAGACAGAAACGTCCCAGGATGCCGAAATAATACATGCCTGACAACGCATCATCCTTTTGCAAACATGCCAGTGTCACGGTCTGTCAAATGCTCACTCTCACTTAGACTGCCTCCGAATGCTGCTGCAAACTTGGGATTCTTTGGCTGTTGTTGTGTTGGTAATTGGTGGTGGCCAGCTGTGCTGTCCCATCAGAGACTCAGTATTGTGCCGTACCTAACATGGCTTTTATTCCTAGCAAATGTGCTGGCACTGACTTAAAACATTTAAAAGTTAAGCACTGTATCTACCCACAAACCCATTGTACACACACTTATATAACGCATTGGGAAAAGGGAAGGGAGATAGGGCTGCATGCACGTACAGAGACATAGACTATTTCATTCATAAGATTTGCATGGACATTGAATTACCCTTACAAAGGCTGCCTTCCACACCTGCTTCCTTTCACAATTGACATGCAAGAAATTGAGCTACTATTGTTGGTGCAGCAGTGCTGAAAAGCAAGTACTGTAGGCGCTGTCACCAAGGTGTAGGCAGGCACTGCGACAATTCATTCATGCTGTGGCAGCTTGCAAGGGTCTGATAAGCACATGCTTCAAAATTATGGTCCAGACCATAAGAACCCAGCTCGAAACAACCTTTACAACGCCGTCATTACAACGCACTACCCTCACAACACAGTCATTACATCCTTTACATTGCATGCCATTTCAACGTAGCCATTACATCGCATGTCAGTTCAACGCATGTCATTACAACACATGTCACTACAACGCATGCCACTACAACTCATTATAAGGTAAGTAATGAGGAATAGTAATTTTTACCTCTACGCTATCCAACGCGTTCCCTACTTTTGCACTCACTGAAGTGGGAAAAGTAATTTTTACCCCTACACTATCCAACACTTACCCTACTGTTGTACTCACTGGAGTGGGAATATTATTTTTACCCCTACACTATCCAGCACTTACTCTACTGTTGCCCTAAAAGTAATATGCGTTGTAATGGTATGTGTTGTAATGGTATGCGTTGTAATGGAATGTGTTGTAAATGTAGTTTCTAAAAGTGCGTTGTGATGGCATGCAATGTAAAATCATGCGTTGTAATGGATGTTGCAATGTAAAAACTGTGTTGTAAAGGCAATGAGTTGTAAATGTTTGCGTTGTAACGTCATACATTTGAACCCCGCTAAAAGCTTGAGCGATGTCATACTGAAGGTTTGCATTCATCCCAGGAGTCTGGATCAAGACAAACGATGTTACAACTTGAAATGTATTATTCAGTCATTTACAACAAAGAACGTTTGGTGATTTATTATCAATTAAATATTCAAACGTTTTTGAGGCGGATATGTTATTACTCGACCCGTGCATATTTCCATGACTTAATTATGCTTAACCCATCAGCATATTAAATTGAAATCTACCTATACTAATTAACTGGTAGTTAGAAAAAATCTTTTTGGTAAATAGTGCTTCATATCACACTTTTACCCTATTTCTTCTGTATAATCACCGTGTAACGGTTCATGTCACAACCAGAAACTCTGCTGAAGTTTTCACTACTGCTGTATTAGTAACAAAACCGGAACCAACTAGCTGCTCTGCAGTAATTAGGCAAGTGACAAGGTTGTCTAGCTAAGGATAACGGCTAATGCCATTCAGCTGCTTCTCCCACCAGCCTATCTTTTCAGGCAGTCTCCATAAGTAGTACTCTGCTCCTTTCGTACTTTGGGAAACATAAATCAGCATCCATTATTTGGTGTAACGTTGTATTGATGATCTATTCAGCAAGTCTAAGTACAGGGAAAAGGGATAGCATGGACCAAGGTGGTAGAGGAGGCACAGTGATGCAGCCCAGGCCACAATAACCTGGAATATGCGTTGTGCTGCAGTTTACTTAAGGCCTACAAAAGGGCCCAGGCCAACCAGTTTACAAAGGAGATCTATCTGATTTTCTGCAGCAGCAGTGTGACCTGCCCAAGCATTTTCTATGTCATCTTGGCCTTAGCCTCTCGATTCCCCTCATCCTTTTCAGAGGGAAGACATCAAATAAATAACATTGATTTCCTCTTGTTACCATCAGCTGCCCTGCTTCAAACGACCCCGTGCAAGCCAGACATCAAGCTTGCATTAGTGCTTTTTAATTTTTTTCTCTACCAGCAACGTGGCACTTAAGCAGCACTGCCACTTATGAAGCTGTCACAGTTTCAGTTTGATACTGTGTGGAATTTCCATATACTTAGTGGGTGCGTGCATGACATTTCATTGCATTATGAATCTGAGGGACACAATATTACAAGCAGCCTGAAACAGTCCAATCCATGCAATGAGACAGATATGTTTTAGATATTACCCACTTTTCGCTCATTGCAATGGTGTTGAATCGATCTTTAAAAAAATAACAAAACTCCTGATGCATCCATGCAAAGTCACTAACCTAAATCATTGCTACATTGCTGTTGTGTGGTCGCATGCATGCACGCCCACATGTATCACAATACATTGGCAGCCATTTTTTTAAAATCTTACCTTTACAATAGGGTCAGGTGTAATGTTAGATTGATAAAAATAAAACGCATTGGCAAAGACAATATGTTGGCACTGACCTGTTAATGCGAGACCTACCGGCTTTACCAATGCTTGTGATTCTCGTTTTTACTCCAAGGGAACAACCCCCACTCCTTTTCTCTAGGTATGGAGTGATCCATTCCTCCTTCCATCCAGGAAGGGTTGTCACTCCAGCCCTTTGTTGGTGTAAAGCACCAATTATTTCCAATGTGGGTAAGGGTTACCATTTATGAAAGCCAATAAACTCAAAGGTTTGTAGGCGTTCAGAAGCTTTCAATACAAACCTCTTGATCTGCACATTACCAATTATATTTGAAAGGTTTACTACTGCAGATTTCTCTGCAATGATGGCAGGGAGATTTGCCTTATTGGAACCATTTACTCTTGTCAACAACCCGTCAGTGAATTCCTGACTGGTGAAAGTGAAGCCATTGTTTGTATTTGTGACCTGCTAAACATTCCCAAAGATCGCAAATCTTCAGAATTCAGATTGGTAAAAGAGGATCTTGGAAAGACTGTGGAAAATTGCATTTCGTTTTTATAAAACTTTGTAGTAATGACTCCACCAATATCGCATTTTCACATCTAACTTGGCAGCTGCCGAGTGTGCGTGGAGTCGGGGCGAGTTATAACCATGCCTAAAAGCAATAAATGGAAGCGTCAGACCATAAAATACACTTACATTTGCTCATCATCCTCTTGATGCAAGCAAGCAAACAAGCTAAATTGTGTTTGACCGCCCTGGCCAAGCTGCTTATGTACACGGAGCTTTAGCAATGGAACTTTTGATGTATCTCAAAATTGTGTATTTTCCAAGTATTTGTGTCATTCTCTGATTTTATTGTAAGCGTGACATAAAATGTGCAATTCAAAATAATTGTGTGACTGTATTCTTCTTTCATTTCAAATTCAGATACGTTTCAATGTTGCTTTACCCTTACGCACATGATGCATTGTAAACCTTGTAGATATACCCAGAATTCCAGACAGAACATACATGAAAACCAACAGGAACATCTCATTTTTAAAACCAAACTCTATAATTACGGAAACCTGCATGCTGCAGATCAAAAATGCTCTGACAAGTTCTCAGAATGTGCACTTTTCAACATTTTTGCTATGCCACTACGCTTATAGACAAAGGAGCATTAAGCTACGTAAATGTATATGTATATGTATATTTTAAATATACATGTTGTTGGACTTGGCCCTTTCTGCAGAGTCATCCTGAGACTTTTTGCCTTCACTCTAGCTATTTTTGCTGAATTCGATTTTGTTGTCCATAGGACTCTGTGCACTTCATCATTGCTAACCGGTGCTAAAGTGCTTGTGCTTTCCCCATAAAACATAGTAGAAATGAGTTATACTCAACTAGCATATTTAATCTTTCGGTTTGTCCCTTGTAAAATGGCACTAGCTGTGCCCAGGGCATCTGAGCAAAATGCTACTACTGGGCCTGCAGAACTGTTTATGCCACCCACTTAAGAAGCACTTTAAACATGTCTCAGGCCTGCCATTGCAGCCTGTGTGTGCAGTGTTCACTGCATTTTCCGCCTGACAAAATAAATCTTTTGCTAGGCATAAGCCTTCCTTTTTATACAGATAATTCACCCCTGGGGTAGGCTCTGAAAAGCCTAGAGGACAGATTTCAATGTACTTAAAAAGTAGGACAGGCACTTTTAGAATGTACATGTCCTGTTAGCAAAATACCCTTAAAGGTAACCAGCCCATGTTAGGGGTTTCTCGAATTGTAATGAAATATCCTAATTTATGGTGAAGTCAGATTTTAAGTTAATTTTTTTTTAAATGTCACATTTAAAAAGTTACATTTTCCTGCCTATTGGTGCCTACAGCCGATCTCTGGGTCACATGACTGAGTGTAGTTGACCGTTGGGCTTTGTGTATTCCTCCTAGACAGCCACAAACAATGGGGAGCTTAGGTGTGTAGGTGTGACTGGATGACCCATCACGGTTAGGATGGGAGGGAGGAGCTGGGACAAGCCCTACTTACACTTGAATATGCTGTGTCCTGTCTCCACACAAAGAGCTGCATACCTCCTGTAGTTAATCTGGAGTCAGGGCCAGGACGGCAGGGCACTTATGCACTTCAAAGGTATGCCTCTAGAAGCTTATGCCCACTTCAAAGACGCAACTGGGTATAAGTACTGGACCATTGACATCAAATCTTAAGTACACTACTGGACCTGTGGATACTCTGGCAGGAAGAAGGACTTCTGTGCTGCTGAAATGACAGCCACTCTGCTGGACAGCGGCTCTGAAGGGCTGCTTCCTACCTACGCTGACCTTCTGCCCTGTTGCCTGGGCAAGAAAGACTAGAGCTGCATCTCTTGAACTCAGAACCCAGAGTGGCTCAAAGGGCTAGAGGCTGGCCTCCTGATCTGAAGTTTCTGGGACATAACAGGCCTTCAACAACCTTGCAATGGCACCTGGACTCTTCCATCTGTGAGTCTGCCCTGCCTAGTGGTGCAACCCCAGTCTTGGACTCTTCGCTTTGGACTTGAGGTGCACTGCCAGCCTCTGTGGATCCAGCAGAACGGATGCATCTCCTCTGCTGCGCAGCATAATCCCAAACAGAACTGACGCAGTTCTGCTGCTGCGTTGATTGGACCTGTCGCAAAGACCTGCCTCACTGCCACAGACCGCAATACATTCGGGAATCGCCGCTGCACGATGCATCCACAGTGCAGATCCTCACATCGCTCATTGATGGCTTACTCGATGACCGTAGTCTCTCCATAGCATCCTCGCAGATTTTCGGAGCTAGTACATTGCCCTGGCTGCGCACTGCATCCTCGACACTGGACTTTGCATCGCAAACCCCATCAACGGCATCCTCGATACTGATGTAGGCCTCGCATCGCAGCCTTGCCTCATCCCAGAACTGACACATTGCTTCTGCTGTGCAACGCATCTTTAACAGGGATCCTTGTAATGCTCTGCAACGCCGAATTTAAGGTGATATGTTCAACAGACCTAACTGGGTCTCTGTAGCCGACCTGTGATCCATTGCAGTCAGCCTGAAATTGTGCCTTTGTCCTGGTCTGCCGCAGTTTGAGCTTTATGCTTTTTGGCGCGATTTTCACTAAAATCTTTAAAATCGGATACCTCTGGTTCTACTGATTGGGTTTTTGTAGTTTTTATCTTATTTTATTTATTAAAGAAATATCTATTTTTTCCAGTTTGGTGTGAGATCCTTTTTATGTGGTGTTTCCACTTTATTACTGTTTGATGGTTTTCACAAATACTTTACGAATTGCCTCTATTTAAGACTGACTGCTCTGTGCCCAGCTACTACAGGGTCGAGCACAGGTTAAATTCAGGGTTGGCTTGTGCTTCACCCTGACAAGGATTGTGGTTGCTTCTTGACCAGGGTTCACATCCGAGTCAACCAATAACCCCATTTCTCACACTTGTATTGCCTTGAGATTCTTAACTTGCACCCCAAATGAACTGCTCATTAATTCACAATATGCATTTCAATAAACTGTAGGGCTTAACAACACAACGTCTTCAGATAACAACACATATTTACATAAAAAAGATAATTCTGTATGCATAGTTTATGTGACAAAAAATGTAATTAATGAAATGATATTTAATAATCCCAAATAAGTACCTAACACTCGAAATCCGCAGGGCAATCCAAGCGCTCCATTGTGAGACCTTGAGAAAAGGTTAATCACCTAAAGGTTTTTACTAAAAATGACAAAGGCCCTCACCCACCAAGGTGGTATGCATCATCAGGGCCCTCCTCAGAGTAGTAATCTGAAGTTTAATACGGTAGGCTTCCCCTGGTGCTCTTATAAGAGGGTTGTAAGTTATACCTTCAAGTTTGTATGGTACCTGGGGCCTTGGAGAAAAAACAAAAATAGGATGGTTAGGTTATGGTAGGTTTATTGACACCTCCCACTACTTGAAACTGTACAGTGTGTCAACATGTTTATGCCCCTTGTCTTTAAATCTAGTGTTCCTCTTGGATATTCATCAGGAGAAGGCCTCACCCTTTTCTCTCTCATATCCTGCCATCAGGTAAGTCAATGGTGTGAAAGTCGAGGATGAAAATATAGAAAAAGAAAATGTCATTTAAATTACCCCATTCACCTATATAGTAAACTAAAGAATCCCCGGAATCACTGGTCCACACAATACATTTACCAGCGACCAACTAATATCAAAACCACACGTTAGTCTGTTACATAAGTTAAAGAACCCCATCCCTCTGCCTACTGCATCGTCTATACATTCAGCACTCAGGTAGCTGTAGGCTTGTGATAATCATGGAAACAATTCACATTACATCTGTAATACTGAATCAGTTGTATACATAATCATGGGTGTAAACTATGATTCATTGACATGGCCACGCATAAAGACGAGACACATCATATAACAGGAGCAGAGTTAAATTAGGAAAACTGGATACCAAATTTGTTTCACATTACAAAGGCATAAAACACACTAATGATGTGTCCAGTGGAGGGTAACTAGAAGGCCTGGCCTACAATATGGGTCTTCATCCAACATGCTGCAGGCAGCCAAACCCCGCTGCACGCTTACCAGGCAGTGCTCTAAAGGTGTCCCGGGCAGCCGACCCCATTAATCACTGTTTTCGGCCATGTGCATTGGGTTCTGAAGTCAGGACCTGACCTATACCTAGGGCCAGGCCCTGTGCACAACCAGCTATGGTCAGCCAACCCCCACTGTACACAGGGGGGCGGTGGAGAGGAAGGGAAGCCACTGAACCTGGCCATTGACAAAAACCCATGTTTTTTCCTTTCGAGCTTGCAGACAGGTGGACCCAGCATCTTTAGTGTGTTTTCCCCTAATATGTTTGCCTTCCATCCTCCTGTTTTTGGTGGCTTCGTTTTTGCTGGCTTTAGAACTCTGCACCCTTTACCACTGCTAGCCAGTGCTAAAGTGCTTGTGCTCTACCCTTTAAACATGTTACCTCGTCATCTAGAGTATGGAAATGTAGCAAAGAAAAACTCAGTTTATTCAACTATTGCTGTTTAGAAAAATGTAATCTCTGTATTTCCATACAGTTTATACAATTACCAGCTCTTCCATTGGACTGTCTGAGGCCTTTTAACCTGTTCTAAAAATGTTGGCTTGTTATTGGTTTTATTAATTAAAATAAACTACTTGTAACTGTTTCAGACACCTGAAAAATAGATAAGTGTATGTAAATTACATGGGGAAAATTATCCTGATATTCAAAGGTTTTGTATTGTCTACATTTTGCATACATTTGAAGTGCATAAATTATGGAAAAGAGCGAGTTTGACATATTTGGTGCAGAGAAAATTAAAATTTTACTACGCCGACAGATGCAGGGTTGTGCCTTTTTTGAAATCCAGATTGCAGTGGTTTCCTTGACAACACATACAGATGCTGCAATTACCATGGGAATGGTCCTCCTAAATGAAGCTGCAACTTCCAAAGGAGATGTAGGAAAGAGGAGAAGTAAGTGGCTTTGTTTACTCATTTCTGATTTTATGTAATTCTATTACCCAGCACATAACGTGTCAATGTAGTTTAATATGAAATTTTGCAGAGATCATTGCTCTCTCAATATTGAAGTAAAAATGCTACATTCTGTTTCACATTGCAGTTTGGTTTAGTGGACCGTTTGCTAATGCTTTTGATTACTTGTGTTGTTGGGAGACCTGTCACCTGCAAGCTATAGTTTTTTCTCCGAGTACCTAGGCTTCTTGATGATCGATTCGTACAGTTCCCAGCTAATGCTGTAAGAGGTAACGGTGTAAGAGTTGTTCACAGGTCTTAGATTTTCCCTATGTAGGTGCATAGCAGTCTATTCTTTAAACATTCCGCATAAATGACGTACGCTATCGATGTGTCTTTGCTTTCAGTTGGTGTGTGTGTGTGTGTGTGTGTGTGTGCGCGCACACTTTTCTGCTGGTTGTTGACTTTACCAGAGGTAAAAGGTCTTGCAACAATCCAGTACCACGTGTGTGAATGTGTTCAGTGTATGTTGTGTTTCAGTGACTTTGTACCTTATGAATTGGAGCTGGTGTGTTTCCCACTGTAAGAGTTCAATTGTGTTTAAGTAATTTTATTTGCCCAAGATGTACTTCTGTGCACCGGGCTTAGTCTTGTCACTGTGACACAATGAAAAATTAAATAAGCGTTTTGGAAGAGGAAGTGACTGACTTCAGCGAGAGCTATGGACTAGTTTACAGAAACCTGCCAATGGCAAACTAATTTATCATCTTAAAATGTCAATGGTGGACTCACTGACAGTCAGTTGAACTGTGGAAGAGAGCAAAGAAACCAGCATAGGAACTACAAGGAAAGTTGACGTGATCTGACCTTCAGTTGAATCTCTGCATTTAAGAACGTTTCCCTGTGTGTGCAGGTTTGCCTGAATACTTTAGAGCGGTATAACTCTCCATGTACTTAAGAGCGGTCTAATTCCCTATTTACCCACTGGCATGTGCCATCTGGTAGTCAGTCTTGGTGTAGAACAGGTAGCCGTCCTTCTCAGGATAGTAAAGGTATTCAGGTCAGCTAGAATTCTGTCACGGGGCGACCTTGACAACATATCAAAATTCTCCTCTGGCTAAACAAAGGCTTGGTCCACTATATATAATTAACTTTACCCAGTTGTTCTGTGCCTGAGTTCTGGTCCGGCTGTCATTGTTGATTTTACCTACCCAGAGCTATCGCTGAAGAAGACAAAAATAAACACCAACATTTTGCTCAGTGTACCTAGTCCCTGTACAAAGTATTCCGTGGCCTGATAATGTGCCTAGGAAGCTGTTTAAGTGTAAGCAGACCATTTTACCATATGGGGCACAAGCAAATGTTTGTTAAAAATTCATAATTTTAAAAGATGTCAACATTAAATGAGACGTTGCAAAGTGGAAGTGTTTGGTCCCGGGGCCTATGTACCCTCACTACAATACCAGTTTCCTGACCAGGCTCTCAAGGGCATATGAGTAGTGACTTGCTATAGAAATCTATAATGTGATGTGAAATCAGTCTTTTAAGTCTGAAATTACTTTAGCTTATACCCTTGGGTGGTAGTCCTCTAAACCTTTTCCCTTCACCCCTCCTGTTTTGCTGGACTCATGTGTGTTGGCTTTAGTACTCTGTACACTTTACCACTGCTAACCAGTGCTAAAGTACGTGTGCTCTGTCTTTTACACATGGTAAAATTGGCTTAAACCCAATTGGCATATTACATTTACATATAAGTCCCTAGTAAAGTGGTTCTACAGGTACCCAGGGCTTGTAGATTAAATGATACTCATGGGACTGTAACACATATTGTCTCAGGCCTGCCTTTTTAAACTGCCATTTCGACCTGGCAAAATAAACCTTTTGCCAATGCTAAACCTTTTGAACGTGTACTTTTAAGTGTCCTGGTAATGAAAACAACTCTGAATTACTTTTCACTATTTCTAGGCCTACCTCTCTGTTGTAAAGTAGATTATTAGTAGTGGTAAATATGCAGTTTAGGATATTCCTATGTTCAAACCTTGGTAGCTTGGCTGCAATCAGGCAGGCCTAACATCAGAGACAGGTATGTAAAGCATTTAAAACCAGCAAAAATCCAATGTAGGGAACCAGAGAGATGAACTTTCAAAGATTTAGCACGGCATAGCACAGAGACACCTAATGCGCCTATTGGGACATCTGGTTGCGCTAGACCGCGACAAAGCCAAAGTTTCAAGCCTATAATGATGAATCCCTGCCCAGCTACCCCTCGCAGTTCTTTTGACTCTCCATTAAGTAAAGGAGATGGTGGTAGGTATGGAATTCAAATACAATATGAAACAGTAATGACATATTGTAAAATCTATCCTGGTCATCACTATATGTTCAGCAAAGAACCGGTCTCTATTTTGGTTAGGAAAAAGTAGGGAAGTTTAAATTATACATTGAGTCTAGAAGGTCTTTTTACACTATTCGACTGAAGTAAGTTTCCTTTATGATTGCACTTCTTAGACATAATAATCGTTTTAACCTTGGAGACCAGGAACAATGCTTCCGATCCCATATTTTCTCTTTGTTTAACTAAAGTTTGTACTACCCATGATCATGATCTAGTGTAAAGCCGTGTACTACATCCTGTTACAGTGTGTTGGAAGGTGGATTATTGCTAGACGTAACTGTGCACCTACCACTAGCAAAAAAGGCCACTAACATAATATAAGGTCCAGTCAAGGTTGCAATACATTTGCTCCTGGATCAATCCTTGTTAGCTCTTAGTGAGAAGGCAGGCTTATCTAAGGAGACAGGTTTGTAAAACATTAAAAAAAACACCACTACATTAATGAAGTAAGACACAATACACAATTAAAATCCATTACTAATTTATAAAAACAGGGAATATTTGTATTATTAACATGACACCAAAACGACAAAAAAACAATATAGGGTACTGGAGATATTAATTTTTAAAGAATAAACACTTCCTAGTGCTTAAAGACATATAGCTTGCCTGGAACAGAGTCAAAGTTTGAGGCTGACAGCAATGCAGCCCTGGTCTGATACACTAAGCCCTTGTAAAAACATTACCTTCCCACTTAGAAAATGTTTGGTGGATTTTGGCTCGTCGTCGAGCGAGGCTCCTCTTGAAGTCAGGATTCAAGTCAACCATGGCGGCTTGACTCAGTGAGAGGCCTTGGTGAAATACTGGAAATCTTGAGCTCCAGAGCTTTCAGTTGGCCAAACCCAAACCTGTAATCTAGGCAGGTCTTGGTTCAACGTCGGCAGCCTGACTCTTGTAACCAAGTCAGTCAACCATACAGCTTTCTCCAAAAGTTGCTCCAAACTTCTGGAACTTTTTCCTGAAGTTCTTCTTGTGCGTTCAAATCGAAATACTGGAAGTCTTGAGCTCCAGAGCTTTCAGTGGGCCAAACCCAAACCTGAAATCTAGGCTGGCATCGGTTCAACGTCGGCGGCCTGACTCTCGTCACCAGGTCAGTCACCTGTAGAGCTTTTTCCAGAAGTTGCTCCAAACTTCTGCAACTCCTTCCTGAAGTTCCTCTTGTGTGTTCAAAGTTTCCAAAAAATTAACCCATTTATTTAAAAGCTCGGAGATAATCCTTGGCAGTTAGGACTACAGTTCCCACAATGTACCTGTCTAAATCCTTAAAAATCCATGGAGGTACACCAGGGTGGGATGTCTTGGGGAAGATGGTGCAGTTGAGCTCTGTTAACCTGTTGCTCTCAGGGAGTCCACTCCTTAGTCCTTTTGGAAGCAAGGCAAAGTCCTCAGGGTTGTAGTTCCGGGTGTGCAGCAGAATCAGTCCTTCAGAGTGCAATCCTTTAGGGTGCAGACCTGGGTTCCAGCAGAGCAGTCCTTCTTCTCCTTGTAGTTTCGGACAGCAGATCTGAGTTGCTATGCAGCTCACACATATTTATCTATGGTTCTGGGGCAACAACAAGCGCTATATAAATGCAAATGCAAATGCAAACCCTTCCCTCTTCCATCCCTCCATTATCCTTTTCAATCCAAATAACAGACTAACGTATCTACCGCTCAAATTAATTTAACATCTCACTATAGTTATTCACCACTAATCCTTTTTGGGTTCCGGAGTAACGTGCTACTCTCCAAAAATAAGCTTCCACGCCTCATCAGGGGTAGGTAACACTATATAAATACAATTATAATTACAACAAGCAAGGGAGCACCCCTGACTAACATGGTGAAGGGTGCCACCTAAAAGCATGACAGCTGTCTCCAAAGTGTGGCATATTCTTGTCCCACAAAGCACTGTACTTTAAAACTCAAGATGGAGAATTACTCTCCTTGGAGTAAGATCTGGCTGAGCCAATCCATGTGGATCATTTCCCTTAACACTCCCAATCCAGACCTCCTGCAAATTTCATTCCTGGGGCTGCAAGGTAGCTTGGGGTGGGGGGGGGGAGGAGCAGAGGCGAAGGAAGAGGCCCGGCTGGCATTCCTTACTGTCCTGCTCCCTTTGAAGTACAGTTTGATTTACCCAGCCCCCTTGCTGGACTGTTATCTGCAGCTGCAGAGCTCCCACATCAGTTAACCTCTGCCTCTGTGCAGGCCACTTATCACCTCATCACAGCAGTTTGGCTAATTCTGTAAAGGCTGACCAATTAGGGGAGGCTGCGAGAAAGCTGAATTTTGGCTCAAGGAAAGGAAGTTCTATAACTTCTTTTCTGTATTAGTTATGATATGTTCAACAGTAGCAAGTTGTGGGATTTATCATTACCAATATTTTAAGTCACTGAAATATTATTCAGCTCACTCCTATCAATAATTTCCCTGTATTGCAGTATTCCCATCTTAGCCCATGGAGCTAAAGTGCTACAGTAGGGAAAACAAAATTGATAGTTTTTCCCTCACCAGGGCACATAAAAAACATTTTCTTAAATGTCCCTGCTTAGTTTTACAGGTACCCTACCCTGGGAGCCCATAGGGTAGACCTTACTGGTGAGTGATAAGTAAGAATAAGGTAGTTCAATACCTTTAAATCCAAAGTCGAATTTCAATTTAAAGCTAGTTTGCAAAGCTGGGCTGCTTTTAAAAGGACAGCAGGCAACACTGCAGTGAAAATTTAAGTGCCTCAAAGCTGCTGGGCCCCCAAACCTACATGCCTTACCAAATGCTAGGGACTTACAGGTAGGTGGACTGTGCCAATTGTAATTACACCTAATTACCATATGCCTTTTTAATCGGAGTACTGGCCTGGGGCCTGGTTAGCAGAGCCCAGGGCTCAGTCAGAGTCATTTACCACCAATATCAGTCATACAATGGAGGGGATCAGGGCCAAAATGATGACTTTCTCTTACAGTGTATCTCAGAGGGTTGTGCTAAGTCTTTCCTTTGTCCTATGTGTATACAGCACTTGAAACACTGAATATATTTCAGTTGGTATTTGCAAAGTGAAAGGGTACTTTGGAAATAAATTCACTAAAATAAAAAGCACCACTGTGCTTAGTCTTTCCTTTGTCCTATGTGTATACAGCACTTGAAACACTGAATATATTTCAGTTGGTATTTGCAAAGTGAAAGGGTACTTTGGAAATAAATTCACTAAAATAAAAAGCACGACTGCTTAGCTTAGGGAAACTGGATAAGAACTCAGATCACTATGTAGCAGTTATACTGGAAAGTGTAAATTGGGGTCTACAGGACAGTGCGTGGAGCAGCTTGGGCCCTTGTTGTTCCTTATCTAAACTGAGGATGCTGGAAGATGGGATGGCATCTGATGATTGCCAAGCAAGTGTGTACATCTGAGGTGGAACAGATAGAGGTTTTAAAAAGAGGCGGCACACCGTCTCTATTGTCACTGAAATTAACAGAAAATGCTACTCATCTTGCAACACCCAATGACATTGTCCTATTGTGCTGGTAGTGAACCATGTACTATGTCAAACCCTCACTCAAATGTTATGATTTCCTTCATTAGAGCACTTACTCCTGTGTTAAAAAATAACAAGTTGTAAGTGTGAAATTACTTTCACAGGTGTGCAAGGTAGTCAAGAGATTGCTACACACCACTTAGCTTATGCAAAACTCGCTGCACCCTTATCGGTCCTGACTATACCAAGACGTCTCATCCTCCTAAGACATGAGGGCGGTCATTGAACTTTATTCTAGCCCCCATAAAATCAAGAGGGCGGTGTTCATAAATCCTTTATTTCTTTGTGTGTCAGCATATTTGGGATTATTTGTTAACCAACCAACCAACGAATAGTACATATATACAGCCACAAGAAAAAGCTTTTTGCATGATTCACAAACCCAGCCCAAGTTCGAACCTCAAAAGACCTATACGTAAGAGGGCTGACACATGGCATGGATGTCAGCCAGGCCCTATGCCAAGAGGCTCATTGTGCATATCCAAATGCCACGAGCAGCCAACCTGCAGGCGAGAGATAGACAACCCGAGCACACTCAGGATGGCCATATGTTATACCCTGGTTTTATGATGGTGGGACACTGAATGGTATCCTTCTCTGAGCTCACTGCACAGTTCTTCGGCTGCATACAGCTGGTTTGGTGGAACAGGGACTTCTTTAGTCATCACATGAAGATCTCACTGTGCATGGTCAAATGCTGCATGCAGCCAGCGCTATGGCTAGTGGGATGGCCAGACATTGTACCGAGGGCCCACTATACAGAGCTGAAAGTTTTGCACATTTGCATTTAAGGCACAGAGTTTGGCAAGGTGTGACCAGAGGCTGCTGTGCCTGGCTAAACACCATGCAACGTGTTCTCAGAGGTGTGGGATAGTGTACTCAAGGCCCACTTGGCACAGCCAGAAGACATATGTTGCTTGGTTAGTGGGACTTTGGCTGGAGCAGGTCCTAGCCACTGGCTGAGCACTGTTCCATGTGCATGCTGCCCATAACCTTTGGCCATACACAGCTGGTTCAGTTGCCGACAGCTCATGTAAGGCATGTCCAGAGACCAATCCCTGCACTCAGAAAAATTTAAGTTGGTGCAAAGACTATTCTTAGCCTGAACTCACAGCATGGTTCCAACGAGCAAATGCCATGCTTGGTTGGAATGATTGAATATAAGCTGGTGAATGGCCAGGCCTGTACCTATGACCAGAGCTCACTGCAGGCAGCCTAAGATCAGGTCCAGTGGCTCAAAGGCCTAGGGGCTGCAGCCATATCTCTTTGGACACGGTAAAATTCCAAGTCCACCCAGGTGGGTGACACTAGTTGGAGCAGTTCTTGGTTTCAGTAGAGCCCCTGAGCCCATTGTAAACGTCCAAAGAGTATGCACAGTTTAATATATCAACAGATCAGTGGTTGGAAATAACCATATTTTGTGTGCCATTCCATCAGATTTGTGCCAGACTGTTCTTGTTGGCTTTAAGACTTTGCACACTTTTCTCCCTTAAAACCTACTGAAATTGGCATAATTTCATTGGCACATTTGATTTACTCATTAGTCTCTATCATATGGTACTGCATGTATCCAGGGCCTGTAAATTCTATGCTACTATGGGCTGCAGTACTCATTGTGCCATCCACTACAGAAGCACTGTAAAGCATGTCTCCAGGCCAGTCATTGCTACCTGACTCTGCAGTGTATAAACTGCCGATTCGATCTGTCAAATTTACCCTTTAGAAAGGTCTAAACCTCCTTTGTAAATATGTATGAGTCATCGCTAAGCAAGGCCTTGTTGCCTGATAAGTCACGGTGCAAGCTACTTAAAATTACAACTTACAGAATGTAATTTTACGCATGTCATGAAGGACTGGGTTATTTAAGACCCAGCGGTGCCAGGGAACAACACCTGAAACCTTCGTGGGTAACCTGCTCCGGCGTACAAGTGACAGAGACACGGGACACTTCCTTCGGCGTCAAAGATTCGAGCTTTATTTACTGCAGGGAACACAGAAATCACGGCAAGTACAACGCGTGCTACTTGTGGAGACTGCTTCAAATTGGTTCTGTGGATCGCTCCTTTTATACACAATTCGCCCATAGGTTTACATGGTACACGAAGGTTTATGGCTTGGTTCCCATAATTATCCCTCAGAGGGGTCGCTTTGGTCTCTTTGATACATTCGAGGTCCGGAACATAAGTGCGGAAACATTTGGTGGTTCCCAACTGTAAAAACCCATCTTCCCACCATTAGTGCATTCCAATCAGCAGCAAAACAGATCGAAGAAAGAACAAGGACAGGTGCGGAGGAAGATGGAGACAGTGGGAAATTGGAAAAGGGTGTAAGAGGGGAGGTATCGGGAAACACGAGCTACTGGCATCAAAGGGACGTGCCTAATGAGATGCACGGCTGAGACAATAGACCGGCACGGCAAGATGAGCCTCAAGCGGGGCCATTTGCCTTATAGTATCACCCCCCTCATCATAAAGACAGTTTCAAAGGACATGTGTCTTCCATACATCTCTCGGGAATCCCAGGGTCGCGAAGCGGACAGCGTCCGTTCGCTGACTACTTGAGGGCAAGAGACAAAATGGATGCCGTATCTAAGATGGAACCCGTGGGCACAAATAGAATAACCCACATAACAGACGAACGGTTTAGGTTAGCACAGCGAAACTGCATACACCCACTAAACTCGTCATTTGCGGTTCATAGATACCAGACTCGACCATATTCGTGCGAGTCAAAAACATCACTTACAATTGTCACGGAACCTCAGACGCTCCTTTTGCCCTCATGTAGGCAAGCACTAGTCGGAATCATACTCGATATTCATCAGACCATCTAGATGTTGCTGTAACATAGCTCTGTCCAATCGAGCTTCTTTGGTAACAGGCAGCTGTCTTATACACGTTGTAGCACAAAGGCCACATAAGGCAGGGCCACACTGCACGCAAAGGCAGCACGTGAACAGGAACGCCACAACAACTCCGATAATCATCAGAATCTTCCAACCCCAAGTCGACATTAGGCCCCAAAACCACCCAAGTAGCGTCCAACCCCCTACGTCCACGTGTATGGACTCAGAGATTTTATGCAACTTTGAGATGGCTTGATAAACAGTCGGAGCATTATCAGGAATGAAAATACAGCAGCTCGAATGGATCACCTTGCATACCCCACCTCGATCTGCTAAGATCACGTCTAAAACCATACGGTTTTGTAACGTCATAAGTCTATCCGCCTGAAGTTCTGTGGTGATATTACCAAGGGCACTGGCAGTAATATTAGCTGTCGATTCCACCACTCGAGTCAACTGTCTCAGGTTCCTACTATTAATCATAGGCCGCCAAAACGGGAGGAAACCCTTGAAAAAGTCTCCTGCCTCTTGACCGGCAGTGTCCTCTTCGTTAATTACGCCTCTCACAACTCTAGTCTTGTGATAATCTGCATCTACAGTGAACGTCGGAGGCAACAAATTTGCGATAAAACATGAGCCCACAAAGTCGAAGGGCAACCATGCATACGCACGATCGTGACAGATAAAATATGTACCCTTGGCAGCCAGAAACACAGGGGACGAGACCATCGGCAATATGTAATTTTCAGTGCAAGCACTCTCTCCAAGTCGGGCTTTCGATCTTCGGCCACGACCTATTAGACAGAAATTACCAATGTGGGGTACGACCCATATCGGGGGCGAGCTTTTAAGCTGTTTTTCACTAGTGAACACACTATACTCGCCTCTACTCAGAACCCTACAGGCTTGTACCTCTTCTTCGGGAATAAGCGAGGGATCATAGATATCGCTATCTAAATCCTCTATCGCTATAGACAAAGGCTTTTGATACGAGCCAGGGCCAGAGTAGGGAGAACGTGGTTCTCGAATGGGGTGGAAACCTAGTGCGCTTCGAAACATTGTTTGAAATGCTCGAGCAGAACCCTGGGAACTGTACGGCAAAACCAAATATGGAATTCCCTTATCTGTGGTATGTGGCATCAACCCACACACCCAACAATTAGTAGTGTTAACCACTAACTGGTGCTGGTGAAGGAGCTGAATAAAGGAATTATTGCGAAATTCTGCACGTCTAGCCTGCTCGTGTTCGGGTAAGAGATGGAAAGAATGAGGAGATGCAGTGGAGGTAATTTTAGAATCAGAAGTAGGAGTAGGTGTAGGAATGGCAGAAGATAAGAAGTACGACATCATATAGTATACCCCACCCGCCAAAAATGCAGAAACAATCAAAAGCAATACAAATATCTGAAACATAAAGCATTTCGTACGACTAAGTCGCTGTAGCTCAAATCTTTGTGCCTGTGCTCTTTCCACATCCATCAGCTTTGAAAACGCCATCCCCTATGACCGTCCGCAACGTTTCTTGACGCACTTCGTTCTGTGTAGCAGTAGTCAATTCCCAGGAGTTCCCAGGAACCGACGGTCTTTAACCTAGCGTCAAGACCTACTAACCAGAAAGAAATACGCGCGCGGCCCTACGGCCTTTATTTATAATATATATGCAATGTCTCTCAGCTGTGGAAGCAAAAATACGTAGGAAAAAAAAAAACCTTCAATATGTACAAGAATAATTACAATGATACAGGTGTTCAGACTGATCGTGGAAAACGGGATAATGCAGTTGTCAAGGGACAGAACAGGATCTTTTTATTAGTCTTTAGTGCGGGGTCGCAAAAAATATCGAGTTTTCCCAGGACGTGTCTGTTCGTCAAACAAAGGATCCGTTGAAGAGACAGCGTTCTGTTGATCAGTTGAATGTTCTGGTCTTGAGTCTTCTGATGACAAATGTTCAACAATGTCTTTCTGCTGCACTGAGGATTCTCCAACTAGTTGTGCGTCGCTGAAAGGAACAAACGCCGGCAATCCTTCGGTTTCAGTTGATGCAATGCCTCTCCTCACCCACGAATCTGCCGGCAACGGAATAGGGACTTTCTTCGTATGGGTGGCATGCACCCAGTTTTTCCGACCCTCTAGACGAACAGCAGTTCTCGTGGCAAGGAGGACCTGGTAGGGTCCAGTGAACCTGGGCTCCAAATTCTTCTTCCGAGAAAAGTTTCTGGTAACCACCCAGTCTCCAGGCTGGAGCTGGTGGCCTGGACCCTCCGTCTGCGTCGGCAGTGCTTCGTAAACCTGTTGGTGAATTAACCTCAGTTTAGCAGTCAAGTCATGAAGATAGTCAATCAACATTGGGTACTCAAGATCAGAGAACACACCCGGTCTGGGGACCCCCCAAACATTTGCAGGACGACCGAACACTATTTCATAGGGACTGAGCCCTACTCGGGAGTGTACGGTTGCCCTTGTTGATAGTAAGGCTAAGGGTAAAGCGTCAGGCCACGAAAGACCAGTCGTAGCCTGAATCTTTGCTAGTTTTAGTTTAAGGGTGCCATTATACCCTTCAACCAAACCAGCTGACTGGGGATGGTTGGCGCTGTGGAATTTTTGATTAATTCCAAGGCCTTTGCACACACTCTTCATCACACTCCCCACAAACTCACTTCCGTTATCAGACCATACAACCCGAGGCATTCCGTACCGAGGAAAGTATTCCTTCAGTAGGATTTTTGCCGTTGACAAAGCAGTGTTGTCCTTGAGAGGATAGGCTTCAATCCATCGGGAGAACGCGCAAACCACAACCAAAACGTATTTCAAGTTATTGCATCGCTCCATATGGATGAAGTCTAATTGAATCACCTCAAAGGGACACGAAGGGGGAGCAAAACTACCAGGAGGAGTTGGGGTTCCCTTACCAGGATTGTACAACATACATACCATACAGTTCTTAACCAATCGTTCAGCACATTTCGTGATACCATCATTCTTCCACACAGGAGACAACAATTTGCAGATACCTTTCACGCTAATATGTGCTAACCCATGTGCCATTGTCACAACAGCCAGCACATATGCATCCGGCAACATCCATCTTTTCTGTTCCGACAAATCAATCCAACAACCATTCGCATCCAACTTTCCCGTACTTTCATTCCACTTCTTCTTTTCAGTCTCAGTGGCCTCATTTTGTATCGCCTTCACACTCTCAATAGTGTCTTCACACATACTCGACTCTGCAGGCCACCTAACCGAGCTCGTCACATACATTCGAGTGCTAAGGTTCCGGTCAGTCTCCTTAGCAGTCTCATCCGCAAACGCATTACCACGACCAACATCATCCATCACCTTACGATGTGCACTACATTTAACAATCGCTACCTGCTTAGGCAACGTAAGTGCATCCAAAAGATCATTCACAAGCTGGCCATGCTGAATCTTCGTACCATGTGATGTCAGAAAACCTCTCTCTCTCCACAATCGTCCAAAGCTATGAGCGACGCCAAATGCATACTGACTGTCAGTATACACATTCACACGTTTATCTTTTGCTAACACACACGCTCTAGTTAAGGCAATCAGCTCTGCAGCCTGGGCAGAATTCTGATTCAATCTCGCAGCTTCCACAACAGTACTCAAAGTTACAACAGCATACGCAGTGGTCACATCACCATTCGGCAATTTAAAACACGAACCATCTACATACAGTGTTCCATCTGGATCTTCTAACGGAGTGTTTTTAAGGTCCACTCGACCTTTTGTTTCCTCCTCTGTTCGCAAATAGCAGTCATGGGCTGCTATTTCATCTGACTCTGTACTAATGGGTAACAAAGTTGCCGGATTCAGAACATTGCAACGTTTTATCTGAATATGACTTGCCAGAAGCGCCAACTCGTATCCGGACAACCTCGCACTTGTCAAGTGCTGAGTTTTCGTACGATTTAAAAGAGTGTCGACTGCATGCGGAACCATCACCGTAAGCATATTATCCATGACCAATCCTGCTGATTGTCGGATGGACACCGCAGCTGCCGCTGTTGCTCTCAGACAACTCGGCAATGCTCTAGCTACTGGGTCCAAGGTCGAGGAAAAATATGCACATGGACGTTGCTTACCACCAAAAGGTTGCGTTAAGACGCTCAAAGCACAACCTTCCCTCTCGTGAACATATAACGTGAATGGCTTACTGTAGTCAGCAGTACCTAACACAGGAGCCGAACACAATGAGTCACGCAGTTCAGAAAAACTTTTCTGACATTCTTCCGTCCATGGTAAAGGAGTAGAAACATCCTTGCACGTAAGAGCCACCAATGGTTTCGCTAGCAATGAAAAATTTGGAATCCATTGCCTGCAGTACGACGTGATACCCAGAAAGGCACGCACATCTCTTTGTGTTGTTGGCACAGCCATTCGCGCAATCGCCGCAATTCTCTCTGGGGTCAACCGCCTTCCCTCCTTTGACAATAAGTGACCTAGATAGGTTACTTCTTGGCAACAATATTGGAGTTTAGAAGGTGACACCTTGTGATGTAAGTCACAGAGCTGTTGCAGCAACGACACCGTAGCAATCTTGCAAATGTCCTGAGTATCCGCAGCTACCAATAAGTCATCGACATATTGTATTAAGGCCGTACCAGCCGGCAACGTAAACGCATCCAGTTGACCCTTCAAGGCTTGACTGTAAATCGATGGACTCTCACAGTAGCCTTGAGGAGCGCGTTTAAACTGGAAGCTGCGCCCACCAAGAGAGAAACCGAAAAGGTCTCTGCTCTCTTCTGCGATCGGGATGCTGAAGAACGCATTCTTCAGATCGATCACCGAAAACCAAGACGCAGATGCTGGAATCAGAGTCAGTAGCGCCGTGATGTCAGGTACAACAGGGAACTGAGGAATCACAATTTTATTTACCTCCCGTAAATCGATAACAAAACGATAAACAGGTGGTTTCGAAGGATCAGTACGTTTTAAAATAGGCAGCACAGGGCTGTTGCACACGTTTCCCCGGGTCTCTTCAATAACGTCTTTGTCGATCAAATCATAGATGATCGCTAACAGTGCTCGTTCACCATCAAGAGAGATACGGTACTGGGGAATACGTGGCAATCGCACATTAGATTTCAACTGAACAACATAAGGGGAGATGTCAAGCAGGCCCACATCATTGGGACCTGTTGCCCATAAGGACTCAGGAAGAGAACTCAATTCCGGTGGAAGCTTATCAAGAGATAAGTACATAGGAGAGACAACCCTCTCTCCCAACGTAAGCTTTACACCCGCAGGAGAACAATACAAAGTTGCATACAAACGTTTAAGCAAATCCAGACCCAAGAGATTTTCACCACAACCAGTAGTCAAAATCAACGGTGCTTCAAGCTCACGTGGCCCAATCGTAAGAGGCAAAGGGCGTGAAACTGGATTGCTAACGGGGGCGCCAGAGAATCCAACGGAAACATTTGTTAAGCCAGACAAAGGTGCGCCAGGGAGTTTCGAATGCATAATAGAACTTTTCGCTGCACCAGTGTCCAACAGAAAAGGCTCAACGACGCCCGATGTAGCAACTGCGACGTAAGGCCCTCTCTGATCAACCGGAACTGATACCACTCCTTCTCCTTGTCTATGGCTATCCTAGTAATTACTGTCGTCAGTTCCCTGATCGACGTAATAATCGTCTACATTGTACTGCGCAGATCGTCCTTGCGATGATCCACGTTGATCGAAACAGTTATTAGAATTTGATTGGTTATCTGAACGATCATTTTGAGCACCGCGACCCCTACCGCGTGATGTCTGTTGTGAACCACCACGACCTCCTCTAGAGAAATTACCACTATTACGGTCGTTTAAAACAGGACAATTGAATTTTATATGACCCTCCTGTCTACAATAGGCACACTGATTGTACCCTAAAGAGGATCTTTGGGAAGAGGAGTCATTTCTAGATTGTGGTCGATTAGATTGCGACTGCGATCTATTTTGTTGCGAAGCATTCTGATTCGAACGTGGAGGATACGCTTGCTGTAACAAAACTTTAGTTTTAAGCTCTTTCGTCTTTTTATCAGCACGGTCGTTTTCTTCTTTCTCTCTATTCTCATAATATTGTGCTGTAGCCAATATTTGAGCCGAAGTAGAAACGGCCCACGCACTTTCAGAGTTTTTCAACTTACTGCCCAAGTCAGGCAACAAGTTAGAGACAAATTTATCCACGAACAACCGTTGACCACCCTCAGTACCCATATCCTGACCACTATGGTCGATGAATGCCTCCTCGAATCTCGTAAAGAAGTCGGAGACACTCTCGTCCTTTTTCTGCTTACAAGCTGACAATTTGTCCCAATTCACCCTCATAGCTGGCATAAGAGTTTTCATTAATGCAATTATTCTCTGAGGGAGAGCAGCAATCAACTGCTCGGGTTTAGCACCACCGGTTTGCAACCCATCAGCCGCTATAAGGGCAGCCCAATCACCGCCCAATTCATTAGGATGGTTTTCCTGACGAATCTTAGCCCAGACCGGTTGCGGTACGACATTGCCAAACAGCATATCAATATCGGCAAGATTCATTATCGTAGCATCTACAAGCTGCGATAACTCTTTATAATACCCTGCAGGATTTTTGCGAGGGTCAGGCAAAGATTGCTTCACCTGCAACACTTCTGATCGTTTCCACGGGAGATGAATCCATACTCTCTGGAAATGTGGCAGAATAATGGGAACAGCATTAGCATCGCCTGGCATCCACACTGGTGGAACTTCACGCATGGGAAACTGACCAGACGCATCTAACTGTCTCTCAACGTCCTCAACAAACAAAGCCTGAGGTATAGGAGTGGGACGAAAAGATAACAACCGCTCAACAGCACGTCGAACGTTGGTATCCACTATCAGTCCATTCGAGAACTGAAGCTGTAGATCAGACAAGGCGGTCAACACCTCGTCAGGTGCATCGGCCGATATCTGATCGCGAAGGACCTTACACATTTCTTCGAACACAAATCTTTGGGTTGGTATATTAAATTGACAGAACGTATCGAGTACAACACGTGGTGGATTTCTAAGAGGGTGTGTCATCCAACCCATCGCCATATTATATAGCGAAGCGCGTTCCCTGTTACCAGGAAGCTGACTACGTCTCTGAGGACCATCTGAACCAGCGGACCCAAGAACAGGTCTGAGAGAATGAAAGAAGTTAGCCGCAACAGGAGAAGTACGACTACGAGTAGCTGAAGAAGTATAGCACAAGGGACTAACAAGAGAAGGGGTAGAAACAGAAGCAACAGCAGGAGTTAGTAGAGCAGGAACAGTAGCGGGAGCAGGAGTATGTGGAAGTGGAGGAGCAGTGGGAATAGCAGTGGGTAAGGGAGCAGGAACAGTCGGAAGAACGGGTGCAGGTTGAGGAACAGGCTGAAGAACAGGTGGTGGAACAGGTACAGGGGGAACCACTGGAGCAGCGGTACCCTGTACATACGGAGGTGGCGACTTCAGAAGATAAGACATTAGAGAATCCTCAACTGGTTCTTCCTTCTTATCCGACTCCGTAGGCAAAGCAGGATATCATTTATCTATGGACATACGCTGTAGCCTATCGAACACTTCCTTTTCCTTATCCTCCTTATCACGCTGAAACTGCTCTGCTTTCTTTACAATGGTAGCAACACCATCTCTCTGACTTCGTTTAGTCTGTCTGATTTCTTTCTGTCGGGCTTCTTTACGCCACAACCGAAAGGCATCAAACATGGCCGGCCTTAACTTTTTCGCAAATAATTTAGCCTCTAGATTATCTAAGATTGGAGTCTCAAAGCTACCATGAGGTGGCCAACTAAGGACACCATCCTTCTTAGTATACCGAATCCAGTAATCATTAAAAGTAATCGGGCCTAGCCCGTGCTTACTGTACAGTTCATAAGTTGGAGTTCCAACCGGAGGTATCGGACACGAGTCCTCCAGTCGGGAATCCGTACCACAACGTCTGAAACAACTAAACAAAGTACTGTGACCAGGCATCTTGCACACTAGCCGAGTTTCACAAACTTCAAGGGTTACGGGATTTACCAAGTCCCAGCAAAGAGCAAAAACCCTCGGTTTTTGGCGTCTGCAGTCGTCAAATATCACAACAAAGTACCAAGAACCACAAATGCAATGGAACCATGCAACAACTAAGTAACCACAACCAAGAACTCTGGGAGCGACCCACAAATACTTAACTCAAAGATCGATGGCGTCACCAGGAAGGCCCGTCAATCGTCTCGCTATACCAAGGTCTACGCCAGGCGCCAAAACAGGTCTACAGTCAGGGCAGCAGTCCGTCGCAGCCGTCAGGAGGCGGGAATCTTCGCGGGAAAAGTCTTCGGGCCACTTATTTCGACAACAGGATCGATGAAGCGGAGTGCACCTTCCCTCGGAGATTTCACACGAAGTTCCTCACGATCGTCGGGCTTGGACCGGTACCACTGATGCAGCCCCACGTTGGGCGCCAACTGAAGGACTGGGTTATTTAAGACCCAGCGGTGCCAGGGAACAACACCTGAAACCTTTGTGGGTAACCTGCTCCGGCGTACAAGTGACAGAGACACGGGACACTTCCTTCGGCGTCAAAGATTCGAGCTTTATTTACTGCAGGGAACACAGAAATCACGGCAAGTACAACGCGTGCTACTTGTGGAGACTGCTTCAAATTGGTTCTGTGGATCGCTCCTTTTATACACAATTCGCCCATAGGTTTACATGGTACACGAAGGTTTATGGCTTGGTTCCCATAATTATCCCTCAGAGGGGTCGCTTTGGTCTCTTTGATACATTCGAGGTCCGGAACATAAGTGCAGAAACATTTGGTGGTTCCCAACTGTAAAAACCCATCTTCCCACCATTAGTGCATTCCAATCAGCAGCAAAACAGATCGAAGAAAGAACAAGGACAGGTGCGGAGGAAGATGGAGACAGTGGGAAATTGGAAAAGGGTGTAAGAGGGGAGGTATCGGGAAACACGAGCTACTGGCATCAAAGGGACGTGCCTAATGAGATGCACGGCTGAGACAATAGACCGGCACGGCAAGATGAGCCTCAAGCGGGGCCATTTGCCTTATAGTATCACCCCCCTCATCATAAAGACAGTTTCAAAGGACATGTGTCTTCCATACATCTCTCGGGAATCCCAGGGTCGCGAAGCGGACAGCGTCCGTTCGCTGACTACTTGAGGGCAAGAGACAAAATGGATGCCGTATCTAAGATGGAACCCGTGGGCACAAATAGAATAACCCACATAACAGACGAACGGTTTAGGTTAGCACAGCGAAACTGCATACACCCACTAAACTCGTCATTTGCGGTTCATAGATACCAGACTTGACCATATTCGTGCGAGTCAAAAACATCACTTACAATTGTCACGGAACCTCAGACGCTCCTTTTGCCCTCATGTAGGCAAGCACTAGTCGGAATCATACTCGATATTCATCAGACCATCTAGATGTTGCAGTAACATAGCTCTGTCCAATCGAGCTTCTTTGGTAACAGGCAGCTGTCTTATACACGTTGTAGCACAAAGGCCACATAAGGCAGGGCCACACTGCACGCAAAGGCAGCACGTGAACAGGAACGCCACAACAACTCCGATAATCATCAGAATCTTCCAACCCCAAGTCGACATTAGGCCCCAAAACCACCCAAGTAGCGTCCAACCCCCTACGTCCACGTGTATGGACTCAGAGATTTTATGCAACTTTGAGATGGCTTGATAAACAGTCGGAGCATTATCAGGAATGAAAATACAGCAGCTCGAATGGATCACCTTGCATACCCCACCTCGATCTGCTAAGATCACGTCTAAAACCATACGGTTTTGTAACGTCATAAGTCTATCCGCCTGAAGTTCTGTGGTGATATTACCAAGGGCACTGGCAGTAATATTAGCTGTCGATTCCACCACTCGAGTCAACTGTCTCAGGTTCCTACTATTAATCATAGGCCGCCAAAACGGGAGGAAACCCTTGAAAAAGTCTCCTGCCTCTTGACCGGCAGTGTCCTCTTCGTTAATTACGCCTCTCACAACTCTAGTCTTGTGATAATCTGCATCTACAGTGAACGTCGGAGGCAACAAATTTGCGATAAAACATGAGCCCACAAAGTCGAAGGGCAACCATGCATACGCACGATCGTGACAGATAAAATATGTACCCTTGGCAGCCAGAAACACAGGGGACGAGACCATCGGCAATATGTAATTTTCAGTGCAAGCACTCTCTCCAAGTCGGGCTTTCGATCTTCGGCCACGACCTATTAGACAGAAATTACCAATGTGGGGTACGACCCATATCGGGGGCGAGCTTTTAAGCTGTTTTTCACTAGTGAACACACTATACTCGCCTCTACTCAGAACCCTACAGGCTTGTACCTCTTCTTCGGGAATAAGCGAGGGATCATAGATATCGCTATCTAAATCCTCTATCGCTATAGACAAAGGCTTTTGATACGAGCCAGGGCCAGAGTAGGGAGAACGTGGTTCTCGAATGGGGTGGAAACCTAGTGCGCTTCGAAACATTGTTTGAAATGCTCGAGCAGAACCCTGGGAACTGTACGGCAAAACCAAATATGGAATTCCCTTATCTGTGGTATGTGGCATCAACCCACACACCCAACAATTAGTAGTGTTAACCACTAACTGGTGCTGGTGAAGGAGCTGAATAAAGGAATTATTGCGAAATTCTGCACGTCTAGCCTGCTCGTGTTCGGGTAAGAGATGGAAAGAATGAGGAGATGCAGTGGAGGTAATTTTAGAATCAGAAGTAGGAGTAGGTGTAGGTATGGCAGAAGATAAGAAGTACGACATCATATAGTATACCCCACCCGCCAAAAATGCAGAAACAATCAAAAGCAATACAAATATCTGAAACATAAAGCATTTCGTACGACTAAGTCGCTGTAGCTCAAATCTTTGTGCCTGTGCTCTTTCCACATCCATCAGCTTTGAAAACGCCATCCCCTATGACCGTCCGCAACGTTTCTTGACGCACTTCGTTCTGTGTAGCAGTAGTCAATTCCCAGGAGTTCCCAGGAACCGACGGTCTTTAACCTAGCGTCAAGACCTACTAACCAGAAAGAAATACGCGCGCGGCCCTACGGCCTTTATTTATAATATATATGCAATGTCTCTCAGCTGTGGAAGCAAAAATACGTAGGAAAAAAAAAACCTTCAATATGTACAAGAATAATTACAATGATACAGGTGTTCAGACTGATCGTGGAAAACGGGATAATGCAGTTGTCAAGGGACAGAACAGGATCTTTTTATTAGTCTTTAGTGCGGGGTCGCAAAAAATATCGAGTTTTCCCAGGACGTGTCTGTTCGTCAAACAAAGGATCCGTTGAAGAGACAGCGTTCTGTTGATCAGTTGAATGTTCTGGTCTTGAGTCTTCTGATGACAAATGTTCAACAATGTCTTTCTGCTGCACTGAGGATTCTCCAACTAGTTGTGCGTCGCTGAAAGGAACAAACGCCGGCAATCCTTCGGTTTCAGTTGATGCAATGCCTCTCCTCACCCACGAATCTGCCGGCAACGGAATAGGGACTTTCTTCGTATGGGTGGCATGCACCCAGTTTTTCCGACCCTCTAGACGAACAGCAGTTCTCGTGGCAAGGAGGACCTGGTAGGGTCCAGTGAACCTGGGCTCCAAATTCTTCTTCCGAGAAAAGTTTCTGGTAACCACCCAGTCTCCAGGCTAGAGCTGGTGGCCTGGACCCTCCGTCTGCGTCGGCAGTGCTTCGTAAACCTGTTGGTGAATTAACCTCAGTTTAGCAGTCAAGTCATGAAGATAGTCAATCAACATTGGGTACTCAAGATCAGAGAACACACCCGGTCTGGGGACCCCCCAAACATTTGCAGGACGACCGAACACTATTTCATAGGGACTGAGCCCTACTCGGGAGTGTACGGTTGCCCTTGTTGATAGTAAGGCTAAGGGTAAAGCGTCAGGCCACGAAAGACCAGTCGTAGCCTGAATCTTTGCTAGTTTTAGTTTAAGGGTGCCATTATACCCTTCAACCAAACCAGCTGACTGGGGATGGTTGGCGCTGTGGAATTTTTGATTAATTCCAAGGCCTTTGCACACACTCTTCATCACACTCCCCACAAACTCACTTCCGTTATCAGACCATACAACCCGAGGCATTCCGTACCGAGGAAAGTATTCCTTCAGTAGGATTTTTGCCGTTGACAAAGCAGTGTTGTCCTTGAGAGGATAGGCTTCAATCCATCGGGAGAACGCGCAAACCACAACCAAAACGTATTTCAAGTTATTGCATCGCTCCATATGGATGAAGTCTAATTGAATCACCTCAAAGGGACACGAAGGGGGAGCAAAACTACCAGGAGGAGTTGGGGTTCCCTTACCAGGATTGTACAACATACATACCATACAGTTCTTAACCAATCGTTCAGCACATTTCGTGATACCATCATTCTTCCACACAGGAGACAACAATTTGCAGATACCTTTCACGCTAATATGTGCTAACCCATGTGCCATTGTCACAACAGCCAGCACATATGCATCCGGCAACATCCATCTTTTCTGTTCCGACAAATCAATCCAACAACCATTCGCATCCAACTTTCCCGTACTTTCATTCCACTTCTTCTTTTCAGTCTCAGTGGCCTCATTTTGTATCGCCTTCACACTCTCAATAGTGTCTTCACACATACTCGACTCTGCAGGCCACCTAACCGAGCTCGTCACATACATTCGAGTGCTAAGGTTCCGGGCAGTCTCCTTAGCAGTCTCATCCGCAAACGCATTACCACGACCAACATCATCCATCACCTTACGATGTGCACTACATTTAACAATCGCTACCTGCTTAGGCAACGTAAGTGCATCCAAAAGATCATTCACAAGCTGGCCATGCTGAATCTTCGTACCATGTGATGTCAGAAAACCTCTCTCTCTCCACAATCGTCCAAAGCTATGAGCGACGCCAAATGCATACTGACTGTCAGTATACACATTCACACGTTTATCTTTTGCTAACACACACGCTCTAGTTAAGGCAATCAGCTCTGCAGCCTGGGCAGAATTCTGATTCAATCTCGCAGCTTCCACAACAGTACTCAAAGTTACAACAGCATACGCAGTGGTCACATCACCATTCGGCAATTTAAAACACGAACCATCTACATACAGTGTTCCATCTGGATCTTCTAACGGAGTGTTTTTAAGGTCCACTCGACCTTTTGTTTCCTCCTCTGTTCGCAAATAGCAGTCATGGGCTGCTATTTCATCTGACTCTGTACTAATGGGTAACAAAGTTGCCGGATTCAGAACATTGCAACGTTTTATCTGAATATGACTTGCCAGAAGCGTCAACTCGTATCCGGACAACCTCGCACTTGTCAAGTGCTGAGTTTTCGTACGATTTAAAAGAGTGTCGACTGCATGCGGAACCATCACCGTAAGCATATTATCCATGACCAATCCTGCTGATTGTCGGATGGACACCGCAGCTGCCGCTGTTGCTCTCAGACAACTCGGCAATGCTCTAGCTACTGGGTCCAAGGTCGAGGAAAAATATGCACATGGACGTTGCTTACCACCAAAAGGTTGCGTTAAGACGCTCAAAGCACAACCTTCCCTCTCGTGAACATATAACGTGAATGGCTTACTGTAGTCAGCAGTACCTAACACAGGAGCCGAACACAATGAGTCACGCAGTTCAGAAAAACTTTTCTGACATTCTTCCGTCCATGGTAAAGGAGTAGAAACATCCTTGCACGTAAGAGCCACCAATGGTTTCGCTAGCAATGAAAAATTTGGAATCCATTGCCTGCAGTACGACGTGATACCCAGAAAGGCACGCACATCTCTTTGTGTTGTTGGCACAGCCATTCGCGCAATCGCCGCAATTCTCTCTGGGGTCAACCGCCTTCCCTCCTTTGACAATAAGTGACCTAGATAGGTTACTTCTTGGCAACAATATTGGAGTTTAGAAGGTGACACCTTGTGATGTAAGTCACAGAGATGTTGCAGCAACGACACCGTAGCAATCTTGCAAATGTCCTGAGTATCCGCAGCTACCAATAAGTCATCGACATATTGTATTAAGGCCGTACCAGCCGGCAACGTAAACGCATCCAGTTGACCCTTCAAGGCTTGACTGTAAATCGATGGACTCTCACAGTAGCCTTGAGGAGCGCGTTTAAACCGGAAGCTGCGCCCACCAAGAGAGAAACCGAAAAGGTCTCTGCTCTCTTCTGCGATCGGGATGCTGAAGAACGCATTCTTCAGATCGATCACCGAAAACCAAGACGCAGATGCTGGAATCAGAGTCAGTAGCGCCGTGATGTCAGGTACAACAGGGAACTGAGGAATCACAATTTTATTTACCTCCCGTAAATCGATAACAAAACGATAAACAGGTGGTTTCGAAGGATCAGTACGTTTTAAAATAGGCAGCACAGGGCTGTTGCACACGTTTCCCCGGGTCTCTTCAATAACGTCTTTGTCGATCAAATCATAGATGATCGCTAACAGTGCTCGTTCACCATCAAGAGAGATACGGTACTGGGGAATACGTGGCAATCGCACATTAGATTTCAACTGAACAACATAAGGGGAGATGTCAAGCAGGCCCACATCATTGGGACCTGTTGCCCATAAGGACTCAGGAAGAGAACTCAATTCCGGTGGAAGCTTATAAAGAGATAAGTACATAGGAGAGACAACCCTCTCTCCCAACATAAGCTTTACACCCGCAGGAGAACAATACAAAGTTGCATACAAACGTTTAAGCAAATCCAGACCCAAGAGATTTTCACCACAACCAGTAGTCAAAATCAACGGTGCTTCAAGCTCACGTGGCCCAATCGTAAGAGGCAAAGGGCGTGAAACTGGATTGCTAACGGGGGCGCCAGAGAATCCAACGGAAACATTTGTTAAGCCAGACAAAGGTGCGCCAGGGAGTTTCGAATGCATAATAGAACTTTTCGCTGCACCAGTGTCCAACAGAAAAGGCTCAACGACGCCCGATGTAGCAACTGCGACGTAAGGCCCTCTCTGATCAACCGGAACTGATACCACTCCCTCTCCTTGTCTATGGCTATCCTAGTAATTACTGTCGTCAGTTCCCTGATCGACGTAATAATCGTCTACATTGTACTGCGCAGATCGTCCTTGCGATGATCCACGTTGATCGAAACAGTTATTAGAATTTGATTGGTTATCTGAAATCATTTTGAGCACCGCGACCCCTACCGCGTGATGTCTGTTGTGAACCACCACGACCTCCTCTAGAGAAATTACCACTATTACGGTCGTTTAAAACAGGACAATTGAATTTTATATGACCCTCCTGTCTACAATAGGCACACTGATTGTACCCTAAAGAGGATCTTTGGGAAGAGGAGTCATTTCTAGATTGTGGTCGATTAGATTGCGACTGCGATCTATTTTGTTGCGAAGCATTCTGATTCGAACGTGGAGGATACGCTTTCTGTAACAACACTTTAGTTTTAAGCTCTTTCGTCTTTTTATCAGCACGGTTGTTTTCTTCTTTCTCTCTATTCTCATAATATTGTGCTGTAGCCAATATTTGAGCCGAAGTAGAAACGGCCCACGCACTTTCAGAGTTTTTCAACTTACTGCCCAAGTCAGGCAACAAGTTAGAGACACATTTATCCACGAACAACCGTTGACCACCCTCAGTACCCATATCCTGACCACTATGGTCGATGAATGCCTCCTCGAATCTCGTAAAGAAGTCGGAGACACTCTCGTCCTTTTTCTGCTTACAAGCTGACAATTTGTCCCAATTCACCCTCATAGCTGGCATAAGAGTTTTCATTAATGCAATTATTCTCTGAGGGAGAGCAGCAATCAACTGCTCGGGTTTAGCACCACCGGTTTGCAACCCATCAGCCGCTATAAGGGCAGCCCAATCACCGCCCAATTCGTTAGGATGGTTTTCCTGACGAATCTTAGCCCAGACCGGTTGCGGTACGACATTGCCAAACAGCATATCAATATCGGCAAGATTCATTATCGTAGCATCTACAAGCTGCGATAACTCTTTATAATACCCTGCAGGATTTTTGCGAGGGTCAGGCAAAGATTGCTTCACCTGCAACACTTCTGATCGTTTCCACGGGAGATGAATCCATACTCTCTGGAAATGTGGCAGAATAATGGGAACAGCATTAGCATCGCCTGGCATCCACACTGGTGGAACTTCACGCATGGGAAACTGACCAGACGCATCTAACTGTCTCTCAACGTCCTCAACAAACAAAGCCTGAGGTATAGGAGTGGGACGAAAAGATAACAACCGCTCAACAGCACGTCGAACGTTGGTATCCACTATCAGTCCATTCGAGAACTGAAGCTGTAGATCAGACAAGGCGGTCAACACCTCGTCAGGTGCATCGGCCGATATCTGATCGCGAAGGACCTTACACATTTCTTCGAACACAAATCTTTGGGTTGGTATATTAAATTGACAGAACGTATCGAGTACAACACGTGGTGGATTTCTAAGAGGGTGTGTCATCCAACCCATCGCCATATTATATAGCGAAGCGCGTTCCCTGTTACCAGGAAGCTGACTACGTCTCTGAGGACCATCTGAACCAGCGGACCCAAGAACAGGTCTGAGAGAATGAAAGAAGTTAGCCGCAACAGGAGAAGTACGACTACGAGTAGCTGAAGAAGTATAGCACAAGGGACTAACAAGAGAAGGGGTAGAAACAGAAGCAACAGCAGGAGTTAGTAGAGCAGGAACAGTAGCGGGAGCAGGAGTATGCGGAAGTGGAGGAGAAGTGGGAATAGCAGTGGGTAAGGGAGCAGGAACAGTCGGAAGAACGGGTGCAGGTTGAGGAACAGGCTGAAGAACAGGTGGTGGAACAGGTACAGGGGGAACCACTGGAGCAGCGGTACCCTGTACATACGGAGGTGGCGACTTCAGAAGATAAGACATTAGAGAATCCTCAACTGGTTCTTCCTTCTTATCCGACTCCGTAGGCAAAGCAGGATAGCATTTATCTATGGACATACGCTGTAGCCTATCGAACACTTCCTTTTCCTTATCACGCTGAAACTGCTCTGCTTTCTTTACAATGGTAGCAACACCATCTCTCTGACTTCGTTTAGTCTGTCTGATTTCTTTCTGTCGGGCTTCTTTACGCCACAACCGAAAGGCATCAAACATGGCCGGCCTTAACTTTTTCGCAAATAATTTAGCCTCTAGATTATCTAAGATTGGAGTCTCAAAGCTACCATGAGGTGGCCAACTAAGGACACCATCCTTCTTAGTATACCGAATCCAGTAATCATTAAAAGTAATCGGGCCTAGCCCGTGCTTACTGTACAGTTCATAAGTTGGAGTTCCAACCGGAGGTATCGGACACGAGTCCTCCAGTCGGGAATCCGTACCACAACGTCTGAAACAACTAAACAAAGTACTGTGACCAGGCATCTTGCACACTAGCCGAGTTTCACAAACTTCAAGGGTTACGGGATTTACCAAGTCCCAGCAAAGAGCAAAAACCCTCGGTTTTTGGCGTCTGCAGTCGTCAAATATCACAACAAAGTACCAAGAACCACAAATGCAATGGAACCATGCAACAACTAAGTAACCACAACCAAGAACTCTGGGAGCGACCCACAAATACTTAACTCAAAGATCGATGGCGTCACCAGGAAGGCCCGTCAATCGTCTCGCTATACCAAGGTCTACGCCAGGCGCCAAAACAGGTCTACAGTCAGGGCAGCAGTCCGTCGCAGCCGTCAGGAGGCGGGAATCTTCGCGGGAAAAGTCTTCGGGCCACTTATTTCGACAACAGGATCGATGAAGCGGAGTGCACCTTCCCTCGGAGATTTCACACGAAGTTCCTCACGATCGTCGGGCTTGGACCGGTACCACTGATGCAGCCCCACGTTGGGCGCCAACTGAAGGACTGGGTTATTTAAGACCCAGCGGTGCCAGGGAACAACACCTGAAACCTTCGTGGGTAACCTGCTCCGGCGTACAAGTGACAGAGACACGGGACACTTCCTTCGGCGTCAAAGATTCGAGCTTTATTTACTGCAGGGAACACAGAAATCACGGCAAGTACAACGCGTGCTACTTGTGGAGACTGCTTCAAATTGGTTCTGTGGATCGCTCCTTTTATACACAATTCGCCCATAGGTTTACATGGTACACGAAGGTTTATGGCTTGGTTCCCATAATTATCCCTCAGAGGGGTCGCTTTGGTCTCTTTGATACATTCGAGGTCCGGAACATAAGTGCGGAAACATTTGGTGGTTCCCAACTGTAAAAACCCATCTTCCCACCATTAGTGCATTCCAATCAGCAGCAAAACAGATCGAAGAAAGAACAAGGACAGGTGCGGAGGAAGATGGAGACAGTGGGAAATTGGAAAAGGGTGTAAGAGGGGAGGTATCGGGAAACACGAGCTACTGGCATCAAAGGGACGTGCCTAATGAGATGCACGGCTGAGACAATAGACCGGCACGGCAAGATGAGCCTCAAGCGGGGCCATTTGCCTTATGGTATCACCCCCCCTCATCATAAAGACAGTTTCAAAGGACATGTGTCTTCCATACATCTCTCGGGAATCCCAGGGTCGCGAAGCGGACAGCGTCCGTTCGCTGACTACTTGAGGGCAAGAGACAAAATGGATGCCGTATCTAAGATGGAACCCGTGGGCACAAATAGAATAACCCACATAACAGACGAACGGTTTAGGTTAGCACAGCAAAACTGCATACACCCACTAAACTCGTCATTTGCGGTTCATAGATACCGGACTCGACCATATTCGTGCGAGTCAAAAACATCACTTACAATTGTCACGGAACCTCAGACATGCAAATTTCATCCAAACCCTTTTCACTGTGGCAAGGTTATCTGCCCCACAGAAAACACTTGCTCACATTAAAACACCTTATAATGATAATTTGGGGTTGGAAATAGCTTTTTGCTTGGGCCGATTTTGTTACACGGTGCCGATATTGCCGGCTCCTGGTAACAAAAACGGCCCCAGAGGCCCAAAACTGTCCCCCGCCCTGGCGGCCGCTGGGGAAACGCCCTGTGCCCGCTATGGCCAGTCCGGCCATGCTCGACAACCTTCATCGATAGCCTCACCGGATTCAACATCGAGCTGTGCCTGATCAAAGGCTTCCCTGGAGTTGCGCTGAGCAGCACCCATTTGATGGCTTAACCAGACTCGACAAGGAGCAACAAGCAGAATCAGAGCACAACCTTTGTTGATAGCTTTACTGCACCTGATGCCAACCAGACTCCAAGAACTCGCCTATTGGCTCCCTGTTGTCATCAAGCCCCTCCTCTGATTCCTTTGGCTGTGTGGCCCCTCTGAAGACTTTTTACTTACTTAAAAGCTGCTAAGTGAGAAGGTAACTTTGTGACAGGGACGAGCCTGGTCATTATACGTGACTCATGCCCCAACACAGTCGGCCTTCAATCTTACCTTTATGCCAATCTAGCACGAACAGTTACCCACGGTTGGAGATATTTTTAAATCCAATATTTAAAATTCATTGCTCTAGTTCTACTATTTGGATATTTGTAATTTTTGCTGCATTTAAGTTGTCAAAATATTCTCTAGTGTTTCTAAATTGGCTTGGGATTTTCTTGTGTTGTGTTTTACTTTATTACTGCATAAATACTTTAGACATTGACTCTAAGTTAAGCCTGCTGTTGTGTGCCACAACGACCAGGGGATTTATTGAGAGACCGTTATGATTCACCCTGACCTGGATAGTGATTATTATTTGAGGTGGGCTCTCACCCCCCCTTAACGAATACCCAATTTTTAAAGAAGCTGTACGAAGTATGTTATAAAAACGAAATTCAGAGAAAATCTTTGTTAAAGGTCAGTTATGATTAATGGATAACATTGTCAAATAAATAGGAAAAATACTTTAAAAACAAAATCAACTGTTAAGTAGTGTTATGTTTATGGTTTGCTGTTGAAAGATCAATGAAATCTGCAAGTTATGGTTAAGCACTCTTAAAGGCTACATATATAATATCACAGGTGAATTGAAACATGGGATCATAGGAGGCGGAATCAAGACTTGGAGGTGATGGCAGCTTTCTAGTCTATCTCCACTGTACCTGTTGCTTGAATTGGTGGTTGGAAGTCCATTTCTTACAGTAAGGTGACCCATCCCGTGTCTACTTTGTCTTTCATTATTGTGGAGCTTTCCACCGACCACGTTTGCACCTTAACATGCACCAACTGCCGTTTAAGAATGAGAGGCATCTGCCACCAACACGGAGTATCGGCAACGTGTAACATCGCCGCCTTACGGGATTCAGCAATGTCCTAACGAAGACGGTCAAACTTTGTGCTGGTGCTACCAGAGGCTCTTTTTCTTCCCTCTGATAAGCTGCTTGGTTCCTACTGTACAGTGGCATACAAGGCCTGTTCTCGCTTCCTCAGCAATGAACAGCCCACATCTGTACTTTTCAATTGTGGTCCCCACTGAGCAATAGACATTCAACATTTGCATGCTCTCCTGGGCACTACGCTCTGGTATGGGCTGCCACATTTGCTTGGGAAAGGCACTTTTGGATGATGGGTGGAGCCGTATGTGCTCCTACATCTTAAATCATTGCTGATGACTATGCAGAAATTGTGTGCCACTTAACGATGAAAGCATCATCTATGTTAGGCTCTTTAGCACACATTCACTATCTTGTTTATTTTCCTCACAATTGGACTATTTGGAATGCAGCACTACAAGTCATAGCTTTGGCTCTTTACTCTAGCTATGTTTTCCGAGGTCATGTCCATTCAGCAGCTGCAACACCCATTGGCCTCACCTTCTATCATGAAACCTTCAGCTCTCGAGACGATTCTTGAAGAGCTTAAAGTTATTGGTACATCTGTATCCTCAATAGAACAGTCAACAGCCACTTTCGCCATGGTTGTTAAAAGTCTCCATTCAACTGTCACCTCCTTCTATTATTGGGCTTCTGAGCATATTAATTCCTCTACAGATGAAGAGCCTTCGGGCCTTCACTGTGTAATTGAGTTTAACCCCTCATGGGAATAATTGTGTTTCCAGGTGAGCATGATCATTAAGGAAGAGTGTATCTTCACATTGCTAACACCTTCAATATATCATTGACCTGTGTTCTCACCATCTTCTAGGTTGCTCTCAACTGTCTTGAAGAAGACCCGCCATTAAGGTTGCAATTGACTTCTCTCTATCTTAGGTCAAAATGTCGACAACTCCATTCCTATAGCCTTTATTGACTAAACTATCAACAGAGACACAGTACTAATTCGAACTCTGTACCTGTACATTATGGATGAAGTTTGATTTTATCAAAAAAGAAAGGGTGTCAGACAGGGTAATATGCTAGTTGCATGTGGTTTCAATTTACAATATTTATATTGTATTATTTTTGATTTCTTTTCATTTATGCACGAGCACTTCATCAGTGATGTCATCAGTGATGTCACTAACCATGTCATGAATGATGTAATATGTGACATCATCAGCAGTGGATTGCGGGTGCGCGATATATAGTTAGCGCTTATAACTATATATGGAATTTCAATGGTTTTATGCGAGTAAAATAAGGTTTTGTAAATGCAAATCCCTAACTATATATGGCCTAAAACCAATGGTTTTTTCATTGAATTTTCAAGGTTTTGTAAATGCAAATTCCTAACTATATATCCACTATAACCTATGGTTTTTTCTGTGAATTTCATTGGTTTTTTAATAGCAAATATGAAAAGCTTTAAAATGTCAAGTACGTGATAGATGAAAACATTTTCGTATTTATGCACGCTGATGTGCTTTGAACGCTGCACCCCCTCCCCTCTTTTGTCTTAGTAGTACTCTCTCTTTGCAGATAGTGAACGGTAGTTAACGCAAGCCTTTCCCCCCTTTTTAATCCGTCGTGCCTGCTTGTCTCTCCATTTGATTGATTGTTGTCCAAGCATTTACTGTTTTAGAATTGGTTCTCTTTGGATCATTCTCTATTTACAAACAAGCACAAAGTCGCAATACTCTGTTTAGTCTTTGCAGATAGTGAAAAATCGTGTAAAAAAAATAAAAGTAATCGAGCAAAATCAGTAGGCCACTAATTGGATCTCTTTTTGACCTCGCTAAAATAGAAATATTAGGAACAACCATACATGAGAAATACGAAAATAGTGAGATGAACTGAGCTCCACACCATGAGGGCTGCAAGACAGCTCGGCTCCATCACCCATCCCGCACAAAATAACGACAAACCCTATGCAAATATTAAAAATATAGACAACACACCAGCAAAGAAACAGGGTAAAACATTTTATTAAAAAACTATTTACATAACGTTGGTTTATAAGATGATATCAGTAGTGGACCGATGTGTGAATAGATCGAAAGCAGCACAAGGCTCCAAGATCCGGATGGCAAGCTCCTGGATGTTGGGTGCCATAGTTTAGAGTTCTGAATTTGAGCCTTTTTCAATGCCTGTGCTTTGTTGAATCAAAATGGTGGCTTGACACAAAGCTGACTCAAGCGTTGCTACTGATGCTATGCAGACCAAAACTGGTTTTCAGTTTGTACATTTTTCTAGATTTTTCAATCCAAGTTTGGTTGACTTTGTAGAACGATGGCTTCAAATTTTCAACATACGGTGTGGTGGCGCTGACTGGGAGGGGGCGCTTCGCTCCTGCCCCCTCCCCAAGTAAGATTTTCATACGTGAAAGTACGTTAATGGTTTTGGTCCCTGAAATGCTTCGATGTCACTGCCATTCTCAAATAGCATAAGTTCTGGATGTTGGGTGCCATAGTTCAGAGTTCTGAGCAGCGCTTGTAACACTGTCTGAAGCTTATTTCCACCTACTGCAGCTTCACTATTCTCAAAGTATGTGAGTGTCGTTTGTAGACCTGACTGCATTAGAAAACTTGGGCGGTGTGATGGCCATGGACTCGGAGAAGACGCTTGGCTCCGACACCCTCCCCAAGTCTTATAGCACTGGTGTAGCCTGAGATCGCCCCCGACATAGGCGGCCGGCTCCCGGGGTCCGGCGGAACTTTTTGCCTTTTGATGACTCTTCAATTCTGGACCTTGTCCCACAATCCGTTTCACCTGAAGACAAGTTGTAGTGGGGCGCCCCTTTACCGTTTTAGTTGCCATTCCGCCCGCTTTTGCTACACTGTGCCTCTTCCGCCATTCAGCTGTTTACCGCCCGCTCTTGCGACTACAGCGTCTCGCTCATCATGTAGTTGAGTTGCTCCCGCTCTTGCGGTGCAGCGATAGGCGGCTGCCACAGGACTCTCAAAATGGCGGCCGGCTCTTCGGTTTTGGGCCTGGTCCACTAAAATGGCCCTGGGATACCTTGGAACTCGGACGCTTCCCTGATAGGGCTTGGGTCCCATTCTCGAAAAGCGTCCCCTCAGCCGTGAAGATTCTACAAAAGTCTTGGGAGCCTCCGACTCCCGCAGGCTTCTGGTGGGGAGCGGCTGCCATGATTGCTCGTGGAATGGCCACGACGGAGCTACGAGATGGTAGTGGTCTCATGCTGACGCCAGCTTTAGTCTGAAACATCCAGAAACACTGTAGACTACCAATTCGATCAGTTCCGGTAGCGCCCCAACATGACCCGGAAGAGAAGAACTTGCCCTCCCCTCTTTGACTGATGGTTCTTGTTGCCTGTCACCTCTGTTGTCATTTAACAGAACTTTTTGGACTGCTGAAAGGGGTTGTGTTCTGAACGCTGGTTGGTGGAGACATTTTGACTATATTCTTGACCTACGTTGTCGCGTAATGCGTTATATGACACGCCGCGTTAGCGCACCCGGAAGTGATCCGAGGCGCGGCGCGCAGCGCGTAACGTAAGCATAACAGGTCATATGACTTGTTAATAAAACTTTTCATTGGTTCATTTTACTTTTGTTAATTTAATGATGAAAAGCTTGGTCATATGACCTAAAAATTACGCTTTTTATTGTTTTCGAACAATATTTTTTTTTCAAACATATGTTATAATATTCCAGGCTAATGTACTTTCCCGGAAAATTTACAACTGACTTGCAAGTAAAATATATTCCTTTTTCGAGAAAAAGGGCGTTTCTTCCTTCCATGACGGAACCGTTGAGTAAAAGAGATTCGGCCTGCTGTCTTAGTCGCCGATACGCCTGATTATCAGATTCTTATCGATCACTTTATGTTGCAGACATGAAAAACACAACTGCCCTTGACCATTTATCTTTACTGCGTTCCTACATATTATACCTTTTATCCGTCATGTAATTGGACTGCTTTATTTCACTTGCCTTTTACTGATTCGAAAACAGTGACTAAAAGTAAAAACTTTACCAATGTAAATACTACTACCGTGTTTTGTTTTAAAAACCTTTATTGTGAAAATGTCAGTATACAAATACGGGCCTATAACCACGTGGGCCGGCCACGGAGCAAACTGAAATCGTATATGATGAGGAGACATTTACACTGTAGAGGAACGTAACGAGCGGGCCATTAGGTTGCAAGAACTAAGGTGTCTAACAGTTGCGGAATCGGTGGACATACATTTTGTAATTAAAATAGGACAGGGCCACTTACAATAACATTTTCTAGATATACATTTGCGGGCAAGGAGTTACGAGTCCCATTTATACCGGCGCCATTTTGGGCGAGGCCGGGCAGGTCCAAGATATAGTCAAAATGTCTCCACCAACCATCGGCCAGACCAGAACCCCTTTCGGCCCTTTATGCTACAAGATGGTGTCTTCCATTCAGAAAATATTGTTGGCAGCATTTTGAAAGGAAACAGAAACAGCCGTTCTCCTAGTGAGTTTCACATTGTTACATTTAGGAAGAATGTTGAAGAGTAGTATGTGGAAAATCTGAAGCCATTTTTCTACAAACTCTCAATCAGACTTGGATGGAAAAAAAAAACATGAAGAATGTACAAACTGAAAACCAATTTTTGTCTGTATAGCATCAACAGTAACGCTTGAGTCAGCTTTGTGTCAAGCCGCCATTTTCATTCAATCAATAGCGTCCCCCTGCACACATTCAGGGACCTGGTCGTGTCTTCAGATGAAACGGATTGTAGGAAAAGAAGCAGAAAGGAAAAGGCAAAAAGTTCCGCCGGACCTCGGGAGCCGGCCGCCTATGTCATGTGCGACCTTTGGCCACACAAGGGCAATAGTGAAGCTGCAGCAGATGCAAATAAGCTTCAGACAATCTTACAAGCACTGCTCAGAAATCTCAACTGAGGCACTCAACATCCAGGACTTGCCATTCGAATCTTGGCGCCTTGTGCTGGTTCCGACCTATTCACACATCGGTCCTGGATCTCGGCGCGTTCGACTCACTGTACCGCAACAGTGACCGCAATTCAGCTGGACAAGCCGCCATTTTCATTCACTCAATAGCGTCCCCCTACACACATTCAGGGACCTGGTCGTGTCTTCAGATGAAACGGATTGTAGGAAAAGAAGCAGAAAGGAAAAGGAAAAAAGTTCCGCTGAACACCACCTTGGGCAATAGTGAAGCTGCAAAAGGTGCAAATGAGCTTTAGACAGTCTTCAACTTACTCTGATTCTTATAATAAACTTCAGATAGTCTTACAAGCACTGCTCAGAACTCTCAACTGAGGCACTCAACATCCAGGACTTGCCATTCGGATCTTGGCGCCTTGTGCTGGTTCCGACCTATTCACACATCGGTCCACTACTGACATCACCTCATAAGCCAACGGGGCACCCCACGCCGACTTTCGGCGCAGCATTGTAGGATGGCCACACCAGTGCGGCAACTTGCTGGACACAACATCGGGGCCATCCAGATCTCGGCGCGTTCGACTCACTGTACCGCAACAGTGACCGCAACTCAGCTGGACACGCCGTCTTTCGGCGCAGCATTGTAGGATGGCCACACCAGTGCGGCAATTTGCTGGACACCACCTCGGTGCCATCCGGATCTTGGCGCGTTCGAGTCACTGTACCGCAACAGTGACCGCAATTCAGCTGGACACGCCGTCTTTCGGCGCAGCATTGTAGGATGGCCACACCAGTGCGGCAATTTGCTGGACACCACCTCGGTGCCATCCAGATCTCGGCGCGTTCGAGTCACTGTACCGCAACAGTGACCGCAACTCAGCTGGACACGCCGTCTTTCGGCGCAGCATTGTAGGATGGCCACACCAGTGCGGCAATTTGCTGGACACCACCTCGGTGCCATCCGGATCTCGGCGCGTTGTGCTGCCTTCGGCCTATTCGCACATCGGTCCGCTACTGACGCCGCCTCACGTGCCAACGGATTTTCTACGCTTTTTGTAGCCCTATGCCGCATAACAGGTCATGTGACTTGTTTATAAAACTTTTCATTGGTTCATTTTACTTTTGGTTTCCTAAAGATGGAAGGCTTGGTCATATGACCTAAAAATAACACTTTTCATTGGTTAAGAACATTTTTTTTTCCCAAACGATGAAAGCCCCACCTTGTTTCTGGATCATTCAGACTGAAGCTGGCGTCAGCATGAGAGCACCACCATCTCGTGGCTCCGTCGTGGTCATTCCGCGAGCAATCATGGCAGCCGCTCCCCACCGGAAGCCTGCGGGAGTCGGGGGCCCCCAAGACTTTTGTAGAATCTTCACGGCTGAGGGGACGCTTTTTGAGAATGGAGCCCAAGCCCTAGCAGGCAAGCGTCCGAGTTCCAAGGTGTCCCAGGGCCATTTCAGTGGACCAGGCCCAAAACCGAGGAGCCGTCCGCCATTTTAAGAGCCATGTGGCAGCCGCCTATCGCTGCACTGCAAGAGTGGAAGCAACTCAACAACATGGTGAGCGAGACGCTGTAGCCGCAAAAGCGAGCGCAACTCAGCTAGATGGCCGCCACCTGGGGAGGCCCGTTCACGCCGCCTCCCCCACCCCCGGGCCGCCGCACGCCAATTTTCGGAGCAGCATTGTAGGATACGAAAACCAGTGCGGCAGTTTACTGGACATCACCTGGGTGCCTGTCGTACATGTTGTGTCAGCCATGTGACACTGGACACAGTCCCATCAACATCTCAACGCGTTCTGCTGCCTTGGGACTATTCGCACATCAGACCGCTACTGACGAGGCCTCCCCCCGCACCACCCGGGACGCCCCACGCTGTTTTTCTGTGCTGCATTGTAGGATCCCAAAACCAGTGCGGCACCCAGGCGACATCACCTGGGTGCCGTCCAGAACTCTGCACGTTGTGCTGCCTTGGGACTATTCGCACAAAAGACAGCTTCTAACCATTGTTGCTTTTTGTGTTGAAAAATGTTTAAATGTTTTTAGTTTTTGTTCCGTTCGTTATAGTTAATAGTTAATAAAGTTTTATAATCTTACTTTGTTGGAGTGTTATCTATTTTTTTTTAAACGGGTGAATGGGGCCTTGAATCGGGTTATTGTCATGTGTGGGCTTTGGAAGTGTGCTGCTGCAGGATCGGACATTTCAAACTCAAATGCACGTTCTTTTTCTTACCTTTCCGAAGCATGGAGCGCAATAGCAGGCAGAGAAAGGGTGATGCACGTGTTGAACACTACCTGACCTGGCAAGTTGCTGGCAGTGCCCCCCCCCCCCGCCCGCTCCTGAAAGAGGACACACACCGCTGCCCCGAGTACTTCACAAATCTTTAAAAGACCATGCGCTTGTTCATGAGGCTTAAATGGTTTATCACCTCTTCTAGAACCCCTGCATCGACCCTCTGACGTTTCCTGGAAAAATTACCATGTAACACAATACCAAGCCCTGTCAGCTGAAACCCCCAAGGAATCGTGGGGCATATTATCAAGGGGGTTTATCTCCGCTTTTTTGGCTTTAAAAGCCAAGAAAGCGGAGATAAAAATATCTCCCTATTACCAAGCTGTCGCTAACACCAGTTAGTGACAGCTAAAAGGAGATAGCGACCATCTTGGGCCCCGCTTTGCATGTCAGTGATACTTATCACTAATGACATGCAAAGCAGGCGTGCCAAGATGTTAGCGACTGGAAACAGTCCCTAACATCGCTATCTCCTATTACCAACTTTTGGAGATATTCGCGCTAAGCGCGAATATCTCCAAAATCTAACACCTGCCCTGAGCAGTTCTTAGCCATGTTATCCAATGGGAGGTGGATAACATGGCTAAGAGCATTTGCTCGATAATACATGAATATCGCTGACTTTTCTGCGATAATAGCAAGGTTTATCTGCGATAAAAATCGCCGATGTGCGGCGATAATTTTTGTCTCTAAACAAGTTAGAGACAAAAATTATCGCTAGCTGTTCGTAATATGCCCCCGAGTTTTTGCTTGCAGAAATCGGGAGGCGGGAGACTAGCACTGAAATCAGTAGTCACACGCCTGAATAGGGAGGGTTGGCATGTCTGAATTCTCTACAGCTGGGGCCATAAACTACATCCGCAGGGGTAGGTGATAGCCTAGGTCCGGCCTGGACTATCGGACACAGAGGAAGAGGAGTGTCAGAGGGTGCGGTAGTGAATAGGGTGAAAGAGAGGTGTCGGGAGGGCACAGGGTGTGATTCTCAGAGAAGAGCAGCGCAGATGGGGGGAAGTATATGGCCCATGCATGAGAGAGAGAGCGGGGATGACCAGTGCGTGGGGGAGATGCTTGCGAGGGTGGGAAGCCATGCTGAGGATCGGCGGCGTGCAGAGAGTGGGCCTGGTCAAGGCATCTAAAATGGCTGCCGTGCACGACAAAATTGTGGCATTGGACAAAAAGGCAAGATGGCGCAGACAATGTTTTTCAATAAGGATTCATTTATAACAAAATATTTACTCGCAGTGACAAAATGGTGGTCAACACTTCCTGATTTCCATCGAATCGAACGTTAACAAACGTCACGCAGCAAAAAAAAAAAAAAAAAAAAAAAAGCTCACGCACAGAGCAGTTTTTAACCATGTTATCCAATGGAAGGTGGATAACACGGCTAAGAGCATTTGCTGGATAATGCATGAATATCGCTGACTTTTCAACGATACTCATGCATTGTAGCCGATGTGCGGCGATAATTTTTATCTCTAAACAATTAAAACGAAGCACAAAATGGCGAATTCCCGTTTCGCTACCAGTTTGCGGCCCAGTTCGCGGCCCGTGAAGCGCTTCTACCGTGAAAAATCTTTTTTTTTTCTTTTCCCCACGGGACCCTTTAATAACCCCAACAACATTCCTAGGGGGTCAAGAGGGGGATACCTTGCCCCCTTTCATTAAATTCCCCTTTCGTTTTTCACCTCTTCTTCTCTCTCGATCCTACCGAGAGACAAAATGGCGGCCGCTCCGGACTGTCACGCAGCAAAAAAAAAAAAAGCTCACGCACAGCCGCTGGAAGAGATGTATCAACATATATCAGCCTCCTCAGCCACCCTCAGGAAACATAGGGGATTAGGATACGTCTCCCGCACCCCCTTATACCTAATAATTTAATTAACGAAGCACAAAATGGCGAATTCCCGTTTCGCTACCAGTTTGCGGCCCAGTTCGCGGCCCGTGAAGCGCTTCTACCGTGAAAAATCCTTTTTTTTTTCTTTTCCCCACGGGACCCTTTAATAACCCCAACAACATTCCTAGGGGGTCAAGAGGGGGATACCTTGCCCCCTTTCATTAAATTCCCCTTTCGTTTTTCACCTCTTCTTCTCTCTCGATCCTACCGAGAGACAAGATGGCGGCCGCTCCGGACTGTTTAGAATGTTGACAGACACCGGAGAGCCAATCAGCTTTCTGCGCGCAAAGTTCCGATAAGCGAAAAGTAAGCGGACCGGATCGCTGCCCGGAGCGCTGTTACAGATATATATCTTGATTTAAACGTTAATTTCTCAAAATCCACTGAAGCACATATATTGAGACCTAGCAAAGGCACATCGGGCTAACAGTCCCTACAATTTTGCCAAGTTTCGTGCAAATCCATTCAGCCGTTCGAGCTAAAAGTGAGTCCAACCGCCCTATGGAAAACTCAATGCAAAAAACGCGTTTTGGGACCCCCCTTTTTTCTCAGCCCCCCCTTGACGAAACCCCACCAAATTTTCAGGGGCTGCTCAGAAACAAAATGTGCCATTTTCCTGAAAATTTCAGCCGATTCCGTCCACAAACGCAAAAGTTATTAGACATAGAATTTTCAGAAATCCCATAGGGAATTAATCCTAACTATATATACCTACTGGCGATAGCCAGTAGGTAATATATATATATATATATATATATATATATATATATCTTTTAAATGTACAGTGATTTTTACCATTTTGTGAGTACCATGTATAGAATTTTGATATTGATATTATTTTGATCTTGGGCTTAGTGTTGCACATGAAAGCGCGTATGTATATATCGAATTACACAGATATGCACTTTGTAAATAATTATGAGAGGGTTCTCTAGTTGGGTGTGTATATAGTTTTTTAGTTGGGTGTATATATATATACAGTTATTGCCATTTATGTTGCTTTGTTTTGCTCCATACAAGCACATAGGATTCTTGTAATCCATTGAAATATTCACTCTTTACAAAATGGGCTAGGTTTGTGAGGTGGTGGGTATAAAGGTGGGGATGTGTATAGGTATGTAAATATATGAATTATAAACCTTTTTTACATACTGTAATTTTTGCTTCTTGATAGAATGGTCCTTCTTGTTCTATTTTGACCTTCCAAATAGAAATAATTAGAAACTAGGATGATGAATTTTTGTATTTAAACATTGAGAAACGATGCCTAATTGCTAATATTTGTTTCAGTGGTAGTTCCATATGTTTTCCGCTAATTCTTGCACTTTATTACAATTTTGTCATCACTTATGCACTTTTAGGCACATGCACTTTACTATTTTGCTGCTAAAGGTATTAGATTGCTTATTTGCACATATGAGAGACATTTCTTTTCTTAAATGAAATTCAACAGGAAAGGATTGTACCTTGATATATTTGCATATAATTGAATATTTGTTGATGATTTTCTGGATTTAACCAGTTATAATTTCTTGTATGTCTATTCAGCAATAGCAACTATATATCAGCGGTAGTGCATTTTCACTGTTTAGTATTTACCACATGATCATGGTGGGCGTCACCAGGGGGTGGCGCCCAATTCACTGCATACACCTATAAAAAGAGCATAACTGATTGTAAACATGTTGCAGCGTGATCAAGGGCTTTCCGCCCGAAACGCGTCGCTGGTTCTGTTTTAATCTGCAATAAAAATTACCATCTTGCTGAATTGCTGGTCCGGTCCTCTTCCTTGCTGGCGTGGAGGCGGTGTCTGCGAGCGCAGAGCAGGCTGGGGAGGAACCTTTCTTTATATATATATATATATATATATATATATATATATATATATATATATATATATATATATATATATATATATATATATATATATATATATATATATATATATATATATATATATATATATATATATATATATATATATATATATATATATATATATATATATATATATATATATATATATATATATATATATATATATATATATATTCACCCCCACGCCACCGACCAGGTTACTGCCGAGACTGTGCATGCTGGGAACTGCAGTTCTGAGGACTTAATTGGAGCTGCTCAGGTGTGCCTACAGCATCAGGGGGAGGAGCAAGGAGTGCAGTATTGTATTTCACGCAGGAGGAGCTATACTAGGAAAGGACACAGTACTGGGCGCTGAGGAAGGTCTGTTGACCGAAATGCATTCGCCGCTGCTGGCATCATCCTCAATAAAGCCAGTTGTTCCTTCAGAACTTCCCTCCGGCCTCTGTCTTCTTTTGTGGGAAGAATTTTCGTCATATATTCTGCGCCGGCCAGAGTCGCAGCACAGAAGGCCCCTGCCACGAGAAGAGACTCGGCTCTATAACTGGCGTTCCGCTGTTCCAGCGCACATCGAAGTTGAGGGATCAACAAGAGTCGGAGACCGCCAGGAACGTGATGCTGTAATGCGAGGATGGAGGTATTTTATCTCCATAAGCAAACACGCCTCGCATTTGGCAGCTCCCTCGTATTTTCAGCATTGTGGAAATGGCAATGGCAGGAGCGAGGGGACAAAGAGGAATGACTGCAACATTGGGGGCGGTGTGAACAGTCCCCGCCAACTCACCTGTGACAAGCACGGACCCATTGTCTTCAAAGTTCACCCCCACGCCACCGACCAGGTTACTGCCGAGACTGTGCATGCTGGGAACTGCAGTTCTGAGGACTTAATTGGAGCTGCTCAGGTGTGCCTACAGCATCAGGGGGAGGAGCAAGGAGTGCAGTTTTGTATTTCACGCAGGAGGAGCTATACTAGGAAAGGACACAGTACTGGGCGCTGAGGAAGGTCTGTTGACCGAAATGCATTCGCCTCTGCTGGCATCATCCTCAATAAAGCAAGTTGTTCCTTCAGAACTCCCCTCCGGCCTCTGTCTTCTTTTGTGGGAAGAATTTTCGTCATATACATACATATATATATATATATATATATATATATATATATATATATATATATATATATATATATATATATATATATATATATATATATATATATATACATATATATATATATATATTCACTGAAAAAACATAGGTTTCACACCAGTTATAGTTGGGAATTAGCATTTAAAAAACCTATTTAATTCACAGAAAAAACCATAGGTGATGTAATATGTGACGTCATCAGCAGTGCATTACACGTGCAAGTTATAGTGAGTCCAACTAACTATAACGTGGGAATTTCAATGGTTTTATGTCAGTAAAATTTCCAGCTAACTATAACTGGCGTGAAACCTATGGTTTTTTCTGTGAAGTTAATAGGTTTTTTAAATGCTAATTCCTAACTATAACTGGTGTGAAACCTATGGTTTTTTCAGTGAATTTCATAGGTTTTTTAAATGCTAATTCCTAACTATATATAAGGCCCCAAACCTATGTTTTTTTCAAAGAATTTCAAAATTTGGTTAATAGCAAATGTCTATAGCTATGAAATGTAATCTTTTTGAAAATGATTGAATCCTATATTTTATTTGTATTTTAAACAATTATTTTTTTTTTGACCCTGGAGCGCTCCCGGGGAGCGAACCGGGAAGCGTAGTCGTTTGAAGCGCCCCGGTGCGCAAACCGGGAAGCGTCCCGTTAGCGCCAATGTCGCAAACGAAAACATGATCGTGACGTATCGCGTAGCTGCGTCCGCGTGATATGCACGGCGTAAGCGCATCCGGAAGCACTCGAGCGAATACGCTCGCGCAACGTAAACATTTAACGCGCTTACGCGACGCGACCCGGGGCGCGTCCCGTAAGCGCGTCGGTCATGTGACCTGAAAATAACACTTTTAATTGGTGCAGAACAGTTTTAGTTTCATAATGATGAAATCCCTGGTCTTGTGACCTGAAAATAACACTTCTCATTGGTTCAGGCCTTTTTTTTTTCCAAATGATGAAAGACCACACCTTTTTTCCTTATTCTGACTTTGTCCTTTGACTGAGGAAGACCTGATTGTACCTCTCTGTACCTTTTTGATCTATATAATGGCTTCAGTAGCAGCAGCAGCTGGTGCATCTGCACCACCACCACCACCACAACCACTAAGAGGACCACCTCAAGATTACATTGGTGGTCAACAAGAGGAGGAAGAGGAGGAGGAGGAGGAGGAGGGGAGGAGAAGATGGCTTGAAGAACACAATACCCCATACCAGCCAAGACCACACATTATATGGGAGTTTTTTTTGATCCCAGAGGGGAAGAAAAAAGTAAATGCAGCCAAGGTGACTTGCCTAATCTGTAGCATGGAACTTTCTAGGGGGAACTCGAATAAAAAATATTCATTCGGAAACAACACAATGATTAGACACATGCAGCGCAAGCATCCAATAAACTATTCTGCTGCAGAGATGAGGGAACTGGCCAGAAACCCTCCCCAAACTACAAGCACCACCTCGAAAAGAAAGCAACGCACTCCGTTGGGACAAGAGGCAAGAGAGACGATGCCTTGCATTCAGCCACGGTTTGCGGATTTCCGTATAACCTGTAAATATTGTGGGAAGACCATCTCCTACGGAGAACAGAGCGTAAAGCTCATCGTCCTTGCTGGGGACAACTACAAATGCCCCATTAAACTCTAATTATTTCTTTTCTTTTTTTTTGCTCCAGTTGAGCCATTTTCAATTCCCTATTTTTTAGTTTCTCCCCATGAAAAATCAAAAAATATATAAAACTGTTCAGAAAACCCCAAAAAGTTAAAAATGTTCAAATAAACAATAAAAAATATAAACAACAAAAAGAAGAAAAAAACCAGTTCTTTTTAGAACTACCTCCAATTTATAAAAAAAGCTACATTTTTAAAAACTCTGTCATTCTTTTTCTTATGTAGGTAGCACTGTTTACAGTGCTACAGACCCTCAGAATTCGGTATTTTACCACCCAATACAATTAGGTGGTAAAATACCGAATTCAGGTGTACATGCACGTCTGTGCATGTACACCTGTGCCATGTGACACACAGACATGCCCTTAGGGCATGTATGTGTGCCACATGCCACACAAGCCTGTACTTGGGGTGCTAGAGGGTGTCAAAGTGACACCCCCTGCACCCTTGCAGGATTCGATAAATACCAAATCGGTATTTCCCATTGATTCCTAGGGGCTTCAAGGCCCATAGGAATCAATGGGATATACCGATTCGGTATTTACCGAATCGGTAAATAACGAATCCTACCGATTCGGTAAAAATTACCGAATTTTTACCTACATCTCATTTACGATTCATGAATACCGAATCGGTAAAATTCGGTATTTAAGAATCGGTAAATGAGATTTACCTACATCTGGCCCCTGATCATTTACTCATCCTGGTGATCTTTCATTTAACAATCATTTGTCCATCCAGAAGCAATTGGAAAATGCCGGTATAGAAACCTAATACCCTGAATGATAAAAAAACACTACAAAACTATTTACATGAATGATTACCTCTGGGCTGTATGCAAGGCATGCATGCTTGGCCAACTAACGAGGCAATCTGCTGTGCTGCGGAAAAATCTCTGAGTCCAGGCAACAACAGGAGCGAAGGATCCAAACCCTGTTAGAGGGATTTTGCCAAAGGCCTTCTCAAGCTAACTTCCAACTCCTTACACAAGTCAAAGCGGATTTGAACACACTGTATACGTCTCTGCCAGAAAAGGCACTCGGAAGGCTTAAACAGTGACATTATGAAGTCAGCGAAATGGCAGGCCAACTGTTGGTGCAAAAGCTTAAACAAGCAGATTCCCACAATAAAATCCTGTATCCTAACTCCCTTGCTAGCAAAGGTTTACCAGAACATGAGAGTAATAACTACCCTTCGATCTAAGTTCAACAAAGGAACCATTATCCACATTTTTAAGCTTGGCAGAGGTATGCACCTTTGTGGTAGTTACAGGCCTCGCTCTAATAAATACAGATATGAAGATTTTAGCTGAGGTTCCAGCTATTAAGCTTAAAAGGATTATCCCCTTATTGGTCCACAGATCCCAAGTAGGAATTATTCCTCGGAGACCCTCCTCTGACCACATGCGGCTCCTTTGTTGCATCATATGGCAGGTCACCAGGGACAAGGAGAAAAAAATAGTGATTTCCTTTGATTGCGAAAAGATATTTGATTGGATTGAATGGCCTTACCTGTTCCACCTTCTCCAAAGGATGGGTTTTACAGGGTGTTATGTGCAAACTGCTATCCTGTTTTCTGTCTCCACTTGCCCTTTCTCTTCCCGTTGGCGTTGGATCCATTATTGCTCAAAATCCAAGCTTCTTTGCATATATCATATACAGACACAGCAGTCAGAGTAATCAAATATGCTGATGTATGCAGATAACATTCTTGTGTTAACGTTGAGGGATAAGACATTCTTACCTGCTCTGTTGGCATTGATTGGAAGATGTTGGTCAGTTCTCAGATTACAAGATTTGGGATAAGTATGAAGCCCTACCATTGAACCAACAGACCTCTGAGCGCTGCTGGCATGAACCCAAAGCCAATGGTTGATAGGAACATCAAATTCCTGGGAATACTGTAAATAAAGTATCTTTTTATGGAAGCTCAAACAGGAACCTCCTGCTGAAGAAAATGGTTCTGGAATTCAAGAAATGGTCTCATCTCAGCTTATCTCTGTGGGGCCCTATACAAACTATGAAAATGGTGATGCATACCACTTCAATTATCAGCATGGTCCCCTCTGTTATCCCTAGATACCAAATCATGAAGCTGAGCTAAATGATCAAAGATTGTGTATGAGACAGTCACAATCCCGGCCTACACCTCACCAAGTTGAAGGCAGATACGGCGTACGGGGCCTCCGTCTCCCAGACATGATGCTTTATTATAAAGCACACCAATTGGTGCATTTGGCCCAGTTATTTACGAAGGGCATGGGTAGGTCTGATTAGGTTGAGATAGAGCAAATACTCTTAGGAGGGCCACCTACCTGTTGTACAGGGCAATCACCTCGGATGCAGGCAGAATGAATCCATTGATAAAGACCACTGTACAAGTCTGGAAAAGGACACACAAGCATACTCCTGTCCTTGCCTTCTTACACAACCAGGCTCCAATACAAAACAACAAGAAGATAGAAACTGTGGTCCCAGGATACAATGGGAAGCTTGTTAAGGCAATGTTGTCCGTTCATTGGACAAGGTGATCCACAATGAAGCGCTGAAATCCTTTGCCTCTTTAAAGCAGGAATTCCAGCTAACACTGGTGGTACCGCCAACTGTCAAACTATATATGCTGGTCATTGCACCCTCTCCCGCGTCCTCTTCTTCAGTCAGTGGTGTATGACGTTCTGAGACGCTGGAGTGTTTTCACAATTTTGATATCTGGCTTGTACAAGACTTTATTGGAAGAGCACCATTCCCGGCCTCTTTAAGCTTACTTATTGGGGAGAGGAACTGATGGGTTAAGAAAATGTTACTTGGAGTACAATTGGATGGAACTACTTGCTACCCATGACAGGGATTTGCGCGATGCATGAATAAAAGTTCAGATTTTTAGCACTGGCCTCCATACAAGCTGAACAAGGCTCATTTACCCCAAATTTCAAACTCCTGGATATGCGACAACCCAGGGGGTGACAAATTGCGTTTGGTGTACTCTTGTGTATCAGAGAGTGGAGTTAATATGAAGTACACTCCATTTGTTTGTTCACGTTTTTGCTCTATTTCTCTTTCATTTTTTTGGCTCTATTAATAACATATACTTTTCTTTGCTTGTTTTGTATTTGAGCACATCTTGGAACTTATTGCACTTTTTCAACTTGACTTTTTCTTCAGGCGACATCATCTTTAATAATGCCTTGTCCTAAACCAAATTTCTTGGGGATGGTGCTTCCTGTTCTTCAGATGGAACTATATTTGAGCACTCTTTTCTTCTTCTGTGCAGCCTTTTCACCAAACAACAGAATATTGGTTGTTTTCAACAAAAAATGTGTAATACGTCTCTTTCAGTAGACAGAGCCATCATTTTATGATATCAGTGTATTTATACATACATATTGTCTTTGTTTACAGCCTTGAGAAAGTCATTGTATTCATGTGATACAGACCAAACACGTGTTGGCTGTGTATGATTTGGCATATATTGGAAGAACAATAAAAACAACAACATCCATTTATGCGGCGTGGACTGTTCATCTTATCTTCTGGAATTTATCTGGACATTTTGCTTTGGATATAAATATTTCTATAATAATTGCACATCTAACATTAGTCCTTGATGAATATTTTTCTGTGATTGGGACTTATAACACTATCTATGGGTGTGCTGCACTAGCTAATCTTTGTATGAGTACTCTTGTGTATCACTCCAGATGTTTTGAGTTCAAGTACTCCACACACTGAACACCGCTAACACACTGAATCTTCTGTTGTTATTCAAGACGTTTCTCATGATATTAAGAGATGAGTTTACAATTCTCTATCAGTTTCCTCGATGGCCATTCTGAGACGTTGGCAGCAATGGAATCCGCCCATGCACACAGACTAGATTTGTGATATGGCTGGAATGTCTGCGCAGGAACAAACCATACAGAATGCAGAACTAGCTGGATATTTTAAGGGAATATGGCCCTCTTTTTTCAAAATCAACCATATTGGCAGGCAAACTCTACTACTTCTTCACAGTTCCTCTTGTTGATGTAATTGAACCTTTTCCACCTTTCTAAAGCAAACCCTTCAGAGATACTCCCCTCAGAGAGACCATTGCATGGGCTTCTGGGCTACCCTCCTCTTCTGCATCCTCCCAGCCCCTTCGTACATTCCAGGTGCTACTCCTTGATATTTCTTGTATTCTGTTCTGGGCTCTCTCCTGATGGCTTTGCAGATTAAGAGTTTTTGGATGTTTGAAACAATCTTTTGTGTCTTAAGTCACACTATGTATCTCTTTTTTTGTTTAACAATTCCTTATCAGCATTTTACGTTAGCAACATGTATCAGACAAATATAGATATTATAGCAGTAGTGGTGTGTTGTTTCCATTTGCAATTGTGCTTTTTATTGGACAACATAAACTTTGGGATGGTGCCAGACTGATTCCAAGCACCCCCGCAGGTTGTGTTGTACTATAGTGAATCTTCAAAATGAGAGCAGGGCGTCCCCACGAGAAGACAGTCTAAGACTGTGTATCACACCTAGTTCCTGGAATCTAGGCTGAGTGTTCCATTTATCTAGACGCAACTTTATAAAGCATGCCAATAATCTGGCGGGAAAGGTAAAGTTACAGTGATTCGTGCTTAATTACTATCCGTGTATGATCAAAAAGAGCAATGTATATTTACTGTTACACAGTAAATATACATTGCTCTTTTTGATCATGATGATACACAGTCTTAGACTGTCTTCTCGTGGTGACGCCCTGCTCTCATTTTGAAGATTCATTATCCCCCCAGTCCCCTATTAGTCTGTGTGGGGTCCTCCTTTTCTTTTTAACGTAATGTGTTATACTATAGACCAGCTAGCTCACAGTGCCACCTTAAGCACCTCAAAACCCAGACAGGTAGCAAAAGGGATTTGCAACCACAGAATATGACAATCCTTACTCCCCAGGAATTGTGATAACAAATCCAGAATCTTTTGCTCAGTTACTTGTGCACTCTCTCAGAGAAATATATAAGGAATACATGGAGGAGCATTTTCAGTATTTATTCAACCATTGTGATTGTTATATAGAATATATATGATGCAATAATCAATAGACAGAAGCAGATATAAGTAATTAGCAGTATAAGAACTGTGAACAAAATAAATAGTTCCACCATCTTGCTAAAACAATGTATATATGCAAGTATATGAAGCAATATATTGAGTACTCATATGCATACCCTAGCCTAGATGCCTAGGGTGTGTGTATGTGTTCTGCCAACAATCCACTATTGGATAATCCAGCCCCCATTACCTGAAGGGAAAGTATGTATGTCCCTGTCTTAGTCACAGGTTGGACATCCCTCCTTGAAGAGGAATCAGCAAGCATCTGGGCTGAGATTTCAGCGTGTAGTGACCTTGAAATGACAGCAAGTGTTCCTCTTCCTAAATCAGGAAATTCTTGATGATTTATAACAAAAAACATCAATGCTCCTGGGCCGAGACCTTAGGTAGGCCGCCATTGTTTATGATCTATTGATAGCAGCGTCGCCTCATGGACCTATAACAAACTATCACATGTGACATGAGTATGGCACTAGCAATTCTTTTGCTCACTTGAATTGACTAAGAATGCAAAAAAAGGTGTGCCAAAGGCAGGCCAATCATCACTCACCCACACGTGGACTATGCACAGAACCAAGGACCCTGGTCCTTCTGCCGCTACCACACTGTGATCCTCCATGCCCTCAGCTCTGGCTGCTGCTCTGCATGCTGCTGCCTCGTCACACCACCAAAGGAGTACTCTCCTGGGCTTCCTGCAAATGTTCATGCACCTATCCACACTCACTGCACCAACAGCATCCAACACCCCACTCTCTCACACTCACACAGTCCTGCAACCACTCACAAAACACTCCGCACTCACGTGCATGCTCTTCAACATCCGCATACTCACCAAGTATAGCAGAGACGTCTGGAACCTGCTAAACATCAATACTTCAGACCTACTTCATCAAATGGAAACCTGGCTGAACCCTGAATCAGTACCTGACATCGCCACACTCAGCCCCCGCTACAGGATTGCCAGACAAGATAGACTTCACAAGCCCCGGAGATGGAATCACCATCATCTACAAGAACACCATCAACTCCACCACAGGCAACCCATTCTCCAACATAGAACACCTGTCGTTCAAGCTCTATGTCACAGCCAACTTAACCTGAAACAGCACGGTCATATACAGACCACCGGTACCTTGCATCAACTTCACACACGCCATCACAGACTTTGTTGCACCATTGGTCCTCAATGCTAACATTTGCATCTTACTCGAAGACCTGAACTTCCACCTGAAAGATGATTCTGACCCCCATCTCAAGAGCTCTGATTGTGATCCATGTCTCTGGACACTTCCTGGACCGCATTTTCACCAACTTCGACAACATCTGAGCGGACTCACCCATACTAGTCCCCAGGCAAATCCATTCCCTCGTCACGTTCAGCATCCGGGTACAGAGTACACACACCATCGCCAAATCAGTCTGCAGAAGCTGGAACAGTATCACTGACAAGGATTGGAACGCCGCTTTCAACGACACCCACACAAACACTGCAACAGCCTCCCCAAATCCATTAAGAATGTCATCAATTGGATAACTCCACTCACCGACTCCCTGCCCCCCTCAAACACAGCAATGCAACAAGATCTAGACCCCAGGTCAGTTGGCACACTGAGATACTCATACTGATGAAGCGCCATTGCAAAAAGCTGTCTCACAAATTAATAATGAGCTGGACAATACTGACAGAGGCATGACCAAATCCACCCTAACACTCCACCATCAAGTGATGCGGACCACCAAATGTGCCACTCTTGCAGAACACACTGATACCAGCACTAACAGAAGCAAAGAAATCTTTACTATTATGAAAGATTTCACCACACCATGAGCTACATCCAACACGATCACCACCTTGCCGGACCTCTGCATCAATCTCCCTCAATTTTCCAGCAACAAAATCACCACCATTTACAGCAACTTCAGCCAGCAACCTAACCCAACAGACCATGCCAAGCACCTTCTGATCTTATCCAAAGAACCAAAGCTAGCCATTTGGACTGTCATCACCCCAGAGGAAATTGCTGCCACCTTGAAGTCCATCCATTCAGTGACCCATGTATTTTTATTTATTTATTTTGAAAGTTTTATAGAGTGCGAACAAGATCCTTGCGGATATCAGAGCACTTTATAGTGAATACAGTTCTTTATACATCAATTAAAAGCACGTCAGAGCACGTATACATCACATCATGTACAAGCAAAGTAGTAAAGGTACATCATAAAAACTATCCTGTAGTGTCCAATAAAGGGAAGAAATGAAAACTAGGTTGACTAGATGGTCCCTTGTCATAATAAAGGTAAGTAGCGGGGATACATTTGGTCTCGAATTTTTTTTAGACCATACTCACGAGAATTTAGCCATGACGATTGATTTTACTTCCTTTTTGAAAGAAGCAGTAGAGGAGATAAGTCTGGTTTCTGGGGGTAAGGCATTCCAGATTCTGGTCGCCATCCCTGAGAAGGTTCTGTTATATGTTTTCTTCTTGTTGAATCTAAGCGGTTTCAGTAGTAGGTTTTTCGCACTTCTTGAAGATCTGATCCCACCCGAGATAGTCAGTATCTGTGCCAAATAGCTGGGTTTTTTGTGATGCATGGCTTCATGCGTCATATACGCTATTTCACATGAATTCTGGCTTCCAGAGGTAGCAAATTCAGGGATTTTAGGTCCGGTGAGATGTGGGTGCTTCTTTTAGAACCAGTTATGAGTCTTGCTGCAGCATTGATGGAAGCTCTTAGCGGTGCGAAAGAAGTTTTGGGTAGGCCACAAAGAGAGACATTCCTGTTGTCCACTCTAGGGATAACTAGAGCTTGTACTGCCTACTTGAAGTCATTGATTGGCAGGAAGGGTTTCATCTTCCTCACTGTGTTTATCTGGAAGTTTGCACCCCTTGTAGCGTTGCTGATGTGTTTTTGCATATTGAGGTTACGTTCAAGAATTATTCACAGCGATTTCGAGTCCACGATGGTCGGTTGAACGTTGAGTGCCGTAAGATGTTTGATCCGATCTTTCATAATGGAGATTTGGGCAGGTGGGACTATTAGAAGGAATTCGGTTTTCAGGGCGTTCAGTTTGAGATGGTTTTCTGCCAGCCATGTCTGGGTATTCCTAAGTGATGTGTTGAGCACTTTGCTGTCTTCTAAGGTGTGGATCTTAAGGTACAGTTGTGTGTCGTCGTTGTACATGTGATATTGCACATTAGAGGCATGTAGAATTTCGGCGAGTGGTCCATGACAAGATTAAACAGTGTCGGGGATAGTGAGGACCCTTGCGGGACTCCCAAAGTCAATGGGACAGGTTTTAACATGGAGTTATTGACCTTGAATTGTTGTGTCCGATTTTGAAGAAATGATGTAAACCATTTTAGCACTGATCCGGACAATCCCATTCTATGTTTCAGAAGATCTATGAGGTTCTCATGTTTGACCGTAGGCAGGTTCCATTCTGATCAAGGATTTGTAGCGCATCGTCAATTATATGTGTCATGGCTGATTCAGTGCTGTGACCTGCTCGGAAGCCTGATGGTGTTTGTTAAGAAGGTCAAAGTGATCAATATGCCTTGTCAGCTGGAGGTGCACACATTTCTCCAATAGTTTGGCCAAGGTAGGAATATTGGAAATAGGGCGATAGTTGTGCAGGTCCATAGGGTTGACCGTGGGTTTCTTTAGGATGGGTGAGACCTGACCTACTTTGAGGTGTCCGGGTTGCAACCTTGTTGAAATGAGCTGTTTATGATCTTGGTCCAGAGAGGCAGAAGCAGTGGAGTTAAGTCTTTGACAGCGTTTGCGCGGAGAGGATCGGTGAAGTGATTAGCGAGGTTCAGGGCACTAAGTATTTTGCCTATAGCTTCTTTCGAGTACGTGGCAAAGGATGACCAATCTGCGGCATTTTTTATATCAAGCATTGATGGGATTTGGGATGGCGCAATTGGGATTTCTGGGGAGGTTTTCGTATGCTGTCCCGAGTGCAAGATTAGATCGTTGAGGAGGTCCTTCTTGATGTTGTCAGTCTTCTGAGTAAAAAAGGCAGAAAATTCTTCACAGTTGGGATGTGGGCACACTATGTCTTGTGGACGTTAAGGTGCCTCTTTAGATTGGGTTTTGATTAGTTCAAAATGTTTTTTGGGACGATTTCTTGCTTGATCTAGTTGGGAGCTGAAGCCTCACCACGCCTACTCCAGAGGACTGCAACCATTCAGCATCATGCTCACACCCATTCTGAATGCCTCCACCCTTTCCCTGACCTTCACAGATGCTTGGAAACACACAACTGTCTCCCATTGCTGAAGAAATCCTCTGCGGAGCCTTCAAGGCTCACCAGTTGCAGACAGATCTTCCTGCTACCATTCGCAGGCATAGGTATAGGAGAACATAATTGGCAGATACCTCATTAAATACCTCAATGACCTCCAACTCCTAGACACCACTCAGTCAGGTTTCAGACCCAGCCAAAGCACTGAAAATGCCCTCATCACCGCCACAGATGAACTCCACATGACTCTGGACAGAGAAGGCACGGCAGATCTCATCCTTCTGGACCTCTCTGCAGCATTTGATTCAATCTCCCACCCTACCCTTTTTCAACACCTTTATAACATCGGAATCCAAGTAGACACACTCCAATGGAACTGATCCTTTCTGACTGAAAGGACTGAGTCGGTCAGCCTGGTCTCATTTGCGTAGTTCCACAAGCATCCTCCCTGGGCCCCACCCTCTTAAACGCATGCATGATACCTCTACCTTGCATCTTCTGTTCTCTCAACACCAACATACTCTCATACACCGACAACACACAACAACGTCTCTCCCTCACTCAGAAGGCTGCCAGAAGGCTCCAAGTACCTGGATCAAGTTCAGTACCCCTTCGCTGTGTGGATCGTCCCACAGTACTTTTCGTGGAGAGGGAGAGACATTAAAATCTCTGCATTATCTCTAGCACTAGTGTTTATATTACACATTTTCCTTCTGGGTGTTTCCAAGAGTAGTACAAGTTGCTCCTCAGACTCTAGATGTCAATTGGGACTAGGGTAAACATTGATTTTATCAATTATTAGCATTTGCTTGTCTTCAGGCTCTTTAAACAACTTTATATGGAGAAACCAAGAAGAGGTCCTTAGCGATGACACAGTACTTGCTTTCTAATCTAGCTTTGGTGAGATTCATGTTAAGCGGCCCCCTTTTGCTCTCCCTCTAGTGGATCTAATTGCTTCTAATATAAATTCAAGGTATTCCATAGGTGTAGACTCAGTTATTTTACTTTCCCCTGTGCATGCCTCCTGAAAACAACATATCATGTGTAGATTGACAAAAGGTAATCAGTCATTGTCCACAGTTTCGGGCAGTAGACCAGCAGTGTTCCAAGAAAGCACAGCACTGCCATCTTCCTGCTATGATATGCGTTTATACACCACACAGGCCCTTGCGACCTGCAATAATCACTGTTAAAAGCGGGGGAGGGGAGGATGGGAGCTACTTGATTATTAACTACAGCAGCAGGTGCAACGTTTATTGCATCAGGCAGCCAGGACCAAATATTATCTTCAGCCTATATGATAGGGACAGATTGGAGGTTGCTATGTTTGTGTATTACTACGTCCCTGTTACTTTTCCCCTTGGTGACAGTCATGTTTTTTGCCTCCATGCTAATATAGCTGGCCAATTGGAATGCTCCTTCTGGTCTCCTATGAGTGATCATAGCTCTCCCTCTCTGTAGCGTACTAGTGATCTCATGTCTGTCAATGGGACCCTTTTGTCCAGAAAGCAACAGACCCTTCTTAAACAGTCAACTCCAATTGATATGCAATTAATCTACATTATGAAGGATCATTTTTGGAATGACCTGCGTGTAAAATTCCACCATCCTACTGACCTTGCTATGATGGGAGCCAAGTTCATGATTTCAACGAGTGCTTGGATTGACCAGTTTTATGTCAAGTGAGGTTATCAGGCAGAGCCCAAGTAATGTATAATATAGTTTCAGTAACCAAGACTGATTCAAGGGCGCTGGGTTTAACGTGTCTGGGAATAGGTCTGCAAAAATAATTTCAGTTGGCACCTCATTGTAACGAGCAGATTAAATCTCAGATTGGTATGGTTTTATTGGAATACCAGGATACTCTTGACGGAGCTCGGGCCCCATTGGACTTAGAGAGCTTCTGGGTCCCGCAATAGAAGATGCTCCTGGTGGCATAGCCTGTTCACACTGTACTGGCGCTTCGTCATTCCTTGGCTTGATCGGGCTTGGCACTGGTTTTTTTTTTAGGGCACTGCCCTTTTTTGCATCTACCTTGGGATTGGGCCTTAACACAGTCCGCTTTCCTCTGGTAAATGGATTTCCGTGACCTTTTAATAACATATGCAAAAACTGTTGCTTATGCACAGTGATGTCATTTATAAAGTCTCTTTGTTATGTAATCTGTGAGATCGTGGATTATAGTTAACAGTACATACGGAGCAACAGCGGCGACAGCATGAGGCTCCAGGTCAACTTAGGTTAATGATAGTTAAGGAAAATGTAATCTGCGGATAGGGAGGCGATCATGCCAGGTAACTACCTCTTTGCCACCCCAGACAGGGACAAGGAGCGATTTGGCCCAATTAACTACCAGCCTGGATGTGTCACCATAGGTGTGGAGCATCTGGAAGAGCCGGGACCCAGTGACATGTTGTTGGCTGAGAAAAAGCAACACATCTGCAGATAAGGCAATACTGCCACTGGAAACCCCAAATTTAGACATCACACCAAATCCAGGCCACAAAATGCTCAATAGCCAAGGCGAAGAGCAGTGGTGAGAGGGAGTAGCACTGCCTGGTGCCTCTCTCAATTGGGAAGAGGAAGAACCAAACGCCATTGACCCTGACCTGTGCCCGGGATGAGCGTAGAGCTCCCGGACAAATTACTGAAAGAAGAACCCTGAACCCAGGCGGGAAAGGACCTGAAAGAGAAATCCGCAGTCCAGGTAGTCAAATGCCTTCTCAAAGTCCAGCAGCATAGGAGTGGCAAGGACTCTGAAGCGGGGTCTGTGTTCCAAAGCAATGTGCACCCAGTGAACGCAAAGCTGCATTGATCTGGGTGGACCAGGGAGGCCAGCAGCAGCAAAAGTCAGTTGGAAAGATATACCACCGGGGGTCTCCCTGGTTTATAGAGCACCCCAATTGTGGCCATTTCGAGCTGCTCAGGGAAGTGGCCTCTATCCACGGCCTCCCAGTAAAAATCGAAGTGTGAAGAGAGCCTCGGGAGAAACTTCTTATAATATTCGATGGGGCCTTGTATGCATTTTTATATTACTTGTTTCTTTTTGCACTGTTAGCTTGAAAAAGATTTTTTTGCAAACACGGAAATGTTTATTGAAAACAGTAAGTGAAATACTGGATTGTACAGGTTGCTTGTCGTTTGAAAAAAGAACTTGGAGTGAAAAAAATAAAATTTTCTTTCCTTAAAAAAACTTTCTGTGAGAAGGAGTGCTTGTTGAAGATCTTCTTTGCAAAAGATAGAATAACAATCTGCATTAGAATTGTTCAAGTTTTGATCATCTTTCATTAATAGAATATTGATTAAACAATGGAAAGAACCCATGCACATATACATGTAAGTATTCTAGCTTCATTACTATTAAAACGTTTTCTTACACACTAATCCATGTACCCCCAATTTTCAAAAGTGGAAAGTACTATGTGCATATTTTCCCTTTTTGATGCTGACAGGGGCGGCTCTAGGTTAATGGCGGCCCTGGGCAGGGAGCGTAGGTATGGGGCCCCGGAAGAGGGGGTCCGGGCTGGGCGGAGCGTGGAGGCCAGTGAAGAGGGGGGAGGGTCAGGGTGTTTGGAAGTGGCACAGAGCCAGAGGCTGCCAAATCCCTGCCAGGGGCCGCCACGTAAATATGTATCCATCCTCAGATGATTATTATATTAAGGATATATATTGGCGTGGTGGCCCCTGGAGTTTGGTGGCTCTGTGCAGGTGCACAGCTTGCACATGCCTAAGGCCGCCCCTGATGCTGAAGTGAGTGAATGACATCAGAAAAGATACATTATTTGTTTCTTGAATGCAGTTTTTATTACCATCTCTTAGCACATATCACATGGTTGTACAATTTTTTCCCGGGACTTAATTTCTGTGCCAGTGTACAAAGGTTTGCTGAGAAGCCCGAAGTATTGCTATTAAATGTCTGCGTGCCAAATACGAAGTCTGTGTAGTCTCGAACAGACCTCATGGCAGCGGCAGCAAGCAGGGACCGATGCTGGCAGCGCAGGATGGGGGCACGAAAAGTAAATTCCAATTACCTCTATGCCGCTTCTCTCCTCCTCTTCCCTTCCTGGAAGAACCCAGGCTTCCAGGCTCCCCTGAGCCTATCACAACACTGCACTGCAGCATTGTGATTGATCTGAGCACCATGGTACGGTGCTCAGACAGGGTATGCGGGCCTGGGCATGATCTCCACCCAGGCTGTAATGCAACCTGGGTGGAGAACATGCAAAGTGTGCATGAAAGTGCCCACTACTCCTCCCCTGCAAGCAGAGCAGCCCCTTCGACCAAGCTGCTGCACTGCCACAGCAGGAAAAAATAAAATGATAATAATATTGAGTTATTTATTTATTTGTAACTTTATTTAGACTGCTTAAAAGCAGTGGGGTGACGCTCCCTCGCATTAGTGGAGGAGCAACCACTGCCTCATGGTTTTTTTAATCCACTACCTGACCCTCCCTTTGTGACTATCTGTCCGTCTTTCTCTTCCTTCTTCTTTACAGTGTGTGTTTTTCCCCTTTTGCTCTTGGTAAATGTCTAATCCTGAAAAACGAAGTGCCGGTTCTCAAAAATGAATGCCTGTAGGCCCTACCGGCAATCAATGGCCCTAATTACGCACTGATTTCTTTCACATTTTAGCTGTAGCTTACACTTTCGTTAAAATGATTCCTTTTATTGCGTTTGAGTACAGAAAGGAGCACTGAAGAAGAAATGCATTTTATGTAACTTAGTCATAACGGCTGAATACTTTCAAAGTCATTTCACACCACAGGCAGCATTCTGTTTCTCAGTCGTTGCAAAAAGTGAGTCAAAGTAATTTCTCTCTCATTTTAATCTAATTACCTATAAAGCTTAGACAATTGAAAAGTACATATTCGCCTCTATGGCACAGTCCTTTCAGACGAGCACTAAGCATATTCTTTGGCTGTCGCACTAAACTCCATTCTGCACATGCCTTCCATATTTCGGGGTAGCATTTATGCCACCATGTTCATCGACATCCTTAAATCAATAATAAGGCGCTACAGTTTCAATGAGGTAACAAAGTGTTACTTTAGGATAAATTCCACAGCTGTGTTTCTTCAAAGTACATTTGTCTGAAGCTCCTTCTTGAATGGCAGGAGTTAGTCCGTGCATCTCAGACAGTCTGGGATGTCATCTCAGAATAAACATGGCATACTGAAAAGTGACCTACCCTCTGTTATTTGTATTACTTCTAGGGGCAATGAGAAGTTTTTTGTCAGGTTACTCGCTCGCAAGTGATATTTTAAGTATTGTGGAGTCCTACCATGTACATCCTTATGCACAAAGGTTAATGTTTTAAAAATAATTCTTGAGGGAATTTCGAGCCTTGTAGGTTATACAAGGATGATCAAATATCATATTTGATAATATGTGCTCTCTTTAGTAAACTTGACAACTTACCTTGATATCTAGTTTTCTAAATCGTTTTTTTTTTTTACACTTTCTTTTAGCGGTACAACCATGCCCAATTTTAATGTTCGCCAATGAAGCAAAAGTTGAGATCAAAATATGCTCCACTGGCTGATTTTAAGAAAGGGTCAATTTTCTTAAATCAGAAATAAACGGGCACATTTCGCCTTTATTTTCTTGTTTCTCTTTCCTTTCCGAGGTTGGTGCAAGATGCAAAAGCAGCTGAGAATATTTGGTCACGTAAAGTTACTGCCCATGATGGTGCCAGCTAAATGCTCGTTCCCATCCTTCTCCAAATGGTGGCGAGGTCTCTGCAGCAATTTATCTTTGGGGTCCATACATTTCACAGTAATTTCTTTAGCATCAGAGTCATCCATATCTACCAATGCAAGCTTTTATCATCAATAAAAATGATCCTTGTCTTCAGGGGCTCTTAGAAGAGGTGAAACAACTGCAAGGTCTAATTAACATTCAAATGGTCTTTTAAAGACCTGTGAAACGTTCGGGTGTGGCAGCGTGTGTGCCCGGGATCTGTCTCATCACGGGCTGCCACACACGACGTGAGGGGGGGAGGGGGGGGGGGGGGGGGCTGAAGCCCGTGAGTCCATTGGGTGTTGCACGCCTGGTCTTTAGTTAATTAGTCTGGTCAAGAATGGCAAACACATTGGACAAGTCGAACAATAGCAAGAGTGCTGGATTGCCATCAACCAATATACAGGCCTTTGTAACTCCACAAGGACGATGTTTCGACCTTTATTGGGACAGGAGCTTAATTACTTTTCTCCTACGACTTCAGATTCTCTAGGTGGTAGGCCAGTTGTAAAGTACCTGGATTTTCCATAATCTAGAATTACAAGGGAATTCTTAAAATGGGTGAATGGTTTTTGGGTCCTAGAATATCTACGGGTATTTGCACTTTTCATTTCTACTGGTTTTCTACCTATTTAAAAAAAGTATTAATTATTAGCCTATTAAATGGGACCAACTCTTCGCATCGCTCTCAGATGACATAAAATGGAACGGAGTCTCCAGAATATGTGGTTTCCTTAATGCTTTTAATTCGTGGCCCTTTCTCTTCAAGGCTAATGTCACAAAACGTTTCATGGCTTTTATACCTTGAAACTAGTAACTTTAATTGCTCGCTGCTTTAGTCACCTCACCCATCCTATGAATGTAATTCTGAGCAGTCTCAAACCGATCTTTTTGTATAATTAGAATCACTTCAATATTTAGATCAACAGACATCGTCAAAGCTTAGAGGAAATATTATTTTTTAACATTTAACAACCAAAGCAATTGTTTCAACCCTTAAAAATCTATTTTAAATATGTTATTTGCATTAATTCTTTAAGTATAATTTTTGCCTCCTCTGGATATTTCTGCCATCTTTCGGACCTCTCTCCTCAGCTGTGTCCGGCGATCAACACATCCCCCTCAGCGTATCTTTTCTAAGCAGAGTGAATCCTTCCACAAACGACCAGAAATGTCTTTGTTCAGATAATTTGGATGTTATAAAGTCATCCTTTTTGGCCTGTTCGTCCACATTTTTTTGGTGCTGAATGGAACTGGTGGTAGCTGACTCGGACTGTGTCCTGGGCACTGCTAGTCAGGCCCAGGACCAGTGCTATGTTATACACAAACACATACATTGAGGTACACGTATAATTGTCATGACTTATCCTATAAGTCCCTATTAGCAAATAGGGCCAGGGATGAAAACTACCTATAAGTCCCTCGCATATAATAGGGCATGACAGCTTAGAGGCCAGCAGCCTTTGTTGCACTTGCATGTGTGCACTGCTGAGAGCCTGAGGTTATTTTAACCACATGGCTGCTGGGCGTTTTCCCCCCCTGTGCTGGAAAATGCCATTTTAGTGGCACCATGACGAGCTCAGCTCGTCATCAGCACACAACACCTTTTGGTGATGACGAGCTGAGCTCGTCATCAGCATCGAAAGGGTTAAAAGCAGCCCTGAGTGGCAGCACTGCTTTTAAAAGTAACATTCACTGCAAAAGTGATAATCCTCCTTATTTTTACATTGTGGGTACCCCCAATGTCTCTCCTAGTTGTTCCAGGATTGAGTGGGTGATGTAACTATAAGCCGGGTCCATATAAAAAGAGGTCTTATAAACCCTGGTGAGTGAAAGCTGCCCATTCCATTTTTCCCCAGTGTAGGAAATTCTCTACAAATTGGACTTTGATGCTGTGGCCACTGTGAAATAATAACTAGAATCTTCTTTTTTTTCATATTAGGAATCTCCCAGGTCTCCTCTAGGTGTTCCAGGGGTGGGTGGAGGAGGGGCGGGGGTCCTGTAATTATGAGCAGGGTCTATATAAAAGAGCATTTAAACACCCTGATGAGGAAGAAATTGCACATTTAACTTTTTCCCCTGGAAAATAGTTGGCCTCATAGGCTAGCATGACAATATGTTATTGCTTGGAAAGTGTGGAAAATTTCATAGACAGCCTGAACAGAATGGTGTTGCTAAATCCAGCAATTTTGCATTATTGAATTTATCATAACTTGTACCGAAAATAAGTTAAATAAGTTTCTGTAAGCCAAAATCCAGCCTCTAGCACTCTTCCCTGCTGAGGGGATTAACAAGGCTGCCTTGATTAGGTGATAAGTGGCCGGGCCTGGTAGAGAGCTCGGTGGTGCACATGAATGCCAGAATAGGGAGTTGGGCCATAAAGCATTAGCTTCAAAGGAAGAACTGGTTGAGCAGGCCTGTCAGCCCCAGGGCCACCTGCTCTCCCAGTCAAATGTGAGGCATAAAGAAGGAATTCACAGTTGTGAATGAGGAGAGATTATGGAAATATGCCAAACTCAGAGTTTGGTTTAGTTAGCTCTTGCTGCTCTGCTGAAATTTCAGTCATGCTTGATTTTGAAAGAATAGTCCTTTCTGGGACAAGACTATGCCACACTTTGGAGGAAGTTGTCATGCTTTGGGGTGTTGCCCTGCACCTCATTGGACAGAGGTGCTCCTCTGCTTGTCACCAAAGAACACTTGATAAATATGTGAGAGGTGCAGAGTCTCTCAGTTCTGCTGCTTGAAACTACAAGAAGAAGGAAGATTGTCCTGCTAGAATCCTGATCTACACCCAATGGATTTTCAAGATTTTGGTGTCATTTTACGGATACAAATATTTCCTTTTTCAATAAGTCAGTGTGGGATTTATAGTGTGTGTTGTGTCTTGCTACTTCTTTGTATTGGTGTTCTTTTAGAATGCTTTACATGCCTGACTACTAAGTTCAGGCTTATTGCACAGTGTCCGCTACCAACAATTGAGCAAGGGACTAATTTAAAGAGACCCTATTTAGGACCCAGTACTGTGCTGGTGGCGTTGTTGCTGTGTTAGGTACCTACCTACCACTCGATATAACCCACTTTCCTCCAATGGGATCTGCTTCCAAAATCAATCCAGTGTGGAGATATGGCCTTGATGCATGTGAGGACAGACAACGTTCTGCTCCATCAAACACCACAATAAAACACAATTCAGCACTAAGGCCCTCCTGCCTAATGTCCTCGTCTGTACCAGCGGCATAACAGCTAAAGCCATCAAACCACCTCTGCCTTGCCATGGGCCCTCTCATGCCCAGTGAATAACCTGCATTATACTTTTGCCCCTCTGTGTACCAGAAAGGGAGATCTTCCTGTTATACTGACACTCCATCATTGAGATTCCATAGCTGCATTTAGGGAAGCTCGACCAGAGGTGATGATTTAATTTGAACCAAGAGGAGTACCTTTGAAATGGGTAACAGTACCTCCAGCTTTGTACAGGACCTACAAAGTGATGAAGGGCCGCATGATGTAGGATAATGGAAAGATGGAGGAGATGCATACTCTCTGTGAATTTTTCTCAGGGATGTCTATAACATATATGATGGAGTGAAGATGTGTTCATTGACAGTTTTATTTTTAGGAATTCCTGCTGCTGTTCACTTCTCCTCCACGGACTATCACGGATATATTAGGTGTCCACCCAAGACATAACTGCTGCATTCAGTCTATCACAGTATAAGAGTGCTCCATCCATAGCATACTGTGGACATTCTGGCTATCATAGGCATAATTAGGCCCATTCATTACCAGAAAATACTGTATTTATCAGAAAAATTGCAAGCTTCTTTTGGGAGAAATTAGCCAATTTCTGCAACAGCAAAACATTTTTTTCACAGTAAAGTGTGTATGTTTGCACAAACTGACTTGCTTATGACTCAGATAACATTATTCAAGATCTAAAGTGTATTTAAATGCTGTGCTTGATGTATAATTCATGTGTGTTTTGAAGGAGAAATATTGATTTAGTTGCTTTGTGCCAGAGGGCACATATTGCTTACGCTTTTATTTCATGGCTTATTTGAAGACATCTCATCACCCATATTGATAAAGCTTTCTATGATATTATTGTTTCCACAATACTTTTGCTACTGCTATCTGTAACCTGAGAATGCACAGAGCCATCGGAGATTGTCAGCAGGGGAGGGCCAAATTGTGCGTCAGGGTTGACTGCATTATGCAGCAGAAAAGGCAAATATGCGGCTTAATGTTACACATTTTGTGGTAGTATTACTTTATTATTTTGTAATTTTTACATAAATCAACACTGTCTGGGCTATAATTTCGGCTCATTAGTACCAGTTTAATGCCCAAATTCAGCAATAGCAAAAGGAAGATGACCAGTCAACCTTTGGGAAAAGTCTTCCACTTCACAGCAATACGGGTAGCAGCATTTTGTCTAACTTCTGATACGTTTGATGATTTGGGTTTACTAAAATCTGCAGATTATGCATCAAATGATGAATGGTGCCGAATTCGACGAATCCATTTATATGGATTATACAGAAAACACCGTGTCTGCAAAATCCCATATTTCCAGTGACCCTGAGCATGTATAACTGGTGTAATCTGCTTGAGGCCTGTTCCTGTAATTCACATAGCCTAACAATTGCATAAGCAGTGGGAATTTGTCCACTTAATTTGTCTATTGCCTGTGACTGTGACAATTGTTCTTTTGATTTTACATCCTGGCTCCTGCAAGTAGAGACTGAATCTACTTTAAAGAGTCGGGACAGAAGAAAAATCATTGAAAAATAGTCCATGTCACATTACACAACCAGATTTTAAACCGCGTGCAATGCATATTGGTCTTTAGCAAATCTTTATGGAAATTAAGTTGTTAAAATACATTGTTTTGCCAATAATTTCTCAAGGTTGTCTGAGAGAGGGTGTGCCTCAAATCTGGAACGGGCATAGCTTGTTTTGGAACGCTATAAAAGAATTGGAATATTGCATTTGTACACTTTCAGAAATAGTATATATTAGCCGGATTACGTGCGAAGTCTGATGGGGAGTGCACAATTTGGCCCTGTTCTTTTGAAAACCTATGATTTTCCCAAAGAAAGGTCCTGGTTTCTTCTTTGCTCTCTCTCTTTGGGTCATTTCAACAAGTGATTTACACTTTATCACTTTTAAAGTTCACCAGCAGCCACCGACGGCAGCCTTTATCCATTCAGGGGGAGGTGGGAGGGGGGGGGCAATATTGTAATTTTGCGAATGCATTGATGGAGTTCAGCAGGCCCTCACAGGCTTCCATCCCCAAGTGAAATCCTGCCTCATAAGTATTACTTTACAGGATTTCTATGACTCTTCAGAATAGCCTCTTTCTGCTGTGTCAAATTAGCACATAGAATGCAGTGCAATAAATTGGCCTGGTCACATGGTAGATGTTGCGTGAACATAACACGTGATTTGGCCCAGTCCGGATGTACTGGTTAGGAGCCCACAAAAATCCAAGCCCCCGTGAATTCTTAAGACATCTCTTCTTCATCTGATAGAAACAGAAATGCATGAAAGTTACATCCAGGGTCTCTGAGATTGATCACTTTAGGCCGGCTGCGCATTAGTGACTGTGTTAACTGCAGCATATACCCGAGCCAGATCAGCAGTAGATATTTTCCAAAGTGTGTCTAGTTCTCTAAATATTTGGGAAGTTGGAAACGGACCAGTTGTGATTGTCCCCAATGAAATCACTTTTGAAAGTCTGTGAAAGGCACCAGAATTATGCATGTGCATGTCGCTGATGTTAGGGGAGGGATGCAAAATCAAATAGTCTTTGTCGTCTCCGGATTCTTGATCAAAAAACGGTGTTCATCCTTTGCAACCCTTGATCCTGAATGGGCAAGAAGTGTTAATGCATACAATTCAAGTCCATGGCTGCCAGAATGTACATGTACATGGGTTTGGTTCATATGTATTGTATTTCTCTTTGATGTCCTATTTTCTCTCTCTGTCCTCCTTTTTTCTGTTAAGTATTTAACAAGGTAATGATTGTTGGAAAGTCCTTGATACGTCGAATATTTAACTGCAATTATTCACCAAGATAAATTTGAATCTTGTTTGATGGACACCATTTCAACTGATTAATATTAACACAGATACCGGTCTCACCTTTCTTTTTTTTCAGTCATTTGCCTGGTTGGACTTGGTCTTGTGGTGTTCTTCTTCAGTTTTCTCCTCTCGATCTTCCGCTCGAAGTATCATGGTTATCCATACAGGTACATTTAACATATATCACTATTTGCTTAGTTTGGTCAAAACAATTTAAAGCCCATTTTTTAGGTTGAGCCTATGTAGCACATTCTCTGTCTCTTCAAGACATACTGTATTCACTCCGTGGGCTTGCATCTTTCTCATTGCTATTTTATTTGTTACTTAGATTGTCCTTCCCAAATGCTTGCATGCTATTGGTGTATCCTTCCTCTTTAGCCCTCCTTTTTGTCTTTTGTTTCCTCCCATGAAGCAGGGACCAATTATTCAATTATTATATCTTTACGCTCTGGTTATTTATCTGTTTTATTAGGGGGACTACGTTTTCCTTTCTTTCCTGCTACTGTTAACTGTTTGCCTGTGCTCAGTGTCAGGCCTGATAGATGCTTGCACTTGCCTTTGTTTTGCTGCTATTGGTTCCCCAGTCAGGCCGCCCCCCCCCCCAAAAAGAAATCTCTTCTGATTGTTCCCTATATGTACTGTGAAGCCATAATGAAAGGTCATAACCCTATCCTTTCAAGAATATCAGTCGGCAACCCAATCAGTATTGGCATTTCCAATCACTTATGGTTACCACCTCCATGTCGAGAGGCGAATAGGGAATGCATCTTCCCCCACACCGATAGAATGTGGGTCGTTGATAGGGGTGCAGGAACGACCTGACCCTTTTTTATTGCTTAAACGCTACCGACTGTAAACTGCCATCCGCACACCATGGCTTGAACAGTGTTTACAGACTTCACAGCCAATCAGCAAACCAAAATTCTATGCAATGCATTAGGATTGGTTGAGGTGGCTGCAATGCTCTAATCCTATATCCCCTAAAATGCCACGAGTTCCGCCCACTCGCACACATCCAGTTGAATATTTTAGGCCGTGGGATAGGCCGTCACACGATCGGGAAGTGCTAAAGTAACAAATGTGGGCTGTTGAAAGATCAAAATAACGTGCAATAGACACTGGGTTTGTGAATGGTCTTTGTAAGTAACACTCATGTTATTTGTGCTTAATGATGTTGCTCTTCAACGGAAAGTGACCGATGTTACAGGTACATCTAAACCCACAGAAAACATTCTTGAAAACTGTAACTTTAGATTCTTCAATACTTTTTACTTTTCTTCTTAATTTTTATATCATGTGTGTATAATTAGCTTTGTTAAAGATGTCTGCTCACACCTTCATTACATTATCACAACTGGAGTAATTTAGTTTTCACTGATCTGTTTCATAACTGTTCGCTTCTGCTTAATTTTTTTCATGCACCATTTATTTACTGATATGGTTGTGTACCTCAATAATTTTGTTGAAATACTCTTTTAAGCTTGTATATTTAGTATCGACCTGTGAGGAGTTGTTCGATGACCTTGATTGAAAGCTGTATGTTGCTACTGTGACAGCCATCAACATTCTGAACATGTGCCACAGAGAGGCTGGGATTGTACAGCACTTGGTTTGCCTGCATTGAACAGCCTTCACTTGTGTGATTGTCATAAGCATAGTTAGTTTGTCTGTGGCTGGGTTGCTCTAGTCAACAAAACAATGACCTGCTTGGTGAAATAATCACTTCTCGATTTGTGTTAAACCAAAGAACCATTACAAACTTCACCATTTTGAAAATGGTGCAAAACAGTGCTAAAATTTGAAAAAAATACTCCAGGAATCATACATTGGCAGTAAGATGTGGAATAGGAAAGGGGGTGGAGTTACGGGGGCAGAGTTTGAAAAGCAGAGCCTGACTGTCAACTTTCATATATATATTTTTTAATCTGCTGCCAAGAACTGAGAGCAAGGACATATGTGACAGAAATCTGTTGTAACTTAATTGGCTACAAAGAGGTTACATTGTAAAATATCTTATGGGGTTAAACCAACAGCAGACCCTGAAGCAGAGGTCAGACCCGGGACCAGGGTTCAATTCCCGACGCGGCAGGGTCTTGAGCTCAAATGTCCATGGACTCGATAATTCTCGCTTCGGTGCCTGACCTAATCATGGGTTCACACTCTGCAACTCTGGGCATTAAGCTTGCTTAATCTCCACAACGGCCCCCCGCGGCGGGATGCCTGGCTTTCACCTTGGGGATGCCCTGTAGGGGCTATCTCACAGGGAAAAAGCCAGGACGGGTTCCCAAGGTAAGCGCGGAGATACCCCTTCGGGGGTCGATTCTGCGCTATATAAGAAACATAATAATAATAATAATCTTTGTTTGCCCAGCAATTTTGAGAGGATAATAATAGCGCTAAGATTACTCAAGTGGTTAACACAGTTCTGAGAGAGTTCTGTGTTTTGTCCAGTCACATGTTTGACTTTGACTCATAAAGTAGCATAGAGGGTTAATGTGCTTGCTGCAAAGCACATCATGGAACATGCAGATCCCAGATTTGTATTTTATGTGGTTAGGCATGTGGGCTATTGCTTTTGACCGTGAGATAGTTATGTTACTTTTTATTCATAAGTTACAATCCTTTTAATGTAGCACAGTGATCTATTTTTCCCTGTGTTAAAGTATGGATTGGGAGCTTTTTCCAAGGACGCTCCAGAATAGTTAGAGCTCATGTAGTGTAAATAGTTTAGTGCTATTTTCTATTTTTCACAGCATGAGAGCAGTGTCAGGATTGAATAGAGCAGGTACTCTCAACACTCCTAAAAGCACTGAAGGCCTGTGCTTTCTCTAACTTAGTTGTCTAAGACAGCTAGTTTAGAGAACTCTAACATGTGCATGTTGGGCTGGCCGTCCAAAGACAGCTGGCCAAAGAGACATGCTCATTTTAAAGCACACAACTCCCTGCAGCTGACACTCTGCAGCACTGGCCCCACCCAGTCCTGACAATTACTTTGGGACTGGTTGCTGAGAAATAAAATGGTAATAAATAAACGTATTACCATTTAATTTTTTAGCTCTGCGGCTTGTGGGGCGTTGTTCCTCCGTTCAAATAGAGGTTCCGCCCCTGAGGTTAGAGGTGGCATTGAGATGCGTAGCACTTAGGACCGTAGTCGGTATAGTAAATAAGATATGAGCTAGGACGAAGAAGAATCCTTGAGCAGAAGTTTATTTGGAATTGCTGCAAGAAATTGTGGCCAATGATATCTTCAAAAATACCGCTGGCTACTAGTATATGTAGAGTATGTTGAAGGTATCTTAAAACAGATTGAATGCAGCAAGCTATGGACCAACCAAGCATTAATTCATGAGTCATCAGTCAATATGTCAGAACATAATGGCAATCTAGACTAGAGATGGTGCTACAAAATGCGACTGAGGGTTCCTTGCAATCCAGAAACTTTGTAAAAAAGATTCAGTGTGGCTTCAAATTATACCTCAATAAGATATGACCCAAAACACATATACATGGTATCCCAAACTTGGACTTGGTGTACTCTTAGTGAGAGGTTACCTGCGGCAGCCGCCATAAACAAAGGGTGAGTGGGGCTGTGTTGGTGTGGGGAATGCAATAATTAAAAACAAGAACGTACTTTTTGCTGCCGGCTGCCACCAGAGTCGCGTCTCGTCGCGCCACCTCTCCTCTTCCTGCTCATCACATCCGCCCCTGGGACAGACTCCCTGCCAAATCACCACGCTGCAGAGCAGCACGGGGATTGGTCTGAGTAGGCAGGAAAGACGACCTGCTCAGACCACGGAGTCTGCATTGAGCAGCTAGGCTGGAAAAAACCTAAATGCGCATTTGTGTGTTTTGGTAGGCCTGAAATGGCCGGCCAAGCACTCATGGGCTCCTAGGGAGTGAAGTGCACTAGCACTCCTTCTCCTCCTCCCATGCCTCAGCCCTGCCCCTCTCAACACCTCTGGCTAAGAGCCGGAAAATGTAAAATAAAACGATTCAAGAACATTGTTTTATTTTACGTTTTCTGGCTTTGATCTAGGCAGCGGGGTGACGCTCCTCCACCATTGCGGAAGAGCCGTCACTGGAGGTTACAGAGCAACATTGTGCCCCAAAGATCATAGACATAGCCACAGTCATTCCAGTTTTGTACTAATTAAAATCGTCTCCCATCCCAGTCTTTTTTAACTTAAGATTCACTGGTTCTTGTAGGAAATGGCTGATCTGCTTTTTCAGGGCCCATTGTGTCTTAAATTGAAAGGAACCCTAGCATTTTATCACAGAACTAACGTCTTTAATTTACTGCTCAGTAGGCTCATTTACCTGGTGCACATGAATAATTACACCAATCTGTAGTTGAGAAGTAATTGTTAAAGGTTATTATTTGAGACTGACTAATTGATGTGATTTTGGTATAACGATTTTTTATGATGGTTGGTTAATCTTTTGCATGAATCGTAATTGTATTAATTTGGTCTAATCATGGGAACTCACTTTTTGATTGGACAGTAAATGTATGCGGTCATTTATGGCGAGAGTTATTATTTTAGGTATTGCTAGACACAGGTTTATCTGTATGCCAGCACACATGATTAACGATAATGAAATATAGTGATGGGGGTTTATGGCGGCAATACGATAGACGAGACCAGCCTGGTATACAGACATATATGGACCGAGAGGAGCGATAGAGCCCTGTATGCTAGGAGATACAGACCAGATTAACAATAATATTTTAGACAGTGTCTTCTTTCAACTGGCAAAATATAAGGTAAAGCAACTACTATGGATCAGCTTAGCTAATGAATATACAATACCACCAGTGAGAGGAGTACTCTAAACAAACAAGCATTTGCTATGCAATAGGTCTCGCATTAAGAAAGTTTGAGCTATTGGTATTGTAAATGACAAATTTTTATTTATGTTTTGTTTTTGAAAATAGCAAAATTAATAGCTTTGTCATTTACAATGCCAATAGTTATCACTTTCGCAAATCTGACACCTATAGCATTTGTAATGCAATATGTGTTGTATTTACGTGACTTACATGTATTGATATTACAAATAACAATGGCTTTTAATTGTTTTCAATAATTAATACTTAAATAAAAGTTATTGTAATTTATAATGGCAATAGCTTAAATTTTTGTAAATACCTTTTGTGAAGATTAAGTTCAGTGTATTTTATTGTGACGATAATCCAAGAACAGAAGTGAAGTATTAACGTATTTTGTTACATTTGTAATAAAGCTTGAAACGTTGAGAGAACATATTTGAACCAGGTGTTGTTGAATAGTTGCACAGATTGATGCTGTGGTGGCGCTGAGTGATGTTGTGTTGGCGAACAAGTGATGCTGTGGTAGCGCATAGTGATGTTGTGGTGCCTCTGAGTGATGTTGTGGTGGTGCGGAGTGGTGCTGTATGCTATGCTTTGGTTTTTTTTGCTATCCTATGTTATGTTATGCTATGCTATGTTTTGTTATGCTATGCTTTGTTATGCTATGCTATGTTTTGTTATGATATGCTGTGTTTTGTTTTGCAATGCTATGTGTTGTGTTTTGTTATGCTATGCTATGTTTTGCAATGCTATGTTTTGTTATATATGCTATGTTTTGTTGTGTTTTGTTATGCTATGCTATGTTTTGTTGTGTTTTGCTATGTTTTGGTATGCTATGTTTTGTTATGCTATGCTTTGTTTTATGTTATGTTATGTTTTGTTATGTTTTGCTATGTTTTGTTCTTCTATGTTTTGATGTGTTATGTTATGATATGCTATGTTTTGTTTTACTATACTATGTTTTGTTTTGCTATGCTTTGTTATGTTATGCAATGCTTTGTTTTGTTATGCTATGTTTTGTTATGCTATGCTGTGTTTTGTTGTGTTTTGTTATGATATGCTATGCTTTGTTGTGTTTTGCTATGCTATGTTTTGCTTTGTTATGCTATGTTTTGTTTTGCTATCCTAGGCTTTGTTTTGTTATGCTATGCTATGTTTTCTTATGCTATGCTGGTATGGGTATGTGCGTGAGGGTGAGTGAGGGTGAGGGGGTGTGTGGGGGCATGAGGGGGTGTGAGGGAGAGGTCGTGTGAGGGTGAGGGGGTGTGAGGGTGGTGGTGGGTGAGAGGGTGATGGCGTGTGAGGGTGTGTGAGGTTGAGGGTGAGAGGGGGTGAGGGGGTGTTAGGGTGTGTGAGGGTGAGGGGGCGAGGGGGTGTGAGAGTGAGGGGGTGAGGGTCAGTGAGGGTGAGAGGGTGAGCGGGTGTGAGGGTGAGGGGGTGTGGGGTGAGTGAGGTGGTGTGAGGGTGTGAGGGGGTGTGAGGGTGTGAGGAGGTGTGCAGGGGTGAGGGGGTGTGAGGGTGAGGGGGGTGAGGGTGTGTGAGGGTGAGGGGGTGAGGGGGTGTGAGGGTGAGTGAGAGTGAGGGGGTGTGAGGGTGAGTGAGGGTGTGTGAGGGTGAGGGGTGTGAGGGTTAAGGGATGTGAGGGTGAGGGGTTGTGAGTGTGAGCGGGTGTGAGGGTGAGGGGGTGTGAGGGTGAGGGGGTGTGAGGGTGAGGGGGTGTGAGGGTGGTGAGGGGGAGTGAGTGTGAGGGGTGTGAGGGTGAGCGGGGGTGAGGGGGTGTGAGGGTGAGGGGGTGTGAGGGTGAGGGGGGTGTGAGTGAGGTTGTGAGGGTGGGTGAGGGTGGGTGAGAGGGTGAGTGAGGGTGTGGGGTGTGTGAGGGTGAGAGGGTGAGTGAGGGTGAAGGGTGTGAGGGTGTGCGAGGGGGTGTGAGGGTGTGTGAGGGGGTGAGAGGGTGTGAGGGTGAGGGGGGTGAGGGGGTGTGAGGGTAGGTGAGGGTGAGTGAGGGGGGTGTCAATAGACATACATTGCACACGTGTTAATAATACCAAGTCTAAACTACAAATAGGGGTAAAATTACCATAGCATTCTCTAATTCAGAATGCAGTACGAAGTCTCAAAACAATTAGAAAGAAACCCCGGATGCCTGATAAAGAAGACCACCATGTTTTTTAAAAGTATTTCTTTAAAGAAGAATACGGGCAGGGAGCTTCCCAGTATAGTCCAACAGTTCAAAAGCAATCTACAATGGCAGAATAATACGAGAAGATCTGTACATGAAAAAACAAAAGAAAAGTACGGTCTCATGTACGGTGATAGCATCTAATATAAAGAGCTGACAATGACACCACTAAAAGCCTGAGCATCCATGTATCAAAATGCGGTCACAAAGCCAATACGGGTCGTCTGGAAAGGATGATTCCTTGAAAAGTAACCTGCGTGCAAGATTAAGCGGAAAGCATATCAAAGAAGTGTTGAATGTTGGCCCATAATTCTATCGATGCCCAGGCTGCTGGCGCAAACCGCCTCTTAGTTCCCATTCTGAATAGTTACCAAATAAAGAGACGGGCGCTGGGAGCAGGAATCAAGAACAGAGTTTATTTCTCATGAGGAGAGCCAGTCATTTCGGACACGAAACACAGTGTCTTTCGGGAGGTGCTCTAACAAGTGAGCTTGAGACTCTTGCTTTTATACATTTGCAGAACATTTGATGACACAATCAGGTCAGTATGTCGCAAAAGGAAAACATTCCTATAATCCTCGTGATGATCCTATTCCACATACATTCACAATGGGGACCCTTGACCTGCTGATAAGAGGGGAGGGCGATCGTGCAGCTGAGTGTGTCGTAGAATGTGTACGCCTGATCATGGCCCAGGGGGTGGGGTGGCTAGGCATACAATAAGGGCAGTAAATGGTATCTCCTGGCTTAGGCGATGACCTCGGACATGTGTGGTCAGCCGAACTCGGGGGAAGGGGTCATCAAAGGAGTGGTATTCATGCCTACGTGGACAATCGAGCGCGGAGGGAGGGCTCGTCAATAGAGGGGCATTCATGGAAGGGAAGGGGGTGCTGGTCAGGCGCGGCCGAGACTCTCAAGGACAGGGCTTTGCGGAAGAAGAGGGTTTATGACTTGCTCATATGAGGAGAAGGAGGGGGGGGGTGTCAGGGTGCATGCATGGCCAGAGTCGCGCAGAGAGAGAGAGAGAGAGAGAGAGAGATCTTATGACCTGTACATGAGAGAACAGGGGCAGTCAGATACAACTGGGGGGGGGGGGCTGTGTCAGCTGAGGCGAAGGATGCTTCTTCGAGAGGGAAATGGGGAAGGCCTGGGTCAAGCAGGAGGGTTACCTTTTCACATCAGGATCGCGCAAAGGGAAAGGGTTTCGTGGTCTATACATGAGAGAGAGAGAGAACAAGATACGCGCAGGAGGGAAGCTGGGGATTCCAGTGGGTAGGAAGGCCATGGTGCCTGGAATGGCTGTACATATGCATAAGGGTACGGGTTCTTACTGACAGGGTGATACGATCAATAATTTACAGTATCTATGGAGCCCACAGGGAGAGAAGTGGGAGAAGAAGGGAAATGAGTGCTGTCTATGTACATCAGTTTCAGTAGATTTTACAGTCGCCCCTTTTTACATAGCAGCAATCATTTTTGCAGCTGATGGCATTACAAGTAGGCAAGCATCGGTGACGGATTAGCAGTTTGTCGATACTAACATGTGACGTACAATCATAGACAGTCAAGGTGATGGGAAGAATACAGTACATAGGAAATTACTTCTTCGTTGTGTTCCTGGCAATTAAACGCACTACATCGCATAAATCTTTCTGACTTAAAAAAAAAAAAATGTGACCAATGAACAGTTTTAACCAGATAGTTGAGAGCGGAATTCAGTTCAACACACAAGATCTCTTCGTCACAGTGTCTTTTATCAGCGAGCCATCACTGGTAGGCTCTAATCCGGGTAATTTCGTTGGCACTGTTGAGCACCGGCGGTGGAGCTATAGGTCCAGCTCGGTTCGATCCTTACGCGTTGCAGGGTGCGGTCAGTCCTCTGCTGTTAGACCACAGTCCTGTTCCCTAAACAGTCCGTTGGCGGCGCCTTATGCTCGGCACCTATAGTTCTGTGGCAACACCCTCTTCCCATATAATTGCAGCTTTTTCCTTTGGCAGAAAGTCATGTGGGAAGGTGGGTGGATGTGGTTCAAATAGTCGATAGGAGAAAGAGCGAGCAGAGTTGGGTCAGAGTTCCTGGGACACACAAAAGGGACCAAGGGAGCAAAGGATAACAAGCAGGCAGGCCCATCAATCGGGCCCAAAGAAGGCAGACGGAGACTCCAGGCACACGTGGGTTAGCAGTCGGAGGGCTTCGAGGCGGCCCGTCATTTTTCATTTTCCACGTTGAAATTGCGGTCTCGTCCCGTGCTTTGTCGCTCTGCAGCTCCTCTTCTGGTCGATGTCATACGTGTCCCAGGGTCTGCAGTCAGGCTGATCGTCACATCTGACCCATCTCCTCCGGTGATCGTGAATCTTTGAATGGGTACAAGACAACGTTTTAGAGAAATGGCAGAAGAAGACATCTACGCATATGAATTCCTCCCTCAATCCTCCGCATTTGAGTTCTTACGCTCATCGGTCACAGTCAGAGGTCTATTACCAAGTAGTGCATGTATCAGCATTCCTACTGAGTTTATGGCAGGGTTATCCATTGTCCTATTTATAACTCACATGAGGATAAATGACATTTCCACCAACTGTGCGTCACATCATATTCAATATTACAGAGCATTTCCTTTCAGGAACAATCATATCTTTCAGACAGGGCGGGGGGTGCTATCATCGAGAGTCGGGCAAAACAACATTTCCTCAAGGGTCAACAGCTACCCATGGTCATTACGTTTATACCCGGGACAACAGAAGTGGTTCTATTAAAAATGGGGCAGGGATGCTTCGGGCGCTTGCGCTTGGGTGCAAAGGGGGGTGGGACAATCTGGGTATTGGGTGTCAGTCTAGACGTTGGCGCTCGTTTCTGAAGAACAGACATAGGATGCCATTGACATACAGTTCCCCTATAAATGGCCAGATTTGGGGGACTTTAGTCGTCTTACCTGTCCTTTCTATCTCGGCCAATTCAAGTTCATTCATTTTACAGAAAGGAGAGGCAGTAACATGGCGAGAGATGTTCATTTTAGTTTCGGTCAATTTCGCTGAACACCTTTGCGTTCAAATATGTATCAAATCAGACTGGTGCCGGTGGGGCACAATTTTACCAAAAGAGGGAGAAACAAATAGGGAGACTCTCATAGAGAGCGAGAGTCGTCCGCAATCTAAACGAGCCATTTGGTACACGTATGACATGTAAGGAGAGACAGAGAGGGATAGGAAAAAGGAGCGGAGAGAGAGACGTGTACGAAAATAGGTCATTTAGTGCGCTCACAACACAGAACGGCAAAGGTCAGGTGACCTATGGATACAGACAGAGGGGAGACATAAATTCGTACGTTACATACACACAAACTCAGACAGGGAAGACAGCACATATATTACGCATGTACGAGACATTCACGACAAGACAGGAAACAAGTGTTAGTCTACAAGATCTGTTTTTTATATTTTCTACATATCGTCACTATCCTATTTATCTACGTGCTTAGCTCTTTCTGCCCTTCCCCCCTTTCCCCTCTCGCGTGTCATGCCTGCGAGCGTTCCCAATTACCAATACTCACACCTCGGTTGGTCGATCAGAAATTAACCTGGTTGCGCTAGTTACCCATGGTTGGATCTTAAACCATTTTTTTCAGTTCCTTCCTTTGGTGGAAAGTTCTCCAGGCTGAGGTAACGGCAAGTATTGATCGGGAAAACAGTCGGACAGCTTGGCTATATCTGCAAGAGTGCGAGAAAGGGGGCAGTGCATTTTGAACATCGGCAACATTTTCTAACTTCCTAGGCGGGTGGTGCCGTGGCAACCCTTACCCGTACAATTTTTCTTTGTCCTTTCCCTACCTAGTCAAAACGTCCAGTCATTTCATTTAACGCGTCGTTTCTAGTCAATTCTATTTTTGTCATTCAGTACTTGTCCAGTCTCTATGTCAGTCCATCCTCCCGTTGCTATGCTCTAAGGAGGAACAGTCATGTTTAAGCCTACGTCTTTAAAAAACTTTTATTTGTCCTAAGGACCATGCTCATATTCCCTTTTTCCCCCTCTCATCGGCGGTTCGGTCGTCGTCCATCCATACATCAGCCAGTGTTCCGACGTGACCTGCAGAAGGGAGGAGAAAGAAGGGGTGGGGGGCAACATTCAAAGCCTCATCAACGTGCAGTAATCCGGAAATGCTTTACCTACCACATACTCGACCTATTTCCACGTAGTGCATTTCCCTACCATCACGGCGTTTAAGCCCAGATGGACCAGAAAGGTCAGACAGATAATCATTGACGACCTGTGTGACATGAGCTACCTGGTCGTAACCCCTCTCCATCGGGTACAAGGGTGGCGGTCAGGTGGCATTCCCGTGGTGTCGTTTTAGGGCTTCTAAAGCACTTTTCCGGCTGCCTGTGACACATAGTGTGGCTGCTGAATATCGGGTCCTTTTTAACCCCTTACCTTCATCATACTTTCTCGTCGCTCATAGTAGTAATACATTCAAAACTCATTAATGCAACCGCTACAACTATGCTTTCGTTTTCAAAATACCTTTAATAAAAAGTGTTGACACATAAATACAGGCCTACAACCCGGTGGACTAGCCACGGAGCAGATTGGAACTGTACATGGGAAGAACGAAGCTGGTGGCAGTTCATTGCATAAAGTGCGGCAGTGCAATAAAATCATATTAAACTCCCCTACAGAGCAAGCATGATGCATGTCAGTAATTCATCTTTAATAAATTCATAAATACATTATCCAATGTTCATTCATTACCTTAAATTACACCAATTCATTTTTCAACTCATAATCGGTACCCACCCTTAAGTCAATTCATTGTCCAAGCACATACTCAATATCCTTCATATCTACTTTCATTATCCAAACGTTATATATATCTCGGGGTAAAAAGCTTGCGCAATCAGGGTGCAACAAAGTTCATTAAAAACGTCTCATTTCGGATCGGCGCCATTTTGGGTGGGGTCAGGCAAGTTCTAGCATAGTCAGAGCGTCTCTAGTCTCGCAAGGTTGGCCCAGAACTTTCCATTGGCAGTTCAGAAAGTCTCGTGCAATGTGGTTAACAATCTAACAAATATGGACCATGAGTCAAAGAGTGGGAAGGACGGCAACAATTTTCCTACCGGGTCATTCTGGTGTTCCTCCGGAACTGAACAAGCCTGTGCCGTGGCGGCATCTTAGCCATTTCCGATCCGAGTCTGGTGCCGGCAGGAGTAGCACCGATGTCGTGGTTCCCAGCGAAGGGGGCGGGGGCACCCATGCAGAGGGTCGGGGGCCCCCCGGCTCTTATAGAATCTTCAAAGTCGAGGAGAGGCGATATGGAGCGGGTGCCCGTCCTGGGCAGAAGACCTCTTTTTGATGTTGACCCCCTTTTAAGCAAAGAGTGTTGGGGTGTCGCTGGAAGCCTCCACCTGGAGGGAGGTGGGGGAGGCTCGTTCGCGCCGCCTCCCCCTTCCAGCGACCCCGCGCCGTTCTCCGGCTCCATCGTTTTCGACATTGGCCGTGCCAGCCATTGATGATGGGGGGGGGGTGGTCGGCGGCTGAGGCAAGACAGCCCCCCCCTCCCTTTTTGACATGTGGCGGGACTACCTGATTCTCCAGGGAGCCCGAAATGTGGCAGGACTGCCCGTACCTATGAAGGCGGCGGCAGGCGGCGAATTTGGCATCTGGCGGGACTACTTGATTTGCCGCCGTTCTTGCCTTGGCTTCGGCTCCGGACCAGCAGGCGATGGCATGCGGCGAATTTGAAATGTGGCGGGACTACTTGATTCGCCGCCGTTCTCGCCTTGGCGTCGGCCTTCGGCAAAAGCCGGATCGGGTGAGAGAGAGGGGTGGTCGGTGGCCGAGGCAAGACAGCCCCCTCTCTCCCCGCGGCCTGCAGGGCGGCAGAAGGGAGAAGATGGAGAGGTCCTTGTCATCCTTTGGACCGCCTGCCCAACGTCATCTCCTCCTGACCGTGGCCAGGCGAGTCCCTCGTGCCTCCAGGCCTCGCCTTCCGGATGGGCGTAACCGCGGACCTGTTGCACTTCGGGAGCTTCCGGAACGGGGGTAGGTACCTATTGAGTTGTTTCTATTTCATGTGGCCGTTATTTGAGCGGGGCGGGCAATGAGGCAGACATGTTGGGAACAGGAACAGGCAGTGAAGCCTAACTACCTCGTGGCTATGTTCTGCTATCGAATCTTTTCGCCATTTTACATTTCTTATTACGAATTATTTCTAATGTTTCTTATTTTTGGTGAAGTCAAAAGCTCATCAGGGGGTTACTGACTTAGCCTGATTTCTTTTTATTTTTCTTTCTCTTCCATAGCGTGTTTCGAGCTAAAGCTTTCTGTTAGTAGGGAACGGTGATCACTTCATATTTTTTATGTGTCCTTTTCACTAGGGGGGGGTACATCTGGACGGACCAGACGAGTCCCCTCCAATAAATGGTCCGGGGTGGAACGAGATTATCGATCAAAAGGGGAACATATATTCCTTCATTAGGGTATCATCCTGGACAGACCGAGCGATGTACTTCCACTTACTAGGGTAGCCTCCTGGACGGACCAGTCGGTCTATTTCTATTAAATGGCCCATGAGTAGAGAGCATATGTCCTCCATAAGAGTAGTCTCCTGGGCGGACCATGCGAGCTACCCCACAATAACCAACCAGTGGGGAGTGGGTAGGACTGACGAATTCACAAAGGGGCATAACCTACCCTTTTCTACTTGCAAAGACTAGACAGAGTGTTTCTATTTCACGTTGTTTGCAAATAGAAAATACCTCAAACGAAACAATTCCTGGAACAACAATGTCCAGGCAACCAACCAATCAGTGGGGAGAAAAACAGGCATGACGGATTACAACGGGGACAAATGTCTGCATTACCTGCCCTTCGCTATCCAAAAAGGAAGACAGAATATTTCTACTCGTCTCAGTTTGTAGACAGGGAAGATCTCAAAGAGCAACAATCGATTATTAATCGATTTCAAACAATCAGTGGGGAGAAAAGTAGGCATGACGGATTACAACGGGGACAAAAGTCTGCATTACCTACCCTTCTCTATCTGCAAAGAGGGACGACGTTCCTATTCGCCGCTGTTTGCAAACAGAGAATGTCTCGTTCTCAAAAGAGAACCAATATGTCAAGTAGCCCTCAAAGCTAAATGAACCAATACCAACCAATACAATATCAGTATACAAATACCGATTTCAATACAATCAATTCAATCAATCAGGTGGATAGAACCACCCTACCAATCAGGCGTAAAAACACCCTACTTAATCTTACCCGGACCGGACCATACGGACAGTTCTTCGACTCCCTCCTCCAGCGCCCGATCGTTCTCTTACTCCATGTAGCATTCCTGTGGGATTCCAGTCAGGACAATAGGTCACTCAAGAGAGGTCCGTTCAGAATTGGTGAAGTTCTGTCGATCGGCAGCCGGGCTAGGGCCCTCTCAAGGCAGGTATACTCCGATCATTTTAGACGTTCACTTCTTCGTCTGGATCTCTCTTACCGAACCCTATGTCACTGATGGACCCCGCGTTGGGACGCCAATTGTTGAATGTTGGCCCATAATTCTATCGATGCCCAGGCTGCTGGCGCAAACCGCCTCTTAGTTCCCATTCTGAATAGTTACCAAATAAAGAGACGGGCGCTGGGAGCAGGAATCAAGAACAGAGTTTATTTCTCATGAGGAGAGCCAGTCATTTCGGACACGAAACACAGTGTCTTTCGGGAGGTGCTCTAACAAGTGAGCTTGAGACTCTTGCTTTTATACATTTGCAGAACATTTGATGACACAATCAGGTCAGTATGTCGCAAAAGGAAAACATTCCTATAATCCTCGTGATGATCCTATTCCACATACATTCACAATGGGGACCCTTGACCTGCTGATAAGAGGGGAGGGCGATCGTGCAGCTGAGTGTGTCGTAGAATGTGTACGCCTGATCATGGCCCAGGGGGTGGGGTGGCTAGGCATACAATAAGGGCAGTAAATGGTATCTCCTGGCTTAGGCGATGACCTCGGACATGTGTGGTCAGCCGAACTCGGGGGAAGGGGTCATCAAAGGAGTGGTATTCATGCCTACGTGGACAATCGAGCGCAGAGGGAGGGCTCGTCAATAGAGGGGCATTCATGGAAGGGAAGGGGGTGCTGGTCAGGCGCGGCCGAGACTCTCAAGGACAGGGCTTTGCGGAAGAAGAGGGTTTATGACTTGCTCATATGAGGAGAAGGAGGGGGGGGGTGTCAGGGTGCATGCAGGGCCAGAGTCGCGCAGAGAGAGAGAGAGAGAGAGAGAGAGATCTTATGACCTGTACATGAGAGAACAGGGGCAGTCAGATACAACTGGGGGGGGGGGCTGTGTCAGCTGAGGCGAAGGATGCTTCTTCGAGAGGGAAATGGGGAAGGCCTGGGTCAAGCAGGAGGGTTACCTTTTCACATCAGGATCGCGCAAAGGGAAAGGGTTTCGTGGTCTATACATGAGAGAGAGAGAGAACAAGATACGCGCAGGAGGGAAGCTGGGGATTCCAGTGGGTAGGAAGGCCATGGTGCCTGGAATGGCTGTACATATGCATAAGGGTACGGGTTCTTACTGACAGGGTGATACGATCAATAATTTACAGTATCTATGGAGCCCACAGGGAGAGAAGTGGGAGAAGAAGGGAAATGAGTGCTGTCTATGTACATCAGTTTCGTTAGATTTTACAGAAGGACACCAGCCCCCATGGCAGTGCTTGCTAAAAGTATAAGTGAAAAGCACTTACATCTTAGACGGAAGGAGAATAGAGTCCGGTCTTGTTTGACACATGTGTGTGTCTATCATAGCCTGTAGAAAAATAGCTAAATGATTATTAGTTGCTCTATAACCGGGCAGCTACAGTCTATCCAGAGTGAGACTGAAACCGAGAATCAAAAGGCCGAGCAGACTCATCACGGTACGGACCCCGTGTCTAGGCGATGTCGAGTAATGCGGAAGTAAGAGGCGAGCACATCTCAGGGGTGAAGTAGCGTGAAGTTAAAAAAGACTAGACTGACGATTGAAGGCGCATAGCACCAGAAGTGTGGCTAGTAGAGTGAATAGCTTGAGATCCATCAAAGAAAGACTAAGTACTTGCTAAATAGCTTGTGAGCACTAATAAAAATGGATAAAAACTGTGTACTAAATGAATTGAAATGAAATCCATCATGTAAATAAACTGTATATGCATGGAAAATAAAGGATAAACAAGCTCTTGGCATTTCTTGGGGGGCGGGGGGAGAGCATTCCTTTGAAGTGTGAAGCAGGGTGCGGGGGAGCGGATCCCTTTGAAGCACGGCCTCGCGGCCGTGAAAGTGAAACAGCCTGAGGCTGAGCGCACGCTGGGGGAAGCTTCAGATGCCTGTGGGAGGGAGGCTGATGGCTTTGATGTGGACGCGCTTTCCGCACGAGTGCACCACACGAACGGTCCGAAATCCGCGATGGTTTCAGAGCCTGGTTTACCCACTATACTCTTGTCTATTATCCCTTGCGGGATTAATAGGCGAGACCTAAAAAGACAGTAACAAATAATCTACACGAGACTGAAGATAAGGATTCATAAGAACCAAGTTCAAGTTCAAAGTTTATTATGTTTTGGCTCTCAATGAGGGCCACATAAAATAAATACACAATATACAAAATTTACATACTAAAAAAAAGTCATACAGACGAGCACAGGTAAAGTAACACATCCTGTCATTGGTTGGATGATCATCAAACATCTCCCTATGTATTATTAATAAATATCTAAAAAGCTTTTAAAAAAATTAAAAATTCTGTAGCAAAACATTTAATTTGGCGGACAATACAGAGCATGGAAAAAAGTTTTTACATTTAAAATTCCTAATTGTAGACAGATTGGTTTTAACCATTTGAGGCGTAATGGACGTAGTACAGTACAAACAAACAAGACATGGTTACGATCCTGTACAGCATTATGACAGAGATTACACATAGGAGATACACCATACCACTTTGCAAGGAGGAAATTTAGTGGGAGCAAATCTTGTCTTAAGAGGTACCATAACCTACGGACTCTGTGAGGAATATTCCAAGTAAGGTATTGTTGGGCCTGCTTTAATATATATGTATTTAACAGAGATTGTCTTTCTTTTTTCCTTGATTGGGCAAGCATATCCAATTTATAACACAGTTCCCAGGATGCACATTTTAGTTTCACCTTGAGCTCAGCGGGATCAAGTAAAAACAAGGTGTTTGCATCCAGCTCGACAAACTTACTGCTTTTCTAAAGTTTTTAACTAATAAAGAGAACTCATTGAAGTCACCCAAGAGTTCCCTTTTAATAGCTTCTCGTAGGGAACCAGTTTTACCTCTAACCAGACAGGCCACCCATCTTACGAGGGCAATCAACCCCTGGACCCAACCGCTTCTCAGTCCGAATTCCAGCCTGCATGAGGTAACAGAGCAGGCTGTATTAAGAGAAGAGATTTTCCTTAGAACCTTTCCTTCTATTTTTTGCAAGAATCCCTAGTGTTTTAACTCCACTAATTCAATTCCATATAGGAGAGTTGCAGGTATCTTTGCTTTAAATACATCTAGGAATAGTGTAAAGTATCTCTTCCCTGTAGCATTGTATAAGGAACACAGTCCCATGCCATGTGCTAGAGCTTTACGAGAATTGTGCTCTATATGGGGGGTCTCACTTATATTTGCAGCAATTATTTTTCCTAAGAAGGTGTAGGTTTTAACCACCTCTAGTTTCTGTCCACCTAATATCCAATTATAATTTTCAGACCTGCATTTTTTCTTGCCGAATATGCACATAATTTTGCTTTTTGAGGCATTGATCTTCATATAATGTGCTTCTGCAAATAGGTTTAATGCATGCAGGTGGTTAGACAGGCCCTTCGGGGTTAGATCTAAAACAAGTATATCGTCCTCATACATTAGGACCGATATAGGTAACCCTCCAATTTTTGGGGCTAATCCCCCACCAGCTGGTATGCAAGAAGGTAGGTCTGCCGTATATAGGGAAAACAATATAGGGGCCAATATACACCCTTGTTTTAACCCATTCGGGGAAGGGATGGACTGAGAAAGACCCCTTTCACCACCTTGTAGCACCTTACACCACGTATTGGAGTGAAGAGATTTTACCAATTCTAGTAACTGTATTGGCATGCCCAATGTAGCAAGCTTTCTCAACAGCGTTGGACGGTCTACCTTGTCAAACGCCGTGGAGAAGTCGATAAATGCTACATATATACCACCACCTCGGACACGGACATATTTGTCTACAATCACCTGTAAAGAAGTCAAATTATCAAGAGTACCGTGCTCTTTACGAAATCCTGTTTGCTGCATGGGTAAAATACCATTTGATTCTATCCAATTCATGATTAACAATAAAATACATTTAGCGAAAATTTTTCCTATTGAATCCAGAAGAGCTATTAAACGATAATTCTTAGGATTATCCCGCTCTCCCTTTTTAAATATGGGAATCAAGATACTTCCCCTCCAGGAATTGGGTACTAATCTAGAAATGAAGCATGCATGAAACACTGGAAGTAGTATGTTGCTCCAGGAGGTGACATCCTGCTTGATTATAGACATGGGCAATTCATCCGGGCCCATAGCTCCGGAAGAGCGCATACTCTTTATCACGGATGCTATGGATGTCTCGGTCGGGAGTTCTATGTTATACTCTTCATTCAGAGCTGTCTCCAAATTATTATCCTCCACTCCATTAGAAGCATATAGGCTAGATATAAATGTTATCCAGAATTCTTCCGTAATAGAGACTGGAATGGGGGAAGTTCTTGCTCCACATCCCTTCCCTATTATAGACCAGAATTCTCTAGATTTGTTAAAGGTCGAGGCCTCTCTTAACCTTCTCCAGAGAGAGTCTTCTTTTTCTTTTTTTATTTTGTTTTTTAGTCTATTTCTCCTTCTTTTTAGTAAGGCTAACTTACGCTCATTTTCCCTAGATCTATTAAGGTACTGTTGCCTCACAAGTTTATTTATTTCCTTATTTAAGGGTAATAATATGGATGGAGGGAGTAGGGGATTCTTAGGATTTCTGTTTTTCTTTGCTGTCCTTGTAAGCTTCTGCAATAGCATTTCAAAGTGAGAAAGTTCTGTTCCCTGCCATTCATCTAGTTCTAATAGAGTTTGGGCAAGAATACTTTGGACATCCCTCGCAGTGCTAGAATCCCAGAAGCATCTTCCAGACTTACGATTAATAGAAATTCCTGTATTAACTAGAACCAAATAAATAAACAGAATATTGTATATATTTGAAACTGCGAGGACAAGATATCTGGATCTGTCCATAAAACACAGTGTGAAGATACAATTGTGAAATACGTCGTGGAAGGACTCTTTATTCTATTGTCCTGAAGAAGGTGGAAACAAACTACTAATTCTACCGAAACGCGCTGACGCAAATACACAAGGTAAATCTGTAAACAGGATAATTGGCATAATGACAGAGTCTTTGTCTTGAGCTATGTTCCTAATTATGTATAGATTAATGCAATAAGGGTGCATTTTTGTGGCCTGGTGCGGGTTCCTTCCATAATAGTCTATTGTAGTATTATGTAGAATTTGCTGCTGTTACATGTATGTTTTTATTGTTTTATAACTGTGTCCACAACACAAAATATTGAGTTTTTAATGTTTATCGAATTTGATTCATTGTGATCTTTTGATCATTTTTAATATTGCATATGCTGTGCTAAAAAATAAATTATGATATATTTTTTATATAATTTTGACCTTTGGAGTTGTACCATAAGTTGGATGTGTCGATGTGAGGTATGATTGATTTTATATAACTAAGAAATCCCAAGGGTAAATTCTTTTTACTAAAACTGTTTTCGGGTGCTCCATCCCTTCGGATTTAAAGGGCCCCTCTCCTTGTTTTCAAGGCAAGCCATTTTCTGCTACATAACTTCATGTACAGAGATGACAAAAGCGGCAAGAGTGCCTACCACAGCTGGAAATCTAGAAACAGCAACTCCAATGACAATAGCTACAATAACTGCAGCAATATTTGCAAGCAGAACTTGCACCACATCAGCGACAAAAAAATCCACCATAACTCTACATACAGCTATCAAGGCAAGGGCAACAACAGAAGCAACAGCCTCCAAAACCTCTAGGATTCTGGTAGTGAGAAACTTCGATGTATCCTAGAATCTGATACCTTTGTGTCAGTGTCATCACCTGCCCCAAGTTCAATAGACAAACATGTAAACCTTTGCAATTGTCAGCAAGGATTCCATCTCAGTGAATGACACATTCTCAGCTATTCTCAAAGTGGCTAGCAGAGTGCTACAAGTGGCTTGTCATGTGGCCACAGCTAGTTCAACTGTGCTGCTAAACTGTGGCACTAAAGGCCTCATTTGTGTTAAGGCAAGCAGTCCGAAAGCCTGACAAGGGCGCGGAAGGCCTCTCAGCCTAGTGTCTACTCGACTAGCAGCGGACTACATGCCATGTCTAAAGATCCCTGTCTGGCTGGCGGACAGCTCTCTGTTGACAGTGCATCCGCCTGAGCAGCGTATGCACTGTTGGCAGGGCTGAATGCCAAGCAGGGAACCTGTCTTTTTGACTACTCTCCGTTTTTTTCACAAACATACTCCAAAACCAGGAGTGTTAATAAAAGAAAACTAAATCAATGGACTTAATGTGCTGGAGTTTACGAATTTTCGCCTGGTTTGTTTGGGGGCCGCTGTAAGACCCGCGTGGAAATCCAGTTCTGCCTCGCTAAGTAGCATGAAAAGAGTTCCACTGTGACCTCTTGTCCGGTGACGGATGGGCCGTCAGCGTCAGGCAAAGGTTTCCAAATTTGGAGATAGCTGAGTGTCCGCCATCGGAATCCCTATGCTTTACCCAACTCTAATTAGATCGGTGTGTAAACCGTAAGTTTGACCATGACATAATCCCACTATAGTAATGCTCCAGAGCAGCCAAACTCAGCTAATTGAGGGGCATATTATCAAAGGGGTTTATCTCCGCTTTTTTGGCTTTAAAAGCCAAGAAAGCGGAGATAAAATGATCTCCCTATTACCTAGCTGTCGCTAACACCAGTTAGCGACAGCTAGTAGGAGATAGCGACCATCTTGGGCCCCGCTTTGCATGTCAGTGATATTTATCACTAATGACATGCAAAGTGGGCGTGTCAAGATGTTAACGACTGGAAACAGTCGCTAACATCGCTATCTCCTATTACCAACTTTTGGAGATATTCGCGCTAAGCGCGAATATCTCCAAAAGCTAACACCTGCCCCTGAGCAGTTCTTAGCCATGTTATCCAATGGTAGCATTAGCTCGGTAATGCATGAATATCGCGGACTTTTCAACGATATTCATGCATTTCGGCCGATTTTTATCACTTAGGAGATAAACCTTGATAATAGCAGGGTTCCTAAAAATCACCGCAGCTCAGCGATAAAAACATCGCCGCTAAACCAACATATCTATAATTATCGCTAGTTGTTGGTAATATGCCCCTGAGTCCCTTAATGATTTGGGCTGGCGCAGTTTACTTGCTTCCTTGTGCAAATTTGCGGCCAGATGTAACAAGTGGTTTGCAATTTTCAAAACATGTAGTGCACCAACCGGCAAACAGAACGGACACAGATAAACACACACACTCGCACACAGAAATAAACGGCTATCAGGACAGATATAACGCCTTCATGTCCTAGCAGATTCCAGGATGCTGAAGCAGCATGCATAGGGTTATTCATTTGATGCTACATCACCACTCTGCTAATTGTTCATCGTAGATGCACTAGAGTGATGTTCAAGTATATCAGATGCTGGGTTAATTTCTCAGCTGAGCAATCTTCTCATTTACATGGCAATATCTACACTGCTACGCCACTCTGCATTCAGTTAAACACACATTCTTATGCCAGGTTCCTCGTTGATGGGTGGGCTTCTGCGAGTGGGTTCCTGTATCTCTTCCCACAGGAACCTACCTTCTGCAATCCGTCCAATTGCTCCCATTGGTGAGCAGAAGTATTTTGTGTCCTGTGGCATGCAGACAAATGTCCCACGTCCTTACCTGTGTGTACATGTATGCACACTCACTCACATAATCACACACACAAATGTTCTAGAAACCTTTCAAGCTCCACAGCTATATCCGTCCTGATGGATGAAGTGAGCTACAAAGGGCCAGATGTACGACCCTTTTTTGCAGCCGCAAACGGGAGATCCTCCTGTTTGGGGCTGCAAAAAAAGGGTAATAGCATGTACAAAGGCTATTTTGCGAGTCACTGACTCGCAAAATAGCATTTGTGACTCTCGGAATTAGGAAGGGGCGCCCTTTCCTAATAGCGCGTCAACATGCTATGTACTAATGTTTTGCGTCCGCAAAACACTCGCAGTTTATCACCTACTAAAGTAGGTGGTAAACCACTCGCAAAGGGATTCCCCTTTGTGAGTATGTTGGAAAATAATTTTTTAAGAGCAGGCATTGCTCCCAGAGACCACTGCCTTCCCTTAAAAAAATGAAACTGAAAAGTTGCTTTTTTCTTTTTTAAATGCACTCCGTTTTCCTTAAAGGAAAACGATCTACATTTGAAAGTAAAAAAACTGCTTTATTAAACAAGCATTTGCAATGCAATAGGTCTTGCATTATTAAAGTTAGAGCTGTTGGCATTGTAAATGGCAATGCCTTTTATTTATGTTTTTGCTTTTAAAACATAAATAAAAGGCATTGTCATTTACAATGCTAATAGCTTAAACTCTCGCAAAAGTGAGACCTATTGCATTGCAAATGCTTGTTTAAAGGACGCCCCAGACACTTCTTCCCCAACCTACCAACCTTCAGCGATAGGACAAAACTGCAAGCTTATCTTAGCAAGTCCATACCTGAATACAGCGTGCTTTGAAGAGCAGCACATGCGCTGCTTAGGATCGACCTAAAAAGTCTCTGTTTTAATAGCATTATACAATATGGTCGGTATACAGGAAAGAGCTGGCAGTGTTGGATAGTTGTCAGGGGCTATTCATTCGTTTTTGTGTTAAGCCCTACACATGGAACATTGTTTAATGTAATTGATACCTAGTGTTAATTTGTCCTTTTTTTCAGTGACTTTGTGTGCATGCGTGCGTGTGCATATATGTATGTGTGTGTGCGTGTGTGTTTATGTGTTTGGGTTTGTTTGTGTGTGTTTGTATGTATGTATGTGTGCGTATGTGTGTGTGTATATATGTGTGTGTGTATGTATGTATGTGTGTATGTATGTATGTGTGTGTGTGTGTGTTTCTCTGCAGATTATAGGTTCACATCTCTGCTGGGCAGCCTCTGCCTTTCATCCTTTGGTGTCATTCTCCCTCTGAACATCATTGGTTTCACACGAGTCTCACTGTGGTGAGAGTGCTGCAGGAGATTACCAGGGGTACTGGGTCTCTGGATGACAGTTTGTGTGGAATAATGTTTTTACTAGAAAAGTGCTTTAGACCGATGACCCCAGAGCCTGCTCCCTTCCAGTGTGTGGTGAGATTTTTAGGATGTGGGGGCTCTGAAGTGACAAGTTTTATAGCGCTTGGGAGCGCTGTATTCACCTGCCTAGCGCTTGGGAGCGCTTCATTTCCCTGAAGCGCCTGGGAGCGCTTTGTTGCAGGAGGCCGGTGCCCACCCGGCATTGGCCGCAGGATTTGCCTCCTTAGCGCTTGAGAGCGCTGTGTTTGCCGTTGAAGCGCGTGGTGCTCCAAGCCGGTGCCCACCCGGCATTTGCCCCAAATTGCAGCGTATTTCCACTTGTAGCGAGTGTCACCTCGCTTTATAATTAAATTCTGGAGGGAGCCTACCCCTCGTGTGTCCCCCCGCATCACCGCCGCAGCCCGGGACAAACCGAACATCGCCGCCGGCCTGCGACTAGGAAGTCAGGCAGGCCGGGCGGGACAACCGGAAACCGGAAGTAGGAGTGCGGGAGCCTACCCCGCCTCCCACGGAAGAGCTGCGGCTGTTTTGAGCACCGGAGCAGGCAGGAGCCTACCCTGCGCCCCGGTGCACTCGCCCTGAGATGGAGGGAGGAAGAGTCCTGCTGCCGGCGCCTTCCACGAGGCTCCCAGGAGTGAGGGAGAGCCCGTGGTAACCGGCATAGAGGAGCCCTGCAGCTGCCGATAAGAGGAAAGTCGCCGCACCAAGGAAGCCGGTGAGTGGGGCTTCGCCTTGTTGCTGAGCTGCGAGGGCGGGGGGCATGTGTGTATGCGCGTGCGGCGGCGGGGGGCTCTGTATGTGTGTGAGCGTGCATGTGTGTATGTGTCTTGGAGTCTGTGTGTATGCGTGTGTGTATGCGTGTGTGTGTGTTTAAAAGAGGCCGATGACTGTGGGGGGGAGGGGGTGTGTGTGAGCGAGCGAGTGTCTGTCTGTGTGTGTATGCGCACGCATGTGAGCGAGCGAGTGTCTGTCTGTGTGTGTATGCGCACGCATGTTGCTGAGAATGTGGACGGAGCCGACGTGCGCGTTCGCGCACCCAAATCCACATGAAAAGCTCGTAACACCCTCTTGTCCCTAATTCCCCCGAGACGGGCAGCTGTAAGTCTCCAGCTGGACGCATCCTTCGGATGCTATTCCAGCGAGACCTAAAAAGCAGTCACAGACATGGTGGTCTGCTGACCCCAGCAGGCCACCATCCCTGTGAATTCTAGTCATTCCTAAAGGGGTTGCAAATTGCGCCTGCCTCTTTAATATCAACGAGGCATGCAATTTGCGAAGCCATAAGGAATAGCAAACAGTGTCTGAGACATCGTTGTGCATTCCAACTAGCGAGTCCCAAATTGCAAGTCAGATATGCGACACAAATTGCGACTCGCTAATTGGTGGGAAATACATCTGGCCCCAAATGTATTGCTTAAATTAAGTTCTGATATAGAGATAGTGGGCCAGATGTAAGACCATTTTTGCATGCACAAACGGGTTTGCGAACCCGCTTGGGCATGCAAAACAGCATGGGGAATGTACAAACCCTATTTTGCAAGTCACACTTTTTTGCGACTGACTAAATAGGGTTTTGCGACTCTCTATTAGGAAGGAGTGTTCCCTTCCTAATAGCGAGCGCAACCCTATGTAAGAATGTTTTGTGTCCGCAATTGCGGGCGCAAAACACTTGCAAATTACCGTAATGCACTCGCAAAAGGGAAGGGCTCCCAAGGGGACCTTTCCCATTTGCAAATGCAGGAGAAAATATTTTTTAAGGGCAGGCAGTGGTCCCAGGGACCACTGCCTGCCCTTAAAAAATAAAACAAAGACGTTTAAAAATGTTTTTTTTCTTTTAAATGCATTCTGTTTTCCTTTAAGGAAAACGGGCTGCTTTATTTAAAAGCAGTCCCAGACATGGTGGTCTGCTGAGCCCAGCAGGCCACCATCCCTGGGACAGCCTGTCATTCCCAATGGGGTCGCAAATTGCGAGAGGCTCATTAATATTCATGAGCCTCTAAATTTGCGACCCGGGAATCGCTAACGGTGTGAAATACACTGTTGTGCTTTGGAAATAGTGCCTCGCAAATTGATTGTCGCAAAAACTCACATTTTGCGAGGTGCTATTTCCACAGGCGTACATCTGGGACCGTGTTTCTCTCTGATGGCAGCCTAATTAATCATCCCAATTTCTCAATTACCGTTGCTTGGAATGTTCTTAAATTTCAATATTATTAAAATTCCCAAAAGAAAGAAAAGACCTCATTTAATGAAAGTAGAATTAGCACCCGTAAGTCTGTGTTAAGTTATGTGTTAAAGACATTTAGCATAGCCTGGTGATTCACTCTCGCAGGAGCATGTGGGCGCTTCTCTTTCCCGAGTATCTCCGGAAAACTGATGTAGTGTGTCTTTTCACCATCTTTTTCTCAGAATCTGTTCTTTACCATTTGGCTGTTTAGTCGAGCAGACTTGAACAAGATTAATGTGATATTGAAAACACAGTTTTCGGTCCTTCATTTACAATAAGAATAGTCAAGGGTATATGTAAAGTAGCTAACATCTTTCTTAGGGTGCAGGGCAGGCTCAAAGGGGAACACGAACATATGTAACAAGCACTGACATGACTTTGGTGCTGCACCTGCACACATGCAGACGCACAGCATCCATGCATGCATTGGTGACACACACTCGCAAATATAGAGACCGAGCAACAAAGTACAGACATCCTTGCCCACTCAAACCAATATATCGACACCCAACCCATCCATGCAGAAAGGCATAAGACAAACAGGCAGGCTTGTGCAGACATTTACAGGCATCCCACCCATACAGTCAGACGGAGAGACGTGTTAGGTTGTTTGCATGTATAGCGAATTACGGAGCTCTATGTCAATCTAAGGGGCAGATGTATCAAGAAACCATTTTGCACTTCTCTAATAGCGATTGTTAAGGAATCGCTATTTGAGAAGTGCAAAATGGTATGTATGTAGAATTTCGCTATTTTTTAGCGATTCCTTAAAATTCCTTAATTGCGATTAGCAAATTGCTAATCGCAATTAAGGAATAATTTTCCCATTCATTTCTATGGGCCAGGAGGCCCATAGGAATGATTGTGCAGTAATTCTCAAATTGCGAATTCGCAATTTGCTAATCGCAATTTGAGAATTATTTCAAGGGTGCAGGGGTGTCTCATGGACACCCTGCTGCACCCCTGAAACTTACATGTGTGTGCATATGGCACACATATATGCCCTATGGGCATGTATGTGTGTCACATGCCACCTTCAAAATAGTCATATTTTGTTTTTTAAAAGGATTTCGCAAATTAACACGAACCTCAAATTGGTGTTAATTTGCGATTCCTTAACCCAAATTCGCAATTTAAAAAAGTTTCATACATGCCATTTAAGGAATCGCAAAATTGCGATTCCTTAAATGCATAAGCAAAATAAGGAATCGCAATTTTTTGCGATTCCTTATTTTGCTAATGTGTGATACATCCCAAAAGATGCTAACAGCCTGATTCATGAACGGGCCGTTTTGCGAGGCTCAAATAGCGAATCATAAGGAATCGCTATTTGAGACTCGCTAAACGGTATTCATGTAGGAATCGCAATATTAATTGCGATTCCCACTGATTCCTTATTTGCGATTAGCTAATTGCTAATCGCAAATAAGGAATAACTCCCCATGCATTCCTATGGGCCAAAAGGCCCATAGGAATGCATGGGGAGTCATTCCTCATTTGCGATTAGCAATTAGCTAATCGCAAATGAGATTGCGAGTACAAGGGTGCCAGGGGTGTCCAAAGGACACCCTGTAGCACCCCTGCAATGGAAATTAACACAGGTGTTGCACACACACATGTCCAAAGGACATGTGTGTGTGTAACATGCAACTCAGAAAAATGCATTTAAATGCATTTTTCTGAGTTTTCGCAATTTACCACGAGGTTTGACCTCGCGGTAAATTGCGGCCCGAAATTGCGATTTCGCAATTGTAAAATGGATGATGAATTACATTTAAGGAATCTCAAATAGAGATTCCTTAAATGTAAATCCTCGCAAATATGCGAATTAGCAAATAGCGATTTTTGCATTTGGGATGTTGAATCCCAAATGCAAAAATCGCACTCGCAAAGGGCCAGATTCTCAGAATCTGGCCCTTTGCGAGCCGATTTAGGCTACATGAATTAGGCTGTAAATGTCCTATAATGTTTAGCAGACTTGGATGGAGTTAAGAATGCAGTGACCTCATTGGCTTATTCGCCATCATCACAGATGTACAGCAATATAACGGAATGGAATTACAACACTTAAGAATGCTGGTATGGCAAGGCTCGATTTGTTGCACCAGGCTTGGTTTCAGAGTCAGTGAGGTATAGGCCCCAGGGAGCTGAAGTGAAGATATACATCACCTTCTGTAGCAGTGCTTAACACGGGCTCTGACCCCATTCACCTCTCAGGTCTGGCAATTTATCACGAGTGCCTGGCCACTGGATTGTCTGCGTGGCCACTGTGGCAAGCCAGGCGGGGTAACAGAGTAGCAACCAGACGCATTTGGGTGAGATTAGACGTACGATATGGTCAAATGGGGGAGGGGGAGGGGGCATGTGCAGAGACACTGAAAAGTGCGTTGCAGACTCGTAATCTTTCTCCCTTTCCTTCCTTCCTTCCTTCCACTTTTCTTTATTTTATCGCACATCTCTCACGTCTTACCAACCCTCACCAACAATATCTGTCCGATCCTTGCATTTAATTTCAGTCCATACTTTCCCATCCCTTTCCCTATCTTCATTTGAACAAACATTTCCCTTTATTTCTGTACCTCTTTCTGCGTTCTCTTTCTTGCTCTCAGTTGCTCTTTGTCCTTCTTTTTTCTGATCGCCTCAATTTCTCTTTGCTTATTTTATTCAGATTTCTTCTTCTTTATTCGTCTCCCTTCTTTTTTCCTCTCTTTCTCAATACTATTTCCGAGCCATCAGTAGGAACTAAGCGAAGGTGAATAACTTGCCAGTTTCCTTATCTCTGTTCCTCGTGCAAAAGCGTATATTTTCATAAGAATTATCTCTGAAAATAAGATAATATTTCATCTGAAGGGCAAATACAGTACTAGTAGTGGATTAGCATAAAATGCCTAAGGCTGATATCACTGAAATCGTAATAAACAGTTGCAGTGATTTAAAGCTGTAAACGAGATTGTACCGATAATAAAGCATAAAATAAATGTGAAAGCAACTGCAGGTCTGGAGTTTGCAAACATCACATGTATTCCAGCGGTGACCGGTTCACGGTATTTGTTGTAATAAAGTAAAAATAGTTAAGAAGCAGAAGAGTGAGCTGCAATAAACGTTGTTAGCAAAAAGGAACGCGGATAGTTCTTCAGTCAATTGTGAATGGATGCAAGGAAAGGCGAACTCCAACATCTCGCATAATAATTACAGGGTGGACGTCTGGCATAGCATAAGGTTCCAGGTTCTGCCTTCTTCCCGGTGGCGCATGCGCAATGTCTGAACAGAACAGTAGTAGTTTCTCTTTTTTTGTCAGTTCCATTGCAGTGGGAAGAATACTAGAGTCTTGAAAGCGAAAAAAATTTGCTTATGTGCCTTTCCCTTTACGAACTTTGCGATACATTATCGCCGCTTTTATCGGCAGGAAACTGCCGATAAAGCGGCGATAATGGCCTTGATAATATGCTCTATGAATTCCAATCGAAGCCCATGTTAGATGTGTTCACATCTAACATGAGCTTCGATTGGAATTCATAGATCATATTATCAAGGCCATTATCGCCGCTTTATCTGCAGTTTCCTTCCGATAAAAGCGGCGATAATGTATCGCCTGTCCTTGATAATATGCCCCTTTGTCTTTTGGGCACCTCTGAACACCTCAAATCGTGTGCTTTATAAGTGGGTTGCCAGCTCTAAAAATGTGACTGGCAGTCAGAACCGGCTTTAGGGCGGTGCAACCGGTGCGGCTGCGCTGGGCGCTAATCTGGGGGAGAGAGGAGGGTGGGGGCATTGTTTGGCAATACCTGCTGCAGAGTTCCATGTGGATCCGCTTCCAGGCAGCAATACAACTATCAAGATAACTCTTGTGATTAATGTTCCTGCTAGAGAGAGAGAGATCTGAGTTTTGTCTGGTGGCAGTTTTGATTCACCATACAGTAGCGCAGAGTCAATAAGCCTGTTGCAAAGAACAGATTTGTATTTTATGTGGGTAGCTGAGTGGATCAGTAAAGCTAACCTTCACCACTGCTTTATACAAATAGAATGTACGAGAGCGAGGTGTTATGGAGAAATGAGGTGCACTTTTGCTGGGTTTTAGTGAGGGAATCCGAGCAGGAGGCAATGGGGGTAGGAGCCCCCAAAAACAGATTGTCGCACTAGGCATCACCAGCGCTAAAGGGCTCCCTATGGGCAGTGGTGATGATGCCTCTTTGGTTCAAAAAAGAAAGAACACTTAGTGGTTTGAGACAAATTTGTATTTCTAGTTCCTCCATTGTCAAAAACCTTCTCTCTACTTTCCCGTATACAGTCCCTTTCTCATGATCGGATTCTTCTTTTAGTGCAGTTTTAGCAGTCCATGTGAGGGCATCACTATCATCTCTCTGTGTTCCTTACACTCACTACCACCCGCCATTCAGTCCCTCTCGTCATAGTGCCCCTACCCCTTCCCACCAGCCGACAGCTGTCCATTGCCATCAGACTGATCATTTCCTGTGTTTTAGTGTTCATGTGTATTTTGTTAATGCTCATGTGCAGGCATCATAACAAATCATTAGTCATTTTTTCATTTATTTCCCCAACATGGCTTTATGTTCTGGAGTCTGGAGAGAGCTCAGGGAGCAGTGGAAGGAGGATGCAAGGCCGGAGTGTGAGGACATAAGACATGGAAAGGGTGGTACAGCAATAGGAAGGTGATGCAGGATTAGTTGGAGGTCCAGAGAGAAAGAGATAAGGAAGAAAGAGAACGAAGCAGAAGAACAAATGAGAAAGAAGTCGAATTAGGACCAATAAGAAAGTAAATTGGAAATAGAGGAGCTAGGTGTTAGATGGTGATGATGGGAAATACAAGTGATAATAGTCAAACTAGTCATGTGTGAGTAGCTTCCCAGGTTGCAATATCCTTTGCTTTCTAGTATGTGTAGGCTTTCAAATGTAATTAGAAGTGCACTGTGAGAAGTTGGCCTGGTATATGCTGTCCACTAATTAAAGTGGGCGCCTTGTACCAGTCCAAACAACCCTTATGGTTATTAAAGAGGTCAAAGATGACCTTAGAAAGCTGTACAAATGGTAGCTGTGGAGAGCAGATTTCAGGCTTAGTCCTGAAGGAATGGTAAGCAGCTTGTTTTACCAGAATGCAATCTTATTGTATTGTTTATATGAAAGGAGAACCACACAATAGTTATAAAAATATGTATTTATTATTAGAACACACCCTAAATACTTCACAGTGTCTGCTACACACAGATAAACACAACACACACAATACAATAGCACAGAAACAACCATAAGCAGCACTACTGCACAGTGGGCTCCAAGGGGAGACTAAACCATATACTAAAATAGTAGTATAAAAACCATGACTCGTTTCAAGACAGTGTCTAGAGGATGTAGAATTGCTGGGACCCCAAGAAACCACCCAAGGAGAGTAAGTAGGGACCCCACGAAGGACGAGGCAGTGTGGGAACGTGACTGCATTTTCCGTACACTTCTATGGGAGAGTTGTGGTTGCAGTTTTAAAGTTTGAGGACCCTTCTGAGTGGACTTTGAAGAAGCCCCGTGTAACCTAGGAGGTTGAAGAGCCACCCAACCCATGGATACCGTAGCACCAAAGTTACCTATCCCAGGGAAGCCGGGTGCATAGAGTCGAAGTGGTGTCGGAAACCACCGTCGACCGCAATAGAGGACTTTGAAGAAGAGCCACTGCAGGGAGATAGAAGAGTGTCTGTTGGAATCCAAAGGTGGATTATTTATGAAAAGCAGCAGCCAACAGAGCACTCTGTGCAAGGAGGCCAGAGTTCTTTGTAGGAAATGGTGCCAGATGTTGGGGCTACTTGGAGCCCAGTGCACTTGTTTTGGAAACTCCAACAAGCATATGCACTCACAAAAGTACACAGTGTACAGCGGTATGGGTATTGCAGCCCCAATGAGGGATTCTGACCTCAAACTTGGTCAGAAGGCAGCTTGAATCTCAAGAGACTAGGGAACCCACCAACTGTGTTGCTGGAGCCTTTGGAGTCCGTAGGTGCTCAGGGGCTACAGACTGGTCAATCATGATGTGGTACCTGAGGTTGTTTGATGCTTTTTTAAAACTCCATACCTGCACCAGAGCTCATTCCTCCTGAAAGCGCCAAGCAGGCACATCACTATCAGCGGATATTAGCGCTGTTTAGTGATAGCATTTCTTCACGGTCGCCATCGCGTTTGACGCGAGGCCACGCCCCCTGACAGGCCACGCCCACTCCCACTCCCGCCTACAAAAGCCAGCGCTGAATACAAGCGTAACTACTGGAAACTACCTCTGAGGCGGAAGCCGGAGGAAGCACTCGCCGTTTTTTTAAAACTGTATACTTTTGTTTGATGCTTTTTTAAAACTCCATACCTGCACCAGAGCTCATTCCTCCTGAAAGCGCCAAGCAGGCACATCACTATCAGCGGATATTAGCGCTGTTTAGTGATAGCATTTCTTCACGTTCGCCATCGCGTTTGACGCGAGGCCACGCCCCCTGACAGGCCACGCCCACTCCCACTCCCGCCTACAAAAGCCAGCGCTGAATACAAGCGTAACTACTGGAAACTACCTCTGAGGCGGAAGCCGGAGGAAGCACTCGCCGTTTTTTTAAAACTGTATACTTTTGTTTGATGCTTTTTTAAAACTCCATACCTGCACCAGAGCTCATTCCTCCTGAAAGCGCCAAGCAGGCACATCACTATCAGCGGATATTAGCGCTGTTTAGTGATAGCATTTCTTCACGTTCGCCATCGCGTTTGACGCGAGGCCACGCCCCATGACAGGCCACGCCCACTCCCACTCCCGCCTACAAAAGCCAGCGCTGAATACAAGCGTAACTACTGGAAACTACCTCTGAGGCGGAAGCCGGAGGAAGCACTCGCCATTTTTTTAAAACTGTATACTTTTGTTTGATGCTTTTTTAAAACTCCATACCTGCACCAGAGCTCATTCCTCCTGAAAGCGCCAAGCAGGCACATCACTATCAGCGGATATTAGCGCTGTTTAGTGATAGCATTTCTTCACGGTCGCCATCGCGTTTGACGCGAGGCCACGCCCCCTGACAGGCCACGCCCACTCCCACTACTAATGTGCCTTCCACGCAAGCGCAGCGGACGAGCGCAGCGGGAGCGCCTAAGGCAAGCCCGATTGCGCCCGTCCGCGCCAAGACCGCGACAGGCGCAGGAAACTCTGGACCCGGCCTCCCTATTATGAGTTACCAGTCCAATTGTCTACTAAACCTACGCAGAGGCAAAATGTGCTCCTGCAAAATTGACATCAATACCATCAAGGGGCCTTTCAGCTGCAGGCTATGCAGATGGACCTCCTCCCCCGTTAATACCACAACCCCTCGAACAAACCCTAGGGACAACAATCTACTCTTTAAAGGAGGGTTGATTAATGCGCGCTCCATGTGCTGCCACAACCAAGATATCAAAGACCTCATCCAGGAATTAAACCTTGACTGTCTTCTCATAACGGAGACCTGGCTCACAGACAACAATAATCCGGACCTAGCTACTGCCCTTCCACAAGGCTACTCCATTTTTAGACAAGACAGACTGAAGGGGAGAGGTGGAGGAGTAGCCCTGCTGCTGCGCAACTCCTTCAAATGCCATACCTTCACCCTTGACTCATTAAAAGGAGCCGAATCCCTCGGATTCTCCATCAAACTCAATGAGTCCACCTCCTTTTCAGGAGGACTAGTCTACCGTCCCCCAGGCACCGCTACCAAATTCCTTGATACCCTCAGTGATACCCTTGGTCAGCTCCTAACTAGATACCCACATGTCACCCTTCTGGGCGACTTCAATCTGCACCTCGATTCCACAGAGGACGCTCAGACACTAAACTTTCACCAAACTTTAGAAATCTTCAACCTTCAGCAAAGGGTTAAGCAACCCACTCACCTAGCTGGACACACTCTAGACGGAGTCTGCACTAACTTTCCCCCTCTAAAAACCCATACCCCGGTTCCACAAATCTGGACAGATCATAACCTGATCCCATTCCTCATTAGAACCCCGCAGCCTAAAAATTCAAAAAAACCCTGTTCACCCCCAGAGAACTACATCAACTGGAAAAGGGTAGAAGACACCTTCAAACTCCAGCCTACCTTTGAGACTCAAAACCCTAGCCTGACTGGCAACGTGGAACAAGACTCCCAATCCTTCCACAACTGGATACTGCGCGAAATTAGAGAACGTGCTCCACCCAAACGCACTAGGAAATCTGATAGTAAAGGCAAAACCAACGCCCCATGGTTCACGCCAGAAGTAGCCAAGGCTCATTTGCTCTGCAAAAAAGGCGAACGCAAATGGAGAAAAACATATGATAGTTCGGACAGAAACTCCTATGTCCAACTAAGGAAAAGTTACCACTCCATTATACAAAGCGCCAAAAAAGAGTTCTACATCAAAGCCATTAATGAGGCCAAGCAAAAACAAAAAACCCTGTTCACAATAGATAAATCATTCACCCATCCAAAAGCCCTACAGCCCGAAATACCTCCCTCTCAAGACCTCTGCGATCAAATAGCAGACTTCTTTGAAGAGAAAATCAATCTCATTCAGAAAGACTTCCCACCTTATCATAGCCCCCAGTCCCTCATCCCTCTGGAACAAACTGGTAAACTTACTAGAAACCTAACAGTGTTCTCACAGGTCACCCTAGCCCAAACTAAGGAAGTCATCCTAGCATGCAAGTCAGGAGCCCCCTCTGACTCCTGCCCCCCTAGAATCCTTCATCAACTGATTGACACTGTCAATCCCATTATAAACAATATAGTAAATACCTCCCTCAGCACTGGTATCGTCCCCAAGGCATGGAAACAAGCAACTGTTAAGCCCTTAATGAAAAAATTGAACAAATCCCCCTCCGACCTCACCAATCTCCGACCAATCTCACTTCTCCCAGTCCTGGGAAAAATCACAGAACAATTAGTATACAGGGAACTCAAAAACCATCTCGAAGTGAATAATATCCTGCACCCCCAACAATCAGGCTTCCGCCCCCAGCACTCGACGGAAACTGCATTGATCGAATTGACTGACTCAATAAAAATATTACAGGACCAAAGAAAGAACGCAGTATTGATCCTGTTGGACCTCACAGCAGCGTTCGACACCATCTCCCATCCCATACTACTGGACAGACTCAGGGACATTGGTATCTCCGACCGGGCACTGAACTGGATAACATCTTTCCTAACAGAAAGATCCCAATCCATCACTCTAGGACCTTTCAGTTCTGCAGAGAAAATGATTCGATCAGGAGTCCCACAAGGTTCCATCTTAAGCCCCCTGCTTTTTAACATCTACCTTATTCCCCTCATCTCCTTGATCGAATCATTCGGCATAACTGTTACATCATACGCCGACGATACCCAACTCATAGTCCCGCTAGAGGAGAATTCTACATCAGCCGAACAAAATCTAAAAAACTGTCTGAAAAACGGGGGGGGGGGGGGGCAGCCTAGGCCAATCTGACCAGGTACGATTTGGCGGGAGGCACCCCCTGAGCGCTCCGCTCGTTTGCAGACCAGTCCTGCCATACTTTCTTTTCCACCTCTCGCCTCTCACATTGATCCCAGTAGCCATCCAGTTACCATCTCATCATCCCATCACCTCATCCCACGGAGAGAATCACAGGCTAAAGGAGAAAGTGAGGAGAGAGGGGGAGAGCCAGTGGCCCACCGGGACGGCAGGAGAAACCCCCCCCCTCAACCCCTGCCGGAGAGAGCACAACCTATCCGCTCCCAAATCAGGGCTGGCCTCCCCAACTCGTCACCACTTCATAACTACTAACCAACTACATACTTTTACCATCCATCATTTTTATTCAAGAGCTCAAAAGCCTCCCGCCCCTGTCAGCTCAAGGGTGAGGTACGGAAGGTGGAAGGCGGAGTGGCCGAAGGGAGCAAAGTAAAAAAAGGGAGGAAGCAGGCTCCCCCCAAAAACAAAAATAATAAATAAATAAATAATAAAAATCTGTACCATCATGAGATCCGGAAAAATTAGAATAAACCCCACAATTAAAAAAAGAAACCAATCACACCCCAGAAAAATGAACGATTCCTCCGATGAAGACCAAGCAGAAGCGCAAGTCACAACTGCCAACACCCCCACAGAATTAACATCACAACCAACCCCACACCTAAAAAATTCCAAGATCACAGACTTTTTAATCCTTCCCTCATCACCATCCGTGCTGCAGAAGCTCACACTCACCAATAGCAATAAGAGAACATCTCAGTCAGTGGGTTCGATGTCATCAGTTTTGCAGCCTCTGAGCAATACCCCACGAAAGAACAGTTATAACCCTTGGGAAACACCCAACAAACTCACAGTTAAAGCACAAATCAACTTAACGGAAGCAGCAACCCACGCAAACGCCCACGCAGAGGTATCAACGGTAAAAACACCAAACTTCCCAACGAAGCGTCGCTCATTAAGCTTGGGTTCCTACTTTTGTACGACAGAGACTGACCCTGGGACCGCAAACCTAGCGTCAAGAACGGACATTAGTAACATACTAGACAAGGGCGTAACCAGCACAGGAATGGTCGAAAGGCACCAACACGACCAGGACCATCGGGACGAACACAGAAAAGGCAAGGTTCCCCCTAAACTGGAAGGAGTCAAGGCACAGCAGGGTCAACAATGCCCAGACGGCCCAGATGGCCAACCGAAGGAACAAATAACACCTAAACCCCAATCCCTCTCATGTCCAGAAACTCGGGAAGCTAATAATTGCATTCGCTCTGGCAGTTTAATGATTCACCATGAGGCAAACTGTCAAACACTGAACGGTCCGTCGGGACTTTTCCCCCTTCATTTCTCTATTTGTTCACCAACCAAAACAACCCCTCCTAAAGAACCTGAGCCCCGAAAAACAAGGGAACAAGGAACACTTAGCCCAGGCACAGGTCATGGTGGAGATCCCCGAGTGCTGGCGCGGAATAAGCCAGGGGCAAAAGTCAGGACCAGTTTACCATCCTCTAGCAATCAAACAGACAACATGCCACCAGTGCAGGCACCGCTGTGGCCACCATTCATTAGTATTATGGAAACCATTTCCTCAGCATTACTGCGACACTCTGAAAAATTAGAGCTACAGATAGACCTTCTACAAATTTTGGCATCTCACGTGGTTGGTATAGACTGCAAGATACTAGAGCTTAATTCTCTCATAGAGCGGGTTCAGAAAGACCCACACACAACGTTCCACGAATGCCAGTGTTCAGAAACAATGAACCAACTAAAAGTTTTACCGACCATCTTAACAGACATTCTATGGGAAGTCCAAAACAAAACAAAAGAGCACCAAGACATCATGGAAACTCACTCCACCGATACTCTATCCGATAACTTGATAAGCATAACCAGCGGTGACATCTCAATTGGTGAGGACCCTGGGCTAGACGCAACGGATGGACTCCCAACGACAGTTCATTTACCAACAGTACACATTGCACTTCTAGAAGACCTCACTCCCCAAGACAACCGCACTCAGGACCCAGCCAACCTAGGGAGCGAGGATCCTGGCCCTCTACCCTACGGGCATCAAAAACAATTTACCTCTCTAACAAAACGAGAACGCAAGAGATTAAGGAAATCCAGGCAAAAGAAGCTGCAAAGAAAACAAAAAACACCACAGTCCAACAGGCTCCAGGGCCAAGATCCCTTGGGAGCCTGCAGTCAAAAAACGAACCTGATTCCAGAAACAATCCCCCAAGAACCAAAGTTTAAAGACGCAAGCACTAAGGTTCAGGAGGAGCAAGGGGAATCTTGGCAGGGATCCCTACCTCCAAGTTTGCCCCACACAGTTACATCAATAGAATCAGCCAGCTGCCAAAGCGTCCACATTCCCACACAAGAACATCCAAAAATGCAACCGGAGTGCGGCCCTACAGCACAGAATCCCCAGGCAGAACAAAAAAGCATTATGCACTACTTCCGGAAAAGGACAAAGGCACAAAACGGAACTCCTCACCCAAAGGTGCAGCATCAAAGACCCTCCACCGTAAGCTGCGACCTCCCCATATCCCTTCAGTATGCTCCCGCCCCTGAACTAGCAGCCCAGTCTACTATTCCATTCCAGGGCAACTCAGACAGGATAGCCAAATCAATCACCGAACCAAGGAACAAGGAGCAAGAAGAAGACCCTGACTTAATGTACCCAGCTGGCTCATTTATACACGAAATTATTCCGCACTATAGCTCAAGGGGGAAGCACGATATTCTCAATCGGAGTGCCATCCTAAAACTAACCAATCTGATAGAACCTCTGAGTCATTTGAACACCAACCATATTGAAAGCATCGAATCTCACCCAATTGCAAATACCAACGGGAGAGAAATGACAGTGGCAACATGGAAGTATCCCATGATAGTCAAGGAATTTTGGCAAAACAGAGACATATTTGCAAAATGGGGAATTGAAATCAGACCGGTTCCACTGGAGAGATATCCGGGCCCATTATCCTTGCTGGTCGAGGAATGTTCACGTGCAGGCAGTGGAGTACTTCGGGGGGCAGTTGGCTGTTCAGAGAGCACCAAGGGAGGATGGTCCAACCTACGAATCATCCACCAAGGCACGTTAGGTGGACCAACTGAGAGACGCAAAATTTTACCCCCAACAGCTTGTCCAGCAGCCCATATGACAATTGAAGCGTGAACACAAAATCTGAAAATATGTTCATGGAACATAAATGGGTTGGGTGGCAAAACAAAAGACGCTGACTTACTAGCTTTTCTAAATAAATTTGACATCATCTTACTCCAGGAGACTTGGTCAACCACCGCGGAACAAATTGATGGCTTTAAAGAAATCCAACTACAGGCCATCAGAAGAGGTAACACAGGCAGGGCCGCAGGAGGCCTATCGATCTACCTGAACACCAGCATTCCCTGGTCTTATGTTACCATTGATACAGGACAAACATGGATCCAGTGCATTAAAATCAAGCTACCTCCCGATCCGTCTACAAGTCCTCTTGGCCCTCAAGAGTCTCGGCAATTGGTAATTTGTAACACCTACATACATCCGGATGTAAAGAAGAAACCAGAGAAAATCCTGACCCTAAAGGCGCTAATAAAATCAATGCAATCCACTTACCCACAGGCGGGGCTGGTGGTGTCAGGAGATCTGAACATGTTCCTTCTACTTAAGGACAATGCCCTTAACAGCAACCGAAATAAACGGAATGACAAATCCATCCCTCCAATGGTATCATACCATCAAAAAAAGGATAAGCACGGCCAGCAGTGCGCACAAATGCTCTCCGAAGTTGGACTTATCGTCCTTAATGGCCGCTTTCCCCAAGATCAACCTGCGTCCCTAACCAGAACAACTAAACAGGCCCAAGCCGTTTTAGACTACACCATAGTGGACTTAGACGTCTTACAAACAATAGTTTCCTTCAGCATAACTCACCGGTTGGAGAGCGACCACAGCCCACAATCAATTGTACTGAGCCATCTACACATTAGGGCATCAGCATGCAATGATCTGACCGAACCTTCGTGTCTATACAATCTCAAGCGATTAGTATGGAACGGAAAGAACGCCGAAGAAATAACGGCACATGCGAAAAGAGCGCAAGCGGAGGCTACCGGGAACAGTCAACCGTCTCTTCAGGATAAGTGGGAAAAGATCATCACCACCCTAACAGAAAGATTCGGCCACCAAACACACACAAATAAAAGGAAACCATGCAAGGCACTCAAGGCGCCCTTAAGCTCAATACTGAGTAAAAAAAGGATTCTAAACCAAGAAATAAGAAAGTTATCAAGAAAAGGCACGATAAAGGCTGATGACACCAAGCGCCAAATCTACAACCTACGACAAAAATATAAAAAAGACGTTTGGCTAGAAAAATTAAAACAACAAACAGAAACTTGGCAACAACTATTAGAGTCAAGCAAATCAAATAACAACAGGAAATTTTGGGCAGACATCAACAAAGTAGCAAATGGAGCCGCACAGACCATTAATTCAAACATTCTACAGGAAGACTGGATCCAGCATTTGGAGCGAACACAACAGACCAACCTTCAATCATGGGACTCAAATTATTCTCTGCACCAACAATATGAAAATCAAGAAGTGGCCCAAAACTGCGAAGAACATCGGTTCACACCATCCCAAGTTCATATGGTCATCAAAAAGCTAAGGTCAAAAGGTGCGCCAGGCCCAAACGGTTTGCCAAACGGCCTCTTCAAATTTGACCAAGCCTTTTGGGCAGAATACCTTACTCCCTTGTTCAACAACGCCTTTCAAACAGGAAACATCCCTACATCATGGAGAGGGAGCATTTTATACCCAATATATAAAGCAGGTGCAAGAACAGACCCAGCCAATTATAGGCTGATCGCCCTAATCGACGTGGAGGCAAAAATTTACGCATCTAATCTCCTGAGAGATCTGGAAGACTGGGTTAGTTCCAAACATATCCTTCCAATCACCCAGACGGGGTTTAGGCCCGGAACCAACACCACATGTAATCTTCTAGCTTTAAACCTCCTCGTCGAAAGAGCAAAGGAAAGGTCAACAAAATTGTACACCTGTTTCGTAGATCTAAAGGCGGCGTTCGACACTGTCCCAAGGGAGATCCTATGGCAAAAGATGGCCAATTGGGGCACTCCTCCGAACTTGTTACGAGCAATAATAGAATTATACTCATCCACCTGGGTCAAGATCAAATTAGGCACTGGAGATAGAACAACAAAAAAAATCCCCACCCTAATCGGCCTGAAGCAGGGATGCGTATTAGCCCCAACCCTTTTCAACATCTTCACCGCCGACCTTGATAAGCGCATCGCGGAGACACAAACTGACCCGCCAAAGCTAGCTCAATACAAAATAAGGAGCTTACAGTATGCCGACGACATAGTTCTCTGCAGCCAGACCCCTTTGGGTCTTCAACGCTCTATCACAAAATTGCATGAATACATCTCTGCGAATCGCCTGCAAATTAACTATAATAAAACAAAGATAGTCTGCTTCTCATCCCGGCAAGGACGACAACCCTTCAAATGGCACATCGCGGGTAACACCATAGAGTCAAGTAACTCTTACAAGTACCTGGGGGTAGTGGTCGACTCAAGCTGGTCATTAAAAACTCACCAACTGCATAGAAAAGCGCAGTCCAATAAACTACGGTTTGCTCTAATGTTACTGAAAACAAAATTGAAATGCCCCTCCAACCTTTACCTCTTGAAAGTGATTGAGGCAAAGTTTTTACCCTCCCTCACGTACGGTTCAGAGCTATTCAGAGGCAAAGATGCAAACTTCTTGAACTTACAACAGTCAAATCTGTTCAAATACATCTTTTACATACCAAGGTCTGTATCACAAGCGCAAGTACGCCTGGAATTTGGGCTTTCAAATCAGCATCAAGTCAGGCAGGCCGGGATACTAAAAATGTGCTGGAAATTAAGGGCAGCAAGTGAAGACACGCTGATGGGCCATTGTTGGTGCGAAATTAACAACCGAACAAATGCAAAAAACGTATGGAAAACATCTTTGGAAGACGCACTGACACAACTTAATATGCGAGAGGCATGGAATACAAACCACCCCTTTATGGCCTTTAAAAAAATAGCCAACAGTACAGCAAAACAAAAATCCATGATTGTTGACAAAGCCGCCCTCGCAAAGAAAAAACATGGCTGGACGGTGCTAGCCACGTATGAGAGAAGTGCCCCACAACCATGCCTAGTCAACTATATAACACCGTCCACACAACAAATGCTCCTTCGCATACGTCTGGGCACCTACACCACAAAGGATCAGACCCCAGCATGGAAGCAAACATGGCAAACATCGCTATGCAGACTGTGTGGCCGTTCGGAAGAAACACTGACTCACATCCTGTGCATCTGTCCATCATTGGCTAGTTTGAGACGTTACTACCTATTACAAATATTTCGTTTTTATCAAATCAGAACATGCAGGCCTGCCGTCATGCTAGCACTGAACAGTTTCCAGTTGCAAACGGCCTGTAGGGCCTCCAAGTTCTTACAGAAGGCGAGCCTCCTAATCCAGAAAACTGAAAAAAAAATGGTGCGGACCAAGTCCGAATGATTGATATGTTAGGTGAGGCTCAGGCCGCAGTCGATGTAACACTGTTTTTAAAAAAAAGAACTTGTTTTTTAAAGAGTGTAAATGCATTTTAACCAAGGCTAGTTCGTATAGTGTTTTGTACTCAATCTTGTAAAGGTTTTAATTAACCATATGCAATAAATATTTACTTACTTACTTACTTACTTACTTACTGTCTGAAAAACGTTTTTCTGTGGATGGAAACAAATCACCTCAAGTGCAACACTAGTAAGACAGAAATCCTCCCCATGGGGAAAAATGTCAACTTCTGTCCTCATCTCTGGTGGCCAGAGGGTTCCACAGCCCCTCCCCAGACCGTCACAACAGCAAGAAATCTTGGAATCACCTTCGATACTGACTTATCCTTCGATCATCACGTTAGGAAGGTGGCAGGAAGTTGCTTCGGAATCATCAAATCCCTCAAAGAATTTTTGGACTTCCTACCAACGGATGCTAGAAAAACGGTAGCCGTGGCGCTAATCCTATCGCGCCTGGATTACTGCAACGGCCTAATGGCGGGTGTGAAAAAAGTCACACTCAAAAAACTGCAGAGCGTCCAGCATTCTGCTGCCAGAATGGTGCTTAAACTCCCTAGGAGGTCCTCAGCCTCCACTGCTCTGAGAACCCTCCACTGGCTACCTTTGCACAAAAGGATTCTTTTCAAAATCCTAATTGTTGCATTCCGGGCATTTAACCACATTGGCCCCAAATATCTAATTAGGTGCTATCCCCATTATAATCCCCAGAGGACTCTTAGATCCTCCAATAACAACCTACTAAAATCACCCAACTTCAACCTTAAAACCAAAGGGGGTAAAACCCTCACCCACTTATCTTCTAGAGCTTGGAATTCCATGCCCCAACACCTGAGGTCCTTAACCAAGGAAATCCATTTTAGGAAACAACTTAAAACCTGGATCTTCAGCCTTTCTGACCAGTACATGCTGGACGCCATCTAATCCCTCCTTCCTCCAACCCCATGCATACTTTCCAGTTAGCGCCAGGATGCTCCTTCCGGAGCGACAGACGCGCTTTATAAATACCAATACCAATACCAATACCAAAGTTGTCCTTGATGCTCCACAGGTCTTACATAGAGCCTGTATGGTGCATGGGCACAGATGATGCTTCAGACTGAGAGGGCGATGAATTTGGGCCCAAACAAAATCCAGCGAAGTCGAGAGTGTCCAGAAGGTCGAAGTTCAGTGGCTTCTGGTTCAGAATCTTGTCCATGTCGAATCTGTGGTCCTACGCCCAGGTAAGCCCTTTTGTACCCACTGGAGAAGGGTTGGACAGATTCCGGGGACCCTCCCAGGGGAGGGTCAGGACAGTGGGGAGGTTACTCCCATATCCTTTGTCCAGTTTCGTGCCAGAGCAGGAGCCAAACGCTCCCAGAACTGGTTTGAGCTGGACTATGCACAGGGACACCAAATGTACCCTTCATGCAGACTTTCGGTCACTGGCAAGCGCACCCACTGATGCCTAATGCACTAAATCCTGTCAAGTCAATTATATTTATTGAGCGCACACATCACCCGTGGGTCTCATGGCACTAGCGTACGACTCCAAAGCCTTCTGAAGGAAGATAGGATGTTACTAGTGATCAAACAACCATGTTTTTAATTCTCTGCAAAATTGATTATGCTCTGTGATAGAGAGGAGATGAGATGGAAGTTTGTTCCAGAAAGTGGGGGAAAGAAAGGAAAAAGATCTCCCGCCATTTTTTGTGGTATATACTCTAAATGAAGTAAGAAAGGATGTAGTGCTAGATCTAAGCATCCTTGTTAGCCTTTACAGCTAAGTTTTTTTGCTAAATAGCTGGGTCCTCTGCCGCGCATAGTTTTATGTACAAGACAGAAGATTTTGAAAGGAGTAATTTCCTTATGGGAAACCAATGGATGTGTTTCAGGTAAGCATGGGCGGAAAATCCGTTTCGCTCGCGGATTTTGCGGATTTTCGGTAAATTCGCAATCCGCGAGATTCGCGAATCTCCCGCAAAATCCGCAAATCTGCGAGCAGCGGATTTTGCTCGCACTGTTCGCGTGAGTTCGCGGCTTCCCAGTACAACTTCGCGCCCCGCGAATAAGTGCAAAATTGCAGAAATACGATCTTAGCAAAACTGAAACTACTTACCAGGTTCAAAAGTTCAGGCTCATCATTAGTAGCCATTTCCTGTAGTGCTTCCTGAGGGGCCCCTCCAGAGTTCAGTTGCCAGTTGCAACTATTATGTGACCCTGCTCTGAACCTCAGAATAGTTACACATATGCCACAAAGGTCCTGAATTACAGCTAAGGGAGACAAGCAGGAGCCAGGCTGGAAGTTCAAATCCATTAATCAGCCCCTAATTCATTATTGTCAGTTGGGGCAGGGCAGGTGTTGTAACTAATTTTGCAACAATGAAAGCACTTAGCAAGTGCAAAAGATCACTAATCAGGAAGCACTAAGGAAGCAGGTGCCAGCTAAAAAAATATTCTGTGACACATTAATCAGCCCCAAATTAATTCAGGTCACTTGAGGCAGGGAAGGTGTGCTTGCGTTGCCACAATAATGTACACTGACTGGACAACCAGAGGGTGCTGTGATGAAACAGAGGGTGGCATGGGTGGGCCAGAGGGTGGCATGAGTAGTCAGAGAGTGGCAGTGGTGACAGAGAGTGGCAGTGATGAAGAAGAGTGTCCCAAACAGGCTGGACACGTAGAAACAACAAGTTCGTGAAACTTGCGACCCGACAGGTAAGTTCCCAATTTGCGACATTGTACAAAACCCTCGCGAACTGGCAGAAACCCGCGCAAACACAAAAAAAAAAAAAATCCGCAAATTCGCGAGAATTTGCGGATTTTGCGGATTGCGAGTTCGCAAATCCGCAAAATTCGCGAACGCGAGATTCGCAAAATTCGCCCATGCTTAGTTTCAGGCTGCGGGGCTGATGGGGACCTGGAAGGGAGGTTCAGTACCAGTCTGGCCGCTGTGTTCTGCAGGACCTGTAGCCTGGAAAAGAGTTCTTCATTGATAGAGGCCAGCAAGGCATTACCATAGTCAATATGACCTATGATCAAGCCTTGAATCAGTGGCTTCCTTGATTCAATTGGTATCCACTGGAAGATTTTTCTTAGCCTACGCGTAATTCCATAGCAAGTACCAATTATGTGGTCTACATGGCTTTCTATTGATAGTTGGTTATCAATCAACACACCCAGATGTCATACCGCTGTTTTTGGCAATGGACAGGGACCTAGATTGAGTGGCCACAGGCCTCTGGCCAAACTTCCTGTGCCCTGCCAAAAAGGATGACCTTGGTCTTGCTCCTGTTCAGTTGTAGCTGATTGGTGCTCATCCAGTCATCTATAAGGATTATGCAGTTTTTGAAGCAGGAATTTGTAACAATGGGATCTTAACCTGTCTGGGAGGTGATCACACCTCCCTGTGACAGTATGCCTATTGTTCTGCCTATTGTTCCCCTGCTTGAGCTTGGCTTAGCAGCATGAGACTAGAAGGCTGGTACCGGGAACACCAGGGACCTCACAGAGCTTGTTTCTGAGGGGTGAAATCATACCTCCCACACCAGTTATCGGTGTGGGGGTATGATTCCACAATGTTTGATTCTAAACACGATAGGGTTACTTTCAGCCATTTTAGAGTTGGTCATTACTTGATCACATAATGCCACTCTATATGTCGTAATGGCTGATACACTTACAATCCGGGAGAATGGACTCCTTAGGCTGCAGGGGTGTTCTGCTCATGCTGGGGCACCCTCTCACTTATAACCAAGCATCCTGCCTTCAGGATTGTTAAGGGCTGCTATAGAGGTGACTTATAGGTTTTAGTCCCCAGTCGCTAGCACACAGCAGCTCTGTGACGATATTGCCCAATATTTCCATTCAAAAATTGTCGGAATTTATTCGGCCTTAGAGTTACAAAGGGCGTCAATATCTTTCTCCCCCTCTCCATCCACCCCCCCCCCCCCTCAGTATCTGCCGGGGTTCCTTCCCTGGTATGTCTGTCCAGTTTTCCACCTCTTCCCTTCAGGAACTGGATGTCCTCTTGAGTAAGACCAGGTCTGGGTCTCCCCTTGACCCTTGCCCACTTAAACTCTTAAACAGTGTAAGGAAACTCTCATGCCACCACTACTGGACATTATGAACAGGGCAATGAACAGGATGGCATTTTTCCCTCTCAGTGGAAGAGGGCGGTGGTTAAGCCCCTTTTGAAAATGCCTACCCTAGACCCGGAGGTTCTTAAAAACTTTCGCCCCATTTCGCTGCTCCCAGCTCCTGCAAAGATGCTGGAAACACATCTCAAGCAGCATCTTGCAACATTTCTGGAGACCTCCGGTCTTCTGGACCACTCGCAGCATGGATTTCGGAGGGGGCATAGCACGGAGTCGGCCCTTACCATAGTGCTTGATAACATCTGCACCAGAGTTGACAAGGGCCAGATTACCCTCCTCATCCTGTTAAATCTTATGGCTGTTTTTGATACCCTGTCTCCCTCGGTGTTAATATCTCGGCTGAGGGAGATAGGGGTAGAGGGGCCAGCACTTAGTTTGCTGGCCTCCTTCCTTGACCAGAGGGAACAGAGAGTTACGTTGAGGGAGTTCCTATCTCCATCCAATCCTGTGCAGTGTGGGGTCCCACAGGGGTCGGCATTAAGTCCGACCCTCTTCAACATCTATGTGACCCCACTTGCCAGGCTCATTAGATCGTTTGGGATGGAGGTAGTCTCCTACGCTGATGACACTCAGATCTTGGTGTCTCTCGCCCAGCCCGTCAGCTCCTCTGCATCCAATTTTAGACACTGTATGGAGGCAGTTGCCCAATGGATGATTGACAATTCATTGAGGCTGAACGGCGAGAAGTCAGAGATCGTAGTGTTCGGTGGGAAGGAGGACATCTGGTCCGCGGAATGGTGGCCTTCATCCCTGGGAGCTTGCCCTGTACCCACGGCCCTGGCTCGGAACCTGGGAGTCATGATTGATCCGGCCCTTGCCATGGGTCAACAAGTGAATAGGACAATCTCCACTTGTTGCATTATTATCAAGATCCTTCGGAAGATCAAACACTATCTGTCCCTGCAAGCACGCAAGCAAATTGTAGTCGCATTAATAGCTTCCCGGCTCGATTACTGTAATGCCTTATACGCAGGAATAAACAAGGGCCTGTTACAGCGACTACAAATTGTGCAGAATGCTGCGGCTAAGTTTGTGCTGGACGTGCCCAGGCGCTCGTCAGCCACTGCCGCTAGGAAATCCCTGCATTGGCTTCCGATCGAAGCCAGGATTTCCTTTAAGGTTTTCTGCTTGATCTATGGGGCCTTGACCAGGAATGGGGCGGGAGGAATAAGAGACCTGCTGGTTCCGTATGCCCCCTCCAGAAACCTTTGTTCCTCCAAAAAGTTCTTGTTATCAGTCCCCCGCGTTCGAAGAGCTAAGTGGGGAGGCAGGGCATTTTCTAGCCTTGCTCCGAAATTGTGGAACACTCTGCCCTGTGAAATTAAGTCCCTGCCATCAATGCAAGCCTTTAGAAGGGCTCTAAAGACATGGCTCTTTGCCAAAGCCTACCCTTAGTTTGTGGTATCTGCCTTTTCTGTGATCTTTTCTTGATAGGCGCCTTGATGCCTCCAGGCTAAGTAGCGCTATATAAGTTTTCATTCATTTAATTTTAAGTGCAGTGGCCCTTAGATATCTAAATTAACAGGTGCATGCACCTTCTAGCATAGGCTGCAATGGCAGGCCAGTAGTTCCATTTTGCATGACCTCTCATGGGTGGCATAATATATGCTTCAGCCCTTGGGAGGCTTCTGGTGTCCCTATGCCCTGTGTATATGGGTACCGTATACTAGGGACTGACTATGGACTGACTAGGGTACCCCAGTATCCAATCTGGAGCGTACCGAAGTACATGGCATAACAGTTTAGGGAGAAAGCAGATAGACTGGGGTCCTGATTAGCAGGATCCCAATCAGACTAGTCAAAAACAGTATCATATGAAGCAAAAAGTGGGGGAAACCACAAGTAGCAGATCCTACTTTCCTACATGCACAATCACAGGTACCATAGCGCAAAAACAATATGAGTACTTACACCTGTCATAAAGTCGTTTAAAATATCTGATGAAAGATGCAAGGTTTAAGGGAGTGGGTGAAGGTCAAAGGAAGAGGACAGTGAAACAAAGGGAGAGGAAGATAGAAGGTGTAGAGAAGTGAGAGAGATGGAACGGCCTAGGGGAGTAGAGAGAGGAAAAGGAGTAATGAGAAATGGGAAAGAAGACAGGGAAAGGAGATGGACATGGATGACGGGTGATACAACATAATATAGCAGGAAGGAATGGGCAACGAAAAAATTGCAGGGTCATCAATATGAAGATGTTATCAGTCCCTTATGATGATCTTATCATTCCAGTTTCTACTTGTATTGTAAGGTGTTGTGTTTCATTTTATGTTATAAATACACGACAACAAGCACTAGAATGCTAAGGAAACAAGAATGGATAAGTTACATACTCATCAAATGGCAAATCATCGAACACAATGATACTTATATCAATCTCAGCTTTATGGAAGGCTGTGTGGTTTTTAGAGTGCAAACAATTGAGTGTATGTTGAAACACAAAGCACTGAAGTAGATTTAATGAGTACACTGAGCCATAACAACTGGATGTGGCTATAGAGGGTGAGGGAAGAAGGAAAAGTGAAGTTGAAGGAGAGAGGACGAGGCAGACAAAGTTTCAAAACACTGGCCAGGGAGAGTGAGAGATAGCCGCTATCTCACAACAATACCAAATTTGCTAATTCCAGTCTTCCTGTATACCTGACCTTCCACTTCCTGACAGCAAGTCCAAGATACTATGCTGTTCATCCGGGATTGGATGAACAGCAACCATTTGAAGCTAAACACTGACAAAACAGAGATAGTCATCACAAAGAATAAGGTAGACCTCTGTACCCCTCCCTATGGCCCAGCGAGGTGGGTCCCCTCACACCCAAAAACGCAGTAAAAAGCCTTGGTGTCATCATTGATGAGGAGCTATCATTCAAGCAGCAGGTTAGCGCAGTGACATCTGCTAGCTTCTGCCAACTGCAACAGATACAAAAGATAAAGAAATTCCTCACAAGGGAGGCTGTAACCCAGGCAATATTAGCCTTAGTCATGTACAGAATTGACTATGCTAATTTTCTTTATTTGGGTCTCCCCAAATTCTTTCTGCACAGGCTCCAGCTAATTCGAAACCAGGCCGCCCTGCTGATATCCCTCCTGCCCAGATATGGCCACATCTCTCATGTGACCAAGGACCTCCACTGGTTACCTGTGGCACAGAGAACTAGGTTCAAGTTGTGCAGTACAGTCTTTAAGGCCTTATATTTTAACTGTCCTGCCTTCGTAAAGTCTCAGATTTTTAAATAATGTCCCACAAAAGAACTGAGATCCACACACCTACACCACCTAGTCATCGCCTCTCACAAAAATACAAAGGATTGGAGGGCCTAGGTGCTCCGTCACTGCCCCTTGAGCATGGAATACATTACCTTTAGATCTTAGGACTGCCTCCCCCTACACTGATTTCAGACAACTTCTGAAGACATATCTCTTTAAACAGGCCTACCAGTAACTGGGGAGTAAGGCCCTATTCATCTACCTAGCGCCAAGAGACCGTCCAGTGAACGTGGACTTTAGAAGCATTTCTTTACATGGAAACATCTACATAGTATTTTCGAATGGACACTTTTAGGAAGCTGTCCCAATTAGAATTTCAAAGAAGTACGCCTGTAATTTTCTTTTAATTCTATGAAAATTAGACAAGAGTACAAAATAAAGGTGTAGATTGACCTAAGGTGTCCATTTCTGGCTTTCTTTTTCAATTAGACTCTGAGAACAGCGATACATTGCTACTTCATTGCAGTTTCATAGTTTCCATCTGCCTTTTAGATAATAATAGTTTTCCAACCAATAGGAACCACTGTTACCTACTATTTGGGATTTAATCTCCCAGATCCTTCGGCCTGGAACCCAATGTGGACGACACAGTCCTAATGAAAGCATCAACACCCAGAGTGAAGTAACTTCAAGAATGAATGAAATGGTGACCTTGTCTTCTAAAGGAAAATACACTTTTGGGCACCATCAAAGGGTGGAGGTATTGGTTCAGCACTGTACACATAGTCCATAGGAATAAGGCTCCAAGTAGGTCACATTTTTGGCGTACATCCAAGGTCCACAGGCATAAGAGCTGTGTGACGCTGTAGGGAAAATATCTCTATGCATGGCATGGTTTGCTATCAGTACTTCACAGTTTTTTTTTGGTACGTTTCATTGTAGGTTAATACATCGGGATTCTTTACTTTGAAGGTAGCATTTCAGTACTTTAGTTTGAGTATTTTACTTTGCATGCAAGTTAGTTTTCAATTGATCTAAGTGACTTAATCTTATTAGTATATGTGTGTGTGTGCATGTTTGTGAGTTTTGTACATTTATACCTTATAACACATGTATCTTGTAAAGGTTAGTGCCACTTTGATTTTAAAATAATTTACAGATATGTAAAATTAAATATAAGTAATTATTTTGAATTATTTTTTTTAAATACTCACACGCCAATTAATTAAAAACAAGCATTGGCATAGCCAATAGGTCTCGCCTTTGGCACCTTATAAGTGTTTAGCCATGCAACAGTTGATGTTTTTGCACCAAGGATATTGTGCTGCATAACTAAATACTTATAAGGTCCCAAAGGCGAGACCTATTGGGTATGCCAATGCTTGTTTTCATGTGTTGCCGCTTAGGAGCACAAGGATCGTGAAGGATGTGGGCAGCAACCTCTGGAACTTTCCTAACAAGCGTCCATCTTGAATTTAGGCAAGCCCTGCCCCCAGGTGTGCGGAGTTTTAGGGGCATTTAAAACACAATATTGTGCAAAATAAGCAATATTTTTTAAGACTTTTGAAAACCGAGATAAAAGTGAGAGTGCATGTCTTTGTGTTTTTGACATCACTATACCCAACAGAAAGCACCTGTACTAGGCCTGGGTGGAGTTCCCGAAGTTTCACTGTACGGAATGAAACCCCTTCCCTTCAACACAATCCCCAGATGGCGATAAGTGCCGAGAAGCATCAGCAAACTTACAAGACCATATGTAATGTAACTGGTCCTTATGTAAAGGGCTCTGGTACCTTCGGGTAAAGTTTGCGCTATATAAAGTCGCATTAAAATAAATAAAATTAAACACAATCCCCAGATGGCTATAAGTGCCGCGAAGAATCAGCAAGCTTACAAGAGCATATGTGATGTAACTGCTCCTTTTGTAAAGCGCTGTGACACCTTCGGGAAAAGTTTGCACTATACAAAGTTGCATTAAAATAAATAAAATAAAACACAATCCCCAGATGGCTATAAGTGCCGAGAAGCAGCAGCGAGCTTACAAGAGCTTTACAGCAGCAACAAGATTTAGAAACAGAGCAGCATGTGTGCTTTAAAAGTTAAAAAGTGGTGCAGCGTGCGGAGCGCTTTTATCTGCTTTGCTTGTTGTTTAAGTATGCAGCGTGGGAGGAAGCGCTATAGCGCTGACTTCCAAAATAGATGTTCATCCAGAAAGTGGGGCAGAATAAAGCAAAACCTCTCCCTTTCGGCTCAACGAGCTCCACTAGAGCTGCGGAACACCAAAGGGTAGGTACGGATCAGTAAACATAAAAAAATGAAACCCCTTCCCTTCAACATAATGCCCAGATGGCTATAAGTGCAGAGAAGCATCAGCAAACTTACAAGACCATATGTAATGTAACTGGTCCTTATGTAAAGCGCTCTGTTACCTTCGGGTAAAGTTTGCGCTATATAAAGTCGCATTAAAATAAATAAAATAAAAAACAATCCCCAGATGGCTATAAGTGCCGAGAAGGAGCAGCAAGCTTACAAGAACATATGTGATGTAACTGCTCCTTTTGTAAAGCGCTCGGACACCTTCGGGAAAAGTTTGCACTATAAAAAGTCGCATTAAAATAAATAAAATAAAACACAATCCCCAGATGGCTATCAGTGCCGAGAAGCAGCAGCGAGCTTACACAAGCTTTACAACAGCAACAAGATTTAGAAACAGAACAGCATGTGTGCTTTAAAAGTTAAAAAGTGGTGCAGCGTGCGGAGCGCTTTTATCTGCTTTGCTTGTTGTTTAAGTATGCAGCTTGGGAGGAAGCGCTATAGCGCTGACTTCTAAAATAGATGTTCATCCAGAAAGTGGGGCAGAATAAAGCAAAACCTCTTCCTTTCCGCTCAAACAGCTCCACTAGAGCTGCGGAAGACCGAAGGGTAGGTACAGAGCAGTAAATATAAAACAAGGGAAAGTGAAAGCGCACGTTGTGCAGAATGCGCGAGCCATATGTTTGCCCGCTGTCTGGGCAAGTGCACATCTGAACGTGAGCGTGAGCGGGCGCGTGCACATATGCTCCCGCGTCGTGCTGCGTTGGAGGAGCTGGAGTATCGCGCCGGAGCACCGGGTAATTTTGCACGTTTCCTGGGGGGGGGGCTGGCTTCGGCGGTGGGCGGTGGGTGGGGGGCTGGCTTGGTCGGAGCCAGTTTTAGTGGCGTGAGAAAAATGCCATTGTTCAGGCTTGCAAGGGAGACCGGCACATCGTGTGCCTGTAGTGGGGGTAGGGGATGTGTGCGCGTGTGTCTGTGTGTGCCTGCCTGTGTGTGTGCCTGCCTGTGCCTGCGTGTGTGCCTGCCTGTGTGTGTGCCTGTCTGTGCCTGCGTGTGCATGTGTGCATGTGTGCATGTGTTGTGAACAGCCGACCGGGATCGGAGCGCGTGACCTGATCCGATTCCGGCCGGCTGCGTGCGCGTGACAGTCTGTTGTCTCTGCCTAGTCCTTTAACGGGAAAAGGACTGAAATGATTACAATAGATCGCTTTGCGACAGCAGGGGCTTTCGCCCCTGCAATCGCAGGCGCGACCTAAAAAGACTGAATAATATGTAATGATATAAAAAATATATATTTGAACTCTTATTAAGTGTGTATAGGGATAGCAACACAGTTTTATGGCTCAGGAATGGGTACTGCATTGGGGTACTTTTGTTTTGTAGACACATTTTGTTGGCATTCTCATAAACAATACTGCACAACAACAGCAGCAATTGGGAGGATGCACTTAACTAACAACAAATACAACACTGGTGTACACAGGACAGATAACTCTCCCATAATAACTGCCCCCCTCCTCATGAAGGTCCAATGATCCAACAAATAATAACCCTCCCTCTCCCCAAACTCCCCACCCACTTACCCCTCCCAACTCTGGCTGGCTGGAGTAGTGATTGACTAAATGAACAGATCCATGAAGGCTAAATGAACAGTGCTGACACGTGCAACTGTACCAAGTACAAATTTAGGCTTTGGTCCACTGTGGATCGGCTTCGGGAAAAACTGTATTGGGCATTGGACAGAATGTTATTGTCCTCAGCCCACATGGAAAGTCTTTTGAGGATAATACGGCCTACCACCTATACCACCTATACCACTGAATCAAGTAGTGAGATAGGCATATAACAATAGGTACTATCCATATCTCCCTTTTTAAAAACCTGTAATATTATAGAAAAAGCCCAAGAGGCGGGCAACCAGACACAGCATTGATAACCGTAGTAAGGGTCAGTACCCAAATATCCATTTTAGCGATGTAAAGGCTCGGGGTATCCCATCAGGGCCCGAGGCCTTCTTTTTTGTTAGCCATGCTATACCCTCTCTGACTTCCTCCAGTGAGAACACCATATAGGGAGACCCCTCCCTGAAACTAGTGGCTACCATTGGGATAAAAGCGGACAGAAACATGGTCTCAAAATGTCATACCCATTCCTCTTCAGAAATGTGCGAGTCCACGAGGGTCGTATTATCTCCAGCCCAAATAGGGTTATTAATTATACTACATAATTTAGAACTATTGGTCAGGGTACTGGCTTCAATAGGGTTTGGCCAGGCTTCGTCCTTCAATGCTGATTTTTGGGTCGCCATGGCTACCTTATAAAGTCTACCGCAGACCATAATAACAGAGGGGTCTCTTGGTTTCATATCAAGGGCTACTCTCAAGTTCCCAGAGACTCAAGAGCAATCTGAATTGAACCATTTCGGAAGTACAGGTGGTAGCTGCGCCGCCTGTGTCTTTAATAAGCTCACAATTTCACCTGAAATTGCATCAAAGGCCCCTAAAATGGCGATGGCTCAGCTAGGCTATCATGAAACAATTGGAGAGAGAGAGGGTAGGAGGCACTCTTAGTCTCCCGGGTTGAGTATGTAAAACAAAAGAAGAGTGTCCTATGCAAAGGTGTCTGTGTAGAGACACAGAGGCAAAGACTGTGAAAAAGGTCTATAGAAAGACACCCTTTTGTTGACACATTATTATTATTATTTAGTCACTTGTAGAGCGCGAACAGCTACCCCCAACGGGGATGTCCTGGCGCTGACAGCGTGTGTAGTCCTAGAGGGTCAAACAGGAAGTTCCAACAAGCTAGATTTGGGAGAAAAACCAGGTTTTAAGTTTCCTGCGAAAAGCAACCTCGTTTGAAAGGAATCTGAGTTCTACTGGGAGGGCATTCCACAATCTGGAAGTGGCTACAGCAAATGCTCTACCGCCTGTGCGAGATAGACGAAAACGTGAGAAGAACATAAGCCCGAGAAGGTTGGATCTAAGATCCCTTGTAGCTAGAGATCGCCTGATTCGGAGCCTTAGATATGCCGGACCACAACCATTGAGGGCTCTGAAAGCAAGGACCAAGGCCTTGAACTGGATGCGGAATCTCGCAGGTAGCCAATGGAGTTTGGCCAGATGGGGTGAGATCGAGTGGCGGTAAGGGATGTTGCAGACCAGCCGGGCCGCAGAATTCTGCACTATTTGCAGTTGATTAACACCTTTACTGCTAAGGCAATATTTTGGCCCCCATTTAATTTCCATTGAAATCAATGAAAAGTGCATGAAGAGTTACCCTTGTCATTAGCAGCCAAGAGGTTAATGAGATATGCCGGGGTGCCAACATATAGACTGTTAGAATAGTCCAGATGAGATGTGATTATAGCGTGTACTACTGCTCTGCGGGAATCAAGAGGTAAAAAAGGAATGATTTTTTTAAACATTCGGAGTTTTCCGAAACAAGCTGATGACACCTTATTAACTTGGGTCTTGCAAGACAGCGCTGTGTCAAATTGAAAGCCCAGGTTGTGGGCAGCTTGCACTGGCACGGGGGGGGGATTGAGTTGAGATGGCCACCAGATATTGGAGGGGATGGGAGATTTTTGATTAAAAAATAGCACCTCAGTCTTGTCGTTATTCAATTTTAAATTGTTGATGGACATCCATGAGGCGATGTTAACCAGACAGTGGCGGAAGTCTGCCATGGAGCTGTCAGAGTGATCCTTAAAAGAAAACACAAGCTGAGTGTCATCATCATAAAAGATCACTCTGACGCCCCATGCCTCGACTAACTCCGCCAAAGGCCTCAGGTATACATTAAATAAGAGAGGACTGAGGGCAGATCCCTGCGGAACCCCGCATCTCAATGGTTTTTTAGAAGAAACAAAGGGTCTGAGGGAGACCTGTTGAGATCTATTTGACAAGAAAGATTTCACCCAAGCCAGGGGAGTTCCACCAACACCTACCTCCTGTAAGCGAATCAGTAGAGTGTCGTGTGATATGGTATCAAATGCAGCGGATAAGTCGAGGAGGACCAACATGGCCTCCTCGCCCCTATCCACACACTCGCTATCCACACACTCGATTCAGACACTTCCAGCAAAGCTGATTCTGTGCTAAAATCAGGCCTAAATCCTGACTGAGTGTCATGAAGGAGGTGGTTGGTTTCTAGATATTCAGAGAGCTGCTCCTGTACCGCTTTCTCCAACACTTTTGCGGGCTTGGGGAGCAGTGAAATGGGGCGGTAGTTGTTGAAGCATGATGAGTCATCACCAGTTTTTTTAGAATGTTTATCAATAGTGCCTGTTTCCATAGAGAGGGGAAAAGACCAGACTCCATAGAAGAGTTGCAGATATCTAGCAGGGGCTTAATCAATAAAGGTGCTAAGTCACTCAGGACATGGGCTGGGGCAGGGTCCAAAGGGGAGCCAGATTTACATTTCAAATACAGAGATAGAGCATGGTCTTCCGTTAGTGGCTTAAATGAGGTAAACACTTCCGCACAGTTGATGGTCTGGGCTGGCGGTACAGCGAAAGAAATATGCTGGATGTTTACTGTGATCTTGTTTATTTTCTCATAGAAAAAGTCGGAAAGTCCTTCACTAAGTGATTGGCTTGGGGTGATAGGGGAGGCCATTGCGGAAGGATTAGCAAAATCCTTGACAATATTAAAAAGGGCCTTAGTAGAGTTTTCTGCTCTTTGAATTTTATTGAATTTTATCTGCAAAGTACTCTTTCATAGTCAGACGTTTCAGTTTGTGGAATTCTTTTAGCGCAGATCTGTAGCGGGCTTTGGCTGCCGGGTCATAACCCCGGCGCCAACTTCGCTCCAGTTTCTTACAATTGCTTCTGTTTTCTCGCAGTAACTGAGTGAACCAAGGGGCCGAAGGTTTGGATCTTAAAGAAGAGAGGTTTTTCAAAGGGGCAATCTGCTCGATAGCTTCAAGAAGGTTTTTATTAAATATTGGAAACCTTCAAGGGTTTTGTGGGAAGCCCTCACTCACCAACCTGGTTAGTGACATGCTTCATCATCGGGCCCACCAGGAGAAGCCGAGTGCCTCCCTGGTGTGCTACAACGCCAGATTACTGCGGAGCTGGATTTTGTGACAGTGATGTGAAAAGTGGTGTTAAAAATGTCTAATACTGTACCAACCAAAATGATTTATTTACTGGTCAGTTTAGACATAGTTAAAAAAGGATATGTGTGGAAGAACTACCGCAAATTATGATGGGAGTTTCCACTTAAAGTGGGGTCAACATGTTTCTGCCCTTTATAAGTGTAAGAATTACGTGGGCATTCGTCAGGACCGTGTAGCGTGTACCTTGGCGGTATGGGCGCACTAAGTCCCACCCTAACCAAAGGACGTGAAAGTTAAAAATGTTGTGCTATGTGTAAAAAGTGTGCAAAACAAAACACCCCTCCCTGAAAATAGTGGCTACCATTGGGATAAAAGCGGACAGAAACATTGTCTCAAAATGTCATACCCATTCCTCTTCAGAAATGTGCGAGGGTCGTATTATCTCCAGCCCAAATAGAGTTATTAATTATACTACATAACTTAGAACTATTGGTCAGGGTACTGGCTTCAATAGGGTTTGCCCAGGCTTCGTCCTTCAATGCTGATTTTTGGGTCGCCATGGCTACCTCATAAAGTCTACAGCAGACCTTAATAACAGAGGGGTCTCTTGGTTTCATATCAAGGGCTACTCTCAAGTTCCCAGAGACTCAAGAGCAATCTGAATTGAACCATTTCGGAACTACAGGTGGTAGCTGCGCCGCCTGTGTCTTTAATAAGCTCGCAATTTCACCTGAAATTGAATCAAAGGCCCCTAAAATGGCGATGGCTCAGCTAGGCTATCTGCACAGTTTGTGAACTCTTTGTGGCACTGGGTGAGAAGAGATTCACAAAACGTATCTGGGAAAATCTGTACCCACTTCAATCTCCTCCCACCATCCGGTCTTGACAACAACCTCATAGGTGGCCTGCTATTCGTTTGGTATGCACAAAACCAACGTGTAGACATACACACAGGGCTATGATCACTATGCTCGCTCGCCTGAATGGAAAAATCCAAAATATATGCAAAAAAGGGGTAGTAACAAATATGAAGTTGATAAATGATTTGCATCCTCTACCAAAAAAGTAGGATTAATATTATTACATTCTGGAGGCAGCTTATTCATGGACGACATTCATATACAGTAGCATTAGGTAAGTCGCCCTGTAGCATGTGTTCCATATGCAAGCCGGACAACCGTGCACATCCCATATGTTTGATCCCTCCTCGCCTCATATTCCCACACAAATGTATGTTAAAATCTCCTGCAATAGGAGGATTAACATTGCTCAGATTTTTCGAATGCAGGTTTCTCAGGAAGGAGCCCAACCGGGAGATGTTACAGCGGATCACTGACTAAATATCGAGGGACAAAATATAGACTACCCAAAAAATAGATTCCAAAATATCGACGGACAAAATATCAAATTCCTATCTACAAACAGGTAAGTACCAAAATATCGACCCCAAAATATCATTTATATATATATATATACATTATAAAAATATCGAATTTCTTAAAATTAATGTAAAATTAAAATAATATTAAAAATAAATAGCTAAAATACACTTAAAAATACTTAAATTACCTTAAAATTATTAAATACATAATTTAACTTATAAAAAAAATACAATCATATCTGGTAAAACATATAAATATAGTAACATATTATTAATAAAAAATACACAATATTATTACCGTAGGATAGCGGAGCTGTAAAAATTACTATTCCCACTCCTGGATATGCAACAGTAGGGAAAGCGTTGGATAGCATAGGGGTAAAAATTACTATTCCCACTCCAAAGAGTGCAACAGTAGGGAAAGCATTGGATAGCGTAGGGGTAAAAATTACTATTCCCACTCCAAAGAGTGCAACAGTAGGGAAAGCGTTGGATAGCGTAGGGGTAAAAATTACTATTCCCACTCCAGAGAGTGCAAAAATAGAGAAAGCGTTGGATAGCGTAGAAGTAAAAATTACTATTCCCACTCCAGAGAGTGTAACAGTAGGGAAAGAGTTGGATAGCGTAGGGGTAAAAATTACTATTCCCACTCCAGAAAGTGCAACAGTAGGGAAAGCGTTGGATAGCGTAGGGGTAAAATTTACTATTCCCACTCCAGAGAGTGCAACAGTAGGGAAAGCGTTGGATAGCGTATGGGTAAAATTTACTATTCCCACTCCTGAGGGTGCAACAGTAGGGAAAGCGTTGGATAGCGTAGGGGTAAAAATTACTATTCCCACTCCAGAAAGTGAATCAGTAGGGAAAGCGGTGGATAGCGTAGAGGTAAAAATTACTATTCCTACTCCAGAGAGTGCAACAGTAGGGAAAGTGTTGGATAGCATAGGGGTAAATTTCACTAACCCACTCTAATAAAAATAAAATAATATAATTCACATAATTTTCAATTAATCAATTATTAAAATTTAATTATCAATTAAGAATTAATTAATTATCAGTTAAAAAATAATTAACAATTTGTTCTAAATAAATACAATAAATTAATTAACATATTTAATTAATTATAATTAAATTCCTTCCCACCCCATTCCCCTATAAAGCTACAACCCGCTACAGAAAATGAATTAATATTATTCACATAGTTATCATTTAATCAATTAATTAAAAATAATCATTTAAGAATTAATTAATTACCAATTAAAAATTAATTAACAATTTGATCAAAATAAATACCAATTAATTAATTAACATATTTAATTAATTATTATTAAATTACTTCCCACCCCATTCCCCTATAAACCCACAACCCGCTACAGAAAATAAATTAATATTATTCACATAATTATCAATTAATCAATTAATAAAAAATAATCATTTAAGAATTAATTAATTACCAATTACAAATTAGTTAACAATTTAATCAAAATAAATACCAATTAATTATATTACATATTTAATTAATTATAATTAAATTACTTCCCACCCTATTCCCATATAAACCCACAACCCACTACAGAAAATAAATTAATTTAATTCACATAATTATCAATTAATCAATTAATAAAAATAATTATCAATTGAGAATTAATTAATTACCAATTAAAAATTAATTAACAATGTATTCTAAATAAATACCAATCAATTAATTAACATATTTAATTAATCATATTTAAATTACTTCCCACCCTATTCCCCTATAAACCCACAACCCGCTACAGAATTAAATTACACAATAATTAAATAACATAAAATTAATTACTTAAAATAAATTACAAAAATATATACATTTTTCACACATATACTAACAAAATAAACATTTTAAAAAATTCGATATTATTAAAAATTTGATATTTTTAATAAACTATGTTATGTACTTCGATATTTTGACTGTCTATACTTTTAAAATCGATATTACATTACTTACCTTCAAAACGCCAAGGAACCGCTGGGTGTTAGTTGCGCTCTATAAATTCTTTTTACATTACATTACATTACATTACATTACAAACGATATTTTGGATGTCTATATTCTGTCCATTCGATATTTTGTCCATTCTATATTTTGGACTCGATATTTAGCCCATTTACCGTTACAGCCTTTGGTGATAGAGGGTACAGAGTTGCAGATGTTCATAACTAACAACTCGAAGGAACCCCTAGAAAACTTCAGAGCCTGCAGGGTGGGGTGGTCCGAAGATACTGCTACCAAACGACTACAAACAGCCAAGGAGACAAAACTGACAATTCCCCCCTTAACTCCCCCAACCCTTGAAGGTTAGCTGGTACAAAAAAACGTTTTAAAGCCCTCCAAAATGTAGTTGTTAGCAGTGGCCCACTTTTCCTGCAAACATATTACGCTGTGCTGTTTTATAAAAAATAACCAGCGAGGATAATTAAACTTGCTTGCCAACTCAGTAATGTTCCATGATATAAATTTGCATTCAGTGAAGGCCTCAATGGCTTGCTTCAGGGGCCCAGTTGTCAGCTGAATCGAAGGTGCCTTGGGATCAGGTGAAATAGCAACGGACAGTCAATCACAACAGTCAAAAGATCCCAATGGCGCAAACCTATCGAGGGTATTAATAGCTGGGGCTGCCACCTGCTGTATCTCCCACTGCGAGACTTTGGGGCCTCCCTGGGTCCTGGCTCCTGGAAGGAATGGATGAATTGGTGGTCTATAAAAATAACCCAGGGGCAGTGCCATAATGGTCGAGGTGAATCAAACGCTGGTGGGCTGCAAGGTCGAGGCCAGTATTCTATCCACAATGTGGCAGTTATTAAAGTTAATGACAATACAATCGCCATTCCACATCTGCCTTGCCCTTCCCACCCAACTTATTCTACTCATTGGGATGATTTGGCTTTCCACCCTTGGACCAGGAACAGGGACAGTATTTAAATTCAACCAATGCACCACCTTATTCTTGAGTTGACTAAATTCTTCTTTAGCTCCCGCAGGGAGACCTGGAACATTTGCGAGAACTACCACGAAGGAGGTGGATTCTGGTGGTAAATGGAGCGTACTCGAGGGTCGGATTGAGATGTTAAGTGTCTGATAGCCAGGACTATTTATTAATTTTCCTCTCTGCCGGGCGTTGTAACTTAAACTCTCACTACTTGTGCAGAAAAACGTTTAGAACAGCATTCGATCTTGTCAAACTTGCATACCATCAGCACTGCACCCTGTTTCAGTGCTCATCTGCCCTCAGCACCCTGCTTCCAGCTCCCATCTCTTCCTGTCTTTCAGGCCTCAGCCACGGCCTCATCTGTGCTACCATCTTTGTTACCTGGTTTTCCTGCTTGTCAGCCGGACAGCAAGCCTCCAGCTGCAGTTTGCAATCTAGTGGTTCGGGCACCACATGACCGAGACCACTAGGAGCGTGGGCGGCCATGATGGGCAATTGGTAGCCCGGATGAGTAGATAGCTGGAGCTTTCCCCCGGCGCTTCAAGAAAGTAATCATAATCACACTCTTAGCGTGTCCGCATCCATAATTGATCCCAATCGCCTCTCCAAACCAGCAAATTGACTGGGGGTGAGTGCTTGCAATGTTCAACTCTCCGTCCATCATCCTCTTTGGTTTTGCTAAGTTCGCCCTAAGTTGGCAGGGTATGCCCAGACGTGGGTCCCTTTATCAAGATAGCCTGGCTGGTGAAGGTTATGAACCCGAAACCTGTCCCGAGATGCTTGTTTCCAGTCCAGGTAAGACATGGCTTGGCAGTTAGGGCTGGACTGTTCCCATGAGGCACAGGGTCAGACTGATTTTGATATGGCCATGTCTCAACTGGAGTATCGGAGTGAGCTAAAGAATGATTATAGATTAAACGCAGATCAGTTGACTGGGGGTGAGAGCTTGCAATATTCAACACTCCGTCCATCATCCCCCTTTGGGTTTGCTTTGTCCGCCCAGAAAGCAAATAAGCCTGTGGATGTCTGGACTGATCTCCTAAGTACTCTGCAATCGACAGTCAAGTCCCTCAAATATCAGTCTGCGAAAATTGACACAGTTCACACTATTAAAAGCCATGGCAGTTTTTATCTCTGGGATTGATGCAAAAATAGCCCACCTAAACAGCCTCATAACTAAAGCTAAAAAAAACTGCTGAAACTATATGCTCATCTGCATCTGCTGTCCAACTTTGGATACATTGGAATCACTACCCATAACCGTCGACGATATTCTCAATGACTTCAACAAGTCTGCAGTCTGAAAGATCGACTAAGATACCTAAAATAGACACTACTTCAGCTGCTCAAGCTTTAAAGGTGTCTTCACATGACGCACTTCGCCCGGTACATGAGGTAACAGAGTGCACGCTTAGTGACTATCTAATTCCTGTCTCCTCCGCATTCCAAACTCCCCTAAACACCAAAGTACATTTAAAGAACATCCTGGTAGTATCACCTAATAACACCCTTCCTGCAGATCACAGCTCTGGACCTAGAAGTGAGATTGCAGTGATGAAATAGGACAAACAAGCCGTATCTGATCAGGTGACCTAAGGTCCCCACATGTAAAGCCGCAATAAAACACGAAAGAAGTCTAAACTTGCTGTGCGCAATAATAATAATAAAAAATTTAAACTCCAACTCTAATCCAAATTTACTCAGAAACAGCGTTATAGAGAAAAGCACAATGCAACATGCAAAAGACATTGAACTTGGTCTAGTTAACCAAACTTCAACCTTAATAGGAAACTCCGGTAATCCGAATCCTATGGCAGATGAAGCAGAAAAAGAAGGCTCTTTCTATGTAGGCAATCAACAGGAATTATAAACAACAACAAACTTGGGGGATCTTCCCCCAGCAGACCAAATTCCAAATATCAAGTGCTTGCTTGGGGAACACAACCAAGGGGCTCGGGCCATAAGGTTGCAAGCCACAAAATAAAAAAGCAAGATCAGTCAAAGAAGAAGCCTCACCGATGCACTCTTATAAACTACATAGCGGCATCATACCCATGATTTCACAGCAATGCATCAAGAATTCACTAAAGATAAACTGGCAACTACTATAGAAGGCCTCCAGGGCAGCTGGTTAACCATTCGCCAATTCTTGGTTTGGAGCATCAATTGATCCAAGAAGGCTAGAACAGCACTGCTACTTCTCAGGCTTTGACTTTAGATATAAACAGTAAACAGGCCCAAGAAGACCGAACAGCACTGCGACCTCTGAGGCTTTGTCTTTAGACACAAACAGCAACCAGGCAACCCGAATGTACCCAGAGTATGAATCCGGAGGGCATTTTGACTTACTGAATCAAGGAAATTATCCTTTGCTACTGAGCCAAAATTCCAAAAAGAAGTAATCTGTGTTCCAGCGATATTCCTTTTGTGAAGTTTATGGCTCCCACCCCAGGATAATCTAACAAACAACCAAGGTCTCGCGAATGTCGGCCATTGCAGCAAAAAAGGTAATGGCGTCAGCAAAGACGCTCAAAAGATGTGAAATACAGTTGTCCCCTTACAGAGAATCAGCCTACCTGCATATTTCAGCCATGGACTTGAGTAACAAGAAACGCTCTTAGCAAGTTGCCCAAGTATGTCAGCGTGCACGATCCTCCACTTGACCTGACAGCCAAAACCTCACCATTAAAGGATCACAACTGGACCTGGATTTCCAGAGCCCTAAACAAACCCAAAGCACAATTATGAATCAGCCCCACAGCAGTAGCTGCAATAGGGCTAGCCGGAAAACTTAAGATCTGTTATTGGACCATTAATAATCTGTCAGATAAACTCGCTGATAGCAAGACTTTAGAATGTGTTGTGTAATTCCAGATCATTCCATCACAAGAAACCTGGGCATTTATGGTACCCACTCTCCCAGGTTATCACAGCTTCTTAGTATCAGTCACAAAAGAAGCTACTTACAGCCAATATTGTGGTGGGCTGGTAATCTACATCCAGGCCTGAAAGCTGATCACATACCGAAATCGACATCATGGAGCGGCCTGCAGATTGTACAAACCACTCTTAGACAAGGCTCAAGGATGCTCAACCTGGCACTTATGAATATCTATGTACCTCCAGAAGCGAAAATCAAACAAATAGTCATTGATCATCTAACAAAGGAAGTCTGTGACCTCCAAGAAGGGCCCCTGTTAACTAAAATAATTCTCTCAGGGGACTTCAAAATGAATCTGCTTGGGTCACAGAGTTTTTAATCTCAGAATGCTTGTTGATAAATTCTGGCAGATACTCAAAATCTTTCCTTTAAATGCAACAACATGGGCATAGTGCTCATAAAGGAATTAGAGTGTCTCAATCTAAGAGCCTTTAATGGGCGTTTCCAGACAGACATGCCTCCTTTTTTTCACATTTCATAACTACAAACCCAGCTCCTTAATAGACTCCACCGTGCGCCCCGCTCCCCTTATCCATCTTGTCATTAGCTGCTCTATAATACACAGGGGAGAAAGCCACCATGTTCCGCAATAGCCGCGCCTTGCTGTTATCCCAGATAACCAGCCCTTAAACTAAAACAAATGAGAGGTACTTACAGAAATACATGGAATACTGGACCAATACACACCTTCAATCTACAATATCTAATTTTTTAAATAGAAAAAGAAAAATCTTAGAAATGCACTGAAATGATAATACGTTAGAGAGCGTTATAGTTACAAAATAGAATTTAACATGACAGTACTCGTATGATAAACCATAAAAGACTGAAATGAACATCCAGCACAATTCAGGCAGTCTCTGAATCAGCGAAAATAAATGCTTAGCTCATCTGCTCGAGACAAAGGTAACCTACAGCACCTGGGACCAATTCACTCCTCAGTTTGTTTACCCAGCACACGACCACAGGAAAAAGCTGCAGTCATCACTACAGAGCGATACTGACGAACGCTCATAGAAAACTAAAAGCACTAAAGGGCTTACCCAAAAAGTTCAAATAACTACTCCTTGAAAGTTAAAAAAGCAAGGTACACCTTTTGAAAATGCCGTTGGGAACAAAAAGAGAGGCTAACAACACACTTTACATGTGATTAACTTCCACAGGATTTAAATACCAACAAACATGAGATATTTTGAAACACAGCGAACAACTGAAATGACCTGTGAAAAACTAAAACAACAATTAACATCCAAGAAGAGTGCAGATATACGGGTATGTCTCAAAGCACTTCGGCCAATCTGAGAGCATGCTGAATCTGAGAAAGACTACAGCTAATCAGTCAGTGGCCTCACAAGAGCCTCAAAATATCCTGAGCGTAGTACAGGCCTTCAGGCCTCTGAAATTACAGGCAGCAACAGTTGAACGCCATATCTCTGGAAGCACTGTGATTGAACACCTGACCCAAATGGCCTTCAATCATCCATTTTTAAAGAGGACAAATCTTTCTGGTCAAATAACTTGGAGTCAGTCTTTGAGAGCATAACCACTCCAAAGCTCATCCCCTATTCTTATAAAGGCTCTGCTTTCATCCCCATCTATAAAGGTAACAGTGATGCCAATCCAGCCAATTACCAACTCAGTGCGCTCTTGGACGTTAAGTCTTTTGAATGCTACTTCTTTATATTCCAGCACAAGCTAAATTGAATTCAATTTGAACAAGAAAACAATCATGATTTTAGGTAAACCTCTCTCGAGCTCTCACAAGTGGATTCTGCGAGATAGGAAAGTTGAGGTGGTAACAGAATATAAATATTTGAGCATGCTTTTAGATAGACAAGACTCCCTTGAGCAGCATATGGAGCTTATGCGAATGTAAGCTAATTTTCTCACTGCAGCCTTCCACGCCTAGTCTAGAATTACGACATTGACATACATAACTTTACTGACAATTATACAGACCAAATTAGCAACAACAATAGCCTACGGCAGCGAAGCATTGAGAGGCGGATACACTTCTCACTTGGACAAACACATTATCAGGCTCTTTAAGTTGGTCTTCTTACTGCCACACGGCTTGTCTTAGCGCAATAGTGATTTGAATTTGGTCTCAATAAACAAACAAAGGTGAGGCAGGAGCAGTTATTAAACTCTGCTACAAACTAAAAAATGCTGACAATGGTTCCATCAGAGTGCATAAATAGGACCAGTCTAGACTGTCAAAATCCTTCTCAATGTCAGCGGACATGATCAGTGCATCCGTGGTGATATTTGGAGCATCCAGCAACATCGCACTAATCACTGTATGTTCAACGCTGTTTTTCGGCTCGGTATGAAACTGGCTTGGACCACATGTATTAGGCGAGGCATATACGGCAGTAGACGAGTTACTACCTCTCTACTCAACACCTTATTGTCTACATTTAGCATCGACAGGGTCCTATATGCCTTGACATCGAGAGGACTATGTCCAGGTTTCAATGGTGGGGGTATCAATGCCTCGCTAGCCAACGTTGGCAAGGAACCATTGTGCATGCGACCATGTAAACTATGCCATACACAGCACCAGGAGCTCTATATACGCAGCATGTTGCTGCCGGGGACCTTCACCTGGGCCATTTCCTTAACTTCCGCTGCAACTTCCTGGGGTATGATGTCACCTCTCAGGTTATTGCCCCCCTCTCGAGTGAGTGTCAGCAATGGTAAACGCTGAAGACATTCCTGGGCCCCCTTTCTATTATCGTGCTCTGGGCTGGTTTGCAGTTCCACATAATAATGCCTAAAAACCTCATTAACAACATCTTGCCCATAAACCTGGGTCCCATCTGTATTGTCATATTTTAATATGTGTGACCCCCTCTAGTGTGATTAGCCAACCATGCAGCAATGCCCCCAACGTTCCCTTTGAGCATGTGTTTGTACCATGTATTCTTTGTAGTCAAAGCACCGGAGGCGCTCTACCTTCTCCGCTAGCTGCTCCCTCTCATCTAACATCTTACTCTGCAAATCTGGGTGCCCAAATCTATTCCTCCCTGCAGCTAATAGGATCTCTTCCTGGGTGTTAACCTCTGACACCTGCATACAGCGCATCCCCACTACCTGTCAATACACTGCCCCCTATTCACCATCTTAAAAACATCCCATTACTGCAAGACAGAGGTGGCTGAGACAGCATTATTCTCAAAATAAGTCTGATCTCACTCATCTACAGTGTGGCGAAATACCTGATCTTCCACAGATTCAACCATCAAGCACCAACTAGGGATAGCAGTGCGGAACTTGACCCAAGCTAGTGTCATGGTCTTAGGTTTGTGATCTGAGCTGGTTTCAGCTAAATGTTTATACTGGACAGCTGCCACATATATGTCTTGAGTACAGAGGAAGGTGTGGAACCAAACCTGGAGCTCTTGGAGTGCAGAGAACTAGGAATAGTCACAACCCTGTGGTTGAGTCAACCACCATGTTCCTATCAGTCCTCACTGCAATTGCCAGTCTCCAATCCACTTTGCTGGACACCAGTACAGGACAGAGGAGGATGGGAGTCGTCTAGCTGCAGATCCACAACTCCATTAAAGTCCTCTCCAATATTCAACTCACGTGGCATATGTAATACAATACCCTGATAGATTCTATCTAGGAAGCGAGGTTGGTTAGAGTTTGGGAGCATATACATTGATAAGGGTGATGTTTCTACCTCCCAATCGCCCATTAGGGAGTACCATATATCCCGCCGGGTCAATTGATGTGTGCAAATCCTTGAAGGGAACCCCTAGGTGCTCCCAGATTAGTACCCTCCTCGCAAACACTGAGGATGATGTACAGTATGTTTGGCCCCACCAACTTTTGTGCAGTGCTGCTCCCTCAGCTTCAGTCAAATTGGTCCCCCTTTCCTTCAAGTAAGCCTTTACTTTGTATCGCTGAGTCATACTAAAGAGGCCCTGGACATTCCAAGATATGAACTCATAGCGCATGCAATCTCCTGCCATGAGCATATATAAAGGTGTCTTTCCGTTCACCAGAGTCAGTACTCAGAGCCATTTATCTCCCACCCCACACAGTTTCAGTCAGATGTAGCCACAGTACCACAGACCAAGCGGTAAACCACCCTGTACCGAACAGTATCCCCCAGGACAGTAAAGCAAATGACCCCCCTCTAAACTAGGAACACAACAACAAGTGGATGCATAGCAGCACGTGACTAACAGTAGTTAGGGTAAATGCTGCAGATAACAGACTCCCAGCATCGCAACCCACCACTCGGCTATAGTATAACATGTAGCAAGTAAATCTTATCCACACATAGACATAAGAAGGACAGGCCAATGGTACCTATCCTGCATCCCTCTCCCCACTCACACCACCCACCATACATCAGTGTGCTCATCAGTTCGCTACAGATCATCTGCCATCCGAGGCAAAATTCAAGGAAAGGCCGAATCTGAGTCCATCATGAAAATCGACACTATCAGAGTTTATGTTACGTGTCATCCTCCCAGGTTAACTGCAGACTGACCCTCTTAATAGCCAATACCGTCGCCCCAGCCACTGCCTGCGGCTGTTCATGGTGTGCCTGTGACCTCATCGCTGCAGTGCACCGACTTCACATAGCACCCTTACCAGACCTCCCCTTAGTGGCCTCTGCTGAGCCACCGGAACCTGGGATATTCTATGTGTGCGGTTGTTGGTCAAACCGGTCTCACACTTCACACAGCGTGGTGAAAATGTGTACTCCATGCCCAGAGGGGACCCTTAGTCAAGCGGGAAAGAGCATCCCATATTGAAATTCCATAAGGCAAAGTCGTTTTTTGGCTTCAATGAATGACGCACATTGCTTTTGAACCTCGCCGGTAAAATCCATGAACAACATGATTCTGGTATTGTTTAGCCGCGCGTCCCCCTTGTTCCTGGCCTGGCGGAGGATGTGGTCACATTTCCTATAATGCAACAGTTTGACCACTGCAGGACGGGGTGCTCCCGTGGATGGGGATCCAGCATGCATCCTATGAGCCCTCTCCAATGCATAGAAAGGTGAGAGGCCCTCAGGTGCGATCTCAGATTTGATCCACTTCTCCAGAAAAGCTTCCATGCTGGGGCCTTCAGCACTCTCTGGTAGGCTAAGCACCTGGATTTTACTTCTTCTGGTCCTATTTTCTGCATCTTTGGCTCGACATTCCAACTCCTTGACCCACAACTCTATGGCCAACATCTGAGCCTTTGTCAGGGTAGAGGTCATCTAGAATATGTTCAGTTATAGCGACCCTCTGAGTCAATTTGCACCGATCGTCGCACAGCAAACCCATATCGGTCACCACCATGTCCATTTTAAGCTCCAAAACTTCTCTGGTGTCACAGATCACCTTAATATTAGTGTCCATTGTAGCCACCCCAAGAGTCCCCTACAGCACCAGAGGAGCCATGGTCTTGGGAGGGTACATGTTGGTACCACCAGTTTAGAACACCAACTCCTGAAGGTGGGCAGTCCAAGGACCTCTTGTGGGCCCGCCATGGGGAGGGCAGCTAGCAAACGTGTTGATCATAGTGTGTCATTCTAGGCCCCAAGTTTCAGTGCAGGCACAGCAGGTACCCATAAGCTGCCAGACCTGCACCACACCGCCAGTATTCCAAGGATCATACAGAGCCTAAATCCCCCAGGGCAGCATGGGGAAAGATTTGTCCACTCCAGAGCCGGTGTCACAGCTACAGACACGCGCCTATCGCAGTATCTCACTGAACATCTCAATCCACTTGGCAGGGCTGCTCGCAACCTAATGGCCACACGCGCACTCACCACTCAGCCGCCAGGTGAAGTCAAGGGACATGTAGCAGAGGGGCTGGCTGTTTCCAAGTAGCCCAGGCGGGGTCCAGAAACTCTGATGCCCTCAGTCCACAGCAGAATTGAGGGGGGCAGGTCACACAAGGCAACCACATGCTGCTTCCCACGGCCAAATAGAAATCTAGCCCCAGGCCTCAGTTTCCAGGCAGTGGGGCTGCCAGTGCAGCAGCACACTGGACCCATGTTGTCTCTCACTTTTGCCTGCTCTGCTCCTACGTGGGCACAGCCCAGTGTCATGTCACAGCCGAGAATCGGACACTCTGAAGGACTGGGCTATTTTAAGGCCCAGCGGTGCCAGGGGACAACACCTGAAACCTTCGTGGGTATACCTGTTCCGGCGTACAAATCACAGAGACACGGGACACTTCCTTCGGCGTCAAAGATCAGTGTTTATTTACTGCAGGGATACAGAAATCGCTAGAAGTACAACAGAGTGTAGGTTCAGAGAGTTTGCTTCGAATTGCAAAAGTGGATCGCTCCTTTTATACACATTTTCGTCATTGCACAACATGGCGAACAAAAGGTTACAACTCAGTTCCCACAGTAAACTTCAAAAAGATTGCATTCATGTTTTCAGAAGCCCGGAACATAATTACAGTAACATTGCTGGTTCCCAACTGTAAAAACACGTTATCTCACCATTAGGCACATTCCATTCTAGCTGTAAACGAGCTAAGAGAAGAGGCAGAAACAGGTGCAAGGAAGACAAAGACAAACAACAGACTGAAAAGAGTGTAGGGGCAATATCGGAAGCGTGATCGCAGGATCAAAGGATTCGAGCCTAACGCATGCAAGGCTGAAACAATAGACCGGCACGGCAAGATGAGCCTCGAGCGGAGCCCCCTAGTCATAAAGGCACACTCAAAGGAATATGCATCTTCCGCAAGAGCTTGGGAATATCGGGGTCATTGAGCGGACATTGTCCATCCGCCGGCTACGTGAGGGCAAGAAACAAAATGGATGCCGTATCTAAAATGGAACCCGAAGGTTCAGATGGAGAAACCCACAAATAAGACGAACCCTTCCATGTAGTGTAGTGAAAACACGTACACCTACTAGACTCATCATTTGCGGTTCGTAGATACCAAACTCGTCCATATCCGAACATGCCCAAAACGTCGTTACGATTCTCACAGAACCTCAGACGCTCCATTTGCCCTCATGTAGGCAAGCACTAGTCGATATCAGAATCAATATCGATATTCATCAGATCGTTCAGATGTTGCTGGAACATTATTCTATCCATCAATGTCTCTCTGGTAACAGATGGCCTTCTTATAAACGTTGTAGCACAAAGGCCACATAAGGTTGGACCACACTGCACACAAAGACAACACGTGAACAGAAACGTCACAACAACCCCTACAATCATCAGAATCTTCCAACCCCAAGTCGACATCAGACCCCAAAACCATCCTAAAAGCGTCCAATCACCTTCGTCCACGTGTATGGACTCGGAGATTTTATGCAACTTCGAGATGGCTTGATAAACAGTTGGAGCGTTATCAGGTATGAAAATACAGCAGCTCGAATGGATCACCTTGCACACACCACCTCTATCTGCGAGTACAACGTCTAGAACCATACGGTTCTGCAACGTCATAAGTCTATCCGCTTGAAGCTCTGCTGTCAGGTTACCAAGAGCACTTGCAGTTATGTTAGCAGTCGATTCTACCACACGAGTCAATTGTCTCAGGTTCCTACTATTGACCATAGGTCCCCAAAATGGTAGGAAACCCTTAAAGAAGTCTCCTGCTTCTTGACTGGCAGTGTCCTCTTTGCTAATAACGCCTCTCACAACTCTGGTCTTGTGATATTCTGAGGCAACGGTAAAAGTTGGTGGCAAAAAGATTTGCGATATAACATGTGCCCGAGAAGTCACGAGGCAACCACGTATAAGCGCGATCATAACACACAAAATAAGTACCCTTGGCAGTCAGAAATACAGGGGAAGAGAGCATCGGTAAAACGTATGTCTCAGTACAAGCACTCTTCCCAAGCTGAGCTCTCGGATTTCGACCAAGACCTTGTAGACAAAAATGACCGAGGTGGGGTACGATCCAGATCGGAGACGAGCTCTTAAGCTGTCTATCACCCACTGACATACTATACTCGGCCTCACTCAGATCCTTGTATGCTCGCACCTCTTCCTCTGGAATAAGCGATGAATCAAAAATATCTCTATCCAGATCGGCAATCGCTATCGCCAAAGACTTATGGTACGGGCCAGGACCAAGGTCTGTGGAGCGTGGCTCTCGACGGGGGTAGGAATCTAGTGCACTACGGAACATGGTGTGGAATGCTCGAGCTGATCCCTGGGAGCTGTAGGGAAGAACTAAATACGGAATACCCTTATCCATGGTATGTGGCATTAGCCCACACACCCAACAGTTGGTAGTGTTCATCACCAACTGATGTTGATGCAGAAGTTGGACAAAGGAGTTGTTCATAAATTCCGCACGTCTGACCTGTTCATGTTGGGGCAGTAGATGAAAGGAATGTGGAGAAATAGTGGAAACGAGAACAGAATTCATATCATGAGAAGGAGAAGTAGGTGGAGTGGAAGGCAACAGCGACTGAATCCCAAAATATACTCCACCCACCAATAACATAGAAACAGTTAAGAATGATATGAAAACTTGAAACAGAAAACATTTTGTTCGTAAAATCTTTTGCAATTTGGATCTTTGCGCCGACATCCTCTCTATTTCCGACAGCTTAGGGAACTCCATCCTCTAAAGACCGTCCGTAACGTTCTTGACGCACCTGGTTCTGAGTAGCGATTTTCAATTCCCAGGAGTTCCCAGAAACCGACAAAAGTAACCGACCTAGTGTCAGAAACCTGCTAAACAGAAGTAGGTACCCGCACGGCCCTACGGCCAACCCAGATGGTAGGTTTTAATCAAATAAACATTCAGTTTAATACAAATCTCCTAGCTGCACAGAAAAGGAACACACGTGATATGTAAAACAAAATTAGAAAACTCAAAATCAGTGAAAAATGCAAATGTCCACTATGTTCGTAGCAACAGTGAGGGGGTAATGTATATTCAAAAACAAAAAGGGAATTTTATTTGTCCTTGTCACGCGATTGAAGAAAATATCGACATTTTCCAGGTCGAGTTTGTTCTTCAAACAACGGTTCAGATGACAAAACAGTGTTCGATTGTTTAGGTGACGGTTCAGAACTTGAATTCTCCAATGCTGAAGACAAAGGTACAGTTCCAAATGACTCAACAGGTGTATCTGACTGAACTGAATCGTTCTCTACAGGTTGAGCATCGCTGAATGGCACATAGTGTGGAATGGCATCGGTCTCAGTTGGGGCAAATCCTTTCTTTATCCAATTATCTGCTGGCAATGGAAGCGGGACTTTCTTCGTGTGGGTGGCATGCTCCCACTGCTTCCTGCCGTCCAGCCGAACTGCGGTCTTCGTTGCCAACAAGACTTGGCAGGGTCCCACGAACCTTGGCTCAAGATTTCGTTTTCTCCCAAAATTGCGGGTTAACACCCAGTCACCAGGTTGGAGCCGATGTCCAGGTCCTTCTGTTTGTGCCGGTAGAGCTTCAAAAACCTGTTGATGAATCAAACTCAATTTAGCAGTCAGATCGTAAAGATAGTCAATCAACATTGGATATTCAAGTCTGTCGAACTCCTTAGGCCTCGGAACTCCCCAAACGTTCGCAGGACGACCGAACACAATCTCATATGGGCTAAGCCCTACTCGAGAGTGCTCAGTCGCCCTGGTAGATAAGAGAGCTAGAGGCAATGCATAAGGCCATGATAAACCAGTCGTTGCTTGGATTTTGGCAAGTTTCAGTTTCAGAGTACCATTGTACCCTTCCACCAAACCTGCCGATTAAGGATGGTTAGCACTATGAAATTTTTGGCGGATACCTAAACCCTTACACACACTCTTCAACACACTTCCCACAAACTCACTTCCATTATCCGACCATACGATCCGTGGCATGCCATATCTGGGGAAATATTCCTTGAGTAGAACTTTTGCTGTGGACAGGGCAGTATTATCCTTAAGAGGGTAGGCCTCGATCCATCTGGAGAACGCACAAACCACAACCAATACATATTTCAAATTGTTGCATCTCTCCATATGGATGAAGTCCAACTGGATAACTTCAAAGGGACATGTAGGAGAAGCAAAATGACCAGGTGGAGTGGGAGTGCCCTTGCCAGGATTATACATCAAACATACCATACAGGTCTTGACCACTCTCTCAGCACACTTAGCAATCCCATCATTCGTCCATACAGGAGACAGCAATTTACATATACCTTTCGCGCTAATATGTGACATGCCGTGGGCCATAGTAACAACGGCAAGCACATACGCATCCGGTAACATCCATCTCTGATATTCTGACAAATCAACCCAACATCCATTCACGTCTAACTTCCTCGTGCTTTCTTTCCACTTAGTCTTTTCAGTTTCGGTGGCCTCATTCTGAATCGCTTTCACACTCTCAACTGTGTCCTCACACATACCATCTCACTAAACTCGTCACATACATTCGATTCGTCAGATTCTTGGCCGTTTCTTTAGCAATCTCATCCGCAAACACGTTACCACGACCAACATCATCTGTAACCTTTCGATGCGCGCTGCATTTAATGATTGCCACTTGCTTAGGCAATGTAAGTGCATCCAAAAGATCGTTCACGAGCTGTCCGTGTTGGATCTTCGTGCCATGCGACGTCATAAATCCTCTTTCTCTCCACAATCGACCAAAACTATGCGCTACGCCAAATGCATACTGACTATCGGTAAACACATTCACTCGTTTTCCTTTAGACAAAACACACGCTCTCGTTAACGCAATCAACTCTGCCGCTTGCGCCGAATTCTGACTCAATCTCGCAGTTTCCACAACCGTACTCAACGTCACTACAGCATACGCAGTCGTCACATCACCATTCGGCAACTTGAAGCATGAACCATCAACATACAAAGTACCATCGGGATCTACCAATGGAGTGTTTTTCAGGTCAATACGACCCTTAGTTTCTTCTTCAGTTCTTAAGTAACAGTCATGTGGTGCTACATCACCTGTTTCCATATTAATCGGCAACAATGTCGCTGGATTCAACACATTACAACGTTTTATCTGTATATGACTTGCCAAAAGTGTCAACTCATAACCGGACAACCTTGCGCTCGTCAAGTGTTGAGTCTTTGTTCGATTCAAGAGAGTGTCAACTGCATGCGGAACCATCACTGTAAGCATATTATCCATGACCAGACCTGCAAACTGTTGAATGGACACCGCAGCTGCCGCTGTCGCCCTTAGACAACTCGGCAATGCTCTAGCTACTGGGTCTAAGGTTGAGGAAAAATATGCACATGGACGCTGTTTACCACCAAATTGTTGGGTCAAAACACTCAACGCACAACCTTCTCTCTCGTGAACGTATAGTGTAAACGGCTTGCTGTAATCAGGAGTACCTAACACAGGAGCCGAACACAACGCATCACGCAATTCAGAAAAACTTTTCTGATACTCTTCAGTCCATGGCAAAGGAGTCGGAACATCCTTGCACGTAAGAGCTAACAATGGCTTCGCTAACAATGAAAAGTTTGGAATCCATTGTCTACAGTATGACGTGATACCTAGAAAGGCACGTACATCTCTCTGAGTTGTTGGCACAGTCATTCGAGCAATCGTTGCAATTCTTTCTGGGGTCAACATTCTTCCCTCCTTTGACAATAAGTGACCTAAATAGGTTACTTCTTGACAACAATACTGTAGCTTAGAAGGTGACACCTTGTGATGTAAGTCACATAAATGCTTTAACAGCGATACTGTAGCAGTTTTACAAATTTGCTCAGAGTCGGCAGACACTTACAGATCATCAACGTACTGAATCAAGGCCGCACCAACAGGTAACACAAATGCATCGAGTTGACTCTTACGGGCCTGACTGTAGATCGATGGACTCTCACAGTAGCCCTGAGGTGCGCGTTTAAACCTGAAACTGCGACCACCTAATGAGAAGCCGAATAGATCTCTGCTTTCCTCAGCAATCGGAATACTAAAGAAAGCATTCTTTAGGTCGATCACTGAAAACCAGGAGGCAGAGGCTGGAATCAGGGTCAGCAAAGCTGTAATGTCAGGCACCACTGGAAACTGTGGAATCTCGATTTTATTCACTTCTCTCAGATCAATTACAAAACGATACACAGGAGGCTTGGATGGGTCAGTTTGTTTCAAAATAGGTAACACAGGACTATTACACACATTTCCCTGAGTCTCTTCAATAACATCCTTTTCAATCAAGTCATAAATGATCGCTAATAGCGCTCGCTCGCCATCAAGAGAGATACGATACTGGGGAATACGTGGTAATCTCACGTTTGATTTCAATTGGACTACATAAGGTGGTATGTCCAGTAGGCCCACATCATTGGGACCTGTCGCCCATAAAGACTCAGGAAGGGAATTCAATTCCGGCGGGAGCTTATCAGTTGACAAATATATAGGAGAGATCACTCTCTGTCCTAATGTAAGCTCCACTCCCGTAGGAGAGCAGTACAGAGTCGCATATAACCGCTTTAACAAATCCAGACCCAAGAGATTCTCACCACAACCAGTAGTTAAAATCAATGGAGCCTCTAGCTCACGTTGCCCAATCGTAAGGAACAAAGGGCTAGAAACTGGATTGCTAACCGGGGCGCCACAGAATCCAACAGAAACGTTCGTCAAGCCAGACAAAGGTGCGCCAGGGAGTTTCGAATGCATAATGGAACTTTTTGCTGCACCAGTGTCCAACAGAAAAGGCTCAACTACGCCCGATGTGGCAACTGTGACGTAAGGCCCTCTCTGATCAACCGGAACTGATACGACTCCCTCTCTTTGTCTATGGCTATCCTAGTAATTGTTGTCTGCACCAATCTCATGCTCAACATAATAGTCATCCACATGATACTGTGCAGATCTACCAGATGAGGTATTTCGCTGATCAAAACAATTGTTTGTGTCCGATGAGGAAGCAGAACGCTCATTTTGATTTCGAGAGGTGCCACGACCTCTACCTCAAGAGGCCTGCTGATGACCACCACGACCTCCTCGAACCGAGACACCATCCGTTCGGTCACGTAAAACAGGGCAATTAAACTTTAAATGGCCCTCACCCCTACAATATGCACACTGATTATACCCAAGCATAGATCTGGATGCAGAGGAGTCAGAGCGCGACTGCATCCTAGAAGACTGCACTTGCGGTCGATACAGCACATGCTGCTGTTGCGAGTCATTCTGATTCCAGCGTGGAGGATACGCTTGCTGCAACAAGACCTTAGTTTTCAGCTCTTTCGTTTTCTTGTCTGCACGATCATTCTCCTCTTTTTCTCTATTTTCATAATATTGAGCCGTTGCTAATATTTGAGCTGTGGTTGAAACAGCCCATGCACTTTCAGAATTTTTCAATTTGTTGCATAACTCAGGCAACAGATTGAGCACGAACTTATCGACAAACAATCGCTGACCTCCCTCAGTTCTCATATCCTGACCACTATGATCGATAAATGCCTCCTCAAATCAAGTAAAGAAATCGGAGACACTCTTGTCTTTCTTTTGTTTGCAAGCAGACAATTTATCCCAGTTCACCCTCATCGCTGGCATAAGTGTTTTCATGAGCGTAATGATTCTTTGGGGCAGATCCGTAATTAACTGTTCAAGCCCCACCAACTTGCCGTCCATCAGCTGCTACAAGTGCAGCCCAATCACCACCTAACTCAGCTGCATGATTCTCTTGACGAATTTTCGCCCAAATCGGTTGCGGTACTACGTTACCAAACAACATGTCGATATCAGCAAGGTTCATAATAGAAGCATCCACGAGTTGGGATAGCTCCTAGTAATAACATGCTGGATTCTTCCGGGGGTCAGGCAAAGATTTTTTCACCTGCAAGACTTCTGATCGCTTCCATGGGAGGTGTATCCAAACTCTCTGGAAGTGTGGCGGAATTGCAGGGTTAGCAGCAGCATCACCTGGCATCCACACTGGGGGAACCTCTCGCATGGGATACTGACCAGATTTCGTTTTTGAATCATCGGAGTCGTCATCAAACGACACTCGAGAAGGCACTGTGGATCGAAAGGCTAACAAACGCTCTAACGCACGTCGTACATCACCACCTACAATCATACCGTTCGAAAACTGACTCTGGAGTTCAGTCAAATCGGGCGGTACGTTATCTAGTTCATCATTATCCCACTCTTCTCTCAAGGATTTGCACATCTCCTCGAACACGAATCGTTGTGTGGGCTCATTAAACTGAGAGAACGTATCGAAAACTATGCGCGAAGTGTACTTAGCAGGATGTCTAATCCACCTACGCACCATAGTAACTAACGTCTCACTCTCCCTACCACCAGGCATTTGACTTCGCCTCTGAGAGATTTCAGAGACATCGGATTCGAATAACGATCCGAACGGTGAAGAATAGAGAGTAGCAACAGAATTAGGTATACGATTACGAGCAGAAGGGGTAGAGGAAAGAAGAACAGGAGCAACAATATTAGGAGAAAACGTAGGAGCAGTAGGAGTAGCCAAGATAGCAGGAGTGGTAGTAACAATAGACTGAGAAGGTACCGGCAAAGGAGCAGTAGGAAGAAGAGGAGGTAAAGGAGCAGAGCCCACTTGGGGAACAAGGAGATTCGGAGGAACAGGACCAACTACAGGCTGACCAGCAGCCGCCGGAACAACAGGTGGAAGAACAGGAGGAACTACATGGGCTGTAGTACCCTGTATATAAGGAGGTGGTAACTTAAGTAAATAAGATAACAAAGGATCCTCTTTCGATGCTTCTTCCTTCTTTTCAGAACTCAACGGTAAAACCGGATAACATTTATCCACCGCCATATGATGCTGTCTGGTAGAAACTTCCTTTTCCTTCTCTTCTTTGTCTCGCTGAAACTGTTCTGCACTTTGCATCATCGTAATGATACCCTCTCTCTTATTCTTCTTAATCTGCTTGAATTCTTTCTGTCTGGCTTCTTTGCGCCATAACCGAAAGGAATCAAACATTGCTGGCCTAGCTTTCTTTTTAAACAATTTTGCTTTGAGATTATCTAAAATCTCAGTGTCAAAACTACCATGGGATGGCCAACTAAGGACACCATCCTTTCTAGTATAACGGATCCAACATTCATTATATACAATGGGGCCCACTCCATGTCGACTATAGAGCTCATAAATCGGAGTTCCAACTGGAGGTATCGGACATGAGTCCTCCAACCGGGAATCCGTGCTGTAACATTTAAGGAAACCAAACAAAATACTACGGCCAGGCATCGTGCACACTAACCGAGCTTCAAACTTCAAGGGTTATCGAATTACGATATCCTCGCAAAAATACGAGACCCTCAGTTTTTGGCAATTGCAATTGTCAAAGAAAAACCCAAAAAGAGAGAACCAACAACTAAGAACCACAAATGCAATGGAACCGTGCAATCAACCAAGTTTCAACAACAACAACCAAGTTTCAAAGTACGAAACAAATGTCCCAAAAAGGAACTTAAAAGAATTAACCTAAGGACTGGGAGCGTCCCACAAATACTTAACTGAAAGAACAATGGCGTCACCAGGAAGGCCCGTCTATCGTCTTGCCGTACAAAGGACTACGCCAGGTGCCAAAACAGGTCGACAGTCAGGGCATCAGTCCGTCGCAGCCGTCAGGAGGCCGGAATCTTCGCAGGAAAAATCTTCGGACCACTTATTTCGACAACAGGATCGATGAAGCGGGATACACCTTCCCTTGGAGATTTCACACGAAGTTCCTCACGATCGTCAGGCTTTGGACCGGTACCGCTGATGTCGCCCCACGTTGGGCGCCAACTGAAGGACTGGGCTGATTTAAGGCCCAGTGGTGCCAGGGGACAACACCTGAAACCTTCGTGGATATACCTGTTCCGGCGTACAAATCACAGAGACACGGGACACTTCCTTTGGCGTCAAAGATCAGCGTTTATTTACTGCAGGGATACAGAAATCGCTAGAAGTACAACAGAGTGTAGGTTCAGAGAGTCTGCTTCGAATTGCAAAAGTGGATCGCTCCTTTTATACACATTTTCGTCATTGCACAACATGGCGAACAAAAGGTTACAACTCAGTTCCCACAGTAAACTTCAAAAAGATTGCATTCATGTTTTCAGAAGCCCGGAACATAATTACAGTAACATTGCCGGTTCCCAACTGTAAAAACACGTTATCTCACCATTAGACACATTCCATTCTAGCTGTAAATGAGCTAAGAGAAGAGACAGAAACAGGTGCAAGGAAGACAAAGACAAACAACAGACTGAAAAGAGTGTAGGGGCAATATCGGAAGCGTGATCGCAGGATCAAAGGATTCGAGCCTAACGCATGCAAGGCTGAAACAATAGACCAGCACGGCAAGATGAGCCACGAGCGGAGCCATCTGCCTTTGCAGTGTCATCCCCCTAGTCATAAAGGCACACTCAAAGGAATATGCATCTTCCGCAAGAGCTTGGGAATCCCGGGGTCACTGAGCGAACATTGTCCATCCGCCGGCTATGTGAGGGCAAGAAACAAAATGGATGCCGTATCTAAAATGGAACCCGAAGGTTGAGATGGAGAAACCCACAAATAAGACGAACCCTTCCACGTAGTGTAGTGAAAACACGTACACCTACTAGACTCATCATTTGCGGTTCGTAGATACCAAACTCGTCCATATCCGAACATGCCCAAAACGTCGTTACGATTCTCACGGAACCTCAACTCCCTAGCTCCCTAGGCCTGCATACAGGGCTCAGCTGTACACCCTGCGAGCCAAGGCATGCTTACTCCACCACATCCCTCTTGAAAGGCCACCATCTTGGGCCAGCTCTTCCTCTCCGGGTGTGTCGTGGCCAAAGGAGGGAGCAGCCCAGGGGCCTGTGTTAACGATTCTCAGAACAGCAGCAGGGAGGCACCTCCCTGCAAATCTATCCGGATGGGAGAGCCACAATCTCAGCAGTATGGCGCCAGATGGTGGTGCTCTGTAGTTTGAAACTCAGTCCATTAGTGTAAAGCCATGCCCCCCCCATGCATATGGGGAGTAAAGAGTATTTAGGGGTAGTGCAAAGTTGTAGTAAGAGTTTTTAGGATTCAGGAATGGGGGTGCATGGGATAGTAAGGAGTTTTTAGCGCTCGGGATGGGTAATGGATAGGGCCAGTAATTAGCCTTTATGCCTAATGGATGTTTGGTGCATGGGGCTAGTAAGGCATTTTTAGGGCAATGGAGTGGGTAGTGCATAGGGGCAGTAATGTTTTTAGGGCTCAGTATGGTTAGTGCATAGGCCTAGTAATGCATTGTTTTAAGATTCAGGGATGGGCAGCATTCAGGGGTAGTTAGGAGTTGTTAGTTTTGAAGAATGGTTTGTGCTTAGTTGTAGTAAGTAGTTTTTGGGCTCAGGTATGGGTTCCATTAACAAGGAGGTTTTAGGATTCAGAGATGGACATTGCCTAAGGTGAATAGCGGTAGTAAGTGGTATTTAGGGCTCAGAAATGTTTAGTGCAGAGTAGTAATGAGGTGTTAGGCCTTATGGATGGTTAGTGCACAGAGCTAGTATGGCATTTATAAGTCTATGGGATGGGGGATGGGTAGTGCATAAGGCCAGTAAGGCATTTTTTAGGGCTGCAGATTGACTATTGCATAGGGGTAGAAATGTGTTTTAGGGACTCGGGTATTGTTCGTGCTTAGGGCTAATAAGGTGTTTTTAGGGGCCGTGGGCAGTTACGAGTTTTTAGGGCTCAGGGATTTGTAGTGCACAGTTTTAGTAAGTAGTCTTTAGGGCTTAGGTATGGCTAGAGCATAGGGATAAAATGGGGTTTTTAGGACTAAGGGATGGGTAGTACAAAGGGGTAATAGGGAGCTTTTAGAGCTCAGAGATGTGCAGTCCATAGGCGTTATAATGAGTTTTCGTACTTAGAGGAGTGTTTTTTGTGTTTGAGTAATAAAGTAATTTTATGTTATTGGATAAGTAGTCAATAATATTAAAATTAAATGTATTTAAATCAATATTGGTTTAGGAGTAAAGTATTATTATTAGTAGTAGTAATAGTATTCGTTTTATTAATACTATTAATAATAGTGGGTCTTTTTCTCTTGCCAAATCTATATAATCTAGAGTGTGGAAGCACTGTGCCCGATTTTATTGGATATATGTCGGTCTGAATGGGCACATCGGGCAAATGCACCACCAAGCCCCCATAAGGGAGGGAGTACGGACAGCTTCCACCAGCCACACCAAAGCCTTTCCTGTGTCCAAACACACTCTTGAACCCTGCAATCCATATTAGACTGCCAGCTCCCACTCACCACATGCTCAGAGCATGTTGTAAGTGGTAAGGCACCCAGAACTGGGGATAACCATGAAGAAAAGAACCCAGTACCTCCAAGTCAGAATGAGTGCTATCAATTCCGGGGATGGAAATTTGTAATTCCTTGGTTAAATGGTGCAAATACCTGCCAGAATTGGTAATTCCAGCCCTGGTAATGTTTTCACCATGCACCTCCCAGCCAAAGAACAAAGACATTTACATTTCTACATTTCAGTTTGTTGTGTATTGACTCAAATAAATAGCAGGGAGTTCAGTAAGGCCTTCTTTGTAAGCACCATAAGATATAAAACACAAGATAAAGTCATGGTTCTAGGTGAATTGTAAAATGGATTTTTCCAATCAAGCCAGGGTGCTCTGAATCTGAGAATATAACTGTGTTACAATTATACTAACGATACAGAGTTCCTAATGTCGGTCAGTCATGAACTGTAAAGCCCTGTTCCTTTGTGTTCATGAATCGTGCATTTATCTACAACATGCACTAAATAATTTCACCATTGTTTGAACTGTGTTCTTTTATGGCCAGATTTGGTCTATAAAAAGAGCAGTGGCTTCACGGTCTATACAAACACTATATGATTAGCAGCACAGTGTACACAACAATGGAAATAATGAAGGAGGGATTAACACTTTAAACTCCTTCTTACACAGACAAAGAGGTACGAATGACCTAGCCTAAAGAGATTTAAGAGATGGAACTAATCAAGTAATTCGAGTCTGCTGCTGTTATCTGTGGCGTACCTAGCAATATTGTTAACTCGGCCTATTTCAATAATGTGTAATCTTCCCAGTAAAACAGTTAGGCCTACAGACTTTGTCAGTGTAGCCACAATCATTAGCAAAGAACTGTTGAATTAAGAATTAATTCATTTCTGGTAAGCTAGATCTACTAGCTTTAACCCCATTGAAACATTACCCAAGACATGTGCCTAAAGAGACCTTTAGGTAGATGTAACACTTAATATTCTCCAACAGGCATCTCCTTTCTCCTCCTGGCAGACTAGATCTCTCTTTGTAGAGTGTTTGCCCAAATTGTTCCCTGGGCAGTCAAATATCCTGGCCCCGGTGTTCTTACCTACCCAGCTGAGCGTGTCCTGTCACTGGCCCTTGAGAATGCCTGCAGTCTATCTTGGGTTGCTGCCCATTATTTATCCTAGCCTTGCAGACAATAACATGGATTTTCTAGAGCTGAAAAAGCATTTTTGGTTTTTTTGCCCACACTTGACTTCTCAAGCTAAAGTCGTGTTTCTCAAAGTTCAGGAAGAAGAGGAGGGGACGAAGGGAGCTGCCTGTCATAGAAAACGAAACAAAGGTACACTAAGGGGAGAGGGATTAACACAGCCTGCACAATACTGTATGCAGTAGCATTCCTGAGGGCGAAAGGGTCAGAAAGCAAGAAGGGGGCAGAGACTGTCCTGCCTTTCAAATGAGCATCTGTGTCCTTTCTTTTTTTAAGAGCCTGGTTCACTTTAAAATACATTCGGAATGTTCTAAAATCTGTATCCCTGTCTGGCAGTCTTTCTCCATCTTCCATCTTGTGTGCCACTCACACACAGGAAATCCAAAATGGATTCCTGTACCCGTACACAAGCAACGTGTTCAATACACACAAACATGTACTCTGCAAACTATATAGACCCCCTTACCCTGGCTGTCCTCAGAAAATGTGAGCTCTACAGGTTGCAGCTCATAATTTAATTGAGACTACAGTCTGTGATAGTCCAGTAGTGGGGCTCGAAACACTGCAGATAACCAAATACCAGAGGTTAAAATGAAAAAAAGATAAAACTCATTTTTCGAATGTCTCCTTTTTGGCCGTACATGAATTGCCTTGTCTTAGGAGCAGGAAGGTGGGAGAAAATTGGATATGGGGCTGTCTCTTTGTTCCTTTCCATCTAGCTTTCACTAATTTGAAGGTCTGTTTATAGCATGAACATCATTATTAAGTGAAAGACAGTTCCAGGTCTGGTAGGGATTCTATATTGGCAATCCGTGATATCCTCTTTTACACCCCAAAGATAAAAGGTAAACTGTTTTTTTTTTAGACCAAGTTATATTTAAATCCATTTCTTCCCACAAATGGTGCATGCACGTATATCCGGAGAGCCTCATTGAGCATCCAGCAGTTCATCTGCCATAACATACAGCATGCTTCTGTGAAATATGTATTTGAGGCAGCTAGAAAGTCAGTGCAATTATCCAGCAAGTCATCTTTCACAAGTGTACCTCTGGATAAATAACAGGCATTGTACCTAAACCTTTAAGGTTGATACCTACGCTGATGTCATATATGAATTGTATCATACCCTAATTTTATTTGTGGCTTCCATCTTAATAGGCGCCTCCAACACCAGGTAGAGGAGGTCAGTTGAGACGGTAGATAAATAAACACTCAGCGCATACTGCAATGGTATTAACCCTCTTCATGATGTAATGTACAGCAGCCAGAATTTTTTTTTTTTTTTTTTTAGCAATAGCATCTTTGCTAGTGCTGTATTTCAGTTGGCACAGTATGTTAGTGACTAGACTCACCTTTGGTCTTACCTAATCATTCTTGTGATTTAAGCAATAATAATGGTGACCTTTCGCTCTATGCCATTTAGAAGATGTTATATAGGATACAGTGTCCCAATAGGTAGCAATGTCAAAGACATTTTGAAAAATGCATACAATAAGTATTACAAGAAAGGAAACACAAGGAGTCTCAATGCATTCAAGAAATGGTTATTAATCACCAATTTGTTAAAAATGGAGAGCACAGTTAAGAGGCAGCACTGTACATGAAAATATTCATGAAGCAACCCAAATAACACTTGGTGACAGGGTGATGACAAAGTGAAGGTGACGACGCAAGTGAACGTGGTGAACAGCGTGGTCGGCGCAAAGTGAGGAAAAATCAAAAACAGGCTTCACATTAAATATACAGGTCTCCCACTTTTTTTTTTATTTTTATTTTTTTACTTTTTTCCTTTAAAAGAGGTTAAAACCTTAAAGACCACCTTGTGAGAGCAGCAAGTTGCCCAACTAAGAACAAAACAATTGAAACAAGCCTTAATCTTCCACCGGTTTTAGGGCACTATAAATGTAATAATTGCATGGCATGTGAATTCACAAAGAACACCAAAGAATTCGAGTATGGAAGTTGCAAGCACACTCTCAATTTTTTCACTAATTGTAACTCGAAAAATGTCATCTATTGCATTGAATGTCCTTGTAAATTGCTCTACATTGGACAAACGACCCAACAAATTAAGACTCGGATATCGCAGCATAGGAGCAGCATTCGATGCAAAGTGACAACGGCTCCCCTTGTTGAACATTTCCTTGAGCTGGGACACTCTGAAAATGACCTGAAGTGGCCACGCGGTCCCTCAGGTCTGAATCTCACCATCTGGCGATTAAGCCTAGGTTCAGGCTGAGTAGGATGGGAAGACGCTCCTTCCGTGTTCTGGCGGCTGATCTATGGAATTCCCTTCCTGTACATATTCGCGCCCTAAATAGCCTGACTCTTTTTAGACGCGCCATTAAAAACCACCTGTTTGCCTCTGCTAATTGATTTCTCCTCTCCTCAGCTTTGACCTGTTGTGTTGTGTACCTGATCAGGCGCCAGGACGCCCCTTCGCTGGGGCAGCTGTGCGCCTAATAAAAGTTATTAACATAACATAACATAACATGACAAGTCATCGATAAACTTGCACCAAATGCAAGGGGTGGAAATCAACAGACTATTCTGAATCGCCTAGAATGCAAATGGATTTATTATTGATTTACTATTGTAAAACTATTGAGAGAGGACTCAATACCCTTGATGAATGGAATATGTGCATCTGATCACTACTAGTGCGATATTGTCATGTTACCGTCCAACCAAAAAATGTACTGCTCAATACTGTCTATTGCAAAATTGTATACTGTATGTTTAATATATGCTAGAAGAAATATTAATTTGTAATCCACTGCTCGTGCATCCCTCATCCCAAAATTAATTGTTAATAATTGTCTGAGTATTGTCCTCATGACCGTGTACTCAGCCGATTACTGTTCATAAGTGCTACAAAAATGCCCTTTTAGTACACTAACGTGTCCAAAAGAAATACTGGCGCACTAATCCCCTAATGCGCATGTGCAAGTTTAAGACACTACTGCGGTTGCGTGCGCAACCAGGAAGCGATGTTAATGGAGTCCCGAGCAGTCATTCAGTGTGAGAGCTGCTGAACAGCGAGGCACTCGGGCCCCCTCGTACTGCCGCGGAAACGCCGTGAATAAGTAAGTTACCCCTTCGCTTGGGCTATGTCTACGAGTTAACTTTATGGAATAGTTAATATTTAATCACCCTTCTCCATTCTTGCCCTACAGTTCCAGGCGTACACCAACAAGTTATCCTTCTTTATAGCGACTACAGCGCTATTCGGGCTCCCTAGAAATGCCCCGGTTTTAAATAATTTAAGTACGTTTTTCTTTCCCGCCTTTTCACTTTGCCGAGGCCCCGTAAAACCACTTCCTTATGTAAACATTTGAATTGCCACCCCGCAGGTTCCAGTAGGATCCTCTTCTAATTGAAATTGATTGAGCGCTACTCGGACCCCTTCGATAACTACGGTTATAAATATCCTCAGTAAGTTTATTTGTCCCGCCTTCCACGGCACCAAGGCTCTGTAAACGACTAATTCTACTGAAAATAATTGAATTGTTCCCCCATAGGTTCCAGTAGGACCCTCTTCAAAGCCGATTTGATTGAGCGCTACTCGGACCCCTTGAAAAATTATGATTTAATGTACTAAGTAAGTTCCTTTTTCTCTGCCTTTGAACTCTGCCAAGGCTCTGCAACCGAATACTCATAATGTTGCACCGGTGGTAACCAAAAAACCGAATTAATCACTGTCTATACTTAAGGTCATAGTTAGTCCTTGTTTCTAGATAAACCAGCATTAACTAAACCCTCGACTTACTAGTATTTCTAACCCCACCTTTGTAACTACAACTCAGTATAACTAACTGAACCTGCCCAGTGGCAAGTTAATGCTGCCCGGTTCATGTAATGATTAATGTAGTATTGTGCAAACTAGCCACTACTAGGGCTACTAACAGCACTACTGATCCAGATCACTGACTCTCTATATGCAATAGTGATTACATTACAGCAAGTGATCGCTGCCCCAAGGTTAGACTGAATCACTATGTTTATTTATTTATTTATTTATTTAAGTCATGATTACAACTTATAAATTTCTACATGTCCATTGCTCGAAATGACCCCGCTTTATGTCTCCTTTAGAAACTTTCTCTGGCAAGCTACCGAAAAAAACAGTTTCCCTGTTTCAAAAAGTTTTCTGTCGGATTCAATTACCCTAAGGTACTAAATAAGTCATTTGTACGATAATTAAGCCATTGCATGCATCCACATGCTAAACCCGTTTTTAGACAAGTAGATATGCGCAGCACATATTTGGTGAGATTGCTAAGCGCCCCCCATCCAACTTGATCAAAATATGCATGAAAATTTTTCAAAATATGCATGAAAGCTAATCATGACACTGGGAGCACTAGTATCAATTAAGCTTAAAAATGAATTTGTAGGTCCTCATTTTAACCCCAATAAAATCTTGCAGTTTCAGGAGGCTAATCAGTCCTGATGATGATCTAAACTCATATAGATCGAAACGTCGTCGACCCACCCAAGGAAATACACCCACTTCATTGTATATATCTCTGTGGTTTTTAGCCTTGTTGTTGTGTGACATTTCGTTTTTTCACTTTGTTCACTTATGTCACGTTCTGCACCTTGTCACTCACTTGAGCACCTGAAAAACATTATAAGAATTGTAAATAAAAAAAGAAAGTAAATAAAAGATTCTACGTGAACCTACATATTTAGCTCCCTAGCTTTAATTAATTATTCGCTTTATTCTCTTCAGGACCTTATCAGGCCACCCTTGAACCACTATTTCTTTAAAAAGTTCTTCTGTATCCCTGCACACATGTATATATAAAACACTGCATACTTACATTTAATACTTTCCTTTCCTTATTTTTTCACTCTTACTATGTCATTACATTCATGCTTTACCAACAAAATTAATTGTAAAGGTATCCGTTTTAAAGACATACACATGGTAAAAACCTTTGTTATATAGGCAGGGATTGTAAACATGTTGGCGTTGGAATGCCTTTGTTGTAAAGACTTCTTGTTGTTCGGTATTTGTTGTAAAGCCTATTTACTGTCTTGGGCACTTGGATTTAGAAATGGTGGCTAATTCCTAAAAAGGTCACCTTTGGATTTAGTAGTACAAAAGCAACAATGGATCCTTCATATGATTGGTGATGGAGTTTACTAATGGCTGTCAACAAATGCATACATTGGTTGAAGCCTCCCAATTTCACTACAAAACCTTGTAGTTGGTTATGGGTTGTTCACTCCAATGGTTTAACTAGCTAGGAGGCCCAGGAGTCTGGCAGATGGTTCTAGAGGTACAGCATGCATATTCTGGTGGGACTTTCTTCCCTGTAGCAATGTATCACATGAGGAAATAGTTAAGTTCTTTACATCCATAACTTCATATTGTAAGAGATGTTTTTTACAAAGCTTTATTTGTTGCATTTCCTGTAAATAGACTAGGGTTCTCTTACCTTAAGTAATCAGAACAAATTCATGGCCATTCAGAGTTGCAATTGTGTAAATTCGGCTGATGAAGACTAGATATTTGAATTAAGGAAGGAAAAATGAAGAGGAAACTCTTTAGTCCAGTTGTAGTGTTTGCAACTTTTACTTCAAAGTTCTTTCTAATTCATTGTATTTGTACTAGACAGCAGCTTTATTAGTCTGCAATGGTACTCAGAGCTCACCTAAATAGCAAAATATAGCTGCTGGTAAAATAGGGGCGGCGAACATATTCAGGGTCTAACAGGAATATTTGGTGTACCTAATTGTCGACCATTATTTTTGTTTTTGTTTGAATTTTCAAGGATGAAATGTATTGCTTTGCCGAATGACATTCAAGAATACAAACTTGTTTTTTCGTCACTCTGGAATCTGGAGTAACCATGGATTGTTACTCTGTTTGGAGTCTGGATGTTTGTGCTTAAAAGTAGCAATACGAACTAGTGCTGCACTCAGATAGTTTAATAATATATCTGTCGTCATTATTTGTGTCTGTTTGTTGAATAGGCACCCAAAACTCCAGTGGGTTCAGAGCTCACACTTCCTCTCTGTGGCTAATATTATTTATGGGGGGAGAGGTGGTAGCACTCTCCTCCCCGTTTTGTGCATTTTTGGCTCAGGGAGAGGGGGCTGTGCAGCCTCCCTCCCCATAAATCATTGGATCGGCCCGGGTGTGTTTCCCGGGGCCTCTATTGGATGAGGGAAGGGGGCCACACAGCCCCCCTTTCTAACCACAGCCCCAGGGGTAGGCTCCCCAGGGCTTATACTAAAGAAATGCAGCCAGGCCGCCATTTGATTTTCAGATCATGTGACAGTCTCACACAATTGTGGGATTTATTTGCTATTTTCTTTTACTTTTTGGCCCCAGGGGATCCCTCTGGGTCCCCTAATGGGACATAAAGGGTTGCATATCCCTACCTGACCCGACATATTTCTTTTTTAAACTTCAGGACAGATGACTAAGGGCCCGATGTAGGTAGGCAAATACCGGTCGGTAACGGCCGAAAATCGGTAATTTTGCCCGTTACCGACCTGTATTTGGAAAATGAGATGTAGATGTCAAAAATGTACCGAATCGGCAAATGTGAATCGGTAAAAATCCGATTCGGTATTTACCGATTCCTTATTTACCGATTCGGTAATTAAGACATGGAAAAAAAGGCCCATTGAAATGTAGGAAAGGCCAAAAATACCGAATTCCATGAAATTTGGTATTTAAGAGTCAGTATTTACCATGGACTGAAAGCAGGTGGTAACCAGGTGCAGGCTATAAAGAAGGGCCCAAAATGCAACAGTGTTGCAAGAATGTCGGCATTCTATGTGATTGCGAGGCGGCAAAGGCTACCGGCAGCAGGAGAGAGGGTATGGAGAAGGGAGGAGCAGGTGTACTGGCAGAGGATCACCCTATTCCAACTGACTGAGCCAGAGATACTGCAGAGGTACAGGCTACACCCCAGAACCATCCTGGACTTAATTAGGGACCTCCACCCATACCTGGATCACCCAACACCCAGGACCCACACCATCCCACCCCATGTGCAGGTGCTGTGTAGCCTACACCTGCTTGCCTCTGGGAGCTACCAGAGTGTGATTGCTGCAGTAGGTGGTGTGTTCCAGAGCTGCCTGTCCCGTTTTTTCAGGAAGTTCCTGGATGCCATGACGCAGAGAATGGAACATTACATCCAGTTCCCTGCCACACCCGCGGAACTTGCAAAAACAAAAACTGACTTCTATGAACTGGCACACTTCCCGCATGTGATAGGCTGCATAGATGGCACCCAAATTCCACTATGCCCACCTGCAGCCACTGAACACATCTACAGAAATCCTAAGTCGATGCACTCCATCAATGTGCAGGTGATATGCAATGCTGGCAACATCATCACAGACAGAGTGGCCACATTTCCAGGGAGCACGCACAACGCCTACATTTTCCAGTACAGCGGAATATACACACGGCTTGTTGCTGGAGATTTTGGTGATGGATATCTGCTAGGTAAATAAGTGTAACACACCCTGATATGAATGGCAGATGTATGTGTTATGTGTATGTAACTCATGGACCTCTCATTCCTTCCTAGGCGATAGTGCGTATGCCCTGCGTTCCTTTGTGCTCACACCGTACCTCAATCCAACTAACAGAGGCGAAAGGCGTTATAATGTGGCACACAGGTCAACTTGCAACGTAGTGGAGCGCACATTTGGACTCCACAAGAGCAGGTTCCGCTGCCTCCACAAGAGTGGAGGTGCACGACAGTACACCCCATCCTGTGTTGCAAGATAATAGTGACCTGTGCAGTGTTGCACAATCTTGCCACCAAAGAAGGCACAGAGGTGGAGGAGACACATCACGAGGACATTGATGACGACCAAGAACATGCAGACCCCCAAGCAACAGGAGCAGCAGCAACAGATGGAAGATTGAGATGGACAGAGATTACACATCGATATTTCTAGGTAATGTATGACACACAGACAGGTATAGTGTTTGACGAGTGTAGTTTATTATTCACTACATCAGGATTAAAATAGAAAAGCCATTGTCCATCAATGTCCATGTCCATGACTGCGTGTGCTCAGTTGCCGTGACTGTGAGCAGTCCTGTGGATTTTTGGCAATGTTCAATGCTTACGCCCACGCACTACATTGTAGGATATACGTGCCTGGGTTTCCATATCTTGGCTAGGGCCTGACTCAGCATTGCTGCGCCTCACGCTCCTGCGTAACTCTGGTACAGGTGTGCTGGAGCCATTCGTGCTGGTGGACCCCTCTGTCTCCTCCACGCCCATGTCACCAGCAGTGCCTGTTTGAGTGGTGAGCATCTGCTCCATCGCAGAGGTCACTCTTCCCATGCCCCGTGTCAAGTCTGTGCAGCAGTGCACAATTGCATCCTGCATGGATATTGGGCGGCGGCACAGTAGTGATGTAGCTTTAGCAAATTTGTTCAGTGCCTTGGACTGCTGCCGCATATACTGCCGCTCCCTTTGACGCTCTAGTTGGTCCCTGTCCAACCTATCAGACAGTACACCCATGTATGTAGAGATATCTGACATCCCCTTGGAAATCGCCTCCAGACTACAAGCAATGTGGCCTATTCCCTTGTCTATGTGTGACATTTTATTGTTCATGCTGCGCACCTGCCTATGCACGGCCACAGAAGACGCTCCCACCTTCCTGCCCAGCGCTACCCTCACGTGCCCTCCTGCCAAGGACACTGGTCCGCGCAGCCCCTGCTGAAATCTGTGGTCTGGCCTTGTCAGCCACAGGTGCAATTGTTTGATTTGAGGGGGCACATCAGGCCTACTAGCCCTTCCCTGCATGGCCGACCTGGACGTTGGTTTTGGTGTAAGCGGTGTGCTTTCCAATTCCGGTGATCCAAACAATAGAGGTGATAGCGGGACAGGTGTTGAGGCTCGCTCTGGTGTTGAGGCTTTCTGGGTTGTGTTGTTGCCTCCTTGTACAGTGCTATGACCTGTGCTTTGTTTCTCTTTTTCTCTTCTGATAGTTGCTGGTGCCCTCTCCTCCCTTGCTGGTGCTGTGCTGCATGAGGATTCTCCTGTGGAAACATATGGACATAGGGTCAATGGTGTTGTTCACCTGTGTGTAGTTATTAAATAAATTGTTTACACCCCTTTGCCCAGTGTACATTGTGTGTTTGGAGATGTGTGTGGCATGCCTTGCTGAGTCTTATGGTGTATGCATTGCATGTATGTAATCATGACTACGTCTACCATGATGCATTGCTGGGCCCAAGTATGAGCTGTTATGCAGTGTAATGATTATACACAGTTGGGTACGGGTTCAGGGTAATGGTTGTGGATTAGGGTCCATGCATCTTACCTTGTTTCTTAGTTGCTCTTGCAGTACTGTCCAGGTCTCCAATCCCATGGATGCATTCTGGCTCCAGGGTTGATTCAACAAGCTCCTCCATCTCTGTCAGTTTTGGTGCTTTGCTCCTACCACCTCCTGTCACACCAGCATCCTTTTTTTGGGCAGCAATCTTCTTTTTTGTAATGATGCGCAGGTCATACCATCGTTTCTTAATGTCGTCGATCTCCCTGTGCGTCACGCCAATGGCATTGACTTTGCCCTGTATGCCAAGCCATATGTTTCTCTTCACAGACTCTGCAACATGCAGAGACTGTTTTCCAAAAATTTGGTTGTAGTGACTCACAATTTCTTCTACAACCACCTCCAGTTCTGCTGGGCTGAACTTGATCTTTCTTTTGCGCTCTCCACCATCCTTTTGCCCTTCCTGAGACTCCATTCTGTTGCACAGCTTGGCTCTGGATAGTCAGCTCCTCTCACCTCAGCTCAGTTGTTTGTCAGTTGCTGTGCACCTGCATGGGTGTGGCCACTCCCAGGTACTGGGGAGGGGTGCTTCATTCTGATTGGTTGGATGCTCTGGGCCTTGGTTGTGGGGTGTGTAGGGTGTCCCTGATTGGTTGGCAGGGTCACATGTCGATTTTCAAACTGCCGATTCGGTATTTACCGAATCGGTATTTGCCGATCCGGAATGTGCAGATTCGGTAAATCCCATTCATTCCTATGGGCCAGTTGGTCCATAGGAATGAATGTGATTTACCGAATCGGGATTTTCCGTTTTGGTAAATACCGATTCGGTAAATACCGATTGGATATTCCGAATGATACCGAATCGGTATAATTTACTGATTTTTTTGCTACATCACGTTTTCCGATCCTTGATTACCGATTCAGTATGAGTCGGTATTTAAGAGTTGGAAATATAGATTTACCTACATCTGGCCCTAAGTCTCTCAGTCCTGCAATGGCTGCCAGCAGCATTTTTCAGAGCGCTCGCTTTTGCGGGATTCTGACTCACGTGGTAGTGAGATGGCCCTAGGGAAATTAAGCTCCCTGGACCAATCAGAATGCTCTGTTTTTAAATTGTCTCATGCGAGCCAAATGGCCAAAGTATTCACTCTCAATATCTTAAAAACTACTGAACAGATTTACAACAGATCACATTTGTCGTTTCAGCGCGCGCTATGAAATTCCTTAATCTTTTCATCACAATATTTTGGCCCAGGGTTTGTTATTGCCTTCTGGGCGTATTTTGCGGTTCTGTTTCCTGTTACTGAATCGTTAAATTGTTTTCACACATTTCAAAAATCCATTAAGCGGTTGCAGATTTAGCAGAGCTAAGGATATGCAACTACTAAATGGCTATGTGTGTCTTTTCAACTTTTTCCCATCTCCTTACTATAACAATATATATTCAGGCTCTTATGGTTTATGTCCAAAAAGAATTATGATGACGTTCTTGCCTTTAATAAACATTGAATAAATAATTTTTTCAGCGGTTTGTAAGTGAGCGATGTGGAATAATTTTAGAAATATTTAGTAGGAGCCAAAAAGGGATTTTGACACGTACAAAAGAAAAGGTACGGTGTATAAAAACATCAATGCACTGTAGTGCTGGTGCTTCTGCTCACCAGTAGAGGTCTGCATATTTTTTCTCCTATGTACATCCCATAGTTTTTGTGGATACAACGAATGCAAATCACAATTTCTGTAGATGTCTGCTTGGGGGTGCCTACCTAAAGTCAAGACTTTCGCCCTTATTTTAAATTGTTATAAGTTTTTTTTAAAAAGAAGGCAACTACTAATATCCGCCCAGTTTCAAAATTGAGAGAAAGGGGTTTTAAAGTAAACTCACTAGAAAGTGGCAGATCTGTTTTCAGTGCCAACCAACCTTCACGAAGAAAGGTTGCCAGTTTGTGGGACCTAACTTAAAAGGTGTGGAAGGAAATGTACAGAAAGCATGCAGTTATGTGAGCTACATACAGACCAAAAATCGGAGTCTATGCCAGACTGCTCAAATGATAAAAAGTTTGCAAACCCCTAACGACCTTCTGGACAGACACATCTATATTCGAGTCTGTTTCGCGTAATTAAGTGTGAAGGGTCTACCTCTCAATGGACTTAGTCATGAGCACATAGGATCTTCCCTTGAAGTAAAATGGTGTGCCATCAGCATGCTTGCCTTAAGGCACAGCGTGAGTCCCAGCAACACATTACTTTCTGGATGGCTCATTGAAGTTATTGCTTACTACTCTCGTTTGCGTTTTGCATATTCTGCCCATAATGTCTGAGCCTGGCGTTTTTTTCAGTCTGAAGTTGTTTTTTTATTTCTTGGACGACAAAGTTGAAAAGTGTTTTCTAGGAAATTAGTATGAGAATTTTTCGCTTTATCGGAGATACTAAACACTTAATTTCAAAGGTTACGTACACCCTTGTGTATGTGTCCTGTATATCATGAGAAACAACTAATTCTGTAAACTACAGTGCTGGTGCATTAGTGTCCCACAAGCTTTATTGCTATACATATTCTAAATCTACCCATATGCAAATAAAGAGTCACTTTAAATACATGAATTTCTGTTATAATTCTTACATCTATATTATATTTCATATTTCTGCAGACGAAGGTCACGAAGTAGTGCAAGCATTATGTCAATCAGTGTTTGTTCCTAGTTTCCCAGTAGTTCCGTCCCTTGAATCTGAAGTCAACAGACCTATTTTAGGCAGAGACTTTTAATTACTGTTAGCTTTCTGTGTGAGGAAAATAATTAGACTAGGGACCAAATGGTAGAGTAATTTAAAATGTATGAACCAAGTCACCTTATCTTTTACAGTCAGGTTGGAATTGTTTGCCTTGTGGGCTGGCGCATAATTGATGATGTAGTTTCTGTTTGTGATTTTAGACCAGATTATTTGAGCAGAAAATGCTTGAATTTGTCTGGTTTGTTCAGATATATGTGGTCAACGTCACTTTAGAAAATACATCATTTGGGAAAGTTGAAACTTGACACAACAGCCCACGCTACATTCACAACCAGTGCATTTTAGCCCTCATAAGTGGGAATGCAGTTTCAAAGAATTTTCAGCACATTAGCCAACTTGGCACCTTCAGTTATGTTATGTGACTCTCCACTCTGCTCTTAACGAGTAGAGGCACCGAACTAACCTCAACATAGTCAAGAAATTGCCCTTTCAAATAGCCTTTGATGTATTGCCTGCCTCGCTTCTTTTGTCCTTATCCTTTGTACACGTTTTCAAGTGCACTGAATAAACATTTCAAAATACTGAACTGCCTGCCATCACAAACAATCAATATGGTCGAAATTCATGTAATCAATTTTAATGTAGACTCTGAAATCCTGTTTGGTTTTTGAGAGACAGTAGCTGGCTAAATCATGTTTACGAGGGAAGATATATAAAGCATATCACATAAACTGAGCACTGGGAGTGGTAATTTAAGACAGATGTATGGTACAGTTTTGTTCTGACTAATGTCTTAACTGTTTCCTTATTATGGAAACTTTAATGGCATGTACTACTTTTTGCTGGAAAGGTAGTAGCATTTGTTGCCATCACTAAATTAAACAGTGACAAAACACAATAACACACACACACAGTACAACATAACAGCACAAAGAATGACTGGCACAATCTTACAAAACATTCAAAACGTGAACACAACAACTACAGTAAAACTCAACATAGCAGTGCAGTAATGAGGTGACGCATAACAGCACACAAACAAAACACCACATCACATCACAACAAATGACCACACAACAAATATGCACAAACCTACCAACTAAATAAAAACATTTATTAGTAACAATAACCTTATGAACAAACTAGTTTTAAGGTTCACAAATGGTTGTGACACCAAACAGACATTCTGCAAAAAGATTACGATGTTTATGTGTATTGTTGATGATAGCAGTTCATGCCTTCTCATTCTACTGGACCCATAAATGGCTAAGAACACAATTGAAGATGGCATTCATATGCAAAACATTGAGGGAAAGCATAGGGATCAAACACAGGATCCCCCAGATTATATGTGTCCTACCTTACAAAGAGTTCCAAGTAGATTAAGACAGGCGACTCTTTCTCAAACATGGTTGCTCTTCTAAAAGAAGACACTCAACAATCTGGTATTGCATTCACTCTTTTGGGAATATAACTCAAAATGCTTAATTCTAAGGACGCTAGTATGACATATTACCAATATGTGGAGGATACACAGTTATATCCTTCATGGATGACCACTTATTTAAGACACTGTACATCTTCCAGTCCTGGATGACGGCTCTTCATCTAAAATTCAAACCTCCGCTTTTCTGATCCTACTCCTCAGTCTACCTAGTTAAAGTCAAATCGACTGTACACATTTACTCAAATGTAAAGCAGCCAATAGTGACGGTTTAAAATCTGTTTACTTCTAGATAAGTGTTTCACATAAACCACTTGAGTAAGAATATTAATTTTATTTTCAGTTCAGACATGTGTAGTATTAAATATGTTGTCCTGAACAAGGCTTAAAGGATGTGGTCCCTCTCACAGTTCTGTCCTAAATAAGCTATGGCAACTCCATTCTTTAATGAATAACCAAATTTCACCTTGCCCCATCAATGAGACCCTTCGCATGCAGCCTAATTATTTAGACGTAGCAAGCAATTCAACTATATTACTGCAATTCATATTCCCTTGCAGTGACTTCTGTAGGGAATATGTAGAATGTATATATACACATTTGATTGTCTATTTCACATTTTTTTATTCTCTAAGTCTCGTCATTACCTGACCAAGAAGCAGAAGACCACTGGGGTGTTTCATTCGCTCTTTTGCTCCGACACATCGCCTATAGATAGGGCCTTTAAAAAAATGAACACTAAACCAACCAGTTTCTCTAAGTGCACACAAAGCCTGGAACTCCATTTTACCTCTCCATTCACACCATTACCTCTGTTGCATCCTGAAATAAGAATTGAAACATTTTATGAATAATTATCATATCCTCTCCTTTCTAATTTTCTACTAATGCTAATTAGCTCTTTTCTCCCCTGTGTCTCAAATTCTGTTTTAGTCTTACCCCACCTAGGTTGAAGACATCTTAACTAAGTCTTTTGCTCTCTGTATTATGTATAATTTAAAATCCTTGTCCTTAGAGACTAACTGTGTTATGCGTATGTATCCCTGTTTTAACTGGATGATTGGACCAGGCATCCTTCTGACTACACTGGGGCTAGCTTATCACAATGTGTCTTTTTGCATCTATGACTACTCTTTAAAGGGCTAACTCTGCTAATGTACGATATACTGTATATCTCTTTACCTGTGCCTACATATTTTTCCCACAACCCTGCTCCCCAGGTAGGATCAGTATGTATTAGTCACCCCTAAGGTAGGCCCTACAGGCTCATGGGCTATGGTGCTTTGTATTTAAAAAGAAGGACATGTGTTCTTAAGTTTTACATGGCCTGGCAGTGAAATCTACTAAAGTCGTTTTTCACTGTTGTAATACATATCTCAACCCACATGTATAATAGGCGAAAAAAGCAGGTTTAGGAATGGAGAGTGTTTCCTACATTGGTGGGAAGCACTTAGTGTTTTTTATATACCCCTCACACACCGAAAGGGCCCTTGGTGTCATGCTTCATCATAGGGGTCTACGTGTCCCTCTACGGAAAGCGGCGTGCTACTAACCGACGGATACGCGGGAGCACTGATGTAAACGCTATGTGTGGTGTGTGAGGTTAGTGAGTGGTAGGGTCAGAAGTGAATGGTTGGAGTGAGTGTTAAAAAATACCTGGCATGTGAGGACTAAAATAATGGCAATACGCCTCCGTGCTGGTATTGTTAAAAAGGTGTGATTGGAGGTTGTAAGTGTATTGTACACAACCTCCTGTGTGCGTCAACATGTATCGAAGTGTAAAGCTTCTTCCTCAGGACAGGTGCACAGATCCCAACCTTACTCACATGTGACAGATTTTTGCTGTCTCAACACAGGTAATACTATGTGTGTGTAAAGCCAAATGTGCCTATTGTCGTAGAAATGGCCTAGAAATAAGTGTTGCCTTCAGTTACAACTTGTTTAAAGAAGTCACATTGCATCATGAGCCTTACGATGGCGTAGTGTGCTTGAGAGCACTAAGGTGAGGAGGAAATTCCTGTCTGACTAATGCTCCCTTCGCAGCTCCGTGGTGTAAAATACAATAATAGGCACATTTGGCCTAATATTTTTGCCTTTTATACATGTGGGTGGATTCTCTTTGTTTTTTTAACTGCTCTAGGGGAGACTGAATCCACCCCTTTTATCCACAAGGACCCTCCCTCTCCGCTCCCTTCCTTGGTTTGTATGGTAATACATATCTCTCCAGTTGACTTGGACTGGGTTATAAGTGATATCTTTGGATTGGCAGCAGATAGAGATAATCAGTTGACACTGAAATGAGTTGTACGTTAAAATCCTCTTTAATAGTAAAGTTAGATTTTAAATCACAATTCTGAAAATGCCCCTTTTAGAAAGTTGTGCGAAAGGGGAGGTAGGCCAAATAGGGACAAAAGTCAGGTAGGGCCAGAAATGTATGCACATTTAGGGAAACCCAACCCTGGTAGTGATTCAATGTGTATCTTAACTTAACGCTAGGATCAAACAATAATTTACTAATGTAGGATCTTTTTTTATCTCCCAATGTTTTCCCTATACACCAAGTATTTGTCAGCTTAAAGTGTTATAGGAATAATAAATGTTTGCACGCAATATACAGGATTCCGCAAAATTGATAGATATATAAAAAAAGTGTTGCCTTTTGTTTGTTATTCGTTGTTTTCGAATATTGTTTTATTGTGTTATTTGTATGTGTAAAAATGGTTTTTTTTGTTAGAAACAGAATGTGCGTTGATTACATTGTGTCCTTTTATTATGACTTGTGACAAAACGATGTTAAGTCTTCTTTAAAAAAAAATTTAATAAAAAAAGATCATACATTAATTCATTATTGTTTGATCCTAGCGTTAAGTTAAGATGCACATTGAATCACTAGGACGGTTGGGTTTCCCTTTTAGAAAGTTGTCACTTTCTTGTTTTAACGATTTGTGCCTTCTGCCAGTGCCGGGGACACATGATTGTGAATGGCTCTGCTTTTGGGGATTTTGTATTGCTTCAAGACAGTAAACCAAAAGGGGCATAGGTGTGGACATGATGGGCCATCTCGGCAGGATGACTGAGAGATGCTGTACCCAGCCCACTTACATTTCAAAGGGTGTTGCCTCCTGCACACACAAAGGAACCTGATTCCATCCCTGTCCTGTCTTTCCACATCACAAAGTCTGGAGCCTTGACAGAAGAATAACTTCTCAGAACCAGATGTGAATGTAGTATAGGGAATGCCCCCACAAATGCTGGCACCAGGCATGCATGTTATGCCTTTAACTGCTACTCCTCAGAACACTCCTGGACCTAGGGACATTAGGTTAAAAGGACTACCCTGCTGATGTGACTGCCTGCTGTCTGGTAAGGAAGACTGTACCTGATACCTTCAGCCCAGGCTAACATGATCGATTCCAAGTGTCAGTTGACTTCACTCCTTTTTGAGCTACAGGGATATAACAGACTCCAGAACGCGGCGATCTAGGCTGCGGTAGTAGCCTGTGCTGTGTTCCTGCTGTAAACTTTTAAATTTCGCTGCTGATTTACCAGCACGCGGGTCTAACTTTTTTAAAAACTGTAATGTGATTTTCACAGTTGTTACATTTGCTGATTTTAATAGCACGTCGACAATTTATTCTTCTCACATTGCACATTGCTTCTTGAGCTATTGTAAGGCACTCTCACCTGCCTCTTAACTCCCTCGTGGCCCCGTTCCGCCCCGGCTTGTGCCGTTTGCGCGGAGGGTCAGGTCGAGGCGCGGCACTTCCTGGCAGTGACATCACTTCCGCCCTGCACTGAATCCTTGCAGGTTAGCGGTCTAGTGCTGCCGAGCCTTCCGTCTATTTAAAACATGTCTATAGCTCCTAGCCTCATTGATAAAACGCGGCGATCTAGGCTGCGGTAGTAGGCTGTGCTGTGTTCCTGCTGTAAACTTTTAAATTTCGCTGCTGATTTACCAGCACGCTGGTCTAACTTTTTTAAAAACTGTAATGTGATTTTCACAGTTGTTACATTTGCTGATTTTAATAGCACGTCGACAATTTATTCTTCTCACATTGCACATTGCTTCTTGAGCTATTGTAAGGCACTCTCACCTGCCTCTTAACTCCCTCGTGGCCCCGTTCCGCCCCGGCTTGTGCCGTTTGCGCGGAGGGTCAGGTCGAGGCGCGGCACTTCCTGGCAGTGACATCACTTCCGCCCTGCACTGAATCCTTGCAGGTTAGCGGTCTAGTGCTGCCGAGCCTTCCGTCTATTTAAAACCTGTCTATAGCTCCTAGCCTCATTGATAAAACGCGGCGATCTAGGCTGCGGTAGTAGGCTGTGCTGTGTTCCTGCTGTAAACTTTTAAATTTCGCTGCTGATTTACCAGCACGCTGGTCTAACTTTTTTAAAAACTGTAATGTGATTTTCACAGTTGTTACATTTGCTCATTTTAATAGCACGTCGACAATTTATTCTTCTCACATTGCACATTGCTTCTTGAGCTATTGTAAGGCACTCTCACCTGCCTCTTAACTCCCTCGTGGCCCCGTCCTGCCCCGGCTTGTGCCGTTTGCGCGGAGGGTCAGGTCGAGGCGCGGCACTTCCTGGAAGTGACATCACTTCCGCCCTGCACTGAATCCTTGCAGGTTAGCGGTCTAGTGCTCCCTCCCCTTCTGTATTTAATGGCGGCATGGAGGAAGCGCAGCGGACGAGCGCCGACTTCAGGCCGAAGTCGCGCACAAGTCAAGCCCGTCTGCGCCCGTCCGCGGCCGACCAGGCCCAGGGCCCTGTCGTAATGCCGATATCAACTCATATTCCCCTGCCGACCTAATGAGTCTTAATCACGCTGGGCCCATTCCCGCCCGTGCCGCTAAAGCGGCCCTGACATGTGGCATTCTCGTTCCTTCTGACTTTCCGCCACTGGGCGATCTTCACAACCCAACCCCCCCAGCACCCCAGACCACCACCTCCCTATCGATCTATTACCTGAACACCCGATCCCTCATTCGACATCAGCTTGAAATCTTTCAACTACTGCATCATAGCTCTATCGATATCCTCCTCTTAGCAGAAACTTGGATTACAGAAGACTCTGCCCCCGATATTCTTGCTGCTATCCCAACGGGATACTATATCATGCACGCCAACCGGCCTGTTGGGAAGACCGGTGGCGGAGTGGCGGCTATCATTCGCTCTATACACACCTTCTCCGAGATCACGATGACCCCTATTCCAAAAACAGAACACTTGGCACTTCAATTCACCTCCTCTAAATCATCTTTTGTCTGTGTTATCGTCTATAGACCCCCTGATCCTATGCCTTTCTTCCCCAAACTCTTCAGCGACGCTATCGCTCAACTGACTGTCAACCACGCTAATATCATCATAATCGGTGACTTCAATTACTGGCCAGCCGATGTCCACGAAAGCCATTTATCAGTGGAATTCACTGAACTTCTCAAAGGCATGAACCTATCCCAACATATTCACTCCCCCACCCATCTGAAAGGTCATACTCTTGACCAAGTCTGGACATCTAACCTCGACATCTCACCCCCCTCAGTCCTTCCATGTTCCTGGTCAGACCACTACTTCATCTCCTTTCACCGTCATCTACACACCTTGTGTCTTCCCACCCGTACTAAGAACAAGATGGCTCGCAATTGGAAAAGGGCTTATCTTCCTGACTTCCATGCTTCACTGGCATCCACTGCACCCTCGCTGCTATCCTCAGTAGAGAATCAGGCTGAGAAACTCGAAGAATGGTTACGCCAGGCCAGCGACAAAGCTGCCCCCCTGAAAACAATCAAAGCAATGCGCCCCCATGATGCTCAACGTTGGTACACGGACCAACTCAAAGCAGACAAACTCGCCCTGCGGCAAACAGAACGCCGTTGGCGTCGCCACTACCACCCTCAGCTTAAACTCGTATACATTGAGACCTTAAAAACCTACAAACAATCTATTTTGGAAGCCAAGACGGCCTACTTTTCACAAAAAATTCTGAACTCGAATAACAAAATGAAAGACATCTTTTCAATTGTAAACGAGCTCTCCCTTCCTGACCGAGTCACCCCCCAACCTCAGCCGACACAAACCCTTTGCGACTCACTCAATTCTTATTTTATAGAAAAAATCACAACTATAAAACATAATATCCCTACCCCGGCATCTCCTACGCCTCCTCCTCTGTCCCCCCAAATCCTAGCACCTTGACTGAATTCCCACCGATATCTCTACAAGAGTTTTCTTCACTCCTTCATAAAGTCAGCTCAGGATCCCCCAATGATTGCTGCCCCCCGCAGGTTCTTAAAGGAGCCATTCTTGCTTGCCCGGGCCCCCCGCTAGCATTACTCAACAACTCTCTCGCTACCGGAGTGGTCCCATCTTCCTTCAAGCAAGCGGCCGTATTACCAATTTTGAAGAAACCCAATGCAGACCCCACAATACTCACCAACTACAGACCCATCTCTCTCCTCCCTTACTTAGGCAAGATCCTGGAAACTTACGTGACCCGCTGTTTGAGCTCTTTCATAGAGCAATCATCTTTTCTAGATCCTCAGCAAGCAGGATTTAGACCCCTCCATTCCACCGAGGCGGTCATAGTGGCAGTCATGGACACCCTCAGGAAAGGAGCCGACAAAAACATCCCTCAAGTCCTTGTCCTACTGGATCTCTCAGCGGCATTCGACACGGTCGATCACACCATCTTGATGGACCGTGTCCATAACGCCAGCATCCAGGGAGTGGCCCTTGACTGGCTCAGATCCTTCCTTCACCAGCGCTCACAGTCCGTCCACCTCTCCACTTTTTCCGCACCCTACACCCCCCTTCACTGCGGTGTCCCACAAGGTTCGGCACTATCCCCTCTTCTCTTTAATTTATACCTCCAACCACTTTTAGCCACCCTCCGTGACTTCCCGGTCACAATCTACAATTATGCCGATGATCTGCAGTTAATTTTCCCTGTCGACTCCCTCCCCTCCTCTCGCACCAACTTCCAGTCCACCATGCTAACCATAGCGGAGTGGATGTATCACAGCCACTTAAAGTTGAACCCCACCAAGACCGAGCTCGTCCTGGTGGGTGGCCCCAATCACCCATGGAATGCCTCCTTCTGGCCTACATCTCTGGGGACTGCACCCACTCCTGTGAGCTCTGTCAAAAGCCTGGGGGTGATCATATCCCAAGATCTATCAATGAGACCTCACATCAACGCGGTCACTTCTGCCTGTTTCTTCCATCTCAGGCGCATTCGCAAGATCAGCAGATTCCTTAACAAAGAAGCCCTGACCCAGGTTGTCATTGCGCTCATCACCTCCAGGCTTGACTACGCCAACATCTTGTACGCAGGAATCCCTGCATGTCACCTTCACCGACTTCAGTTGGTGCAGAATCAAGCTGCCCGCCTGATTTTCTGCCAGCCCAAACACCAGCACGTCACCCCCCTCCTCTGTAGTCTGCATTGGCTCCCTGTTTCCAAACGCTGCATCTTCAAACTGGCATGTACCACCTTTAAGGCCCTCGAGGACGCAGCTCCCAGGTTCATCTCATCGGCCTTGTCCCGTCACATTCCTGCCAGAGCTCTTCGCTCAGCATCTTTGAACCTCCTTGAGGTCCCCAGATTTAAAAGAAAAAGGCACGGTGGCCTGAGTTTCTCTGCCCTGGCTCCCGCCACCTGGAACTCCCTACCCCTCTCTCTCCGTCTCTGTCCAAAGGACAATAGTTTTCGTACACTCCTAAAAACTCTGCTTTTTCAAGCGGCATATGACTAATCCCCCTTCCTGGATCATTGCTATTTTTATCAAGGAGCGCCAAGAAACCGATGGTGATAGTGCGCGGTATAAATAATTTTAATAGAATAGAATAGAATAGAATAATAGAATAGAATAGAATAGAGGCATCCCTGCAACTGCCCAGCTGATCAGCTGCACTGGACCTGCAACTAGACCTGCCTGAAACCTGCTGGCCCTGCTTTAGTGAGTGCCTGATCTTCCAGAGGTGCCCCCAGGTCCTGGGCCCTGAAGTGGCATCAGTTTGAGGTCCACCCAAGAAGCGAAGGCGAAACCCTGAAGTTTTAGGCTCTTCTCAACCATGAATGGGCAAGATGTGCTGAGATTTCCCATTAGTGATGAGACCTGTCCTTCATGCTACAGTGACTGCCCGCATTAACTGGTAGTGCAAGATCTGCAATCTGCCCTACAGCAACCACAGCTCATGGTGACCACCAATTCGAAACTCCAGCAGTCAACATCCGCAACACCTGGCTGGCTTTTCGCACTACGCACTACAGTAATGACAGCCAGCAAAGCCCAGTCTGCTCTGTTCCCTACAACCACAGCCCTCTGTGACGTTTTCCCTGTTCCTCACAGCCTCCTCCACTGTGTACAGAACTATTTGCCCTGGACGTTGAGATAGTATTTTGCTATATAGATATAATGCTGTTTCTGAGGTCCTGGAACCCTTGGATGTGTCTGGCTGGACTTCTTGTATCAACTCTGAAAACATAGGATTTATGTAAAGCAGCCCTGACATGTGGCATTCTCGTTCCTTCTGACTTTCCGCCATTGGGCGATCTTCACGACCCAACCCCCCCAGCACCCCAGACCACCACCTCCCTATCGATCTATTACCTGAACACCCGATCCCTCATTCGACATCAGCTTGAAATCTTTCAACTACTGCATCATAGCTCTATCGATATCCTCCTCTTAGCAGAAACTTGGATTACAGAAGACTCTGCCCCCGATATTCTTGCTGCTATCCCAACGGGATACTATATCATGCACGCCAACCGGCCTGTTGGGAAGACCGGTGGCGGAGTGGCGGCTATCATTCGCTCTATCAACACCTTCTCCAAGATCACGATGACCCCTATTCCAAAAACAGAACACTTGGCACTTCAATTCACCTCCTCTAAATCATCTTTTGTCTGTGTTATCGTCTATAGACCCCCTGATCCTATGCCTTTCTTCCCCAACCTCTTCAGCGACGCTATCGCTCAACTGACTATCAACCACGCTAATATCATCATAATCGGTGACTTCAATTACTGGCCAGCCGATGTCCACGAAAGCCATTTATCAGTGGAATTCACTGAACTTCTCAAAGGCATGAACCTATCCCAACATATTCACTCCCCCACCCATCTGAAAGGTCATACTCTTGACCAAGTCTGGACATCTAACCTCGACATCTCACCCCCCTCAGTCCTTCCATGTTCCTGGTCAGACCACTACTTCATCTCCTTTCACCTTCATCTACACACCTCGTGTCTTCCCACCCGTACTAAGAACAAGATGGCTCGCAATTGGAAAAGGGCTAATCTTCCTGACTTCCATGCTTCACTGGCATCCACTGCACCCTCGCTGCTATCCTCAGTAGAGAATCAGGCTGAGAAACTCGAAGAATGGTTACGCCAGGCCAGCGACAAAGCTGCCCCCCTGAAAACAATCAAAGCAATGCGCCCCCATGATGCTCAACGTTGGTACACGGACCAACTCAAAGCAGACAAACTCGCCCTGCGGCAAACAGAACGCCGTTGGCGTCGCCACTACGACCCTCAGCTTAAACTCGTATACATTGAGACCTTAAAAACCTACAAACAATCTATTTTGGAAGCCAAGACGGCCTACTTTTCACAAAAAATTCTGAACTCGAATACCAAAACGAAAGACATCTTTTCAAATGTAAACGAGCTCTCCCTTCCAGACCGAGTCACCCCCCAACCTCAGCCGACACAAACCCTTTGCGACTCACTCAATTCTTATTTTATAGAAAAAATCACAACTATAAAACATAATATCCCTACCCCGGCATCTCCTACGCCTCCTCCTCTGTCCCCCCAAATCCTAGCACCTTGACTGAATTCCCACCGATATCTCTACAAGAGTTTTCTTCACTCCTTCATAAAGTCAGCTCGGGATCCCCCAATGATTGCTTCCCCCCGCAGGTTCTTAAAGGAGCCCTTCTTGCTTGCCCGGGCCCCCCGCTAGCATTACTCAACAACTCTCTCGCTACTGGAGTGGTCCCATCTTCCTTCAAGCAAGCGGCCGTATTACCAATTTTGAAGAAACCCAATGCAGACCCCACAATACTCAGCAACTACAGACCCATCTCTCTCCTCCCTTACTTAGGCAAGATCCTGGAAACTTACGTGACCCGCTGTCTGAGCTCTTTCATAGAGCAATCATCTTTTCTAGATCCTCAACAAGCAGGATTCAGACCCCTCCATTCCACTGAGGCGGTCATAGTGGCAGTCATGGACACCCTCAGGAAAGGAGCCGACAAAAACATCCCTCAAGCCCTTGTCCTACTGGATCTCTCAGCGGCATTCGACACGGTCGATCACACCATCTTGATCGACCGTGTCCATAACGCCGGCATCCAGGGAGTGGCCCTTGACTGGCTCAGATTCTTCCTTCACCAGCGCTCACAGTCCGTCCACCTCTCCACTTTTTCCGCACCCTACACCCCCCTTCACTGCGGTGTCCCACAAGGTTCGGCACTATCCCATCTTCTCTTTAATTTATACCTCTAACCACTTTTAGCCACCCTCCGTGACTTCCCGGTCACAATCTACAATTATGCCGATGATCTGCAGTTAATTTTCCCTGTCGACTCCCTCCCCTCCTCTCGCACCAACTTCCAGTCCACCATGCTAACCATAGAGGAGTGGATGTATCACAGCCACTTAAAGTTGAACCCCACCAAGACCGAGCTCGTCCTGGTGGGTGGCCTCAATCACCCATGGAATGCCTCCTTCTGGCCTACATCTCTGGGGACTGCACCCACTCCTGTGAGCTCTGTCAAAAGCCTGGGGGTGATCATATCCCAAGATCTATCAATGAGACCTCACATCAACGCGGTCACTTCTGCCTGTTTCTTCCATCTCAGGCGCATTCGCAAGATCAGCAGATTCCTTAACAAAGAAGCCCTGACCCAGGTTGTCATTGCGCTCATCACCTCCAGGCTTGACTACGCCAACATCTTGTACGCAGGAATCCCTGCATGTCACCTTCACCGACTTCAGTTGGTGCAGAATCAAGCTGCCCGCCTGATTTTCTGCCAGCCCAAACACCAGCACGTCACCCCCCTCCTCTGTAGTCTGCATTGGCTCCCTGTTTCCAAACGCTGCATCTTCAAACTGGCATGTACCACCTTTAAGGCCCTCGAGGACGCAGCTCCCAGGTTCATCTCATCGGCCTTGTCCCGTCACATTCCTGCCAGAGCTCTTCGCTCAGCATCTTTGAACCTCCTTGAGGTCCCCAGATTTAAAAGAAAAAGGCACGGTGGCCTGAGTTTCTCTGCCCTGGCTCCCGCCACCTGGAACTCCCTACCCCTCTCTCTCCGTCTCTGTCCAAAGGACAATAGTTTTCGTACACTCCTAAAAACTCTGCTTTTTCAAGCGGCATATGACTAATCCCCCTTCCTGGATCATTGCTATTTTTATCAAGGAGCGCCAAGAAACCGATGGTGATAGTGCGCGGTATAAATAATTTTAATAGAATAGAATAGAATAGAATAATAGAATAGAATAGAATAGAGGCATCCCTGCAACTGCCCAGCTGATCAGCTGCACTGGACCTGCAACTAGACCTGCCTGAAACCTGCTGGCCCTGCTTTAGTGAGTGCCTGATCTTCCAGAGGTGCCCCCAGGTCCTGGGCCCTGAAGTGGCATCAGTTTGAGGTCCACCCAAGAAGCGAAGGCGAAACCCTGAAGTTTTAGGCTCTTCTCAACCATGAATGGGCAAGATGTGCTGAGATTTCCCATTAGTGATGAGACCTGTCCTTCATGCTACAGTGACTGCCCGCATTAACTGGTAGTGCAAGATCTGCAATCTGCCCTACAGCAACCACAGCTCATGGTGACCACCAATTCGAAACTCCAGCAGTCAACATCCGCAACACCTGGCTGGCTTTTCGCACTACGCACTACAGTAATGACAGCCAGCAAAGCCCAGTCTGCTCTGTTCCCTACAACCACAGCCCTCTGTGACGTTTTCCCTGTTCCTCACAGCCTCCTCCACTGTGTACAGAACTATTTGCCCTGGACGTTGAGATAGTATTTTGCTATATAGATATAATGCTGTTTCTGAGGTCCTGGAACCCTTGGATGTGTCTGGCTGGACTTCTTGTATCAACTCTGAAAACATAGGATTTATGTAAAGCAGCCCTGACATGTGGCATTCTCGTTCCTTCTGACTTTCCGCCATTGGGCGATCTTCACGACCCAACCCCCCCAGCACCCCAGACCACCACCTCCCTATCGATCTATTACCTGAACACCCGATCCCTCATTCGACATCAGCTTGAAATCTTTCAACTACTGCATCATAGCTCTATCGATATCCTCCTCTTAGCAGAAACTTGGATTACAGAAGACTCTGCCCCCGATATTCTTGCTGCTATCCCAACGGGATACTATATCATGCACGCCAACCGGCCTGTTGGGAAGACCGGTGGCGGAGTGGCGGCTATCATTCGCTCTATCAACACCTTCTCCGAGATCACGATGACCCCTATTCCAAAAACAGAACACTTGGCACTTCAATTCACCTCCTCTAAATCATCTTTTGTCTGTGTTATCGTCTATAGACCCCCTGATCCTATGCCTTTCTTCCCCAACCTCTTCAGCGACGCTATCGCTCAACTGACTATCAACCACGCTAATATCATCATAATCGGTGACTTCAATTACTGGCCAGCCGATGTCCACGAAAGCCATTTATCAGTGGAATTCACTGAACTTCTCAAAGGCATGAACCTATCCCAACATATTCACTCCCCCACCCATCTGAAAGGTCATACTCTTGACCAAGTCTGGACATCTAACCTCGACATCTCACCCCCCTCAGTCCTTCCATGTTCCTGGTCAGACCACTACTTCATCTCCTTTCACCTTCATCTACACACCTCGTGTCTTCCCACCCGTACTAAGAACAAGATGGCTCGCAATTGGAAAAGGGCTAATCTTCCTGACTTCCATGCTTCACTGGCATCCACTGCACCCTCGCTGCTATCCTCAGTAGAGAATCAGGCTGAGAAACTCGAAGAATGGTTACGCCAGGCCAGCGACAAAGCTGCCCCCCTGAAAACAATCAAAGCAATGCGCCCCCATGATGCTCAACGTTGGTACACGGACCAACTCAAAGCAGACAAACTCGCCCTGCGGCAAACAGAACGCCGTTGGCGTCGCCACTACGACCCTCAGCTTAAACTCGTATACATTGAGACCTTAAAAACCTACAAACAATCTATTTTGGAAGCCAAGACGGCCTACTTTTCACAAAAAATTCTGAACTCGAATACCAAAACGAAAGACATCTTTTCAAATGTAAACGAGCTCTCCCTTCCAGACCGAGTCACCCCCCAACCTCAGCCGACACAAACCCTTTGCGACTCACTCAATTCTTATTTTATAGAAAAAATCACAACTATAAAACATAATATCCCTACCCCGGCATCTCCTACGCCTCCTCCTCTGTCCCCCCAAATCCTAGCACCTTGACTGAATTCCCACCGATATCTCTACAAGAGTTTTCTTCACTCCTTCATAAAGTCAGCTCGGGATCCCCCAATGATTGCTTCCCCCCGCAGGTTCTTAAAGGAGCCCTTCTTGCTTGCCCGGGCCCCCCGCTAGCATTACTCAACAACTCTCTCGCTACTGGAGTGGTCCCATCTTCCTTCAAGCAAGCGGCCGTATTACCAATTTTGAAGAAACCCAATGCAGACCCCACAATACTCAGCAACTACAGACCCATCTCTCTCCTCCCTTACTTAGGCAAGATCCTGGAAACTTACGTGACCCGCTGTCTGAGCTCTTTCATAGAGCAATCATCTTTTCTAGATCCTCAACAAGCAGGATTCAGACCCCTCCATTCCACTGAGGCGGTCATAGTGGCAGTCATGGACACCCTCAGGAAAGGAGCCGACAAAAACATCCCTCAAGCCCTTGTCCTACTGGATCTCTCAGCGGCATTCGACACGGTCGATCACACCATCTTGATCGACCGTGTCCATAACGCCGGCATCCAGGGAGTGGCCCTTGACTGGCTCAGATTCTTCCTTCACCAGCGCTCACAGTCCGTCCACCTCTCCACTTTTTCCGCACCCTACACCCCCCTTCACTGCGGTGTCCCACAAGGTTCGGCACTATCCCATCTTCTCTTTAATTTATACCTCTAACCACTTTTAGCCACCCTCCGTGACTTCCCGGTCACAATCTACAATTATGCCGATGATCTGCAGTTAATTTTCCCTGTCGACTCCCTCCCCTCCTCTCGCACCAACTTCCAGTCCACCATGCTAACCATAGAGGAGTGGATGTATCACAGCCACTTAAAGTTGAACCCCACCAAGACCGAGCTCGTCCTGGTGGGTGGCCCCAATCACCCATGGAATGCCTCCTTCTGGCCTACATCTCTGGGGACTGCACCCACTCCTGTGAGCTCTGTCAAAAGCCTGGGGGTGATCATATCCCAAGATCTATCAATGAGACCTCACATCAACGCGGTCACTTCTGCCTGTTTCTTCCATCTCAGGCGCATTCGCAAGATCAGCAGATTCCTTAACAAAGAAGCCCTGACCCAGGTTGTCATTGCGCTCATCACCTCCAGGCTTGACTACGCCAACATCTTGTACGCAGGAATCCCTGCATGTCACCTTCACCGACTTCAGTTGGTGCAGAATCAAGCTGCCCGCCTGATTTTCTGCCAGCCCAAACACCAGCACGTCACCCCCCTCCTCCGTAGTCTGCATTGGCTCCCTGTTTCCAAACGCTGCATCTTCAAACTGGCATGTACCACCTTTAAGGCCCTCGAGGACGCAGCTCCCAGGTTCATCTCATCGGCCTTGTCCCGTCACATTCCTGCCAGAGCTCTTCGCTCAGCATCTTTGAACCTCCTTGAGGTCCCCAGATTTAAAAGAAAAAGGCACGGTGGCCTGAGTTTCTCTGCCCTGGCTCCCGCCACCTGGAACTCCCTACCCCTCTCTCTCCGTCTCTGTCCAAAGTACGATAGTTTTCGTACACTCCTAAAAACTCAGCTTTTTCAAGCGGCATATGACTAATCCCCCTTCCTGGATCATTGCTATTTTTATCAAGGAGCGCCAAGAAACCGATGGTGATAGTGCGCGGTATAAATAATTTTAATAGAATAGAATAGAATAGAATAATAGAATAGAATAGAATAGAGGCATCCCTGCAACTGCCCAGCTGATCAGCTGCACTGGACCTGCAACTAGACCTGCCTGAAACCTGCTGGCCCTGCTTTAGTGAGTGCCTGATCTTCCAGAGGTGCCCCCAGGTCCTGGGCCCTGAAGTGGCATCAGTTTGAGGTCCACCCAAGAAGCGAAGGCGAAACCCTGAAGTTTTAGGCTCTTCTCAACCATGAATGGGCAAGATGTGCTGAGATTTCCCATTAGTGATGAGACCTGTCCTTCATGCTACAGTGACTGCCCGCATTAACTGGTAGTGCAAGATCTGCAATCTGCCCTACAGCAACCACAGCTCATGGTGACCACCAATTCGAAACTCCAGCAGTCAACATCCGCAACACCTGGCTGGCTTTTCGCACTACGCACTACAGTAATGACAGCCAGCAAAGCCCAGTCTGCTCTGTTCCCTACAACCACAGCCCTCTGTGACACTCTCCCTGTTCCTCACAGCCTCCTCCACTGTGTACAGAACTATTTGCCCTGGACGTTGAGATAGTATTTTGCTATATAGATATAATGCTGTTTCTGAGGTCCTGGAACCCTTGGATGTGTCTGGCTGGACTTCTTGTATCAACTCTGAAAACATAGGATTTAGAAAATGTTTTGGGCTGTCCAGAGGACTGGGACAGACCCCTAGATGACTGGCACAAACCTGCCAAGCTGATCCAAACAAGGTGTGTTGCCGCTGGGTTAATGATTCAAGGTATCCCTGAGCTTTGGGATTTCTGCTGAGTACTGAGGAGGACCCCAGGAGAGGTGCCCAGATAAGAAACAAGTTCTCTTTAAGGAGGGAGTACAGTGCGAAAAGAGCTCCCAGAGGATAACAAATGTTTAAAGGCACCAGGAGAAATGTGACACCAAGCTCATTTAAATTGGCCCACCAGGCCTGGAGAAAATCAAGAAAACAACATGGTCCCCCTGGGAACGGAGTAAATCTGTACGTGAGTAGGGTCTCCCAAACGGTTTTTCCAAATATCACCAGGGTAGACCAAAGGCTTCTTGGATTGGCACAAGCATGTACAAAATGGAAACTGAGATGCGATGGGTCTCTCCCCACTAAAGAATTTTGTCATTGGGATCAAAGCACTATAAAAGTTCAAAAAAAAATAGCGCTCACCACGGGCCTGTAGAAAATAGTAATAAAATGTCTTCGTCCCCAATCTCCCCAAAGATTAGGCTACCAGGTAGAGCATTGCTGGGCTTTGGGATCATTTGTTTGCACCACTTCCCACTCCTTGTAAGAATAGTGGGGAGATATGGCCTCCAGAAACTTCCTAGTAGTCAGTGCTGTCGGAGAGAAAATGCTGGCTTCCATCCTTGTGCAGGGCGTTTGTAATATCCTGCTATTCTCAATGTGATGCCTTTCCACCACCAATGGAATGTTCATTGGAGCAGCTGTCAGAATGTTGGTGTTCTGCCTGGGTAGTGACAGTTGGTTGGGCTGAGCACCTAGATGGATGCTTCTGGTGAGGTCTCCCTATGGTCACCAAATCAAGCTGTACTGGACTTCAACTGAGCTTGTAATTGACTTCACAATAAATCTACTTGAGAACTACCCTCTAGCATGGACATCATTACTACATTATTTTGGCTTCTCTCCTCCCGTCCTTCTGATGACGTCGATAGAACGCTTCTGGGAGTTGGTAGACACTGATTCTTCTACAAAGCCTGACGTTCTTCGCTCCTTTGACGCCTTCCTTTCAAGACACGTCCACCTTGACCTCACGCTTTTTACGTTGCTAACGTCGACGTGGCGGCCATTTTACATTCAATTCCGTTGCCACGACAACAGCTTGTTCTGTTTTCTTCACATTTCCTCTTTCGCGTATCGGACGACAACTGTTCAATGCTTTATTTTCTTCACCAAAGGTAATGTTGCTATTGAAGCTGGAGCGCTCCTTCATCACACAAAATGGGGTGATGCTTGCTGTTCACTCTAAGTTATCGGAGCAGAAGGTATTTGGACTTTGACACTTTCTACTAAATCGTCTGAGAGCACAATCCTTTTACTGTGGTGTGTGACATTTGTGACTAATTGATCGGAGGAGAAGGCATCTCGGGTGAGACAGTTCGCTCACCGGTGTACTCTAACCTATTGTTTTTTACAGGAATAGTTGTCATTCTTGTGCCATTTGACAACATTTAGCTCTGTTCTTTTTAACATTCTGGTTGGTGATGTGCCTGTTTATAATGTTCACTGCTATTACTTGTATGTGGTAGTTAGGTGAGATGTTGTATTTTGGTGTTGTTTGGGGACATTTATGGTGTAGGTTGTTATGTATGGGAGCTGGTCTCTTTATCCTGGTCTATTCTCAGTGTTGGGTGGTGCGCACACTCCTTCACTGGTCCCTCCTTTATGTGCCTGGTTTTTGTTGTTTATGCATTTCACAGTATGGCTTTTATTCTTTTAGGCAGTAATTTTGTTGTTGCAGTGACTTAATTTTCATTACACTTCAATTGGTATCCAACCTTTATTTTTTTTTACAGCTGTGTGTTTTTCTTGACTATTTTAGCTGTATTTGCTTAGGGTTTTAGTCCCTTTAGTTTTCAGTGCTGCATGTCAGTTTTCTTACACATACTCTTTCTGTGTTGCGTTGGGTTTTAGTCCCTTTAGTTTTCAGTGCTGCACGTCAGTTGTCCATACACAGACTCTTTCTGTGTTGCGTAGGGTTCTTGACCCTTTAGTTTTCTTCAGTGCACGTCAGTTGTTCATACACAGATCACACTGGTAGATTTTCTGTAGTTCGTATAGGAACATTCTCCCTTTAGATTATTATTGTGCTCATCTTGCGTCTATACGCAGATCCCTTCATTTTGTTTGTCTGTGTTTTGTTAAGGATTTTTGTCCTTTTAGTTTCGAACAGCACCACATTAGTTGTCCAAACAAGGACCCCACATAAATTTTGTTGGTGCGCATTTCGTTTCCTTCCAAGGAGTTTTGCTTGGGATACTGTCCCTTGACATTATCGTTATGGGTTCCTATCCATACTGTGTCTTTTCAATCCAGTTTGAAAGAATCTATTGAAAAGTTTAAAGTTTTTTTTTACTTCTCTTGTTTTTAGTTTTCTTATTTCTGCTCGTTGCCCAGTTTTTTTTGTGGACAGTGTGTTTTCACAGTTTTTGTGTCTTGATACTTGTAACGCCTGTAAATTCTGTTCATAGTCTGGTGCACTGTGCAAATGAGTTTTGGTCTTATTATCACATTTAGCTTTGGCTTAATGTTCATTTAAGTGCTTTCATGCATATATATAGCTAAATATGTTTTGTTTTATTGTATCTTGATTAATTTTTCTCGCACTATTACCATTGCATTACTAATTTGTATTTGGTTTATGGTTAATAGTGTTTTGATGAGGTTCTCCCTATTTATTCCTCATCTTCTTTTCTGTTTTAATCTTCCTATTCTGCTTTTCTCTTGAAATCTATATTTTCTTTTCAATCTCCATTCATTCCTGTTCTGGCCAGTAGGTGTGCGTTGGAGTTGTTTTTCGCATTTTCTTCTATTCTTTTCTTTTCTGCTGTTGTGTAGGAAGGGAGGATGGTTTGTATGTTTGGTTCCTATTCCTATTTCTTTATTTCTCTTGTTGCTTTGCTTGTGACAGGGTGTCCCCCTTTCACTGTTACTTTCCTTCTTTTGCTTAATTTGCTTGTTTTATTTCTCTGGTTCTTATTTGTGGTTTCTAGCTTTTGGTTTCTGTATAATAAAAGGGGATATGTAATATCCTCCTATTCTCAATGTGATGCCTTTCCACCACCAATGGAATGTTCATTGGAGCAGCTGTCAGAATGTTGGTGTTCTGCCTGGGTAGTGACAGTTGGTTGGGCTGAGCCCCTAGATGGAGGCTCCTGGTGGGGTCTCCCTATGGTCACCAAATCAAGCTGTACTGGACTTCAACTGAGCTTGTAATTGACTTCACAATAAATCTACTTGAGAACTACCCTCTAGCGTGGACATCATTACTACATCGTTGTTGGCCAGAAACTGAGCTAGCTAGAGTCCTGTGCAGCCCTCAGGCAAAATCATCTAGGGTTACCGATCTTAGGGATAGGTACCCCCACAATTTTAAATAAGGAAAAGAGCTATGCGGCACGAGACAGTGTCTTTTTCAAAAAACATAGCCAGGAGGAAAAGGTGCGCCCTAAGAATCACTGGTGCGTTAGATCTGCGTGTTTTGCCCACAGTGCCTGGCAGTTTAGAAGAACTGCTGCACTAGTTGTGGTGGTTGGGGGCCCAACAGTAGCAGTGGTGTGCATCTAAGAGGGATGGTGCTTCCCTGAGAACTGGTGGGGGTACCATATGTCTTCCAGGGAACCACATTGGGGACTTTGGGAGAGATGTTTTCTCGAGAACACTTGGAGTTTGCGGCTTTTGCTCATAGGCTATTAAAAAGAAAAAATAAACGTTGTTTAAAAAATTTAGAAATAAAAATAAAGTAGTCCCTTGCAAGTAGCGCCGGCCGCGACGTCTGCGTGATAACATCATTTGCGCTCCCAACACTTCCTAAACACTTCCGGAAATGGCGGTGAAGATCGCGACCTGCTGGGAGGACGGCCCTGCTTGCTGCTGGGTGGGCGGCCTGGGTGGGCGGGGCGCCTGGATCGGGACCGGCGGCTAAGGTAAGGATCAGGCTCTCCGGGACACGGGCAGGAGGGGGCCGGGCCGGGCCGGGCCAGGAGGGGGCCGGTGGCTACGGGACACAGACAATGTCGTGGCGGGCGGGGGCCGGGGCGGGAGTGCACGCAAGCCTCAAATGCTGCCCCCAGCCCCTTTCTGCCCCAGGCAACGCTGGGGCGGGCTGCTAGCATATACATATATATATATATATATATATATATATATATATATATATATATATATATATATATATATATATATATATATATATATATATGATGATACCAAGTGCCCTTAGCATTGAGAAGGCACACGCCATGCTCCGCTATCCAGCCTGTATGTGCTGCTTGCACGTCTGACCCCCAGCATTCAATTAACCTCGCCGACGCGTTTCAGGGCTCACGGCCCCTTCTTCCTGGGCATAGAAAGCAAACTCGGAGCCTGCACTACGTTGTAACTTCCTTTATTCCACAACAACCCCGCCTTTCATGGTCACGTGATTAGTGGATCATCTGGGTATTGTGGGGCATGTAGTTTGCCTTGTAGGTTCGAGTCTGCTATTCAAAATTTAAAAGTTCATTCTTACTCTAAGTGAGTCGCAGGGACAGGTAGTGCAAACCCATCATGCACTTTGGAACATGGCACTGTTCAAGTTCGGCAAAGTTCCGAGCTGCAGCTCCGTGTAGCTGATGGTGAGCGTATCCTTCAGCTGCCGGTGGTGCTCTTCTCCACGGCCGGGCCGCCGTGCGAAATGTGATGATACCAAGTGCCCTTAGCATTGAGAAGGCACACGCCATGCTCCGCTATCCAGCCTGTATGTGCTGCTTGCACGTCTGACCCCCAGCATTCAATTAACCTCGCCGACGCGTTTCAGGGCTCACGGCCCCTTCTTCCTGGGCATAGAAAGCAAACTCGGAGCCTGCACTACGTTGTAACTTCCTTTATTCCACAACAACCCCGCCTTTCATGGTCACGTGATTAGTGGATCATCTGGGTATTGTGGGGCATGTAGTTTGCCTTGTAGGTTCGAGTCTGCTATTCAAAATTTAAAAGTTCATTCTTACTCTAAGTGAGTTGCAGGGACAGGTAGTGCAAACCCATCATGCACTTTGGAACATGGCACTGTTCAAGTTCGGCAAAGTTCCGAGCTGCAGCTCCGTGTAGCTGATGGTGAGCGTATCCTTCAGCTGCCGGTGGTGCTCTTCTCCACGGCCGGGCCGCCGTGCGAAATGTGATGATACCAAGTGCCCTTAGCATTGAGAAGGCACACGCCATGCTCCGCTATCCAGCCTGTATGTGCTGCTTGCACGTCTGACCCCCAGCATTCAATTAACCTCGCCGACGCGTTTCAGGGCTCACGGCCCCTTCTTCCTGGGCATAGAAAGCAAACTCGGAGCCTGCACTACGTTGTAACTTCCTTTATTCCACAACAACCCCGCCTTTCATGGTCACGTGATTAGTGGATCATCTGGGTATTGTGGGGCATGTAGTTTGCCTTGTAGGTTCGAGTCTGCTATTCAAAATTTAAAAGTTCATTCTTACTCTAAGTGAGTCGCAGGGACAGGTAGTGCAAACCCATCATGCACTTTAGAACATGGCACTGTTCAAGTTCGGCAAAGTTCCGAGCTGCAGCTCCGTGTAGCTGATGGTGAGCGTATCCTTCAGCTGCCGGTGGTGCTCTTCTCCACGGCCGGGCCGCCGTGCGAAATGTGATGATACCAAGTGCCCTTAGCATTGAGAAGGCACACGCCATGCTCCGCTATCCAGCCTGTATGTGCTGCTTGCACGTCTGACCCCCAGCATTCAATTAACCTCGCCGACGCGTTTCAGGGCTCACGGCCCCTTCTTCCTGGGCATAGAAAGCAAACTCGGAGCCTGCACTACGTTGTAACTTCCTTTATTCCACAACAACCCCGCCTTTCATGGTCACGTGATTAGTGGATCATCTGGGTATTGTGGGGCATGTAGTTTGCCTTGTAGGTTCGAGTCTGCTATTCAAAATTTAAAAGTTCATTCTTACTCTAAGTGAGTCGCAGGGACAGGTAGTGCAAACCCATCATGCACTTTGGAACATGGCACTGTTCAAGTTCGGCAAAGTTCCGAGCTGCAGCTCCGTGTAGCTGATGGTGAGCGTATCCTTCAGCTGCCGGTGGTGCTCTTCTCCACGGCCGGGCCGCCGTGCGAAATGTGATGATACCAAGTGCCCTTAGCATTGAGAAGGCACACGCCATGCTCCGCTATCCAGCCTGTATGTGCTGCTTGCACGTCTGACCCCCAGCATTCAATTAACCTCGCCGACGCGTTTCAGGGCTCACGGCCCCTTCTTCCTGGGCATAGAAAGCAAACTCGGAGCCTGCACTACGTTGTAACTTCCTTTATTCCACAACAACCCCGCCTTTCATGGTCACGTGATTAGTGGATCATCTGGGTATTGTGGGGCATGTAGTTTGCCTTGTAGGTTCGAGTCTGCTATTCAAAATTTAAAAGTTCATTCTTACTCTAAGTGAGTCGCAGGGACAGGTAGTGCAAACCCATCATGCACTTTGGAACATGGCACTGTTCAAGTTCGGCAAAGTTCCGAGCTGCAGCTCCGTGTAGCTGATGGTGAGCGTATCCTTCAGCTGCCGGTGGTGCTCTTCTCCACGGCCGGGCCGCCGTGCGAAATGTGATGATACCAAGTGCCCTTAGCATTGAGAAGGCACACGCCATGCTCCGCTATCCAGCCTGTATGTGCTGCTTGCACGTCTGACCCCCAGCATTCAATTAACCTCGCCGACGCGTTTCAGGGCTCACGGCCCCTTCTTCCTGGGCATAGAAAGCAAACTCGGAGCCTGCACTACGTTGTAACTTCCTTTATTCCACAACAACCCCGCCTTTCATGGTCACGTGATTAGTGGATCATCTGGGTATTGTGGGGCATGTAGTTTGCCTTGTAGGTTCGAGTCTGCTATTCAAAATTTAAAAGTTCATTCTTACTCTAAGTGAGTCGCAGGGACAGGTAGTGCAAACCCATCATGCACTTTGGAACATGGCACTGTTCAAGTTCGGCAAAGTTCCGAGCTGCAGCTCCGTGTAGCTGATGGTGAGCGTATCCTTCAGCTGCCGGTGGTGCTCTTCTCCACGGCCGGGCCGCCGTGCGAAATGTGATGATACCAAGTGCCCTTAGCATTGAGAAGGCACACGCCATGCTCCGCTATCCAGCCTGTATGTGCTGCTTGCACGTCTGACCCCCAGCATTCAATTAACCTCGCCGACGCGTTTCAGGGCTCACGGCCCCTTCTTCCTGGGCATAGAAAGCAAACTCGGAGCCTGCACTACGTTGTAACTTCCTTTATTCCACAACAACCCCGCCTTTCATGGTCACGTGATTAGTGGATCATCTGGGTATTGTGGGGCATGTAGTTTGCCTTGTAGGTTCGAGTCTGCTATTCAAAATTTAAAAGTTCATTCTTACTCTAAGTGAGTCGCAGGGACAGGTAGTGCAAACCCATCATGCACTTTGGAACATGGCACTGTTCAAGTTCGGCAAAGTTCCGAGCTGCAGCTCCGTGTAGCTGATGGTGAGCGTATCCTTCAGCTGCCGGTGGTGCTCTTCTCCACGGCCGGGCCGCCGTGCGAAATGTGATGATACCAAGTGCCCTTAGCATTGAGAAGGCACACGCCATGCTCCGCTATCCAGCCTGTATGTGCTGCTTGCACGTCTGACCCCCAGCATTCAATTAACCTCGCCGACGCGTTTCAGGGCTCACGGCCCCTTCTTCCTGGGCATAGAAAGCAAACTCGGAGCCTGCACTACGTTGTAACTTCCTTTATTCCACAACAACCCCGCCTTTCATGGTCACGTGATTAGTGGATCATCTGGGTATTGTGGGGCATGTAGTTTGCCTTGTAGGTTCGAGTCTGCTATTCAAAATTTAAAAGTTCATTCTTACTCTAAGTGAGTCGCAGGGACAGGTAGTGCAAACCCATCATGCACTTTGGAACATGGCACTGTTCAAGTTCGGCAAAGTTCCGAGCTGCAGCTCCGTGTAGCTGATGGTGAGCGTATCCTTCAGCTGCCGGTGGTGCTCTTCTCCACGGCCGGGCCGCCGTGCGAAATGTGATGATACCAAGTGCCCTTAGCATTGAGAAGGCACACGCCATGCTCCGCTATCCAGCCTGTATGTGCTGCTTGCACGTCTGACCCCCAGCATTCAATTAACCTCGCCGACGCGTTTCAGGGCTCACGGCCCCTTCTTCCTGGGCATAGAAAGCAAACTCGGAGCCTGCACTACGTTGTAACTTCCTTTATTCCACAACAACCCCGCCTTTCATGGTCACGTGATTAGTGGATCATCTGGGTATTGTGGGGCATGTAGTTTGCCTTGTAGGTTCGAGTCTGCTATTCAAAATTTAAAAGTTCATTCTTACTCTAAGTGAGTCGCAGGGACAGGTAGTGCAAACCCATCATGCACTTTGGAACATGGCACTGTTCAAGTTCGGCAAAGTTCCGAGCTGCAGCTCCGTGTAGCTGATGGTGAGCGTATCCTTCAGCTGCCGGTGGTGCTCTTCTCCACGGCCGGGCCGCCGTGCGAAATGTGATGATACCAAGTGCCCTTAGCATTGAGAAGGCACACGCCATGCTCCGCTATCCAGCCTGTATGTGCTGCTTGCACGTCTGACCCCCAGCATTCAATTAACCTCGCCGACGCGTTTCAGGGCTCACGGCCCCTTCTTCCTGGGCATAGAAAGCAAACTCGGAGCCTGCACTACGTTGTAACTTCCTTTATTCCACAACAACCCCGCCTTTCATGGTCACGTGATTAGTGGATCATCTGGGTATTGTGGGGCATGTAGTTTGCCTTGTAGGTTCGAGTCTGCTATTCAAAATTTAAAAGTTCATTCTTACTCTAAGTGAGTCGCAGGGACAGGTAGTGCAAACCCATCATGCACTTTGGAACATGGCACTGTTCAAGTTCGGCAAAGTTCCGAGCTGCAGCTCCGTGTAGCTGATGGTGAGCGTATCCTTCAGCTGCCGGTGGTGCTCTTCTCCACGGCCGGGCCGCCGTGCGAAATGTGATGATACCAAGTGCCCTTAGCATTGAGAAGGCACACGCCATGCTCCGCTATCCAGCCTGTATGTGCTGCTTGCACGTCTGACCCCCAGCATTCAATTAACCTCGCCGACGCGTTTCAGGGCTCACGGCCCCTTCTTCCTGGGCATAGAAAGCAAACTCGGAGCCTGCACTACGTTGTAACTTCCTTTATTCCACAACAACCCCGCCTTTCATGGTCACGTGATTAGTGGATCATCTGGGTATTGTGGGGCATGTAGTTTGCCTTGTAGGTTCGAGTCTGCTATTCAAAATTTAAAAGTTCATTCTTACTCTAAGTGAGTCGCAGGGACAGGTAGTGCAAACCCATCATGCACTTTGGAACATGGCACTGTTCAAGTTCGGCAAAGTTCCGAGCTGCAGCTCCGTGTAGCTGATGGTGAGCGTATCCTTCAGCTGCCGGTGGTGCTCTTCTCCACGGCCGGGCCGCCGTGCGAAATGTGATGATACCAAGTGCCCTTAGCATTGAGAAGGCACACGCCATGCTCCGCTATCCAGCCTGTATGTGCTGCTTGCACGTCTGACCCCCAGCATTCAATTAACCTCGCCGACGCGTTTCAGGGCTCACGGCCCCTTCTTCCTGGGCATAGAAAGCAAACTCGGAGCCTGCACTACGTTGTAACTTCCTTTATTCCACAACAACCCCGCCTTTCATGGTCACGTGATTAGTGGATCATCTGGGTATTGTGGGGCATGTAGTTTGCCTTGTAGGTTCGAGTCTGCTATTCAAAATTTAAAAGTTCATTCTTACTCTAAGTGAGTCGCAGGGACAGGTAGTGCAAACCCATCATGCACTTTGGAACATGGCACTGTTCAAGTTCGGCAAAGTTCCGAGCTGCAGCTCCGTGTAGCTGATGGTGAGCGTATCCTTCAGCTGCCGGTGGTGCTCTTCTCCACGGCCGGGCCGCCGTGCGAAATGTGATGATACCAAGTGCCCTTAGCATTGAGAAGGCACACGCCATGCTCCGCTATCCAGCCTGTATGTGCTGCTTGCACGTCTGACCCCCAGCATTCAATTAACCTTGCCGACGCGTTTCAGGGCTCACGGCCCCTTCTTCCTGGGCATAGAAAGCAAACTCGGAGCCTGCACTACGTTGTAACTTCCTTTATTCCACAACAACCCCGCCTTTCATGGTCACGTGATTAGTGGATCATCTGGGTATTGTGGGGCATGTAGTTTGCCTTGTAGGTTCGAGTCTGCTATTCAAAATTTAAAAGTTCATTCTTACTCTAAGTGAGTCGCAGGGACAGGTAGTGCAAACCCATCATGCACTTTGGAACATGGCACTGTTCAAGTTCGGCAAAGTTCCGAGCTGCAGCTCCGTGTAGCTGATGGTGAGCGTATCCTTCAGCTGCCGGTGGTGCTCTTCTCCACGGCCGGGCCGCCGTGCGAAATGTGATGATACCAAGTGCCCTTAGCATTGAGAAGGCACACGCCATGCTCCGCTATCCAGCCTGTATGTGCTGCTTGCACGTCTGACCCCCAGCATTCAATTAACCTCGCCGACGCGTTTCAGGGCTCACGGCCCCTTCTTCCTGGGCATAGAAAGCAAACTCGGAGCCTGCACTACGTTGTAACTTCCTTTATTCCACAACAACCCCGCCTTTCATGGTCACGTGATTAGTGGATCATCTGGGTATTGTGGGGCATGTAGTTTGCCTTGTAGGTTCGAGTCTGCTATTCAAAATTTAAAAGTTCATTCTTACTCTAAGTGAGTCGCAGGGACAGGTAGTGCAAACCCATCATGCACTTTGGAACATGGCACTGTTCAAGTTCGGCAAAGTTCCGAGCTGCAGCTCCGTGTAGCTGATGGTGAGCGTATCCTTCAGCTGCCGGTGGTGCTCTTCTCCACGGCCGGGCCGCCGTGCGAAATGTGATGATACCAAGTGCCCTTAGCATTGAGAAGGCACACGCCATGCTCCGCTATCCAGCCTGTATGTGCTGCTTGCACGTCTGACCCCCAGCATTCAATTAACCTCGCCAACGCGTTTCAGGGCTCACGGCCCCTTCTTCCTGGGCATAGAAAGCAAACTCGGAGCCTGCACTACGTTGTAACTTCCTTTATTCCACAACAACCCCGCCTTTCATGGTCACGTGATTAGTGGATCATCTGGGTATTGTGGGGCATGTAGTTTGCCTTGTAGGTTCGAGTCTGCTATTCAAAATTTAAAAGTTCATTCTTACTCTAAGTGAGTCGCAGGGACAGGTAGTGCAAACCCATCATGCACTTTGGAACATGGCACTGTTCAAGTTCGGCAAAGTTCCGAGCTGCAGCTCCATGTAGCTGATGGTGAGCGTATCCTTCAGCTGCCGGTGGTGCTCTTCTCCACGGCCGGGCCGCCGTGCGAAATGTGATGATACCAAGTGCCCTTAGCATTGAGAAGGCACACGCCATGCTCCGCTATCCAGCCTGTATGTGCTGCTTGCACGTCTGACCCCCAGCATTCAATTAACCTCGCCGACGCGTTTCAGGGCTCACGGCCCCTTCTTCCTGGGCATAGAAAGCAAACTCGGAGCCTGCACTACGTTGTAACTTCCTTTATTCCACAACAACCCCGCCTTTCATGGTCACGTGATTAGTGGATCATCTGGGTATTGTGGGGCATGTAGTTTGCCTTGTAGGTTCGAGTCTGCTATTCAAAATTTAAAAGTTCATTCTTACTCTAAGTGAGTCGCAGGGACAGGTAGTGCAAACCCATCATGCACTTTGGAACATGGCACTGTTCAAGTTCGGCAAAGTTCCGAGCTGCAGCTCCGTGTAGCTGATGGTGAGCGTATCCTTCAGCTGCCGGTGGTGCTCTTCTCCACGGCCGGGCCGCCGTGCGAAATGTGATGATACCAAGTGCCCTTAGCATTGAGAAGGCACACGCCATGCTCCGCTATCCAGCCTGTATGTGTCACGTGATTAGTGGATTAGTGGATCATCTGGGTATTGTGGGGCATGTAGTTTGCACGGCGGCCCGGCCGTGGAGAAGAGCACCACCGTGACCATGAAAGGCGGGGTTGTTGTGGAATAAAGGAAGTTACAACGTAGTGCAGGCTCCGAGTTTGCTTTCTATGCCCAGGAAGAAGGGGCCGTGAGCCCTGAAACGCGTTGGCGAGGTTAATTGAATGCTGGGGGTCAGACGTGCAAGCAGCACATACAGGCTGGATAGCGGAGCATGGCGTGTGCCTTCTCAATGCTAAGGGCACTTGGTATCATCATATATATATATATATATATATATTCAATGAAAAAACCATTGGTTTTAGGCCATATATAGTTAGGGATTTGCATTTACAAAACCTTATTTTACTCGCATAAAACCATTGAAATTCCATATATAGTTATAAGCGCTAACTATATATCGCGCACCCGCAATCCACTGCTGATGATGTCACATATTACATCATTCATGACATGGTTAGTGACATCACTGATGACATCACTGATGACAACATCCAGTGACTGTATGTTTCTGTAAAGTTAAAATATGTTTTACATATTGAAGAATGAGTGGATGTATAAGTGTCTGGATGAAGGATTTACTAGGTGCATGACTGACTGATTGAGTGAGTGATTAAATGTGTCTCACTGAGTGCATGGGTTAGTGACTAAACTGTTTTAATTTGTGCATCATTATATCTGTTGTTCTACAAACTGCTGCATATGTTGATCAGTAGCTATATGAGTAACTGTATGGGTTATTGATTGGTTGTCCAAGTATTTGTATGGGAGACTGAGTGTGTGTGTATGGGTGGCTGGGAGGTGTGTGACTCTGTACATAGATGTGTGAGTAGTTAATTCACTATATGTATAGATTCAAAAGTGCATGTGCAAACATCTGTATGGGCGGTTGACTGTGTGCATGAGTGTATTGGTGAGTGAATGGATATCTCAGTGCTACATGTCAAAGTAAGTACATATGTAAAACACAGTACATGTGAGAGTTGACATATATAAATAACTGTGCATAAGAGCCAGTGAATGTGTGAGTGGCTGTATGGATCATTGTGAACTTGTATCAGGGATTGTATAATAGAGTAAATATGTGTTAGTATATGTTTGAATAAGTAAAGTTTGTATAACTGTATAGTTGAGGAAATGGAGGTGTGATTGATTCTTTGCATGACTGACTAGGTGTGTGAGTAACTCCATGGATGAGTGACAGTCTGTGAGTGTCTGTTTACACTGATTGTATCTAAGGTTATATTAGAGTCTGAAGAGGTTCATCGTATTATCACATGAATGATATCATCAGTGATGTTATCAGTCATGTCAAATTAGATGTTTTCAGTGATGTCATCAGTGATGTCATTTGAGGTGTCATCAGTGATGTCATCAGTGATGTCACTAACCATGTCATGAATGATGTAATATGTGACATCATCAGCAGTGGATTGCGGGTGCGCGATATATAGTTAGCGCTTATAACTATATATGGAATTTCAATGGTTTTATGCGAGTAAAATAAGGTTTTGTAAATGCAAATCCCTAACTATATATGGCCTAAAACCAATGGTTTTTTCATTGAATTTTCAAGGTTTTGTAAATGCAAATTCCTAACTATATATCCACTATAACCTATGGTTTTTTCTATGAATTTCATTGGTTTTTTAATAGCAAATATGAAAAGCTTTAAAATGTCAAGTACGTGATAGATAAAAACATTTTCGTATTTATGCACGCTGATGTGCTTTGAACGCTGCACCCCCCCCCTCCCCTCTTTTGTCTTAGTAGTACTCTCTCTTTGCAGATAGTGAACGGTAGTTAACGCAAGCCTTTGCCCCCGTTGTAATCCGTCGTGCCTGCTTGTCTCTCCATTTGATTGATTGTTGTCCAAGCATTTACTGTTTTAGAATTGGTTCTCTTTGGATCATTCTCTATTTACAAACAAGCACAAAGTCGCAATACTCTGTTTAGTCTTTGCAGATAGTGAAAAATCGTGTAAAAAAATAAAAGTAATCGAGCAAAATCAGTAGGCCACTAATTGGATCTCTTTTTGACCTCGCTAAAATAGAAATATTAGGAACAACCCTTCATGAGAAATACGAAAATAGTGAGATAAACTGAGCTCCACACCATGAGGGCTGCAAGACAGCTCGACTCCGTCACCCACCCCGCCCAAAATAACGACAAACCCTATGCAAATATTATAAATATAGACAACACACCAGCAAAGAAACAGGGTAAAACATTTTATTAAAAAACTATTTACATAACGTTGGTTTATAAGATGATGTCAGTAGTGGACCGATGTGTGAATAGATCGAAAGCAGCACAAGGCTCCAAGATCCGGATGGCAAGCTCCTGGATGTTGGGTGCCATAGTTTAGAGTTCTGAATTTGAACCTTTTTCAATGCCTGTGCTTTGTTGAATCAAAATGGCGGCTTGACACAAAGCTGACTCAAGCGTTGCTACTGATGCTATGCAGACCAAAACTGGTTTTCAGTTTGTACATTTTTCTAGATTTTTCAATCCAAGTTTGGTTGACTTTGTAGAACGATGGCTTCAAATTTTCAACATACGGTGTGGTGGCGCTGACTGGGAGGGGGCGCTTCGCTCCTGCCCCCTCCCCAAGTAAGATTTTCATACGTGAAAGTACGTTAATGGTTTTGGTTCCTGAGATGCTTCGATGTCACTGCCATTCTCAAATAGCATAAGTTCTGGATGTTGGGTGCCATAGTTAAGAGTTCTGAGCAGTGCTTGTAACACTGTCTGAAGCTTATTTCCACCTACTGCAGCTTCACTATTCTCAAAGTAAGTGAGTGTCGTTTGTGGACCTGACTGCATTAGAAAACAATGTGATTTGTTAGCTTCCTAAACAGCTTGACGGAGGCCCCTGAGGGGCGGTGTGATGGCCATGGACTCGGAGAAGACGCTTGGCTCCGACACCCTCCCCAAGTCTTATAGCACTGGTGTAGCCTGAGATCGCCCCCGACATAGGCGGCCGGCTCCCGGGGTCCGGCGGAACTTTTTGCCTTTTGATGACTCTTCAATTCTGGACCTTGTCCCACAATCCGTTTGACCTGAAGACAAGCTGTAGTGGGGCGCCCCTTTACCGTTTTAGTTGCCATTCCGCCCGCTTCTGCTACACTGTGCCTCTTCCGCCATTCAGCTGTTTACCGCCCGCTCTTGCGACTACAGCGTCTCGCTCACCATGTAGTTGAGTTGCTCCCGCTCTTGTGGTGCAGCGATAGGCGGCTGCCACAGGACTCTCAAAATGGCGGCCGGCTCTTCGGTTTTGGGCCTGGTCCACTAAAATGGCCCTGGGACACCTTGGAACTCGGACGCTTCCCTGATAGGGCTTGGGTCCCATTCTCGAAAAGCGTCCCCTCAGCCGTGAAGATTCTACAAAAGTCTTGGGGGCCTCCGACTCCCGCAGGCTTCTGGTGGGGAGCGGCTGCCATGATTGCTCGTGGAATGGCCACGACGGAGCTACGAGATGGTAGTGGTCTCATGCTGACGCCAGCTTTAGTCTGAAACATCCAGAAACACTGTAGACTACCATTTCGATCAGTTCCGGTAGCGCCCCAATATGACCCGGAAGAGAAGAACTTGCCCTCCCCTCTTTGACTGATGGTTCTTGTTGCCTGTCCCCTCTGTTGTCATTTAACAGAACTTTTTGGACTGCTGAAAGGGGTTGTGTTCTGAACGCTGGTTGGTGGAGACATTTTGACTATATTCTTGACCTACGTTGTCGCGTAATGCGTTATATGACACGCCGCGTTAGCGCACCCGGAAGTGATCCGAGGCGCGGCGCGCAGCGCGTAACGTAAGCATAACAGGTCATGTGACTTGTTAATAAAACTTTTCATTGGTTCATTTTACTTTTGTTAATTTAATGATGAAAAGCTTGGTCATATGACCTAAAAATTACGCTTTTTATTGTTTTCGAACAATATTTTTTTTTCAAACATATGTTATAATATTCCAGGCTAATGTACTTTCCCGGAAAATTTACAACTGTCTTGCAAGTAAAATATATTCCTTTTTCGAGAAAAAGGGCGTTTCTTCCTTCCATGACGGAGCCGTTGAGTAAAAGAGATTCGGCCTGCTGTCTTAGTCGCCGATACGCCTGATTATCAGATTCTTATCGATCACTTTATGTTGCAGCAGTGAAAAACACAACTGCCCTTGACCATTTATCTTTACTGCGTTCCTACATATTATACCTTTTATCCGTCATGTAATTGGACTGCTTTATTTCACTTGCCTTTTACTGATTCGAAAACAGTGACTAAAAGTAAAAACTTTACCAATGTAAATACTACTACCGTGTTTTGTTTTAAAAACCTTTATTGTGAAAATGTCAGTATACAAATACGGGCCTATAACCACGTGGGCCGGCCACGGAGCAAACTGAAATCGTATATGATGAGGAGACATTTACACTGTAGAGGAACGTAACGAGCGGGCCATTAGGTTGCAAGAACTAAGGTGTCTAACAGTTGCGGAATCGGTGGACATACATTTTGTCATTAAAATAGGACAGGGCCACTTACAATAACATTTTCTAGATATACATTTGCGGGCAAGGAGTTACGAGTCCCATTTATACCGGCGCCATTTTGGGCGAGGCCGGGCAGGTCCAAGATATAGTCAAAATGTCTCCACCAACCATCGGCCAGACCAGAACCCCTTTTGGCCCTTTATGCTACAAGATGGTGTCTTCCATTCAGAAAATATTGTTGGCAGCATTTTGAAAGGAAACAGAAACAGCCGTTCTCCTAGTGAGTTTCACATTGTTACATTTAGGAAGAATGTTGAAGAGTAGTATGTGGAAAATCTGAAGCCATTTTTCTACAAACTCTCAATCAGACTTGGATGGAAAAAAAAACATGAAGAATGTACAAACTGAAAACCAATTTTTGTCTGTATAGCATCAACAGTAACGCTTGAGTCAGCTTTGTGTCAAGCCGCCATTTTCATTCAATCAATAGCGTCCCCCTGCACACATTTAGGGACCTGGTCGTGTCTTCAGATGAAACGGATTGTAGGAAAAGAAGCAGAAAGGAAAAGGAAAAAAGTTCCGCCGGACCTCGGGAGCCGGCCGCCCATCTCATGTGCGACCTTTGGCCACACCAGGGCAATAGTGAAGCTGCAGCAGGTGCAAATAAGCTTCAGACAGTCTTACAAGCACTGCTCAGAACTCTCAACTGAGGCACTCAACATCCAGGACTTGCCATTCGGATCTTGGCGCCTTGTGCTGGTTCCGACCTATTCACACATCGGTCCACTACTGACATCACCTCATAAGCCAACGGGGCACCCCACGCCGACTTTCGGCGCAGCATTGTAGGATGGCCACACCAGTGCGGCAACTTGCTGGACACAACATCGGGGCCATCCAGATCTCGGCGCGTTCGACTCACTGTACCGCAACAGTGACCGCAACTCAGCTGGACACGCCGTCTTTCGGCGCAGCATTGTAGGATGGCCACACCAGTGCGGCAATTTGCTGGACACCACCTCGGTGCCATCCGGATCTCGGCGCGTTCGAGTCACTGTACCGCAACAGTGACCGCAACTCAGCTGGACACGCCGTCTTTCGGCGCAGCATTGTAGGATGACCACACCAGTGCGGCAATTTGCTGGACACCACCTCGGTGCCATCCGGATCTCGGCGCGTTCGAGTCACTGTACCGCAACAGTGACCGCAACTCAGCTGGACACGCCGTCTTTCGGCGCAGCATTGTAGGATGGCCACACCAGTGCGGCAATTTGCTGGACACCACCTCGGTACCATCCGGATCTCGGCCCGTTGTGCTACCTTCGGCCTATTCGCACATCGGTCCGCTACTGACGCCGCCTCACGTGCCAACGGATTTTCTACGCTTTTTGTAGCCCTATGCCGCATAACAGGTCATGTGACTTGTTTATAAAACTTTTCATTGGTTCATTTTACTTTTGGTTTCCTAAAGATGGAAGGCTGGTCATATGACCTAAAAATAACACTTTTCATTGGTTTAGAATTTTTTTTTTTCCCAAACGATGAAAGCCCCACCTTGTTTCTGGATCATTCAGACTGAAGCTGGCGTCAGCATGAGAGCACCACCATCTCGTGGCTCCGTCGTGGTCATTCCACGAGCAATCATGGCAGCCGCTCCCCACCGGAAGCCTGCGGGAGTCGGGGGCCCCCAAGACTTTTGTAGAATCTTCACGGCTGAGGGGACGCTTTTCGAGAATGGAGCCCAAGCCCTAGCAGGCAAGAGTCCGAGTTCCAAGGTGTCCCAGGGCCATTTCAGTGGACCAGGCCCAAAACCGAGGAGCCGTCCGCCATTTTGAGAGCCATGTGGCAGCCGCCTATCGCTGCACTGCAAGAGTGGGAGCAACTCAACAACATGGTGAGCGAGACGCTGTAGCCGCAACAGCGGGCGCAACTCAGCTAGATGGCCGCCACCTGGGGAGGCCCGTTCACGCCGCCTCCCCCACCCCCGGGCCGCCGCACGCCAATTTTCGGAGCAGCATTGTAGGATACCAAAACCAGTGCGGCAGTTTACTGGACATCACCTGGGTGCCTGTCGTACATGTTGTGTCAGCCATGTGACACTGGACACAGACCGCTACTGACGAGGCCTCCCCCCGCACCACCCGGGACGCCCCACGCTGTTTTTCTGTGCTGCATTGTAGGATCCCAAAACCAGTGCGGCACCCAGGCGACATCACCTGGGTGCCGTCCAGAACTCTGCACGTTGTGCTGCCTTGGGACTATTCGCACAAAAGACAGCTTCTAACCATTGTTGCTTCTTTTTGGGCTGAAAAATGTTTAAATGTTTTTACAGTTTTTGTTCCGTTCGTTATAGTTAATAGTTAATAAAGTTTTATAATCTTACTTTGTTGGAGTGTTATCTATTTTTTTAAAAACGGGTGAATGGGGCCTTGAATCGGGTTATTGTCATGTGTGGGCTTTGGAAGTGTGCTGCTGCAGGATCGGACATTTCAAACTCAAATGCACGTTCTTTTTCTTACCTTTCCGAAGCATGGAGCGCAATAGCAGGCAGAGAAAGGGTGATGCACGTGTTGAACACTACCTGACCTGGCAAGTTGCTGGCAGTGCCCCCCCGCCCGCTCCTGAAAGAGGGCACACACACACCGCCGCCCCGAGTACTTCACAAATCTTTAAAAGACCATGCGCTTGTTCATGAGGCTTAAATGGTTTATCACCTCTTCTAGAACCCCTGCATCGACCCTCTGACGTTTCCTGGAAAAATTACCATGTAACACAATACCAAGCCCTGTCAGCTGAAACCCCCATGGAATCGTGGGGCATATTATCAAGGGGGTTTATCTCCGCTTTTTTGGCTTTAAAAGCCATGAAAGCGGAGATAAAATTATCTCCCTATTACCAAGCTGTCGCTAACACCAGTTAGTGACAGCTAAAAGGAGATAGCGACCATCTTGGGCCCCGCTTTGCATGTCAGTGATACTTATCACTAATGACATGCAAAGTGGCGTGCCAAGATGTTAGCGACTGGAAACAGTCCCTAACATCGCTATCTTCTATTACCAACTTTTGGAGATATTCGCGCTAAGCGCGAATATCTCCAAAATCTAACACCTGCCCTGAGCAGTTCTTAGCCATGTTATCCAATGGGAGGTGGATAACATGGCTAAGAGCATTTGCTCGATAATACATGAATATCGCTGACTTTTCTGCGATAATAGCAAGGTTTATCTGCGATAAAAATCGCCGATGTGCGGCGATAATTTTTGTCTCTAAACAAGTTAGAGACAAAAATTATCGCTAGTTGTTCGTAATATGCCCCCGGGTTTTTGCTTGCAGAAATCGGGAGGCGGGAGACTAGCACTGAAATCAGTAGTCACACGCCTGAATCGGGAGGGTTGGCATGTCTGAATTCTCTACAGCTGGGGCCATAAACTACATCCGCAGGGGTAGGTGATAGCCTGGAACCAGCCTGGCATCTAAAATGGCTGCCGTGCACGACAAAATTGTGGCATTGGAAAAAAGGCAAGATGGCGCAGCCGCTGGAAGAGATGTATCAACATATATCAGCCTCCTCAGCCACCCTCAGGAAACATAGGGGATTAGGATACGTCTCCCGCACCCCCTTATACCTAGTAATGTAATTAACGAAGCACAAAATGGCGAATTCCCGTTTCACTACCAGTTTGCGGCCCAGTTCGCGGCCCGTGAAGCGCTTCTACCGTGAAAAATCATATTTTTTTCTTTTCCCCACGGGACCCTTTAATAACCCCAACAACATTCCTAGGGGGTCAAGAGGGGGATACCTTGCCCCCTTTCATTAAATTCCCCTTTCGTTTTTCACCTCTTCTTCTCTCTCGATCCTACCGAGAGACAAGATGGCGGCCGCTCCGGACTGTCACGCAGCAAAAAAAAAAAAAGCTCACACACAGCCGCTGGAAGAGATGTATCAACATATATCAGCCTCCTCAGCCACCCTCAGGAAACATAGGGGATTAGGATACGTCTCCCGCACCCCCTTATACCTAGTAATTTAATTAACGAAGCACAAAATGGCGAATTCCCGTTTCGCTACCAGTTTGCGGCCCAGTTCGCGGCCCGTGAAGCGCTTCTACCGTGAAAAATCATTTTTTTTTCTTTTCCCCACGGGACCCTTTAATAACCCCAACAACATTCCTAGGGGGTCAAGAGGGGGATACCTTGCCCCCTTTCATTAAATTCCCCTTTCGTTTTTCACCTCTTCTTCTCTCTCGATCCTACCGAGAGACAAGATGGCGGCCGCTCCGGACTGTTTAGAATGTTGACAGACACCGGAGAGCCAATCAGCTTTCTGCGCGCAAATTTCCGAAACGCGAAAAGTAAGCGGACCGGATCGCTGCCCGGAGCGCTGTTACAGATATATATCTTGATTTAAATGTTAATTTCTCAAAATCCACTGAAGCATATATATTGAGACCTAGCAAAGGCACATCGGGCTAACAGTCCCTACAATTTTGCCAAGTTTCGTGCAAATCCATTCAGCCGTTCGAGCTAAAAGTGAGGCCAAACGCCCTATGGAAAACTCAATGCAAAAAACGCATTTTGGGACCCCCCTTTTTTCTCAGCCCCCCCTTGACGAAACCCCACCAAATTTTCAGGGGCTGCTCAGAAACAAAATGTGCCATTTTCCTGAAAATTTCAGCCGATTCCGTCCACAAACGCCAAAGTTATTAGACATAGAATTTTCAGAAATCCCATAGGGAATTAATCCTAACTATATATACCTACTGGCGATAGCCAGTAGGTAATATATATATATATATATATATATATATATATATATATATATATATATATATATATATATATATATATATATATATATATATATATATATATATATATATATATATATATATATATATATATATATATATATATATATATATTTATTTTTATATATATATATATATATATATATATATATATATATATATACTAGCATGGCATCTTTGGCGTGGTTTCCCCTGACTTTTTGCCTCTACCTCCTGTATTTTTGATGCTGTGCTGGATTTTGTTTTGCAGGCTTAGATTCTTTGGGCACTTTTGCCACAGCTGATCAGTGTCAAAGTGCAAGAGCTCCCTGTGTAAATATTTGTTACAATAGGCTCTCCCTATTTGGCATATTTAATTTACTGGTAGGTCTCGAGTAAAGTGCACTAAGTGTGCCAGGGCTGGTAAATCAAATACTACTAGTCGGCCTGCAGCACTGATTGTGCCACCCACATGAGTAGTTCTGAAACGGTAACTCAGACCTGCCACTTCAGTGTCTGTGTGCCGTTGTTAACTGCCATGTCACCTTGGCATGTGCACCCAATTGTCAGGCCCTAACCTTCCCTTTTCTTATATGTTTGTCACCCCTAATGTAGGTCCAAGGTAACCATGTGGGTAGTGTGCAGTGTAAGTGAAAGGTAGGATATGCCCTGATGTGTGTGGCATGTCCTGATACTGAATTACTGCCAATTTCGTTTTTCACTATTTACCTGTTCCTATAGGATAAAATTGGGAAGTTTGTTTATAACATCATTGTAGGCGGTCCGAGTGTCCAACGCAAAAGAAAAGAGAAAACAAGAGAAAAAGGAACGGGGTCGCCTTTAGACTCTTTCCAAAGTACCTTTTATTTCAGGTCGTAGGTCTATTTTCTTTATAGAGAAGTTTCTCTTAGGCAAGGTTATATAAATCAAAAGCAAAAAATAAAAATAAAACCAAAACAAAACAAAACAAATGAGGAGGAAGGTTGGGTGTCGGCGTCAGGGCAGAGCGTCTACTTCTTTTTTCTACTTGGTCTTTGGACTTGCTGCTCTTTTCTACTTCTCCTCGTCAGGCTCCAAGGAAGGCAGAGAGCAAAAAAATGAAAGGGACCGGGGTTAAACACATGTCTTTCTAACTGTTACAGTGTGCTACCATCACCATACGTATGAAAGGGAAAAAAGGCTAAAACGTAAGGGGGGTGTGCAAGGCAGGGAGGACTCCTCCTGGACATGTGTACTGCCACCTCGCACAAGCCGCGCAATCTTTGGCTACGTCTTTATACACTCCGGGCCAGTAAAATCGTTCTAGCAGGTATTTGAGGGTATTCTCTTTCCCATAATGTCCCCCCCTATGTTGTTATGAGCTAGCAAAAGGACATGCTCAAGAAAAATGGATAGCACCACAAGCTGAGTTTTAACATGGGAGTCTTTCTTTTCTGCTCTATATAACAACCCCTTCTTCATAATGAAATAAGGTCCTACCTGCTCTGGTGGTTGCATGTGGACCTGTTCCCAGGCATGTGTAAGTGACTCGTCCTCTCGTTGGGTGGTTCTGAAGCTGCAGTGCCCTGTTCCGTCGATGTCTGAAAGGGAAAAAGGAAGAGTGGTACGAGCTACCTGAGAATGGAGGAAGTCTTTTTTTCTATACGTCTTTCTCTCCAACTTTTCTTGGCTCTGGGGTCTGAGTGTTCTAGATCTATGGAAGAAAATGGGGCGTCCTGAAGCCATGACTGTGTGGTTCCTCTTTTTCCCTCCATATAAGCCTCAAACCTCAGGTGGTCAGTCCCTATAATCACCGACTCTGGTAGGGAGAGAATTACACCCACCTTCTTAAGGTGGGGTTCGTTATCTACTTCCAGTAGTACCTCTGCTACGGGATAGGACTTTGTATCCCTGTGAACACATGTTATCCTTACTTGCTCCGTGCTCTGTAGTTGAGAAACACTGAGGAGGGACCTGTCTACCACTGTAACATGGCACCCAGTGTCGAGTAAGGCCTGTCTTTTTCTCCCATTCAGGAACACCTGTGTTTTATATCGCTGGGGGCCTTCTTTGGTTAAGAATATCCTACCTCCATAAGTTCTACGGGTGGGTGTTTAAGAGGACATTGTCTGGCTATGTGGCCCCACTCTGCACAATTAAAACATTGTGGAACCTGTCCGCTGGTGCTAGAGGGGGTCATGACGGGTTTTGGGACAGGGCGAGATGGAATCATAGGTTTTGCATCTGTTTTGCGGGGAACCTGGGTTGGAATAAGAAGGTGTTCCTGGTGGTGGAAGGGAGATCTTGGGACGTGTGTTGCCTGCTCTAAAATCGGGGGCCATATGGAAGGCACATGCAATGTCTACTGCTGCTTCACCCATGACCGGGTAGAGGGTGGTAATGCTTCTAAAAATTGCTCCAAATAAACCTTTCCAACCACTTCTCCCATAGTGGATACGTGGGGAGTCAGCCATCTATTTCCCATATCCCGTATTCTATAATACAACACACGAGGATTGTACCCAGTAGACCATTTTTCCTTTCTAAACTTAACGCGATAGTGTTCCTGGTCGAATCCTAGTCTCTCTAGTATTGCCTTTTTCAAATCGTCATAAGCGGTGGCTCCAGTCGGGTTAGCGGCTTGGTAGGCTGCTTGTAGTTCTCCTGAAAGAAGCGGGGCGATGTATTGGCCCCATCTCTCTCGGGGCCAGGCCGCTGTGGATGCCACTCGTTCATAGTAAAAAAAAAAATAATCATAGTCTTCCCCTTCCTGATATTTCTGTAATACTGTTCCAGGAACATTCGGGTGAACTTGGGCGTTAACTATCGCATCTGTGAGCCTCGAAATAGCTGTGTTCTGGACCTGCTGATTGGTTGTAGTTATGGTGGCCTGATCCTTCAGAGCGCCCTACAAGGCTTCCCTTTCTACTCGGGCTTCCTGTAATTGCTGCTCCAGCACCAACTGCAGATGCCTTTGTCCCTCAGCCAACTGCGTGACCATATCGTTCAGAGGTATGCGTTGTATCATGGTTAGACACGTAAACAGGGACCCAAAAAAAAGACAAAATCTCACTTCTGACACCACTATTGTAGGCGGTCCGAGTGTCCAACGCAAAGAGAAGAGAAAACAAGAGAAAAAGGAACAGGGTTGTCTTTAAAACAAATGATGAGGAAGGTCGGGTGTCGGCCACAGGGCAGAGCGTCTACTTCTTTTTTCTACTTGGTCTTTGGACTTGCTGATTGACATATTTAATTTACTGGTAGGTCCCTAGTAAAGTGCACTAAGTGTGCCAGGGCTGGTACATCAAATACTACTAGTGGGCCTGCAGCACTGATTGTGTCACCCACATGAGTAGCTCTGAAACGGTAACTCAGACCTGCCACTGCAGTGTCTGTGCGCCGTTGTTAACTGCCATGTCGCCCTGGCATGTGCACCCAATTGTGAGGCCCTAACCTTCCCTTTTCTTTCATGTTCGTCACCCCTAAGGTAGGCCCAAGGCAACCCTGTGGACAGGGTGCAGTGTATATGAAAGGTAGGACATACCCATCTGTGTGTGGCATGTCCTGATACTGAATTATTGCCAATTTCGTTTTTCACTATTGCAAGGCTACCTGTCCCTATAGGATAAAATCGGTAATTTTGTTCATAACATCATTGTAGGCAGTCCGAGTGTCCAACGCAAAAGAAAAGAGAAAACAAGAGAAAAAGTAATGGGGTCGTCTTTAGACTCTTTCCAAAGTACCTTTTATTTCAGGTCTTAGGTCTATTTTCTTTATAGAGAAGTTTCTCTTAGGCAAGGTTATAGAAATGAAAAACAAAAAATAAAAATAAAACCTAAACAAAACAAATGACGAGGAAGGTCGGGTGTCGGCGTCAGGGCAGAGCATCTACTTCTTTTTTCTACTTGGTCTTTGGACTTGCTTCTCTTTTCTAGTTCTCCTCATCAGGCTCCAAGGAAGGCAGAGAGCAAAAAAATGAAAGGGACAAGGGTTAATCACACCTGTCTTTCTAATGGTTACAGTGTGCTACCATCACCATACGTGTGAAAGGGAAAAAAGGCTAAAAAGCAAGGGGGAAGGGTGTGCAAGGGAGGGAGGCCGGCAATATCAGTGCTACTCCTTATCACCCCACCAACCCCACCAGAATGTGCCCCTTAATGGCACTTGCCTTTGGCCACGACCCGTCAACAGGGCCGTGGCGTCCGGACCTGGTATGTGCGCCCTATACACTCTTGGGTGGGTATCCTTCGCGCTCCTCTCCCTCTGGGACTAGTCTCCGCTTGGGTCTTCTGGTAGCTTGTCTTCGGGGGTCGGTCCGTCCTGTGGCTTACCTCCGCTTGCCTCCTTCGACAGCTGGTCTCCGCCTTCTTGATCCATGGGCTCCTTGTCTCCCGCTGAACTCCAGGTAATGGCGTTCTGATTGTGTCGCCCCTCCTTCGTTGGTGGTGAGTTTTTATCGTCCCTCCTCTGTTTTTGGGCTCCAACGTCACCACACAGAACTAGACCGCGGGCGGCTTTCGGTCTGGTCTGGGAGTCCTCGCCCGTTGTTCTCCACTTCCGGTTGCCGTAGTTTAGTATACCTGTACTCAGAATGTAAAAATGCACCTTTTTTTAGTGAGGGTGATTTTTACCTTCTGTGTTTGAAAATACCACTTTGAGAAAGTAGGTATTTTCTTGCTTAGCCATCCAGTGTGCCTCTGCTAGGATGTGGATTGACTGTCTGGGTATGGAGTGTCAGGGGCTGGCGAGGAGCAGTGGCCCCAGATATCCTGATGAGTAAGGGCTGGGCTAAATAGACCTGGGCTGCATTTAGAGTAGGGGGAGGTTATTTCCTTTCTCCTGAATGGGCCTGGTCTGCATTCCACAATGCTGTCTCCACCTCCTGCCAGGAAGCTGCACCAGAGAGGACAGAACTGGTTTTTACTGGGCACAGGGCTTCTCTGCACGAAGATAACAAAGGCCTTTAGGGGTATATTATACGACCTAAAACCCCCGAACTTTAGACTACTTCTGGAATCAAGAGGAATTTTGCCAAGGAGAAAAGCTGGAGAAACTGAGAAGTACTGACCTAGCTGTGAGTCTGTGGTTGGCCTACAGTTGCTGTTTCTGCCAAGGAAAGGAGAAGGACTTTGCTGTGTGCTATGTCCCCTGCTTGAGGAAATTCTCCAAGGGCTTGAGTAGAGCTTGCCTCCTGTTCTGAAGTCTCAGGAACATAAAGACTTCACCCCCAGCTCCCCTCAACTTCCTGACTGTGTGGGGCCTCTGGATGTTGCTTCTGCTGCTGGGATGTGGATAAGCAACACAGCACCAAGAAATTTGATGCATTGATGTAATATATGACATCATCAGCAGTGCATTGCATGCGCGCAAGTTATAGTGAGTCCAACTAACTATAACGTGGGAATTTCAATGGTTTTATGTCAGTAAAATTTCCAGGTAACTATAACTGGTGTGAAACCTATGGTTTTTTCAGTGAATTTAATAGGTTTTTTAAATGCTAATTCCTAACTATAACTGGTGTGAAACCTATGTTTTTTTCAGTGAATTTCATAGGTTTTTTAAATGCTAATTCCTTTCTATATAGAGTTTGTAACCTACGATTTTTTTAATTTGCTGTTTTGTGTGAGTATTAATTAGTATTTTTTTTTTAAATAATAATATTCTTGCATTTTTTTTTTTTATAATTTTTTCTTGGGGCGCTCTGGGTCCGCGCAACGGTAAGCTCTCTGGAAAGCGCACCCAGAGCGCTACTTGCATTCGTGTAAAAAAATATGAATGAAAGGTAAATAATAACGCAAGACATTTAGTACCATACATATAAAAGCAGTTTTTTGAATAAGGAAATGAAAATAATTTTGCATTTCCGTGAAACTATCAAAAAGTCACTTAGGCGCGCCGCGTAAGCGCCCCCGGAAGCGCCTATGTTCGCGCCCCGTATGCGCCCCCGGAAGCGCCTACGTTCGCGCCGCGTATGCGCCCCCGGAAGTGCTCCGGTGCACGCAGCGTCAGCGCGTCAAGTCATGTGACCTTAAAATACCACTTTTTATTGGTTGCTAACAGTTTTTTTTACAAAGAATGAAATCCCCACCCATTTCCTTCACTTCTTCTTTCACTTTTGTGACTGAAAGACCTGCCTTTTTGCTCTTGGATCTTTCTTGGATAATCATGGCTGCCAGACCATCCAGCAGTAAAGATGAGCCTGAATTCATCGATGAAGAGCCTCCTCAGCCGAAGGTCAAAGAGCATTTCATCTGGAATTTTTTTTCCATACCTGATGACCAAAAGAAGGTCAATGCTCCAAAAGTCGAGTGCAGGATCTGTCATACAGTCCTGTCACGGGGTGACCCCACTAAGAAATATTCTTTTGAGAACTCCACAATGCTTCGCCATGTGGAGAGGAGGCACCCCCAGAATTTTGCCCGGGAAAGTGTCAGGGCTCTGGCACAAGAGGTTCCCAGTGATGGGGCCTCTACATCAACCGGAGGACCAACAACATCGGTGAGGGGGAGATCACAAGAGCTGGTTCCGAACATTCAGCCTGCATTTAATAAAGGCATCCTGAAATGCAGATACTGTGATCAGCTACTTACCTTTTGGGAGCAAAGTGTTCTGATCATGGTTCGAGCATTGGAGAACCATCGCTGCTGTTCCCAGCCCTAATTTTTTTGGGTTTATTTGCTCCTGTTGAGCAGTTTCCATTCCCTGTTTTTGTTTTTGTTCTGAAAAAAGAAAAAAGAAAAAAAAAGTTCTTTTCAGAACTACCTCCAATTCTCATCAAAGAGCTATATTCTTAAAAAAATGAAAAAGAGTAAGTGAAGTGGAGTGCATTGATAATGGAAAGGAAAATGAGTAAGAAAGAACAGAAAGGTATGAGAGGAGAAAGGAAGTGAAGTAGGGGGACTGAAAGAAGGTGAGTGTTGGGAAGGAAAGTAAGGAGAAGGAGAGTGAACATGGGGAATGTGGATATTCAAAGAAAATGTTGAAAAGGAACAGGGGTCTGGAAGGGTAAGAAAAGATGCATTGCTGGAGTTGCATCATTTTTGTGACACACTCCAGCAATGCATCACTTTTGCACTTACAGATACGTCTGAAATACTGACGTATCTGTAAGTACTTCCGACATAATACGTCATATATTTAATATGACGCATGACTAGAAGACTGAAGGCCTCATTTATGAGGTCATGCGTCACTTTAACGCCACCGGTGCGTCACTTTTTGTGACGCACTAGTGCTGTAAAAAATGCACCTTATTCAGTCATATTTACAAAGTAACGCATTTAGGTAGATGCGTCACTTTGTAAGCCCCTGCGCCGCATTATACCTACGTCTAGTGTAATGTATGCAAAAGGGGCATATTGACGCAAAAAAAGGGTCGTAGAGGTGACGCAGTGAAATCTATGAGATATCACTGCGTCACTTTTATGACGCTGTTGCGTCCAAATCTTGCGCCTGTATCACAGCAGGCGTAAGACTGATGCAGGCCCTTTCACATGGGGCCTGGCCTCATGTGAAAGGATGCATTGCTGGAGTTGCATCATTTTTGTAACACACTTCAGCAATGCATCACTTTTGCGCTTACAGATACGTCTGAAATACTGATGTATCTGTAAGTACTTCCGACCTTATATGTCATATATTTAATATGACCCATGACTAGAAGACTGAAGGCCTCATTTATGAGGCCATGCGTCACTTTACCGCCACTGGTGCGTCACTTTTTGTGACGCACCAGTGCTGTAAAAAATGCACCTTATTCAGTCATATTTACAAAGTGACGCATCTAGGTAGATGCGTCACTTTGTAAGCCCCTGCGCCACATTATACCTACGTCAGGTGTAATGTATGCAAAAGGGACGTATTGATGCAAGAAAGGGTCGTAAAGGCGACGCAGTGAAATCTATGAGATATCACTGCGTCACTTTTATGACGCTGTTGCGTCCAAATCTTACGCCTGTTTCACAGCAGGCGTAAGACTGATGCAGGCCCTTTCACATGGGGCCTGGCCCGATGTGAAAGGATGCATTGCTGGAGTTGCTTAATTTTTGTGACATACTCCAGCAATGCATCACTTTTGCGCTTATAGATACGTCTGAAATACTGACGTATCTGTAAGTACTTGCGACATAATACGTCATATATTTAATATGATATTTTTAAAGAACAAGGGAAACCCAAAAGGAATGCCACTAGGGTCCTTGGGCAGTAGTATATTTTACAGAACAGAGGACCCTAGTAATTAGAGATCAACTGAATGATAGACATATACTAAATAGTATATATGACTGCTGTCCAACCGGACAGAGTTTTTTATTTTTCAATTTTTTTAATTAAGTGTGTAGGTATAACAGTTATACAAAAGTGGGCACAACCTGTGACCCACAAAGGACAAGACAAAACATATGACAGAACAATTATGTAAAAAGCGCACAAACGCGGTCTGTACTAGTAATCCATTTTACAGACAAGAATTAAATCATAGCAACCCATTGTTTAACACAATATGTGAATTGAAAAAAACATATGGTGCAATATGGTCGACGACGTTTCGATGCAATTTCTAAATGCATGCATCATCATCAGGACAAAAGCTGGTATGTCAGGTTTGTCTTGGAAGCTTAAAGCAATTTCATTAGCCCTTTACTGTGCATTATTGCATTCATGGGGGTACTCGGGCTTTCTGCCGTGGTAGTTTAGCTGTGAGAGCTAGAAGTTATCTACCGCAATGTCCCTGCGTGTGAGAACTTACTCACAGCGCCTTCGCCGGTGCAAATTAGAATAATAAAGCAGTGCTCGTCTTTGCGGCGGATCCAGCATCCATGATAGGGTTTATATTTCAGGCATTGCTTGATAGCCGGTCAAGTGGGTTCTGGCGGGGATCGCTTCCCAGGAAGCGATGCACAGTAAAGGGCTAATGAAATTGCTTTAAGCTTCCAAGACAAACCTGACATACCAGCTTTTGTCCTGATGATGGTGCATGCATTTAGAAATTGCATCGAAACGTCGTCGACCATATTGCACCATATGTTTTTTTCAATTCACATATTGTGTTAAACAATGGGTTGCTATGATTTAATTCTTGTCTGTAAAATGGATTACTAGTACAGACCGCGTTTGTGCGCTTTTTACATAATTGTTCTGTCATATGTTTTGTCTTGTCCTTTGTGGGTCACAGGTTGTGCCCACTTTTGTATAACTGTCATACCTACACACTTAATTTAAAAAATTGAAAAATAAAAAACTCTGTCCGGCTGGACAGCAGTCATATATACTATTTAGTATATCTATATCATTCAGTTGATCTCTAATTACTAGGGTCCTCTGTTCTGTAAAATATATATTTAATATGAAGCATGAGTAGAAGACTGAAGGTCTCATTTATAAGGCCATGCGTCACTTTTACACCACCGGTACGTCCCTTTTTGTGACGCATCAGCAGCATAAAACATGCACCTTATTGAGTTATATTTACAAAGTGACGCATCTAGGTAGATGCAACACTTTGTAAACCCCTGCGCCACATTATACCTACATCAGGTGTAATGTATGTAAAAGGGGCGTATTGACGCAAGAAAGGGTCGTAGAGATGACGCAGTGAATAAACTGGGTTTTCCCCATGTTACGCTCCCCGGTCCGCTCCCCGGTGCGCGTACCGGGCGCTCCCCCCGCGCAAATCGAAAAAATAATTTTTTTTTATGGCCCCCACATCAAACCTAAGGGGTCAGGGGGGGTCTACCCTGCCCCCTTACGGTCATTTCCCCCTTTGTTTTTGCCACCTCTTGTGTCTCGATCCTACCGAGACACAAGATGGCGGCCGCCTCGGACTGTTTCGAATGTTTACAGACAGCCGAGAGCCAATCAGCTTTCCGCGAGCAAGTCGCGTAGCACGACCGGTGCGCTCCCCGGTGCGCGTACCGGGGCGCGCCTATAGATATATATTTTTTTTTTAACCTAAATTACTCAAAAACCACTGAAGCACATATCTTGAGGCATAGCAAAGGCACATCGGGCTACCAGTCCCTACAATTTTGCCAAGTTTGGTGGAAATCCATTCAGCCGTTCGGGCTAAAAGTGAGGTTGACCCTCCTATGGAAATTAACATGGGGAAAACACCTTTTGGAACCCCCTTTTATCTCGGCCCCCGCTTGACGAATCCCCCCACATTTTCAGGTAAGGAGCGGAGCGGGCCACCTTCTTTGAGAAATTCGCGAAGATTCGTCTCCCGGCGCCAAAGTTATTCCCAATAGAATGTTGCGGATTTCCTATGGAAAATAGATCCTAACTATAACTACCTACTGGCGGTCGCCAGTAGGTAGTTATAGTTAGGATCTACTTTCCATAGGAAATCTGCAACATTCTATTTGGAATAACTTTGGGGCCGGTTAACAAATCTTCGCGCAATTCTCCAAGAAAATTGGGCTCTCCGCTCTGCTCCTATCCTGAAAGTTTCGGGGTGATTCGTAAAGCGGGGGCCGAGAAAAAAGGGGATCCCAAAATGTGTTTTCCCCATGCAATTTTCCATTGGGACATTTAGCCGTGGCTACAGTCCGAACTGCTGAACGGAATTACACCAAATTTGGCAGAAAGGTAGAGTTTGGTTCACAGTTCATGCTTTTTATTAAATGGTGTGAATCCGTTCAGTAGTTCCTGGGAAAATCAAAAGTAAAATCATAGATATATCTATGGACGAAGTAGGGTACGCGTATCCTCCCGAGCATGAGCTTTATGCTAATTGGCTGTCAACACTCCAAACATGAAGTGTTGCAGCCATCTTGTGCCTCGGTAGAACCAAGGCACAAGAAAACAGAAAAAGAAACGCGAAAAAAAAGAAAAGGGTGCAGGGTAGAAACACCCTGACCCCCTAGGCCTGTTCAGGGGGTCCCACAAGGACCCCCAAGGGCCAAAAAAAAATATATTTTTTTTTTAAATAGCTGGATACCCATAGGATACGCGTATCCCGCGAAAAAAAAAACCGAAGCCTGATCAATTTTTAATTAGCCCCCGGGGAGGCCAAATCCCAGGGGCCATGTGGATAATTAAAGTGGGGGGGCCCAGAGGGGCCCCTCAGCCCCTGGGACCACCACCCCTTTTAATGTTATGAAAGCGGGGGGCTCACGGGCCCCCCTGCCCCGGGGACCACCACCCCCAAGAGCTTTAACATTAATTATGCGGGGGGCTCACGGCCGCCCGCAGCTTTGGGGACCGCCACCCCGGGGCTTCTTTCTTAAAAAAAATAAAAAATACTTGTGTGGGGCGGCTCAAGCTCACTCACACGCCCCGGAGACCACCACCTCCCCAGGGCACTACATTTTTCAATTGGGAGTCTGTGACGGTCCCCCACCCCCATGGACCACCACCCCCCTGGGGCTTTTAAATGATGGGAAGGGGTCCGTGCGGCCCCCTCCAGGGCCGGCTCCTGCAGGGTCCCGGGGTGCCTACCCCAGGGACACTATAGTTTGCTTTGGTGGGCGGGAGCCTCACAGCTCCTGCCCTACCATAGCAAACTGCTTTGGTTTTTGGTTTGCTCTGTCTTCCAAAAACCAAAGACGATTGCTTTTCTACATGGGGAGCAGCATGTTAGCTGCTCCCCATGCAGAAAACAATGCCGGCTCCCGCTGGATGCGGGGTGTTGGCTGGGACCGTGGGGGGATGGGGAACCCCCCCACGGCCCCCAACGAGGAGGGCCAGCCCCGGGGGATGGGGCCCCCGGGGCTGGTAGTGGCTCAGGAGGGGGGCCTCCTCCACAAATAAATAAATAAATAAAAATGGCCCTGGGGTATGGGGTCCCCGGTGCCATAAGGGGCCACAGGAGGGGGGCAAGACAGCCCCCCTCCAAAAGATAATTAAAAAAAAGGCCATGCCCTGGGGGATGGGGTCCCTGGGGCCGAAAAAGGCCTCGGCAGGGCCCCTTTTCAAAATTCATTTAAAAAAATAATAATTGGGGGGCAGGCCCTTGGGAATGGGGTCCCCAGGGCAAAAAAAAAAGGAAAAAAAGGGGGCTACACAGCTCCCCTTTTTAAAAGTTAAAAAAAAACGGTATCGGGGAGGAGCCCACGCCCCCTCATTGCACCTCTCTGTTAATGCGCCTCCTGGCGCATTTGCAGAGGGGGAACTAATTCCCCTTGAATACTGGGGGTCCCTGGGTGCCAACTAGCCCACCGGGAACCTCCAGTTTGCTCCAGGGGGCTGCGTTGCAGAGAGGTGTAATGAGGCCTTGCCCCTTTTTACACCTCTCTGCAACGCAGCCCCCTGGCGCATACTGGAGGTTCCTGGTGGGCTAGTTGGCCCCCACGGAACCCCACTATTCAAGGGGAATTAGTTCCTCATCTGTAAACGCGCCAGGGGGCTGCATTGCAGAGAGGTGTAATGAGGCCACACCCCTTTTCACACCTCTCTTCAATGCAGCCCCCTGGCGCATACTGGAGGTTCCTGGTGGATTAGTTGGCCCCCAGGGACCCCCCAGTATGCAAGGAAACTTAATCCCCCAACTTAGAACGCACTACGGGCACGTTTGCCCAGTGGTGAAGGTAGGGGTGGGGCTTGAGGTAATATGTGTGCAAACATGCCTTGTGTCGTGTTTTAAGTTGGGGAATTTATTCCTCTTCAATCCAGAGGTCCTCTAGGGGCCAACTAGCCTACCAGGTACGTCCAGTAAGGGCCACGGAGCTGCGGTCCAGAGTGTTGTAAAAAGGGGGCGTGGCCTCTGAACACCTCTCTGCAACGCAGCTCCCTGGTGCATACTGGAGGTACCTAGTGGGCTAGTTGGCCCACAGGGGACCTCAGGATTGAAGAGGAATTAATTCCCCAACCTAAAACGCACCACAGGGCGTGTTTGCACACATTTCACCTCAGCCCCCCCCCCTTTCCTTCACTATTGAGCAAAATATTCTTCTAAAATCAGCCGAACTACAAATTCCGGTTTACTCACCTGTCATCACGAGAGACCTCAGTGCTGAATCTTTGAGCCCAGTACGGACCCTGAAAAGTAAATCTAAGCGTACTTACCAGTAACTATCTATTGTGGGTTTTCACCAGAAAAGTTTTTAAGCGTCTATTTTTGAAACATACAAAAATCAGCCGAACAACAAATTCCGATTTACTCGTCTGTTATAAGGAAAGACCTCAATGCTGCATCTTTCAGCCCACTACTGATTATGAAAAGTAATTCTAACCGTACTTCCAGTAACTTAAATTTCCTTCAAAAGGCTAACATTGACTGGTTTCACTTGGAAATTCTTCTAAGTGTGGAGTTTTAGAACTTTAAAAAATTCCTCTAAAATCAGCCGAACTACGAATTTCCGATTTACTCACCTGTTATCAGGTGAGACCTCAGTGCTGCATCTTTCATTCTACTACTGATCCTGAAAAGTATGAATTTAATCTTTATTGCTTAGTTAATTAAAACCATAACAAATTTCCTTTACAATACTCATCCAACACTTAAAAGTAAAATCACATTGATTATATTCAATTGAAAAATAAATAGCAGCGTGATAAGATCTGAATCATACATATCTGGAAAGTGAACTAAAATCGATATAAAATGTCAAAGAAGCAAAATGTTTTAATCATAGACCTGGTAAGTCTTAAAAATATTAGATTGCTTTCAGGCGTTTCTCAAAGGTCAGCAAGAACTTTACCATCTTGCAGTTTATTTGAGGGGACGATGAGTCCAAGCCACCGATTACTGCAGTCCTGCAAGTGCGTAATCTCTTAGCCAAAAAGATGTTCTTTAAGAAGAATCTTCGCTCCGTATTCAACATCTTACAGTGACATATGATGTGAATTAAGTCTTCTTTTGTGTTTCCACAAAGGCGACAAATAACAGAATCAGAATGCTTCCAGACAGGCTCATCGGCCAAGGTTGGAAATTTGCCGAATCTCAAGACCATCAACCTTTTTTTGATAATAATGTAGTACGTTGTATCCAAGTAAGCCTCTGGTGTGAGTGATTTATAACTATTGATCACAGCCCAAGAATGAGATCGGTGAGAGAAGATTTCTTTGTCCGTGATCAGTGAATGAAATGTCGCAGCTTTATTTAATGCCTGTTTGAATGACGTAAATGGCAAGTTTTTATCCCAAAGCTTGGCAGTGCATGTAAACTCCAAAGCACTAGAAAGGAATTTGTTTACCTCTGATTTTTTTTGCATTTCTAGTTCCTGCCACAAAAATTTGTTCAGATTATTATCGATGGCTTTCTTCTTGATCTGATACCACACCTTGATACATGAGTAAAGTCGACCCAATGAATTAAATTGTTTAAAAGAACAGAATCCTTGCCATGCATAGCTACGCTGGCATAAGCTAAGGTGGGCAAGGCTTTGTTAGCAATCACAGTTAGTAATGGTTTTAACGATGGACCTTCCAATTTAGTTGCCAAGGTGCTGAGTGCAAATATTAAGGCTACTGCTCTGTGTGTCAAGTAATTTTTCTGATCTTTTAAAGAGAGCTTATCATCGATATAATACCCCAGGTATATATAATTTGCAACCCTTTCCAGCTGTTTTCCTTCTAGCCAGATATTATAGTTTGTTGTGCGTCGATTGGTAATTAGCATTATTTGGGATTTGGATGAATTAAAGACCAGCTTGTTTTCTGACAGAAATGCTGAAAGAGTAGTTAGTAACCTAGATAACCCGACTTTTGTAAGACTCATTAGCACAATATCATCGGCATATGCGAAGTGTGTCAGTTGTAGGTTGCCTAATTTTGGACAATGAGAGTTACAGGAGTTTAGCTTCCCAGAAAGATCCTAAATGAATAAATTAAACAAATGAGGAGCCAGGACACAACCATGTTTTACTCAAATTGTTGTAAACACTTTTCTTGATAAGTGGGATCCATCCCCTAGTTTAATTTGCGTCCAGGTATCTGAGTAGAATAACAACAGGCCCCTTAATATTCTTTCTGGTATCACCCAAGCTCTTAATTTAGCCCATAACAAATTCCGGTCAACACTGTCGAAGGCCGCTTGCAAGTCTAAAAAACACAAGTTCAAGTCCTGTTTGGTACGCTTGCATTTGTCGGCTATCATTGTGATGGCTAAGATGTTCGATGTTGTTCCGATCCCTTCTCTGAACCCAGTTTGATTGATTGGGATCAGTTCTCTTTCTCCAGACCACTTAACAAGATCTTTTAAGAGCAGCGATGCAAAATATTTAGCTTCAACATCCTGAAGAGCTATTAATCGGTAATTAAGTGGGCTGGTTCTTTCTCCGCCTTTACATATAGGCGTTATAATGGAGCCTTGCCAACTTTCCAGGAACTCGGTTGTAGGTTTGCACGTCTGTGAAGAGTTTCTCGAGCAGTGTGCTTCAATATTCCGGTGCATATTTATAGGTAGCTTGCGGTATGCCATTTGGGCCTGGAGCCCCATTACTTTTGCCCTTTTTGATTATTTGTATTATCTGCTCTGCGGAGTAAGAGCCGAAAGTTGCATCTGAAAGTGAGATTTTGCGCTGGATGGTAGATGGAATCTGACTGCAGCATTCTTCCTCGATAATCCTTTTATTTTGATGTTTCAAGATAAGTGCGTTCCCAGGGTCTTTTTCTATGCTTTCTTTAAATTTTGACGGGAGAAAAGTGGCCCATTCGGATTCCTGCACATTTGAAGTCATAACATTTCGAGGTCTTATTAACTGATTTATAATCTTCCAAAATGAATTTGATTTCGGAAGTTTAGAGCTGAAGAGCAATTTCATCCAAAAGCTCTCGTTTGTCCTCCTTTTAAACTCCCAGACCGTTTTTTTGTATAAATTTCTTTTTGCAAGAAATTTATCCAGTTGACGCACATGTTTTTTCATTCGACTGCCACTTCTTATGTGTTCTACGCAGATCCTTCCTTAGGTCTAACCGTTCCTATGGTAATTTACTATTTGGGCTGAGTCTCTTGTCCTTAGTAGCTTGTAATTGCATTTTTTACTTTAATTTCTCGAGGAAGAGAGACCATGCTTGTATGTTATTCATTGAGGCGTTACCTGAGTTATGCAACGTATCATCTATTATTGTGAACGACTCTGTTTTATTAGAGTTAGACCAATTTATGCGCTTTTGATTAGTTGTGCATGATTGTCCCTCCGGTATGTGATATGTTTGAAATCTTTCCGTGCAAATATTGTGCCAATATGTTGCATCGCATGATCACTCAGGGGTGAGTATTCGATGTAAAAACTTTTTATTAAGGGGATTAACGATAGGCTTACGATGGTGTAATTCAACGTTGATTGAGCATGCGGGCCGTAGTAGGTTTTCTTTGGTGGACCATCTCCATCTGACCTACCATTCAGGACGCGCAGGCCTTTTTACTCTAATTCTGTTACCAGAAGTGTGCCCAGTCGATCCTTTCGAGTCCTCACCCCTCCTTGTATCTGCTGTGGAACGCTCCAATACATATTATCTGCGGTTAGTATTTCATCTTCCTCTAGGAGGTATATCAAGTTTGAATTAAAATCGCCTGTTAATATTATGTTCCATGAAGGATCTAAAGTGCGAAAGTCCATTATTACTTTACATAATAAGGCATTTTTTGTCCTTTTCACTCCTGTGGTTGGTTGTGTGTAATAATTAATCAGGATTGTTGTCATATTGTCGGTTGCATTTCGACTTGATAGTTTGATTAATTGAAGACTTGGATCGGGAGAATTTAGCTGTTCCAAGTTAATTTTTAAGGAGGTTGATACATAGACGGATAGGCCTCCGATGGCCCGACCATATATTTTGCATTTTTCAGCGGCAACAGTATAGTGAATAAAGCCGACCAACGCAATTTCTTCTTGCAGCCAAGTTTCTTGCAAAGCCATTAGCCCATTCGTCTAGAGGTAAACCATCCTCCAGCAGTCTTTTAGCACCGGCAAATATTCCACGATATCACATTTATGCCTTCGTTTACAGTTTGATTCACCTTAACTCTATTCGGTCAGTTCTTACTTTTATCGTTTAACATACTGGGCAGCCATTTCCAATGATCCTTCGATAGTTGTAGATCCCCATCTCTATCTACATCCGTTCCCTCTTGGGTAAGAGCCGAGTCGCAACTGCCTTTAGCGTTGTATAAGATTGAAGAAACTGGCTTTTGGGGAGTGAAATCAGTCATAGTTCCTTGATTTCAGCCACGAGTTTCAAGATGTTGCTCCTATTTAATATATCATGGCTGCCCTGTGTCTTATACTCCGGAGTCCAAATGATTTGATGACATTCATCGTCGAGCTTTGTTGAGTCGATCCTTGTTGCTTTGCCATGCACCTGATTTAATTGCTTAATTTCCTTATATATGCAGATTCTTAAATTGCCCTGACTTGAATTACTCTGGGTTTCGAATATCGATCTTTGGTAAACACTACGAGAATTATCTACATAGCCTTGAACTCCTATTTCTGAGGCAGCTTGTTCTTTCCCCTTCTTCTATGGGAAGTGCCGTTTGTAATAGATTGATTAAGCCATCTGGTGTCCCGTTATTACCTGATATGTAATTTGCAGCAAGCGGATCAAGTGGGATTGTTTTCCTTATTAATCCGATTGCTTGTGTGTGACCCACCATGATGTTGTTTACCCTGGGTGAAACAATGTCTTGAAGTGGCTTGCTTTGTTGATTAGCTTTTAACTACGTGCAAGTCGTTGTCTTTAACACACCTCTCGGTTTTTTTGGAATTATTGTCAGCTTCAATTGTCGGAGAATTTTTTTCCTTTGGCAGCACATCGTGCTGAATTTTTGCCGGAAGCAAATGGCTAGTCACCCTTTCTGTTTGTTGTGGGCTCACAAGAGCCTTTTTAGTCGTATGGATTGCATTGGGGGACTTGACATCACTTTCTGTTGCTGCTGAGCATGTTTCTCCGGTACTATCCTCTTTTATCATTTTTGCTTTTAAATTCAAAAAAATGGGTTATGTTCTGAAAGCTGACTGTGGGCCTGCTTCACATTTGTTGTTCCTCGCTTTACATTCTTTTTTCCTTTGTCTCTTTGATAAAATTAGCTTTGTTGGTTCTGAGGTAATCGCCTCAGTCGTGACTTTTTCAATGGTATTGTCACTAATTATATTCTTGCCGAGCCTAGGGGTTTCTTCTCTTTTAACGTCCCCAATGAAAGACTTGTTATCTGCTGAAGATTGACGCTCTATTTTGGATTTGCCCGGTAAATCAGACTCTATAACTGGATGAATAAGGCGTTTATGTAAAGTGAGTATCTGTTCAAGAACTAGTGGTAATGAGCTCAATTTATCAAGAACTGGACCACACATACATGTAGTTTGTGATTGAAAAGTATTGGCTTGTGCTCTGATGATTAAATTATTCAAATTATCCAGTTTCATATTTATCCCGGCTATATATGATGCGATTACATTCATTAGATCGATTTGAATGTCCAGTTTATCAGATTGCATTATTAGTGTTATTGTGGATGTATGAAGCGCTTCTAATAGAGGAGCAGCAAGATCTAGAAGCCCTGTATCCCTGTTGAAATGCGTATTAGCCTCACTGTTTGCTGATTTATTATGCCTCTCGTTTGTGGAAGAAGAGTGGGCTTCGTTATGGCCTTTTGGCCTATATTGATTTTCAATATTGCACGAGCTAACCGATTGTTGTTCCATTTCGCTACTTCCTTTTTCAACTGCAACTACAAGCTCCTCATGTACTGAATTTATATCGGCCAATAAATCATTGTCTTTGCCGTTATCTAATAAATTGCTTGGGTTTGGCCAGAGATGGGAGAGCTCATTAAGTCTGGAGTGCAAAACTTGTGTATGGGTGTGTTGGAATTTTCTCGTTGCCTCCGAACTTATAATCGAGTTAATTGTGTTTGTGGGCATTTGTTGAATAGTAGTAGTGTTAAGATCATCAATGGCGGAATGTAACATTGCTTTTATAATTGCACTGCCTTTTTCCTCAGATGGATTTTTTTTTTGTAGTCTGATTTTACCGATTCATCAGGACTGTTACAGGGGTCCGAATTTTCGCTGAATTGTGGATTTAAATACCCTGAGGAATGTATAAATAGTATCATTTGCTACTAAGTTTCTTTCAGGGGCAATGGGGGTCAACAAACCTACAACATCCTCAGTTGACGAAAATAGTGCTGACCGTGGGCCCTTCAAAAATTGAAATCGCAAAATCATTGCAGTATTTTTACTTGACGCTGATTTTTCAAACAATGAAGCAATTGGTGAAATTAATGGGTTTTTAATGAGTTGCTTGCCTTGTTAGCATTGGTTTTATCAAGTCTTCTCCTTTTTGTTGTTCCCCTTGGGACTGTTGACCTCTCTCCGGAAGCCTTCCTCACTTTACCAGATCTCATAGTTGATCCGGGCTTCAACTCGGCTTATGCGCCAGGTGAGCCGATGACCTGCCGTTATTTGCATACTGATCCTGAAAAGTAATTCTAACCATACTTACCAGTAACTTGAATTTCCTTCCATAGGAATCATTACCTGCTATATTATATATATTTAAATTAAAACATTTAAAAAATATATATATTACAATTTCAATATTTTTAAACACATTTTTTTTCAATTTATATTAAAAATATGGAATGTCATTTAAAAAATAAAATATCTAAAAATAAATAGTTAAAAACAATGTAGTAAATCAGTATAAAAAAAATAACAAATATTACATTTAAAAATTATCCTTTACAAAACCTTTGAAATTCACTGAAAAAACCATAAGGTTCAGCCACGTTATAGTTAGGAATTAGCATTTAAAGAACCTTAGAAATTCACTGAAAAAACCATAGGTTTTAGCCACGTTATAGTTGGGAATTTGCATTTAAAAATCCTTAGAAATTCACTGAAAAAACCATAGGTTTCACACGTTATAGTTAGCTGGACATTTCACTCATACAAAATGATTGAAATTCCCCCGTTATACTTAGTTCAGCTAACTATAACTCGTGCGCCCGCAATGCACTGCTGATGACGTCACATATTACATCACTCATGACATGGTCAGTGACATCACTCATGACATCTCAAATGACATCACTGATGACATCATCGAGTGAATGTGTGTCTTTCTGAAAAATAAATATTTTTTATATATGTATATCTAAAGGTCGATGGAAGAATAAATGGGTAAATAAGTGTCTAAATGGATGGTAGCGCTACTTCGCGAACTACGCCTAGCCCTAGTTCTTATAAGATGATTAAGCCTTGGCGGAGTTTGCAGAGTTCTGTTCCGTGGAACTCTGCGAAGTGCAAAAAAACCTCAGCTGCGCTACGCGGAGCTCTGCAAGCGGAGGAGTGCGTTGAATAAATGCTGTTCGCTGTGATTTTCAGTGCCAGTTGCTTGTCTGCAGTGTGCAATCATCGCGAACGGCACCATCCACAGCGCAAGCGGGAACTGCTTCCTTTCTGCTGCTCGAGTAGGTTTTAACCCGAGCAGCAGCTTTCTCACGCAAATGTCCAGTTTCTCAATGCAAGTGGTCGCGAGCATTCGCAACCACTCACAATGAGAAATCTGATCTCCTGCATTCAGAAATCTTGCTTAAAGGTTGGTTTTCCACGCTCGCGCTCACCAACTTGCCGTTGACGAACGCGAGCAAGGAAAAATACTCTGCTACGCTAAGTGTAGTTTTTTGTAACTCTGCAAGCTCCCCGTAATGCAGAGTGTGGAAATCTCTGCAAACTCCGCGAGCGGATTGAAGTTCACAGCCCAGACTCAGAGATAATATGCTTCTCTTAAATCCAACTTGATACACATGTTATCTCCTTTTACTTGATCCAATAACTCAGATATTAAAGGTAATGGTTACCTGTTCTTAATTGTCACTTGATCCAGAGCTCTATAATCTGTGCATGTGTGAAGGTCAGCATCCTTTTTTTGAGGAATGAAAAAGAGGAGTGATGACACTGGTGACTAAGAAGGGCAAATTAATCAATTTTCCAAATATTTCCCGAATATTTTTAAGGTATTGGTTTTCTGCTTTGGTTAAGGCATAGACTCAGCTACAAGGTAAAATATTGCCCTTTTCCAATTCATACGTTCTGTGTTACAGTTATTGTTCTGCTTATTTCTTGTCAAAAACTGTTGCAAGGTCTTGATATTCCTATGGAATATCCTGTAACTCCACCAACATAAATCATCTTGGATTGCTGTGCTAGTAGTTTAATATTGACAATCAAATGAAGGCACCAATTCTTGGAGGCAGTACCAACTGTTGGTGCCTGTACTGAAGGGAGTGCATTTGTTTTGCTACTGAATACAAGTTCACTGTCTGCACATGAAGCACCCAATGCAGGGAGTGCACCAGCTACATACCCAAACTGTTCTCCTGTTTGGTAAAATAGAACCTGTATTCATGAAGTGCTCTTTTAAAAAAATCAAAACAGGATGATGATTTATGTATGACAACATGAATTGCAATACTTTTTTGAGAAACAAGTGGTAAATTCATGAGCTGCTGACCTTTCTTGCCTTATGACAGTTTTTTTGTGTGTAATATATGTTTATTATGATTTTTCAATAAACACAGTAACATCACAACTGTCCCCAATTCCCCTCCCTATCCCAATCAAAAAGGATCAAATTTCAATTTAATCCATTAATATCAATCAAATCTTAGCAGTATCTCAAAACATTCATCATGCGGCAGATAAGACATTACATGCATTGTGAATCATAAATTGTGGAATGGCATTACATACTTAAGGTCTAATCATCCTAATTTGTTTCCATTACCGTATCGTCTATGGTCTGTTGTAGCTGTATCTTTTCCAGATCATTTTACCATCTTGACCTCGTCCAGTACAAACTAATTTGCGCTTAACCCCACATTCAGCACATACCTAACGCACATACTCTTGTAGCCTCTCGTAGAGCACCCAATCTCGTTCCTGTAAGTCTTCACTCAAATATTTTCCCATTGTAGTCTCAATGCACTCATACATGGCGCATCTTTCTGTAAAATCAGCGTATACAATCTAGTAATCAATCTGCCCTCTCCCATCATGTCTGGTAAGGTTTGGTTAAGTATGAGTGTATCTGGTTCCTGTGGGAACCCCTTTCACGTCTTAAGGATTGCTGCAGCCAATACTGCATAATCTAAAAAGCCTCCCCTTATTGGTTTCCATTTAGCACAAAAATTGTCATAGCATATCAGCCATCCATACTCCTATAGGTCGCCTAGTGTGAGAGGTACCTCTCTGTCCTTGCCTCAGAGATGTAAGTGATAGAGGACTAAGGGCCATATGTATGAAGATTCCGATTTGCGATTCGGAATCTGCGATTTTGACAGAATCACAGAATCTGAATCACAAATCGGAATGTATCAACATAATCGTAAATATTTAGCGATTTGGATAAAATCGCTAAATATTTGCGACAAATGCGATTCTTTAAATGTGAAAAATCGCATTCTTGCGATTCCTTAACGGGAAAATTCGCGAAATTGCGATTTTTCAGAAATCAGCCAATCGCAATCTTGATGCAGTTTGATGACATCACCATCCAGGAAGTGACTGACTACCCATGCTACAACAGTATTGTTTGTGAGAGAGTGGGAGAGTGAGGATTGCTACTGGGGAGCCATGGCTGAGAGTGGGAACAAGGAATTGCCTGGAACCCAGCAGGAGCAGAAGGAAGGAGACACTTCTAGAAAGAGAAAGATGAAGTTCTCAGAAGCTGAACTGGAAACACTCATTACTGAGATGGTGCCAAACCACGATTTGTTGTTTGGAAAGAACTCACTCAAGGTGCCTGAGACAAGGACACAACGCATCTGGGCAGGCATACAGGCTAAAGTCAATGCCCTGGGAGTGATACACAGGAGTGTGGAGGTACTGCGCAAGCGCTGGTACGACCTGCGCCAGCGCTCTAAAGAAAAGTTGGCAGCCAGACTGGAGCATCCACAGCTCACTGGTGGAGGGACCTCCAATGTACCACAATCTACACTGCTTGAGGAACTTGTAGAGGGGACACTGGCTCCAGAGAGTGTGGCGGGCATGTCTGGGCTAGACAGCTCCGACCAACCAGCTTCCGGACCAGGTAAGATGCATGCCATCACACCCCAAACCCCCCCCCCCCCACCTACCCCTCTTCAGCAACCTAGGGATTAGGAGAACCACATGTCACGCTAGAGCAAGTACACAGGCAGTCACAGCAATGCATTGTGGGAGATGTAGTCACAATAAATGTTGTGAGAAGCAGCCACGCGAGGCAATTTTCACATGTGCAGGTCAGGAAAGGGGAATAAAAATAGTAATGTGAGGCTAAACTGTGAAATGTTTTATTTCACATTGCAAATTAGTAAAGTAAATTAATGTGTGCTGTTCTATCCACAGCACCTGCAACTAAAAAGCCCACAGGCAGTGGAAGAGAGACAGAGCCTCCAGACTCTGGAGACGCAGGGCAGGAGCAGGAAACAGATGGGGAGGACAGCCCTGTCATTCCACCAAAGAGACCCAGGAGGAAGATTGTGAGGCCATTGGCAGTCATGGAGGATGATGAAGAGGACACCAATTACAATGTGCAGTCTGATGCAATAGGTTCACAGCAGGAGTCAAGCCACAACACAGCCAAGGTCCACAGGGCACAGGCAGGCGTAGACCCCGCACGGCCAGCAGCTCCGTTGATCAGCAGGAAGACTCGGGTTTTCTCAGGGCTGGAATTGAACATGCTCCAGGTGCAGCGCCTACAAGCCAAATACATGAAGGCGTTACAGCGTGAGATGAGGGCAGGGCTCAGGGGCATACGGGAAGAAATGAGGGGTGCTGTGCAAGTGCTTAGTGAGGAGTTGCATGCCGAACGCGCTGCTAGGCGCAGAGAGCTGGGCCGCATGGAACAGCACACACGCGCAATCAACCGCCTGGCCTCAGCAACCAATATTCTGTCCAGGCGCACCATTGCAACACAGCGTGAGTTCTCACACAGCATACAGGACATCGCCACTGTTGTTGTGCAGTCCACATCTAATCTCAATGAACTGCGTGCCCTACGTACCACAGGCCCTGGAGTACTGACTCCATGTGAGGAGGACTCCCAGTCAGTGCGGAGCTCCACCACCCCACCACCCACCGTAGAGTGGCGCCGTAGTGGCAGGAGCAATAGGCCTGCTACATACCATTAGAATGTGCAGCCAAATATCAATGATTAGCAGGGGCCACATATGGACAACTACAGTGTTAACTTTGCAGACACTCCAGTTACATAGTTGCACTGTGAATTCAACATGTTCATTAGATTGGGAGTGTATGTACTTGCCTATAAGCATGTGTGGCATTGTTGCTGTAGCTATTAAAACACAGTTGCACAGATTGAAGTTGTCATTGTGTCATTATTTTTCACCTAGAAGTAGTTGCGCGTAATCTCATCACGCCTCTGACGCCCAGCTGCAGCACCAGCTACACCAGCTGCCATGCGTCCAGGTCCAGGCCCCTTCACGTCCGAGGATTCAGATTCGCTCAACTCCACTGGTGTGCCTTTCCTGGTAGCGATATTGTGCAGCATGGCACAAGCTACTAAAATTTTGCAGCAAGTTTCGGGGCTGTATTGGAGTGCTCCTTCACTTTTGTGAATGCACCGGAATCTGCTCTTCAATATGCCAAAGGTTCTCTCAATGGTGCCTCTTGTTGAAATGTGTGCCCGGTTGTAGCGCCGCTCATCAGCATTAGCAGGATTGAGGTAGGGTGTCATGATGAAATCCCGGACTGCATAAGCACTGTCACCTGTGGTTGGAAATGTAAACGGTTGGTCACTGGAATGCACATGCTAGTCAGTTGCAATGTGCCCTATGTATGTGAGCATTTACCTAGTAGGTATCCCTCGCCAAAATCACCTCTTGAGAGTCTACGGTACAGCCCACTGTGACGGAAGTTAAACGCGTCATGTGTGCTTCTCGGATACTTTGCCACTATGTCAGTGATGATGTTTTTGGCATCACACACCACCTGTGTATTAAGTGAGTGGTAGTATTTCCGGTTCCTGAATACGTACTCATTGTTTGAGAGGGGGATATTGCAACATGTGTCCCATCTATGCATCCTATGACTTGGGGGAATTGGGCGATGCTGTAAAAGTCCTGCTTGGTCTGTGCTAGTTCCTGTAGGGTGCTGGGGAAGTGTATGTGGTGTTGCATCCTCTGTGTCATGGCATCAAGGAACGCAGGGAAAAAGCTCAACAGCGCACTTTGTGACACCCCTCTTGCTGTGGCTATTACCCCCTGAAAACTACCTGAGGCCAGCAGGTGTAGTGAACACAGGACCTGGAAGTATGTGGGTATGGCTTGGTTCCTGCGTGTGGGGTGTTCTAGATAGGGTCTGAGTTCTACAATTAATTCTAGTATGCTCTCTTCCTCCAGTCTGTAGTGGGTGTAGATGTCCTCCTGCGCTGGTAGATGGTGGTGCGTGCACGGAATATCCTCTCCTGCCGTCTCCTCCTCTGCGCCACAGCTCTCACTCTTCGCCTCCTGGCTATCACGTAGAGCCCAGACATTGTGGAATAGAGTGTGTTGCATTGTGGGCTTCCTTAAATACTTTGCACCTGGTTACCACCTGCTCCCACTTGGTGGTAATTGCTATTTCTAGAAAAGCAAATTTCGTGTATTCGCAATTTGCAATTTTTTGATACATACCATTGCGAATCCTTATTTGCGATTTCCCGATTTGCGAATATTGCAAAATGGGATATCAGCAGATTTGGGAATTGCTATGGATTTCGCAAATTTGTGGCTCTCGCAAATTTTGGGAATCGCTATATTAGCGATTCCTTGAATTGAGATCAATTTTGGCTTCATACATTGGAAATTGCTAATTTTCAGTCGCAAACGCTATTTTTACCGATTCGCAGCATTTGCAACAGAAAATTAGCTTCATACATATGGCCCTATGTCCCGTTAACTATGGTATAAAATGTGGGGAATATATTTATTTTTCAGCTTTATCTTTTGAAACCTGCACTGATATATCTAGTCAGGTTCAAATCTGAATCATTAGCAGCCCTCTCCTATTCCTGTGTACCAATAGCAAGGCCAGGAGTTCATGTGGTTTCACTAAGGGTGGGCCAAGAATACCACTATGTGGAATTCTGCGGAGTTGAACAAAAAATGTGTGAAACTTTACTCTATAACTCTGGTCTGTCTCATCCCAATTATTAAAACAGAAACCTCACATAGCGATGTAAAACAACAAGTAACTAGGGGCCAGATGTAGGTGGCCATTTACCGACCAGTAGCGGCCAATTTCGGCCGTTACCGGCCGGTAAATGGTAATTTGTGATGTAGGGGCCCTATTTTACCGATTCGGTAAATTTACCAAATCGGTAAAATACCGAATCAGTATTTTTACTGATTCGGTAACTTGCAGATGTAGGTGGGACTCTTCAGAGTTTCAAAGGCCTTACAGAATCGGTATTTTACCACCCAATCCAATTGGGTGGTAAAATACAGAATCCAGGTGTGCATGCACATCTGTGCATGCACACCTGTGCCATGTGACACACAGACATGCCCTTAGGACATGTATGTGTGCCACATGGCACACAAGCCTGTAATTGGGGTGCTAGAGGGTGTCAAAGGGACACCCCCTGCACCCTTGCAAGAATAGGTAATTACCGAATCGGTAAATACCGATTCGGTATTCCACATTGATTCCTATGGGCTTCAAGGCCCATAGGAATCAATGGGGGATAACGATTCGGTATTTACAGAATCTGTAAATACCGAATCTTACAGATTCTGTATTTACCGAATCAGAATTACCTACATTCCCCCCCCTAATTTACCACTTCTTAAATACCGAATCGGTATGAATCTGTATTTTAGAAGTGGTAAATTAGATTTACCTGCATCTGGCCCTCTATCTTTACATGCTAAAATGCATATAGTCATCTCAGGTAAGTGAAAATGAAAATATAGCAAGCAGTGAGAGAGGTGATGATTTTGGGGTCCTGCCTTCCTTAGGGAGAGAACCAAGCAGATGCCTTGAACACAAAGAGCACATCATGCTGAACGATTAGGCAGTGGTCACATCCTCCTAGGACCGCCCCAAGCACAGTTAAGGGCAAAAATACTATCCCAACCAAAGGCCCTGCAGAGCATTCTGGGACGACATTCTACAGTGCAGTGAATATTATAGTATCCACTATCAAAACATTCCTCAAGCGGCAGCGCCTCTCCTGGCTCAGCTGATAGCTAATACTATAATATTCACTGCACTCTAGAATCTAGAGTTTGATAACCCATCTTATATTGGATTCATCAATGGGGTCATTCAGTGTGTCTCTCATTTCATCAATTGCCTCTGATACCAGTGCTTAATCGAGTAAAGTACCAACACCTGCTTCATCATACTCTTCTTGTTTCGCATACAGAGCAGAGTAAATCACAGAAACGGACCTAGGATATCTTCATGTGGTGTAAGAGTCACTCCCTACACATCTTTCCTTGTAACAACCACATTTCCCTCTCGTTCTCCAACCAACCACACCAATAGCCAGCCCGGTGTGCCACACTGTTCTTATTGGATCTCGGTATAATCTTGTAGTCATGGTGACTTATAGTTTCACATGCCTCATCTAATTTCCCCTGTAATCTAGATTGATTCTCCCAGATCACTTCTGAGTGTGGCGTCTGTTTTTCTATATCTCCAGTTTGATGTTTAGGTTCATAGCCATGCGTGTTAATGATTGATACACCTATAAGTGGTGACCATACACTTACCTTGTATAGTAACTTTGAAAGCCTCTCAGAGAATCCTCTCTGAGGTCACTGAACCTGTATTAGTTACAAAAGAATTCTCTCACAGCTTCATGGATTACTTCTCTGTAGGCTTGATCTTGTAAGTGGCACATGTGGAATTGCCACTGCAGTAATGGGGCCACATTCGCACGTCTTCGCATTGTGGACACCAGAGGGGCATAATCCAATAATGCACTATCAAGATATTGCAACTCCCCAAAATCCATAGCCTGCCTAGGGTTCACAAGCATATGATCAATCCTAGAGAATGTACCATGGGGAGAAGAATAGAATGAGTGGCCCTTAGTCTGGACATTCTCTGTTCACCATAGTTTAAAAAAATATAGCATATGTCTGTGCTCTCCAAAAGGGCCCTAGATGCCCTGCTCAATGGTCGAGCCACTAGTTGAGAACTGTCGAGCTCCTTATACAATACACAATTGTAGTGCCCCATCCAAAATATATCATAGTGTACATAAGAAATTAGAACCCACGGTAACTCCTCAAAGAAATCAGGGGTATCTATATTAGGGGCCTACGATTCCCAAATGCCGCCCATCTGCTGCTAATATTTCTGTGCTTACTTTTAGTGGAACACTGTTATCCACCCACAACAGCACCCCTCTAGCTGATGAAGTAAAGCTCACATACCAGAGCCTGCCCCCCCCCCCATTTAGCCCGTAACTTCTCATGTTCTTGGGGTAATAAATGTGTCTCCTGCAGCATAACTATCATAGCTTTCTGTCTGAAAGCGAATGACCATATCCTTTGGCGCTCAATGGGGTTTTGGATCCCCTTAACATTCCACAATAAACGTATCACCTCCATGTGTGTACGTGCAAGTCATCACACCTAAACATATCATGTGTCTTGCCAATAAGTACTGTTCTACTTGCATCTACTCCTTCAGAAACAAGCATTTGCAATACAATCGGTCTCACCTTTGGGACCTTTTATGTATTTAGCTGTGTAGCACATTAGCCTGGGTGCTGAAACATCTATTGTTCTTTACCATGGAGTGAAAGTAAGCACCAAACTGCATGACACGCCAGGTATGGGAACACATGGAGACAAATATTGCCTTTCAGCTGGAAATGGTATAGTCCAGAGCTCTGTTGTTAATGTAAAATCAGGGCCTTCGTGGTCATATCACTGAAAATACTAGATTTGAAAACATTTATATTGTCTACGGATGCTTGTGTAAGACAACTTTTATGGACTGGAATCTAGAAAATGCTGACGTTATTCTGGTATTTTACTGACCTCTGCGGGACGTTTTTTATCAAAAAAATTAAATAGAGGCAGTTGCCAGAAAAATTAAAAAAAGAAAGCCCCTCAGCAGAAAGCAATACTGATATTTTACTGACCTCTACTGGTCGTTTTCTGTCAAGACAGTTCAATAGAGGCAGTTGAACAGAAAAAAAGCCCCAAAATGAAAGCAGGTAAGTCCTAGGGCTGATCTTTAGACCACACAAAGTACATAAAAATATAAGTATATACTAAAGTATATACAAGAGGTCTTGAATTCTCGACCTAAAAACATGTAAGAAACATTGCCCCCACCCTCCCATGTACCCTCTGCCAACTTGGCCTCCAAATCAACCAAATAAATGTCATATCCCCCTTTAACAAAAACGGAACCACACCTCCCCATCACAGCACAGTGCTCACTGGAGTCTCTGAAGTAGGTTCCATCGGGGTTGACATCGCTCTTGTCAACATGAATGCCTAAAAAAAGAAAATCCATAACCTATGTCTCTCCTGTCTCTGCTCCAGGCCAGATGTACAATTCTCTATAATCTGCAACGTGTCCCTCCTTGGTTACGCAATAAAATGCCAGTTCACCCAACCATATGCATCAACATGCCAGACAGTTGAGATAGTATGTACTAATACGTGATTATTATTGACTCTCTATAAACTGCACAGCTTCTTTAGGTTGATCAAAAAAAGTATCTTCTTTTGCCAATCAATCCTCAAATGTGCCGGAGGCAGCAGAGCATAATTCTCTCCTTTGTTTCAGAGTTTCCATTTGACTCTACAAAGGTTTTACGTTTTTTTGGGTTGCCACACCATATTCAGGGTAAAAGGATATTTGATTACAATTATATTCTACACCTTCCTGTGCACGAGCCACTGCTAAGAAACCTACTTTATCCCTATATCTTAGCATTCGTGCAATCAACATACGTGGTGGTGCACCAGGTTTAGGCCTACCCTAGGGGTTCCTCTGAGCTCTGTCTATGGGTAACTCGCCCTCCACTTTCAAAACTGGTAGCACTGTGGGGAGCCAGCTCACTGGAAACAGTTCCAATGGCGCTGTCTCCATACCTTCCAGCAAACCAAGAATACTCATGTTGTTGCGGCGGGACCTGTCTTCCAAATCTGCAAGCTTTGCCTCCTAGTGCTGCATGCGTTGTCCCGGGTCCCTTATCTAATTAGAGTGTGCATTCAAAGTTTCCTCCACATCCTCTACTCTCGTACTCAAGTCTTTAATTTGTTCCCTCAATTTATCCATATCCTGGTCTAGCAGTGTCACTGTTATTGCTACCCCGTCAATCTTTTCAATGATTGCTTTATTACTTTCCAATATTAGATTATGTAGCCGCACATTGCTCTCATATAGCAAAACTATCTTAAATAGTGTTGCGGGAGTTCCAGGCCATGCCCAAGCCCCCCTGAAGTTTTGGTGGCTTGGAGTAGGAGGTGGCCCCCACTGGTGTTCCTCCAATGGACAGTCCAGAGCTGAGCCCAGCTCTACCCTCCATCACACCACTCAACACTATGTTCAGAATTATAATTTGTGTTTCACACTAGGTTTCTTCAAATAACACGCAGTGCAGGCTCCATATTTCACTATTTAGGTCATCACTATTCTCCAGGTGCCATATGTAGGTAAAACAGTTTTTGCGATTCTCAAATCACGATTTTTAGGGAATTACAATTAGAGAATCGCACCACGCAATGTAGGTAGGATTTGCAAAATATTTTGCGGATCCTACATATTCCTTATTTGCGAATCGCAAATTGAGAGTCGCAAATAAGGAATGCCTTCCCATTCATTCCCTTGGTCTAGAAGGCCCATAGGAATGAATGGAAACACATTCTCAATTTGCGATTCCCAATTAGAGAATCGAAAATTGAGGTTGCAAGGGTGTCAATAGGACACCCTGTTGCACCCCCGAAATAAGCATGTGTGCACATGTGTAAATGTAAATGTACAGGAATTTATAGAGCGCAAATCACCAAACGGTTTCTAAGCGCTTGCTTAGGGAACCCGTCCTGGTATTCTCCTGTGAGATAACCCCGGCAGGGTATCCGCAAGGTGAAAGCCAGGCATCCCGCCGCGAGGGGCCGTTGTGGAGATTAAGCAAGCTATTGCCCAGAGTCGCAGAGTGTGAACCCCTGAATCGAGTAGGCACCGGAGCGAGAATTGTCGAGTCCATGGACATTTTAGGACTCAAGACCCCGCCGAGCCGGGAATTGAACCCTGGTCCCGGGCTGACCTCAGCTTCCAGGTCTGCCTCCTCTAGCCAGTGAGCCACACTTCTCCACACATACATGCGCTAAGGGCATGCATGTGTGCCACATGGCACTTTGAAGAATGCTAAAAAGTGCTTTTTTCAAGGAAATTGCAAATTACCACCAACCTGAAGTTAGTGATAATTTGCTATTCCTTAAGCCAAAATCGGACAACTTGGGTGCTTCCTACATTGCATATAAGGAATCGCAATTTGGGATTCCTTAAATGCATTCACAAAATAGGGAATTGCAAATTTTGTGATTCCTTATTTTGCGAGTGGGTTTTTGTCTGTTACATAGCACACTGCTACACTGCCCAAATTGTGACTGCAACCACTGAAATTCTGTGAAGATGTCAATAAAACTAGCATTTTAATTTGACATGAGAAACAAATATGTTATTCTTACCCCACCTCACTCCTATCGGCATTTTCAGCCTCCAACGTAGCCCGCACAACACTGCAGCTCCGGGTGGGTTCCCACTCTGATCACCCACTCTGATCACCAGGCCATCTATCAGGTCAACAGAATGGCAATGAACACAGCCATTCCTTGGTCCTCCGCAATTTAGCCGGGCTCACTTCTCCACGGCCACCGGGATTACAGGCAGTGCCCAGTACCAAAGACTCCAGTTCAGCAGGCCCCGGCAGTCCACACTATGTCACAGCTGCAATAGACTCCAGGTCATGCCAGCAAACTCACTGGGTGGGGGTCACCTAAATCTTGTTCCGCAGTGGCATAGAGCTGTCTATGGGCCTGAGATGAATTGGGCCTTATTGATGAAAATATTTACTTCAATCACTAGGTCAACAGGACTGTTCGACCTGCTCCTGGAGGGAAACAACCTTTACAACGCAACTGGTACTCTGCGCTACCATTACGACGCAAGTTTTTCAACGCAAGTCATTACAACGACTTGTGCTGGGGGGCGCTCCAGGATAGGGAATAGGTTAATTTACTATCCAACACCTTCCCTACTATCCACGGGGACTGGAGTTGGAATAGTAAATTAAACTATTCACTATCCAGCGCCCCCCAACGCAAGTCGTTGTAGCGACTTGAGTTGTAAAAGTTGCGTCGTAATGGCATGCGTTGTAACAGCATGCGTTGTAACGATGTACATCCGCTCCTGGATAATTAGATCCCTTAGGAATGTGTTTCCTTTCATCCCAATCCAAGTACGGAAGCAAGTGGTTCTAGCACTTATTATGTCCGGGCTAAATTATTGTAATGCTCTTTACCTGGATAATAATAAGACTTCACTTATGAAATTGCAGCTGGTTATAATTGCTACAGCCAGAGTCTTTCTTGATGTCTACAGTTCTCAATCAATTTCTGAGGGGATTTGTAAACTTCATTGGTTACCCCTGAGCAAACGAATAACATTCAAGGCTTTTTGCATTGTCCTTAAGGCCTTTTGCCACACACAGGCTCGGCAGAACTTAGGTACTTATTCCAACATTACACTCCCCCCCCAGGACCGTTAAGATCCTCAGGTAGAAATCTCTTAATTCTTCCTAAGCATCAAAAATCAAGATGGGGAGGTAGAGCCTTCTCAGTGACCGCATCCAAATTGTGGAATTTTCTCCCTCACTCCATCGCCATTCTCCAATCCCATATTTCATTTTGTAAGGCCCTTAAAACTTGGCTTTTCACACTTTAAGGATAGGTAGTATGTTTAATCTGTTCATTCATTTTCATGTGTTCACTCAGAGTGAAGTACCCTTTTTCTGTTAAGTAATGAGTTAGGTGCAAAAGTAATCCCAGAACTAAAACTCTTCTAAACCCACAGGTCTGGCTAACCTTTCCAGCTTGTGGCTAATGATTTAGTCTGGAAGTTAGGCTACCTACTAAAATCCATTATTCCATGTGATTCTTTTACTCAGAGTGAGAGATGAATTGGTTTTAGGGCACCCTCCCTTATCAAGCATGGTGAGATGAACAATTAAGTATCGTACAACTTAATACGTTCTGGGTGCATTAACATATTCAGATAACAGGAACAAGTTTATAAGGGTTATCATTATCAGTAATCAATGTACAGCACTTGTGCTAATAACCAAGCAAGATACTAGTGTGGGAGGGAAAGTGTTTACCGTTTTTTTTTATTTTGGGTATTAAACTTGTATGTGACCAGGTAAATAGAGAAACCTATTGGAAGAATACATGCTATTGATAAACTGATCATTCGGTTTTGATATAAGGACGACTAAGCTCAGTCACCCGAACTTTAGCAGACCCTTCAGAGTGAAGATTCGTCGATTGAATAAGATACAAGGTAGAGACTTGAAAACCGCCCTTAACTCCTGCCCACCCATTCTAGCTAGGGACAATGATGAAGCAGCTAACCAGTTCGACAACTGGATTCCAACTCCCGCAAACCATGTTGCCCCTGAAACTACAATCCTGGTAAAAACAGGTTCGGCAACCGCACCTTGGTACGGACCTGACATTAAAGGTGTTAAGATTAAATGAAGGAAAAGCGAATGGATTTGGAGATCCGACTACAGCAAGGAGCATAAGGCAGCGTACAATTTAAATTTAGAACTATATAAAAACACAATCATCAAAGCAAAGTGTGCCTACTTCTCTACAAAAAGTGAGGCCACTAGAAACTCCTCCAAGGAACTCTTTAAATCTATCCAACTGCTAGCTAAACCTCAACAGGCTAACCACTTTAGACCGGATCAAGCCTTCTGCAACAAGTTGGCTGCCTTTTTTCAAAGTAAAGTGCAGTTAATTTATAACGACCTCCTAAACATGCCTGCTGCTATGGCTGGCTGTAATACTCCACCTATGGGAGAGAGGGGAGCCCACTGTCAGCTAACCTGTTTTATTTATTTATTTATTTGGAGTTTTGTATAGCGCATAGTTACCCTCGGGCATCCCAGCGCTTAACCAGACGCCAACAGTTAACAAGAGGTCGGTTCAGCAGCATCAAGCAGGAAACAGATGAGTTTTAAGAAGTTTGCGAAACCGAAGAGTACAGGTCTCTGAGCGCAACTTCAGAGGAAGCGCCTTCCACAGGGAGGCTGTATTGATCGAAAATCTTCTCCCGCCGGAACAGGCCCTTTTTTTAAGCAGTTATCTTACGAGGAGGCCAACCATTGCCTCTTATCCATAAAGTCAGGTTCACCAAATCACCCTTGTTCCCCAACCACAATGCACCTTGTCTCTAGAAATATATGCACAAATCTAACCCCCCTTTTAAATCAAGTCATTGAAACCGGCACATACCCTTTCGCTTAGAAAAAAGCTTGCATCAGGCTAATTCTCAAAAAGCCAGCTCTTGATCCCACCGAAATCAAAAACTATCGCCCAATCTCAGGGCTACAAATGGTAGCTAAAATTCTTGAAAAAGCCATACAAAAGGAGTTAACAAAATACCTAGAATCCAATTACTTGCTTGATTCGACACAGCATGGCTTCAGGCCTTGCCATTCTACAGAGACAGCCTTGATAATGGCCACTGAGGGGATACAGAAAGTGATGTATAAGGGGGGCAGAGCAGTACTCATTCTCCTAGACCTATCAGCAGCATTTGACACCGTAAGTCACGCTGTGTTAGTGCAGCGTCTGAGGGACTTGGGAATTGAGGATGCCGCGCTGGCCCTTCTCACCTCTTTCCCAGCGGGAAGGGTGCAGAACATCCACTGGGAGAGTCTGCAGTCTGACACCTCCTGTGTGGAGTTCCACCAGAATCCACTGTCACCAAAGCTCTTTAACATATATGTCGCCCCACTGGCTAGTCTTATCAGGAAGCACAGATTTAACTTGATCTAATATGCAGAAGATTCCCAGGTCATAATATCAGTATCCAAACAACCAGAGACCGTGGCTTATAGTTTTCGTGCCTGTCTGAGGGAAATTATGAGCTGGATGAGTGGTAATTTCCTTAAAATAAACACTGACTAGCCTGAAGTCCTGGAATTTGGCAAAGGCCCTTCACTCTGGAACACTACCTGGTGGCTGTCTAAGGCGGGTGAATGTCCCCGTTCATCCATGAAAGTCAGGAATCTTGGGGTGATCTTTGATGATCAGCTCAACTTCTCAGCCCATGTTAATAGTCTGACCTCTTCTGTATTCTTTCTTCTGACAAGTCTGCAGAAGATTTTTCCCTTTATTCTGCAAGAACTTCAAAAAACTGTTGTATGAGCGCTTTTTCTTTCAAAACTAGATTACTGTAACATACTCTTTATGGGCATCGACAAGTTTCAGAGGAGGAAACTGCAATCTTTGCAAAATGCAGCAGCCTGACTGTTGCTAAACATTCCGAAAGGCCATTCCATCTCTGCGGGTATAAAGATGCTACATTGGCTCCCTGTGAAACAGAGTGGAGTTTAAGGCCGTCTGTCTGGTGCACGAAGCACTATATGGAGGGGTCTCGGAGGAGATTCAGAAGGTGCTCTCATGGTACTCCCCCATGAGAACCCTCAGATTCACAAATACTGGCCTCATTCACACCGCAAAAATCCACAAAGCAAGGTGGGGGTGGTCGGTCACTCTCCCTTTGTGCTGGCAAGTTATGGAATCAATTGCCACCCATAATGCGGCTCCAACCTAACAGGTCGATCTTTAGGAAATCGCTGAAGACCAATCTAAATCTCTAGAGTTAGTTGACCCAGTCCCCCCAGCTATCCACTCAGCACCAAGACGCCACAGCATTCGAGCGCTTTACAAATAAATATCCTATCCTATCCTATCCTACCATATCCTTCCGTTTAATTCAGGCATGGCACCTGATGATGAGTGAAAATATAAAAGATGACTCATTAACCCATACAATCATGATAGAAAATAAGCCTAGTAAGGTACTACTTTAGGACCAATTCTTTTTTTAATACTTTGGTGATTTATTAGAATTTATTTACCATTTTTGCATATTTCCATCCAGAAGCAGGAAACATTTTAAATTGTCATACATTTAGTATTACTTTTTTTTTTTTTTTCTAAAATAACTCCAAAAGCAGGAGTTTTTTTTCAGAAAACAAAAGTGTCCCGATATACAGGGAGTTTTCATCTGGGGGCAATTTGCATTTTTGGCGGCATCCTTCATGTTTGCCTGCTCAACACCACCATGGCTTGCATGACAATCCCGTGTAGAAAAACACAGTTTAGGAAGAACGGAGCAGGACTTCGGTGCAGTCAAACTGATGACTCTGCAGTCCTTTAGTAGCAAGCAATATATTATGGCAGAGTAGATTGAGGCTCTAACGTTGGAAATGAAGGATTCCCCACCCTCCTCCCCCTTAGTGAGGGTGGAAATTGAGCTGTTCCGTTATAAGACATCCACCAATTCACAGCGTTTGTCTCAATCGCACCACCTCTACACAAAGTCGTAATATTTATAGCAATCATATTACCAAAACATATTTTTCTAATTGATTGATTAACAAAAAAAATTGTTCAGTTACGCATAAACATCTTTTTGACATTTATCTAATGACATTTAGTGATAGGCTCATAGACTTTCTTTGTTAAGCATTGTGTTTTTATCTTGTATCCCACAAAAGTGTTTGCGATGCTACTGAACACTAGTTGAATAGTTCAAGAATAGTGTCGCTGCGACCATAGGCATAAGTACGTTGTGGTACATTGATTTGACTTACTTGGCTGTCTTAGTTATGAAACAAAGTAGGTCCTTGGAGCTAACTGTGCTAGAAATCATTGTCAAAGTTTAAAACCAGGAGCCAGTCCAAATGTTACAGAATATGTTTCACATTGTTCCATGATCTTTCTTCTTCTACAGTCTGACTGCAAAATTTTGTAATCCTTCAATCTCTGCCACCTCCTTTCTGGCAATCACCTTTCATTTATCAATATCTTAAAGCTATTTTAAAGCAAATCTGTACTTCCGTAAATTGGATGCCACATTTAATAACAGTTCAGCTCTGGGGATTTTCACATTTCTTGGCATCCTGGTTGTACTACACATCTCAATCCAATGAAACTAAAAATACACTTCCTCTGGGGGAAAAAAACATATGTTCGATATTATAGAGATCTTTCAACCTCTCAGGTTAGGAAATTAAAACATCACTTTTTTAAATGTGCAAATTGTTTTTATCCAGTATCACTTGCCTTTAAGATAACAAGGCACCGAATCATCATTCGAAATTTGATGACAGCAATCACTGAAATATATTACAACATTCATAATCATCATATTTGTTTTCATTAATTTGAATTTGTAAATCGAGTTCAATGATGTCATGGTACGTTAACAACTAATATAAATCATTAAATAATAAAAATATTACACAAATAACCTATCCTTCGAATAAACAACCCTGATTCCTACTACGTGCCATCAATTACACTTAATATTGACTCTAAGGCTCAGCACACAACGCACTGCACGAATGTGACAGCAGGCAAGAAGGTAATAACTGCCATTTATCAATTTGCATTCATATTAATTCTGTTTTGTCCGTCTTTATAGCAAAATTGTTGAGCCTGCACACCTTTCTATCCCTATGGTCGGCTAGTTCTGGGCCTGAATTATTTAATGGGCTCACTATCCCAATCTGCGCCGTTGTTCCCCTCTACTCTAAGCACCTGCTGCAGTGGACTTGATGTTAAAAACGTATTCTGTCCCCAGAGCAGGTGTAAACCCGCCTGCTCTGGGGACAGTGATGCAGTGACACAGTGCTGTGACCTCGAACATCTGCTCTGTGTGTTACTGCAGGTGGTGGATTGGCCTTTTAGGTCTGGCATGATTGCACAGCTGTCACATGGCTCAATGTGGTCAACCTAAACAAGAGCTTCCAGGAGTGTTACAGGGTGGACGTTGGCTCTGCTCACATGCTGGTAGACAGGAGTATGTGTTTTAATTTGTCCGCAGTTGTATGCTTCTCCAGAAAAAAGTGCTTCCACTCCACACAGCTAATATTATGTATTTATCCAGCTATCTGAGCCAGCATCAGTATGGCTGTCTGAGCTTCAACTTTTAGGGAAACTCTCATGACATTGTAATGCTGAGAGATATCTAGATAATTTATGGGTCTTGTGTTACTTTGGCTCACTAAAGTACACAAAAACTGATGTATAGAAAGCATGAATCATTTTTCAGCTGCTGGTAATTACTCGGCCCAGGGCCGGACTGGAAACAGCAACCTTTGCATCTCCACCGGCCCTGGGAAGGGGGGGGGGGGGGGGGGGTAGGGGGTGGGGGGGAGTTGTTAGCTGCTAAGCACTGCTCCTGCTGTTCTAACAGAGGGGCGATTTTGCTGCAAAACCGGCACCCAGTAAGAAAAGTGACCCCCTGCGATCATAAAATTGAAATTGAGTGTGTCTTATAAAGCGCACTTCTACCCGCACCGCAGGCCTCGTAGCGCTATAGACCGCTGGGGAACCCGTCCTGGCTTTCCCTGTGAGATAGTCCCTCCTGGGAGTCTCCAAGGTGAAACCAGGCCTCCCAGGCGTTTGTGAGGGGCTGTTGTGGAAATGAGGCAAGCTAATTCCCAGAGTTGCCGAGTGTGATCTCTGGTTGGAGTAGGCACCGATGCGAGAATTATCGAGTCCGCTGATCCTGGTCCAAGACCCTGCCGCGTCGGGAATCGAACCCTGGTCCCGGGCCGTTCTCTGCTCTCGGGTCTGCCGCCTCTAACCAGTGAGCCACACCACTCCACTGCCACACCACCATAAAACTGTCCCCCACCCCTCCAGCCCACCGGGGAAATGCCCGGGGCCCGCTACGGCCAGGCCGGTTCTGACCTGGGCCGTATCTCATTCCTTCGTTCTTTTGCACACCATACCACCTTAGTTTGGGCCAAGCTATTTAAAAATAAGTCTTGACCTTGCTCCATTGGGAACAGTCCAGCCCAAACTGCCAACAAAGGTCTTACCTGAACCGGAACATAAGCAACCCTGGACTGATTTCGCTTTAGTTAGGGCTTATCAGCCAGGCATAGCTTAATTCCGGTGGTGCAGTGTACATGGAACCGACGTCTGGCCATACCCTTCCACTTAGGGCAACACCAGTGCTTAATTTGAGTCAGTGGTTCCTGTGATCGGTACCAGCACTTAATGGTCAACTCCAGGACTTATGGCAGTCTGCCACATGAGCTGTCTGTCTAATTTAGAGATGAGAACAACAGCAGTTGATTATTATTTCAATATACACCAAAATATGACTAATGTGTGTCCGCCAAGCCATTCTTATAGCTTTGGGGGCCTGGAATACTCTGAAATGTCACGATTGGAGGAATGTGATGGTTAGTAGCTTTGTTGATATAGTCACTGACGGTACTACTGGCAGGGCAATGGGTGGTGCAAGCTACAGTAGCTTCCTGACGAGTGCCCTGGCACTTATTTTGTTACAAATTAAGCACTGGGCAACACACTAAAGTATACAAAAAAGTGATGGATGGAATTTTGAATTCATCACAGCCATTGATAATTGTCGGGCTGCATCCCAGTCCGTCGTTACCATGCCACCTCAGTTCGAACCCATCTATGTACAGCTCAGACTTAAAGGATTTTGATACTTAACTTCATTACTTACCATCAGCTGGTCTTCTACCTCTTGAGAGGCCCGAAAGCCGGTGTGTACCTTTGCGTACCTTTAGAGCTTCACCTGAGGATCGTTAAGTATTCAATATTAATCAACAGTTAACTGTTACTACAAAATTGGTAAGATGCATGCACAGAAATGAATATCTAGGAGTACTTATCATAATGGAAATCTTACTTGAGGTTCAATACTCCCTGAGCTTCCTGAAAAAAATGAAACTGAGAAAAATTCTTACATTTCTAATTTTTGTACTAAAACCTTGTTCATAAAAAGCTAATTCTAATACAATTTCTAGTGATTCCTATCTGTATTAAAGAAGAGCATGAAGTAAAACTCCCTAAAAACTACTATCATGGTATGGTCCTTCCAATAAAATATATATATAATCCCCCAGTAGGTATCTGTAGTTAGGATTTCGTTTCCAAAGGAAATATTTTTTTTGACTTGCTTATAACTTTGGTACCATTTGATGAATCTTCATGAAATTGTCAAAACAAAAGTGGCACAGTATGTCTAGTTCAGCATGTAAAGTGTCAGGGTGATCAGTCACATGTGAGCTCAGAAAAAGGGGATTAAAAAAATAAGTCTCTTTCCCATGCAATTTCCTGTAGGAATTTTAAACACGATTACAGCTCGAGTTGTTGGATGTAATTACACCAAATTTAGCAGAGAGTTGGCTCTTGGTCCAAATAGAGCTCTTTTTGTGATTTGGTGTAAATCCATTTAGTAGTTGTGGAGTTATTAAAGAAAAAAGAAATATAGACATGTAAGGACGCTGCCCCTTTGCCGATCCCCCCTTGTGGATCTCCAAACTCATGCTCCTCCAACAACGTCATGATTGTCTGACCACAACCTGACCAAGAGGTTGCGGCCGCCATTTTAAGTATTGGGAAATGGTCCAACAGACTCAAAATGTTTCTGCGAAGTCAATAAAGGGGTCAGGGTAGAAGTACCATGTATTAGAGGAGCGTCAGAGGGACCTATGTTGGGTACGAACTTGAGTTACTGAAGCTTTTTTCCACTTTGGGAATCCAAGGATCTCCAGCGAGGCTCAGCATGGTCCCCCATTTTAATTCACAAAGGATCTACAAACCTTGATGCACTTTGAAGAAAAAATCACTTTCAGACCATGTCAGATATCGACACAGGTACCCTCACACCCATTTACAGTTCTGCCCAAGCAGTCATGTACCTTCTCACAGTCCTACTCAAACACTCACACACCCACTCACAGACCCACTCAGACACTCACACACTCACATACCCAGTGACAGACTCACACACCCACTCACACACCATCTCAAAGACTCACACAGACACTCACACACCCATCCAGAGATCTGCAAAGGCTCTCAGAGAGCCACTTCCATACTCACACAGGCAATAACACACCCTGTCACAGACCCACACAGACACTCACAGATCCACAGAGGCACTAACAGACACATACAGAGACTCACAGACCAACTCATTCCTCCTTTCACAGACCCACACACCACTGACACATCCAGCCACACACAATACAGACACTAATACACCCAGGCACACATTGTTACAGACACTGATACACACATGCAAACATCAATATAGCCACTGACACACTGAGGCACACACGGATACAGCCACTGACACACGCAGGCACACACTCCTATACCCAATCACACACCCACTCACACATAGATAGAGCCACTTACAAACTCAGACAAACATCGATACAGACACTGACACACCCAGTTAAACACTACATTACAGTCCTAGCCAAACACTGATATAGCCTTACAAACAACTGTACACATACAGATAAAGGCACTGATATACCATACCAAGCCGCATACTGATTCAGAGTCTGACACACCCAGACACACATTGTTAGACACTGACACACTCAGGCACTTACTGATACAGCTAGTGACACACCCAGACACACTTCAATAGAGACTGGAACATCCATGCACACATCTATTCAGTCACTGACACACCCAGGCACTCACTGATACAGCCACTGACACACCCAAGCTCACAGCAATACAGACTCCTGTACGCCCAGGGAAACACTGATACAGTAGTTACTGACATACCCAGATACACACTCCGATACAGACCCAGCACATACTTATACAGCCAATAACACACCCTTTCACATATTGATACAGCCCCTTAGACATTCAACCAAACACTCAAACAGCCTCTCAAACACCCACACATGTACTGATACAGCCACTGACATACCCAGGCACACACTAATATAGACCCTAACACACCAAGGCACACATTGTTAAAGACTGACACATCCAGACAAACACCGATACAGCCACTGACACACCCAGGATCACACTCATACATCCAATACCAAATCCACTCACTCATTGATAGAACTACTAACTTACACAGTCTCACACTGATACAGTCACTGACACTATAGAAACACAGAGTTAGCTCTTTCTTTGACCAGATGGTGGTTCTAAAAAAGGCATTTTTAACAGTTTGGTATTTCTTTTCTTGTTTTTTTTACAACAAAAACTAAATATAGTACTAAAAGGGCAATGTAAAGGAAATGCATAGAAGAATTTGGCCTCAGTGTTCAAATAACATTAAGCAGCAACTGGAAGCAAACAAAAAGCCTAACAGCTTCTTCTCTGTATCTAAGAATGCACCCACAGAAGAAATGTTTAAAGCGACAAGCATGTGGCATTTCACACAGTAAGTAACCATCTCACTTAATTCTTCGCAGTCACATGGTATTGTAATGACTGCAGCTAATGATGGTTTTCTCAAGGCTGCTGTAGAGGTGAACTCTGCACCTGCCTTCTCCTGAATGATCTGGTTTTACAGTCTTTCATGAATTGTTAGGTAATTCCACATGGAACTTATCCAATGTGAATACTTCTTTGCAGTGCCCCTATGTAACAGCTTGCCACAGATTCTGCAGTGCACATATTTAGCAGTAACCATCTGTCACCTCTGGCAGGTAAGGACGATACACCGTGTGCTCTGAGACAAGGATTTTATTTAGAAAGGCAAACAAACAGCAAAAAAAACAAGGTCCAGGCGACGTCATCCTCAGGGGGTTGGGGCTTAACCTCCTTTGCGTCCTCTCCGGAAGGTAGTAAAGTGGGCGTTCGGATATGTGGGGAAAAAGAAAAAGAACAAGGCGCACTTTGATTAGTGCTATGGCCGTTTAACATCAAGGTAGGGAGAAGGCATGAGACGAGGGAGCACCCAGTCAAGTCTTATAACAGTGAAGGGCAAGGGGCTGTCACCAAAGCAAAGAGGGAATTATGTTGTGCGTTATCCCTAAGGTCTTGCTACTTGCGGTCTTGCTTTCACTGTTCTCCCCGCCTCCCGGTACACCGAACCTAGCCTCCCGAGTCCCCTGAAGCGGGCACGCACCTGCTCTAGCCACGTTCCTCCGGGAACATGGCAGGGCACTGTGTGTAATCGATGGCCTCCTGGCTGCTCCTCTGCTGTCTCCGCGATCTCTCCTGAGGCTTCTCTCCTTCTCTGGCTCTGCACCAGGCTCTCTGTCTCGCACTGGTCTCGCTTGTCTTCCTCCTTTCCAGGATTTGCTGCACTCCTCATTGGTTCCTGGACTCTTATCCTGTGATGACGCTCCATAGTCCCACCTCTAATGGGCGGGGCTATCGTCTTCTTCATCAAGGATTTTAGAAGGCTAGCCATGTGGGATGAACGAGGCCTCTCATCCTGGGAGGCATGCCGCAGATTCCAGCAGCTGGAGGGAAGAAAAAGGGGCATTTCCATAAGGTAGGCTGGATCGTCCATGGTCCGATGAGACAGGAACCCAACACACCCCTCCCCTAGAGTCTTCCCACTCGGGAATGATGGGGATAGGGGAGAGGAAGTCAGCGTTAGCATTTGGGACTCCCTTACGGTGTCGAACGTCAAAGGCTAAGGGTTGGAGGGACAGGAACCAGCTCATCACATGGGGATTGTTGCCCTTGTTTCTGCTCATCCAGACCAGGGGAGTGTGATCGGTGTACAGGGTAAATCATCTCCCTTCTAGATAATACCGGAGCTTTTCCACGGCACATTTGATATCCCGGCATTCTTTTGCTACAACAGGATAATTCTGTTCACGGGGGAACTTTGTGACTTGTGACAGGACTGCGCCAAGGCCAACATCTGAGGCATCCGTCTGTAAGGTAAAGGGGCAGTTGTAGTCCGGATACACCAATACAGGGCTGCAGGGGATTGCTGCTTTTAACCTTTGGAAGGCCTCTAAGACTGAGGAGGAGGGTGAGGTTGTGGCGCTTTTAGGGATGTCCTTGTCAGAAGGTCTGTAAGTGGGGCGATTATTTCTGAGTACTGATAGATGAATCTTCTATAGTAGCCCAAAAGTCCTAGAAATGCTCCTACATCTTTTTTTTGTGGTTGGTAGGGGTTTCATGGTGATGGCTTGGATCTTTACTTCCTGGGGTTCTATACACCCGTTCCCTAACAGGTAACCTAGGTATCTCACTTTCTGAAACCCCATTTGGGACTTTTTGCCATTTATGTGTAAAACGGCTTTCTGTAGTTCATGGAATACCTGATGACAGTGTTCTAGGTTCAAGTTCAAGTTCAAAGATCTTTATTCGGTTATTCAGGCAAACAACCATAAAAGCACAATCAAATAGACAGTTTTAAAATAAATACAGTCAAGAAACCCCTTCCAGAATTAAAAGTAACAATTATTCATAAGCGTTACAGTGTTAAAAACAAGTTAAAACATTTATCTTTCCATGCTATTTCTAAATTTTAGTGCTAATTTAAGAAAACTGGTTACATATAAAGTGCAGTCATGGGTTAGCAGCTATAAATAACAAAGTGCGGGTCTAACCTGTTTAAAGTTAATTTTTTTCAGAAGGGGTTTTAGGTAGAGTCTCCGAGGTATGTCATAATAAGAACAGATGAATAAAAAGTGCACCAAGTCCTGTGGAGACACATTGTCGCAGCCACAGGACGGTAACACTTGGCCTCGGTGGCTCCCCTCAGGAACAGCAAGCAGTAAGTGGAAAAGGTCCAAACGGAACCTAGTTAACAGAAATCGCTCAAAGCCCGACATTGGCCATGACAAATACGGTTCCACACTGGGTGTAGATTTTATTACAACATATTTCCTAGCGCTGCTTTTGTTCAGTTCCACCTCCTCTCGTTGCAGATACCGAGAGAGGGAAAAGGTTTTCCTCACAAAAGTAACGTCAGATCTGCTAATAGACTCTGGTCTCAAAAAAGCTCAGGGCGCCCCATTTCGGAGAAACAATCTTTTAGGTATTTGAGCCACGGGATTTTGTACATATTGTCCCAGGATAGGGCTTCTCTCAGGAGTTGATGATTAAGTGGCAGGTCTTTATTTAGGCAACAATTTAACCAGCAGAGTACGGGTCGTAGCTCTATTGTATCACTGAAGAAGGGGAGTAAGGGTCGTAGCGCTATGGTATCACTTAAGAAGGGTGTTTTTCTCAGGTGGGGTTAAAAATTACGATATTGTCGAGTTATGTCTATGTAAGTGCCTGGTGGGGCTGGAGTACTCGGTTCATTAACTTTTGGAAAGTTGCAGGCCTGTGCAGGCCAAAGGCAGGACAGTAAACTCAAAAAGACCGTTGGGGTGGAAAAGGTGGTCTTTTCCTGGTTAGAACGCCTAAGGGGTACCTGCCAGTACCCTTTGGTAAGGCCAAGGGTGGAAATATAACAGGCGTCTCCGAGTCGTTTAATGAGTTTGTCTACACGGGTAAGAGAATAAGCGTCAAGTTTGGATATCGCGTTCACCTGGCGAAAGTCAATGCAGAACCAACCCGATCCATCTGGTTTAGGGACCATGACGATAGGGGAGGACCACTCGCTTTGGGATGGACAAATCACTACCATTTGTAGCATCTTTCTGACCTCGATAGACACAGCTCCCGTCTGGTGGCCGGAATCCTGTACGGCCTTTGTCTGACCAGCTTCCCGGGGGCCGTGTCTATGTGGTGCTCGGCCAGCGTGTCCTCCCGGGGAAGTCAGAAAAAAGGGGAGCGAAGGACTCTAGCATATCTGAAAGGTAGGTTTGTTGTTCGTGGCTTAATCCCTTGTTGACAACCATATTCCCTAGGGTTAACATCTCTTCTTGGGGGGAATAATCTAAGTTTAGGTTGTGTGGGGGGGGTCCTGTTGATTTCTTAAGTAGGTTGATGTGATCGGTTTGGTACCGGGTGGGGCCAAGCAGTAGTCAATAAGTTGTCCTACCTATAGTGGATACTATTCTATAGGAGCCCCTCGCTTTTGACTTTAGATAGAGAGGAATGGAGGAGTACGGTGACCCAATCGTTAACCTGCAACACCCTCCACTTGTTCCCCTTGTCGTACAGAAGCTTTTGGTTGTTTTGGCTTCTTTCTAGACTGGTATGGGCGAGGTCCTGTAGTTTCCCAATACGTGATTGAAGATGTTGGGTGTAGTCAAGGAGCTCTGAGGTGTTATCCCTCTCATTCTCCTAGGCCTCCCTTGTCATTTCTAACAGGGTCTGGGGCTGCCTTCCATAGAGCATTTTGAAAGAGGAACACCCCAGGCTGCTCTGGACCTGTCCTTGAATGACAAAGAGAGCAAGGAGAAGAAGACAGTCCCAGCTCTTTCCTTCCCCTGTAAGCATCTTTTTCAAAATCAATGTTAGCGTCATATTGTATTGTTCAACCAAACCGTCGGTCTGGGGATGGTAGACCGAGGTCCTGATATGTTTCACATCCAGCAATTTGCATACCTGCGTCATGAGTCGCGACACAAAGGCGGTGCCTTGATTGGTGAGAATCTGGCGAGGGAACCCAAAGCGTGAGAAATATTCAAGTCTTTTGTCCGCTATGTTGGCAGTGGTCGGGCCCTAAGGGGGAAGGCCTCTGGAAAATGGGGGCAATAGTCCACCAGGACAAATTGGAACCCTTTAATGGACTTTGGTATGGGACCAATTAGGTTCATGCCTACTCTTTCAAAGGGCTTCCCCATGAAGGGTAAGGGTTGTAGGGGAACCGGTGGGGGTCGATATAGGTTCTTTCTTTGACACACAGGTCACTCTTGACAGTAACATTTAATGTGGGCATAGATCCCAGGCCAGTAAAAGAACTGTAGAAGATTGTGGGTGGTCTTGAGGGCCCCGGAATGACCTGCCAATAGGTGGGAGTGGGTAAAGAAAAGGATTTGTCGTGGAAGTCCTTTGGAACCAAGAGTTGAGGACTTGCGTCTCGTCCGGTCACCCTATACAAGAGGCCGTTGGATATTTGGGTTGGTTGGGTGTGAGCAATAAGGGCTTCCTGCCAAGCATGGGATATAGTGGAGTCTTTCTTCTGGACCCAGCGGAAGTCTTTATTGGATTGGCAAGGAGTCTGGGAAAAGAGGGCTTTAGGTATGGTGAGTTGGGGTAAGGGCTAGCAGGGGGTTTCCTCGTGTCCTCGGTTCAGAAATAAGGACAGGCAGTTTGGGTTGTCTGTACCAAGGATGAGATCTTCTGGTAGGGCGGAGAGAACCTCCACCGTGACTAGAGAGAGGGAACCCAGGGCACTTGAGTGGTGTTCGAGCTGTGGGATAAGTACCAGGACCTGTCTCCCTGGTACCAGCTGTTCGGGTCTAACCAACCCACCCTTGATAACAGATTGGCGACACCCCGAATCCAGAAGAGCCATAATGGGGGAACCGGTAAAGGTGATACTTACGTAGTAACAGGTCCCCATCTCTTCTGTGTACATAAGATCCCTAGGGACATAGCTGAATCCATAGGATCTTCTGTTTTTGGGGGGGGCAGGCCCGAGCAATGTGGCTCCACTACCCACAGTCGAAACACTGAGGCCCACGATGCAGGGGGTTCTCTGGTTTCTTCTGGTTACTTGCAGAGCTCCTCATAGGTTCCTGGACTCTTATCCTGCGATGACGCTCCATAGTCCCACCTCCAAGGGGCGGGGCTGTTGTCTTCTTCGTCCTGGATGTTAAAGGGCCAGTCATGTGGGACATATGAGGCGTCTCGTCCTGGGAGGCATGCCGCAGATTCCGGCAGCTGGAGGGAAGAAAAAGGGGCGTTTCCATAAGGTTTGCTGTATAGTCCGGGGTCCGGGGTCCGATGAGACAGGAACCCAACATCATCTTATCCCCTAAAGGTATTGTGAAATGCTTCCAGGCATCACGTTGTTTTCTTGCAGGTGGTGTATCTTCATCCACATCATCAATAGGTTCTCGATGTGTATCCTGGACAGAAATTCAGCCATTCTATCAAATTATTCCCAAAAGTGAACAAAAACAGAGCACCAATGCTTCTTAATCCTCTTTCTATGGATTTCTCCTGAGAACTAACTGTTTTTGGGTGTGGTTTTACATATACATGTGTGGGTTTCAATTGTGGGCAATCCAATGGCAAGGTTTGGGTGAGTTATCCAGTGAATACGCGATCCTAGTCTGTAGATTTGTAAAGTCACAAAATACAAAAAATGAGTACCTTTCTTAAAAAGCATATATAGGGTGCCATAAATATATTTATAACTATGTTCACTTTGATGTCATTAATGAAAGTAGAGAGATGTACATATTTAAAATAATTTTTCATCAGTCTTGATTAATCCGCAAATTCATTGCGATCACTTGATCAGAATCAATAACCAGAGAGAACTTGTGGTACCATATGTATTTTCGTACATGTGGTAAGAGAAGAGCAGAAAGAAGCAAACGTGGTGCACAAAGGGAGAAGAGAGGTGCAGAAAGAGGGAACATGAGTACAGAAAGAGACAACAGGGGTACAGAAAGAACGAAAAAAGGTGCAGAAAGAGGTTAGAGAAATGCAGAAAGAAGCAACAGAGGTACAGAAGGAGGCTGGAGAACTACAAAAAGAGGGAAAGGGGTACTAACAAAGGCAAGAGAGGTGCAGAAAGGGGCACGAGGAGTGCAGAAAGAAGACAGAGAAGTGCTTAAAGAAGCAACAGAGGTACATAAAGAAGGAAGAGAAGTGCTGAAAGAAGCAACAGAAATATAGAAAGAGGCAAGATAAGTGCAGAAAGAAGCAACAGAGGTGCAGAAAGAGGCTAGAGATGTGCAGAAAGAGGCAAGTGAGGCGCAGAAACAGCCAAGAGGGGTTCAGAAAGAGACTAGAGAAGTACAGAAAGAAGCAATAGAGGTGCAGAAAGAGGCTAGACAGTTGCAGAAAGAGGCAAGAGATGTGCAGAAAGCGGGAACAGGGTGCAGAAAGAGGCAAGAGATAGGCAGAAAGTGGGAAGAGAGGTGGAGAAACAGGCAAGAGAGATGCAGAAAGAGGGAACAGCGGTACAGAAAAAGGCAAAAGAGTTGCAGAAAGATGGATGAGGGGTGCAGAAAGAAGCTAGAGAGATGCAGAAAGAGGCACACTGGGTCCAGAAAGAAGCAACAGAGGTGCAGAAAGAGGCAAGAGTGGTGACGAAAAAGGTAAGAGAAGTACAAAAAGAGGCAAGAGAAGCACTGAAAGAAGCAAAGGAGGTACAGAAAGAAGCAAGAAAAGTGATGAAAGAGACAAGAGTTGCAGAAAGAAACAAGAGAGGTGCAGAAAGAGGGACGATGAGTGCATAAAAAAACAAGAGAAGTGCAGAAAGAAGCATCAAAGGCGCAGAAACAGGTAAGAGAATTGGAAAAAAGGCAAGGAAGTGCAGAAAGAGGCAAGAGTGGTGCCGAAAGAGGCAAGAGAGGTACAGAAAGAGTGAAGAGGGGTGGAGAAAGATGCAAGAGGGGTACAGAAAGAAGCAAGAGAGGTACAGAAAGAAGCAAGAGAAGTGCAGACTGAAGCAACAGGGCTGCAGAAAGAGGCAAGAGAAGTGCAGAAAGAAGCAACGGAGCTGTAGAAGGAGGCAAGAGAACCGTAGAAAGAGGCAAAAGAGTTGCAGAAAGACGGAACAGGTGTGCTGCAGAAGGCAAGAGAGGTGCAGAAAGAGGGATGAGCTGTGCAGAAAAAAGAGGTGCAGAAAGAAGCAAGAAACATGCAGAAAGAAGCAACAGAGGTGCAGAAAGAGAACAGAGAAGTGCTGAAAGAAGCAACAGAGGTGCAGAAAGAGGCAAGCGAAGTGCATATTGAAGGAACAGCAATGCAGGATGAGGCAAGAGAAGCGTAGAAAGAAGAAACAGAAATGCAGAAAGGGGCACGAGATATATATATATATATCAAAGACAACATGTACTGTGTCCAGCATCGTGCAAACAAGCCCACCATCCGATTTCAGGTATCAATAGTTTTTATTCCAGCTGAGAATCCATAATGATAGGATGAATTTCAACCTCACTTTGCGTCTTAATCATATATGCAAATGGAGTGGTCAGTTGCTTTTCTTTTTAAACTTAAAGTGGGTAGCCAGTGAAAAAGGACTACATATAGGAATTAAGTATACCAAGATCATGAAAATGGCACTTTTGTATAAATCAATGGCAAGCAGTGCACATTTAGAAAATTGAGTACTCTGATCTTAATAAATCAATAATACATTGCTAGCTTGTCACATCGGCACTAAATGAGTCATCTTCACTGATCAAAGATTCCCCATGTTCCCCAAGAGTTTGAACACAAAAGTATCCATAATGCATTGCTGTTGTTTGTATTAATCAATCCATCACGTCCTTCAATATCACCTCATTTGCAAGATGTTGTTTGCCTTGTAATAATCACACGAAGATTAATATTCCTTTTGCCTCATAAAGTCAATTTCATGTAGGGCAACAATATATTATCCTCTATATTTTTCAAGGCAAAACCACTACTAATCCATAGTCGCCTTGTTTTTGGCTTTTCGCCTGGATAATCTAACCTGCACAACATTGTCTCCCCTCATGTGCAAGGGTTAATACCCCTGCAAACACTGGTTATCTCATAAGTGTCTCAAAAAAATTAATACCGGGCATGCCTCCCGTCTGAACAGTGACCAGAGGTGGGACAAGGTTGGTTAGTGACAGAGGTTATCCAGGCAAAAAGCAGAAAAACAAGATCTATAACTAGTGCCCCAAGGTAACTCTAACTCACACCTTCGTATTGCTCTGCTAATTACCCCATATATTACATCACTCACGACATCTTCTAGGACATCATTGATATCACTGCAACATTTGCAGTTAAATTATTAATGAGAAAACTGTGCATGGCTGGGGGACGGTTTATACTTACTTGAAATAACTGTAACTACAACTGGTGAATTGATCAGCCATATTTGAATTGGGTCAGTGGTTGGTTGGTGTAGGAACCAACTACTGTGATCACCTCTCATTCCTACAGCATAGGCACTGCTTGGGAAAGAAAACTACTGAACACGTTAGTACCCTAAGTTACACTCGTGTCACTGGAACCAATCTATACCTGGCTGTTGAACCCTCTCATGAGAATGTTTTTTTTAAATGGTCTCTACAGGAGCCTGAGAAATACTGGCTGCACATGGATAGGGTATTGATGGGATGATCACTCTGGCATTCTATATTGTTGACTAAAAATATAGAATAGAAGTTAGAAATGTTTCTGACATAACAAATCCTGTGTAGCATATGATATTCAATATCAAAAAAATTAGGGGTCACAACTTTTCAGTCACCCTTTACTCCTAACCTCTACATCTCCGAGATTCCACTAGCCAAAGAGGGAGGGAACTTCAAACGATGATGTGAAGGGGAATGTAGAACAATCTGGGCTCTATTTCACTAGGAAATATTTAAAACACTGGATGAATGCAAAGCGGCGTTCTCAATCAGGGTGTATAAACACTACAATACATATGTTAAAACATTGTAGTATATGTTTCCAGTTGGAATCATGGATGAGAGACCTTACACATTTTGAAAATTATTTATAAAGTATTACACCAAAAAAGGATTGATTTAAAAAATATATTAAACACTACAGAGTGCAAGCAAACCACAGCTATGAAAGTTCATGAGACCATGGGATAGAGATGAAAAGTGTCTTGGAACAATGGTAAAAGTTATGGTGAAACATAGGAAAATCACACACAACATACAAGACAGAGAAAAGCTTTATAATTTTTTAATTTGTATTGGACACCAAGTATACTACACTAAATATTCCAATGAGAAGATGAACACTGTTTATGCCAATGTGGGAGGGTGGACCACAAGATACACATATGGTGGGGCAGACCAGCACTGACTGCATACTGGAAAGCTATTCAAAGCCACATTAAGAATGTGAGTAGATGTCCCATTCCAGAAGACTCAGGGAGCACCATACTAGGATTAAAACAAGAAGATAAGGAGGGACTCTGATTGAACACTGATAAATAATATGCGACTGATGGCCAAATAGGAAGTAGCAACAAAATGTAAGTCTATCTCTCTGCCAACAAATTTAGATTAGTCAAAAAGTCTCTGGACCATGTTGACTTGGGCTTGAGAAATGAAAGAGACAAATTCAGCTGTCAGAAGGAAAGATCCCCCTAAGATACTTTTAGGTCCAAGATGAGTGGGGAAAGAACCAAGACAAACTAATATAATACCTCTGTTCCGACCTATTTAATTTTCATATGACCTAAACAGGTGCTAACAAACCAATACCCCACATTGATTCTGCAAGCTTAACAGAAAAAATAACACATTTTATTTATTTATTTATTTTATTCATCGTAAATTTTCTTTATGCATTAAGAACTTTTATTATGCCTGTTATTATTTTTATATATTTTTCTAATACATTTCAATAAAAATTGCTGCAAGAATACATATATATATGTACAAAACTGTTATATTCTTTCAAAAACAGTGACACCAAAGTTACTAAATTATCCAGAAATTAATTCTATAAATACAAAAATGCAGTCACCCCACAACAACCTGTACCTGCTCTTTCATCCCAAACATACACACTCATTCAATCCACATTTATTCAATAACACACTAAACAAAAAAGAGAGATTCAACCCATTGAGGGGCCTTAAGTTATATTCACGAGGGCAGGGTGAGTTGTTTCCTGCAGAAACAAATAGATGGAATTGACTCTCAAGGACCACTCCTCAAGGGTAGTGTTGGTCTACGCGTGTTTCAGTGGCCAAGCAACGTTTCTCAGGACCAAGATGTAGTGAATCTCAAAGAGAGCAGGGGAGAATGGAGCAGATTAAAAACTATTTGGACCCTACAACTAGCAGAGACATACGCTCTACACAGGGTCTTTCACAATAATTGTAGTGTTCGCTGGCATAGTTATAAACAGGCCAATAAAAGTCAGAATACGTAAGCCTCAACGAACAGTAGAAGACATCCCCTGCTCTTTTTGAGATTCATTACATCTTGGTCCTGAGGAAGGTGGCTTGGCCACTGAAACGCATGTAGACCAACACTACCCTTGAGGAGTGGTCCTTGAGAGTCAATTTCATCTGTTTTTTTCTACAGGAAACAACTCACACTGCCCTCTCAAATACAACTTGGGACCCCTCAATGGGTCGAATCTCTCTTTTTTCTTTAGTGTGTTATTGCATAAATGTGGATTTAATGACTGTGTACGTTTGGGATGAATGAGCAGGTACAGGTTGGTGTGGGTTGACTGCATTTTTTTATTTATAGAAACGATTTCTGGATAATTTAGTAACTTTGGTATCACAGTTTTTGAAAGAATATAACAGTTTTGTACATATATATGTATTCTTGCAGCAATTTATATTGAAATGTATTAAAAAAGAACAATAATAACAGGCATAATAAAAGTTTTTAATGCTTAAAGAAAATTTGCGATAAATGAAATAAAGAAAGAAGTATAGTTTGTTCTTTGGACTGTTAAGCTTTCAGAATCAATGTGGTTATTGGTTTGTAAGAACCTGTTTAGGTCATATGAAAATTAAATAGGTCGGAACAGAGGTATTATATTAGAGACAAATTCAGCTCCAGATCGAATCAGCTAGTAGACAATCTACAAATTCAATTACTGCTCCGTTCCTCTTCTTGCACACTGCACACTCTAAGATTTTATTGGGACCACTAAAACATGAAAATGTAATGCCATTTGGGTGTAAATAAATCACGAGAAAGTACAGGACATACTTAATGTGGACTAATAAAACATTATATTGTGCTCTTGACATGGTCCATGTTGCTGAAAAGACACCTAAATGAAATAATTAGGTGGATTCTAGGAGGGTTGGGGTCAGTGCTTAATTTGAGCTGGTGATTTCCGGTACGTATTTATCAACATCGGTGCTTTTCAATTAAGGACCTATTACTAGAAGAAGAAGAAATTCTTTATTTGTTTCTTTACAACCATAAAATATAACACTTTAAAAAAAATTGCTACAGTGTATGTTAAAAAACAATTTCACAATAAAATACATCATTATGTTTAGATATGTACAAAAGAAGAAAAATTGTTGTACTCATTAAAGAACAGTGTTCACGATAAAGTGCATCATTATGTCTGGATAAATACAAGATTTTCAAACTCGTTAATACCCGTATTCCCAGATTCAATGTCCGCTTTTTTTTAAGAGCGAGTCAATCATGATTAAAAACTTTACCCCTCGACAGATTGAAATATTTGATGACCCCCCCTCCCAGCGGGTAATAGTCTGCCTGCAGGTACATATATTGAGCTCTTTTAAGATTGATTTTAAAAGCATTGTTCTTGCTTCACTGTTTGAAGGATAGACACACATCACGTGGCAAAGGGGTTCCTTGTGATATCCACATAATCTGCAAGTTGCATTATCATATTTCCCTTTACAACTTGGTTTCAAGTCCTTAGTTTTGTATACTCCAAACCGATACAGCATATACTTCTTTTTTAGAAACAATCTGAAGTGAGCTGCTAAATAGGCTTGCAGTTTACATTTTTCAAATGAAGTTATCACTGTCCAGGAGTGTCGTCTTTTTACCATTGTGTTTTTGACTTCTAGGAAAGGTAATTGTTTTGCGGAGCCGTTGCATACTCTGTTGAACGCCACCCTCTCCATCTTGCTGTCCCATGCCTCTTGAATGTCCAGTTCTACTAGAGCAATTCTTAGAAATTCACCCCATGAACACAGTTTTTTTTATCAAACTGGGACCTTATTACTGTGCAGCATAGATTGTTCAGGGTGCCAGGTTCCGAAGAGCGAAGTTTCCAACATATTTTCACAAAAACAGATTGCCTTTGGAATTTCTGATTTTGAAGTCCAAATTCCAGGCTAATCTGTGCTGGTGACGCTGCTCTCGGGAGATGAAAAACAGTTTTATACACTTTTGTCAGTAAATCGTTAAAAATTCCGGATTCTCGACCATGCCATATTTCTAATCTGTAAGCCAATGCTGGAAGTAATTGTGCTGCCATTGTTTTTAAAAGATGACTGTAAGATGGGCACCACCTGAATTTTATTTGTAGCTGTTTGTATGCAAAAATTAAAGTTTGTGCTTTTGCTCTTATTGCACTTTTTTGATCCTTAGAGGACATACATCGCCCTAAATTGATACCCAAATACTTATAGCTGCCTACTTCCTCTATTTCCTTACCATTGGCGAACCACTTAAATTTTCATTTGGATCTTGGGCCTACTAAATGCACCACCTTTGTTTTTTGTCCTTTTTATCTCCAGCCCCTGTTGGTCGAAGTAATTAGTCAGGTAGTCGATGACTCTTTGTAATCCAATAGGAGTTTGGCTTAAGACCACCATGTCATCTGCGTATTGCAGGTACTGTATGTGGTCCTCAGCCAATTTAGGGGAATGGTCATTTACTTTTGACAAATGATTTTCTAGGTCTGCAAGGTACAAGGTAAAAAGGCTTGGGGTGAAGACACACCCCTTTTTTCAGGCTGTTTATTATATTGATCTTAGATGATGCTATGCTGCCATCTTCCAGCTTTACCTGGGCACAGGTTTCGCTATGAGGGGATATTATGGAGTTAATTAGTTGTTGTGGTGCTCCCCATCCTTTCAATTTTATCCATAGTCGTTCACGTGAAACTCTGTCAGAAGCCAATTTTAAATCTATAAGCATACAAATAAACCTGATTTATTTAAAATTGCTTTTTCTGTAAGGAGTGCAATTGCTGCCAGGTTTGTTCTTGTACCCATTCCTTGCTTAAAACCAGTTTGATATTTGGGAATTATACCTTTCTCCTCCATCCAGTCCTGTAGATGTAGTAGTAGACAGGAGGCATAGAGTTTTGCATCAACATCCGTCAGGGCGATGAGCCTGTAATTACTAGGCTCAGTGCGATTTCCGTTTTTATATATAGGATGAAATATGCACCCTCTCCAGGAATTAATGATCTTATTTTGTGAATACAAATATTTAAAGAGCGGAGTAAGAAAATTTGCCAAAAATTCTGCATCATGTTTGAAGATTGCGTTTGGAAGTCCATTAGGCCCTACAGCTCCCTCCATTTTCAATGTTTTTATTACTTCTTGTTGTCGATTGTTGTCAGTTAAAATGTTTGAGCCATTATGAATTGAATCCTATGCACTATTTTCAAATTTAACCTTATTGTGGTGGACTAAAATTTTTTCACGTTGTACTATTTTCCCTGAAGAGGGGTCAATGTAAATTTTTGTGGTTTTTTCCTCCTGCAGCGTGTCTGGCCCAGGTTCAAATTTCATCGACACTTCATGGTTTATATTATTATATAGATTCTGTATATGTAGTTCCCAACTTTTCTCACTTATTTCTGCTTTTTTTCACAACTGTTAGGCAATTTGCTGGCCCAGAGTAATTTTTCCCAGAGCTTTTCCTTACGTTCCATTTTTGTCACTCTACACCTCTCTCTAAAGTTCTTCCTCATGTCTTTAATATTGTTGTTCATAGCTGGCTTTCCAGATTTTACGGCCATAAATACTTTTCTCGATTCCCTTGTAATTTCCCTTTTTAGGTTACGCAGCTGTATGTCATAGGTACCATTTTGTGGACCGTGACATCCTGGTAGAACAGGAAATTTATTTAGAAGAAATTTTTCCAGTTGTTCCCAAAAATCTTCTGGTGACTTGGTACACAGTGACCCACCATTGTTTATGAATTTATGTACAGCATCCATTATTTGTGAAACATTTGTACCACGCCATTTTAATTTCTTCAGATTGTAAGTTACCGGGATTTCTGTTAAAGCAGTTATTTTCTCTTTCAACAACAGATTCACGTTGATGGTCAATATTTGTGGCAAATGGTCACTTTCGGGCGGGATTGTATGTCAAATTAATCAACTGCGATGTATAGTTCATTACTGACCATAGTATAGTCAAAGTTGATTGGTTCTTCCCACTTAAAAAGGTTATCCTAGCAGGTTGATCTCCCTTTATTTTCCCATTCAAAATGTATTATCCCAAGGTGTCCAAATCGCTTTTCAGCTCATTGGCCTCCATTTCCTTTTGACACATACTCTTATCTAACTTGCTCCATATTAAGATGGAATTAAAATCTCCTCTGATTATCAACTCACAATTTTGATGACTTTTCTGCAAGACCTTGATTAGGTTAATCAGGCATACCAGTTTTTCCTTTTTCAACTTTTTGTTGGGGTGGATATATACGTTTAAAATCAGCAGCTGCCAGAGCATTTTATTTCCAGCGTTCTTGCTTTCTATTTTCACAACCTGTATCCAGTTTTCACCCGTGTCGAGTTCTTCCATTTGCCAAGCTAATTTTCCTGTTATGTAGGTGGACAACCCACCCCTTGGATGCCCATATTTATAAATTTGTTCTGCCAAAACATGAAATTCTACATATCCAATAATGGATCTTGGCCCGTTTCATTGAACCCATGGATATTCCATGAGCAGATTCTTATTTTGTAGTCCGTTGGCATACCTGGGTATAACCTATGTGGATCATTAGATTCATCAGGATCGTTTATGGCTCAAGAAATGGGGCACCCACGACCAATCATGAACTTCTTCTGTGAGTTGGGTTAGACTAACTCGATTCTGATTTGTTATCTCTAATATGTTATTTGCCAAATTGATGTTTTTAGGAGTAGTGCTTCGAGCCCTCCTTAAGCAGGTTTTTGGGCATATCTCCTTTCCAGATGTAATCGGGGTCACTATATCTGATAAAAGTGGGTACAGGTATTTTGGATTTTTTGGGTAAGATGGAGAAACACTCCACGCATCTTTCAGAGAAAATCAGGGCTGTTACTTCCTTTGAGGACCATGTTGTCAGAATAACCTCTTTTTCAGTTCCTTTTTCCTTTTGCAAAATATCCACTGACAGGAGATCTGCTGTTGTGATATTACGCAGCTTTGGTATCTCCTTAAATAATCTTATTAGGTTCCCCTATTTAAAGAGACCAATCTTCCCTTTGTTTAATATTCTGCCTCGAAGATCTGTTTATTTGATCACTCTCCTGGTTCACTTTGTGGAATACCCGTTTGGGGGGAACTATTCTGTTCTATCTCTGCGTTACCGACTTTATTTCTGGTTTGCACTATGTTTTCCATAATCTCCCTTTCCGCTGAAATACATTCACTTGTCTATCGCTTATTATTGTACTTAATGTTTTCTCAGTTTTTGGAAACTCGCAGACCCGTCCGTCCCTGTTTATCTAGTTACATTTTCAATTTATTCCGATTTTTGTTTTCCGTGTATTCGCTCAAAAGACCCATTGATTTTTCAGAATTTCTTAATAACCACCTTTCCGATTTTAGTTTGTTTTGATCAGCTTGTACTTAATCGTGAAGTGGTCTTTCGAAATTCCCTCACGATTTGTAGATATATTTTGTGAAGTTAGGGCAGTTCTATTTTTACCGTCTTGTCTGTTAGTTACGGTTTTGTCATCAAGTCGTATTTTCAAATTTGTTATATCCTCATTGGCAATTATTTGTTTATGTCCTTCTTTTGTTGGATCTTTGATTTTTCCTTGTTTTTGATCCATAGTAGTATCTCTCACAGGAGATTTAGAATTAACTGGGAAGTCCCGCTTTTTTACGATTGTAAAGCACTCTTTGTCAGTTTTTGTTGAATTGACATCTTCATATAAGTGAATATTGCTTTTTTGTGTATATAAAGATGTATTACTTTGAAGGGATTTATTAAAACTTACAATTGGATCTTGCAAATGAAATGTAGCTCCACCTTAAGGGCCCCAAGGGGACTTTTATTACAAAGTTGATTGGTTTTATGACTGTACATTTGTTTCTTTTCTTGACCAATTTGCTTACTCAAATTAAGCCTGACCTTACAAGCCCTTTTTCGTTGTCTTTTTGTTAATCCACCATTTGATAGACTAGGTATAGAAATTAAATCCTGGGCGTTTTGCACTGCCCCTGGACAAATAGATTCCTTGATTTTATTTTTTATAGCCCTGCCTTCATGTTGGGGGCATTGTAACATTACTTCTGCGCCTACTTTGTCATTCATCACATCTATTCTTTCAGTCATATCTGAGTGTTCCTTGTTAGCCTTTTTCTCTGTTGGCTTAACAACATGTAGGATTTCTGTTAATATTTCTGGAAGGGATGCCAATTTATATATTATCACCTGCATCACAATTTGTGTTTGCTAGGCATCCACTGCCGGGAGCCTTACTCTGATTATCCTTAGTGATCAATACAGTTAATGTGTCCAGTTTGGTGTTAATCCCTGCAATATAAATTGCTATCAAGTTTATTAAGTCAATCTGAACATCAAGTTTGTCCGATTGGAAATTTAAAACGTCTATAGCTCGCTGTAAAGATTTCAATAAATTATCACTCCATTTTACTGAGTGGGAGGATTGCGACAGGAATTCTGAAAGACATTTTTTTTTTTAATTGTGGGTTCATGAAACACAATGTAAAAGACACTATACAAATCATTTAATAATACGAATTCATTATAAATAAGATCTTCCAGCACTGTTAAAAATAGAAAAGTGCAAAATCAGTTTACCAGATTCCATTAATTAAAATCTGATAAAATAGAATTGAGTACCATAGGCTAATAAATTAATAAACCAAATACATTGAGCCAAAGGGATGTATGATAAAACATGGCACATAAGATATCAGGAGAGATAATCTGATAGGATATGTCTGTGCATAAAGATTAAAATAGAAAAATGGTCATAAGCGATATCGTATATCCTGAGACATTACTGGCAACCGTATATACCCACTATAGTCTAGTGGCCCTCCAAGCGGCCACAGGTGCCCATATCTTCAGCCTCATTTCTCTTGTTTTTTTACCCTTGAGTTCATAGAGTGCCGCTTCAACATTATGCATTCCTAACAGCCTACATAACCACATTTGAAAGGTTAGGGCCTCAGTATCTTTCCAAGCGGCTGAAATTATTATTCGAAGTACAGCTGTTGAAATAAAGACTAAAGCTTCAATCTCAATATTTCAGTTCAATTTACTATCACATCCTACAATCATCAATGTTGGGGATAGATCTATTTTAATGTCTAGCAGCCCCTCCAAGAATGCCTCGATCTCTGTTTTAATTGGTTCAAGTTTCTTGCACTGATAAAACATGTGGATGATATTAGCAGCCCTTTAGAGCATCTGGGACAATTGTTATCTGCCCTCTTGCCCCAATCATATAACTTGGAGGAAGTGTAGCATAAATTAAATAATGTTTTGAAATGTTGCGCTCTTAAATTAGAAGAGCGTAGAAATCTTTTATCCCTTAAAAGTGTGAATTTCGTTGCGCACACTGCATCACCAAATGTGATGCAGTGCGCGCAACGAAATTCGTTTTATGTATTTAAATGTTTACTTACCTGTAAAACTCCGTAATCCATACATTATTTCCCCCCACCCTGCCCCTCCTCCTGGCCACGTCACCGCCCTATAGAAACACCTACTGCCGACCGCTACTGCCTTCTGATATGGTCCGTAGTACCCCTACCGGGGATGAATCCATGTTGCCAGGGAGAGACCAAGGCCCCAATGATCCGCCCCAAGCGGGTAGCGAAGATCTTAGCGTATAGTTTATTATCCGTGTTTATCAGGGATATGGGCCGATAAGAGCCTGGATTTTCCTTAGGTTTGCCCTTTTTATGGAACACCGCGATGTTAGTACACATCAATGACTCCGGTATTACACCCGTATTTATGATCCCATTAAACAGATCCAAAAGGAGTGGGGATGTTTCATCAGATACACATTTATATAGCTCGAGGGGTAGGCCGTCGGGCCCGCAGCCTTCCCTGTTGCCAGATCTTGTAAGGCCTCCGACAGTTCATCTAAGGTAATGGCCTATTCGAGGATTTCCCTGACTCGCCACTTTAGTTCCCATGCCTGTCCACTCTGTCTTTGGACCCTCTGTGGCTGACTCCTCCTGATACAGGTCTTGATAATCCCTTCTAAAGACATTTAGAATTTCCATCGGCTACTCATAACTCCGACCCTGCTCTTCTATATGCCTAATGATGTTCTTAAAAGTGACCTGTCTAATACGAAGTGCGAGTGCCCTCCCTGCTTGTTCCCCTGTTTCATACAGCCTAGTTCTTTGTGCCTAATATTCCGCGGCTGCTTTTTTGGCTAGTTGTTTCTATATCTCGGCTTTGATGGAACTCACTCTCTCGAGACTTTCTATACCCTGCCTCCCCTGTGCTCCCCCTCAGAATCAGACAGTTTACGCATTAGTTGTTCTCTCTCTAAATTAATCATTTTCCACTTCCGAGTAGTATAACTAGTGGTTTCCCCCCTTAAAGCAGCCTTATAACTGTCCCAGACTACATTTCGCGATGCACTATATCTGTTTGCGTCAAAGAAAGCCTGAGACCAATTCTTGATATGTGCCACATAAGTACTATCTATTAGAAGCTTCCTATCAAAGGTCCAAGGTCTTACTTTTTTAGCCGGCCTATTAATATCCATTGTTAATAAGGATTGTGGTCTGATAGTATCATGAGCAATTTACAGATTTTAATCGTGCTCAATTCAGTGGCAGATATCATGTAATAATCAAGCTTGGAGTATTTCTGGAAAGGATGTGAGAAATATGTGAACCCAGAGTCCCCTGGTTCGACGGTCCCCCATACATCCCTCAGCCCGTGTGATTGCATCATCGAGCATACTGCCCGATATACCCGAGGTTTACGTCCAGAGTATGTGGTTCCCCGCCCCAAAGTTTGCTGAGATATTAAAATCCCCGCAAACTACTATGGGGGCTGGCCAGCCCATTAATTCCTTCTCCATGCGATCAAAGGTTTCAGGGTCGTCACTATTGGCCCCATAGATGCAAGAGGGTGATGCCCATATTCATTTCACATATTGCCCACCTGCCCGTAGTGTCCGCCTTAAATCGTTTGGCTCCCCCCAAACCCACCTTACTTATGATAGCCACCCCCCTAATAGTAGACGTTTGGGAGGAGCAGGAGAGAGTCTCGAACCCTTTTAAATTTAACCAATGCTTTTTCTTCCAAGGCAAGTGGGTGTCTTGTCTACATAGGATATAGACCCTTATTGGTTTAACAAATTCGTCCAGTCTACCCCTTTATTTCCAGTCATTTAACCCACCTATATTCAGAGAGCAAATCCTAAGCTTAGGCATGCTTCTGTCTTAAATATTGTCTTCTCTTCATCCGACCATTAAACATGCTGGATACATATTTGGAATGCAGATCTTGTTTCACTTTTACAATTACATTAGTGTCGCAAACTCTCTTTTTTTGTTTTTTTTGCATTTACACCCCCTCCACCACCCACCACTTCTCCCCTTCACCCTACCACCCCCCGCCCTTAACTCCCTGATCCCCCTGAACCATGCACCCTCCCTTGTGAGGCGCTCAGACTTAGTCTGTGCATACGATGAGTGCAGTATAGCAGTGAGGACTTCATAGATTATTGCTTAATTCCCACGGCCTCATAAACCTTATACAAAAAGAAAGAGTGATCAGCAACCCCTTACGGGGCTTCTAAGACTTCATACCTTGTGCACAATACTTATACTTATACTTATGCATATGCTTATAGACCACTATACATCCTAGAAATGTTCAGAGACTGAATAAATGAAAACTAAGGAAGGAAAGAAGAACCAAAAGCAAGAGAGGAGAACTTATACAGAGCCAGATTATTTATCCAAAGTGTCCAGATACTCCCGCGCCTTAATTTCTGACGCGAAGTATTGTGTCCTCCCTTCATGAATTATTTTAGGCTGAGCAGGATTTATGAGGTATGCCTGCATTTTCTTGTCCTGAAAGGGCTTATTCAGTTGTCGTAGTCTCCAGCGCCTTTCGACCGTAGTGTGACAAAAGTCCGGTCGGACAAAAAATGAGAACCCCTCACTCATTCTTTTAGCGTCAGGTCTTGTCTTTTCAGCAATAGATTGTCTCAGGACAAAGTTCCCCAGAAAAATTAAAATTGCCCTTCCCTCGCATTCCGGCGTATCTTAAAGGGGGTTCAATGCGCCCTCTGAATTTCAGTGGCCCAACACCAGCTGGCCAGTTCGGGGAAAGCTTGTTCGAAAAGTTTGATAGCATAAGCCCTTACATCTGACCCCTCTGCGCCCTCAGGTATCCCCAAAACCCTTAAGTTATTCCTCCTAAGCCGGTTTTCCAAGTCTTCTAGCTTCCATTGAATGTCCAAGGCTTGGGCTCCGTAAGATTCAACCTTGCTGGTGGCAGTGGCAGCCTCTGCTTCTGTTGAAACCACCCTTTCCTCCAAATTCGACAATCTATCCCCCACATTGACGCATGCCTTAGATAGTTTCCTTACTGCGCCCTTCATCTTCCTCATCACCGCTTGGGCCTTGCGATTGTCCTGCCTGGTCTCTTCCCGATGTGCAATAATCTCCTGATGAATTGCTTCCAACATTGACAGCTGGGTAGATTCTTGATTTGATTCATGATTGGGGCTCCCTTGTAACAGCGTTGTGGATGAGTGATCCCAGCTCAGACCTCTTTGGGGCTGTTCGTGGCCTTTCAGGGGGACAACAGATTTTACTGCAGTTGACGGATGGTCCACCTCTGTATCACTTTCTGATTCGGGATTACTCTCATCTATATCGGAGCTGTGTTCCTCTTCTTCTTCCGACCAGTCAGCCTACTCTGTCACTGAAAAAAAAACACTCGCTGGGAGCCTTCTCCCTTTCTATTTCAGGGGACATGCTCACTGGAGGATTAGAATTTCCGCTGACCCCCTCGAAAGAATTGTCCAAGTCCTGGATTTGATAGTTCTTAGTCGGCTTTGTTATGAGCACAGGGGTGGCGTTTGCTCGGTTAACATGCTCCTCTTCAACACCCGTACCCCCGGAGCCAGCGTTTTGGGACGCAGTAGCCAAGCTTAAGCTTAAGATATTTACGTCCACTCCAGGAGGACCTTTATACCCTGGAGTAAGGCTAGGGGTGCCTTCATCATGCAGGGAGGATTGATAGACTGTGCTGGCTTCTATGCACCCGGCATCTGCTAAACCAACAGGAATGCTACCAGTGGCATCCGTTTGATAAACAGCCTCACACTCCCCCGTTTTCACAGCCTCTGCCTCAGCCTCTGTTACTTTGACCCCCTTCTCCTTACCGCCACGGGTGAAGATCTCTGCAATTCTGGTGTTTGCGGTCGCTTGTCAGGTCCTGACCGCAGGCGGTTTGCTTTTCTTCTCAGGGTCCTGAGAGGGTGTTTGTACCTTCACTTTTCCCACGGTCTCAGTCACCGCTCCTGTGCTGATTTTTCCGTTTATTGCTCCGGGGGCATTTGCGTGATCATTGCCAGCCTTCTTTTTCAGGTTTGCTTTCCCCCTTGTATTTACTTTTGGGGCCATTTTTCCCAACAACTGCTGCCGCTCCCTTGAACCACTCTCGGAACTCCGCAGCCTCCGCTTGCTCCGTTTACTTCGTTTCGCCCTGCTTCCGAGCTCCGCCCTGAGCACTACCTCCAGCACTCCCGCGCTACTCCGCCCATTGCCTACGCAAACGCCGCCAGAGAGCCCGCAGACAGGAGACAGAAGAGCCTGAATTAGAGCAGCTACGTCACGGAACCGGCACGACTGCCCCCGCAGTATAGCCCGGTAGGTAAACGCTGCATACATCGGGTTTCAGAGGATCCTGCATGGTTGCTGAATGTCGACCTTCTCGAGACTAACCTTCCATGTTCATGTCCTCGCTGCTTACTGCATCTCAGCCGCTACTCCGCGGTCTCCATCTTGCCTCCGAGTCTCCTTAGGACCACGGGAATTCTGAAATTAAATCAATTCCACTCACTGAAGAGATTGTAATTGGGGGTGACTGAGATGGTTGACTTCCATAGAGCTAGAGTTTAGCGTGATGTTTTTCCCCTCCTGCTTGTCCGTGCATACTAAGTGTTTTATTGGGGTGGAGGCTGCCCTCCCTCCCCCCCAATTTGTTGATCCGGAGGTGTGCCTATAGCTGAACTCTTTACCCGGTCTTGAATGTATGACTCCTCATTTAGTTCTATGTTAGGTCCAGTGCTTGAATGATGTCCGCATCATCTGATATGGAAAAAGAACTGATCCATTCATCGGTTTTCACTTTGTTATATTCTTTATTTTTTGCTACCCTGAGGTCTCCTCTTTCCTTTAAATATTCTCCAGGTTTCCCATCTTTATTTTGAACAAGCTGGTCTTTAAGCTGTGCCTTGGGAGATACACCTGCGCTATAGTCGTTATCAACACTTTATTTGATGAAACATCAATTCGCGCCGTCTCACTTTTTTGCGTCTTTATTTGCCTTGATTAAGTCATCCTCACTTCTATTTGTTTCATGGCCTGTCGTCCTTATATGTGCAGATCTATCCATTACAGGACTGGGTTGTATTAATTAAGTGTTGGTGCTTGGGCCTCCCGATGGCTGTAAGCTACTTTTGTCCTGTGTTTTTTGTGTTATTGGACTCGGCAGACCTTGAGCCCCATCTGTGGCATAAATTGTGGCTATTATATCCTTAAGAAAATAGAATCTATGGTCCTCGTTTTTTCCTCCAATTGAAAAAATTCATTTATTGGTGTTAAGACTGAAACCAACTTTTCCTTTTGAGATGATGAATTTTCTTTCCTTCTATTAATATCTGCGGTAGAATTTAGATCTGTTTTTGACAGTGTCTTTTTAGGTTTCCTCTGTGGTGATTGTCGCGTTTTTCCTGATCTAATAATCCTTGATTACTCACTCCGTCCCCCGATGGATCTTGGTTAGTTTCCTGTTTTGACTAAGGCAAAATCAACAAATATTCCAGGCGCGCTGTATTTTGCTTAGCTTATTACAACTGCCGCTCACAGCTTTTTAGCGGCTGTTTGGCGGCTCCCCCTGTACCTTAGGTCTCACGATACATTAGGTGAGTTATTCCGCACAAGGCCACAAGCCACAAGCCACTGATAAACACACACATTGCTGCCAATCCCAACACAGCGGGCTTGCTTGCTCCAAACGCCCCAAACGCTGCTGCTACCGCTGCCACAGCCTCTGCCTCCAAGAGGGACTTATGCTCCAACAAATACTGCTACCAGTCTGGTCCACTGGTCCAAGAACAAAAGTAGGAGACAGGGACTGGGGCTAAAACAACAACAGCATCAACAGTATCAACTGGTAGGAGGGGAGGTGGTTGGGGGCAGTCCAGCAGGATTTGCTTATGTGCTGAAAGCTGTGTGCTGTATGCAATATGTGGTATGCGGTACGTGGTGACTTTATACTGTTTTGATTGCCCCGTTTTCCACCGCCTAAGGTGCATACTTGCTTGCTTGCTGCAGTGCCAAATCACATTCAATAAGGATCAATTGGCTTCAGTAGGAGTCAATTATCAATTGGAGTCAATTGGAATCAATTGGAGTCACACAGAAAAGCTTAACTACAAAGTTTAACCAGCACTAGGGGTAGCACTAGGTTGTTTCTTCTAAAATACTCCGGTATTCCTTGCCCCATTAAGCACCGCACCGCGGAGCACTGAGGATCGGTGAAAGGGGGGGGTTCACCCACAGCTCAGCGTATCACATGCTGGCCCTGCGCCGTACCTCGAAACACACACACACACTGCTCCTGACCGCTCCCCTGCCGTGTTCAACCTCGCGGTATCAGCGGTTTTGGCAGTGAGGGCTCAACAATATCGAATGACTTGATGGCTGAGGCTAAGGCATTGTTCATACACCACCTGCCTTGCCTTGCCTGCCCTGAATTGCGTTCTCTTCCTCCTGCTGTGGCACTCTGCGCGGCTCGCACGCTGCCTGCAGCTTCCCGTGCCCCGCCTTCTGCCGCCTTGAATTGCGTTTGCCGGCACGGCTGCCTCCTGCTGCGGCACTCTGCGCTGCTCACACACTGCCCACTGTCTGTGCTCGGCGGTCTGCGCTCTGATCTCCGGGCGCAACAAATTTGTTAACCGGATTCCTCCGGAAGAAAGGCAGGTATGCACACTCTGAGAATCAGCAGAGGGACCTATTCATTTATGGTAGACAGGGGATATTAAGTGGTTTGCCTAGAATCACAGAATGTTGAGCCGATGCGGAGACTCGACCCTGGTTCTCCAGCTCCGAAGCCAGCAACTCTGGCCATTACTCCACATCCTCTCCCCACTTTCATTGTTAATAGTTGGTTCTGTTTTAGGCAGCGCTAGCAGATGAAATGGGCTGGTGCAAGCTGCCGACCTGAGGAGAGCCCCAGAACTTATTTTTTTTACAAGTTAACCACTGGTTGGGGTGCAGTTGAGACTGGGACTCTGGAAGAAAAACATTTCTAATGCATGTACTTGACAACAGAATCATTTGTAATTAACACGGATGGAGTGGTCAATCTCTTTCAAACTCTAACAATTTAGTAAAATGTCTATTATAAAAAAGCTGTGAGTAGCCCGCAGTTTTGGGCCCTTCCTAGGAAAAAAGATTCCAGGGGGTAGCCTCCATTCATGATTGGAATTTACTGATGGAAGGACCGGACACAGACAAAAAATGCAAGTCATATCTGAATTTTGTACTAAAAAAAGGGTGACACTATATCTGTCCACACATTGAAGCAACATGTCATTTACATTACTAAGTGGATTTAAAATGAGAATAACAGGTAGTAGCTTTTCAAGCTATGAGGCCACTAGGACAAGTAGGTGCCTCTCATTATGGGAGGAATATCTTGGGTTGCTTGGAGGAGTGTGATTCTCTTTGACCACTAAGAGGATGATACATGCCTGGAATCAAGCCAGAAGGTCAAACAATATAACGTTTGCCAATCCATGCCATCAGCGTTTTAGAAAACTGGGACATTCTGGCCTTTTGGGGTTGATTTTTACATAAATTACGTTAGGTTTTGAGAAAGATAGGTTAACGCAATTCGGTCAATCTCTGTACTTCAATCCTATGATGCTCCCTCTGTGCCAATGGCAGAGAGCTCCTTGAAGATACAGAGGAAAAGAAAAGGAATCAACCAGTGTGTAAGAATTCCTGTCTGTTTGGGGAGGACTGTGGTGTGATTAGGTCCAGCTTTCTCTGAGTATCTTGGTCTGAAAAGACTAAAATAGCACTGACTTCACAAGGACAAACAGCAAATTGGCCATTGCTCATCTTTAATGGATAATTTTTATTTTGGTTCAAGTCATATTTCATTTTTTAGATCTATCTGGGATCGTGGAGATTCTTCTGGCTGCCCTTTCTGACCTATCTGCAACAGCCTTAAAATCCCAATGCAAGGAAATGGAACTTAAGTTGAGCAGGAGCAGGGAGCCTGATCTAATCAAAGCCTTCAGGTCCTGGGAGGAAGTAGGCATGCTAAGATCACCTCAAAGTCAGAGGAACAGTGGGAAAAGTCACAGAGATTGAATGCCTAATATCTCTCTCTTCTACACTATCTAGAGCATGAGCAGCATCTTTAGGCCATACAACACCCCCTATTTGGAATGCAGATCTTGTTTCACTTTTACAATTACATTAGTGTCGCAAACTCTCTTTTTTTGTTTTTTTTGCATTTACACCCCCTCCACCACCCACCACTTCTCCCCTTCACCCTACCACCCCCCGCCCTTAACTCCCTGATCCCCCTGAACCATGCACCCTCCCTTGTGAGGCGCTCAGACTTAGTCTGTGCATACGATGAGTGCAGTATAGCAGTGAGGACTTCATAGATTATTGCTTAATTCCCACGGCCTCATAAACCTTATACAAAAAGAAAGAGTGATCAGCAACCCCTTACAGGGCTTCTAAGACTTCATACCTTGTGCACAATACTTATACTTATACTTATGCATATGCTTATAGACCACTATACATCCTAGAAATGTTCAGAGACTGAATAAATGAAAACTAAGGAAGGAAAGAAGAACCAAAAGCAAGAGAGGAGAACTTATACAGAGCCAGATTATTTATCCAAAGTGTCCAGATACTCCCGCGCCTTAATTTCTGACGCGAAGTATTGTGTCCTCCCTTCATGAATTATTTTAGGCTGAGCAGGATTTATGAGGTATGCCTGCATTTTCTTGTCCTGAAAGGGCTTATTCAGTTGTCGTAGTCTCCAGCGCCTTTCGACCGTAGTGTGACAAAAGTCCGGTCGGACAAAAAATGAGAACCCCTCACTCATTCTTTTAGCGTCAGGTCTTGTCTTTTCAGCAATAGATTGTCTCAGGACAAAGTTCCCCAGAAAAATTAAAATTGCCCTTCCCTCGCATTCCGGCGTATCTTAAAGGGGGTTCAATGCGCCCTCTGAATTTCAGTGGCCCAACACCAGCTGGCCAGTTCGGGGAAAGCTTGTTCGAAAAGTTTGATAGCATAAGCCCTTACATCTGACCCCTCTGCGCCCTCAGGTATCCCCAAAACCCTTAAGTTATTCCTCCTAAGCCGGTTTTCCAAGTCTTCTAGCTTCCATTGAATGTCCAAGGCTTGGGCTCCGTAAGATTCAACCTTGCTGGTGGCAGTGGCAGCCTCTGCTTCTGTTGAAACCACCCTTTCCTCCAAATTCGACAATCTATCCCCCACATTGACGCATGCCTTAGATAGTTTCCTTACTGCGCCCTTCATCTTCCTCATCACCGCTTGGGCCTTGCGATTGTCCTGCCTGGTCTCTTCCCGATGTGCAATAATCTCCTGATGAATTGCTTCCAACATTGACAGCTGGGTAGATTCTTGATTTGATTCATGATTGGGGCTCCCTTGTAACAGCGTTGTGGATGAGTGATCCCAGCTCAGACCTCTTTGGGGCTGTTCGTGGCCTTTCAGGGGGACAACAGATTTTACTGCAGTTGACGGATGGTCCACCTCTGTATCACTTTCTGATTCGGGATTACTCTCATCTATATCGGAGCTGTGTTCCTCTTCTTCTTCCGACCAGTCAGCCTACTCTGTCACTGAAAAAAAAACACTCGCTGGGAGCCTTCTCCCTTTCTATTTCAGGGGACATGCTCACTGGAGGATTAGAATTTCCGCTGACCCCCTCGAAAGAATTGTCCAAGTCCTGGATTTTATAGTTCTTAGTCGGCTTTGTTATGAGCACAGGGGTGGCGTTTGCTCGGTTAACATGCTCCTCTTCAACACCCGTACCCCCGGAGCCAGCGTTTTGGGACGCAGTAGCCAAGCTTAAGCTTAAGATATTTACGTCCACTCCAGGAGGACCTTTATACCCTGGAGTAAGGCTAGGGGTGCCTTCATCATGCAGGGAGGATTGATAGACTGTGCTGGCTTCTATGCACCCGGCATCTGCTAAACCAACAGGAATGCTACCAGTGGCATCCGTTTGATAAACAGCCTCACACTCCCCCGTTTTCACAGCCTCTGCCTCAGCCTCTGTTACTTTGACCCCCTTCTCCTTACCGCCACGGGTGAAGATCTCTGCAATTCTGGTGTTTGCGGTCGCTTGTCAGGTCCTGACCGCAGGCGGTTTGCTTTTCTTCTCAGGGTCCTGAGAGGGTGTTTGTACCTTCACTTTTCCCACGGTCTCAGTCACCGCTCCTGTGCTGATTTTTCCGTTTATTGCTCCGGGGGCATTTGCGTGATCATTGCCAGCCTTCTTTTTCAGGTTTGCTTTCCCCCTTGTATTTACTTTTGGGGCCATTTTTCCCAACAACTGCTGCCGCTCCCTTGAACCACTCTCGGAACTCCGCAGCCTCCGCTTGCTCCGTTTACTTCGTTTCGCCCTGCTTCCGAGCTCCGCCCTGAGCACTACCTCCAGCACTCCCGCGCTACTCCGCCCATTGCCTCCGCAAACGCCGCCAGAGAGCCCGCAGACAGGAGACAGAAGAGCCTGAATTAGAGCAGCTACGTCACGGAACCGGCACGACTGCCCCCGCAGTATAGCCCGGTAGGTAAACGCTGCATACATCGGGTTTCAGAGGATCCTGCATGGTTGCTGAATGTCGACCTTCTCGAGACTAACCTTCCATGTTCATGTCCTCGCTGCTTACTGCATCTCAGCCGCTACTCCGCGGTCTCCATCTTGCCTCCGAGTCTCCTTAGGACCACGGGAATTCTGAAATTAAATCAATTCCACTCACTGAAGAGATTGTAATTGGGGGTGACTGAGATGGTTGACTTCCATAGAGCTAGAGTTTAGCGTGATGTTTTTCCCCTCCTGCTTGTCCGTGCATACTAAGTGTTTTATTGGGGTGGAGGCTGCCCTCCCTCCCCCCCAATTTGTTGATCCGGAGGTGTGCCTATAGCTGAACTCTTTACCCGGTCTTGAATGTATGACTCCTCATTTAGTTCTATGTTAGGTCCAGTGCTTGAATGATGTCCGCATCATCTGATATGGAAAAAGAACTGATCCATTCATCGGTTTTCACTTTGTTATATTCTTTATTTTTTGCTACCCTGAGGTCTCCTCTTTCCTTTAAATATTCTCCAGGTTTCCCATCTTTATTTTGAACAAGCTGGTCTTTAAGCTGTGCCTTGGGAGATACACCTGCGCTATAGTCGTTATCAACACTTTATTTGATGAAACATCAATTCGCGCCGTCTCACTTTTTTGCGTCTTTATTTGCCTTGATTAAGTCATCCTCACTTCTATTTGTTTCATGGCCTGTCGTCCTTATATGTGCAGATCTATCCATTACAGGACTGGGTTGTATTAATTAAGTGTTGGTGCTTGGGCCTCCCGATGGCTGTAAGCTACTTTTGTCCTGTGTTTTTTGTGTTATTGGACTCGGCAGACCTTGAGCCCCATCTGTGGCATAAATTGTGGCTATTATATCCTTAAGAAAATAGAATCTATGGTCCTCGTTTTTTCCTCCAATTGAAAAAATTCATTTATTGGTGTTAAGACTGAAACCAACTTTTCCTTTTGAGATGATGAATTTTCTTTCCTTCTATTAATATCTGCGGTAGAATTTAGATCTGTTTTTGACAGTGTCTTTTTAGGTTTCCTCTGTGGTGATTGTCGCGTTTTTCCTGATCTAATAATCCTTGATTACTCACTCCGTCCCCCGATGGATCTTGGTTAGTTTCCTGTTTTGACTAAGGCAAAATCAACAAATATTCCAGGCGCGCTGTATTTTGCTTAGCTTATTACAACTGCCGCTCACAGCTTTTTAGCGGCTGTTTGGCGGCTCCCCCTGTACCTTAGGTCTCACGATACATTAGGTGAGTTATTCCGCACAAGGCCAAAAGCCACAAGCCACTGATAAACACACACATTGCTGCCAATCCCAACACAGCGGGCTTGCTTGCTCCAAACGCCCCAAACGCTGCTGCTACCGCTGCCACAGCCTCTGCCTCCAAGAGGGACTTATGCTCCAACAAATACTGCTACCAGTCTGGTCCACTGGTCCAAGAACAAAAGTAGGAGACAGGGACTGGGGCTAAAACAACAACAGCATCAACAGTATCAACTGGTAGGAGGGGAGGTGGTTGGGGGCAGTCCAGCAGGATTTGCTTATGTGCTGAAAGCTGTGTGCTGTATGCAATATGTGGTATGCGGTACGTGGTGACTTTATACTGTTTTGATTGCCCCGTTTTCCACCGCCTAAGGTGCATACTTGCTTGCTTGCTGCAGTGCCAAATCACATTCAATAAGGATCAATTGGCTTCAGTAGGAGTCAATTATCAATTGGAGTCAATTGGAATCAATTGGAGTCACACAGAAAAGCTTAACTACAAAGTTTAACCAGCACTAGGGGTAGCACTAGGTTGTTTCTTCTAAAATACTCCGGTATTCCTTGCCCCATTAAGCACCGCACCGCGGAGCACTGAGGATCGGTGAAAGGGGGGGGTTCACCCACAGCTCAGCGTATCACATGCTGGCCCTGCGCCGTACCTCGAAACACACACACACACTGCTCCTGACCGCTCCCCTGCCGTGTTCAACCTCGCGGTATCAGCGGTTTTGGCAGTGAGGGCTCAACAATATCGAATGACTTGATGGCTGAGGCTAAGGCATTGTTCATACACCACCTGCCTTGCCTTGCCTGCCCTGAATTGCGTTCTCTTCCTCCTGCTGTGGCACTCTGCGCGGCTCGCACGCTGCCTGCAGCTTCCCGTGCCCCGCCTTCTGCCGCCTTGAATTGCGTTTGCCGGCACGGCTGCCTCCTGCTGCGGCACTCTGCGCTGCTCACACACTGCCCACTGTCTGTGCTCGGCGGTCTGCGCTCTGATCTCCGGGCGCAACAAATTTGTTAACCGGATTCCTCCGGAAGAAAGGCAGGTATGCACACTCTGAGAATCAGCAGAGGGACCTATTCATTTATGGTAGACAGGGGATATTAAGTGGTTTGCCTAGAATCACAGAATGTTGAGCCGATGCGGAGACTCGACCCTGGTTCTCCAGCTCCGAAGCCAGCAACTCTGGCCATTACTCCACATCCTCTCCCCACTTTCATTGTTAATAGTTGGTTCTGTTTTAGGCAGCGCTAGCAGATGAAATGGGCTGGTGCAAGCTGCCGACCTGAGGAGAGCCCCAGAACTTATTTTTTTTACAAGTTAACCACTGGTTGGGGTGCAGTTGAGACTGGGACTCTGGAAGAAAAACATTTCTAATGCATGTACTTGACAACAGAATCATTTGTAATTAACACGGATGGAGTGGTCAATCTCTTTCAAACTCTAACAATTTAGTAAAATGTCTATTATAAAAAAGCTGTGAGTAGCCCGCAGTTTTGGGCCCTTCCTAGGAAAAAAGATTCCAGGGGGTAGCCTCCATTCATGATTGGAATTTACTGATGGAAGGACCGGACACAGACAAAAAATGCAAGTCATATCTGAATTTTGTACTAAAAAAAGGGTGACACTATATCTGTCCACACATTGAAGCAACATGTCATTTACATTACTAAGTGGATTTAAAATGAGAATAACAGGTAGTAGCTTTTCAAGCTATGAGGCCACTAGGACAAGTAGGTGCCTCTCATTATGGGAGGAATATCTTGGGTTGCTTGGAGGAGTGTGATTCTCTTTGACCACTAAGAGGATGATACATGCCTGGAATCAAGCCAGAAGGTCAAACAATATAACGTTTGCCAATCCATGCCATCAGCGTTTTAGAAAACTGGGACATTCTGGCCTTTTGGGGTTGATTTTTACATAAATTACGTTAGGTTTTGAGAAAGATAGGTTAACGCAATTCGGTCAATCTCTGTACTTCAATCCTATGATGCTCCCTCTGTGCCAATGGCAGAGAGCTCCTTGAAGATACAGAGGAAAAGAAAAGGAATCAACCAGTGTGTAAGAATTCCTGTCTGTTTGGGGAGGACTGTGGTGTGATTAGGTCCAGCTTTCTCTGAGTATCTTGGTCTGAAAAGACTAAAATAGCACTGACTTCACAAGGACAAACAGCAAATTGGCCATTGCTCATCTTTAATGGATAATTTTTATTTTGGTTCAAGTCATATTTCATTTTTTAGATCTATCTGGGATCGTGGAGATTCTTCTGGCTGCCCTTTCTGACCTATCTGCAACAGCCTTAAAATCCCAATGCAAGGAAATGGAACTTAAGTTGAGCAGGAGCAGGGAGCCTGATCTAATCAAAGCCTTCAGGTCCTGGGAGGAAGTAGGCATGCTAAGATCACCTCAAAGTCAGAGGAACAGTGGGAAAAGTCACAGAGATTGAATGCCTAATATCTCTCTCTTCTACACTATCTAGAGCATGAGCAGCATCTTTAGGCCATACAACACCCCCTTTGGGTTGGGAGCAAGTAGACTAGCCTTGGAGGGTGTTAGACATGTCATCCTTAGGGTGGACTTCCCCCAACTTTTTGCCTAATTTCCTCCACTTTTTGCTGTATCGTTTTGTTGGCCTTAGGACTCTGAGCACTTTGCCACTGCTAACCAGTGATAACGTGCACATGCTTCCCCCCTGTAAATGGTAGCATTGGAGTATATCTGATTGGCAGATTTATATTACCTGTAAGCCCCTTGTAAAGTGGTAAACCATAAACTCAAGGCCTGTAATCTATATGCTTCTAGTAGGCTTGCAGTTCTGATTGTTTGATTGCTTTGATTGCTAGTTATGCCCATCCTAGAGTCACCAGTTATCAACCTGATCAATCTTTTGATTGAAACAGGTACAGTCCCTTCGGACTGGAAAATAGCCATGGTCAAACCTCTGTTGAAGAAATCTAACCTTGACCCCGGAGACTTATCCAATTACCGGCCCATTTCCCTTCTCCCGGCCATCAGTAAACTAGCCGAAAAATGTATCAATCAGCAACTGTCATCATTTTTGGAGACCTCTAACTCACTCCATCCCTCCCAAACTGGCTTTCGCCCGGGTCAGGGGATGGAGACGGCACTACTCAAGGTGGTAGAAGAGTCTAGGAGGATGATGGACACTGGTGGCAACGTGGCCATCATCCTCCTAGACCTCAGTGCCGCCTTCGATACGGTTAGCCACCGTATCCTTCTTTCCCGCCTTAAAGAAACTGGAGTCTCGAGAAAAGCTCTTTCCTGGCTCGAATCTTTCCTCAGGGACAGATTTTTCAAAGTATTTGAAGGAGATTGTCACTCTTCACCATTCCCCCTGCAGTGTGGGGTTCCTGAGGGCTCCTCCCTTAGCCCCACACTTTTTAACATTTACATGTCCCCCCTTGCTAAGATAGTGGCCCCTTATGGAATCGAACTCATCAGCTATGCTGATGATACTCAGCTTGTGGTGTCCCTCAATCAGGCTGATTCATCGCACCCAAGTCTGAGTAGTTGCCTCGAAGAGGTATCAAAGTGGATGGGCCAGTCCCAGCTAAAATTAAACAGTCAAAAAACTGAACTGATGCTACTGGGCAGGAAGGCCTTGTTCAACTCCCCGACGCTGTGGCCCCCGTCTATGGGTGCCAGCCCAACCCTATAAAAAGCGATCAAAAGCCTGGGTTTCTGGCTAGATGATAACCTTACTTTCAAAGTACAAGCCAGAAAAAACGCGGCCACTTGCTTTGGGTTGCTCAAATCCACTCGCAAAATCCTCCCTCAACTCCCCGAGAGAGCCAAAAAAATTCTGATCCAGGCCATGATTCTATCAAGGCTGGATTACGGCAACGCGCTCTACCTGGGAGCCCCGATCTCCGTAATCCAAAAACTCCAGGTGGTGCAGAACTCCGCTGCCAGATTGCTGACAAATACTAATCATCGCTCCTCAGCCAAACCAGCTCTGAGATCTCTTCATTGGTTACCCATAAAAGAACGGGTACACTTCAATGCCCTCTGCATTGCCCATAAAAATCTTCAGGGCAATGGCCCTCCCATCTTGGCCAATTTAATCAAAATGCACAAGGCCTCCAGAAATCTTCGATCCAACGACCAGAACTTGGCACAAGTTAGCAGAATTAATAAGGCCCTCACAGGTGGTCGCCTCTTTTCCCATAACATCGCAAGGCTGTGGAACTCTCTGCCCCTCTCCCTTCGACAGGAGCCCAATCATCTCGTTTTCCGTAACAAAATAAAAACCTGGCTTTTTCCTATCAATTAATCCATCTTCTTTGATTCACTTCTGTAGCTGCAAGTGCTGGGATGCCTCTGGGTAGCCATGTGCTATAAAAGTGCTGTTTTCATTTCATTTCATTGTGCTACCCACACAAGTAGGTTCAGGTTCGCCATTGCAGGGCCTGTGTGAACAGTGTCCTGCCACTTTGACTTGACATCTAAAACCCCTTGCCAAGCCTTAAACTCCACTTTTATTACACAACGTTCACCCCTAGGTTGGGCCCTAGTTAGCCCTATGGGCAAGGTGCTGTGCAAGTAAAAGGTACTACATGTACTTTTTGTTTTCACAAGTCCTGGTAGTGACAAACAGCAACATTTGATTTCACTACTGTGTGACGGTGATGGAACCTGGGTAAACCTGGACCCTCCAGGGCCTTTGGACTGGGCCCTAAGAGGGGTTTAATAAGAAAGTAGGGCCATTTACCTGGTGGGCTTTAAGACCCCCGGGCAACCCTACAGGGTGCTTCACATTCATCGCCTCAAACTTGACATTGAGAGGTATGAGATAACCATGATGTTGGTGACAGATGGGAAAGAGGAGAGTGAACGTCTCTCTGACCCCTCGGTCTCTAAGGAATAGGATGGGTCCGTGGAAGGAGTGATCCTTTCCCCCACATTTACTCCTGAGCAGCAGAGGAACTGCACCAGGTGCTGGGAGAGTACTCTTATATGGCCTCCATTATCCTGGGGCTACCCACCTGTGTAACAATGATGTAGATACAGGAGACAAACTCCCTGTTTAGTCTTACAGGTTGTCGGAGAAGATGAGGGCCAGACTCAAGAGTGAAGTCTCTAAGGTGCTGGAATTGGGGTGATTAAACCTTCCGGTAGCCTCTGCACCAGTCCTGTAATTCTGGTACCAAAATGTGTCAAACTGAGGTTCTTTGTGGATTATAGAGGCTTAACCTCTGTGACAAAGACTGATTCTTAGTCCATTCCTCAGGCTGATGAGCTGATTGACAAGTTAGGGGCTGCCCAGTACTTAAGTATGCTTTGATCTTGAATCAAGGTGCTAGCAGATCTCCATATACAGAGACACCTTTAAATGTTCTATTAGGAAGCTCCCAGACATCGAAGAAGCTGAGAGCCTGTACTTCTGCATTCAAGTACATGATACTTTCTGCTTTTCGGGAGCATTGCTTTATCGTCCTCCCCGCAAACCCACGCAGTTCCTTGCCAGTGTGGGCGAAGTGCTGAGTGACTTGATTCTCAGATACGCCAACTTCACAATTCTTGACCTCCATTTAGACGACCCCAATGACAACTACACCTCTAGTTTCAAAGAAACTTTACAGGTCCTGGGTTTAACACTCATGACTTTGGAAGCTACTCACAAGGCTGGACACTCCCTTGATTGCATTAGTTCTAACCTAGACAAAATGATGGTAAAGGATCCCATACCACAGACTTGGACGGACCATTTCTTCATTGAATTCAACATCAAATTCAATATTGAACTCACAGGGAACCAAATGATGTCTAAAGAGGTAGCAAATAAAGGAAACATTTTACCTAGTTGGGGAAAAATTATGAAACATCCTGATCTCAGTAGCTGGGTCAAGGAAAGTAAACCTACCCTATCAGGTAACACTACCACAGACTACCAAAAGTTCGAAATATGGATAACCGATATCGGAAATAAAATCAGAAATCCAGTAAAAACCAGAGATTCCACAGGAAGAAGGAAACTTTCTGCCCCTTGGTTCCTAGACACCCTAAAAGAACAACTGGTGGAAGTCAAACTTTTAGAGCGTAAATGGCGACGGAACTATGAAAAGAACGCTAAGGAGAAATATAAGAAAGCTAGGAGATCATATCACTCCTCCATTAAAGCTGCAAAAATTAATTATTTAACCTCCCGTATTGAAGCAGCTAATAACAAACAAAAAGAAATTTTTAAAATTGTCCACAGCTTTACTAAGCCTAAAATTGCTACCCAAGAGATCCCTCCGTCTCAGACTCTATGTAATGACATAGCCAATTTCTTCACCCAAAAAATAGATACACTCACAAAAGACTTTCCCCAATTCGTAATAACAGAGCCTGCGAGCGACATTGTTTCCAATCTCCATCAACCCAGATGGGAAAAATTTAGCTACATCATTCAGGATTACTCTTATTAGGGAATCTCTGCCCTGAAATCAGGATCCCCTTCTGACCCCTGCCCCCCTACGTTCCTTAAATCTATAATACAGGAGGTCAACCCTTGTATCAAAGCCATCATTAACTCGTCCCTCCAGACAGGGGAGATTCCCCCTCAGTGGAAGGTAGCGGTAGTGAAACCACTACAGAAAAAGGTACTACAAGACCCCAATACCTTATCCAACCTACGACCCATCTCTCTTCTCCCGGCCATTTGCAAGATTACAGAATCTTTTGCCAACAAACAACTGATGGCATTTCTAGAAGAAAATGACATTCTGCATCCCTATCAAGCAGGTTTCAGGACCCACCATTCCACCGAATATGCACTCTTGTCATCCACTGAAACCATCCGTGCTGCATTGAATCATGGCAAACTGGCTGTCCTGATCCTATTGGATCTCTCTGCAGCATTCGACACAGTATCCCATGCTATCCTTTTACATCACGTCGCTAATGCAGGCATAGCAGGAACCGTGCTTGAATGGTTTAAAAACTATCTGGCACGTAGGCGCCAGATTGTTAGGTTGGGCGATTTTTCTTCAGAAGAAAACATTTCTAAAACAGGGGTACCACAGGGCTCCAATATAAGCCCTACCCTTTTCAACCTATATATGGTCCCCCTTCTAAATCTAATTTCCTCTTACAACATCAGTACCATCGCCTACGCTGATGACACTCAGCTTGTCCGGACCCTTGATAAGAATCAACCCAACGCAGCACAAACACTGAAAGAATGCCTGTCAGCTACCTTTAAGTGGATGTCACACAACCATTTAAAATGCAACTCTGCAAAAACTGAGATTATTCCTTTTGGTCCCAATAACTCCTTCTCTCCACAAGATTGGTGGCCTGAAAAGGCAGAAGCCCCCCCAAAGACCATCAATGCTGCCCGAAATCTAGGCATTAAGTTTGATACTACCCTGTCATTCAACCAACAAGCAAAAGAAGTAGCAGGAGTATGCTTTGGCATAATCAGGAGCATTAGAAAATGTTTTGATCTTCTCCCTCTGAGTGCCAGACGTACGGTAGCTGTAGCTCTAATACCATCCAGGCTGGACTATTGTAACAGCCTGTACGCAGGACTAAATAAATCAGCACTGCACAGACTACAAATGGTCCAACATGCAGCTGCCAGATTAGTCCTCAGACTACCAAGGAAATCCTCGGCCTCTGCAGCCTTGGATGCCTTACACTGGCTCCCAATACATAAGTGCATCCTATTCAAGGTTCTTACCATCACCTACAGAGCCTTTCACCATCATGGCCCACTGTATCTGTGCAAATACTTCAGACAATACCAACTGTCACGATCGCTCAGGTCCTCCACAGCTAATTTGCTCCATGTCCCCAGGTTTAAACTGATGACAAAAAGGGAAAAATCCATTGCAGTCATTGGCGCGAAAGCATGGAACAAGCTACCCCCATTCCTGCGTCAATCTGCAACTGAACGAAAATTCAGAAAGCTTTTAAAAACATAGATCTATTCCCTGCCAAACTCCGAATGTATGGGGCTTTTATGATCTGCTGCGTAGCCAGGCAGTCTTTCTTTCCATTTACTGCCATCTGCCTTTCAGGAATCTGAGCGCCAAGATACTCCTTGGAGTGGTAGCGCGCTATATAAGTGCCATCTCACATCACATCTAACAGAAGTTGCCAAAGAAAGGTCAGCCTTTTCCATTCCAGAGGACCCCTACCAATTTTGTGTGATGCCTTTTGGACTCAAAAATGCCCTTTCCACTTTCCAGAGGTTGGTAATCCATTTACTTGCTGGAATTTTGGTCTTCTCAGCTGCCTATCTGAATGACTTAGCTGTCTTCAGTACCACTTGGAAGGGCCACATTTTTCACTTCAGCAGGCAGGCCTGACTATCAAGGCCAGTAAGTGTCAAATAGGGCAGGTGTACTTGGGACACCTAGTAGGCAGGGGTAAGGTACAGCCCCTCCGGCCAATATAGAGACTATCATGGTCTGGGAGCCCCCCACAACTCAGACTGAGGTCAGAGTAGTATCGGGTATCATTGGGTACTACAGGAGGTTTGTCAAGGGAAATGGCACCTTTGTTGCATCCTTGACAGAGCTGGCTTATAGGAAGCAACCCAGAAATGTGATTTGGACATAGGCATGCCAAACTGCATTTTACTTCATATAAAATGTGCACAGGCCCTGTGCTCAGGGCCCCTGACTCCTCCAAGGAGTGTTTTATTCAAACAGATGCTTCAGAGTATGGCTTAGGGACATTTTTATCACAGCTAAAGGAAGAGGGTCTGGACCAACCTGTAGCCTTCATCTCCAGGAGGTTACTTCCCAGGGAACAGAGGTGGAGTGCTATAGAGGGAGAGAACTTTTTTGCTGTGGTCAGGGCACTGAAGAAGTTGAGGCCCTACCTGTTTGGTACTCACTTCCCGATTCAAACTGATCACAGGCCTCTCAAGTGCCTCATGCAAATGAGGGGTGAGAATCTGAAATTATTGAGGTGGTCCATTTCCCTACAGTTTATGGACGTCAGGGTGGAACAATGACCAGGGGTAGACTCGCCAATACTAACGGTATATCGAGGTTTTTCCGCCTTAGTAATGAGAAATCCCTAGAGGTTGGGGAGATCTCCCCAATTTTATCGTACGAGGACACATGTTAGACCTGTCATCCTTAGGGTGGTCTTCCCCCAAATTTTTGCCTGCTTACCCTCACTTTTTGCTGTATCCTTTTATTGCCCATAGGACTCTGAGCACTTCGCAGGGCCTGTGTGTGCGCTTTACTGCCACTTTGACTTAAGTTTTTAAAACCTCTTGCCAAGCCTTAAACTACCCTTTTATTACACATAAATCACCCAAAGGTGGGCCCTAGGTAGGCCTAGAGGCAAGGTGCCATGTAAGTTGAAGGTAGGAGATGGACTTTTAAGTTGTACATGTCCTAGTAGTGACAAACAGCTACATTCATGTTTCACTACTGTGAGGCCTACTCCTCTCGTAGACTAGCATTGAAAATTCCTTAAAAACACTTTAAAACTGTAATTCCTGATTAAAAGGGAGAAGCTGCATCATGTTTCATGTTTATTGAATGGTAACGATAAATTCTCTATAACGCTAAAGTTGGATTTAGCATTACTATTTTAGAAATTCCGCTTTTAGAAAGTGGACATTTCTCTGCTCTTACTGCTCCATGTGGCTGCATCCTGTCTTCAATACACATCTGGGAAAGGTGACATCTACACTTTGTGAATTCCCTTTAGACAGCCACAAGAACAGGAAGGGTGAATGTGACCGAGGACTCGTCTACATTCATCAGCATTCTGGTAGCCTTCCTAGGCAGGAAGGTGGAATGGGAGGTGACACATCTGAATAGGTAGTGACATTTTCCCCACACAAAGGGCTTATTGCGCCACTCCCCACCTCCCCACATTGCCTGGAAAACTGGGCTGGGATGAAAGGGGACCTGTGCACTTCAAAGGCTGCTCTGAAGTCACTCCAACTTCAAAGGCAGGCACATTTGGGGATAAGTACTGGGGCCCTGCACCTACTAAGACAGTACACTACTGGACCTGTGAAAAACTCTGCCAAGAATAAGTACTGCTGTGCTACAAAAATTGCCACTCTGCTTGACTTACTGTTCTAAGAACTCCTTCATTGCTGTGCTGAGCTGCCTTGCTGTCTGATGATCTCTGCTCTGCTGGGGACCAGGACTGGTGGCCCAATCTCACTTGAACCCAGAGTGACTCTAAGGGCTTGCTGGCTTGCCTCCTGTTTTCTGAAGTCTCAGGGTCATAAAAGACTTCTTGCAACTCTGCTGATGCTGCTGGACTCTACCATCTGTGAGTCGTACCCTTGTGTGAGGTACCTCTCAATTGCTGGGCCTACGAAGTGAGTTCTACAGTTGTTTTGCTGGAAAAGTGATGCATTGTTACCACTACACCGATCAGATCCAACACATTGGCCTTGGACTCTTCCACAGTGCTTAGCCGAAGACATTGCTGCACCACTCGAGGATCGTGCAATGCCGATCTTAGGCCTCGACTGCAAGACTCGACTTCGATGCATCAACACAACTGCATGAATCAGAACCGATGTATCGTATTCTTGAAGAAGAAACTTTGCACTATCCACGCTTCTTTGTCTTCGGGACCTGTTTGAGTCCTGAAGCCGGCCTGCCCTCCTTCTTCAAGGTGAGCCTGTAGTTTGGATTTACCCAGATCTAGCCAGACATCAAATTGCCTTCTAAACATTATTTTTGGTTTATTCTTTAAGAATGTATACCTCCGGTTTAAATTTTTGGATTTTTGTCGTGTTGGTCTTGATTTACTCTGAGAAATATTCCCTATTTTTCTTAACCTGTATAGAGTGCATGTTATTTTCATTGGGCTACTGTGTGTGTTTTACACAAATACTGTACTCATTGCCTCTTTAAGTTAGCCTGACTGCTCTGTGCCAAGCAACCAGAGGGTGAGCACATATTATCAACAAAACAAACTAATGATGCCAGAGCAAAGGATAGAAAATATACCACAGAGAAACAGAAGCCATTTCTTGCCTTAGAAGCTAGAAAGGCTGCGATGTTTCATGAGCAGATCATCCTGCTTTTTGTCTCAACATATCAATGTGATATGGTGACAGGCCAAGTAGGCCTCTTTGAAGTCAGTGGATCATACAACACCTCAGTTCATGGCAGTAATAGCATGGCTATGGTTTAAGTGGTGTGCTTCCCTTTGATCCTGAATTGCCTGCAAAGGGCAAGCTTAAAGAGGAAAGCTAGGTTATCAAGAGAGGGGGAAATCCTAATCATCTTTTAAAACTAGATAATGAGGCCTTGGGGCGTCATAGTTTGCAATAAACAGGAACTGCTAATAAAGAGAATAGGGGATTGTTCAGGAATTTTAACTTGTGTTTCAAATGGACTTGAGGCTATTCTACTTTATAAACGATCCTCCCACCACCATTATATCAGAGAGCTACTTGGTGAAAGAGGAAAACAATAAAATGTTCGGAAGAATACTTGACTCCTTGGGAAAGGACTGTGGTATGGCTGACCTTAGCTTTGCCCTGAAGTGCTGGACATGAGAAAAACTCTCTGATTACCAGAAAACATGGTCTCTTTCTGATTCCTCAAGGAAAAAGAGGCCCTAGAATCTGGCTATGAGTGCCTGCCTTCTGTAGACTGTCTTTCCTGAGATTGGGAAAATTTAAGAGGGGGGGGGGGGACAAAGGCAAAAGCTTTTGTCTGATCGAATATAAGTACAAGTACTAACTGAAATGTTTGATTTTAAGTTAACATTTCATCATTTTTATTTGCATTATGTGAAAGGTCATATTGCACAGCTGAGAGAGCACCATATTATGAGATGTTCCTGGTCACATTAGCGACCCTTGGCTCTCTACACACAAGTGCAGGAAAGGCACTGTAAACATCAGGCTTTAACTTCTCTGTTCTCTGCAGTGCTTCGTACTTTATGTCTGCAATAGAATATGGTGCGGTGTGAGAAGTTGGCCTGATATGTGGTGTTTCCAATTCTGGAACCACCTTGTATCAGTCCAAGCAATCCCTTATGGTGTCTGGTTGTAAGTCAACCTTGTTAGACAAGCTATCCTAGGGGTAGCATGGACTAAGCAGCCTTAAAGGCTTAACTTAAGAGGTCGTGTTAAGCGAGCTGTTTTACCACCTACAATACTGTAATACCAAATGAAAGGACACCACACAAGTATATGTTATAAAAATATATGTGTTTATTTCTAAATTAATCCCCAGTACTCTTTATGAGCAAAGGGGCACAAGCGTTAAATCAAAAGCACAGTATAACATACAAAGTTGCACAATTTTGGATGAGGGCGGGTGGCCACTCAAACCATATACTAAAAAAATGGTATAAGAGATACCAATCGAACAGTGGTTAGGCCTAGGGCCTAGAGAATCGCTGGGAGCAGTCAGGACTAGCAATGCGGAAGTCGGGAGAAGCCCGCAGGACTCGGGTGCAGCACGTAAAGTGCGGCTTGCACCAATGCAATGTCAATGGTGCGTAAAAGTTACACAAAGTTAGTTTAAAGATACTTCCGCTGAACCTAGAGGAACAAAACTTAAGACACAGACCTTAGAGGTGTGTACCAGTGTAGGAACAACGGCGTTGCAATGTTACCTCACCCACAGGAAGTGGGTGCACAGGGTCGAAGTGGCGTCGGGTTTTGACACTTGTTCTTGGTGCTTGGAGCTGGAGAAGCTGCAGGCGATGGGAAGCAGAAGTGTCCGGTGTGATCCAAGGGTGGATCGAAGTGGAGATGAATCTGAAAGCAGAGGGGACAGAGTCTGGGTCACTCAGCAGTGACCAGGGTGGAACCAGGACGGACCCAGGCAATGTTGGGCGCAATCAGATGGTTATCGAGAGGCTTCTCTCTGCAGTCACGTGGGCTCTGGGACATCTGCGATGTCCAGGAGCAGGTCACGATCTGTCCCACGCAGGCTCTCACCATCATCACCGTCGCCTTCAAGATTGCAGCAAACAGCACTTGGCAAAAGCAATCCACGCGGAACCAGGAGATTGCTTCTCACTCAGACCAGGAGGGTCAGAGTGGGGGCTCCTTTTCACAGGAGCTGGTGCAGATCTGGAGCAACCAGAAAAGCAAGTTGTTTTCAAGTTTTCGTCGGCACAGGGGCCACAAGCCAGATGGCAAGTGACCGGGCCAACGCGTCGAGCCAACGCAAGCAGAAGGGCCCCACGCAGCACTCGTCGAGTGTGGAGGGGGTAGCTTTGGTGCAAGTGTAGCTCTGGGTTGGGGCTTCTCAAACCCCGGTGTACAGCTTCGAGGGTCACTCGTGGGCTGCACGGTCAGCATCTCGTGGCCTATTCAAGATGGCGTGCCCCACGCTTCTGGTCGCCTCCACGGGTCTCAGCTCTGCAGGGACTGTGGATCAGGCTGGGAGAAGGCAGGCAAGCTTGATCTCGTTGATCTCTGTCGCTCGAGTTCCGGCGGGAACTGCAACAAAGCAAGGGTCGAGGGCTGGATGGTGCCTGTATGCACAGGGTGGTCACTCCTTGACCACAAGGGAGATTCTTCAGTCTTCTACGTTGAGTAGGATGTCAAAGGGTCCAGAATTCGTTTCTTATGTTTCTTCAGGATGATCTGAGTTGCATTGGCATTGCTCCCACACCTTATTCGAATCTGGTGGGCTGAACATCCTGCTAGGTCCCCTCCTATGGGTGGGACCCAGGAAGGGGGTGGTTACACCCCTTTCCTTTGATCCAGGCCGTGCTGGGACTGGTGCTGGTGCGCCCCAGAACCGGTTTGGCCGGATTATGCAAGGGGCAGCCTTGTGCTCCCCAGGCAGTGTCTGGTTTCTTTGAAACCTTCCTGCTACAATCCACTATCTCCTGTCTGGGGTGGTTTGACACCGCCCTGCGACAGGAAACTCTTTGTCCAGGCCACCATTTGCTGAGTTTCGGTCAGCAGCAGGAGGCCAGACCCGTGTCTGTGGCAGAGGCATCCATTTTGTGGATCTGAGGCTCATTTTAAATTAACCGCGTTTCAGTAAAGTAACATGTCTTCTCCCTCTAGAAGGGTGGAATGCTACCCCCGTCGCCAGAACTGGTGAGGGGGTAGTATTCCAATTCGTATGACACCTTACACAACATGTTTTGATAAAGCCAAGCCAAAGTTGCTATATAACCGCGAGGATTATAAGGCACTTAAGAGCATATGGTATGGCATTATCCCGGATCAGCTGAGGGAGTTGTTCCCGACAGCTGCAGACAGGCTCAGCTCATGCCAGAGCTCCATCTCACATAAAGCCACTCACTCTGCCCCAGGGATTGATGAGGCCTTCCATAGGAGTGACTCACAGGTTTATATGTGTCCAGATATAGGTTTATATCTAGGTATACTATATCTAAGCAAGGGGTGATTACACCCACTTGCCCCAGCTGAGTGATCAGCCAGTTGTGTCAATTTAAGAGCCAGCCAGGGGTGGCAAAAGCTATGCTTTAGCCCCTGGTAGGCCTTGGTGGCACCTATGCCCTGAGCACCTATAGTGCATGGTACAGGGGCTGACAAGGAGTCCATTTCCAATTGTGGTATGTACCTATAGCACATGTATTACAAATTTAGAGAGAGAACAGCAGGCTGGGGGTCTGATTAGCAGGCCCACAGCCTCAGTAAGTCAAAAACCAGTGAAGCAAAAAGCAAAAATTGGGGTGACCATAGGATAGCAGACCCTACTCTCCTACATGCGGGATATGAAATAAAGTCATAAAGTTTCACCAAAGTTGTCAAAGTGCCTTGTTGTATGGGGAAATGACACATAAGGCAGTGCTCAAGAATGATCCGTATCTGATATGAGCCTTTCCTTGCCCTTGTATGTTGAACCACAAGTGTAGACATGGATTAGGCTTGAGCAGATGTATCACCTTTTACGTGGCAGAACATATATTTTCTACATAATACGCTTATATACAGTGCCATTTGCACACACTAAAATACCCTTGGGAATAATTAAATTATCAGTTTGTGTATCTTATTTACCCTTGCACATGCAAAGTGCTTGTCTGAGGCCTTGATCATGAGCATGGTAGTTTAAATAGCCAAATCTCACATTCAGTACATACTGATTCCAAAGAGTTCAGTAAATAGCATGTGTTAAATAACATTTATTATGAATTTATGCTGTATACCGTGGAATAGGCATTTACCACTTTTTAAATGCAGAATTTGTGGTATTTACTCTCATAGACTAGCATTGGGAATTCCTTAGAATACTTTTAAACTGTAATTCCTGATTAGAAAAGGGTAGGTGTATCATGTTTCATATATATGGAATGATAAATCCTCTTTAATGGTAAAGATGGATTTAACATTTATATTTTAGAAATGCCACTTTTAGAAGTTGTACATACTGCACACCATAAAAAGCAAATGCACAAATCATCAGAAAATGCTTATTTTCAGTCATTGGAATGTCCTTGAATGAGAATATTAATCCCTAAGGAGCAGAAAAAGACAGAGCAACCCACTGCACATAAGGACCCCAGGTCATCCCCAAATCATACCGACACGTCCTTCCTGTATGGAAGTGTGCAGATATTAATAACAAAGCACCTTACAATAAGAGAAACAAAATCCACTGCCATCCTCTGTCTGACATAACACAGTCGTCACAAGTGGAAACATGCCAAACTCTTCTATTATTGAGACTCGCAGAGTAAGGATGGACAAGTTTGTGGATCTTGAGCTGGGGTTCCTTGCCAAGGAGGTGCTAAGATACCATGATCATGTAATGTGTCTTCTTATGCTCATGACCTCACCAAAAACAAGCAAACCCATGCCCGTAGAAAAAAACAATGGATACAATTAATACTGTATCAATATATCCACCTGATTGAAATGCTAGGTCCTTAAACAAGTCGTCAAGCACAAGATCATGGTAACTGGTGGTGTTTGTCCACCTCAGCTCTATCTCAAACCATGGTAAGAAAAAATATGACCATCTTCAACATGTCTTGAAGAAAAGAAGGTTTCAGGGTAAGATGAATCCACAATAAGAGACATGAGAGTTCAAATGGAAATATGTGTGGTTGTTAAAAAGTTGTCTTGGCTGGGAATAATCATTGTGAAGAATGACTGATTGTCAGAGATTACCTCCTTCCTTGGGATTTGCATGATGATCTTTAGATCCACCTCCAGGCATCTCCAACTCAGAATACTGAAATAGAAATGAGGTTTAGAGTGGCCAGGTTAGGGAAAGGGTATTGAGGTATGAACAGGAGGGAGGGAGCTCTGAAAAGGGAAAGGTAGACAAAGACAAAAACATTACTGGAGTCTGCATTCACCACGCTTCTTGGAATATGATTTGGCGAATGGTATACTTTCCAGAATGCAAAAAGCCTTACCAGGGCTACATTTCTAAAGAAGGATCAGGCATAAGTAAAGGTTGAAAGTAGAATGATTTAAAAAGCTCACCTCCCACTCACCCTCGAACTCTCATTTGTACACCTTTTAATCAAAAGATATTGACACCAGTGCAGGTCTATTCACTGCTCTTCATACAATAAGTAACCTTGTTGTTGAGTCATTTTCAAGAATCACAGGTTAGTTTCACTTAGTTGACGACAACAGCAAATTGGAATCTCTAGTGCTACAATAAAATAGTCCAATGTTAAACCCCTGTTGAAATCATAGAAAATATCATCTCAGAAAACATTGTTCACTCGTGGAATCGGAATTTGATCCAAGGAATAATTATTCTGTTCCACAGTTGTCGGATTGTAATAAAAGAAGAATAAGGCTTACAGAGAAGAAAAGACTGGTTTTACTTGGGTTTCTTAGGCTCTTGTAAGTCTCTTGCAAAAGCTGCTTCTCGTCTCAGGGGGACTGCCAGGTAGCAGAAGGAACTGACCTCCAGGATGGTGAGAAAATAGTGTGGCGTCTCACAAGGCTGGGCCGCCCTTTATGCCCAGCCACACCTAAGATGGCCCTCGTCCGGGGCATCTGGGATTTTTAGTCTGGAATGACGAACCGGGCTGAAATGAAGCAATACAGAGGAAAAAGCACAGTCACAGGTGGTAACTTCAGCGCAGCCATCAGAGCTGACCCAGCAAGCTTATGTCCTGTGACAACAGCAGTGCAGCCACCAGCACGCTGACCCAGCAAACCTATGAGCCTTGTCACAAGGTAAGCCCCTGATATTGCACGCCCTGCAGCAAGGAGGGAAAAGCCTGCGGGCAAGAGACCTGCCAGGCCCTGTGGCTAGCAAACCTGTGGTGATCAGGGTGGGCACTAGAGTGCGCACTGCGTGATACTGATGTAATTTGTTGCCCATATTCACATTAACCCATTTATGTGCTGTTGTAGGAAATAAGACCTCTCTATTGGTACTTCTGACATGTATTGAGATTAGACACCAGCACTCATAATGCATTATAATCTTGATGATGAAGAGTTAATTTGTCTACCCTGTACGTTAAGGTTGATGTGTCACCGCAGTGTGGCTGTGTGTGTATCAAATGGAAACTGTATATGCTGCCCTTTTCAGGAGAAGGTAATCAGGGTTGATTCCTATGTTGGGCTCAAAAGTCTCCATAATGATGAAAATATATTTTGTATGGTGCCCATAGCAAGCCTATATATCCTCTGGATCACAAGCTGACTCATGTTTATAGATTCCATTCTAATTGTTTCAATGTTGGCTTGCATCCTGTGTTTCTGCACTACTGGAGGTCCGTGATTCGTGACCTGGTTTTCATACTCCCCAGCATGGTTTATTTGAGCATAACATAGTTACCTAGCAGTTCTGTATCCATGGTGGTGTACTGCTGAGTGGAAGTCCATATGTTTTTACCAACCTGGTAGGGTGATTGAGAAGGGGATGGGAAACATTATGAGACGCAAATGGAGGCAGTATACTCAGGAAAAATTCTTAAGCGCCATCCAGAAAGCACAGTCATGGTGTGCGACGGATAGTGACCAGGCGAACAAGGAATTTAACCTTCTTGTGACGTCCACCCTGGATGAGATAGCCCCCTTGAGTAAGGGTAAAGCTAGAGAAGGCAGACAACACACTGCCCTGTGGTTCACTCCTGAACTACAGCAAATCAAGTCCAACTGCAAAAAACTTGAAAGGAGTTGGAGGAAGAACCCGACTACACTGGCCAAGAACATATACAGCTCTTCTCATCGAAGCTATCAGTATGCGGTACGGAGAGCCAAAGCCAAATATTTTCAGACACGCATTGAGGTAGCCGAGTGCTCCTCGCGTGAATTATATAAAATATATAAAGAAATATCTTCAGTCTCGGGATCTAGTACCCCCACAAAGGTCTCTGTGGAGGGATGTAATAAAGTCGCTAACTTTTTCTCTAATAAAGTGAAAGCGATTTATGCCTCCTTTCCTCAAGTCCCAGTCAAAGGCACAGATTTTGCAGTAGGCAGCTCAATGGTACCCTGTGAGTCCTCACTACATACTTTTGAGGTTCCCACAGTGGATAAGCTTATAAAGATTTGCCGAAGTGTGAAGTCCGGGTCCCCCAACGATCCGGCACCGGCTTGGGTCATGTCAGAGGGAGCGTCAGCCCTGGAACCTCACAATAGGCAGGTCCTAAACACCTCCTTCTGCACTCAACAAGTCCCCAAAGAGTGGAAAAAAGCCATAGTACTGCCAATAAGGAAAAAACCTAACGTTAGCTTGGAGGTGCTGGAAAACCTCAGGCCTATTTCCTTACTACCGTACGTGGCGAAGGTGGCAGAGAAAGTGGTTAATACTCAGCTCTCGGAACACCTGGAGAGGTGGAACTTACTTCATCCATCTCAGTCAGGATTTAGGGTGGGCTATTCCACGGAGACAGCTCTCCTCCGAGCCACCGAGACTTTAAGAGCAGGGGCTGATGCAGGTCACACAATGGCCATAATTATGCTCGACCTGAGTGCAGCTTTCGACACCGTAGCACATTCCATCTTGCTGCGGTGCCTGAAGGAAGCTGGGGTGGCTGGTCATGCGCTGTGCTGGCTACAGTCATTCCTCTCAGAGAGATGCTTTCAGGTTCAGCAAGGGACTTGTCGCTCAGCAAAGATGCCATTAGATCAGGGAGTGCCTCAGGGCTCGGCTCTTAGCCCCACTCTTTTTAATCTTTATATGGCCTCTCTGGCAAAAGTGGTACAATCATTTGGGGTGGAATTGGTGTCGTACGCCGACGACACCCAGCTGCTGATCTCTTTATCGCAGAACTCCTCCAACACTCCTACCAACTTTAAATCCTGCATGCAGGCACTGGGAGAATGGATGGACTCCCACTGTTTAAAACTCAATGGTTCTAAAACAGAGGTGCTGGTGGTGGGGGGAAAAAGCGATAACTGGTCAGCTGAGTGGTGGCCTTCTTGCTTGGGTCCTACTCCTACCCCCTGTGAGGAAGTAAAGAACTTGGGAATCTGGATGAATCCCTCCCTCTCGTATGATGGCCACATTAGGCGTCTTGTGGGCAAATGTTTTGGAGTTCTAAAGACCCTAAATAAAACTTTAGACCTATTGCCCCTTGCGGCCAGAAGGACTTTAACACAGGCACTGGTGACCTTGCGGTTGGACTATGGAAATGTACTGTTCCTGGGGGCAACCGAGGGTAGCCTGGGCCGCCTCCAAGTCATCCAGAACTCCGCTGCCAGGTTGGTGTTGAGAAGACCCAGGAGGGCCAATTCACAGAAGGCGCTAGATGCGCTTCATTGGTTGCCTGTGAAGAAACGGGTACGTTTTAAGTGCCTACTCTTCTGTCATCGGATTGTCTGGGATAGGTCGCCCGCGTATTTAAAGGATCTAGTTAGCCGGTATGAACCCTCCAGGACCCTTCGTTCGGAGGGGACCGGTCTGCTGACAGTCCCCAGGACGAGGAAGGCCAGAATAGGTGGTCGCTCTTTTGCGCTCCATGCAGCTCAACAATGGAACAAACTTCCCTTGGCCTTGAGACTCGAGAGTAATGAAGCGCGGTTTAGGGCCTTGCTGAAAACTCACTTATACACAGCATAGACCTCTGGATTCTCTCTCTTGCTGGTTCACTGCTAGCTTAGCGCGGGGACATGCCGTGATGGCATTACTGTGCGCTTTACAAGCTCTTTATTATTATTTTATTATTAAGTATGAGCTGCTGCAGTTAAGTTGAAGTGCTTCATCTGTCCTGGCTGTTGATGCAGTTCACCCAAGTGTACATTTTTTTCACGTGGTAAATATAACGTGGTAAATATCTCATATGATAAATAGTCTATGTTGTAGCCAATATCCTTTTCCAGATCCCCACATTGGCCTAAAGGATGATCTCTCGAGGGGCATCTCCTCTTCTCTGCTCTCCGGGGCTTGAAAGCCTAATAGCTGCCCAGCTTCCGGCTCGGCCGTGAAGTGGCATCATTTTTTGGGAAATCAAATTCAAGGCCAAAGGAGTAGGTCCACCTGTATTTGGTGTGATCTTGGTGTAGTTTTCCCATGACCGTGCAGAACTGAAGACGCTTGGCAAAAGTAGATGGCACTACATCTTGTAATAGAGAGCATGTCACCCCTTAGAAGGAGAGAGAGTACCTTTTCCTCACCGCTTGCAGGTTTGCTTCTTTCACCTTGACGGAGTGTATTTTAGCTAGGACATCCCTGGGTTGCTTACCTTTGACGAGTATTGGCGAGCCTACTCAGTGAACTCAACTGAGCTTAACCTTGACCTGATGGTCCCTTAGAAGCTTAGAGAATAATCCGACCACAAATGCTTTCAGGTCAGGCCCTCCGCTCCCTCCCCCAGATTTCGTTAGCGTATATTGTCACTTCTGGAGCAATTTTTCTAAATCTTCACATTTGGAGAGTGTGGCTTGCAACTGTTATAGGAGCCTATTATTCATTAAACCCATTGCTCTAAGGACTGGATTTTAGTTTCCAAATCCAGGGTGCGTGTCCCCACCGAGTCTACATCTTGTTGTAGTGACAAAAGTCAGGTGCTGAGATCAGCCCAAAGAGCATCCAGGGCATGGTTCTGGTCTGCTTTCAATTCCTCTCTCAGTACTTTCTTGAATTCTTTTAATGAAGACAGGAGGTCATCCTTGGTTGTCGCCAGGGTGCTGTCTCCAGGAGACGGAGAGGGCACTTCTCAAGGTTCTGTCGGTTGGAAGTAGCTGGATATTCTATTCTGCTGCTTCTTTTTCGAACATTAATTCAATGGGGTGACCCCAATAAGTCAAAGGACCTGGGTATCAATTAAAATAAAACAACAATGGTCCTAGACATATCATCAAACATCAATGAATGTATTATTTGTTATTCATGTGTTGAGGAGATTAATCCATAACAAAAAACAGGAGATATAATTATTTTCAAAGCCAGAATTCTATACTCACATTCTTGCTTTGTTATAAATCCCTCCTTATATGCATTGTCAGTCAAAGCCCTAATGGTACTGGCAATATCTTTAGTATGGTCAGATTGTAACTCCTTATAATTTCTTATAATTTCCTTCTACAGAAAATTGTGTAAGAATCTCTGTTTTATAATCATCCCTATTCTGAATTACAATAGCCCCGCCTTTATCAGCGGGCTTGATCACTATGTCCAAATTTGTCGAAATATTATACTTGACATATTTCTTATCAGTGAGCAATTTGTTAATATCCTCCATAACCACTTGCTCATAAGCCAGAACTTTATGTGGCATCATTTGGGAAGGAAGAGTAAAAGTGGGTGGTGGTCTAAGGCCTGTGTTACTAAACACTTGTTGGTGAGGTGTCTTTTTAAAGTAATGTTTCAATCGGACTTTCCGAGAAAATTGGTGGAGTTTCAATTTAAGATTAAAGCTATTGGGTAAATTAGTAGGAACAAAAGACAGACCCTTTTGTAGGATGTTTTGCTCATCAGCAGTCAGATTGTAGTTCGAAAGATTAATCAAAGGACTTCCTACATTAACCAAATTTGGGAATTCTACCACCTGTAATGCTGTTTGCGAGTTCGAATCTCGCCATGGGACTCCTGTCGAAACTGAACTTGTTTCCCTGGTCTGTCTGTTATGTTATGTTATGTTATTTAGTGATTTATATAGCGCACGGCTACTCGGGCAGAGTGTCCCGGCGCTGTACAGATCTGTAAGGAGAGACAAAGCAGAGACTGATCACACTAAAAGCTGAAAAGCCAGGTCTTAAGGCTTTTCCTAAAGGACAGGAGATTGTCCGCTTTCCTCAGTGAGAGGGGGAGCTTATTCCAGAGCTGCGGAGCACAGGCTCTGTAAGAACGACCTCCAATGCACGAGTGCTTTATAGATGGAACGACAGCTAGAGCTTGAGTAGCTGATCGTAGCGATCTAGCAGGATGGTAGAACTGAACATGTTTCCTGAGATAGACTGCACCAGTACCGTGTAAGGAGTTAAAGGTCAAGGTCAGAGTCTTGAAGATGATACGTTTCCTCACCGGGAGCCAGTGCAGTGACTCAAGGAGGGACGGGGTGTGGGATCTGCGGCTTAGGCCGAAAATGGCCCTTGCGGCAGAATTTTGAACAGTCTGTAAGCGAGATAGGAGGTACTCTGGGAGACCTAAATAGAGCACGTTGGCGTAGTCGAGCCTGGATCCAATCATTGCTTGTACAGTAGTTCTCCTATGAGCCTGTGACAGTAGAGGGAGGAATTTCCTGAGTATACGTAGTAAGCCAAAACATTGGCCGACTAGGGCAAGAATCTGGGGTTTAAAGGTAAGACCATTGTCAAATTTGACACCCAGATTCTTAGCGATCGCCGTTGGGGAAGAAGGAGGGTGCATATCTGCAGGCCACCAAGATTTCCATTGGATATCAGGGGAGCAGCCAAAAAAATAGAATTTCAGACTTGTCTGAATTACATTTAAGCTGGTTCAGCTGAAACCAGGAGAAGACCGCCTCCAAACAGCTTTTGATAAGAGTCACCTGTGAAATCGGAGTTCTTATCGCAGGTGAAGAGCAGCTGCGTATCATTCGCATAGGACACAATACGCGCGCCAAAGGTCCCCACTAGTTCAGCCAAGGGGGAGAGGTAAATGTTAAATAAAGTGGGACTTAAAACTGATCCCTGTGGCACTCCCACATCAAGAGATGGAAGTGTTGCTGAAAAAGGTGGTGACCAGATCATTTGTTGGCGCTCGGAAAGGAAGGAATTAATCCAATTGAACACCGTCCCTCTAATTCCGATCTGATGGAGTCTAAAAAGGAGCCAGTTGTGAGGGACGGTGTCAAAGGCCGCTGAGAGATCGAGTAATACCAGCATTGCCTTCCCTCCGTGATCTGTCACTTCCTTTACAGTCTCAGTTACCTCCAGTAGTGCTGTTTCCGTACTGAGGTTAGAGCGAAAACCTGACTGCGTCTGATGCAAAATATCATGGGCTTCTAAGAAATTTGATAAGGTGGAATGAACATGTTTTTCTGCGAGTTTGGAAAGGGCAGGAAGCAGAGATATTGGCCTATAATTGGAGTGTTCTAGAGGGTTCAGATTAGATTTTTTTATAAGAGGGATGACATGGGCCTTTTTCCAGGCCTTTGGGACCTCGCTTGAGGTAAAGGAGGCATTAAGAAGAGGGTTAATCAAGAGGATTAGGAACAAGGGCCATTTTGGAAAGAATTTTAGCGGGGCACGGGTCAGAGGGAGAGCCGGATTTCAGTTTTTGTAGCAGAGCAAGTGAAGCCTCCAACGACAGAGGAGGAAAATCTGACAGAATATGGGTGTCCTGCGGAATGCTCATGGTAGATGAAAGGGGGCCAAGATCAATGACAGAAGCAGTGGACGGAAAAGATGTCTCTCCCTTGGTTCCAGGTGGGTTGGCCTCTGCCCTGGTTCCAAGTCGTTTGGCCCGACCCCTGGGTAAAAAATCTGTTTGGAAATCTTGTTGGGCAGCCCCACTCGTGGTTGGTTGTTCAGATTCCGAACCACTACTCACAGAGGAGTTAATGAAGGTGTTATATCTCCTATATCCTCCTCTGCCCCTGGTAGTATACCTTCCTTGTGACTCTTGATTATAGTATCCGTCTGCCAAGTAAGGGTAAACAGTCTTTTTATCAAAGAATTTGAGGTCCTTGGTCAATTTATCCAATTTAGTGGATTGGGTAAATGTATCAAAGTCCTTCAAAGTCCTCTCAAGGCATTCTAGGGCCTCTTTTGTTCCCTCCTCATTCCCTGTATAACCCATTAATGTATGTAAAATTTGTGTGGGTAGGCCTCTGTGTTTTATTCAACTAGAAGAATTGTAATTTGTTTTTACGAATGTTGAAAATAAATTTGAAATATACTTACTGATTAAGAAGATTGGTTGTTTTTTGGATTAATAGATGTTGGGTACGACACATTAATATAGAATTCTGGCTTTGAAAATAATTATATCTCCTGTTTTTTGTTATGGATTAATCTCCTCAACACATGAATAACAAATAATACATTCATTGATGTTTGATGATATGTCTAGGACCACAGTTGTTTTATGCTTCATTTTCGAAGGCATGTAAGCTGTGCCCAGAGGCCCAGGCGAGGAGGCGAAGGGGAGAGAGCGATTGAGAGTGTTCTCTCTCTGGCTACCAGAGACCACCCAGCTCCCACGGCAACCCACAGATGGCTGTGCCCTCTCAAGAAATCAGGTTGTTAGTAGTTTGACGGGTGCATCAGAACATAGGGCCTACTTCCTGATGAATCCGTTCAAATCTAGGCCTCTATATCCAGCAGGTGTGCAGTAGTAGCAGGCCTTCCATTCCCTATTCCCGGCCGCTTATACCTATCTGTCTCCCGGGTACCCACTAGGCACCTCACTGTCACATCAGAGGTGGGGTTAGTAATCCCTGTGATTGAAGCTCTCAGTATTCAGTATAGGCCTTTCCTAATGTAGTATGGAGCTCTGCTTTCACAGCATGGACCAAGCTGCGTCTAGTAAATATGGTGTTCCCTCTGTCATCTAGTTTAGGACTGAGCAGAGGTGGAAGGAATCACGATATTTGGGGGCGAGTCCAAAGGGAGGCAGCATGTCTGGTATCAGTTCGGAGGGAAGCTTCAGTAGGCACCGACCTCGCGAGTCTCCTTTCTTGACTCAAGACCTTGCCACTACAGTCGTGTGCTATCTCTACACCTTGCTTGGGGTCAGAAAGAAGTGGGCGCCGGGACCCGGGTATGCTGTGCATCTTGATTGCAGCGTAGTCAAGTCAAGTCAAGTCAGAGAATTTATATAGCGCACTACATACCCAGAGGGTCTCAAGGCGCTTAGGAAGGGGAGGAGGATTACTGGTCAAATATCCACGTTTTAAGTTGCTTTCTGAATGCTAGGTGGTTCTGGGTAAGGCAAAGGTAAGTGGGGAGTGAGTTCCATGTTCTAGCAGCCAGGTATGAGAAGGATCTGCCTCCCATGGTGGTCTTGTTGATGCGAGGTACAGTGGCGAGGGCTTGGTTGGAAGAACGTAGTTGGCGGGAGGGGGTGTAGAAGGACAGTCGTGAGTTGAGGCATTCTGGTCCGATTTCGTAGAGTGATTTGTGTGCGTGGGTTAGCAGTCGGAAAGTGATTCTCTTATTGACGGGTAGCCAGTGGAGGTCTTTCAGGTGACCAGAGATGTGTTTGTTGCGCGGGATGTCTAATATTATCCTGGCTGAGGCGTTTTGGATTCGTTGGAGTTTTTTCTGGAGTTTAGCGGTAGTACCTGCGTAGAGGGTGTTTCCGTAGTCCAGTCGGCTCGTGACCAGAGCATGGGTGACTGTTTTCCTGGTTTCGGTGGGGATCCAGCGAAATGTTTTTTTGAGCATGCGAAGAATGTTGAAGCAGGATGAGGAGACGGCGCTGACTTGTCTGTTCATTGAGAGTGAAGAATCCAGGATGACGCCTAGGTTCCGTGCGTGGTCTGTCGGGATGGGTGCTTTTCCAAGGGCTTCCGGCCACCAAGAGTCGTCCCATGCAGAGGGGGATGTACCTAAGATGAGGACTTCTGTTTTATCTGAGTTCAGTTTCAGACGGCTGTGTTTCATCCATTCGGCAACTTCTTTCATTCCTTCGTGTAGGTTAGTTTTGGCGGTGCTGGGGTCATTGGTGAGAGAAAGGATCAGTTGGGTGTCATCCGCGTAAGAGATGATGTTGAGGTTGTATTGGCGGGCGATGGCCGCGAGGGGGCTCATGTAAACGTTGAAGAGGGTGGGACTGAGTGAGGATCCTTGTGGTACGCCACAGATGACTTCAGTGGCCTCGGACTTGAATGGTGGAAGGCGGACTCTCTGGGTTCTTCCGGTGAGGAACGAGGTGATCCATTCAAGTGCTTTTCCTTGTATTCCGATGTTTCTGAGGCGTTGTAAAAGGGTGCTGTGGCAGACTGTGTCGAATGCTGCAGAGAGGTCGAGGAGGATGAGGGCGACTGTGTCTCCATTGTCCAGTAGAGTTCGAATGTCGTCTGTTGCTGCGATGAGGGCGGTCTCAGTGATGTGTTTTGCTCGGAAGCCAGATTGTGAGGAGTCGAGGGATTTGTTGGCTTCGAGGAAAGCGGCGAGCTAGTTGTTGACAGCTTTCTCGATTACTTTGGCCGGGAATGGAAGAAGCGAAATGGGGTGGTAATTTTTGAGTTCGGTGGGGTCCGCTGTGGGTTTTTTCAGAAGGGCGGTGAGTTCAGCGTGTTTCCAGTTTTCCGGGAAGGTGGCGGAGTTGAAGGAGCAGTTGATGACGTCTCGGAGGTGCGGTGCTATGACGGAGTCTGCTTTGTTGAAGATGTGGTGAGGACATGGGTCTGTGGGGGATCCTGAGTGGATGGAGTTCATCAGGCGGATGGTGTCCTCAGTGGAGATTGGGTTCCAGTCGTTAAGGGTGTTCACGGGGGGAGAGTGTTCAGCAAATGGTTGGGTGGGTTGGTCTCCGGGTTGGTTGTTGAAGCTGTTGTGGATGTCAGCAATCTTGTTGTGGAAGAATGAGGCTAGGGAGTCGCAGAGGGCTTGAGAGGGGGTGACGTCGTTGGAGTTGGCCGAGGGATTGGAAAATTCCTTGACGATGTTGAAAAGTTCCTTGCTGTTGTGGGCGTTGTTGTCAAGTCGATCCTTGAATGCTGTTTTCTTGGCCTTTCGGATTAGTTGGTGGTGAGTGCGGGTAGCGTTTTTGAAGGCGTCCTTGGTGCTGGTGGTTGGGTTTTTTTTCCAGGCCTTTTCAAGGGAGCGGCAGAGTTTCTTGGACTTCTTGAGATCATCGTTGAACCATGAGGCCTTCTTGTTGCCAGGTTTGCTTTGACGTTTTTTCAGCGGAGCTAATGTGTCGGCGGTGTTTGATAGCCATAGGGTGAAGTTGGCGGCTGCTTGGTCTGGGTTAGAAGAGTGGGCTGGGGTCTTTTGAAGGAGCGATGAGGAGATCTGGTCGATGGTGATTTTGTTCCAGTTTCTTTGCAGAGTTGGTTGGAGGTGGTTGATGGGTTTTGGCTTGTTGTAGGTGAAGTGAACGCAGCTGTGGTCAGTCCAGAGGAGATCCGTAGTGTGGCTGAAGGAGACATGATTGTTGGAGGTGAAGATGGGGTCGAGTGTGTGACCTGCGATGTGGGTGGGGGAAGTGACCAGTTGTTTAAGTCCGAGGTTGGCGAGGTTGTCCAGGAGGGTGGTGGTGTTGCGGTCGTTGAGCTTTTCAAGGTGAAAGTTGAGGTCTCCCAGAAGGATGTATTCTTTGGAGGGGAGCGCGTGAAGAGTGATGAAGTCCGTGATGTCTTCACTAAATTTTGCGCGGGGACCTGGTGGTCTGTAGAGGAGGGTGCCTCTGAGTGTGGTCTTGGGGTCGATGTGGATTTGGAAGTGAAGGTGTTCGGAGTTGGCGAGGTTGGCGTCAGAACTGGTTGAGATGCGGATTGATTTCTTATGGACGATAGCGATTCCTCCTCCTGTGTGGCTGGTACGGTCCTTGCGAGTGATCTTATAGTCTTCAGGGATGGCAATGGTGATGTCTGGGGCGGAGGAAGCGTTCATCCATGTTTCTGTTAGGAAGGCGACGTCCGGAGAGATGGTGTCTAGTAGATTCCATAGGTCAATGGCGTGTCTGTGGATCGAGCGGGTGTTGAGAAGGATGCATTGTAGGTGGTTGGTGTCGGGAATCTGAGGTGTGGTCGTACCGGAGATGTTGTCGGTGCCGCAGAATTTGCAGGAGTAGCAAGAGAAGGGAGCGGCTTGGACGCAGTTGGGGGCACGAACGGGGTTAAGGGCTAGGAGGGTGGCGGCATCGTAGGTAATGCGGGAGGGCTGGGCAGCGCGAGGGGCAGGGGGTCTGGCGCTGGGCGCGGTCCAGGCGCGGACGGGCGTAGACGGGCTTACCTTTAGCGCACCTTCGGCGTGTGCGTAGCGCGTGGACGCTGCGCGTGGGACCATCTGACATTAATGGACAGAGGAGGGGGAGGGGCGAGGGCGGTTCAGCTGGGAGGCGGGTCGGGCTAAGGGGGAGGTCAATAACAACAAAATGGAGGCGGAGGGGTCAGGACGGAAAGAGCGCTTGGTGGAAAACACAAATGCTGTAACAGAATCACGCTAGCAAATGAATGAAAATGTTAATGAGCAAAGCGGCGAATTTGATCACAAGCACAAAATCTGCAAATAAAGTCACGCTGGCAGTGTAACAATGCAAAAGGGCAAATCGGCTAATTAACTATGCAAATAGGCACAAGCGTCAGTCAAAGCACGCAGCGGCAATCAGAGCACAAAGCAGGCTATAGTTCTAAAAAACACTCAAAATCCGATAATATGCACTCTGCAACGATACCGCAGCAGCAGGGGAGCGACCACTCAGCTCGAAAGCGAAGAGCGAGTCACGGCGCTTCCAGGTAAGGGAGCGCTGTTTGTTGTCTGTGTGAGGGCGGTTCAGCTGGGAGGCGGGTCGGGCTAAGGGGGAGGTCAATAACAACAAAATGGAGGCGGAGGGGTCAGGACGGAAAGAGCGCTTGGGGGAAAACACAAATGCTGTAACAGAATCACGCTAGCAAATGAATGAAAATGTTAATGAGCAAAGCGGCGAATTTGATCACAAGCACAAAATCTGCAAATAAAGTCACGCTGGCAGTGTAACAATGCAAAAGGGCAAATCGGCTAATTAACTATGCAAATGGGCACAAGCGTCAGTCAAAGCACGCAGCGGCAATCAGAGCACAAAGCAGGCTATAGTTCTAAATAACACTCAAAATCCGATAATATGCACTCTGCAACGATACCGCAGCAGCAGGGGAGCGACCACTCAGCTCGGAAGCGAAGAGCGAGTCACGGCGCTTCCAGGTAAGGGAGCGCTGTTTGTTGTCTGTGTGAGGGCGGTTCAGCTGGGAGGCGGGTCGGGCTAAGGGGGAGGTCAATAACAACAAAATGGAGGCGGAGGGGTCAGGACGGAAAGAGCGCTTGGGGGAAAACACAAATGCTGTAACATAATCACGCTAGCAAATGAATGAAAATGTTAATGAGCAAAGCGGCAAATTTGATCACAAGCACAAAATCTGCAAATAAAGTCACGCTGGCAGTGTAACAATGCAAAAGGGCAAATCGGCTAATTAACTATGCAAATGGGCACAAGCGTCAGTCAAAGCACGCAGCGGCAATCAGAGCACAAAGCAGGCTATAGTTCTAAATAACACTCAAAATCCGATAATATGCACTCTGCAACGATACCGCAGCAGCAGGGGAGCGACCACTCAGCTCGGAAGCGAAGAGCGAGTCACGGCGCTTCCAGGTAAGGGAGCGCTGTTTGTTGTCTGTGTGAGGGCGGTTCAGCTGGGAGGCGGGTCGGGCTAAGGGGGAGGTCAATAACAACAAAATGGAGGCGGAGGGGTCAGGACGGAAAGAGCGCTTGGGGGAAAACACAAATGCTGTAACAGAATCATGCTAGCAAATGAATGAAAATGTTAATGAGCAAAGCGGCGAATTTGATCACAAGCACAAAATCTGCAAATAAAGTCACGCTGGCAGTGTAACAATGCAAAAGGGCAAATCGGCTAATTAACTATGCAAATGGGCACAAGCGTCAGTCAAAGCACGCAGCGGCAATCAGAGCACAAAGCAGGCTATAGTTCTAAATAACACTCAAAATCCGATAATATGCACTCTGCAACGATACCGCAGCAGCAGGGGAGCGACCACTCAGCTCGGAAGCGAAGAGCGAGTCAGCGTAGCTAATGGAGCAGAAGGAACCAGGGCTTTAAGTGGGCTGGGTCTCACCGGGTCTAAGCACCAGCAGTTTTTTAAAAGGGTCCTCAAAACAGGTCACTATCGTGCTCTGTTTTGTGCAATGGCACAGGTGGTGTGTTTTTTCCGGACTGCAGTGACAGCAGGCACATCGATGTGCGCATACTCACACTGCTCACTTCCCACTAGTGGAGAAGTTACGGCATCACGTCATGCCAAGTGAGCATTGTAGGGGAATCCTTTAGAATCATTTTCTCTTTGGATTTCTCTAATCTTTTTGAAACTCAGGAGCAGCAACATTGTTGTGGTTTCACCAGGGCTTTAAGTTCAATATTATATACACACCATAGTTGCTGCTTATTTATCTTATGCAACTAACAACCATTGACAAAGCCAATAGTCCTGACTTCTTGTAGGTATGATGTTACTTGTTGTATCATATATCTGGATGCAATGACAGAAACAGCTAAATACAAGTGGGGCGGCACACTATGCTGCAAGCACAGATTTTTAACATACTGGTATCTGAAAGAAACAGGTTAGTATTAGATTCCTTACCTTAGAATGTCCCCAGGTGTAAGACTGGATGTGGAAACGTTTGCGTAGCAGTACCCTTGCGCGTCGGTAGGCGTCGTTTGCGGCTCCGCGTCCGTCGTCGGAGTACTTAGACGTTGCCCTCGCGCGCTGACGTCAGTTCTTCTTTTTTCAGCGCCAGCAAGCGCAGATCCGAAAATGTTGTACCCTTACTCAATTTTTAACAACTTTTTCGATCCTTTTTGATCATCTTTCGAAGTCGCTCGACTCCGACGGTGCCGGTAGGGATGCCCGGGTTTAAACCCTGCATCGGCTGCAATCGACTGATGTCAGTTACCAACCCCCATCGCCGGTGCCTTCACTGTGTGGGCCCTGACCATGACGATAAGTCCTGCTCAGACTGCCAGGCTCTGACGTCCAAAGCTAGACGGGAGCGGTCCCGCAAGCGACTCGAGCTCCAGCAGTTGGCCCCACGCCTCTCGAGGTCTTCTAACTCTCCCCGACGCTCACGCAACGCGGCAGGGGGTTCGGCCGACACCAGGGCTACGGCCAAGTCCTTGGGCCTCTCGGCCCGCACCAGCAAATGGCTGCTTTTTGCTCCTTTTGTGGCCAAGGAAGGGTCGCCCCCACACGTCCTGCCAGCCACGGGCCGCAGACTACCATCCAGCATGGTGGCGGACGTGGAAACCGCTGTGGCGGCTGTCGGGGACAATGGCGAGGCCAATCCACACCTACCCCTGCAGCATCCGCTTCCAAACCCTCCTAGTCCGAGCTTTCAGGCCCATGTGATGCCAGTGGGGGGCAGGGTTCGGCATCACCACCTCTACTGGCCTTTTTGATCATCTTTCGAAGTCGCTCGACTCCGACGGTGCCGGTAGGGATGCCGGGGTTTAAACCCTGCGTCGGCTGCAACCGACTGATGTCAGTTACCGACCCCCATCGCCGGTGACTTCACTGAGTGGGCCCGGACCATGACGACAAGTCCTGCTCAGCCTGCCGGGCCCTGACGTCCAAAGCTAGACGGGAGCGGTCCCGCAAGCGACTCGAGCTCCGGCAGTCGGCCCGCGCCGCTCGAGGTCCCGGTCCGCGAGAAGGTCGAGGGACCGGTCGCGGGGTCGGAGTCATCATAGCTCCGGAAGTCGTCACCAGTCTTCGGGCTCGAAGTCCTCAGGTAAGAGGCACAAGAAGTCGAAGAGGCGTTGTCGCTCTTCTGACTCTCCCCGACGCTCATGCGACGCTGCGGGGGGTTCGGGCGACACCGCCCCAGCAGCTCCGCCAGAGCCGCAGGCATTGCCGCCTGCTCCATACCCGCCGGTCCCTGGACAGAACGCGACGCCGGAGAAGATTGACGCCTTCCTTGTGGCCATGAGGTTGCTCGCTCCTCCGTTGGGTTCCGCAGCGCCTTTGGGCCAAGCGGCCCTGACTGGGTCTCCATGCGGGCTGGGTGCTTCGGCCACGGCATCGTCGGGTGCCTGGCCCCGGCACCGTCGGTGACTTTGGTCCCCGCAGGGCCCTGCTGGATCCGGTTCCGGATCCGGGTCGTCGCTGGTCGACCTTACGAACTCGCCAGATCTGGACCCCAGGGTGTGGCCTCCGGCGCCATCCCAGGATGACGTAATCCCTGGTCCTACCCTCGATTCGGGTCCGGCGTAGAAGTGGCGCCGCTCGGCGCTGCTCTCGACGCCAATGGGAGATTTCTATTTCTATGACCCGGCCCCATCCTTGGAACCTGAGTATCAGGAGATGGGTGACGAGGGGGATTGGGAGGGGTCCGAGGACCCTCTGGCATGTGAGTGCCAGTCTTCTCTGGACTGGATAGGTGAGCTTGGGGAGGCCAGTGGTCTGGACACTTCGCCCGACACTGGTTTTGTTTCCCCTTCTACCGTGGCTACAGAGGAGGGGGCTGCCAATAGTGTGGTGCTGACACGGGCTGCCAAGGCCTTGGGCCTTGAGCTCCCTGTCACGGCCGTGAGGAGTAACCTCCTCACTGAGGTCCTTAAACCGCAGTCAAGCTCGGCCGAGCCTCTGCTGCCGTTTAATGAGGCCTCGTCAGACGTTCTTCTGCGCACTTGGTCCAAGCCAGCTACAGTTCCGCCTGTAGATAGGAATGTGGCCAGGCGCCACCGCCCGGCTCCAGGCGACCCTTGCTTCCTATCCACCCACCCCACCCCAGAGAGCCTGGTTATCCAGGCTTCTAACTCCCAGACCGCATTCCCGACGGCTCCCCCCGATCGGGAATCCAAAAGGTACAAGCAATACAGGAAAAAGGAATTCTCCTCCCTGAGTTTGGGGTTGCGGTCAGTCAACACTGTGTGTCTCTTGGGCTGTTACAACCACTCTCTGTGGGACACGGTCGTGGACGTGCTGCCACAATGTCCGGAGGAGGTCCGGACTAAACTCACCCAAGCCCTTGCGGAGGGTCGAGATGCGGCATGGTATTCCATCCGGTGTGGGCTGGATACGACAGACTCACTGGGCAGAGCGATGGCAACGACGGTGGCGATTCGTCGCCACGCCGGGTTGAGGTCCGCCAACTTTTCGGCTGATGTCCAAAACACCCTTATGGACATGCCATTTTGGCCGTGGCCTCTTTGGTGAGAAGGCAGACCTAGCGCTTGAGCGCTTTAAGGACTCCAGAGCTACGGCCAAGTCCTTGGGCCTCTCGGCCCGCGCCAGAAAATGGCTGCTTTTCGCTCCTTTCGTGGCCAAGGAAGGGTCGCCCCACACGTCCTGCCAGCCATGGGCCGCAGACTATCATCCAGCACGGTGGCGGACGTGGAAACCGCTGTGGCGGCTGTCGGGGACAACGGCGAGGCCAATCCACACCTACCCCTGCAGCATTCGCCTCCAAACCCTCCTAGTCCGAGCTTTCAGGCCCATGTGATGCCAGTGGGGGGCAGGGTTCGGCATCACCACCTCTACTGGCTAACTGCCACATCGGACAGGTGGGTGCTGCAAATCGTCTGAAGGGGCTACTCCCTCCCCTTCGAGGCATCCCCTCCAGCCATGCCACCGCAGTACCACTGTATGTCGGGGATCACTTGAAACTTCTACAAGAGGAAGTTACGGCCCTCTTGGCCAAGGGGGCCATTGAGCACGTTCCTGGGCCAGAAGTAGGGTGTGGTTGTTACTCCCACTACTTTCTGGTACCCAAGAAGGGCAAAGGGGGCCTACGCCCTATCTTGGGCCTGTGGAACATCAACGGCCTCCTCCAGAAGGAGAAGTTAAAGATGCTGACACTGGCTCAGGTCTTAGCTGCCCTGGACCCGGGAGACTGGATGGTAGCGTAGGACACTTATTTTCATATCCCCATCCCCTTCCGGCCCACCGGCGTTACTAGCGGTTCACGGTAGGCCACGAGCACTTTCAGTTTACCGTGCTCTCCTTCGGCCTTACCAGCGCCCCACGGGTGTTCACGAAAGTGATGGTGGTGGTCGCAGCTCATCTGTGCAGGTTAGGGGTTTCAGTCTTCCCCTACCTCGACGACTGGTTGTTGAAGGCGGGCTCGCCCCAGACAGTCTTCAGCCACCTCCAGACTATGTCCGACCTCCTGCACCTGCTGGGGTTCTCCATCAATGTGCCGAAGTCACACCTGTGTCCCTCTCAGAAGCTCCTCTTCATCGAAGCGGTTCTAGACTCGGCGCAGTTTTGGGTTTATCCTCCCAAACAGCGGGTTTGGGATATTCAGGCTCTGATTCCGATCTTTCAGCCGTTACCCCGAGTCTCGGTCAGCTTGACGCTGCGGCTTCTGGGGCTGATGGCCCTCCTGCATCCTTCTTGTGCATCACGCCAGGTGGCAGATGCAGGCTCTGCAGTGGGACCTGAAGTTTCAGTGGGCCCAGCATCAGAGAAAATTGTGCGACCATGTCTGGATCTCGGAGGGCACAGCAAGACAGTTGCAGTGGTGGCTCACGGACCGTGATTGGTTCAGCGGCAGATCCCTCTCCCTTCCCCAACTGGAGCACGTAGTTGTGACGGACGCATCCCTCCAGGGCTGGGGGGGCCACATGGGAGAGGCGGAGATCAGAGGCTTCTGGTCTCCGGCGGGGTCCCGGCTCCACATCAACCTTCTGGATCTGCGGGCGATCTGGCTTCCACTGAAGGCATTCCTCCCCTCTGTCCGGGGGAGTGTATTGCAGGTGTTCAATGCAGGTGTTCATAGACAACACCACCGCCCTGTGGTACTGCAACAAACAGCGTGGGGTGGGGTCGTGGACCCTATGCCAGGAGGCTCTGAGCCTCTGGCAGTGGCTGGACCATCAGGGCGTGACCCTGGTGGTTCAACACCTGGCAGGTTCCCTGAACATCAGGGCGGACAAACTCAGCCGTCGGTGCATGATGGATCACGAATGGCGTCTGAACTCGGACGTGGCGCAAGGCCTCTTTCAGCAGTAGGGAGAGCCTTGGTTAGATCTATTCGCCACAGAAGAGAACGCGCAATGTTCTGCGCGTTGGAATTTCCAAGGCGGCACTCACTCGGAGACGCTTTTCAACGCGAGTGGAGCTGCGGTCTGTTGTACGCCTTTCTGCCTATACCACTTCTGCCCAGAGTGCTGAAAAAGATCAGACGCGACCGGACCCAAGTCATCCTTGTGGCCCCGGACTGGGCACGAAGATACTGGTATCCCGAGCTACTCAGCATGTCTGTCGATCCCCCGATTCATCTGCCTCTTCAGGAGGCCCTTCTGTCACAGCAGCAGGGGACGGTCCTGCACCCGAACCTGTCCAGTCTCCACCTCCATGCTTGGAGATTGAGCAGCGGCAGTTGAGGCCATTTGATTTGCCTCCTGAATTTTGTTATGTGATTCTGGCAGCCAGGTGTCCCTCCACAAAGTGGGTATACGCCTGCAGGTGGAACAGATTTGTGGCATGGTGCACAGCAAAGGCTGTGGATCCACTCTCTGCCCCCCTTTCTGAGTTTCTCCTCTTCCTTCTTTCTCTTGCCCAGCAGGGCTCTGCTCTGGGCACTATCAAGGGCTACCTTTCTGCCCTTTCCGCCTTCTTAAGGCTACCTGATCAGCCTTCTTTGTTCAAGTCCCCGATTGTAAATAGGTTCTTGAAGGGCATCACTCATATGTTTCCCCCTGTTCCTTTCGTGAAGCCCCAGTGGGACTTGAACCTGGTTCTGACGTACCTGATGTGTGCTCCTTTTGAGCCACTTCATAACTGTCCTCTCCATCTTCTTACTCTAAAGACTGCTTTCTTGGTTGCCATCACCTCTGCCAAAAGAGTGAGTGAGCTCCAGGCTCTTTCCTCCAAACCTCCTTTCCTTTCTGTCCATCTGGACAAGGTTGTGTTGCGGACAAGACCCTCTTTCCTGCCTAAGGTATTCACAGCCTTCCACATCGAGCAGTCCATCACTTTGCCCACCTTCTTTCCACCTCCGCATCTCTCTAAAGAGGAAGAGCAGCTCCACCGTCTGGACCCAAAATGTGCGTTCTCCGTCTATCTGGATCGCACACTCCAGTTCTGGGTGAATGACCAACTCTTTGTTGGTTACATGGGCGCTAAGAAGAGATGGGCGGTGCACAAACGGATCATCTCTCGGTGGGTCGTGTTGTGTATCAAGGCATGCTACTCTTTGGCTAAGAAGGCGCCTCCTGTTGGGCTGAGGGCCCATTCCACTTGGGCCATGGCGGCTATTACTGCCCTGGGCCGGGGAGTCCCCTTGCAGGACATCTGTCAGGCAGCTACGTGGGCCTCGCTGCACGCGTTCGCAAGACACTACTGCCTGGCCAACCATATCCGGAGGGATGGGTTCGTTGGCCGTTCCGTCCTCCAGGACTTTCTGGTGTGATTATGGGTTCGCAGACCCACCACCGGGGTTGGTATTGCTGGGGTATCTTTTCTAAGGTAAGGAATTTAATACTAACCTGTTTCTTTCAGATGCACAAGTTACTTACCTTCGGTAATGATATATCTATAGGAAACAGTAGTTAGTATTAGATTCCTTACCGCCCCACCCATCCTCCCCGTTCTGCGAACCGATATTTAGGGTTAAGGTCACCCCCTTTCAGGGCCCTAGTTTCATGGCACCAGTGTTGGTTTTTATCATGGCTCTGCGTTTCTGGCACGGAAAAGCTGTGTATAAGAACTGACATCAGTGCGCGAGTACGGCGTCTAAGTACTCCGGCGCCAACGCGGCCGACGACGGACACGGAGCCGCAGACGACGCCTACCAACGCGTAAGGGAACTGCTATGCAAAAGTTTCCGGATCCAGTCTGACGCCTGGGGTTATTCTAAGGTAAGGAATCTAATACTAACTACTGTTTCTTACAGATATATCGTTACTGAAGGTAAGTAACTTGTGCTTTAAGCAATGCCCTTAATGGCATTGGCCACGCCCCTTTCAGGGACCCCTGTCTTTTAATCCCACTTTAAACTCTACCCGAGTCTGACTGGATTTTATGGGTATTAGAGAGCAGCCCTCGGGTGTCCCGTTATCTCCTCTGCCTCTCTGAATTTGAGGCATGCACATTCTGCCCAGTTAATCCATTGTTGTTTCCTGCTGCCTCTATATTCCGGCAGAATGCAACAGAGCTTGGGCGGTTGACTACTACTTGACCATGTTGGTTGGCCACACCTAGTCCCCACTCAAAAAAGTTACCCTTTTTAGAAGCCATTCTTTAGCAAAAAAAGGTAATCCCACAATCACGCTACCATTTTGACAGAAAGGGTTAATCAATCAATCAATCAAGACATTTATAGAGCGCACTACTTACCCGGAGGGCCTCAAGGCGCTTGGGGGAGGGGGGGGTGCTGCTACTGCTCGAACAGCCAGGTCTTGAGCTTCTTCCTGAAGGAGAGGTGGTCTTGGGTCAGGCGCAGGTCGGTCGGGAGGGAGTTCCAGGTCTTGGCGGCCAGGTAGGAGAAGGACCTTCCTCCTGTAGTCGTTCTTCGGATGCGGGGGACGGCGGCGAGGGCCTGGCTGGCTGATCGGAGGTGGCGTTTGGGAGCGTAGAAGTTGATGCGGTTGTTGAGGTAGCTCGGGCCTTGGTCGTGTAGGGCTTTGTGTGCGTGGGTGAGGAGACGGAAGGTGATTCTTTTGTTGACGGGGAGCCAATGTAGGTCTCTCAGATGTCCGGAGATGTGGTTGTGTCGTGGGATGTCGAGGATGAGTCTGGCTGAGGTGTTCTGGATCCACTGGAGTCTCTTCTGGAGCTTGGCGGTGGTTCCGGCGTAGAGGGCGTTGCCGTAGTCCAGTCGGCTGGTGACGAGGGCCTGGGTGACCGTCTTCCTTGTCTCGGTGGGGATCCACCGGAAGATCTTCCTCAACATACTCCAGGTGCCATGTAAAATTCTGTCCGAGGCCTAGGCCCCTTCTGGCTACAATAACACAATCAATTCTGACCAAGGAAATATACGTCAACTTTTAATTCATCAGAAATTTTTTTCAGGTGTTGCGAATTAATCTCAGGATGACAAGTCGGCTCTGTGGAAAATTCCCGGATAAATAAATGAATACATGCCGCCTCACTAATTGATGTTTTGCATTAATACAGACAACTATAAAAAATTATGTTTTTTGTTAAAGTAGCTAAAACATTCTCACCATTTTGTATTACAAAAAGTCCAACGTAGAGGAGTTCTCAATGATAAAACTGTTTACAAAGTATATTTTTTTATACAGATGCTACTAAAGACCTGCCAGATCTCCTTGCTATCCCTCAGGATACATCAAGAAAGGCACTGCTTTGTCTGAACTGATGTTTTATTATTTGTAAATAGAAATTAAATTTAGTTCTTTATTGAATTACAGTAATAAAAAGAATGCCTATTTTTTAGTCCCTGAACACTTTCTTAATGTCATGTTTGTCATGGCGCCATTCAGTGGGGATACATGTATCAAGTTTTATTTTATTGAAGAAAATAAGCAAATCATAAAACTTTTGATTTGTTACAAAACAACACACTGCGAACTATGAAAGTTTAACATAAGATATTTAGCTATAATATTCAATACCAAATTCTTACCTTTTGAAATATGTTTTTTAAAACATTGCTTTTGGGCACCATTCAATCAAATAAATTCATTACCCTCGGAAAGCAGAAGGTAGAAACCTGTTGTAGCTGCGTAAATATTTAAGTCTTTGTTTATGCGCATTTGCACTGTTGTTCTGCCTGTCTCCACTGTCCCGGTCCAACGCCGGCCTCCTACCGGTTTGATAGGAGGGAAGTGGACACACCTCCCACCCGGCCTGACTCGTTTGGAGCCTAGGTAACTTCCAGTACAGAGACCGGAACTCAGGAACCTCCCGCGCCCGTCCAGCTAATTAGATCCATTCTGGGCCGGACGCGCAGCGGACGCGAGCAGTGGGCGCCCCGCTGGCGCGCCGCTGGCGTGCCAAAGGCAAGCCTGTCTGCACCCATCCGCGCCAAGGAAGCGACAGAGGCAAGGAACGCTGACCGTACACAACGAGAGTTGGTAAAATGGGCTGAGGCCTTGAAGCTATTTAATCCTAAGGGACATTGTGAACATCTAGTTGCACCTGAAAGAATATGGGGCATTTGCTCCTGCTGGAAATGCAGGTCGGTTTTTTCATCATGCACTTCCACATTAATTGATAGGATAAGTCCATCCACTATAACACATAAAGTCGAGATTAAAGGAGGCTTAATTAATGCAAGATCACTTAGTAAACACTGCAAAGATGTTAGGGATTTAATCCTTGATCAGCAACTTGATTTTTTATTTATCACTGAATCTTGGCTGAAGGATTGGTGCATCCCGGATGTAGCAATAGCACTCCCCCCTAGTTACAAAATGTATAGGAAGGATAGATCAGATGGCAGAGGTGGTGGGTCGGCCATCATATTATGCGATTCATTGCATTGTTCTAGTTTTGATCTTGAGGCGATCAAGGGGGCGGAAAGCTTAGGCTTCTGCATCTACCTAAATGCCGCCATGTCTTTTTCAGGCGCACTTATTTATCAATCTCCAGGGTATAGCTCCACATTCACAGACTCACTTGGAGAGTCCCTAAGTCAGCTACTTCTTAAATATTCTAACTTTACGCTACAGGGGGACTTTAACATCCACCTGGAATCGAGAAACGTGCCAGGTGTGGATAATTTCCTCCAAAGTATCGAGCTCCCTACTTTAAACCAATTAGTGGAGCACTCAACCCATCAGGCTGAGAATATTCTCGATGGGGTCTGTTCCAACTTCACAGCCCTATCAGTGGACACTCCCATTCTGTTGATCTGGTCAGACCATTTTTTAATACCACTGACAATTGTGATGCAACAGAAATGGGGCTCTGACCTACCAGCCTCTGACCCCCAACCCAGACGCAAATGGGCGCAATTAGTTGACAATCCGAAGCTGGTCACATATGCACAGGCCCTTATACCACCGATGACTGGTAATCCAGGGGAGGATACTTGTCGTTTCCACTCCTGGATCGTGACTGTCTGTGATGAGCTATTGTCATTGAAGAAATATGATAGGATCAAGAAATCAAAAACTCAAAAGGCCCCCTGGTTCACCCCTGATTTAGCCTTAAATCATTCCAATTGTAAACAACAGGAACGTAAATGGAGAAGATCGTATAATAGCATAGATAGAATAGCTTACAAAAGGAGTAGGAAACTCTATCATCACAGCATAAAAAAAAGAGTTCTATTCTAAGAAAATCGTGGAGGCCAACTTAGATCAAAAGGCGATCTTTAGGATTGTCAAATCTTTTACTCATCCCAATGGGCTGCTGAAGGATTTGCCTCCTTCACATACATTGTGTAATGAGATTGCATCTTATTTTGAAGAAAAGATCATTATTATTAAAAAAAAAAAATCCTATGAGCCCTATCAAATATAGGGATGACCCCATTGAACCTGCTTTCAGTTCTGATGCTCCTTGCATTAATTCCTTTAAATTAGTAGTACTAGAATTGACTTTTGAGGCCATCAGGGCTTGCAAACCAGGTTCTCCCCTAGATGCATGTCCTCCTATGATCCTCCATAAAATTATTGACGTAATCAATCCTGTTGTAAATTCAATAGTTAATTCTTCACTAAGAACGGCATTGTTCCAGATGAGTGGAAATTGGCGTTGGTAAAACCTCTCAAAAAGAAACTAAGAACATTGACCCCTCGGTGCTTTCTAATCTTCAGCCCTTCTCATTGCTCCCAGTGTTGGGTAAAATAACGGAGAAATTTGTACATAAGGAACTTACGAGATTCATTGAAGTAGCTAATATTCTCCATCCTCAACAGTCGGGCTTTCGTCCAAAACATTCAGCTGAATCTGCCCTTTTAGAGGTTCCTGATGCATTAAAACATCTAGCAGACAAGGGTAAGAAAGCAGTTTTGATCTTTCTCGATTTGTCAGCTGCGTTCTATACTGTCTCGCATGACATTCTTTTAATGAGACTCGAGCGCAGCGGCATCTCAGGTACGGTTCTAAAATGGATCAAATATTTATTCCAATCGGAGACAGGCTGTGACCTTAGGTACCTTTCTCTCAACAGAGAAAACCTTAACTGTTGTTTAATATTGTTTAATATTCATATGGCCCGCTCATATCTCTCATAAGCTCTTTTGGAATTGAAGTAATGTCTTATGCAGACGATACTCAATTGATTGTATCGCTTGATAACAATAATACAGATGCCGAGGTGAACTTTAAATGCTGTCTTTCACAAGTCATACAGTGGATGAGGGTTAACCATCTGAAATGTATACTGACAAAACAGATATTCTGCCTATTGGGAGAGATGTAACCTTCGCTCCGGAGGTGTGGTGGCCAGAGGGAGCTACGCCCCCACCAGACACGGTCAAAGTAGCAAAAAACGTAGGGGTACAATTTGACACCGCTTTGTATTTTTTGACGCATGCATTAGCACCAGCAGGGACCTGTTTTAACTTAATAAGATCATTAAAGAAATTCTTTGATCTGATTTCGCTTCCTCCAAGGAAATGAATAGCAGTGGCCCTGATTCTTTCGCGTTTGGACTACTGCAATAGCCTTATTGCTGGAGCAAATACAGCTACGATAAAAAAACTACAAGTGGTCTTGGATGCGGCAGCACGCCTTGTTCTGAGTCTCCCACGCAGAACATCCGTGTCAGCAGCGCTTGAAGTTTTGCATTGGCTGCCTATTCATAAAATAATTATTTTTAAAATTCTTTTAATTACTTATAGAGCCAGGCATAAACGCGGCCCTAAATACCTTTCAGCTCGGTTTTCACCTTATATCACTACTAGGACTCTCAGGTCATCCACAGCCCACCTTCTGAATCCTCCCTCCTTCAGATTGATTACTAAAGGAGGGAAAACTGACGCTGTCCTGGGGTCTAAAGCATGGAATGCACTGCCAACCAATCTAAGACTACAGGAAACCGAATCTCAATTTAGGAAGGCATTGAAAACTTGGATATACAATATTTCCGATGTCCGCTGCCTTGCATTAATCTAGCAGTAACATAAGCTGGTCGGCGATAGGACCCACGCTCACTGGTGCCAGGATACTCCTTGCGGAGTGACAGCTTGCGCTTAAGTAATACCATATTACATTACATTACATTAAGTATCATTTCTGGAGATCTTTTCAAAATGTTATATGTACTTTTCATTATTAGTGCTCATAACAATGAGCTCAGTATGCTGCAAGTGACATTCCACAGCTGTAGAACCTATGACTTGCTAAAATGTGGTTTTGTATTTGCGGCCTAAGTATATATATATATATATATATATATATATATATATATATATATATATATATATATATATATATATATATATATATATATATATATATATATATATGTATTTTTTTATGAAATGAAAGATAATCTGCAGATTTGTGTACATATGTTAACATTCTTGATAATGTTAATTTTTTCTTGCTTTTTTTCTTTTCAGCTTTCTAATTAAATGAAAAGGGATCGTGGGTCGAAGAGCTAATGTTTACACTCTGAAGATAACCTTTTACTGATGGCACACAGGATATGCTCCCGCTGTTTAAAGCATGCTTGCTCTCTTGGTTTATTTGGTGTTTTGTGATAACCTACCATATTCCTGAGAAACAATAAAATGTTGTGTTGTGTTTCACAAAAGGAAGCTTTTTAATGTTAAATGTGCCTCATTGGAAGAAAAGTATATTATAGACAGTATTGTGACTATATATCATTGACATCAGTGGTTCAAATTTGAAATAAACATGAACGGAAATGGAAAATATCTAAAGTTGTTAAGTTATTTTGGTTCCGGAAAGATAGATATATAAATGAACTATGGATACCAGGGTTTCGCTTTAAATCATCAAGAACGTTTGCACATAGATTAAAAAGTTCTCAAAGTAGATTTTTTAGAGCTTTTAGACGCTATTAAAAAGTTAGTGCATACGCATATACACTAAGTGACGGATTTACACACGCACATTTGAGGAGGGTAATTACTACCTATTTAGTCTACTTCCCCTACTACTATATGCTTTTGTAACTCGGCCCCAACATCCTGTTAATAAAGGTGCCGCGGCCACCATCTTGTATATTCGAGCTCATTGTATATTTATAGTCCCAGTTCAGGTTTTTTAGCACCAATTCGCCAAGACATATAACAGTACATTTATTAGTACTCCTGTAGTACTACTCGTCATCATGAATGCCTTTGTGAATCTGCCGCCGAGTGAACTCGGGCTTCAAAATGGCCTTGTATGTGAAACATTGATCTGTGGTGGGATACGTAAAATGCTGCACTTCTAAGTGAAACATCTGAAAGTGGGAAGTGTCTTTGAAGCCCGCGAATAATTTAGTGTGCTTCATGGGTACAGACTGGACATAACTAATGCACAAAACTGCCTAATTTATTGTGGCTTTACATTTCTAGGGGAGGGCTTTAGTGTTCCAAAGAGCATGAGGAGGTGGGTAGTATTGTGAATGTGGCCGACAGTACAAAGGTGTGACGTGACAGCGATTCACAAACATTGCCAAAACTTTTACCCAATCTAAACGTGCTTCTAAACTTATACCAAATTGAAGTAGGTACGCATTTGCAAGTAATTAGGGAAAATGACACAATCCATAGTTTTCTCAAGGGAGTGAAGGAATTTCTTGATATGCAGACCTTTCCCATTCCAAGAAGTAGGGTGACAACATTATGCCATGGAAGATGGTATTCTCAGGGTCATGAGATCAAGTCTGTAAGTTGTAAATGTAAATGTAAATGTATAGGCATTTATATAGCGCACTACTTACCCGGAGGGTCCCAAGGCGCTTCGTTTGGAGTTTGGAGTCCGGTGCGTGTGCGCCTGCCTGCGTGCGTAGGTGCGTGCGCACTCTCTTTTATGCAGAAAGAGGCGCTGCAAGTGAGAAGAAATAAACACTTGAGGGTGTGCAGTCCTATTTTGATAATTGCACAACTGGGTGTTTTATGTAGAGGTGATTAAAGTACATTTTCCAATTCCCAGCTGGAACGCTGCGACGTATCCTGACTCACTCTGTGTGCTCACACCCACAGGCCTCTGCGGTCTCCAGGTGAGATAACAGTCTTGTTTCACTGCTGCGCCTACAATGTAGGGCGTGTTGTTGGAGAATGGTGCTGTACATGGTCTACTAGCCTTGCCGCATTGCTAAGGCGTCCTGCGGGTCACGGCAATACAGCAACCTCCTCATCTTTACATATTAGGCAGGAGAGAGGGTTTACTCCCCCTCGTGCCTCCAGGCCCCACTCTTATCCACTCTCAAGAGTTGTAGTGTCTATTGCCTGTATTTGTCCTTTTGTACAGTTCTTAAACTCCTTGTTGTCCGGGTGCTTTTCTGACCCTGAGGTAGAGGTTGCTGGGTGGTGAAAGACTGGTCTCAAGGCTTGGTTGGTTATCAGGGCTGCCGGGAGTCAATGCGAGGCATGACCACCTCACCCATCTTATTTTATGTTTTTGTAATTTAATGTACTTTTGATTTATTCATTAGAAAATGTTTAGACTAAATAAACGACCCCGGTAATACTCAAGTGTACCAAGTGACACTATCCTGTAACAATTTAATATATTACAAGGATTTCATATTTTGTGGTAGAAAAATTGTTTCGCTAATGAAAATATAAAGTTGTTGGCTGAACAGCATTTAGCTATCACCACGGACGTCGATTTGCCAAAATGCTATGGGTAGTGGAAGTGACATCACATTCCCTTTGACTTGTGACGACTTCGTAGGAAGTGACATCACATATCACAACCCCGGATAGCATTACAGAAAGTAAGTACTGACATGTGGCTTTTGATCCTGATGATATCATAAGTAGCGACAACACCAAAGTAAAAAAAAAACATACTAATAATTTTAGCAGAAAAATTGAATCCAGGGTTAATAAAATAACAAACACGCATTGGCATAGCAATAGGTCTCGCCTTTGGGACCTTAGAAGTGTTTAGTTATCCAGCACAATATCCTTGCTGCAACAACATAAAGTGTTGCATGGCTAAACACTTATAAGGTCCCAAAGGCGAGACCTATTGGCTATGCCAATGCTTGTTTTATCTTTATTTCAGTGAGTTTCATATGTGCAGTTGTGGAAAGTGGATAATGAGTGGTCATTACAGGATGGGAGTTTTTGAACATCTACAAACTTACAAACTCTGACCTTTTACCTCATTAAAGGATGGCTAGGTATTTCCTTCTTTTATGGCTAGACAAATGACCCTTCTATTCTCCCGGGTGGAAAGTGAACACCCCCTCAGTTTGTGGGGATGTGGCACAGGGTGTTTTTTGGGAAAGTGGGTTATTAGTAGTGATAAATATACTTCTTCCACTGGAAATAAGGCCACTAACACAAGTGGGTTATTAGTAGTGGTAATATACATCTTCCACGGGAAATAAGGCAACTAACACAGTCTAGGACTCAGAATGTGTCTCAGAAAATGGTTCCAATTCTCAACACTTGGTAGCTTGGCTGCGAGCAGGTAAGCTTAACTTAAGAGACAGGTATGTGAAGCATTTAAAAACACAAATTCAGTGATTAATTAAGGCATAACACACAATTAAAATCCCACACCAATTTATAAAAATGGAATTCATTGTTATCATTAAAAAGACGCCAAACCACAAAAATCCAATGCAAGAAACCGGAGAAATGAAATTTGTAAGATTTAGTGCCAAATAGCACTTAGAAAGCTATAGCACCACATTGGGACATCTGGTCGTGCTTGACTGGGTCAAAGTCAAAATAATCATCCAACCATGATGCAACCCTTCCTGGATACCCATTGCAGTAGACCTTGTCGAGATTTTACCTTCAGACTTAGAAACATTTCTGGAGCTTTTTCTGCTGTGGTACCTCAATGCTTTTCACCAGTTCAAGTGTGGTGAGGGTTCGCTGTCTTGCTTTCCAGTGAGCTCCCGGTCAAACTCTGGAAGTCGGATCACCAAAACTTTCCAGTAGGACAGCTCGCGGTTCAAGTTCACCAACTTGAAACTCACAGTTGAGGAGCTTTTTTCCAGAGTTGCTCCAAACTTCTGGACCTTCATCCTGAAGTTCCTCTGGGGGTCCCAAAGTGTCCAAAACACAATCCAAGGGCCTGGAATCTCCAAGATGGTCCTTGAAAGTTTGGGACTTCAGTTCCCACAATGTACTTGGACAAATCCCTTACAAATCCACTGGATGCACTCCAGGCTGGGGATTCTTGGTGGTGATGGTCCAGGTGAGCTCTTTTAACCTGTAGCTTGTAGTAAGCCCACTCTTTATTCCTCTTGATGCAAGGTACATCCAAAGGGCTGTAGTTCCAGATAATGCACCTGGTGCAGTCAGTCAGATACCAGGGCCTGATGATGCAAATAAAGTTTCCATCTTGGCAAGCCTTCTAGTTCTCTTAGTTTCAAAGAGCAGATCTGAGAGGCTCTTCCTCAGAACCTATTCAGCGTTCTCTTGGGTTAAGCAGGAGGGCACTCCTGTCCAAGAAGGTGCAGGGACACACCCCAGAGCATGACCACTTCCTCCAATGTGTGGCTCAATGGTCCCCCAGAAAGCCAAATGTCTCCAAAATTCAATATGGCTGAAGTCTCAGCAGAGGAGCAAGAACTAGCCAAACCAACAACCAGTATGGCTCATTTCCATAGCTCTCCTCCCCCTGCCATCTGCACATTTCCTCCTTAAGCCTGCCATCTGGCTGGGTTCGGAGGGGATGAGGATAGATTGATGTGGCTTTCTCTGCCTGTCCCATTCTTCCTTTGATGCTCATGTTTACGACCCTTTTCCCCTGCTCTGGGATTCCTGTGTAGCAGAGCCCTCTCTAACCAGATAGCCTCTCTCCTGGGTGCCACTTTTCTCTTCATCAAAGCAGCCTAGTCAATCTTGTTAACTCTGACATATCAGAGAAGAGGGCAGGAAGGCTAAATTTTGGTTTACAGACAAGAACGTTTTTTGACAGCATATTGTTGGATTTAACAATACCATTCTCCTATGTCCTTGAATTATATTTTTTGGTAATACCTAGTGATAGTTCATAAACTATTGCAATGGTAACTGTTGTAAATAGGGTAGTGTTGTCCTTAAAGTTACTTGTAGGTACTTTAATCCAAGTTAAGATGGTAAGATAAGAAGAAGAAGAGGATAAACCCCACCAGGAGCAGTCTTCTGCCGCTCAGCCCTTCATCCAACTGACAGTCTTACACACTCAACATTCTAACTAGCTCTCAAACCAAATATTCTAGGCTGAGCAGCAGGAATAAATACAACACATCTCCCTTCTTTAACAGAAAAACAATAAATAGAAATAAAATTACCGAGAACAAATCAAATCATGCAACATTAGCAATTAACATTCACTCACGTAAACCAGCAAGTTACATTAACCACCACCTTCTCCCTTTCTTAAACAAAAAGACAAACCTCCCACACACATTACACCCAAGACGCAGTAACAAATTCACCACCACGCCAGCACACAGCATACAAAACCCAAGAAACCAAACAAGCCGACTGGCCAAGCCAGCAAGAGGCAAAAGGGTCCCAACTCACGGTGTGGCAGGGAAACATCAATCAATTATAGACACATTGTACAAAACTTACAAATGTAGCAACAGTCACGTCACTAAGGTCACGCGCTAACGCGCTAAGGTCACGGGCTCACAATCTGATCTCGACAGAAAAAAAAAGATATCAGGTGACCTGTTCACACACTGCCCTACCAAAGCAGTCGTTCCAAAATGCAAAACTATATAGTAATAAGTGGCTTAAATTTGAAAGCCATAATATGCGCAACACAAAACTCCCATACACCATAAATACAATGAGTGACTTAACACTACTTCTCAGTCATCTCATAAACAAGAGAAAGCAGGAGTGACTTAACTCCTAACTGGCATCTCATGCAGAACCATAAAAACAATGAGTTACTTAGAACCTAACAGTCATCTCATGTACCACAACAAAGAAGTGAATTAACTAATTCAACTTTAAATTTTACTGTCATTTTCATGCTCAACAAACCATGAATGACTCAAAACTTGGTGTGATGCCATACACAACCACAAACAGATTAGTGATTAGAACCAGCAGTCCTCTCATGCTTCACAAGAAAAGAGTCTTAGTTTTTAAACAGAGATCTAAGAAAATACATCAAATCAAAGGCTGGCTTCAAGTTCATTAGATCATCTCATTGCGGCATTTTCCCAGTTCTGGTCTCCTTGCTCTTTAACCCAGTCTTGGCCTCACTGGCCCTTGTACTCTCATCCACTTTCCTTTTATTTTCAGCACTGGGGCTCGATCTTTGCCCCCGAGCAACGTATCCCACAAGAATGTTGACACACACAGAGTGGCATGCAGCACCTGTAGGCAAACAGTACCTTGACTAAACTCATGTCGAGTGTCCTCCAGGAAGTAAGCTGCGTTTCCATGTCGCCAGGCGTAAGTTGTCGCTGCCATCACCGGAGGAACGCGTTGCTGATATCACATTTAAAGACAAGGTTGGCAACGCGCTAAAATAAGAAGACTGGCAGCCAACAACGTAACCCAGCAGAAGATGGCGGCACATTCAGCACGACTTACCGTGTGGCTCACGGCACATTAGCAGAGCGTCCTTGACAAACATTGCGATAGTGATGTAGGGAATCGTAGAATAGACACACTGGGTGACAAACAGAAGCCAGGTAAGTGGCACGTGCCCAAATTTAAATTTAAACTAGCTCGCACACCATACATTCTAGACTGAGCAGCAGGAATAAAAACAACAGTAAGCTATGTGGCTGGGGATCTACAATGGGGAACATGAAATGTCCAATTTCTCCAACACCAGGGCCTATTAAACATCTCTTATAAGGAACACGTACAAACACAACAGCAGACCAAGGTCCAGCACCTCCACTCTTTTAGTTTCAAAGAATAATCAGAATAACTGCAACAACTTCCGGCATCCGCTGCTGAAAGATGCCTATTTACAATAAGAGTTCAAACCAAAGGAAGGTGCACTTCATAGAAGTCAGGACAAGTGACAAGTAAGTACTTCATAGATTCTTCTTTTTATTGAATTCTTGAAAACAACACAGGCACAGAGCCAACGCGTTTCATTTCCCAGTGCCATGGGAACTTCGTAAAGGCTTTTTATAATATATAGGCTCAGTAACCTGTAGGGTAAGATGTTTTGTGATTACTCATGTATGAGTCATTGGGAACAGCAAATTACACAAGATGATGGACAGAATGTTGCACAATGGTAAAACATTCATCCCCAGTCACAGATCTGGGTTTAATCCATCGTTATTTTGCTCACCAAGCCGCCCAAGTTCAGACATGGCCATATGCAAATCAGTCTAGACCCTGTGCCTCATGGGAACAGTCCAGCCTGAACTGCCAAGCCATGTCTTTCCTGGACCGGAATCAAGCATCCTAGGACCGGTTTCTGGCTATCAGCTGTCTTCAGCAAGGATAGCTTGACTCCAGTGGCCTAGTGAGCACGGGACCCACGTCTGGGCATACCCTTCCCTCATAGGGTGAACAGCAAAACAAGCAAGATGATGGACGGAATGTTGCACAATGGCAAAACATTCACCCCCAGTCACAGATCTGGGTTTAATCCATCGTTATTGCATTTGTCACCCCGAGTGGGACGGGTATGCTCAGACGTGAGTCCCGTGCTCTCCATGCCAATGGAATCAAGCTATCAAAACTGGTCCTTGGATGCTTGTTTCCAGTCCTTGGATGCTTGTTTCCAGTCCAGGGAGGACCTGGCTTGGCAGTTCGGGCTGGACTGTTCTCATGGGGCACAGGATCAAGACTGATTTGCATATGGCTGGGTTCAAACAGGAAAGGCATGGTGAGCAAAAAAACGATGGATTTAGGCCCAGATCTCTGTACTGGGGTGAATGTATGACATTGTTCTGCATTCTGTCCATCACCCGTTGTTTTTGCATTTGTCACCCTGAGTGGGACGGGTAAGCTCAGAGGTGAGTCCCTTGATATCCATGCCACTGGAATCAAGCTATCCAGGCTGTTGAGGGCTGAAAGCCCGAAACCGGTCCTTGGATGCTTGTTTCCAGTCCTTGGATGCTTGTTTCCAGTCCAGGGAGGACCTGGCTTGGCAGTTCGGGCTGGACTGTTCTCATGGGGCTGAGGATCAAGACTGATTTGCATATGGCTGGGTTCAAACTGAAAAGGCATGGTGAGCAAAAAATCGATGGATTTAGGCCCAGATCTCTGTACTGGGGTGAATATATGACATTGTTCTGTATTCTGTCCATCACCCGTTGTTTTTGCATTTGTCACCCCGAGTGGGACGGGTAAGCTCAGATGTGAGTCCCTTGATATCCATGCCACTGGAATCAAGCTATCCAGGCTGATGAGGGCTGAAAGCCCGAAACCGGTCCTTGGATGCTTGTATCCAGTATTTGGATGCTTGTTTCCAGTCCAGGGAGGACCTGGCTTGGCAGTTCGGGCTAGACTGTTCCCATGGGGCCCAGGATCAAGACTGATTTACATATGGCTGGGTTCATATTGGAAAGGCATGGTGAGGGAAAAAACTATGGATTTAGGCCCAGATCTCTGTACTGGGGTAAATGTATGACATTGCTCTGCATTCTGTCCATCACCTGTTGTTTTTGCATGAGTCATTGGGAAGTCACGACCAAATCGCGTAGTCCTGGGTCAGATAGTAAGCTTCACGAAATTAAGCAAAGGACTTGAGAGTCTTCAGAAGTTCATTAGATTGATGCTTTATATATCAGGTGAAACAGGTCCAATAGGGAGTGCCAAAGGGATGAGTACTCGTATCGAGTGCACCCGAGAGTAGAACAACCTGTCACACGTATCTTGGCCTGATTGTATCTCGCCTTAAGGATCGAGATCACCACCGTAATACTTAGGACTTCCGCACCATGTTGGAACAAAACCTAGACCTTTGTTAAAAACTCTTGTTTGTTGCGAAGTGAGTTCTATTGAAGATATGTTTATGACAAGATTTGTTTCTGGCTCCTTGTGTGCGCTTTTTTGGCGGCTTCGCCTGGTTGTCCTCGGTTTCGTTCCAACATATGACACTAACCTTTTAGAATGTGAAGTAGCAATATTCAAGTTTATGAGGGTGCTGAGATTGAGACACTTTTTCACCAATGTACTACCAAGCAGATCTGAGAAGGAGGAGACAGAGTTTTTGGAGTTTCAACCAAAATCAAAATTTCAAGCTCTAGTATCCCACAAGGTCCTAGAATCATTTGAGAAGTTGGTTCAGAAAGATCTTCAAAAAATCCACATGCATAAATCCAGGAAGAAAAATCTCTTGGCTCAAGACAGGAACACACTCCAAACCATACAGAACAACAACAATTTAGTTATTCAAAAAGCAGACAAGGGACGTACAATAGTTGTCATGGACAAAACATTTTATATGAATAAAGTTAATGAACACGTTGCAGATTCACTAACATATCTCACATTGGATAAAGATCCTATGAGTGAATTAAGTACAACACTTCAAATAATTCTTGATCATTCTTATGAGATGGGATACATCTCAGATTCAACTACACCATTTATGACAGTTGAATATCCTAGGAGACCAATACTCTATATGATTCCTAAGATACACAAAAATCTCTGCAATCCACAAATAAGGCCGATCGTGACAGGATGTGGAACTAACTTCGAACCCTTGGGTCAATTTATATATTATTTCCTTCAACCATTCGCCCAGCAATGGACCTTATATGTTAAGGACACTTAAGATTTTCGATTCAAGCTAGAGTCTGTAAAATTGTAAAGCAATACGATTTTGTGCACAATAGATGTTAAATCTTTGTACACATCCATCCCACATCAAGCTGGTAAGGAAACTGTAGAATGGGCACTGTTATGTCAGCCCACCATTAGAGCGGACAAAGTTTTTATTCTTGAAATCTTACATTTGTGCCCCTACCACACTTATTTCCAATGGGATGATCACTTCTTCCTACAGCAGAATGGCACTTCCATACTTCCATGCGGTTTGCAGGGGCTCCTGCGTATGCCAATACTTTTATGGCAAAATTCGAATCAGATATTATTTTCAGTGACCTTGAATGGCAGGATTACACAGCATTATATTGTAGGTTTATCGATGATATCTTCCTGCTATGGACCGATAGCAGAGAAAAATTGGAACAAAAAATTGCAGATCTGAATGGTTATGAAGAGATGATACAATTCATGCATACAATCACTGAAACTAAGATATCATTTTTGGATGTTGACATCTCTTTAGAAGGATTGGAAATTCGCACCAAAGTTTTTAGAAAGGAGACAGATGTCAACAATGCACAGCTATTTCAAAGCTTTCATCCCAAAATTTAAAGAACAATTTACCTTTTTCAAAGTACATGAGAATCAAAAGGATATGTTTGGAACCAAATGACCTGGATAAACACTTGAATTTTCAACAACAAAAATATTTAGAAAGAGGTTACCCACAAGAAATTTGGGAGAAAGCTAAAGCTTGCATTTCCAACTAGGATCGAGGTGAATTGCTGAAACAAAAACCAAAGGCGTTGGCCCCAGCAGCTCTCCAAGACAAGTGGAGTGGACCCCATGCCATAATCTAGCAAAAAGGTGAGGTCACATACCTGGATTTACCTTGGCACTCCTAGGAGCCCCCACAGTGTGCTCCATGTGAACAGGCTCAAACCTTTTATAAACAGGGCTGACATGAGCTTGCTTATGGCAACTGATGAGGGACAGGATGAAGAGGGTGACCCTCTCCCTGATCTCCTCGCACAAAACCCTGATGATGGGTCAATTGATGGTGTTCCTTTGGCAGGCACCCTCATTGACCAGCAGCAGATTGATTGTAGGAAGGTCCACAACCAATATAGGCACAGGTTCTCTTTCACACCCAGTCGAACCACCTGGTGTACCCATGAAGTGGACACAGGTGAGAGTCTACCTGTTAAGAATAAAATCTACAGGCAGCCTGAACATATCAGAGATGGCATCAGGACAGAGGTCCAAAAGATGCTGGAACTGGGAGTGATTGAGTCCTCAGATAGCCCCTCGTCAAGCCCAGTGGTCCTGGTACTTAAACCTCATACCTAGGGTGGTAAGAGAGAGATGAGGTTTGGTGTGGACTACAGGGTAGTCAATGCAGTCACTAGGACTGATGCTCACCCAATTCTGAGGGCAGATGAACTCATTGACACTTTGGCCTCAGCCAAATTCTTGCGCACATTTGACCTGACTGCTGACTATTGGCAAATCAGACTAGCTGAAGATGCCAAATCAAAAACTGCATTTTAACCCCTAGTGGGTGTAGTGTCATTTCCTACGACAATTTTAACTGATAATGGACCCCAATTTTGTTCAAATATGATGAATAAATTCATGTTGTCATGTGGGATTAAACATAAAAGAACTTCTGTATATCACCCAGAATCTAATGGCCTAATAGAAAGATTCAATAGAGTTATAAAGGAAAATATTCAACTCTCAAGGGTAAATTCCTTGGATTGGAAAGAAGAATTGCAGAAATGTATTTTGGCTCATAGATTTTCTCCACAAACTACAACTAAGAGAACTCCTTTTGAGTTATTTAAAGGTAGAAATCCCAATACTAGTCTGTCTCCTGGTTGGATGTTTTGGGGTAAAGGAGTAAAGGATAAAAATTATAATGCTTTGGAGAGAAAGAGAAGAAAGGACGCAGATTAAAAATAAAGTTTCTTATGATTCAAGGAAAAGAGTAAAGGAAAGTGTAGTGGCAGTTGGTGATTTTGTTTGTGTGAAAGCTCCAGTTGGAGCTATGTCCTGGTCAAAGTATTCTACTCCCATGCGGGTAGTGAAATGTTTTAAGAATTCTGTCAAATTGGAGAATGGGAAAATCTGGAATGTTAATCGCGTGGTTGTTGTCAATGAAAATGCTTTTAATTCTGTTCCTGTTGAAAGTAGGTCTACTGATTCTAATGAGTCAAATGTTTGTTGTAGAAAGGATTCTACTTGTGTTAGGAAAATGCCATTATATCTCAAGGACTATGTAAGTTAAAGATGTGGCATTATGTGTGACATGTTTTAATTTGATTTCTTTCTGCATTGTTCCTTTTTCTTGTTTTTCTCCTCATGCTTATGTTGTGAGTTTATGCTTTGTTATAAGAAAAAAGATGTGTAGTGTCTTCTCTATCTTCATGACCTAGGGTTCTGTGGAACTTGGAATGTGATGCTTGCTGATGTTCCCTGGAAATCAGTTACTCGCTGGTAGCTGATGGATGGGGTGTTTGGCTAATAAACCTTTTAGACATACATCAATCTTGTTTGTATATATTTGAGAACTTTTCAGTGGGCAATATCAATTTATTGTAATGCCCCTAGGTTTGAAGAATGAACCTGCCATATTCCAAAGGCTGGTGAATAAAGTTCACAGATCTAGAAGACTATAGTGCAGCATATCTTGATGATAGATCAGTCTTTAGCTCCACCTGAGATTATCACCTGGTTCACCTGAATAATGTTTTGGAGGCTCTGAACAAATCCGGCCTTACTATCAAGGCTTCTAAGTGCCAGATGGAGTGGAGCAAGGTTGTGTACCTGGGCCATCTTGTGAGTGGAGGCTAGGTTCAACCATTACAAAGCAAAACCAGACCATACTGATTGGGTTGCTATAACTACGCAGACTCTGGTCAGAGCTTTCTTGGGCCTGACTGGGTATTACAGGAACTTTGTAAAAGGATATGGGTCTATAGAGACCTCCTTAAATCATCTCACCTCCAAGAAAATACCAAAGACATTTCAGTTGACAGTTAGCTGTCAGAAAGCAATTGATGATCTCAAGCAGGCCATGTGCACTGCTCCCATACTGCAGAGTCCTGACTGCTCAAAGCAATTTATTGTCCAAACAGATGCTTCTGAGTTGGGGGTAGGGGCTGAGTTGTCACAATTAAATTCAGATGGTAAGGATCAACCAGTACCTTTTATTAGCAGAAGGTTGATCCCGGAGAGAAATGTTGGTCAGCTGTAGAGAGGGAAGACTTAAGACCCTTAATAAGTTGAGGCCATACTTATTTGGCACTCACTTCATTGTTCAGATAGACCATTAACTCCTCTTACAGCTAAAACAGATGTAAGGTAAAAACCCCAAAGTTTTGAGGTGGTCCATTTCCTTACAGGGGATGGTCTATACAATGGAACAGACCAGGGAGTAACCATGCCAATGCAGATGGGCTCTCCAGATATTTCCACCTAGAAAATGAAGACTCAACTGGGCAAGGTTAGTCTCCTCTCCTTACATGGGAGGGTTATATAGGAAAGTAGGATATGTGTCTAATGGTTACCCCCACTTTTTGCTGGATGTAATGCTGTTTTGACTAGTCTGACTGGGATCATGCTAATCAGGACCCCAGTCTATAGCTGTCAAGGTATATGTTCTTAGGCACACTCCAGATTGGATACTGGGGTACCCTTGTCAGTCCCTAGTATATGGTACATATGTACCCAGGGCATGAGTACCCCAGAGACCTCCTATGGGCTGAAGCATGTATTATGCCACCTATGAGAGGCCATGCAAAATGGAACTACAGGCCTCCCATTGCAGCCTGTGTACGTTGGTGCATGCGCCCCTTAATAATGATATAGGGTTACTATATCTAAGGGTCACTGGACTTAAAACCTATAAGTCACCCTTATAGCAGGCCTTTACAATCCTGAGAGCAGGGGGCTTGGTTCTAAGTGAGAGGGTGCCCCTGCATGAGCAGGACACCCCTGCAGCCTGCGTAGTCCATTCTCGCGGGTTGTCAGAGAAGCAGCCATATACTACTATAGAGGGGCATTATGTGGGTAACTAGTCAAAATATCGAGTTTTTAATTTTGACTAGACATAATATCGAGTAAAAAATATAGAATAGACATAATGTCGACTAGACATAATATAGACTACAAAAATATTGACTAGAAAAAATTAATATCGACTAGAATAGCAAAAATATTGAATCAAAAATATAGAATGGACATAATATCGACTAGACAGAATATAGACAACAAACATATCGAATTTAAGATAAGTTAATATTAATATTTAATTTTTGTGTAATATAATCCTGTAGCGGGTTGTGGGTTTATAGGGGAATAGGGTGGGAAGTAATTTAATTATAATTAATTAAATATGTTATTTTATTTATTGGTATTTATTTAGAATTAATTGTTAAATTATTATTAATTGGTAATTAATTAAAATATAATTGCTAATTAATTTCAATTGATTAATTGATACATATGTTAATGTTATTACTTTTGTAGCGGGTTGTGGATTTACAGGGGTATAGGGTGGGAAGTAATTTTATTATAATGAATTAAATATGTAATTTAAGTTGTGGGTATTTATTTAGACCTAATTGATAATTGATAATTGATTGGCAATTATTTAAAAAATAATTGGTAATTAAATTTATTTGAATAATTGATAAATATGTTAATTTTAGTAATTCATTTTCTTTATCGGGTTGTGGGTTTATAGGGGAATAGGGTGGGAAGTAATTTCATCATAAATAATTAAATATGTGTTTTTTAATTATTGGTATTTATTTAGAATTATTAGTAAATTAATTATTAATTTGTAATTAATTAAAATATATTTTGTAATTTATTGTTATTGATTAAATAATAATTATGTTACTCTTATTAAATTAATTTCTGTAGTGGGTGGTGTGTTTTTAGGGGAATAGGTTGTGAATTAATTTAATTGTAAGTAATTACATTTTGAATAAAAAATGTATTGAGTTAATTCTTCAAAATACTTTTAAATTGTTAATTATTTTATTATTAATAGGTAATTAATTAGTATTAGTAGGTAATTTTTATTATTAAATAGTTTTTTGATTATTTAATACATTTAACACAATTGTAAAATCCTAAATTAATTTGTAATTTTTGTTACTATGTATATTATTTATATTTAAATAAGAAGTATTTACTTGCCCTACTATTGCACTCACTGTAGTTGGAATAGTAATTTTACCCCTACGCTATCCTACGCTATCCAATGCTTTCCCTACTGTTGCACTCACTGGAGTTGCAAAAGTAATTTTTACCCCTACACTATCCAAAGCTTTCCCTACTGTTGCACTCACTTGAGTGGGAATAGTAATTTTTACCCCTACGCTATCCAACGCTTACCCTACTGTTACACTCACTGGAGTTGGAATAGTAATTTAAACCCCTCCGCTATCCAACGCCATCCCTACTGTTGCACTCACTGGAGTGGGAATAGTAATTTTTACCCCTACACTATCCAACGCTTTCCCTACTGTTCCACTCTCTGTAGTGGGAATAGTAATTTTTACCCTTACGCTATCCAACGCTTACCCTACTGTTACACTCACTGGAGTTGGAATAGTAATTTAAACCCCTACGCTATCCAACTCTTTCCCTACTGTTGCACTCACTTGAGTGGGAATAGGAATTTTTACTCCTACGCTCTCCAATGTTTTCCCTACTCTTGCACTCTCTGGAGTTGGAAAAGTAATTTGTATACCTACGCTATCCAACGCTTACCCTACTGTTACACTCACTGGAGTTCGAATAGTAATTTAAACCCCTACGCTATCCAACGCTTTCCCTACTGTTGCACTCACTGGAGTGGGAATAGTAATTTTTACCCCTACGCTATCCAATGTTTTCCCTAATGTTGCACTCTCTGGAGTTGGAATATTAATTTTTACCCCTACGCTATCCAACGCTTTTCCTACTGTTGCAGTCAGTGTAGTTGGAATAGTAATTTTACCCCTACGCTATCCAACGCTTTCCCTACTGTTGCACTCTCTGGAGTGGGAATAGTAATTTTTACACCTACGCTATCCAACACTTTTCCTACTGTTGCACTCTCTGGAGTGGGAATAGTAATTTTTACCCCTACGCTATCCAACGCTTTCCCTACAGTTGCAGTCTCTGGAGTGGGAATATTAATTTTTACCCCTACGCTATCCAACGCTTTCCCTACTGTTGCACTCTCTGGAGTGGGAATAGTACACTTTTACCCATACGCTATCCAGTGCTTTCCCTAGTGTTGCACTCACTGCAGTCTTTACAGTAAATTTAACGCTTTCACTATCCTACGGTAAAAATATTGTATATGTTTTGTAAATAATATGTATATATATATATATATATATATATATATATATATGTATATATGTATTTAAAATATATATTTTTTTTAGTTACATTAATTATTTCTTACGTTTATTTAACTATTTTAAATATGTTTAAATTCATTTAATTTATTGTTATATTACTTTTAATTTACTTTTAAGACATTTAAAAAAATGTATATTTTGACAGTCTATATTTTTTACACTCGATATTTTGGAGTCGATATTTTTGTACTTACCTGTTTGAAGATAGGAAGTCGATATTTTTGCAGTCAATATTTTTACTTCGATATTTTGTCCTCTCGATATTTTGACTGTCAATGTTGTGTCAGTGATCCCATTATGTGACCGCGTGATGAGCAACTCTAACACGGCTGAAACAAACCCTATCATGTTTGGTGTCAAACATGTTGAAATCACACCTCAAAACCAGTAACCGATTTGGTAGGTATGATTTCACCCCTCAGAAGTGTGCTGCGTGGGGTCCCTGGTGTTACCGGTACCAGCCTTCTAGCTCCGGCCATTGAATATAACGGGGTTGCCCAGTGACCCTCAGAACCTGGGTTCTAACTATTATACAAAAACAATGGTTCTGTTGGGAGATCCGTCAATTTCTTAGTCAAACTCAATTGTAGACAACACTATCACTGTATTTCACAATATTATTTTAGAAATATAAACCGCTTACGTTTCACACTTAGGGCACCATTAGGATGACGGGCAGACTTTGCCCGCCCGTCATTCCATCGTAAATCGGGACCACCCGCCATAAGGGCGGGGTTCCCGGGGGTGCCATTAGGATGTGCCCGCCACACTGGTGGGCACATCCTGTATTTTCAGCATTGTGGCGGGCGGTGCTCTCTGCACCGCCTGCCACAATGCTGAAAATGCACTTTAACATTGTCATTTGCAAAGCGGCAGGCACCGCGCGGTGCCTGCCGCTTTGCAAATGACAATGAAGGGGGGTACCACAGGTACCCCCATGTGCACCCCCCCACCTGTACTTCACTCTAGGGTCCCGCAGGGGGCCCCCAGAGTGAAGACCGCATGCCTTTCCGTGGCGGCATCGCCGCCGCGGAAAGGCACTGCACACCAAAGATCATAATATGTCTGGCGGTGTCTATTAGACACCCCACCATATTATTCTTTTTCCGCCCCGGCCGCAAGGCGTCCGGGGCGGAAAAGTGGCGGGCGGTGGTTCCCTCTGTTGCGGTCCCCCCGCCATTGTAATGTGGCAGGGGGGAAAAGGGTGGCGGGCGGGCATATCTGTCGGGCGGATCGCCACCGCCACTATGGCGGTGGCGATCCGCCCGACATCATAATGGAGCCCTAAATGAGGATAATAAATCACAGCTATACCACCCTTTACACACCTTAAATCACGCTCACATTTTTCAAATATATGCAAACCCTGCAAGTCACAGTATAATGTATAGGCCTGATAACAGGGCTAACGCCCGCACTACTAAATCTTCACTCAACTCGGCTGTCCATGACTCATAGAACAAGCACAGTAATTGCCGTTCCGATCTATTGGCTCCGGAACCCTTAAGACACATAATTGGTTCTTAAAACCCCCCGCATATAACTGCTGTTTAGAGCACATAACTGGTTTTTAACCCTTCGCATGTAACTGCCGTTTAGAGCACCAACATGAATAGTCTGCCGCCCATGTTTTTAATGGCCAATGACGAATCCTGAGAAATTCTGACACCAGGTTTTCTCATCCCCTACCCACACAGGTGATCCCTTCTGCAGCACTTAACCCCTACCATCCCTATTTCTCCACCGGCCGGTGGAGAAATTCACAGCATTTATGTGCATAAGGTACGTATAAAGAGGAATACGTCCACAGCAAAATAATGTGCTTGTGATACCTTCATGACAAGAGAAGGGTAGTAATTTTTCGCTTCACCCGCAGATACAATTATTGAATCATCATTCATTGAGGGTGTCGGCTGACACCACCCCTGCTCAGACAGAGATAGAAGCAGGCTACCTTCAAACCCATCAGGTGAGCGGGCCAAGCTTGGCAGTGTCTCATGGTTTTATTCAATGATCCACACACCATGAGCTAAAATCAACCCTCATTCCTTCACAGGTTGTCCCTCTCCCTTGTTAGTCCTGATGAAGACCCGACACGGTTGCGAAAAAACAAGCACCATCCAATAGGGTCGAAACGTCGACGTTGTGTTACAAATCAGTCCATACCAAATTTCAACAATAAAAGGAAGAAAAAATGTTGTATTTGTTGAAACGATTGACTTTGAATTTTGGACTGATCTACTATTGTCTTTATGTGTTATTGTGTCACCACACAGTCAGACGTTTAAGGTCAATGTGTGCTACAAGGGACTTATTTGAAGGCAACAGTGAATGACAATTAGGAGTAGTACAAATGTATCATCCTCGAATGAATCAAAATTGATATCACACTGGTAAGCTAGAACATATCAAGCCCAACATGGAAGGAATGAAAGGAAGCATGGAGGAAATAAATTATATGCAAAAAGTTATTTTATATTGAGTGTCAAAGCATCTTATGGGGAGATACACAAAGGAAAGCACAAACAGTTATGAACAAAGATACGGATTACATCAGATCATAAGTTCACAACAGAAACATCAACTCCTGATCAATATCAAAAACAACCAAATTCTATAATCAATAATGGTCGTATGTTGGTGCCAACGCAACGCTTCTGGAGATGATGGAAGTGTCGACGTTTCGGTCTATTGTGCAGTCGTCAAGAAGACCATCAACAGGACAATAATAATTTGTTGCTGGGACAACCCCCTGTAACTGGATAAATTGTGAGTTTGATTCTCATTGCCGTTTTGAGAAAGTAGATGCCGTCTTAGATCGTCTGTATCTGAACAACCTGTTGTATGACACTTGGTGGTAAAGGGATAGGACCCCTAGTTGTTGAAGTTACCACGTCATTATATGATTCTTACTGGCGCATCGGTTGAATGAGGCAAAGTAACTAGAAATAAACACCGTGGGCAAGGCAACGTCGGACCATCGGCGAACACGGACGTCAAAATAGCTATTTTGACGTCCGTGTTCGCCGATGGTCCGACATTGAGAATCAAACTCACAGTGTGATATCAATTTTGATTCATTGGAGGATGATACATTTGTACTACTCCTAATTGTCATTCACTGTTGCCTTCAAATAAGTCCCTTGTAGCACACATTGACCTTAAACGTCAAATGCCCAAAGCCTACAAGGGTATATTGGGTTCCCTTGCTCCTATCTTACCACACAGTCAGATCATCACTTGTCACTACTATTCACCTGAGCACCTATCAGTTATTGATATACTTATGCGAATTATGTTCTGGACAACCCATTTCTGATTTTAATAATGATTAATCAATGTTTGATTTTCAAAATAAGAAAATTCTTGTGAAAGTCAAAATTTGGTGTGTGTGTTCTTCTTTCCTTTTTCTTCCAAAGAACGAATTTCTTACCATTTGTAAAAAGTATTTCTAAACTAATATTGTGAAATACACTGATAGTGTTGTCTACAATTGAGTTTGACTAAGAAATTGATGGATCTCCCAACAGAACCATTGTTTTTGTATAATTCTAGCTCCGGCCAGCACAAAATGGTTGCGGTCAACCAGAGACACATTTCTGCCCTCTTGCTGCTGAGCCAAGTTCGAGCAGGAGCAGACAGGACAATAGATCTTGCCAAAGGGAGGTGTGGCCACCCCCAGACAGGATTTAGTTTATTAGGGTTGGGTGGCTGCGCTTGCCAGCAACTTAAATTCTGCATGAGAGGCATATTTGGTGCCCCTGTGCATAGTCCAGTTCAAACCAGTCCTGGGAGCAGTTGGCACCCGCTCTGATGCAAAACTGACAAGGGACACAGGAGTAACCTCCCCCCTTTCCAGACTGGACTTCGCTGCACTTCATTTGGGCCTTACTTCATCTCCCTCTCATTCTGCTGCATCGTCTGTGCCTGTGGTCCATACAATATCCTTGTAGAACCTGTGAAGCATCCAAGACACTTGAATATAATCTCCCTTGGAGTGAAGGAGTCTCTCCCCTGTATTCGCAGGCACAGCAACACTGCTAACTGGTCTGCTGTCCCTGAGCTCCTACAGACTCTGAAAGGCTCAACAGCACAGGAGGTGGGTTTCTACATCCCTCGAGGTCTGAGTTGCCCTCTCACCAACTTTTAGGTCAGAATCCCTTGTGGGGGCTGCAAAGCCCGAACCCCTGTGCACTGCAATATTTTGCAAGTGCATGTGCCTGTTGGAAATTCATTAACAAGTGCATTGGGCTTCGAGAAGGCCCAATGTCTGGTGCCTTCTTCCACAAAGAGCTTCAATCACCGCACACCGTGTGCTCCGAAGCATGTAGTTTTGAGAAGCTCCTCGAGGCACTCTCGCGACTCCTGTGCCTCTTGCCTGTGGGTCCAACTGATGGTCAACTTTGCTTTTCCTGGGCTGCCTTGGTTGCTACTGGCTTGCCCCAACTCCCCTGTGATGAGTCCCCTGTAACTTGCTGGTCCGAACCGTACACTTCCATGAACTTCTGCGTGGGTTGCTGTTGCCAAGGCTTGTTGATGTTTCCACAGGAAACTGACCCCTCAGTACTCTACATCCTTCGCGGGAGAGCTCACATCCTGCTCCTGGTCATCCTCAACATCGCCTGGTCCCTGCAGCTGCAGATTCAAGGTCACGTCAACTATCCTGAAGCACCTAACATTGGTGGGCATTCGTCTACCGAGCCCCTGGTCACTCTCAAGTTACCCAAACTCTGTCCCCTCTGCTTTCAGGTACTCCTCAACAAGATTACATGTTTGGATACCAACTGACAATCTTCTCCCTTCCAGCTGCGGCTCTTCTTTAAAGTTCTCCATTAGGTTCAACTGTGATTTCCAATGCCACTTTACATCCCTGGGATAGGTAACTTAGATACTTCGGTATCCATGGGTGCGGTGGCTCTCCAGCCTTGTGTCTTCCACTGGCTTTCTTCATAGTTCACTGTGAAGGATCCCTTATCTTTAAAGCTCCAACCGCGACTTTCACATAGAGTTGTACGGAGCACGAGGTCGTGTTCCCACACTGCACCCGTCCTCCGCGGGATCCCTATCTAATCATCTTGGGTGGTTCCTTGTGTTCCCAGCAATTCTATGTCCTCTCGATATTGTCCTGACTTGAGTCGTGTTTCTTATACCACTTTCTTAGTATATTGTTTGCCACCCCGAGGCTGACTGTGTATTACTGCTATTTACTGTGATTTCTTTGCTATACTATTGTGTGATTTGTGTCTATCTCCGTGTAGGAGATACTGGAACGTACTAGAGAGTATTATATAATAATTACATATTTTTATAAATACCTTGTGTGGCTCTCCTTCATTTAATCTATATGATATGATTGCAATCTGGTAAAAAAAAAAGCTGCTTTACACTCCTTCAAGACGCAACCTGAAGGCTGCTCTCCATAGCTACCACTTGGATAGCTTTCTAAGGTTGTCTGAGACCTCTTAAATCACCATAATGGTTGTCTGGGTGCAGGGTGTCCACTTACATTAGTGGACAGCATATACCAGGCCAGCCTCTCACAACCTACCACCAAAGTTGAGTTTGGGCACAGTTTACATTTACAAGCTGTGCTGCAACACATGGACGCTTTTAAAATGACCTCAGGCTCTCAGCAGTGCACAAGCAAGTACAGAAAGGGCTGCTGTCCACTAAACAGCCATGCCCTATTATATACTAGGGACTTAAAGGTAGTTTTAATCCCCGTGCCCTTTCATGTACTAAGGACTTATAGGGCAGGTCATGCCTATCATAGGGGTATCCTAACCCATAGTGTAGCCTAACATGTGTGTTTTCACCATAGCACTGGCCCTGAGCCTGGTTAGGCAGAGCCCAGGGATAGTCGGAGTCAGTTACCACCAGAACCAGTCAGCAAAAAAGTGGGGGTTCCCAGGGCACAGTATGACTTTGCAACATAGCCCCCCCAAACGAAAGGTGATGAGTTACTAACCTACACCTTGGTAGTCCTCATCAGCTAAGTGGGAAAACTTGGAAAGTCCACCCGCATTGAAGTGAGTCCTAAACAAATATGGTCTCAGCTTTTCAGGGACAAAACCAGAGCAAAAGCTTCTCTCTCGATTGGCACTCAACCTCTGCACTCTGGGAAGAAGTTGTCTGTTAATAAAAGCAACTGAATGATCAAGGCCCTCCTCATTCACCTGTGACAACGCTGCCCCAATCCCTTATTCTGAAGCATCTGTCTGAACCACAGATTCCTTTGTGTTGTCAGTCTAGGTAACAGGAGCTGTCCAATCCAAAATAGCTTTAATCTTGGCTTGGAGACTCTGTACATTGCCTCCTCAGACCAGGTGGTCCAGGTACAGCAAAGAACACAGTGTTATTTTGCACCTACTTGCCTTAATAGTCGAGCCTGCCTGCCTGCTACATGGCCTGAAGTACTTCCCTCAGTAGGCTTGAGTGAACCCCCAAGGTGGAACTGTATACAGCTATATCATACAGAGAAGCTGCACAGAACTGCTCCTACCCAGTCAAAACCCTGTTCTCCAACCTATGGAAGGTGGCAGGTGCATTCTTTAAGCCAAAAGGGTAATACCTTGAACTGATAATGTCGCTCTGGTGTGGAGAATGCTGACCTCTCCTTTGCTCCTTCTGTGAGGGCAATCTGCCAGTAGCCTGAAGTCAAATAAAATGTACTCAGCAGGTATGTAGCAGCCCCTAACCTGTAAATTAACTTATCAGCTCTAGGTATATGTCCTCTGTAGTCCACACAGAAACATAACTCCTTCAGTACCCCTTGGGGATAATGTTTGGGCACCAGCACCACCAGGTTGGCCATGGACTGTCAGAGGGTTCACTTACCCCAACTCCATCATCTTAGCTTCCTCAGCCTTAATGCTGTCTCTGACATGGTCAGATAACAATGTACAGTTAATTTTCGACGGGTGGGCTGTCACCAGAGCCAATGTAGTGCACAGACCACTAAGTGATGAATGGGTTGAAAATGAACAGGTCAGCAAACTGCTCCAGCACATACTTGCAGTCTCTGTGCTGCTGGTCTGTCAACGTGGGAGAGAGTACAACTCTCTCCAATCACCCATCTTGTACATTATTGGAGAGGAGGTCAGGCCTTGGCTCAGTATCATCCTCCACTCCCTCATTTGTGACCAGTAACATGGTCATATCTCCCCTGTCATGGTGGTGTTTCAATCTATTCACCGGCAGGACCCTATGAGGGTCCCTGTGGGTGCCATGGTTGACCAGGCAGGTAACCTCCCCCTTCCTGTCAATGATTAGATATGGCCCACTCTACTTGTCATGGAGGTCTTTGGGAGCCTCAGGCTCAAAAACCCACACCAACTGTCTTGCAGTATACTCAGGCACAGTAGCCTTCTTATCATACCAGTGCTTTATGAGATTCTGGATAGCATACAGTTCCCTGCCTGCCTTGTACATGTACTCTGTCATTCTTGATCTCATGCCTAGCACATAATCAAGCACAGTGTCCTTGACTTCTTTGAGAGGCTTCTCTAAGCAGGCTCAATGGCCCTCTAACAGGGTGCCCAAACAACAACTCAAAGGGACTGAAACCAACCCATTTTGTGAAACTTACCTGTAGGCAAACAGTAGGCATGGGAGGAGAACATCAAATCTCTTCCAGAGATTGTCAGACAACCTACTGATCATGCCCTTGTTGAATATGGGTCGGTGAACCTGTTGTTGACACCGCATTCACACCCCCTTTGCTCTCAGGTAGCAGGACAGGAAGTGTGTGCCCCTATCTGAAGCAACCTCTTTTGGAATACCCACTTTGATGAAGACACCAAGTGGTGCCCTAGCAACTGAGGAGCAGATATTTTCCTCCGAGGGATTGCCTCAGTGCACCTTCTGGCATGGTCCACTACCACCAAGATATACCGGTTCCCTGATGCAGAAGGTGGGTCCAAGGGACCAACAATGTCCATCTCCACCCTTTCAAAGTGAGTCCCAACAACTTACAGTGGTATCAAGTCATTGACTTGCCCCCTGCCTAGCTATGACTGACAGGTTACAAAGGAGCTGCAAAATTACTTAAGATTTGCAGACATATGTCAGATAGAAATGGTTCACCAACCAGTTTCAAGTCTTAGTCTGTCCCAAGGAGATATCATGACCCAAGGAGATATCTCTATACTTTTGGGGCACCAGCGACCTCCTGGTGGACCCTTCCTTGAGGTTTCTGGCCTCAGAATAAAGCAGTCCAACTTCCCAGTAGATTCTGTGAAATCCACTGCCATCCACCTCCTCTTGCTTAGAGGCAATCTGCCTCAAGATCTCAAAGGGTGAGACAGTCACTCTGTCCATTATAGAACTCCTCCCTGGAGGTTCCCCCTGCTCTTGCTTGACAGTTCTGACAAATCTGGCAGGGATGGAATTCCTTCCCCTCTGGAGTTCAGTTGGGTGGCTCCCCAGACCCAGTTCCCATGTCCTGGAATGCTTGGTACCTTGTTCCAGGTTCCAGACACCCAGTATTTCCCTTCTGGATAGTCTGTGACCTAGTCACATGACATACCCTATTCAGGGAGCTCCAATATTTTCATATGGTGCCCTCTCTCCACCTCTCTCCACCTCTGACCAATCAGATGCTTCGAGATCATTGCTCAGTAAACACTGGCCTGGGAGTAGAGGAGACACAGTTACTTTCCTTGGGCCAGCCATGCCTCCCCATTCCAAATCCACCATAGCCATAGGATGGAGCTTGTTATTGCTGTCTGCACAGGTCACCTGATGACACTTACCAGGTAGCAATCCCTCCTGAGACACCAGGGTATGTAGGACCATTGTCAGACTAGTCCATGAGTCTCTTACAGCCTCAACCTCTGTCCCATATACTCGAGGCGCCTCCCCCTGTACTGTCCATGTTAGGAGGTAAGGCGGCCAGGGTTGCATGTTCACCCCACCCAGGGACGCTAATATTGCCTCTGCCACTTGCCTAACATATAGGGCCCGATGTAGGTAGCCCTTTACCGATCGGAATCGGCCAAAAATACCAATTTTCGGCCGTTTCCGATCGGTAAAGGGCTATCGAGATGTAGGGCCACATTTTCGGTAATCTTACCGAATCATTATCATTACCGAATCGGTAAATTTACCGAATCGGTAATAGTTACCGATTCGGTAATGATAACGATTCGGTAAAATTACCGAAAATTCAATGTAGGTAGCCAATGTTCTATCAGCACATGGCTTACAGAATCGGTATTTTACCATGGAATACAAATCCATGGTAAAATACCAATTCCTGTGTACATGCACATCTGTGCATGTACACATGTGCCATGGGACAGACAGACGTGCCCTTAGGGCATGTCTGTGTGCAACATTGCACACATGCCCGTTTTGGGGGTGCTAGAGGGTGTCAAAGTGACACCCCCTGCACCCTTGCCAAATTCGGTATTTACCGATTCGGTAAATACCGATTCGGTATTTGACATTTAGGGCCCGATGTAGGTAAATCCCATTTACCGATTTTGAAATACCGAATTTTACCGATTCGGTATTTCAAAATCGGTAAATGGGATGTAGCTCCCAACATCTGGAATCGTTACTGATTCCTTACAAATTTGGTATTTACCGATTTGGTAAATACCGAATCGGTATTTGCTATTCAATCCTATGGGCCTTTGAAGCCCATAGGATTAAAGTCAAATACCGAATCGGTATTTACCGAATCGGTAAATACCGAATTTGGCAAGGGTGCAGGGGGTGTCACTTTGACACCCTCTAGCACCCCCAAAACGGGCATGTGTGCAATGTGGCACACAGACATGCCCTAAGGGCACGTCTGTCTGTCACATGGCACATGTGTACATGCACAGATGTGCATGTACACAGGAATCGGTATTTTACCATGGATTTGTATTCCATGGTAAAATACCGATTCTGTAAGCCATGTGCTGATAGAACATTGGCTACCTACATTGCATTTTCGGTAATTTTACCGAATCTTTATCATTACCGAATCGGTAAATATTACCGATTCGGTAAATTTACAGATTCGGTAATGATAACGATTCGGTAAAATTACCGAAAATGTGCCCCTACATCTCGATACCCCTTTACCCATTTTCGGCCGATTCCGATCGGTAAAGGGCTACCTACATCGGGCCCATAGTGTACCCTAATGTGTGTGTGTGTGTGTGTGTGTGTGTACCCCAATGTTTTTTGACTGCGTCTTCACCCCAGCACTGGCCCTGGGCCTGGTTAGGAAGACCCAGAGACAGTCAGAGTTAGCTACCACCAGTACCAGTCAGCAAAAAATGGGGGGGCACAGGCACAGGATGACTATGAAATAAGCATGGGCGAATTTTGCGAATCTCGCGTTCGCGAATTTTGCGGATTTGCGAACTCGCAATCCGCAAAAATCCGCGAATTCTCGCGAATTTGCGTATTTTTTTTTGTGTGTGTTCGCGCGGGTTTCTGCCAGTTCGCGAGGGTTTTGTACAATTTCGCAAACGCGAACTTACCTGTCGGGTCGCAAGTTTTGCGAACTTGTTGTTTCTACGTGTCCAGCCTGTTTGGGACACTCTTCTTCATCACTGCCACCCTCTGTCACCACTGCCACTCTCTGACTACTCATGCCACCCTCTAGCCCACCCATGCCACCCTCTGCTTCATCACAGCACCCTCTGGTTGTCCAGTGTACATTATTGTGGCAAAGCAAATCACACCTTCCCTGCCTCAAGTGACCTGAATTAATTTGGGGCTGATTAATATGTCACAGAATATTTTTTTAGCTGGCACCTGCTTCCTTAGTGCTTCCTGATTAGTGATCTTTTGCACTTGCTAAGTGCTTCCATTGTTGCAAAATTAGTTACAACACCTGCCCTGCCCCAACTGACAATAATGAATTAGGGGCTGATTAATGTGTCACTGGATTTGAACTTCCAGCCTGGCTCCTGCTTGTCTCCCTTAGCTGTAATTCAGGACCTTTGTGGCATATGTGTAACTATTCTGAGGGTCAGAGCAGGGTCACATAATAGTTGCAAGTAGGCAACTGAACTCTGGAGGGTCCCCTCAGGAAGCACTACAGGAAATGGCTACTAATGATGAGCTTGAAGTTTTGAACCTGGTAAGTAGTTTCAGTTTTGCTAAGATCGTATTTCTGCAATTTAGCGCTTATTCGCGGGGCGCGAAGTTGAACTGGGAAGCCGCGAACTCACGCGAACAGTGCAAGCAAGCCATAAAATCCGCTGCTCGCGAATTTGCGGATTTTGCGGGAAATTCGCGAATCTCGCGGATTGCAAATTTACCGAAAATCCGCAAAATCCGCGAGCGGAACGGATTTTCCGCCCATACTTACTATGAAACATATTTTTCCAGTGGAGAAAAAAAGAAAAAGCCTAGCAGATTTGTTTGTGCTGAAGATTGCTATATGAGTAAATATATACACTCTTATTTTTGGATGAGTAAAGGAAATTCACAAATGTTTTCCAAGAGCAAGCCTGAAATATCTCTATGTCCAAGTGTTACCAAATTCCAAATTTTTTAAATCTGTGCTCATTAAAGATCAGAAAACTTAATGTGCATATTTCATCTTTTTGTGAATTGGAACAAATTAAGTGATGACCCACCATCTCCTGGTCCATAAACTGATCCTCTTTTTCACTAATTATGATTCTCAGTGTTGTTAGTTGTAGTAACAAGTGGCAGATTGCCTTGCAAAAAATCTTTTCCTTAATCCTGTTTAACTTCCCACTTTATTTAAAGTCTTTCTGGCTAGCTACAAAAATACTCGAATCAGGCAGTTGTCCTACTCTAGTATTGCGTTTTCTGGGTGCTGGTAGAGCTATTTCTATTTTCTTATGTCCGCTAATCTAAACAATAAATTAGCCTCTCTATAGCCACGATTCGCAAAAGTCATTTTTTTTCAGTAACACCAGTCAACGTCTTTATCTAGTAACTGTGAAACGTAAGAATCAATGAATGGTGTGTCCAACTGCGTGGTCCATCAAGCAGACCAAGCCATCAATCGCTCCTTCATTCAATTTTTAATGGAACAAACGTACGCCCCACATTGCTTTAGCTCGACTTCAACAACCAAAATACCACGGTTAGGTTAGCTTCCCTATCATTCTGCTTTTTCTTTGAAACACATTTGGACTTCCCTTTCTGATGGCTACACAGACTCACCCACCGTCTGTGGTCAATTAGAACTTGTACAATTTTTTTGTTTTTCTTTCAAAGATGTAATTCGTATAACTCAACCATTTCGCAAACTATTTTCCCCCATTCAATAGCCATTAGCAAACCTCTTATCACTTCCTTACATTCCATTTCTAAAAATCTTTTACAAACCCCAATTTGGTATAATATAAATATTAAATTACACAATAGGGTTCTTATGTGGGAAGAATGGATTGACAAAGGCATTATTGTCATCGAACAGCCTTTTTCTAATGACATTTTATTGGATTTCTCTGAGTTGCAGGAGAAATTTCATATATCTAACAAATATGCCTCTCATTTCCACCTTTTTCGACCTCTCCTTACTCTGTACACTTCTCAACAAAACCTTCCAACTTCTGACACTCCATCCTCCTTTCCCTCAATTGGTTTTTCTACACAATTGAAGGCCTCAAATATATACAAACTACTGCTTAGTACTTCTAAAACCTCTTCAAAGCATAAAATAGAGCTCATATGGGAATCAGAACTACATCAGGAATTCTCCCTTTCCATCTGGCAATCAATTTGGGCTAAGATTCACACCTCGTCCTCTTTAGCAAGCACAGCAGAAACACTATATTATTTTTATAATTGGCTCTTCATTACACCCACCAGCTTATACAAATTTAAAGTTTCTTCTAACAGTAAGTGTTGGTATGCATGACAAGAGTGATCTCTTTCATATGTTTTTGACTGCCCCCTGGTTGCATATTTGGTGCAAAATGAAAGATATTTTATCTATGTCTCATTCTTTTGATGTTACACATGTATTTTTAGGCAGTGCCTCTCCCCTTTGGACCTCTCAGCGTTCTGTAGAACAATGTGTTGATTTACTGTTTGCCTTAGCTTTACAAATACTCACCTCTAATTGGAAGGATACTGCTAAAATCTCTTATATGGCATGGGGGAACCTATTATGTCACCATCACCGATTATACCGAGCCCATTCCACATCTGTTCCTTTGAAGATGAAAAAGGATTTATTATGGTCACCTCTTACCCCATTTCTATCCAGATGTATGACACGACTGTCTCTAAAGTCTGCAATTACGAACCTCCTTAATATGTATTGTATATTTATCATCTGTTTTATTATATTACATAACTGTAGCCACTCACTGTTTTCACTTTACAGTATATCTTCTTTCTCATCTTCACCCTTTTTAAAACACAACAACTTTAAAATGCACATATTTTAGCATTATTTTTGCACATTACAATTCAAGTTGTTGGTAATTTATTTATATCCTTAATAGTAGATTCTAGGAAACTTTTCACTTGTTCATCTTTTTACAGTATATTGCCTTCTTTCCTTTTATTCACTAGATACATTTTAGTTTATTACTTATATCCACATTCACTTGTATTGTTATAGAGATCATTATTGTGTTTGATGTAATTGCACATTGTTCATATTTATTTTCTCAATAAAGCATTTCTACATAGAAAAAAAGATTTAAATCTGGATGAAGTACATAAATCACTTGTTTGATTGTTTAACATTGCATCCAACGTTTTGTTCTGTCACTCATGAGAAGATCCCATACATACTGCCTTGTAGTATTCCAATGTCTCCAGTGGTTCTTGTCTGTGGCACCTCTGTCAGTACTGGGGAATCACCGTGTAATACTCCATGTGGTTTTACAATACCACCAACAAGTTGCTCTTCAATTGTTCTTCAGTAGACTCCTTATGTTAGTCCCTGGCCATTTAACAGTCCCTGAAAGGTATTTTTTTCGGTTTCATCTGAGTTTCTCCTGAGTAAGAACTGTATAGTAAACCCAAGAGGTTAACAGAATCTCCAAAATGCTAATCTCCTGTTGCTACTTGGCTGCTCCTGGTTAGGCCCCTTATAATAGTCCTTCGTAATATAAGGTTTGTCCCATCCGGACTAGCGCTGTGACCGTCTTGGATTGCTCTGAAGCGGTCGCTCCCCACGCTCCCTGACCATCCTGACTCTGTAGCGCTTTACTCCTCCTCACTGCCTGGTATCGTAGCGCTTGCTGCTAATTATCAATTGAGCTCGCATTGCCTGTAACATTATCGTAGCGCCTGGTATCGTAGCCTGTATTGTAGCGCTTGCTGCTAATTATTGATTGTGCTTGTTGCTCATTGGGTTGATTGTCATTGTTGCACTGCTCGCATCGCCTGCAAAATTATTTGTGCCTCATTGTGCCGCTACCACTGCCCAGATCATAGCATTATTCCGGTGGTGCCCCTGTTTCGCTTTTTGTTTGTGCTGCCATTTTGTTGTTGACTCCTGGCCCGTCTCTCCTCCCCGCTCCCGCCTCCCAGCTTCTCCTCCCTCGCTCCGCCCCCCCCCCCACTATCCACTTATGTCAGAACAGCTTACAAGCAGCGTTCATGCGCTGCGGAAGCACCCCATGCGCGCCGAAGGTAAGCCAAAGGTAAGCCTGTCTACGCCCGTCCGCGCCTGGACTGCGCCCAGCGCCAAACCCCCTGGCCCCGCAAATTCCACTCCACCCGCATAACGTACAACGCCGCAACCCTCTCAGCCCTTAACCCTGGCCGACCACCAAACTGCCACCAAGCTGCCCCAGGACACACCCATGGACCCTTCACTTGCCACTCCTGCAAGTTCGACTGCATCAAGACCCACACCAAATCCACCAACTCCAAACAGAGCTCCGACACTATTCACCTGAAGTGCATCCTGCTCAACACCCGCTTGGTCCACAGACACGCCATTGACCTTTGGAACCTACTCGACACCACATCGCCGGGCGACGCCTTTCTTACAGAAACCTGGATGAACGCCTCATCAGCACCCGACATCGCCATAGCCATCCCGGACGGCTACAAGATCATCCGAAAGGACTGCATCAACCAAACAGGAGGAGGCATCGCCATCGTCCATAAGAACACCATCCGCATCACAACCAGCTCCGACGATAATCTCGCAGCCGCCGAACACCTTCACTTCCAGATCCACACCGACCCCAAGACCACACTCAGAGGCACCCTCATCTACAGGCCACCAGGACCCCGCTCACAATTCAGCGAAGACATCACTGACTTCATCAGCCCACACGCCCTCTCCTTCGAGGACTACATTCTACTGGGAGACCTCAACTTCCACCTGGAAAAGAACGACAGCAACACCACCGCCCTTCTGGACAACCTCGCCAATCTCGGACTCAAACAGCTTGTTAACACCCCCACCCCGTATGCCGGACACACGCTCGACCAAATCTTCACCTCCTGCAAGAACATCTCCTTCAATCACACCACAGCTCTCCATTGGACTGACCACAGCTGCGTTCACTTCAACTACAAAAAGACTACGACCCACAACCACCCACAACCAATTCCCCGCAGAAACTGGAACAAAATTACCGCAGACCAACTCTTCACATCGCTTCACCAAAACCCTCCTGCAAAATCGTTGGACCCACACCTTGCAGCCACCAACCTCACACAATGGATCACCCACAGCGCTGACGAATTAGCACCCTTGAAAAAACATCAAATCAAGCAAAGTAGCAAAAAAGCCCCCTGGTTCAACTATGACCTTAAGAAATCCAAGACGTTCTGTCGCACCCTCGAGAAAGCCTGGAGAAAAAACCCAACCACCGACAACCTGGCCAAGAACGCCACCCATAAACACCACCAACTGATCCGATCCACCAAGAAATCAGCATTCAAGGATCAACTCAAAAAGCGCCCACAACTGCAAGGAACTATTCAACATCGTCAAAGAATTTACCAACCCCACCGCCGGCACCAACGACATCACTCCCTCCCAAAACCTCTGCGACTCCCTAGCCTCATTCTTCCACAACAAAATCGCTGACATACATAACAGCTTTGAAACCAGTCCGGAGACCCGTCCACCCCACCCACCTCTGAATTAAAACCCCCCTCCAACAACCTTTGCGCCTGGAACCCAATCACCACTGAAGACACCATCTGCCTGATGAACTCCATCCACTCAGGATCGCCAACCGACCCATGTCCCCACCACATTTTCAACAAAGCAGACTCCATTATCGCACCTCATCTCCCAGACGTCATCAACTGCTCCCTCAACTCCGCTACCTTCCGGAAAGCTGGAAACGTGCCGAACTCAGCGCCCTTCTGAAGAAACCGACAGCAGACCCCACTGAACTCAAGAACTACCGCCCCATCTCGCTCCTCCCATTCCCTGCCAAAGTCATTGAGAAAGCCGTCAACAGTCAGCTCACCGCCTTCCTCGAATCCAACAAATCCCTCGACCCTTCACAGTCCGGCTTCCGAGCCAAACACAGCACCGAGACCGCCCTCATTGCAGCAACAGACGACATTCGAACACTACTGGACAACGGAGAAACAGCTGCCCTCATCCTACTTGACCTCTCCGCAGCCTTCAACACAGTCTGTCATAGCACCGTATACAACGCCTCACCAACGTCGGAATACAAGGAAAAGCATTGGACTGGATCATCTCATTCCTCGCCGGAAGAACACAGAGAGTCCGCCTCCCCCCTTTTAGATCAGAGGCCACCGAAGTCATCTGCGGCGTACCACAAGGATCATCACTCAGTCCCACCCTCTTCAGCGTATACATGAGTCCCCTCGCACCCATCGCACGCCAACACAATCTCAACATCATCTCCTATGCAGACGACACCCAACTGATCCTCTCCCTCACCAAAGACCGAAACACCGCCAAAACCAACCTACACGAAGGGATGAAAGAAGTAGCAGAGTGGATGAAGAACAGCCGCTTAAAACTGAACTCGGACAAAACCGAAGTCCTCATCCTAGGTTCATCCCCCTCCGCCTGGGACGACTCATGGTGGCCACCGGCCCTGGGAAACGCACCCATACCTACGGAACACGCACGTAACCTGGGCTTCATCCTGGGCTCCTCCCTCTCGATGACCAGACAAGTCAGCGCCGTCTCATCATCATGCTTCAACATCTTACGTATGCTCAAAAAAATCTTCCGTTGGATCCCCACCGAAACAAGAAAGACGGTTACCCACGCACTGGTCACAAGCCGACTGGACTACGGAAACACCCTTTACGCCGGAACCACAGCCAAACTACAGAAAAAACTCCAACGCATCCAAAACGCCTCAGCCAGACTCATACTAGACATCCCCGCCAAGCTCATATTTTCGGTCCCCTGAAAGACTTCCACTGGCTCCCCGTCAACAAGAGAATAACGTTCCGTCTCCTCACCCACGCACACAAAGCCCTCTACGACCTTGGACCCGAATGCCTCAACACGCGCCTGTCCTTCTACACCCCCACCCGCCAACTACGATCGTCCAATCAAGCCCTCGCTGCAATTCCACGCATCCATAGATCCACCATGGGGGGAAGATCCTTCTCCTACTTAGCATCCAAAACCTGGAATTCTCTCCCCACCCACCTCCGCCTTACACAGAACCACCTCTCCTTCAGAAAACAACTAAAAACTTGGATATTCGATAAGTAAAGCACCCCCCTCCCTTAAGCGCCTTGAGACCCTCTGGGTGAGTAGTGCGCTATACAAATGTTAAACTTAAACTTGAACTCCACATGCTTCTCCTTTCTGGTTCAGCAGTACATTCAATCACTTGGCCCTCTGCTGTTCCTAGGAGAACAACATGCATAACTTCTTTAATAGTGCCTCTAATTGCTTGCTTTAGGGTTTCTCCTGTGTCACTACTGGGTTAGAGCAATGTAAAATATTATGGCTGTTTAACAGTGCCTCTAAAAGGTTACTCTTTTGTACCTCCAATGTTGCTTCTGTGCTAGCATCATATAATACTACTTTATTGGTGATTTTACAGTACCTTCCATTGGTTGATCTTCTGTTGTTTCAGGGTAGGCTCTGAATTTTACTCCCCAGTCTTTTATCACTGCCTTCACATAGTTTATTTTCTGTTGGCCCTACGTTACACTTGAGTAACCACTTTATAATATTGCCTGGAGATTTAACAATATCTCCAGTAGTTTACTCATCTATTGCTTCTCTATTGCCCCTTGAAAGACCAACTATAATTCTCCATGGTGGTATAATACTTCATGGCGGTTTAACATTGCCCATTTGGGTTTCACCTTTGCTGATCCTCTGTTACTTCTGGGTAGACACAGTGTAATACAACATGGTGGTTTAACCATACCTCCAAAAGCTTGTTCGTCTCTTGTTCCTGTGTAGACCCTATATAACACTCATTTGTGGTTTAACAGTGCCTTTGTCTGTTTTTTCGAAGTTGGTTCAGGATCAACTCCATATAATACTTAGTGTTGGTTCAACAATACAAGCAGTGGGTTGGCCTTCTGTTGACATGTGTGCAAAAACATAAATCACATATCTAATAGCTTAACAGTGCCTCCAATGGTTTATTCTACTGTTAACCATTTGTCATTCCTAGGTAAGCACACTGTAACAGTTCCTGATGGTTGAACAGTTCCTGCAATAGTTTGCTATTTTGCTGCTGGCATATTGTCCTCTGGTTTGTCTCTATTGAGTACTTTGTACTCCTTTTACAATACATCCTAAGCGCTGCTTCTCTTTTACTCCTAGGTAAATATCATACATCACTTCTGTGACAATGAACAGTGCCTCCAATGGCTTGCTTTCTTTATGCTCTTCTCTTGCTTCCATGTAGACACCATAAAAAATGTTAGTGGTTAAACAGTGCAGCCAATGGATTGCTTCTCTTTCAGATAAATCAACAACAGTATTTATGTATTATTCTGCCATCTCAAAGATGGTAAGTACTGCATGTGTATATGCTTCTATTCTCATTCACTCAGCAACAACTGTACTGATGTTCAAAGATAATGACACTCAAGGCACTGTGCGCCCTCCATGTCCTCAAATCTCACTCAACTCATACAATTATAATACTGTATAGACCAAACCAGAAAAAACTACCTTGCAACCATAAACTACAAAGGGCCCTTTGGAACCCAAAGCAAGTGGGAGTGCTTCATGACATTTCCACATAATTAAACTTAATATAAATGACGCATCCATGCCATCCAACAAAGCACTTTCTGACTCTCAAGTGATATGGAAAGTCCCATATAAGTACCATGCTACCATGATACCATAGTATTATAGCATAAAACAGTAAAATACAATTCAATATACAATACTCACAAATGGTTTGATTCTGTGCTTTATGCTCATGCATTACCATTTTGGAAATTTGATATCAACATTCATAAACATTATACTACACAGCGTTATGTCATTCCATGTGTGCCATACTTTGCCAGGAATTACTAGTATAATTCCATGACCAACATTATACCATGGACAGCATTATACCAATAGTTGACACCATTGTCATGTATTTCCAGAATATGCCATAAACTACAACCATTTTGCCAGGGATATCATACCAGGGAGTGACACCATGAGGCTATGGATGCCCTCAATGAGTCACAAATTACCATAACTATAGGGCTAGCATTATGCCAATGGTCCACCATTGCAGCAATTATCCATAAATTATGCAGTTAATGTCCTCCATTGTGCCAGAACCTGGATTATAACTAACGTCAACTCATGGCTTAAGCATGCCATGGATTTCCACAGTATGTAATAAATTACCTGCATTATGTCAGGCAAGCAGTACCAATAGTTGGTGCCATCATGTCCACATTATGTCAAGACCTGGCATCACTATGCCAAAACAAGCACTGATGGATGTCCACAGTGTGCCTATAATTATCATCCTTATGCTGTGACAAACCTTTAACCAAGGGCAAGTACCATCATGCCAGTGATGTCCATCATATAGCAATTAATACCACTGTGAACATGGTCATAATTTTGCCAAGGGTGGGCAGGGCACTATCAATATCAAGTGGAGTGGTCTGCTTTCATTAATAGCGGAGTGACAATCTTATCAGGCCTTTACCAGATTTTCGTGGAGTGAAGGGGATTCAGAAGCACCCATCAGTTGCCTGGATTTGGAGGAACAGATGCAGATCCACACATACTGCTACTTAGCACATCTTCAATTGAAAACCAGAGCATTTGCTTTGTTATATCATATGATGAAAATAATCCAACAGTAAAATTGGTAAATTAAGGTTTTGATGATGGTTTCCTCAGGGTACTAGGTTTGTCGTGTTCTAGAGAACTTTTGCATCAAAATCAGTTGCCGGTGTTATTCAATACTCTCTCCTTCACAAAGCATTTTAAGATGGCATTACAAAGTTCTTGTGAAAGTGAATTTGTGGCCTAGAATAAACTGCAATTACATCATTAATTTTAAGAACTAATAAATCCCTTCTGACATGGGCATACCTTAGAAAGTCAATCATTATTATATGATTCTTAAGTAATATTCATGTGAACTTTAGAGGCCCTTTGGAATCCATAGATACTGAGCACTGGCATTTGGACCTCCATGGCACAGGCAGAAACTTTCAGGCATCTTCTTCATCCCAAGAAATGAATGTGTAGCCCATGTGTTAAGAACTTATTCAATATTTTAACCAATTTGAACAAGGTGCATGCGTCTAGCACCTAGATTAGTAGTGCTTGTGCATAGATCAGACAGTGTGAAGGGCTGAAAGTACAAATGGTCAATGCAATTTTGTAAAAAGCCTGCTGTTCATGTTTGCAAAAGTGGAGTTTGGGGTAAACAAATTAAAATATCCATTATGAGAAATGTGACTGCTGGAAATAGCATCAATTCTCTAGATGGTTCAGCAAGATTTTAAGTAATGGCATTAAAAGCCTGCAATTTCTCCCCACGCTATCCAGAGGCGAATCAAAACATATGAAGGCATGAGCATTAGTAGTCTATATGTTTTTGAGGTAGATACGGCATATAAAATATAGATATTATTTTACCAGTGCATAGTAGCAATACATATTGGGGTAGACATAAAGGCATAATGGAAGACAAAATGTATCAAGCCATAAGTATCAGTAGCTGAAATTATTTTGAGGTAGAATCATCCTACATATATAAATATAGTTGTAGCAATGCATAATTACATTTGCACAAGGATTGCATGGGGAATAGGTAAACATACATAGCACCAAATAATAAAAGCGGGCTGCAGCATGCAGTCGAGTGGATGGGTGACATAGTTCGGGGTGGATAGGGATGGACATCTTTGCAGTGAAGGTAGGGGTGGGGCATTCACATTTTCACCGGGATAATAGTGCTGAGGCTTAGATTTTCTTTTGAGGGTGGCAGCGGGGGCCAGTCGGAAGCTTTAGGAACACGGTTTCAGATTTGAGTGGAGGACAAGGAGTTTCAATTTTATCTTGAAGTGGGGAAAGGATTGATTGTCGCATATGTCTTAATGTAGTGCGTTCCATATTCTGGGGGCATTTCCGGAGAAGGATCAGGTGCAGTACTTTTTGCAGATGTGTTAATTTGCTCATTCATGCTTAGGTGACTGTCAAGTGTGATTCCCAGGGATTTAACAGAGTCAGAGATAGACAGTTTGGAATTTAGTGCACTGATGTTGTTTAGCCAGTTATCCATGGGAAAGGATTTTCTTTGGCCTCGATGAGGAGTTCTGTTTTGTTTGGGTTGAGTTTGAGATGGTTGCTGGTTAGCCAGGATTGAACTGTGTGTAGAGTGCTATTTAAGTGCTTGATGTTATTGACCCCCAAGATTTTCATGTAGAGTTGGGTGTCATCCTCATAGAGGTGATAGGCAATTCTAACTTGTTTTAGAATCACTGCAAGAGGTTCCCTATAGAGCAGCGGCCCTAAATCTGTGGGAACGATCTCCAGGGTGTCTTGGAGTCTTGCAAAGGTGGGCGTGCATTCCCCAGCCTCACTTTTGCCTGGAGTCCAAAATGTTTGCTTTTGTTTAGGAAAAAGAAACCGTCCTGGAATGAATTTTCATTAATTGAGTCTTCTGTGCCAGGGTGCCTGCTTGCCTGAACCCAAAACACCCAAACCTCCCCCTCGCCAGTCACGTAGGAACTGGAGCAAGATCACTGACGAGCAAAGGAACTTCACCCTTTCCCGAGACAACCCCACCCAGGCATCCGACGCAAACACCGCAGCCAGAGAACTTCACACATGGATCTCCAACTGCGCAGACGAGCTTGCCCCGCTACGCAACCCCAGCAGACAACGCCCCAGAAAAGTCGCCTGATTCACCACCAACCTCCAAAAAGCCAGACGCACCTGCAGATGCCTGGAAAAGAACTGGAGGGATACTTAGACAACCGACAGCTACTCTCCCTAAAAGAATGCCATGACGGACTACAACAGCCAAATCAGAACAACCAAACAGAACTTCATCCACAACAAAATCCTTACCAACTCCACCAACTCCAAGGAACTCTTCAACGTCATCCAGTAATTTGCTACGCAGCAAAGCCACAGTTATAACCCTGTTACAGGACCTCTGCAACAAGCTCGGAACCTTCTTCCACCTCAAGATCAGAACACGGTACAACAATTTCACTGACCACCCACAAGACACCCCAGCCATCCTTTTGCCTCCCCCAGACACCAGCCAGCCCACCATCTCCAACTGGACTCCAAAACGACCATGGACTCCGCAGTTGCCATGAAAGGCATCCACTTTGGGGCCCCTACCGACCCCTGCCCCCTGCACATCTACCACAGAGCCACGGAAACCATTGAACCCCAACTGCAACACACCATTAACACCACCTTCAGGACAGGCACCTTCCCAGATGACTGGAAGCGCGCCAAAGTCAGGCCCCTGCTCAGGAAACCCACGGCGGACTCCACTGACCTCAAGAACTAGCAGCCCATCTCTCTCCTCCCCTTCAGAGCCAAAGTGGCAGAAAAAGCATTCAACAGGGAACTGACACAATTCATCGAAGAACACACCATCCTTGACCCATCCCAATCCAGATTCCGAGCCAACCACAACACCGAGACTGCCCTACTCGCAGCTACAGATGACATGTGCACCCTCCTGGTCCAGAGCCACTCCATGGCCCTCATCCTCCTCGACCTCACTGCAGCCTCCAACACAGTCTCTCATCGCACACTAATCACCAGACTACGCAAGGCCAGCATACAAGGAACGGCCCTAGATTGGATCCGCTTGTTCCTCACTGAAAGAAGCCAAAGGATCAGACTACCGCCCTTCATCTCTGCCCCACTGACATGACCTGCAGGGTACCACGGGGTCATCTCTGAGCCCGACCCTCTTCAACATCTATATAGGTCCCCACGCAGACATCGTCCAACTACACAGCCTCAACATCGTATCCTACGCCAACGACACCCATCTCATCCTCTCTCTTACCAAACACCCCATCACCGCAAAACTTAACTTCCAGAGAGGAATGCAAGAAGTTTGAAGTTTGAAGTTTTTATTGTTATGCATAGTTAATTAAAACCAATACAAACATTTTGCATTAAAAAATTATAGAAATAGAATAAAAAGTGTGATCATTTAAAATCAGCATTTTTTTAAAAACATGTAGTGGAGGACCCAGAGTGAATATCTAGCAGTCTTTTCCCGGGCCAGGGCAGCATGCACCCTTTGCAACCTGGTGGCTGTTTGCTTGTTAGTTGTGTTAATGGTCATCGATTTTTGCAGTTTTTGGCAGTCTTTGCTCTATTATAGCCAGGAACTTAACGTATCTGCAGTTCAGTTTGGTATTTGCAGGATTCAAGCAGGCGAGCACCGCTTGCCTTCGTGTGGTAGTCCCTATCTGCTTAAACTGATCCTTTAAGAGCTGTTGGCGGGCTTGTTGAAGCTCTTCACAGAGGCAGGTCATATGGAGTATGTTTCCTTTTCCTAGGTTGCAAAGTGCGCAGGCTTCGTGGCTGTTGCTTCTGAGCCATGGTGGAATGTGTTCTCTGCTGGGCATCACCCCTAGTCTGTGTTTAAAGAACTTCAGTTTGATGGTTCTTGAATAGCCCTGGCTGAAGTATGCTTGTGGTGTCAGTGTTTTGTACGTGTTTAATGTCATCCAAGCATGATTTCTTTAGGCAAAGGCTGCCTTGTCCTCTACTAAGGAAAGATGTCTTACGCTTTTCCAGACTAGTTTTTTGAACAGGTTGTGCCCGAGTTGAATATCCCAGGTCGCAGATGCTTTGACGGCCCCCAATGCCGCCTTCAGGTAGGAGCGTGCCTGAGATACATCCCTGCTTTGTATATCACGCCACAGCAGTGAATTTAGTGAGTCGATTCTGGCAGAGCAGAGTTTGTGGCAACAAATGATGTAAGCTCCCTGTCTGGCGAGGTCCTGTTTTTGCAAGCCAAACTCCAGCCTTAATTGTGCGGGCGAGGTGTAGGGCGGGAGCGAAAACATTGTTCTATATGCTTTTGCCTGGATGATGTCTAGGTTCCTGGAATCTCTTCCTCAAAGTGCATCGCTTCCGTAGGAAATAGAGGGGAGTAACTTAGCCTGAATGACTTTCAAGTAAGGTGTCAAAGTTGGCCCTGAAAGTTGATTGGCTAAGTTTTTCAGTGTGGCGGCAATCAGAGCTCCTCTTCTTTTTGTTTCTTGCAGCTGCTGGGCGAATGAACCTTCACTGTCAAAGATGACTCCCAGGTATTTGTATTCGCGACATGGCTCTATTTTCCGACCGCCCAGGAACCAAGACTTCTGATGTTTGTTCCTGTTGTTAATGGTCATTGTGCGTGTTTTGCTCAGGCCTATTTTTAAGTTGTTTTGCATTGCATAGCTATGCATTTCAATCAATAGGTTCTGTAAACCAGTATGAGTATTGCTGAGAAGTACGACGTCGTCCGCGTATAGTAGATTGCTTAGAGTTTTTCCTCCCAGCCTTGGGGAGTGGGAGTTGCATGAGTTGAGTTGGCTTGATAGATCCGCCATAAATAGGTTGAACAATATCGGTGCGAGCACGCACCCTTGTTTGAGGCCTTTGGTGGTGCGGACTTTGGATGACAGATGGGTGCCGCTTCCTAGCTTCACCTGCACCCAGGTGTCAGAGTGGAGAAGCTCCAACATGTTTAAGATCGGTTGCGGTATGCCCCATTGTGCTAGTTTCCCCCAAAGCCTGCCTCTCTCGATGTTATCGAATGCAGCACTAAAGTCGATGTAACACAGGTGCAGTGGCAATTTTTTTGTTTTCGCTGCATCAATAATCAGAGATATAGCCAGAATATTGGTAGAGAGGAATGCAAGAAGTGGCAGTCTTGATGACCAACAGCTGCCTAAAACTCAATGCCTAAAAAACTGAAGTCCTCGTCCTCGGAACCATCCCTTCAGCATTGAACAACACCCGGGGGCCCACCTCCCTTGGAAACCCACCTACCCCCTCAGGCCACACCAAGAACCTTGGCATCGTACTCGACTTATCACTCACCATTCACCGACAGGTCAACACTGTCACCTACAGCTGTTTCAACACCCTCTGCATCCTCCGAATGGATCCCACCTAAATCGAGGAAAACAGTCACCCAAGCGCTCATCCCCAGCAAACTAGACTATGGCAACACACTCTACGCCGGCATCAACAAGACCCTACTCCGCAAACTTCAAATAATACAGAACACTGTGGCTAGACTCGTCCTCGGCATCCTGCGGCACAAACACATCAACCAACACCTGCGACGACTCCACTGGCTCCCCGTGGAGAAGAGAATCAACTTCAAAATCCTCACTCACGACTACAAGTGCCTGCAAAACAACGGACCCAAATACCTCAATGACAGAATAAACTTCCACATACCCAAAAGAAGCCTACATTCATCACACCTCGCATTGGCTGAAACCCCAAGGATCCTCAGAGCCAGATCAGGCTGATGATCATTCTCTCACATCGCAGCCAGGACCTGGACCGAGCTACCGGCAGACATCATAGGCGCCCCCTCCCTGAACACCTTCAGGAAGACCCTCAATACCTAGCTCCGCGCCTGAATGGAGCGACGCACCCCCCCCAGCACCTTGAAACCCCCATTAGTGAGTAGCGCACTTACAATTCCCTGATTGATTGATCGATTGATTTAATGAAATGCAAATGTGCACCATTAGTTATCCTGCAAGTGTAAATAATGCTTGGGGGCCGATCACTCCAAACTTTGTGATGACAAATATTTGTTTTTTCTGCAAGGTAGTGCAAAAAGTTAACAATGAACTGTGAAGTGGGTACTTTCAAAATGGTATTTACACAGCCTTTAGTACCCCAAAGGAAGTGTTGAAGGGACACTTATGTAAAAAATAATTGCATTACGTATGCTCTAGTATTACTAAAATCTACATTTCGGTGGTACCATTTTATCGTAAAACTATCTGCACATTTTGTAGCAGTCTATTTTATACTGTGTATAATGCAAGAATAAAATAATGTCTTACATATTCACAGTGCATTCTGTCAAAAGCTGTGACCTTGTAGCACTAAAAATACACAACTCACTATTCTCCACTGCACCAACCAAGATTCAATTCTCTGACTCTCTGGTTACAAACAGACCTCTGCAGTGCATTAACTAATAAAGGTTTCATAATGTACTACAGTGCATTTGCAACTGAGTAGCAACTTTTACAATTTATTTTTCATTTAAGCTGCTCATTATTTCATATGTAGCTACCTGATGGTGAAAAACCTAAAAAAGTACAGATTATTTTGGGGCTTATTTATGAGAGGCTTGCGCCACCATCTCTTTCTTCGACACTCTGGCGGTGCAAGCATCTCAACCATATCTATGTGGTGGCACAAAGTCATCCTGCATGGTCTCATAGATATGGACAAAGATAAAAGAGAGCCAGTCACTGCGTTGCTGTACTCTGATTCAAGGAGGCATTCCATGGACATAGCGTGGGAGTTCCCACGCAACACCCATGGATTTTGATGTTGCCCCAGATTTAAAACTCGGGTAAACCTGGGGCAGCGCAAAAACCTTACACCTCCCCAGTGGATGCTTAACAAGAAGAAATGTTTAAATTTCTCCTATTTTTTTCCTCTTTCCATGTGGTCTGCAGCTCACATAGAAAGAGGAAAATGCCTCTCAGGATTGTTTTAGTAAAAGAAGGTGCACTTTCCTGCACAAAAACAATCCCGCCTATGTTGGTGCTAGGCAGCAATTTGAGCACCAAATTAAGGGGAAAGGACAGGAATTCACTGCATTTCATAAGTACGGTTTATTCCTGCACTTTTACTTTGATAAAGGGCAGCACAGCAAGAAGACTTACAGCGCTGCCCTACACAAAGTCCTCATAAATGAGACCCTTTATTTTTAGTTACACCTTTGTCCACACCCCCACACTCACTAAGCCTTAGTGTTGGTAAACAATGTTTAATATAATTTCCCCACCATAAAAATGATCTGCTGTTGGATTTGGATGCATTTAAGGTTGATGATAGCTGTAGCTGATGAGGAGTACCAAGCTCTGAAATATTTTGTCTGAAGGGGGTCTTAATACCAAAAACTTTCAACAAGGGTGTTTTGGCATTAAAAAGTTAAACGTTTAAAGACCTCTGTGTTAGGCTTCCCTTTTTCAGTGGGTTTACCCTGAGACTTTTTCCTTTTTGGCCTCCGGGTTTTGACTGTATTTTTGTTAGTTTTAGAACTCTGGGCACTTTCCTACTGCTATTCATTGCTAAAGTGCATAAGCTCTTTGTGTAAATTGTTATTATGGATTGCTGTTTCCATAAGTAGCTGATTTGATTTTCTACTAAGTCCCTAGTACCGTGCACTGTGTGTGCCAGGGCCTGTAAATAAAATGTTGCTAGTGGGCCTGCAGCACGATTGTGCCACCCACACAAGCTGCCCTTCAAAGTGTTCTCAGACCTGCTCCTGCAGTGTCTGTGTGCAGTTGTGACTGCCATATCGATTTGGCAAGAGCATACACTTGCATACCCTAGCCTTCCCTTTTCTTATATCACGCCACCCCTAAAGTAGGCCAAACGTACCCCGGTGGGTAGGGTGCAGTGTATGTGAAAGGTAGGACATGTACTGTGTGTGTGATATGTCCTGATAGTGAAATACAGGGTATTTTGATTTTTACTATTGAAAGTAAATGTGTCCCATACGATAGAATGGGAGTTTACTTCTAACATCTTATTAGTATATCTTTCCAGACAAGATGAAGAAATAGAGTTTAGTATGCCTGAAAGTAGGCATTTTCTTGCTTAGCCATCCTGTGTGCCTCTGCTGGGTTGTGGATTGACTGTCTGGCTTTGGAGTGGCAGGGGCTAGGGATGTGCATTCACTGTAGAGAGCCAATGGGTGCGTTGATGTGTATTCTGCCTTTCCTGGATGTGTCAGGCCTGAGCAGAATAGACCTGGGCTGCATTCAGAGTGGTGGCAGGAGTTTCACTAGCACTGGAATATGCCTGGTCCATATTTAGAGTGGTGGAAGGAGATTTCCTTTGCACCTGAATATGACCTGTCTCCCTTGGACAATGCTGCCTCCACCTGCTGCCAGGAAGCTAGACCAAAGAGGGCAGAACTGATTTGTGCTAAGAACAGACTTTCTTTGCCCAAAAGAACAAAGAGAAACTGAATATAAACATTGGGGCCCAGACCCCAAAACTTTAGATCATTGCTGAGCTAAGGAATCTGCCAGAAAGAAGAGCTTGAAAGAACTGCCACTGTGCTGCGTGCTCTGCTGTGTTGGTCTGCTGCTTCCGTCTTGGGCAGGGAAAGGACTGGATTGTACTTTCATCCCCCGGCTGTTAGAGTTTATCCAAGGGCTTGAAGTAGATCTTTTCTCCTCTTGGTCTCAGGGAGATAAAAGACTTATCGCTGGAATCAAGGAACCTGCCAAGAAGTTGAGCTGGAAGAATTGCTAGGAGGAATACTGCCCTGTTGCTGTGTTGTTGCTTTGTTGGGTTGGCCTTCAGTTGCTGCTTCTGCCTTGGGCAGTGAACGGATTGGACTGAACTTTCTTTACTTGTGCTGAGTATCTCCAAGGGCTTGAAATAAACTTGCCTCCTTTTCTCGAAGTCTCAGGGACAGAAAAGACTTCACCTACCTGTAGGTACTGCCTGTGGAACTGCGGTTTCAGTTGCCACAGAGGGGAAAAGCAGCTGACACTGTCACTGACACTGCTGCTGGCTCTGTGTCCTGAAGACACCTCAGAAGGCACTGCTGCACTTCGCACCTTGTTCTCACCAATGACAACCACCGCTGGCACCAAGCCGCTGCTTGCACCGTTACTTGTGGGCACCGCACTCCACACCGCCTTGCTTCATTCTGCTGCCCTTGTAACACCGGCGACATTGCGGCTCTCGACACCTGTGACCGCACCGTGGTTTGGGGGCACTGCTCATAAGTTACACAACGTACCACTTGCATCGTGACCAGTCAGTACTGCAATGATAACTGACTCACTCTGCACCGCAAGCCCTGTTCTCACCGCTGCCGTCAGATGACTGTCACCTAGCCGTTGCCTGCACCACAACTTGAGGACACTACACCGCTATTCTCCACTTTGCAACTGCGACGGTTGCCACGACCGGCCCACACCGACACGGTCGGTCAGAACCAAAGGTTCTGTTTACAAGTCTCCTGACACTAAAGCTGATCCGCACCGATGCGGTCGGCCGGAACTGTTGGATTCTGTGGTTTTCAGCATTTCAGTAGCTCCAAATGGTTAAAGTTATTTCTGCAAAGTGCCTAGTTTTGATTTCTGTATGCTGGTCTTTTATTGTTTTGGGACCAGATGTACAACCTTTTTTTGTGGCCGCAAATGGGAGATCTGTCCGCTTGCGACCGCAATAAAGGTTCCAGGCATGTACAAATGTTATTTTGCGAGTCAGTGACTTGCAAACTAGTATTTGCGACTCTCTCTGCCAGTCACCATGCCATGTACTGTTGTTTTGCAACCACATTTGGGGCTGCAAAACACTTGCAGTTTACCTCCTACTTCAAGTGGCGTGAATGGGTGTGTAAATATATAAGAGCAGGCCGTGGTCTCAGGGACGACTGCCTGCCCCTAAAAATTTAGACTGAAAAGTTTAATTTTTCTTTTTTAAATGCATTCCATTTTCCTTTAAGGGAAACGGCTGCATTTAAAAAAAAGGAAACTGCTTTATGAAAAAAGCAGCGCCAGACATGGTGGGCTGCTGAACCCAGCAGGCCACCATTCCTGGGAGTGCTCGCCATTCCCAATGGGGCCGCAAATTGCGACAGCCTCATTAATATTCATGAGGCATGCAATTTTTGACCCCATTGGGAATGGTAAACAGTGTCTGAGACACTGTTATGCATTAAGATTAGCGTATCTCTCCCTGTCTTGTTTACATAGATAAATATTAGTTACTTTTCCCAAACTGGTTTGGTGTCCTTTTGTAGTGTTTTTACTGTAATACTGTTGGTTATGTGCAAATAATTTACACACTGCCTCTGATATAAGCCTGACAGCTCGTCCCACGCTTCCAAGGGGGCGAGCAGGGGTTATTTAGGAGTGTATCCCCCTTATCCTGACAAGTAGGAAGGGCCCCCTTTTGGACAAAAGTGCAAACCATTGCCAACTAGAGACCCCATTTCTAACACTCTGATATAGAGGTTGAATTGGGCAGGAGACAGGGTTGACCCTTTGGGGACATCTTGTGAGACTGGCATTGCATTTGAGATTTCATTGTAGATTTTGGTTAACTGAGTGCACATACTTAGGAAAGAGGTGAACCACTGAAAGATGGTTCCTTTGATGCTTTCTCTCTTCAAGAGGGTGTTTAGGAAGATGCCATGGTTGAAAGTGTTGAAGGCAGCTGATAGGTCCAGGAGGACAAGGAGGTAAGCCTGTCATTCGTACAGAGATCTGTGAAGATCGCCTATGACGTTCAGTATGGCAGTTTCTGTACTGCAGCCTTTCTAGAAACCCGACTGGTAGGAATCCTGTTTAAGTTGTATTTTTCAGTTAGGGTGTTGAGTTGAGAAAGCACATATTTTTCTATAGTTTTGGTGAGGAGAAGGAGGTTGGTTATGGGCTCGTCATTGTTTAGGTCATGAGGGTCAGTATCTATTTTTTTTTAATAGGGGGTTACTTAGCTGAGTTTGAGAGGAGGCGGCATGGAGCCACACAATAGGGAGGAATTGATTATTGCGACTGAACCTTTTAGCAAGTGCCGCCACCAGAGGGTCTGAGATGATTCATGTCAGCTTCATGTTTGCCAGTATTTTGCGAACTTCTTCGTCACAGACAAGTTTGAAGACTGCATTTTTGTTCAGTTGCAAGGAGTTGCAGTCGGAGTGCTGTATTGATGAGGAGGGAAGCTGTGTAGCCTGAGAGGAGAAGGATGTTTGCTCCTTGATGATGGTAAATAATGCTTGGGGTCTGCTGGACCAGTCCTGTCGTTCACAGAGAAAGATTGATTATGCTCTGAAGATATGTTTTTTATATTTTAGGCATACAGCCCGGAGGATTGAGAGATTAGATTCAGATGTTTGCTGTTATGTTATGTTAAAGATATTTATAGAGCACATGTACACCATAAGGCTTCTTGGCACTAGCTATAGGAGGTAGCCTGCTGACCATAAGATCATACATATGCCTGGGAGAACAACCACGTTTTTAAGAGTCTCCTAAATTGAGGGTAGCTTGTTGAGGCTCTGATGTTAGACACAAGAGATGCCCAGAGATAGGACGACCTGGATAAGGGCTCTGATGTTAGATGGAAGAGAGTTCAAGAAATGAGGGGTGAGGACCGCAAATCTAGATCCACTCAAGTCTCTTCTGTTTGGAGATTGGGATAGTCAGGAGGTTCAGATGGGATGACCTCAATTTCCAGGCAGGGATATACCTCTGGATAAGAGTAGAAGCAAATTCTGGGCATGTGCTGTGAAGGAATTTCAAGATGAGACATACAATCTTAAATGCACGGATTTGTGTTCCTGTAAGCCAATGTAACTTCCTCATTAGAGAAGCTAATGATAAATCAGTCTAGCTGCCTGGGTTTGCACTAATTGCAATCTTTTTGTTAAACACATCAGGAGGCCGAAGTAGAGTGAATTAACATAATCAATATGAGAGGTGACCAGAGATAGGATGACCTGGAAAGGGCATCCGTGGTAAGGAATCTACTGATTTTCCTCATCTTCCGAAGCTGGAAAAAGCAGGTGGAGACTACTGTCCCAATCTGGGTCTTCAAGAAAAGATTGCTATCAATTGTGACCCCCAATGTTTTGGGCTGAGGAGGATGGTAATGGTGGTTTACCCAACTCGGAAGGACAGCAATTCGAGTTACAAAGGTTTTGAGAGCCACAGACTAAGATCAGTTCTATTTTGGCTGGATTCAGTTTTAGGTGATTACTATTCATCCAGTTACGCGTCTGTAACATAGTTGTCTGGAAATTTAGGGTGGAATCAGAGGTGTTATCGATGGTGAAGATCAGTTGCAAGTCATCTGCATAACTGAAGGTGTACACAATTCTTTCAGCTAGAGACTGATTTAGTGGTAGAAGGTACAAATTTAACAAGTGAGGGGAGAACAAAGATCCTGCAGACTTTTGGAGCTGTGTATTCGGAAAGGTGCACTGATTGGCATCAACCGTCTATAAAAAGGAGGCGAGTCATTTCAGGGCAGATCCCTGAATCCCTGCGTCCCTGACACCCCCCATCAGAATTGCATGATCAAACATGTCGAAAACCACAGATAGACACCATCAGCCACGCTGCTGCATCAGTTACACTGGTTCCCGGTGAGGAAAAGAGGTGAGGTGAGGTACGCGTGAATTGACCACTTACTGTTCCTTTGCTTGCCCTGTTGTCTGTGGGGGTCACGGCTCCAGTTCACTGCCGCACCTTTCTGAGGGGCCCTCTGTTCTTTCATGGTGGTAGAAATCCGCCATTGCTGCAATCCACATTGCCGCACCAGGGGCTGACCACAATTCCCAGAAGCCCCGGCGGCGGGACGCATCACGGACTTTCACCTGGAGGTGCATAAATCCCACCAAGGCCCCACGCAGCACCGGAAGCGCGCACTGACCACTTACTGTTCCTTTGCTTGCCCTGTTGTCTGTGGGGGTCACGGCTCCAGTTCACTGCCGCACATCCTCTGAGGGCCCCGCTGTTCTTTCGCGGTGGTAGAAATCCGCCATTGCTGCAATTCACATCGCCGCACAGGGGCAGATCACAATTCCCAGAAGCCCTGGCGGCGCGACGCATCACGGACCTGCACCTGGAGGCGCATAAATCCCATCAACGCCCCACGCAGCGTGGGACGTGCGCGGGCGAAGCCCGGGCAAAGGGCGGGCCGTCTGTGGCCGTCCGGGGCTGAAGGAGGCTGGGATGGGCCACCCCTCTAAGCCCCCCTGGAAAAGACTACTTAAGGCTTGGAACTCTTACTCATGTGGTAACTCCCACAATTCTTTCTAATCAGTCAAAGCTTGCCCCGACATTTGTTTGTTATTATTAGAAGTCTTTCTTTGGGGCCGCACTTCCTATTATCTTTTAGTCTTTCTTTTTAAACGTGTATTTTAACCTGTTTTGATAATTTGTGACTATTGGTAAATCTCTTGTCCAAGTTTCTATGATGAGTAGCATGGGTAAAAATAGCAAGTCCACCGCTGCCCGCCCAATGACTAGGCAACTAGCGGCAACGATTCAATCACTCCCGAGCCTTACAGCTATTGATAAAATGCTCCAAAAAATAATAGGGGTAGTGGCAACAGCCATAGAAAATACTGAAAGGAGACTCTCAATTACCCCTGCTATGCCCCCTCTTATGCCTCTGGGGGATTGCTCTGTAGTTAGAGCCAACCCCGCTGAATTCACGTCATTCCTTATCCCCTCTTTTTCTGACCTACCTGTGCTCAGATTGTGCCTGACGTGAATGTTTCAATAGAGGTTGTCCCATCCCCACCTCCTCTGGCATGCAAAAAGGCTCACAAACCTTGTGCTAGAACCAAAAAGTCAAAAGCTGCAAAAAATTCGGCTAAGAGAATAGCATCTACACCTGATCCTGTACAGTCTGACCCTGTTCCTTTATCCTCTACCATAGGACCTCCCGTCTGGGCTACCAATTTATTAATTGATTTCCAGACCCATATGGAACAGCTTATCAATACCCACTTCAAATCTTTATCAACTAGGATTGATAGACTAGTTTCACTGATAAACAACAAAGGTCTAGGGAGAGCACAGCCAAGCTCCTCAATGGGGAATCCCGCTACTATAGGGGCTTTAGGAGTAACTAAGCCTGCTACTAAGGGCTCAATCCAAGGTGCTAGTATCTGCCCAGACATCCCTACACATGATTTGGCCCCTCTTAACATGCTGAAACCTACTCCAGCCCGATTGGCCCTGGTTTAACCATTTGTCCTAATTTGCCTCCAGCCGTTTCCGGTTTGAAAGCGTGTGACCTTCTTTCCACCTCAAACATTCCCGAAATTCAGAGCACAGAGTTGGGTAGGTCCCAACACAGCCCTCCCCTGAAATCTGGTGAAAATGGACCTTTAAAATCTCCTCCTTGCCCCCAGTTACCCCCTGAAGCATGGCCGTACGTGGTGGTGCTCACTGGAGTACCCCCACTGGCCAGCGAACGAAGGGAAACTTTCCCTGAGTTAAAGAATAAAGTCATCTTCTGGCTAAGCAGACATAAACCCTTAATGAGAGCTGGCCAGGGGTAGATTTTATTCGAGCGAAGAGTCAGCTGGCTGGGGACTAGACCCAAAGACATCTGTGGTGATTGTGTATTTGTCCACTTTAGGGACCCTAGAGTAGCTGGACACATATTAGCTATTGGAGGGTCTTCTGATGCGGGCACTATTAACACTTGCCACCTTGGGTATTTTTATCCCCGAACTTTTGTATCAGGTAGGCCAGAACCATCCTATATCTCTCACGGCGGTCATGAATTCGATTAGAACATCCCAGTGGGTAACAGATATAGGGCACTGAGAAATTTGGATTGACTACTATCATCACTGCGCCCAGACGGAATGGTTCCAAATCAGTTTGGGAGCCATGCTGTGGAGGGTTTGAGCATAGAGGTGGGGTCCCCCGAGCAGGCTTCTAGAACTAAGGTGGGTAGCGCAACCACAACCACATCCTCATCTTCCCAAAATTCTGGCTCTACAGGAGGTGTAATAGAGTTGGGCAGTCATATACATATAGCACCTCCACCTTCTATTGTGTTCCAACTCACTGAGGACTCCCCAGCCCAAGTGGTGCCACGTAGACCACTAATTGGGTCTTGGAATATAGCAGGGAAGGGGTCCAAGTTGCACAATCCGGAGTGGGGAGAGCTGATGGATAGTTACGATATATGTCCGTTCCAAGAGACTTGGTTGCTGTCTGCTCCAGTTAGGGTAGGATATGCGTCCTTTCATATACCGGCTGTGCAGGGACCTAGGGGGAAGACCCTCGGGGAGTTATGTTCTGGGGTTGCTTCGCACCAAGGTTGCTCAGCTAAGATAATAGATTCTCATTGTCCGGACATCCTATGCATTCTACTTAATTTTCTGGAGGGTTTGTCGCTGGCAGTGATTAACATCTATTTACGTCCCCAACGGCACCAGTTGGGTTTATCAATTCTGGATGCCCTAGAGGTACCAATAAACAAAAAAAGAGAGGTTCATGTCTCTCAAAAGCCACTTGGATGGAGCCACCAGATTCAAGAAACTCGCACCCTATTCGGGTTTGAAGGAAAGCCCTCACACACTGACCTAGTCAGTGTCATGCTTCATCATCGGGCCCCACCGAAGAGACCTAGTGCCTCTTCGGTGTGCTGCGACGCCAGAAGACTGCGGAGCTGGTATTGTGTAACGGGAGTGTTGTGAGGATAAATAAACTTAAACTTAAAAGTGTCTAAAGGGTATCTAAAAAATTTTATTAGTGATCCCTAGGACACAGATACAGAGGTACTATGTGTCTGAATTGTATAAGCCAAGGTAATGGTTGGTTTAATTCAGATATAGTATTAAATTAGTATGTCAACATGTTTCAGCCTTAGTGTTGGTTTGATTTTACCTAGGCATTCGTCAGGACAGTGATAAACCCCGGCGGTATGGGCTCTCTAATCACCCACCCTAACCTGGGGACGTGAAAGTGAAAAAATAAAAGTGTTTAAAGTGCATAAAAATCGGAAGAGCAAATGCTCATTCCCAAAAATCACTCCTAATTTGGAGTGTCTCGGCACCTGTAAAACAAAAAGTACGGACAGACATATAGGACAAACAAACGATTATTTGTAGGGCTATGCCAAAGTACTTTTACGGTTCATGGTGTTCCAAATCAGTGGCAGCAAACGTGTTCCCAGAATAACTGCTAGCGTTAAGCACCTTCCACATACCCTATAGGGAAGATATAACTAGTTCTGGGAAGTGTAGTGAAAAAATAGTGATTTAAAATAAGCCATCAGTGGCTTCAAGGGGTTAAAATCACATGGTATGAGTGTTTCAGAGGATCAATAGACAAAGAGTCTATTGGCATAGCCCTACAAATAATCGTTTGTTTGTCCTATATGTCTGTCCGTACTTTTTGTTTTACAGGTGCCGAGACACTCCAAATTAGGAGTGATTTTTGGGAATGAGCATTTGCTCTTCCGAATTTTATGCACTTTAAACACTTTTATTTTTTCACTTTCACGTCCCCAGGTTAGGGTGGGTGATTAGAGAGCCCATACCGCCGGGGTTTATCACTGTCCTGACGAATGCCTAGGTAAAATCAAACCAACACTAAGGCTGAAACATGTTGACATACTAATTTAATACTATATCTGAATTAAACCAACCATTACCTTGGCTTATACAATTCAGACACATAGTACCTCTGTATCTGTGTCCTAGGGATCACTAATAAAAATTTTTAGATACCCTTTAGACACTTTTAAGTTTAAGTTTATTTATCCTCACAACACTCCCGTTACACAATACCAGCTCCGCAGTCTTCTGGCATCGCAGCACACCGAAGAGGCACTAGGTCTCTTCGGTGGGGCCCGATGATGAAGCATGACACTGACTAGGTCAGTGTGTGAGGGCTTTCCTTCAAACCCGAATAGGGTGCGAGTTTCTTGAATCTGGTGGCTCCATCCAAGTGGCTTTTGAGAGACATGAACCTCTCTTTTTTTGTTTATTGATATATAACTGGGGATCAAGAGAGTGTTCCTACACTTCCCTACCTCTCCCATTGTTTTTGAGTGCCCTAGAGGTACTCCTTTCCTTCGTCGTATCATAAAATCATTGGCACCAATCTTAATTGTCATTTTGAACCACTCTTGTGGATCCCCTCGGTAACCTCGGACGAGGATGAAAACTGTCTGATCCGGGACTGCACAATGTACCCGGAAAAGCGCTTACTGCCCCTGGCCCTTGTGATCAACAAGTTGTTCGTTTCACCTTCTCTCAGGGCCTGTAATGGCAGACTTCTCCCAGATGTTCCAGGTTCAAGTACCTTTAATAGACCAGGGAAAAGCACGACTATAGATTACATCCTGGTAAATGTAGAATTCTGGGCCCGATTGAAAGCCTTCCCTGTCATCCCAAGGGTCGATAGTGGCCACAATTTACTGTCACTAGAATTACTAAACACTTTGGGTCACTGTAACGAACTAGGGGGATCTGAGACTACCATTAACTCGAACTTGGTTACAACGGCAGGTGGTAGACAACTCAGGTGGGCGAAGATCGCGTTAGCGCCTGATAAGCTAGTGGAGCTATATTGCTATGTCGCACACTCTTTAGCAGAGGTTTCTCACCTCTTGAGCTCCAATTGCGATCCCCCATATCTCCACCTTCAGGGTTTGCAGTGTATCCACAGCAAGCTTCTCTGTTCCCTGGCCGGTTACTTTTATATCACCGATACTAAGAGGCCAAGGGTAAATAAGCGTGATCATTGGTTTAACAAAAGCTGTAGGATGGCTAAAAATACCCTGATAAAGGAGGTATAATCGGGATCCCAGTCAAGCATCAGAAAGGCGAGGGAAATATATAAAGGTTTGATCAAGGAAGCCAGGTCCGAGTGGGAGGCCTCAAGGAGGGAAAGTATTAAAGCAGCCCTGAAAGCTCGAGAATATAGGTCTTTTTGAAACCTTGTACGAGTTGGGTCGGCTGAAGGGACGTCTGCCATCATTCCTAACCTTAGTGAAGAGGTTTGGCTAGATCACTTCAAGCCGCTCTATTCACTCAGCAATCCCGAATCCCGAGTAGATCTAGCAACCCAAATAAATACTCTGGATCAAGTGCACCCGCAAGCCCTGGGACTTGTTTGGCCACCCTGCACCCTCCTTGAAGTTCTGGCGGCCCTCAGAAGTTTGACGCTGGGGAAAGCTCCGGGTCTTGATAGGATCCCTGGCGGCCTATGCCGAAGTGAACAAAAGGTTTGGGTCCCCTACATTTGGGTGTATTTTAACGCTATTCTACAGGGCTTAGAGATCCCCACTACCAGGCTGGAAGCCGAAATCATTCCCATCTACAAAAAAGCTTCTCCTCTTGACCCGGTCAACTACCGCCCCATTCGTTTGATAGACGTCCTCCTGAAATTATTCACCGCTTCCTTTTAACTAGGTTGCAGAGTTGGATGGACGAACATCACATCCTAACCTCCCTCCAAGCGGGCTTTCATGCAAAGGTTTCCACCATTGACCAACTGTTTAGATTACAGTTGGTCTACTGGAAGGCGGTTTCTATTGGGGCAGGTAGCCTGTATTTGATTTTTGTGGACCCCCGGTGCGCATTTGCTCTGGTCCAAAGGGATAAGCTCTGGGCAATATTGTTGGAGATGGGTGCGCAGGCCTATCTGTACCATCTATTTAAACGTATGCACCAAGGTACATACGCAAGGGTGAGATATGGGAGGAGTGGGGAGCTCTCGGCTCCGTTCCCGGTGGAAAAAGGAGTGAGGCAGGGGTGCGTCGTGGCATCCACACTCTTCTCCCTCTTCGTCAACGGGTTGATAGTCCACCTACTGGGAGCAAGAGACCTGGACTCTCCAAGCTTAGCGGGGCGCAAGATACCTTCCCCAATGTTCGCTAATGACACCCTTTTACCGTCAAAATCTTCCACGTACATTATAAGCATTTGGTTCCTTCTGCAGACTGAGGAACTTGGAGATTAACCTCTCTAAAACCAAGTTCATGGTTTATAACTCCAAACTAGCCAATTGTCCTCACCCCCACATGGATGGAACGGTGTTGGATCGAGTGTCTACCTTCGATTATTTGAGGGTTACACTAAACAACAGAAGGGATTGGGGGGCACACATGGTTAAGCCCAACATTAAGCTGGCCCAATCATCTGGCGGTATCCTAAAAGTTTTAACAACACCTCTTCTAAATTGTTGGGTTGCCCATGGAAATTTATAAACGCCCAGGCAAGAGGGGGAGCACTTTATGGTGCAGATTTATGGGGTCATGTCAGTGCTGCCTCCCTATCACTCACTGAGAATAGTTTTATCAGGTGTTTTCTGAGACTCCCAACGAGTACCCCCCAGATCCCCCTTCGGCTGGATTTAGGTTTGGTTGCTATCCAGGAGATTGTCTCAAATCGTCCTCTCCTGTATTTAGAGACATCCATTGTCAACCCCTGAGCTCATGAGCTATAGGGAGGACCTGGGGGATCTTTTGTTCAGGGGGAGCTTGGGGAATATTCCTTGGTTAAATCACATCAAGCATCTTTGCCACGCTCTAGGTAGGGGGGACATGAGGTCGTCCCCCAAGGAGACCTGTGCTCTGTATTCCAAGAAATCATTGAGTGTGGCTCTCAAGCGCTACCAAATGGAACTCATAATGATATATTCTTCCATGGGTAGGCTGACTAACATCTTTCTGGATATCAAGGCCCACCCTCATTTTGTGAAATTTTTGGATGATATCCAGCCTCCCCCGGCTGAGAAACTATTTATCCAGTTTAGACATGGTTCATTGCCTCTTAGGGTGTAACAAACAAGTGGTCAAATGGCCTATATACCGCGAGTTCCTGCCCAGGGTGTGCGAGTAGCAGAGAGACAGATCTTCACGTTCTGCTCTTCTGCCCCTTCTACGCCCAGGCAAGAGCGAAATGGATCATTCTACTTTGTAAGTCCAGGGGCCTTAGGGACTACAGGGAGGTATTCAGAATCCTTAAATATGATACCACCCCCCAGATAGTGTTTGCAACTGCTAGATTTCTTCTGTCCATGTGGTACTCGAGGTGTGCAAAATTAAAAACTGAATGTCTACAAATCACCACTCCTGCGGTAGTATAAACATTGTAACAAATGCGGTTCTTTATATGCATTATGGCAAGGGTTTGCTCACTGTGAGCGCTAGTTTTTTTTTAACATAGCCAATCAAATTTTATGATTCTTTTTGAACTATTCTATGAATTTTCTGCGTGCTAGGACTGTAATGTACGATCTTTTAAACTAAGCATGGGCGGAAAATCCGTTATGCTCGCGGATTTTGCGGATTTTTGGGAAATTCGCAATCCGCGAGATTTGCGAATTTCCCGCAAAATCCGCAAATTCGCACGCAGCTCGCGTCGTTGGTGATCCAATTTTTGCGGCGCGCGGCGTTTATCATCGTTTGCCTAATGGTTTTTCTCGATATTTTGCGAGTGCTGCGCCATTTTGGATCTTGCTGTGTGATCCCGCGGGAATTTGGCGAGCGCGATTACGTCATCGCGGCTTTCCAACTTGCACAGCGAGAGTTTGTCAACGCGAGTACGGCGAGATCACGTCTCGCGGTACTTCGCAATTGCGAGATTTGAGATGCAGCGAGCAGCAACAATCTCGCACAAGCGAAAATATAAAATTTGCTATTCTGCACAAGAAATCCACAAGCAAGCAGCATAAACCTTCTTGAAATGATGATTTTTATCTGAATAACTCCTTAGGTTAACATTTGCCTGCACTTTTTTAGCGAGGAGTCCATTTTGGGGAGGGGGTGGGAGGAAGGAAGTGCCCCACAGTCTTCAACTTCCTGTTCCTGTCCAGCAGGCTCCTCCCAGTGCTTTGTCCATCTCCTGGTCACTTTTCATTTGGATCTGGAGCTGGAAGGATTACTTTTTGTGGATGCTGCTGGATATTTGGATTTGAGGCCTTTTTGACTTTCTTTGGATCACTGTTGGATTAGAAATTTTACAAGTAAGTTTGTTTGGGGCATTACAGTTGCTGCAACTAAAATTTTGGAATTTTCGATTTTTGGGCTGTTTTGGGGCCTTTTGCCCAGGGGTACTCAGTGGTGGGTGGACTGAGTCTTTCTGTGGGTTGTCTTGAACTTAAACATCATGGAGGGCATGGATGGATTGGGATTGTGCAGATTTTTCAGTGATTTTCGTTTTTTGGGGCTGTACTTGCGGCCTTTTCACCAGGGGTATTTGAGTCTAGCATGGGCCTAGTCTTTCTGTGGGCTGTCTTGAACTTAAACATCATGGAGGGCATGGATGGAATGGGATTGTGCTGATTTTTCAGTGATTTTCGTTTTTTGGGGCTGTACTTGTGGCCTTTTCACCAGGGGTATTTGAGTCTAGCATGGGCCTAGTCTTTCTGTGGGCTGTCTTGAACTTAAACATCATGGAGGGCTTGGATGGATTGGGATTGTGCAGATTTTTCAGTGATTTTCGTTTTTTGGGGCTGTACTTGTGGCCTTTTCACCAGGGGTATTTGAGTCTAGCATGGGCCTAGTCTTTCTGTGGGCTGTCTTGAACTTAAACATCATGGAGGGCATGGATGGAATGGGATTGTGCTGATTTTGCAGTGTTTTTCGATTTTTGGGGGTGTTCATGGGGAGGGACAGGCCATGTGGCTGGTGGCCATTTTGAGTGCTGCTACAGGCACTGGCCATGTGCTGGGAGGCAAGTGGCCATTTTGAATGCAGGCTTTGTTGTTAGGCCTGCAACCATTTTGCCTACTTTTCAACCTTTATGCCCAGGGGTAGTGAGTCTTACATGGGCCTAGTCTTTCTGTGGGCTGTCTTGAACTTAAACATCATGGAGGGCATGGATGGAATGGGATTGTGCTGATTTTGCAGTGTTTTTCGATTTTTGGGGGTGTTCATGGGGAGGGACAGGCCATGTGGCTGGTGACCATTTTGAGTGCTGCTACAGGCACTGGCCATGTGCTGGGAGGCAAGTGGCCATTTTGAATGCAGGCTTTGTTGTTAGGCCTGCAACCATTTTGCCTACTTTTCAACCTTTATGCCCAGGGGTAGTGAGTCTTGCATGGGCCTAGTCTTTCTGTGGGTTGTCTTGAATTTAAACATCATGGATGGATTGGGATTGTGCTGATTTTTCAGTGATTTTCGTTTTTTGGGGCTGTACTTGTGGCCTTTTCACCAGGGGTATTTGAGTCTAGCATGGGCCCAGTCTTTCTGTGGGCTGTCTTGAACTTAAACATCATGGAGGCCATGGATGGAATGGGATTGTGCTGATTTTTCAGTGATTTTCGTTTTTTGGGGCTGTACTTGTGGCCTTTTCACCAGGGGTATTTGAGTCTAGCATGGGCCTAGTCTTTCTGTAGGTTGTCTTGAATTTAAACATCATGGAGGGCATGGATGGAATGGGATTGTGCTGATTTTTCTGTGTTTTTCCGATTTTTTTGTGGTGTATAACTGAACTGATGTTCCTCTGTCTTCCATTGTTTTTAGGTGCACAAGACTCAAGAGAACCACCAGTGTCAGGAAGAAGTCCTGCAGCGGTGTGTGTGCAGCATAACGTCACGCGACGTCACGTCTGGCCTCAGACAACTCTACAATTCGTTCAACTGCGGCCTGCTGTCTGACCTGCTCTGAAGAAGATGGCCCCAAAAAAAGTTCTCCGTAGCTCCTCTAGCAAGAAAGTTGCTAGTAAGGAGCAGAAGAAGCAAGTTACCAAGGAGGCTGGTGTGCCAACCGCCACGTTTTTTGGGAGCAAAAAAAAAAGTACGCCTGCAGCAGCAGCAGGATCTGCTGGGGACCAAGCTGGGAGCAGCACCCCTGCTCCATTGGGTTCAGTGCCTCCACCACCACGCCAACTTAAGTCAAAGCCCTTGAGTGCTTCAGAGGCAGTCAGTTTACTTCTCCAATCACCATCGACCAGTGATGTTGGCTCATCGCAAGAAAGTAGCAGCAATGTCCCTGAATCAACACAGGTTGTTGTAACTCATCTGACAAGTGTTGAACAACCACAGCCGCAACAACAACACCATGTGAGAGTACACGCCCAAGTACATGTGGAAGGAGAGGCAGCAAAAGGAGATGCGCAAGCAGAGGTGCATGGAGGGTCACAAGTGCCCACAATAGTTGTTCCTCCCGAAGTAGGGGCACATCAGGAAATCGACAATGAAGCCGAGGTATCATTGGAAGCCACTCCTCCTGATGATCATTCATTGTCTTCCACATCCCTAGCAAGGAAAAGATCAAGGGGGGTGTCTACATCTTCTTCAAGCCCACCTCCTTCTGATGATACGGATCAAGCTTGGGAACCACCACTGCGGTCTGAGAGTGAGGCACACCATGATCTGACAAAGGTACCTAAGCGTAAAAGGAAGGTCGTCGAAAAACTCATAGCTATGGAGTGTGATGAGGCTCAACAAGAAGTGACAGATACTGCTGGTGATGAAGCCTCTCACGATGACGACGAGCCAGTCATCACAAAGGTCACTGCAGCCCCAGCGGGCATGCAGCAAAGAGACATTTTGACCCTATCCCGAAAAGCTGCTGAGCGTGATGATGATGTCGACGAGGAGGCAATGGAAATGGAAACACAACAATCATTAGATTTGGAGTTAAGTAGTACACCAACACCTACTGCTTCCATATTTCTTCCTCGCAAGAAGGTACCCACCTCGTCCTCGACCTCAATTCGTGGTGGTGAAAGTGCAAAACGTACTGAAGTTCGGCAATCCACATCCTCCACTTCATCTGGCATTAGCAGCAGGACCACCACCACCAGTATCGCCGCCTCCTCCGGCCCCCAAAGACATTTCAAGTCTCCAGTTTGGGACTTCTTTAGTGTTTGCCCAAAAATGGAAAACGTAGCCATTTGTAGCATTTGTAAGCTTCGAGTTAGTCGTGGTAAGCTTGGTTCTAACTATGGTACCGGAGGCCAGAGAGGTCATCTTAAGAGAGCGCACCCTGTCCAATGGTTTCCGCACCTAGAGGCGGTCAAGGAAGCCGGAATTGCACGTAATGAAAACGTTGATTTTTCATCTGATGATGACGAGGAGGAAGAAGACGATTCAAACACTTCACTTACACCCAGTACCCCTGTCAGCAGCACACCCCATGTGAGGCACACTAAGAGTGTGGGAGAGAGTGAGACATCAATGCGGAAAAGTTCATCAGCGAGCGTAACTGGGTCGAAGATATCATCATCATCCCGTAAATTCTTGGTCCAGGGCAACATTAAAAAGATGTTGTTTACAGAAGCGCAATATGAACGCAACCACCCACTGACGCGTCTGTATAACACTAAGCTGGCTAAAATGCTAGCTCTGGACCTTCTCCCTTTTTCTTTTGTAGAAGGGGTTGGTTTTCTAGAATTAGTGGCAGCGCTCTGCCCTAAATGGAAGGTTCCTAGCCAGTTCTATTTTGCCCGAGTTGCGGTGCCAGCACTACATGAAGATGTTCTGAAGGTGATTGGGGCAGCTTTGCAGAAGAGTGCTATTCACACTATACATATGACAACAGACATGTGGACCAATGGCGCAGGCGCTGATTACATGTGCATCACTGCACACTGGGTCTCTTTTTCAGGGGCTAAAGCAAAGCTAAACACAGGTGTTGACACGGACATTGTTTTTAAAGCTGCTCGGAAACATGCAACACTAGCCATGTTTGGTTTGGAGAAACGTCACACAGCAGAAAACATTTTGGATGTCTTTAACACAAAGGTCCTTAACTGGCTGTCCCCACTAAAACGCCAGGTTGGTTATGTTTCCACGGACAATGGCGCCAATATAGTTAAGGCCATGAGGGACGGTAACTATTTCAGAGTGCCGTGTTTTTGCGCACTGTATAAACCTGGTTGTCAAAAAATTCTTGGGTAATAAAGGCAGTGCAGCGTACAGCGTATTGGACACCTGCCGAAAAATGTGCAAGCATTTCAGCCATTCTTTTAAGGCCCGGAACCAGCTGAGGAGCCTGCTATATCAACGTAAAATGCCAGTGAAAGCACTCATCCAGGAGGTGGTAACACGTTGGAACTCAACCTTCTACATGCTTGAGCGTCTGTATGAGCAGTATACGGAACTCGATCAATATTTCCTTACAGAGGGTACAGAGGAGCTGAGGATGGGTGCGGCGCAATGGAACATAGTTCAAAGCCTGACACGCATGCTTCGTCCTTTTGAGTTCTTCACGCGTGCAGTCAGCAAGGAGGACTGTAATTTGGGAAAAGCTATCTCATTGTTGTACATGCTGGAGGACCAACTGAAGGAGGTGTTTTCTGTGTTTCAAAAAGATGTAAAAAACCAAGACTCTTTTCTTCTGGCTGAGAAATTATTAGAGCTCCTACAAGGTGATGGACGTCTTAAAAAGATCCACTCAGAAGAGCATTACATTTGTGCTACTATTCTGGATCCACGCTACAAAAAGGCGCTGGCAGGGCAAGCATTCTTTCCTTTTGATGATGAACATGTTCCAAAGTACAAACATTGGCTAGCCTTGTCAGCCAAGAGGTTTGAAAGAGAACGGCTGGAAATTGAAGGAAATGGCAGTACATCAGCAGGCCATCCCCAGTCAAAACAATCCACTTCTGCACCTGTGGCTGTGGCACAAGTGACCTCTCAGCCGTTAAAGACACCGGCAACCGGATCATCTGCACGAGACACAACAGAAACATTGGAGGCTGAAGAGGATTGGCTAGCTCTGCGTGGGTTTGGTTCTCAAAAGGTCAGAGGCACAGCAAGAGCTAAGCAAAGTGGAGGAACCTTGGATGAGGACCTTGAGTCGATGGTGAAGGACTATCTGAATGACTCAACAGAGGTCTATGTTAATTCTGACCCATTGGCGTATTGGCATGGGAAAAAAGAATTGTGGCCACAGCTCACCAACCTGGCTTTAAACTACTTGTCTTGCCCACTCGCAAGCGTGTCTTCTGAACGGGTTTTCAGTGCTGCTGGTGGCATTGTAACTCCCAAACGGAGCCGCCTCTCGCCCAAAAATGTGGAGAGGTTAACAATGATCAAGATGAATCAGCACCTCATACCACCAGATTTCAGAGTACGAGAAAGCGTGCCGGATGAAGAGGAGGTGGCCAGCAACATAGATGAGGGAATTTCTACTCTGTCAGGTGACACTGAGCTCACCCTGCCTGAATTCGCAGAGTATGATGACGAAGCCTTATTCTCATTCCTGGACCGTGATACCGAGCCCTGAAAATGAGACAACGAATCAATAACTTTCTTTTTCGTCCTTATTCACTTTTATTCCTGTGTGTCTGTCTTTCTTTGTTGTGCACAGTTAATATATTTCAAACTTTAATCAGATAATCACAAAAACAAGCCCATCAGCAGAACTGTCTTCACTGGTTTGCTAATTGATTTGAAGTTGCCGCAGTCTGCATTCCTCAGGTTCACAAGTTCAGAAGAACATGCTCCTCTATCCTCCTCATCCAGACTCCTATTTCCATCAAACCAGAGGGCTGGTTTACGCCCAATGAAGAAAGACTCAGCACTTGTGGGGGTGTTGTTGTACCTCTTTGCAGGTGAGTTGACGGCTCTGGGACCATTGTTGGGAAGCTCTAATACCGGATAAAAGTGGTTTGGACCAAATCCCAGGCGGAATTTTTTTGGTGTTTTTGATGACTTGCTTGCCTTTGAGGTGCTCTTAGGGGGGGTTCCGTCTGTTTGTGGGTGAGTTTCGTGGTCTGGGAGCACTGCTGGGACACTCTAATCTTGATTGCATTTGCTTTTCAGGAAATCCGTGGTGGCAAACCCCGACTTATGGCCTAGCTACGCAGCGCGTTTGGACCGAAGGCCGAGAAATATTGCAAGTATGAGATTTTGCTTTTGGCCTGTTTGGGGGTGTTATGCTTCTTGGCAGGTGGGTTGGCGGGTCTTGGGGCATTCCTGGGAAGGTCTAATACCGGGTAGAAGTGGTTGGGACAAAATCCAGGCCGATTTTTTTTTGGCTATTTCTGACATTTTGCTCAATGTAGCGTTTTCGGGGGCCTGTTTGGGGGGCTTCCTGGTGTTTGTGGGTGGGTTTCGGGGTCTGGGCGCACTGCTGGCTATATATACTTTACTTTGCAAGAGGTTTGAAGCAAATCCATGGTGGCAGAGGGGAGTTAGGGCCTAGCTGCAGAGCGCGCGCGGAGTGATTTGGGAAATTTGGGAAAAACTGACAAAGTCCCCATTTTTGTACTTTTGCTCTTTGGCTGTTTGGGGGTCTTCTACTCGTTTTCTCCTGGGTTGACGGCTCTGGGGCCATTGCTGGGAAGCTCTAATACCGGATAAAAGTGGTTTGGACCAAATCCATTTTGCTTTTGGCCTGTTTGGGGGTGTTATGCTTTTTGGCGGGTGGGTTGGCGGGTCTTGGGGCATTCCTGGGAAGGTCTAATACCGGGTAGAAGTGGTTGGGACAAAATCCTCGCGGAAAAGCCTTTTGGCACTTTTTGTAACTTAGGGTTCGTTAGGGTTCGCCCTAGCAGCAGGATTGCATGTGTTTCGGGGTGTTCTAGATTTTCGCAACTGAGTTCTGGGGTCTTAGAGCACTTGTGAGAATGTGTAATTTTGGTTGCAAGTCATTTGAAGAAAATCCATGGTGGGGAAGGGGGGATTTGGCATAGTTAAAGAAAGCCTTTGCCACTATTCTTAACTTAGGGTTCGTTAGGGTTAGCAGTATTTCTATTGCATGTGTTTGAGTGGGGGGGATTTCGAGTCTTGGAGCGATGCTGGCTATGGATACTTTTGCTTGGTTGCTTGCAAGTGGTTTGAATGCAATCCACGGTGGTTAAGGGGTAATTAGTAAGGGGGTACTTCGGCCTACTTTTACTTTCAAAGTAAGTTTTGTCACCAGTTTTCTGCTAGGCCTCGTTTTTTGAGATTTGATTGGGGGTCTTCTACATTTTTGCTACTGGCTTTAGTAAGGGTCTGGGTGGGAGCACTGCTAGGAAGATCTAATTTTGTTCTAAAACACATTTTACAGTACACCTAGCTTGAGGGGAAAGATCTGCTACATTTATTTGCCCCAACTTATTTATCCTTCAAAAGGTGACTCAGACAGAGTACGCACTTTCAAAAATATTGTACTGTCTACTAGGAAAATCAAATTGTGACTTTTTGCACTCCACAGCCTACATACCTTATATTTATTTATCAGTGGTGTTGTAATATTATATCACTTCCTGTTTTTCGTTGAATAATTACAGGCCGGGTTTCAGTCTGTGCAATGGGGAAAAAAGGATGGAGTCAGGCTTCACATTAGCGAGCCACAATTCAGCATCAGGCAGGCAGTGGACAGGGTGTCTTCTGGTGACCAACATCGATGGACGAAGCGTCGGCTGCAATGGAGGAGTGCCGCTAATAAGACGATTTTTTTTCTGCAGGCAACTTACTTACCACTTCCAACAGGACAACTACAACAGAATAGATACAGTATCCCTTGCCTTTTTCTCTGACTGTGACTGCATTTCTTGGATCTCTCTCTGCTTCTAAATTGATCCCTTAACACATCACTTAGTCCACTGCACTATCACATCTGCACCACACATAGTCATTTGTAAGTGCTCCTACGTAATTCGCAAGTCGCAGCACGCCCCAGGCCGTAGAGGACTGGGATGGCCCCAATGATGAAGCATGTCACCAAGGGGTAACCCTGGTGAGTGAGGGGACACCTAGAAAAAAAGCAATTTCTCCTTTTCTATCTACTATACCTTCCAGACCAACCCCATTGAGTGTTGTTGTGAATGGATTTATAGTGACCAGCAAGGCTCTCAGGTATCTGGCTATAGAGACCTTATTTTGAATATAGTTATCAATATTTGCACCCACGCCCTGTACTGTCGCATTCTTTCTTCCACAGTTGTCGAAAGTACTACTTACTTTTCACTGACATGCATGCAGTAGTGCATGCACTTTCAAAGATTGATGGATAGGTTTGTACCCAAAGATTTGTTTATGTTCACAATTGTTTGTCCATGCTGTGCTATTTTTTCTTGTCTCCCAAAACCTTTCCCAAAAACCCCCGTACCCATCCATTTTTCAAACCCTAACCCTCTTCCCCCAGGCTGTGTGGTTTTGATTGATGTGTGACTAAATTACAGCAATAAATCCACACACTCGCTGGGGAGGATAAGGTGATAGCAACAGGCTGGTGAAGAAAACCGAGGATATATTCTTACTCTGCTTGACAAAGACCCATGGCTAATGTCAAAGAACTTCAACCGAATTAGTTATACTTTAACATTTGTTAGGCTACAATGTGGCACTGTTCTAGTGTACTTCTGTCACCTGCTATATTCTCTATTGTACCGTTGTATTGCTCAGGAGGACAAACCAGATTTCATTTTCTTTTTTTTCATAGGCATGCAACTGCCACTGTGTCACACCACTAGTACCACCGCTATGAGGAAATTTTATCCGCCCAGGATTGCCAACCTTATTTGCTGTTTCCCGTGGAGCCAGCCCTGGGCCTAGCCCTACTTGCAAACAGAAATTACAGGTAAGATAGGCGTTTGATTGGAGGTAGTATAATGGAGTATTAGGAGAGACGAGAGATTGGATTGACGGTAGTACTACTAAAGTCCTAGGACTATTCAGGAAAACAAACTTACTGTTAAACCCCCACCCACCAGACTCAAAAGCAGTAAAAAACAGGTATGGTCAGATAAAGTTTCAAAAAGTATATTTTTATAGCCCTAACAAAAGAATCTCCCGCAAGACGGTCCCTAACCCCAATGATTGTCCTTCAAAAGTCCCCAAAAATCCCAACTCCCAATTCCCACCCCCCAAAAGTCTCTAAAAAAGGGGCAAGGGACACTATGGCAGGGTGCTGTTGGAATTAGCAGCCAGGGAATCATGCTCCTTGCGGAGGGTGGCAAGTTCGAAGCGGAGGCCCTCCACCACGTTCTTATAGTTATGGACCTCCTGCTCCAGGTAGGACAGTCTGAGGGATAAGCGGCGCCGGTGTGCCTTGCAAATCCTGTGAGGGGCAGCTGCTTTCTTTGCTGCTGGGCGGTGGCGTTTGGCTTTGGTAGCCCGGCTCCGTACCGCTGGAGCACTGCGCTGGCTGGCAGCCCGCACGGAGGAGGATGCAGCTGTCCCAGTGGACGTTGTTGTTGTACCAGCCTGCGTCTCCTCCTCCTCCAGGGCCACCAGCCGCCGATATTCAGCGACAGTGGCATCCAGCCTCCGTTGCCGGGCCATTCGAGCCAGCTCCTTCCTCCTTGATGGTGTCTTGGATTTGGAAGGAGCAACTACATGAAAAAAGAAAGACATAGTCTGTAACCAATGCTCCTTAAGATTAACACAAAATGATTGAGCAGAAAGTTGTCACAGTACAAGTAGCAAATTGAAAGCACAGTACATAACTATTGAGGACAGGATCTATGTAACCTCCGACTTCTTCATCCTTGCTCTAACATTAGTGGGAGTTTCAGGAACAAATTCTACGAGCACTATGGACTTCCATTACAGTCGACTATGACAGTACCATTACAGTCGACTATGACAGTACACCACTCTTATTCTTCTTCTTCTCTCTTGTTTAGGAAAATTGGTACGTTATCTTATGCAATCCGGCATAATGCCAGCGCAGTGAACTTGCACCCGAGAAAAACAGACGCACACCATGGTGAGTGAGACAGACTTGCGTTACTGTACCGGTCCAGTACATGCAGGTGGTGAAGCTCTTACTTTTCTATTACGGGTGGCACTGAGAATACTCTGTTAAAAGGGCTACTGCTTAATTAATTTAGCTTTCACCCTACAGTGCAAATGAGTATTAGAAAAGGAAAATGAAGAAGGTAAATTATCTGATTATCTATCACTTCACATGGGATGTATTTGATGACATATGGGATGACTTTAGGTGCTTTGCTTATTATTGAGTGAACAGTGATACCCCCACACATGAATGACCTACTACTACTAAACTAAAGTTATTAAGGGAGGTAGGGAGTGTCCACCGTAATAACCGGATATATGCTGTGCTTGCAGTTGCAATACAAACTACTGCTACTATTCATGGTAGTATTTGGACAACGTTACAACTTCTTTTCCTTGCCTTTCCTACACTGGAACGGACGTGCGGGTGCGGTGTTACATGCTCTTCAAAGTAACACTTAGGTCATCCAGTGACCGTCTACTCTCTCTAGATACACATATGCTATCTAAGAGTCAGATAGTACCATGAATGATCCAGGCATCCATCCATTCAAAGTATATTGCACACATACAGTTTCTGTCTCACCCACCCAGGCTGTTCTCCTTCCACCCATCCTTGCTTCATCATTCATCCAGCCATGGACCATACCATTTTCTTACCTTCCCAGCCACCTCGGGGACCAAGCAAACACATATCATTCTTCTTTGCCAGTCATCATTACATTTCTCGTGCTTCCACACTTACTTACACCCTTCTTTCGCTTTTCGTTCATCCCATCCATCAAGTTCACCTCAGATCTGATTGGGATTCTTCTCGCCAAAAACTTCACAGCTAAGTCAAAGTACATTTAGAGGAGGCTACTACCTGCTTTTTTTATATTACACCTGTGCAGAAAGCACACTCTGCAGTCTTCAATCTCAATGACTAAGGAATGTATAGCTTACCTCTGCCCGCCACCACCGTGTGAACCCTCACAGGCATGTCCTTGTCCGGCACTTGCACCGCCTCCTCCCCAGAGTTGTCCTCCTTGTCCAATGCCACCACCACCTTAGCGCTGGCCCCGTCTCCAGATGTTCCACCTACAAAGTACATTTAATAATGTTAGAATACACCACTCACTACTATATAATATTTGGTCTAGGAGGAAGAAAGAAATGTGAAAAAAACAGTGTACAATTTAATAATTTATGACTGTGTACTCTAGAGTAAAAATGTCCCTTTTTCCAGGGAAGGCTGTTGTCTTGCTGCACTTTTTGGCACAACTGATGAATGTTTGCTTTTTACTTTTTAACACGCACCACTTTTTCTCCTAACAGACAGAACCTTGACTTCTAAGAACACGAGCAGGATCAAGTTCAAACCAGGTGAGAGCTCGGCTCGACCACAAGAAATGTGTCCAATTAATCGTCAGCACTAAGCACTTTTCCATTTTCAGTTACACGTTCACTTTTATGACAAACTTGAATTTAATAAATGTGTTTACTTTTAATAAAGCTTTTAAACTTAAATAGACTCTGTGGTTTTTGGTCCTCCAGACTAGAGTGGATGAGCTAAAGGTTTTCGAATTTTTGCAAGCATGAGTCCGTGCCTCTGCCATCGGTGACTTTGGGAGCTAAATGACTCTGCCACACTATCTAGTCAGTAAGGAGATTGGGGGTTCAACTACAAAGTCTGTTATCACTGAGGTATGTGGAAAGTCTAACAGTTACAGCACCTATTATAATTGATAAGCTAAGCGATGCATTATTTAGTGTCCATAGTTCTGTTTGTGCAGATTTGTCCCTGCAACAGTAGTAGAATGGATTTTCCTCCTATCCAAACCAAAAGTAAAGTAGTATCTTATTCTTTCTTGGTGGTGGTCATTCACCTTTTTATTGTTGGCAATGGTCAAAGCATAAACATTTAGAATACTTGAAAAGACATTATGGACAATCCCAGAGGACTGCACTCAGTGCATAGAGCTATTGCTGACTAGAATGGGAGTCCAATGGAAATGCCAATGTGCAATCTTAGTTAGCTACACAGACAGACTAATAAGAATAATCTAGTAATACCACACGGAGTCATAGTCGAGGCAGGATAAGAATTTAGATCCTGTCTACAAGAAAATCAAAGACGATTTAGAAAAAATCGAATGAGGATCGCTAGGAAAAAATAAGTACTCTATATTAAAATTAAAACTTACTGGGGCCAGCAAAGGAGCCCTCGACTGCCCGGTCCTGGCCTGCATCGTCAACAGCACCCTCCTCCTCCTCCTCCTGTGTCCTCCTCTTGCCCCTGGGGGAAGCTGATGTACAACATGAAAGAAAGAAAAACAGAAAACATGGATGATACTTCTCAACCAAATCAAACATTTCAAAAGAACTAACAAAGTAACAAAATATTTTTGCAAAATAGCAAATAGGGAACGACTCCACGGGATATATTATTGACCAATCTCATGTGGTCGACTACGTCATTACTTTAGTATTGCTTGATTTGCGGACCGTCGCATTGGAAACTACCCTATGTAACTCACTAAACAAAGTACTAAAAAGGTTTGCCTAGGATTGGCAGGCAGCAGTCCGCAGCACGCAAAGTGACAGCCAAAGTCCATCGTGATTGAAGATCAGCGACAACACTAAAGTTTCCTACTACATTAACCAGTCATTAAAATACTCAAACTATTAATCCACCACCACTATTTCTTCTTATCGCCATGTGTACAAAGGAAGGACTGGACTTGAGTCTGTAGGGGCTGATTTAGAAGGCCCTTGCGGCTCTTTTGCTCCATTGTTGCGTGACTTTTGTGACGCAGCGACAGCACAAAAGAGGCGCAATGGTGCGGCGTATATTAACAACGTGACGCATATGGGAGATGCATCACGTTGTAAAGCCCTGCGCCAATAGGGGGCGTTCCGGCGCAAGGGAGGGCGTTCCTGTGCAGGAACGCATCCTAAAAGTGGCTGAGGGAAATCTACAAGATTTCAATCAGTCACTTTGAGGACAATGATGCGTGACTCAAACCCTGCGCCTGCTTGAAGCAGACGTACGGCTTGACGCAGCATTGGGGAGATAGGGCACCCCAGAGCATTGATGGAGCTGCACCATCGTTGCAACGCAACACCAGCAATGCGCCGCCTTTACGGCACAGATGCGTAACGCTTTGGTGATGTTTTGGGCCCATGGCGCGCCGCATTGTAAATACGGCGCACCATGGGTGATGGTGGCGTGACGCACAATTACTGGCGCATCCCTGCAACTTTGCAGGGATGCGCCGGTAATTAAAAATCTGAACCTTAGTGTGTAGCATTACGCAGTTCTTTCAACTACACTCATACATAATTTCACAGGCCAATGAAATGAACACAAAATCTAAAACAAATAAGCATAGTAGCAACACTACTGAGAAGAAGGAGAGCAGTGTACCTGAAATGCACAGAAGATTTTGAAATAAAATTTACCTACAATGTAATGAGCAGCATTATTGCTCTTGGTAAAAAACAAAAATTTGCAATATAAGAACACAGCAGGAGAAAACATAGTAGTAAAGACATAGCTACTACTACTCACCAAGCCCGGGGATCTCAAGGCCAATGAGGTCGAGCAGATCTCGCTCACGGGTCAGGACATCCGTCCAGCGGTGGGTGGCCTGGTTGTAGGTGCGCCAGACCCGAGAGTGGTGGTAAATGGCCTGGCACACCTTCTCCCACCGCTTCCGGCGCTCCCGGGCCCCGTACCCGGCACTGATCTTGCCGCCTCCCATGATGGTCCTGGGGAGGCGGCGCTGAACATAAAAAACGAGTTGGGCCACCTCCTCCGGGGTAAAGATCTCCCGTGGCATCACTAGCTCCCCCCTCAAACGCCCGCACGGGAGCCGGACACGGGGTGCGGGACCCTTCCCCTTCTCGGGATGCTTCCCGGCTCCCTTCACCATGGTCTGGGCAGAAAGGAATAAAGAAAATAGAATAGGGAAGAGAAGAAAAGAAAAGAGTTTACAAAAGTAGTTTAAAATTAACCAAAAGTAGCAGTAAACACAAAAATATAGGGCTAGAAAAAATAGAGGGATAGATAATAAGTAAAATAGATTAAAAAAAACTTCAAACAAGCAAAGGATGGCAGAGATTGACAGAGGATACAAAGACCATGCCCAGAACCATAGCAATGAATGAGAAACAAGATGGTCGCGCCCGTTCACGACCGCGCGGGTAAGTTCGCGCGAGATTTTCCTTGCGAACACGCGCGAAACTGTACTGGCAAGCCGCGGACTTTGCGAGATTACACTTCGCGCCCGGAAACCGAAATACGTCAGGCAAACAAGATGGCTGCGCCCTTGAACGACCGCGAGGGTAACTTCACGCCTTGCGCTACGAGCAGCTCGCAAAAACGCACAAAACCTTGCCAACTAACACGCCGCAAAAAAAACAAATTGCATATTCGGACGAATTTACGGCTTCCGAATCCGATCTCGCGCTTGTTCGCGCCCCGCGAACCCCGCGAAATTGCAGAAAAACGAGTTTTTCAAAACTGAAAGCACTCGGCAGGGGCAAGAGTTCAAACTCATCATTAGTAACAATTCCCGGTAGTGCTTCCTGACTGGGGCCCCTCCAGAATTCAGTTGCTAGTTGCAACAATTGTATGACCCTGCTCTGACCCTCACAGCAGGCTCATAGAATAGCTACAAATAGGCCACAAAGGTCCTGGGGAAAAAAAATGCACTGCAACAGAAAGCAAAATTACAGATAAGGAAGCAGGTGCCAGACTGGAATTTTAAAACAGTGACACATTAATAAACTAACCCCAAATTAATTCATCTCAGTTGAAGCAGGGCTGGTGTGCTTGCTTTTCCCCCCCCATAATCTACAGTAATGATGAACCAGAGGGTGGCATTGATGTAACAGAGGGTTGCAGTGGTGAAACAGAGGGTGCTGGGAACCTGTGATGATGAACCAGACGTAGAAACAACATAATTTGCGACCGTTGCACGCCGAAATGTAAGTTCTCAATTGCGAACTGGTACGAAACCCTCGCGAACTGGCAGAAATCCTTGCGAACACAAAAGAAATAAAAAATCCGCAAATTCGCAAGAATTCGCGGATTTTGCGGATTGCGAGTTCGGAAATCCGCAAAATTCGCGAACGCGAGATTCGCAAAATTCACCCATACTTATTTTAAACATCCTTATTTTTTAGCTGGAATTGTGTATTTTTATCTGTAAATATGTATATATGTCTTTTTATAGTATTTTACCGATAATAAAAGCTTTTTGACTGACTGACTGGCTATCTTTAAGATGCTCTGTGTTTTTAGATCACTACAGGGAAAAGGCCAGGCCTACCTTAGGAATAAACTCAGGTGGTATCAACCGGCCCAGCAATTGAGATCCAGTAATTCCAACTTTCTGTGCACCCAGAAAAAACAGAGGGCACGTAATGGCGGTAGAGCCTTTTACTATTTGGCAGCTAACCATTGGAATATGCTCCCACAAAATCTCAGGTCCTGCGGTGAACTAACCAACTTTAAGAGACTGTTAAAGACATGACTCTTTTAGATATACATCCTCACTATCTCCCTCTTTGTACAGTGCTGAGAGATCCCTTTGGGAATGATTCGTATGCGCTCAATAAATCCACAAAGTAAAGTAAAGATAGATCAGGAGGGCTAGAACCTGGGTAGTGCCCTTGTCTGCTTCTTTCCTCATTTGCTCCAAAATGGTCAGGATTTTATTTATTTATTTATTTATTTATTTCTGCATTGGTAGAGCGCCTTGTTACACCAGCAGGTGTGTCCCAGCGCTGTTGATGCAGCTTATCATCCTTTAGAACTTTGTATCTTCAGTTTAAGCGCTATTTTATTCTTGTGTATACAACCAAGTTTATAATTTTTTTTCGGAAAAGTTTCTCCGATGGTTCCCCCCCCTAAGGGTCGGTGGAGGGAGTTCCAGCTTTTTGCTGCCAGATAGCCGAAGGAGCGTGCTCCCATTTGTGCCCTCCTAATCCTTGGTACTTTCACCAGATGTGTCCCTGTGGGTCTCAATTGTCTTCCTGATTCGTAAGGAGTCATCAGGTCATTCAGGTACAGTGGGCACCTGCCATGCACGATTTGATGCCCAGTGCACAGGGCCTTAAATGTGATTTGTTTCTGGATCGGTAAACCATGCAATGAATTTTGTGCATTCTTTGAGGAGGCTCTCTTTGGCAGATTTAGAACAAGACGTGCTGCTGCATTCTGGACAGATTGCAGCTTTTGAACCCCTTTTTTGTTTGCACCAAGGTACAGCAGGTTTCCATAATCTAGCCTGGAAGTGACTAGTACATGAGTCAAGGTCTTTCTTGCCGCCAGGGGTAGGATGTCCAGGGTATTCCTCAATATTCTTAGGATTCCAAAACATCTACCTGCAACCCTTTTGATTTGGGTCTCTAAAGATAGTCTGTGGTCTAGCTATATCCCCAGGTTCTTCACCTCCGTCCTTGGTGTTGGACCTAAGTTTACTGGCCACCAAGCCGATGACCAGATAGATGGTGTCTTTTCGACTATCAGTATTTCCGTCTTGTTTTGGTTGAGCCTTAGACAGTTATCTGTCATCCAGCCTGCTAATTCTTTTAAGGCAGTTAAAAAAACTACTGGCCGCTAGAGCAGATTTTTGTGTTAAGGTGACCACAAGCTGTGTGTCATCTGCATATGACACTATTGTCACGCCATGTTTCTCCACTATTTCGGCCAAGGGGGCGACATACAAATTAAACAGCGTTGGGCTCAATATTGCACCAAGCGGAACTCCTTGTGCCAGTTTGATGTGCTTGGAGGTGTGCATGGCTTGTGATACCTGAAAGCTTCGCCCATGCAGGTAGGATGTAATTCATTTCAGAGCTGTCCCATCCACCCCCCCTTCTAAGTCGATGTACTAGCACCTCATGTGACACCGTGTCGAATGCTGCGCTGATGTCTAAAAGAACCAGCGCCGTTGTCAGACCTTCGTCCACTCTCTTCCGTACCGACTCTGCGGCATAGAGCAGGGCTGTCTCTGTTGAATAGGATGATATAAAACCTGATTGTCTTGGAGGCAGTAGATCATGTGTCTTAATGTGAGCCCCTAACTGTATATTGACCACTTTTTCCGCTATTTTTGAGAAGTAAGGGAATAGTGAGACTGGACGCAGATTTTCCATTATGTTCCCATCCGCTGCCTGCTTTTTATTAGTGGGCGGACAATGGCTTCTTTCCATGAGTCAGGTACCTTCCCTTCTTTGAAGGACATTTCTAGTAGCTGCTGGATACGGGGTAGTATTGTACTTAGTCCGGCACAGACTACCTTAGGTGTAGCTGGGTTTCGTGGTGATCCTGATGTTATGCTCCGTGCTATCCTTTCAACCTCTTCTAGTGAAGGAAGAGTAAACTGGGATATACTATTTCCCCCCCCCCCACTCCATCATTTGTTCCTTATCATTTGGATGTCCGTTGCGTGCACTGTCTGGGTACGTGTCATAGATCTTAGAGACCTTTTCTGCGAAGAATTCTGCAATTTTATTGCAAGATTCTTCTGAATAAGGGACAGATGTTACTGTGCTGATTATTGACTCAGTTGAGTGAAAAGGGCAATAGCCCGCTTGGTGAGAGTCAAGGAATTGAGACTGTTCAATGAAAGAGCAGAGACAATTGGCAACATGGGAATCCAACACCTTAGCCAAACAGGGAAGCAGCGAGATGGGGAGATAGTACATATGGACCAAAGTGTCTGCACCTGTTTTCTTGATAAAGAGCAACTATTACTGCTTCTTTAAAGGCTCTGTGAATGGAGCCCTGAGTTAGTTCAGTAGGGAGTGGGCAGAATCAGGACATGCATAGAAGGATTCCCTCAAAATATGAGGGGACAGCTGTCAGCAGGAGATCCAGCTTTATCCAGCTTTATCTTTGGTCAGCAGGTCCAGGAAGTCTTCTCTGGTAATTACAGGGAATTGATGAAGGGAATGAGGGTTCCTGGAGGCCACAGGTTGGGCACCAGGGAGAGGATCAGCACGAATGCTGGTTTCAATGGTTATGATGTTATCACTAATAAAGGTATACAAAGAATTACATAGTGACTGAGTGTGGACTTATTTTGCTGTAACTCTGCCTGGATTGAATAGCTCTGCAACAATCACAAATATGTCTTTAGATTTGTTTGTAGAATCCAGAATCTTGTTAGAGATGTATGTAGCTTTAGTTTGTAAGATGGATTTATTATATTGTTTGAGTTGAGCTTGTAAGTATCTTTTTTATCAGAAGAGTGGTTGTCAGACTTTGCATATTTATGCGTGTTTCCCCTGTTTTTTTGCTTTCTGATCTCCTGGTTTTGACTCATTTCATGTTTCTGCGCACATTTTCTCACAGCTGTTCAGTGTTAAATACAAGTGCTCCAGTTGTATATTGTTGTTATGAATTGGTGATTCAATTATTAGCATAGTTGATTTACTATTCAGTCTCTAGTACAGTCCCTAGTACAGTGCACTGTGTGTACCCAGGGCCTGTAAATCAAATGCTGCTAGTGGGCTTGCAGCACTAATTGTGCCACCCATATAAGCAGCCTGTGAATGTAACTCAGGCCTGCCATTGCAGAGCCTGTGTGCAATCTGGTTCTGCCATGTCTACTTGGCAAGTGCACCCACTTGCCAGGCCCTAACCGTCCCTTTCCTTACATGTGAGTCACACCTAAGGTAGGCCCAAGGTACCACTTTGGGCAGGGTGCAGTGTATGTGAAAGGTGCGACATGCCCTGAGGTGTGGCATGTCCTGATATTGAAATTCTGCCAATTTCATTTTTCACTATTGCAAGGCTATCTGTTCCCATAGGATAGAATTGGGAGTTTGCTTATAACATCTTAGAAACATAACTACCCCTGGGAACAAGGTAGGAAAATAAAGTTCAGTATGCCTGAACTCAGCATTTTAAAGTGCATCTTCTAGTGAGGGTGATTTTTACATTCTGTGTTTGAATATCCACTTTTAGAAAGTAGATATTTTCTTGCTTAATCATCCAGTATGCCTCTGCTACGATGTGTATTGATTGTCTGGCTTTGTAATGACAAGGGCTGGGGATGTGCAGTGGCTCCAGAGAGTCTGGATGAGCCAGGGCTGGGATGAATAGACCTGGGCTGCGTTTAGAGTAGGGGAGGAAATTTCCTTTCACCTGAATGATCCTGATCTGCCTTCCACAATGCTGTCTCTACCTCCTGCCAGGAAGCTGGACCAGAGAGGATAGAAATGGTTTGGACTAAGAACAGGCACTCTCTGTCTGAGAGAACAATGGAATTTTGAGAATAAATATTGGGGCTCAGACTCCAACATTTTAGAACTCACTGGAATCAAGGAACCTGCTAGGAAGAAGAGCTGGAAGAGGTGTCAGGAGGAGTAATGCCCCTTTGCTGTGCTGTTGCTTTCTTTTGTTGGCATACAGTTTCTGGTTCTGCCTTGGGCAGTGAAAGGACTGGACTGAACTTTCTTTACTTGTGCTGGACTTGAAGTAGAGCTTGCCTCCTGTTCTGAAGTCTCAGGGACTGCAAAGACTTCACCAATCTCTGGGTACTGCTTCCGGAACCACAGTTTCAGGTGCCACAGAAGAGGGAAACTCAACCGACTCCATTTCTGGCGCTTTGTCCTGATGACACTGCAGAAGGCACCATCCGCACCTCAAATCTTAGCCCTCGTGTCACCGATGATGACGACCGATGCCACCGAGCCGCTGCTGTCGGGCCGGTCCTCGGATGCTTGATTCCGTTCTGGGAAGGACATGGCTTTTGTAGTTAGAACTGGACTGTTCCCATGGGGCACAGGGTCAGAGCTGATTTGCATATCGCCATTGTCTAACCCAGGGTGGTGTGGAGTGCAAAAAAACGATGGATTAGGACCCAGATCTTTTGACTGGGTTGAATGTGTGACATTGATCCTCATTCGGTCCATCACCTGTTGTTTTTGCAATTCCGCTATAAGTGTACTGGGGATGCCCAGACGTGGGTCCCAGGCACTCCACACCACTGGAGTCAAGCTAGCCGGGCTGATGAGAGGTGTTACCTCGAAACCGGGCCGGTCCTCGGATGCTTGATTCCGTTCTGGGAAGGACATGGCTTTTGTAGTTCGGACTGGACTGTTCCCATGGGGCACAGGGTCAGAGCTGATTTGCATATCGCCATTGTCTAACCCAGGGTGGTGTGGAGTGCAAAAAAACGATGGATTAGGACCCAGATCTTTTGACTGGGTTGAATGTGTGACATTGATCCTCATTCGGTCCATCACCTGTTGTTTTTGCAATTCCACTATAAGTGTACTGGGGATGCCCAGACGTGGGTCCCAGGCACTCCACACCACTGGAGTCAAGCTAGCTGGGCTGATGAGAGGTGTTACCTCGAAACCGGGCCGGTCCTCGGATGCTTGATTCCGTTCTGGGAAGGACATGGCTTTTGTAGTTCGGACTGGACTGTTCCCATGGGGCACAGGGTCAGAGCTGATTTGCATATCGCCATTGTCTAACCCAGGGTGGTGTGGAGTGCAAAAAAACGATGGATTAGGACCCAGATCTTTTGACTGGGTTGAATGTGTGACATTGATCCTCATTCGGTCCATCACCTGTTGTTTTTGCAATTCTGCTATAAGTGTACTGGGGATGCCCAGACGTGGGTCCCAGGCACTCCACACCACTGGAGTCAAGCTAGCCGGGCTGATGAGAGGTGTTACCTCGAAACCGGGCCGGTCCTCGGATGCTTGATTCCGTTCTGGGAAGGACATGGCTTTTGTAGTTCGGACTGGACTGTTCCCATGGGGCACAGGGTCAGAGCTGATTTGCATATCGCCATTGTCTAACCCAGGGTGGTGTGGAGTGCAAAAAAACGATGGATTAGGACCCAGATCTTTTGACTGGGTTGAATGTGTGACATTGATCCTCATTCGGTCCATCACCTGTTGTTTTTGCAACCGAGCCGCTGCTTGCACCATGGCTGGGGGCACCGCTCATAAGTTTCACGATGCACTGCCTTGTCCCACACAGCCGTCTGGGATGACCTATGCCAGCTCTGTTGCTTGCACCGCAACCTGCCAGCACCGCATTGAGCACCGCCTCACCCTGCACCATAAGCCTTGGTCTCACTGATGCTGTCTGGGCAATCGCCATCGAGTCACTGCCTCCCTGCACTGCATCGTGAGAGCCCTGCACCGCTTCCATTTTGCAACACAACCGTGATGGTTGCCAAGACCCACTTGCACCAACGTGCCAGCCACACCGAGAATGGTAGTGTTGCTGAGTCTGTCCATGCTTTCGCTACCTGTACCGACTCGATCGGTTGGAATTGTTAGACTCTGTTGTTTTCAGCATCGAGGTAGCCCCGGACAGAGCTTTGACTTGTTGAACTGTTTTTTTGGGGTATTTATGCAATTTTAATTGCTTAACTGCAGCGAAAATTACGCCGCAGTGCCGCACTTTGATCATGTAGGCGGGGCCGAGTCGGCCAACGGACATGCGCAGCACTACGGAGGTAGTGCTCACGATGGCCGTTGGCCACCAGAAGCAGCAAAGGGGTTAAGGATATCTTGAAATGTACATATTTTCAAGTACTGTATGTTGGATTTTTTCCTTTTTGGCCTCGTTTGGGGATTTATAAAACTATTGGATATTTTTCTAAACTGGTGTGGTGTCATTTTGTAGTGCTGTCACTGTATTACTGTTGGTTGTGTGCAAATGCTTTACACACTGCTTCTGAGATAAGCCTGACTGCTCATGCCAAGCTATCAAGGGGGTGAGCAGGGGTTATTTTAAAAGTGTAACTCTCTTACCCTGACTGGGAAGAAGGGTCCCTACTTAGACAAAGACGCAAACCCTTGCCAACTAGAGACCCCCCTTTCTAACAGTAGTTCCATCTCTAGATATGTTCAGTACGGAGCAGCGCAACCTTTTTTGAGTTTTAAGTCTTCTGAGAACCATCTCTAATCATCATGTAGCCTGGCCTATTTGATTTTCCTGAGGGGGGCATGGATATTGCTAGCAGCTGCTAGCCATGATTGGATATTTTTTCACTTTGGTTAACAGAGATCTGATTTATGGGTATTGTGGATGCCAACGAGTTACAGAATGCTTTAATATTGGTGTGATTCCAGTTCCTTGCCATAAGACCCTCCTTACCTGTCTCCAGGCTCTTTTCGCTTATCGTAGTTTTCTTTTTTCATTGTTAATGTCATTATTAAACCAGGATCTGGAGGGATACTTCATGAGTTTCAAAGGTGCGTCTGCTTTATCGAATTCTGTTATTTTTGTGTTGTAGTGGTTGGTGAGGTTATTATCTGAGGAGAGGCCAGGGGGAGGTAGGCTTTGGCGTTGACTATTATTTCTAACTTTACTTGGGAGATTTGGTGGATGTTCCTCCCTCAGCGCTTTGGACGGCTGTTTTGGGGCAGGCCTTTGGTTGGATCTTATTGAACTGTAGAAGTATTAGAGGGAGATTGGTTCTGTCAGATGGGAGGATAGAGCACAGGCACAGTGTGTTGTGCTTGGAGATGATTGCTTCAAGGGTGGACTCCTTGCAGTTCTGGGTAATATTTTGCTATTCCAAGGCAGGAAAAATGCAACAAAGTCCTTGATGCACGGGACAGGACTCACTGCAGGTACAGGCCATTGTTTCTCTGAAACCGGGCGGAGGGCAGGGGAAAAGACGGCTGCCAGATAGGATCTCGGCCGCGAGCTCCGTGCTCTTCTAACCAAATGACCACACAAAAGGAGAGCAGAAGAGCAGGAAAAGATAAAAAATCCAAATATGAACTATGAAGCACTCTATCACAAACTAAATACATGGATAAAGATATCGGGAGCTGAGCAAAGGAACTTATGCGATGATTGGATCTGATCTGGCCAGACTGCATTGGGAAGAGGAGCCGCGAGTACAGGGGGTGAGCCTGGAGGCATGAGCGGAGTCAGATGAAGTCGATCCAATGCGGACGGCGCGAGCTTGGAGTCCGGGAAGCCCAGCGAGAGGCAGCAGGGGAAAGCAAAAATCGCGGACGGGAGCAGTGTGGAGCAGCGCGAAGCGGTCACAAGGGTATTGAATGAGCCTGGAAGGGGCGGGAGTAAAGACGGTGGACAAGGGAATACCTCACCAGCGGTGTAATCATTTACCGGGCGGAATGTGGGCTGTGGCAGTCACTGCATGCTCGAGCGCCAGGAAAGTATCCGCGAGGATACCACTAGGAGATAAGGCTCCTTGTCTGATAAGTGCGCCTAGAGAAAATTGTGAATCTTGCTTGGAGAGCAGGATAGTGGCTGTTGGTGTAGCCGGCCAGAAAGGTTATTGGGTAAGTGAAAGGGGGAATGGGCAAAGATTTGTTATGAGTAGGAGGCGAGATAGAAAAGCTGCTGGATTTGAATATTGTGTACAAGCTGTTATTAAGGCTGCTGTTAAGCGGTGTGACTCTGTAGAACTGGAAAAGGTAAAGGGGAGTCAGACAAGTATTAACAAACCTGCAATCCTCAAAATAGTACGAGAAAAGCAAACAGAGAAAACTACCTTAGCCTGCCCCACAAGGATGGATGATCTGGAGGCTGTGGTAGGGGAAGTGCTCAAAGTGGATCAGGCAAAGTCAGAACGATATAAACACCCCAGGGAAGGGACAGGGTACAGCCTGAGGAGTAAACATTAGCAGCTGGTAGAAGAGGAGGTAGACCATTACCCCGTGACTGGTAGGTCTAATAGGAAGCCCTATACGAAATCTTTCTCATCTACATCAGACATATCACCTCAAGCAGTTTCAAAGAGCACGAAAAAAAAGAGAAGGCACACAGCTGCAACCAAATCACAGGCTCCTCTGTCTAGAGCTAGCCAGATGAAGCTGAAAGACTCTATAGTCCACGAAACAGAAAATAACTCCATCCTTAAGGTCATACTTTAAAGTGCAAGAAAAGATGAAGCTCCACTTAGAGAAGGACTTGAATATGGGCCAGCCAGAACCAAGTAGGGTTGACGGGGGTGGAAGAAGTGTCAATGGAAAATAACAGGTTTGCTCCCTTGATGGCATCAGATCAACAGGACCAGGCAGATTGTGATAGTCTCCACCCCCATGTCAGTATAGAAAAAATGATGGGCACCTAGATGAGTGAAATGAGGGCGAACTTTGCAACCTCTGAGTAAAATTCAGGAAGCATGCGAGGTACTTGACCAGAAATTAAACATGCCCATGGAACGAGTCACTTCGGTAGAACAGGAAATGGTGGTAATAAACAAAAAATTGGATGAAAACAGGGAAGAAATTGATGTGCTTAAAAAAGTGGATAATGAGATACGAGACCGGTTGGAATCAATGGAAAATCAGGCTAGGAGAAACAACTTAAGAATTTTAAACATCTCTGAAAACTTTGAAGGGGAGGATATTAAAGGCTTCATGGTAAACCTGCTAGATGAATGTATTCCCTGGATGAAATCGATAGATCTTACCGAAGACATACAAAGAGTTCACTGTGACCCCTATGGGAAAAAAAGGCAGGAAAAATCCTCATTAACTTCAAAACGTACCCACTTAAAGAAAGTATCTCAAGTGAGGGTTTAAAAGCAGGGTCATTCTCAAAGGGCAACTGGTCATGGAGAATTAGGTCAGATATCTCAAAATCAACGCAAGACAGACAATGGCAGCTTGGTCAATACATGCAACAATGCGAATTTGCCTAGCCTTGGTGCTGGTAAGTTCCAATTCTATTAAGGACTCGGAGGTGAGGATCATTCCATTCTTTCATCCCTTTATTCTCTACAGCAGAAAGAAAATATAACACAAACTACTTTTCCCATGAACATTTTGGGGAAAAAATAAAGTCAACATAAGTCCTATCACAGTGTCCATGCACCGGCGACTCCCATCATGCTCCACTGCACTTGTCTCCTCCTCTTTCTTCGCGTGAAGCCATAACATCAGTCCACTCACGCATCTTGTTTTGAATTGTCTGCTCCTGCAAAAGAACACACCATCAGATCCATCCTATTCCCAATAGAACGTCTGCAAGAAACAGGAAGAGCAATACATCGCAGAGCTACAAGCGCACATCCTACAAAAGGAACATAAACGCTTTACTTACATTGCATACGGGGAGGGTCCACTTCCCTGAAGTCACTGGGAGGGATAATCCTCGCCTCCGAGTCCTTAATAGAATTGGAACTTACCAGCACCAAGGCTAGGCAAATTTGCATTCTATGTTAGGACCGGAGGCTTTGGATTATGCCAGTTCAAAGCTTATCGACCACCAATCTGGCCACATCAATAACTGGCTTGAAATAGAACCTCTTAAACGTGGAGTCCGAGGACCAATCGGCCGCTCTCATCAAGTCCTCCAACCGAGCCCCAAGGGCAAAAGCCTTAGACGCCATGGCTCCTCGCGTAGAATGAGCCCCAAATTGCTTAATATCAATCCCCGCCTCCTGCATGACCCAACGCACCCAACGGGCGATCGTCGGTGAAGTAACTGCCTTATACGGTTTACGCAGGGCAATAAGCAGCTGCTGCTCACCCGGAGGGCGAGTATCCTCAGTCATATCCTCATAAGCATGTACTACGCACAGTTTAGGGGAGTCCTGAAAAGCTGGGTACGATATGACCCTAGTATGAGTTTTGGTCCGCCTGCTGACGGTAAAAGAAACCCCCTCAGGAGAAAAAACCCTGGCCGTTATATCCAGCGCTCGCATGTCCGAGACTCGCCTGCAGGACACCAGGCACAACAACATGGCCAACTTAGCTGACAACTCCTTACGAGATAGAAACCTGTTCGGTTGCCAGGAAAGGAACAAATTCAGCACCCTGTTCACATCCCACAGGACGGAATACCGCGGTTCCGGTGGTAAGGAAAGCCGTATGCCTCTCAAGAGCCTACAGACCAAAGGGTGCTCGCAGACCCCTGAACTAGGTCGTGCCCCGCCGACACCGCTGACCGGAAAGTATTGATCGACCGATAGGCCAGACCCTGATCCGACAGATCCGCCAAGAAATTCAAGACACGAACTACAGGTGCCCCCACGGGATCCAAACCCCGTCGCAAACACCAACGGCTCCATCGGAGCCAAGCCGATCGGTAGCGTTTGGTCGTGCTGTCGGCCCAGGCCTTGGAGAGCAAGTCCTCTGCTGTTCTCGAAAGGCCAGGTAACATCCAGCGTCGCCGGAGAGCCTCCAGGCCACCAGGCGTAATGAGCCTTCCAGGACTAGCCTGTGGGGAGCTCCCTCCGGGTTCAGCAGAATGTGGGGAGACTGGGGAAGTAGGATCAGAGAATCCCAAGAAAGTTCCAGAAGAACCAGAAACCAAACTTGCGACCTCCACCACGGAGTGATCATCACTACCTGCGCCAATTGGCGGCGCAGCAACGCTGACACGCGCGTTATCATTGAGAACGGCGGGAACGCATATCTCTGAACCCCCGACCAGTCCTAGAGGAATGCATCTGTCGCTTCCGCCAGAGGGTCGGGGTGCCAGCTGAAATACCGCGGGAGCTGGTGGTCCAGGCGGGATGCAAAGAGATCCACCGAGAACGGACCCCAACGGTCTGAGAGCCTGGCAAACACGGAAGGGTCCAGCTTCCAAACGCTGGCGCCCAATAAATTCCTCGAGTGCCAATCGGCCACCTCGTTCTGGCGACCCGGCAAATATTCCACCGTAATCGAAACCTGGTGGTCCAGACAAAAGTGCCAGACGTCTCTGGCCAGGTCCGCCAGCATTTTGGACCTGGTACCACCCAGGTGGTTGTTGTAACGGACCGCCGACACGTTGTCCATCCTGAGAAGGATGCAAGATTGTACCCTGTCCTTGGTCCAACATTGCACTGCGAAGGAGCCCGCCAGCAACTCCAAGCAGTTGATATGCAAGGACTGCTCGAGAGCAGACCAGGCGCCGCCCGTGGAGAAGTCTCCGCACCTGGCCCCCCAGCCGGAACGGCTGGCATCCGATTCTATCACGACATCTGGGGCGGAACCGAAAATCGCACGGCCATTCCAGGCCTCCATGTGCGTGAGCCACCATTGCATTTCGCCCCTCACATCCTCTGATAAGGGAATCAATTGAGAGTACGTCAATCCCCTCCTGAGGTGGTACGCCTTCAAGCGCTGCATAGCGTTGTAATGAAGGGGTCCCGGGAAGATAGCCTGAATCGAAGACGATAACAGGCCCACTAGTCTCGCCAGGTGGCGCAAAGAAATCATCTGCTTGGCCAGAGTTTGACGCAATTCATGTCTGATCCTCGCCATCTTTCTGGCCGGAAGACTCAAGGTGGATGCCACTGAGTCTATGGTAAAGCCGAGAAACGTAGCGCACTGTGCGGGAACCAAAAGGGACTTTTTCTCGTTGATCACGAACCCTAGGCCTTGCAAAAGGTTTACCGCAGACTGCAACTGTGACCGCAGCCTCTTGGGGCACTGGTCCATGAGCAGCATGTCGTCCAGGTACACTATCATTCTGACCCCTTGAGCCCTCAAGGCCTCCACCACCGGTCGCAACACTTTTGTGAAGCACCATGGCGCCGAGGAGAGCCCGAAAGGCAGAGTGGTGAACTCGTAAACCTGACCGTCCCACCTGAGCTGGAGGAAACGCCGGTGAGGGGGAAAGATTGGAACCGTCAAGTAAGCGTCTTTCAAGTCTAGCCTGACCATCCAATCGGACGGGCGTAAGACATTGCGCAAGAGATGTATCCCCTCCATTTTGAAATGCCGATACACCAACCACTCGTTGAACTCTTTCAAATTTATCACGGGCGACTGCCCCCATCGACCTTGTCTACCAAGAAGAGATTGCTTATGAAGCCTGAGGGGTGCTCGCAAGCGTAACAAATCGCCGCGACCTCTTCGCTTACCAAAGCTGCATCCCGCTGGGAAAAGGTAATGGGGCGAGGACGTTGTAGCTGACAAGAACGGCCATGGAACTCCATTTGGAAGCCCTGAACCGTCTGCAGCACCCAAGCATCGCTGGTAAGGGAGGCCCATGCAGGAAAAAACTGCGCCAGTCGCCCCCCCACTCTCAAGCTTGCGGAAGGCAGCACACTCACCTCGACCACCGCCTTGCTGTTGGCCACGCTGACCTCCACGACCTCCGAACTTCTGCCCTCTGGTGGGGTAGAAATTGTTGAACCTGGCCTTATCCTGTAACTGGCCACGTCCGGAGCCTTGACCTCTATCCGAGCTGGCGCCCCGGCCGAACGAGCGGCCCCTGCCTCGTCCGGCCTTGTCAAAAACACGAGGCGCGAAGACCTTCTTGATATTGGACTGGGCACGATCCAGGGACGTGAAGATGGCCACAAATTTCCCTAGTTCCTTGATGAATGGGTCACCGAACAATCCCCCCTGGGCCACTGCGCCCGCCTCCGACGAGGCGAGATCGCCCAGCTTGGGGTCCACCTTAATAAGTAGGGAACGCCTCCGCTCCGTAGAGAGGGTGCAGTTGGCGTTGCCAAGGAAAATGATGGCCCTCTGGGCCCAGTTGGACAAAACCTCCGGGGAGATCGCGTCGCCCGACACCTTGGCCTCCTCCGCCATATCCAAGATCTTGGTAAGGGGCCCGACAGCATCCAAAAGCTTGTCCTGGCAGGTGCGCCAGGACCTGTCGATTCCCTTCCGAGGGTCCTTGACGAACTTCTGGAGAAAGGTCGCCATTTTTTGGATCGATGTCCGGTGTCATGGCCACCTTGCCCTCCAAAGAGCCCTTCAAGATGCGAATCATATAGGCCAATCTCACTCCTGAACACAGGCTACAAGGTATATACACAAATCTTAGCCAAAAGATTAGGAAAGGTGGTGGGAACCGTAGTGCATACAGATCAAAAAGGCTTAATTGCAGTGTCGTTCCTATTTTCCCAATAGGCTCTGCGCATTGGAATAACATAAACGATAGTTATAGTCAATGTGAGGATAAAAAATAACCTCTACATAATCATTGGGTATTATGGTCCTAATCTGGATGACTCAGAGCCACTCCAGAGAGTCTACAAGCAACTTTTATCAGTTAGTGGACCTATAAAATTGGGAGGGGATTTCAATATCATACTAGACCCCAAGATCGATAGGTTCCCAACTAAGCATGGCCCTAATCTACCTAAAATGAGGGAGTGGGTAAGCCTCTGCATTAAAGACCTAGGACTTATGGCTATATGGAGAGAAAAAGGGGATGAGACAAATAAATTCACTCTGCAAAACAAAAGGTTGGGACACGCTTCAAGAATAGACTATTTTTTGATAGACATAGGAATATTAAATTCTACTCAAATAGTAGAACATTTAACAGCACACCTGTCATACTATTCAGCTGTGGTGCTGAGTCTCAAGTTAAATTGCACCGACACTAACCCCAGATGGACAGTAAATAGAGCCATATTCCAAGACATGACCTGCATTGGAAAGTTATCAGATGAGTTGGAAGACTTCTTCCATATGAACAATGAAGGAACCACAAAGCAGATTGCATGGAAAGGCCTATAAGGCGATCATCAGGGGGAAAATAATTAGCCTCTCGGCACACAAGAATAAAGTAAAAAGAGTCAAGATTTGTGAGCTAGAAAGAGATATTGCACTGCTAGAAAGGGAGCTAGCCACAAAGAACCTTACTCCACAAGTGAAGATTGACATCGAGGAAAAGAGGATGATGAAAAAAAAGGAGTTGGCCGATACTCTTGAGCAAATAGTCAAGGAAAATGGGAGGCCAGAAAAATATCTCACTATGAATATGGTGAAGGTTGTGGGAAGCTGTTAGAGTGGAAATTGAAGACGGATACAACTCCTAACAGGATACTCAGAATACAGAAGGAAGACCAACAGTAAACCACAGAGGAGGCAGAAAGTAGAAAAGAATTTGAGAAGTGTTTTACCAATTTATATACAGAAGAAACGTTGGCCACTAAAGAGCAGATCGAAGCATTTTTGGAGGAAGTCCCTATACCAAAATTTCACAGGAGCAAATGGTGGAACTAAATCAGACTATCAGCAAAGAAGAAGTACTAGAGACCCTGAAGGTACTCAAAAAAAGCAAGGCAGCAGGCCCGATGCTCTCCCAAATGAGCTGTATATTCATCTACCTGAAGTATTGGCCTTGCCCATGACGGCCCTTCATAATGAAGTATTCAAAGAGAAAGGATCCCTTCCAGCTTCATGGAATGAAGCAATTATCTGTCTTATACTTAAACCCGGAAAGAGCCCTTCAAGATGCGAATCATATAGGCCAATCTCACTCCTGAACACAGGCTACAAGGTATATACACAAATCTTAGCCAAAAGATTAGGAAAGGTGGTGGGAACCGTAGTGCATACAGATCAAAAAGGCTTAATTGCAGTGTCGTTCCTATTTTCCCAATAGGCTCTGCGCATTGGAATAACATAAACGATAGTTTAGACGTAGGACTGAGGTCGACTAGGTCTCTATTGAATATGTTAGACTTAATTGTAGGTTTGCCAGCTAGCTCAGAGGTCACTAGAAACTTTCTCGAATGAACAGGGAGGAGTGAACTTCCCTGATTAGAAAAGAAGGGATTCAGCTTCTGACAACCGCATAAACATGACAACTTTGCTCCCCCAGAATAAAGAGTATATCTCCAGAGTCGTGTGAAAACAATAGATAACTATTTTACTCAGTCTATTGTGCATACTTAGTTTCACCAGAGTGCAGAGAAATAGAGAGACGGGCGTTTTCAAAAAAAGGTGTTATTTATTGAGCAGTCTTCTTTCTCATGCAAGAGAAATGAATTGCCACAATTGCAATACTTGTTATAAAGTAAAGTGTGTACAGTAAAAGGAGTATTATGAAATAATTCTGTAAAAGCATTGATATGGTTTCTGAGCCATATGATACTTAAAAGGTATAAAATATATACAGTTACATACAATGATAATAGTTTGACTAAACGTACTCAACTGGTGCTTCTAAATACGCCTACCCCGGTGTACCTAACCTAAGCCTACTACGTGCGAAGGAGTAAATGAGCTGCAGTGTAAGTTAAGTTAGTTTTAGCCAAGAATCTGACTCAAGAATTCTCTAAGGGTCTAATCAGCTCCGTACCTTGGTTTTAGAATGGAGGAGGTCTTGTATCTCGCTCTCAGGACTCGATCTCCCAGTAACCCGCAAGGGTGACTGGAAACACTGGAGCTGGAATTTCTCGGCAGGAGAAAAAGACAGCGTCTTTCTCAGTGCGTCAAATGGGAGGGACGGCTTCCTTCGGCACTCTCATCAGCTGGGCTTCGGATAAGTAGATAGCCACTCTGCTCCACAGCACCGTGTGTTGCTTAAGGCAAACGCTGGTATATTTATATCTGGAAGGTGCCGTGTTTGACGTAAGGTTGGACATAAGACGTCAATAAAAGATGTCACTGAGAACTGGCCGTTCTGCGAGCACTGAAAGGAGTTCTAGGACAAATCAAAACAAAAGCATGGGGAATTCCCAGGTTGCTGGAGGTTTGGTTTGTTGAAAGAACTTGTTGTGCTCTCTGGGGGTCTAAGGAAGTAGCCTTGTCGTATTTGGTTTGCATTGGCTATTACTAAATATGGATTTGATTCTTATGTCTTTATAAGGGTATGATTTGTTATAACCACATAAGGGCATAAATCGGGAATATTTAATTAGGGTCCTAGATATGATCACAACATAGTCAGAGGTAAGCACATACAGGAACGTACTCAAGAACTCATAAGCACAATTGATCTAGCCACGCATTTTTAAACACCCTTGTCAGTTTTAACTCTGGATGCTACCAAAGCCTTCGATAGAGTGAGCTGGCCTTTCTTAAATGCAACCCTTGTTAAATTTAATTTAGGGGAGACCTTTTTTAGTGCAATCAAACAAATCTACGCAAGTCCCTCAGCTAAGGTCTTAGTAAATGACTCACTAAAAGAAAAAATAATGATACAAAGGGGCACAAGGCAGGGATGCCCGCTATCTCCTCTATTATTCGATCTATATTATTATTATATTTAATTTTATACAGCACACAGCTACCGGGAGGTTTCCTGGCGCTAAACAGAAAGAGAGAGAACGGGGGAGTTGCAGAAGGACTGGCTCTAAAAACAAAAGGGTCTACAGATTAAATAACCAAGTCTTGAGGTCTCTACGGAACCTTAGATAGCAGGATTCAGAGCGTAAGGAAAGAGGTAAGGTTTTCCACAGGGAAGGAGCCAAATAAGCGAATGAGCGGCCGCCCATTCTGTCTCTCCTAATACGAGGCACCTGAGTCGACGAACGAAGAGTACAGGGGGGACAGTAGTGTTGAACCAGATTGCTTAAATAAATAGGGGCATTACCTGACTTGATACGGTGCATGATGCAGAGGGCCTTGAACTTGGAGCGGTTTTCAATTCGGAGCCAGTGTAGGCCGCGCAGAGAAGCAGAGGTGGAAGCGGTTCTTGGAAGATTGCAGAGTAGCCGGACGGCCATGTTTTGAACCGTCTGAAGTTTGCGGGTCACCTCCTTACATGCACCCAGAAAAAGAACATTACCATAATCCAGCCGGGATTTGATTAAAGCTTGGACTACGGTTCTCTGGGTGTCATGAGGCAGCATCCATATGATCTTATATAGATCTTATATAGGCTCTATATATAGGGATTGGTGTCACTACAACGCATGCTTTTACATCGCATGCCTTTACAACGCAGTTTTTACCACGCAGTCCATTACAACGCATAATGCTTTTAGGCGCTGGATAGTGAATTATTTAATTTACTATTCCAACTCCAGTCCCCGTGGATAGCAGGGAAGGTGTTGGATAGTAAATTAAATATATTCCCTATCCTAGAGCGCCCCCCAGCGCAATGCGTTGTCATGGTATGCGTTGTAATGGTTGCGATGTAATGGTAGTGCGTTGTAAAAAATGCGTTGTAAGTGATGTTCCCCATATATAGAGCCTCAATCAGAGTTATTGAGGGAAGCAAAGGAAATAGTACCATTTACGCACCACAGGTGGAAAAAAAAGTTTCTTTGTTTGCAGACGACCTGGTGGTGTTTACCAGTAATCTTGAGGTATCCCTGCCAGTTGCTGAAGAAATAGTGAGAACATATGGGAGAGTATCAGGATATCTGGTGAATCAATCAAAGACAGAAATTCTCCAATGGAATAACGTATCTCAAGATCCTACAGTGCAAAATAAAATAAAATATTTGGGCATAGATCTTACAACAGATATAGAGGAGATTACAACCCTGAATTTTGAGAGAATCCATAAAGAGGTAAAACAACTGCTCAAAGCCTTGGGGGCGTCTGCCGCTGTCTTTTATGGGAAGATCCAACATAATAAAGATGGCTATACTTCCAAAATGTACTGATCTTTTTAGTACTATCCCGCTGGAATACAAAGCAGACAAGCTAAATAAACTACAGGGAGAACTAAGCAGCTTCATTTGGAACGCGAAGGGAGCCAGGATAGCCTGGAATATCACAAAATGGGAAAAACTAAAAACCGGAATACTGTCATAGAATGGGAAGAGCTGAGTGAAAGAACAAAAAGCTCAATCTCGCGATTTAAGTATTACCAACTGGCCAGATGGGTTAAAAATATAAAGGAAAGCCAAGAAGGATCGCGAAAAGTTAAAGAAATGGGGCAGGGAAACAAGATTCACAAAGAAAGAGATAGCACAATGGTACTGGGCCCTGATCCAGGAAGGGGAGGACGATGACAAAATTCCAGATGAGATCTGGGGAGGAGTACTGCCGGAAGAAGATATCCAGCATAATTGTAGCTGCATGTTGGAAAATTGTGAGATTTGCACCGTTGAGAAGAAACCACTTATTCACTATCCAAAGAGTGTATTGGACGCCAAAGAGGCTGTCAAAGATCAAAGGCCAAGGGGAGAGAAGTTGTCCCAAATGTGGAGAGAAGGGTGCAGATTATCTCCACATGTTCCGGCAGTACCCTCAACTTGCGGCTTTCTGGCAAGAAATGGATGAGACTTTGTCTAAGATACTGGGTCGGCAGTATAGATTTGGTTATTTTTGGGATAAGAAATGACAATGGAGAAAATCCAAAATTGAGTAAGGATCAAGAGAGAATTCTTTTTATGCTGATTTTATTGGCAAGGAGAGAGATATGCATAAAGTGGGTAAAAAGTGTACCACCAACACATAACGAGTGGCTAGTCTCAACGAACAAACAAACTCGTCATGGGCAGACATAGGGGTAAAAGAAATGCATATTGGGCTATCTGGGAAAAATTGAATTTAACAAATACTGTATGGTCCAATGATTAAGCAATGCAGTAATGTCTCAAGTGGAAACTTGAATGAGTAGTCAAAATGACTAGCTCAACCCAGAACCGAATGCATCAGAAGCGGAAAAAAGGGGGTTAAAGCTTAGAGGGAATCCAGAAACTCTCCACGTATATGGTACGCTCACCCAGGAGAAATCCAGAAAATCCCAGAAGGTCAGATCGAAAGGAAAGTTGACCCCCGACACCTCCAATTCCAAAATATTGCTCTATGAGGACAAAATAAATAATATATTTTTCCATTCCAAGAGTGAGATAAAAGTTAGTACTGGGAGATCCTTTGCCTTGTTCAGTTGTAGGTTATGGTCTGTTAATACAATGTCATTGCTGTCCTTTAGGGAGGCTAGCGAAATTAGGTCAGCTAAGTCTTTAAGGAATCCCGAGTTATCACCTGGAGGGGAATAGATGAGATGACATTTGATGGGATTGAGGTGGGTATGAGCCGAACTCAATTAATAAACACAATGCTTGTAAGGGTAACCCATCACAGTCCCTAAATAAACCTGTGCTGAACACAAGATTGTTAAACTGTGGTCTTGGTTTGTTTGTTTGTGGAAAAACAGGTTTGTAACGTTATTGTTTGTAACACACGAGGTGGACTAACTGGGTTTCTCTTGTGAGTAATATGGAGGGCCTGAAAACCTTTGGTTTTACTTATGAAGATTTCTCTGCATTAATGGGCCAATTTATGACCACAGATAATCCACCTTTACACCAGGGTGAGAATACAGAGCGGAATAATCTTTTGAACTTGAGAAGAAAGTTGAAACGTATGGAGTCTCACACACATGTTATGCATGAATATCTAAGAGCAGGTATTATACCATTAGGTTTAAGGGTACGGATATGCCCGCTCTGTTTGTAGAAATTCACAATTCCTGGAGCGGTGGTCACATGTTGCGAACCGCTGCGCCAGGGACTGGATGCTTCTGATTATAGAAACAGCAAAATAAATTATGGCAGTTCTAAATCAAGAGATTCTTGAGTTAGAAGAGAAATTTAAATCCTCCACTGCCCTTGAAGAAGCGACTGCAAGGCTCGCGAAAGTCAATACTGACATGTAAGACTTTGAAATCTACCTAATGAATAAAAAAACTGAGAAATTAAGGAAAGATATCAGATGGTGTATCAAGAAAAAGCATACCCGTATCTCCAGACTACGTATTATCAATATTGGAATCAGGGAGCTGGTCAGTATCAGGTATATCAGGGAAACAACTATAGAAGGAGAATTATTAATTTCTCTGATACCTATTCATCCAACTCGGACAATGAAAACTAACAAGAAATTGTTGGTGATCGTTTTGATACAGGCCAATACAGGGGTAGACAATTCCATCGTACATTCTGTGGTCAATCCCCTTTTTTAGCAAGGGGCCAATACAGAGGGAGGCACAGGAGGTGGGCACCAGAAAGAGGAGACTCTGCTCAAGTGGCCCTTCCTCATCAGCAACCATACCTAAAGAAACGGACTCAACAGTACTGGTGGTAAGTAAGTATGTTTCCGATGTTAGAATTGTTGGCACTGAAACGTTACCTATTTTTAATCTCTCCTCAGTAGAATTGAGCTCGGAGGAAAGGTCCGTTCTGAATCAGGGCCTTTCCTTTGTTCTTTCTACCCCTCCAAACATTTTTAAACTACATGAGGACTTGTACTCCTTTTTTCGCAAAGTGAGACTAAAAAAGGTCTTTCTTGATCCACCTTTGGAAACCAATCAGGACAATCAATCACACTGTAAACCACCATCTCAATTTACACCTCCTTTAGATATGGTGCGACCTGAGGTCAAGATATTTGAACAAAATGTTATCAAAGAGATTACGCGTATCACCAAACTTCCACAGAAGGTGCGTGGTAATTTGTCCCAGGTGGAGAATCATGAGATTAAAAAGATCCAACGGAATAGAGATCTTATCGTCAAACGATGCAATAAGGGTGGGGGGATAGCTTTAATGCAACAATCTACATCGGATACTTTTTAATACACACTTTTCCCTCTTTGCACATATAAAAAGAAAAAACCCAGCTCCACTGTAATCAGGTGTCGCAGCACACCTGGATGGCATTCGGCTATCCGGGTGGGACCCCGATGATGAAGCATGTCACCAACTAGGTTGGTGAGTGAGGGGTCTTCTCAAGGACAAAGAACGTCCTCTTGATTTGTAGTTAACACACTTACCTTCCTTCCCTCTACTGAGGTTGGGACTTACCCATAAGGTTCAACTCCCTTATTATACTCATGCCCTCTGACACAGAATTACGCCTCCTTCATCCGTGATACAGGCGACATTATACATCAGATTGAGGGGATTCCCTACAATAAGGCCAGTGAGATCCTTGTAACGCTTGACATTGAGGCTTTATATACTAATATTCCTCAATGTCAAGCGTTACAAGCGGTCGCTGCCCTGTTACACAGGTCGCCTGGCACAAGACCTGACAGTTTTATACTTGAATGTTTGGAGGTAGTACTTAAAAACAATTACTTTGACTTTAATGGTAACTTATACCAACAGTTGAAGTGGACCAGCATGGGAGCTTCCTGTGCTCCCAGCGTAGCTAATACGTACATGGGTGAATGGGAGATCAAACATGTGTCCAATGAGGCGGCTCCATTCTTTGACCAGGTCGGTTTGTGGAGATGCTTCATTGATGACATCTTTTTTGTTTGGAGAGGCGACAGTGAGTCTTTGAATGAATTCATATTGTGGCTAAATGCGAGCAATGTTAATTTGAAGTTTACCTCCAACAGTAGCCCCACTAGCGTAGAATTCTTGGACATCCTTATTTCAGGTGCCAATGGCCTACTTGAGGTGAGCCTCTTTAAAAAACCCACTGCGAAAAATACGATCTTACAGTACCAGAGTTTCCATCCGAATTGTCGGAAAGACTCCATTCCTTTTGGGGAATTCCTGAGAGTTCTCTGAAACTGTACCAATATAGCTGAGTTTCACATACATGGGGATGCCCTAAGAGAACGTCTGTTAGCGAGAGGGTACCCTCACAAGTTGGTTCGTCATGCCTATAAGAGGGCAAAATATTATAATCGTGATGCCCTGTTAGAGGCCTCTCCTCGAACACCTCAAAATCGTGGTGTGTGCGTAGTGAACCATTTCTCTTTAAATTTCAAAAACCAAAACATCATCTGTAAAAATTGGAAAATCCTGAACAGTGAAGTAAATGAAACTCAGCTGGAACAACCACTTGTAGCTTACCGGAGAAATCGTAATTTACGAGACGTCTTGGTCCACACTAGACCAGTAACACTGACCAAGCATCAGACCTCGGTCACAGGGCTTCCTGTTGTACTTGGAAATCATAGGTGTGGGTCTTCTCACGCCTGTGAAGCAGCAATTGTCACTGACTCTTTGTATCATTGTGGTCACAATATCAACTTGCGTGACCTCACAAATTGTAGAAGTCACAATATAGTGTATCTGCTCATGTGTCCTTGTGAACTAGTATATATCGGTGAGACTGCACGGGAGTTTCGGGTACGTTTTAGCAAACACAAATCAGCTATACGTACCAAAAAAACTGCGGCACCTATTGTCCAACATTGTATTGATAAAAATCACTCGGAGCAAGACATTAGATGGTTCATTTTGGAAAAGATCAAAAACAAAATTGGCTTCCCAATGGATATCTCACGTAAAAAGAGAGAAACCTACTGGATTTTCTCGTTGGATAGTGTTAGACATGGTCTTAATGAAGACATACAGTGGATTGTGACTCATCCTTGGTAGATTGTCGGGTCTGTGCTGTAAGGTTGTATTTATGAGAATTGGTGACATGACTGAAATTGTGGTTTACTTTCTATGTTAGGATTTATTCCCTTAAAACCACGTTTTTTTCTAGGGAGGTAGGAAGGATCTGTATTTACCTATGATCGGTTTTATCTCTGTATATGGTGTATACTTTTTATTTATTATCTCGTTATTAGACCACACAAGTCTTATCCGATTATGGTCTCCAGTTTTATCCTGCCGCCAAGTATGTATATTGAAGCATTATACCTCGTGGCTAGCTACGTACTCGTAAGAGTGGGTAGGATATCACCCCTCTTCTCCTGCAAAAACATTGCATGTTTGGATCCTGTTTCAACATGGCGGGTACTAGAAAGGTGTTATTTTGTAGTCCGTCTTCAGACTCGTGAGCGAGGTGCAGGTGACACCAATTATTGAATGCACTGGTATCTTGTGACGTTGGGACGGTGTATTTAAACCGAGCGGTTGGTTAGCCTTCCATGCTCGGTTTTTCCATGAAGCATGCCGCGGTCAGTGTGAGGAGAGTATGATAATATGATAAGGTGAAGTTGCAGCAATACGAGAGAAGATATTGTGCGTACTAATGAATTTAGGATAGACATCGATTTGTTGGTGGTAGTTAGGCTCAGGTTTTTTTCATTTATGGTATGTGCGTGGTGTATTTGCCCTGAGCTCTCTTCCGTGGCAGTGTAGTGAGTACTTTATGGTGTCTTTCTTTTAGGGCTCTGAAAGAAGAGATGGATGGGAGGGAGCTTTTGTGAAATAGTCCTTACACATATGAGGAGTGAATTACCTTTAAGGTAAAAATTGATGCGAGGTCTTTTGACGATATATGTTACTATTTTGGATTCAGAGTAAGCGAGGTGTCATTTACCCTATAGGTGTGTGTGACTTGGACCTCGAGGCAGAAATGGTGACATAGAGTTGTTTGAGGAATTAGGTGGGATCAGCACTTTCTTGCCTTTCAAAGTATATATAACTGCCATTATAATGGGGCACTGCCTATATCATTAGCTAATAGCCACATACCAAAATACATTAAAAAAAAGAGTTCTTCTTTTTCAGTGCAGACATTGGTTAAAAAGAGTGATGAAGCTGAATACACGATCACAGATGTAATACGGGTAGTCGTGGCAGAAAGACTGACATAATAGGTATGCAACTGGAAGCATGTGCGATCATTGAGGGTGGGTCCTTGGGAGATTTTTAAATGATCCTTTGACGCTATGTGAGCTTATATGAGGAATGGGAGCACTTTCCCTTAGGCATTTGCTGGAATATTCATCTCATTTCACTTAAAGTATTGAATAATAGCACATGCTCTTGTGCTGAGAGGTGTCATCCATATTTAAGCAGTGATAGATTGTTTTAGGTTAATTCCTGAAAATAAATAACCACTTTGTCTAAGCAATAATTCTCTTCAATACTTTGGATTTAGAAGCTTTTAGTAATGGGGAGGATCATACATGAGAATATGAGCGGACATAGAAAGCACAAAACATTATCTGTCTATTTAACACAGGACAAGGGATATAGGAGCCTTGATCCGACACCATATAAAGGAAGAAAGGGTGTTTCTTGCTGATTTGTCGGGTATTGAATAAATTGAATACTGTTTTCACCTTCCCTTGTTATAAAAGGGTCTCTTTTGGTAAGTACCTGGGAAGTTGTAAATTATATGAATTTGTCGATTGGAATTTGTTATGCACATTTCACTTGTGTTTGGTGGTGATATACACTCATAGTGATTGTAGTCCAACTCATTTCGCCCTGAGTAGGTAGGGGTGAAATGAGTTTTTTTATGTGTGCATTTTTTTTGTTTCTGGGATGTATGCAGGTTGTCTACTACTTTTCTAGTACCTCTGTAGGGTCAAAGCAATGGTACATTTTTCTCTTCTGGTGGTCCATAGACATGTAAATATTAGTGTATTAATTTGAACAATTTTTGTGGGCATCTTTTATACTGTATATCTATATCTGTCCTTCTAGGTTGTTTTCTTCCCCGGGTTGAGTAGATGCCCCTTTTTGTATCTGGCTGGTCTTGAAGAAGGTGGCATGTCATCTCTGTTTTAGCCACCGAAACGCGTCGACTAGAGCCTGATCAAGGTCCTGCCCTGTGCAGCTGTTGGATATGGTCTACTGGAACTACTATATCAATGTGTAGCAGATCCTCCGAGATAGATTGAATGTGTGCTGGGGAGAGTGTGATTGTGGTATAAAAGTGGTGGTGTGAATTTGTTGTGTGTCTCGCTTCTCGGGTCATTAGATGTTGTGTATATAATGCCTTTTGATTTTGTACATGCTTATCTTGATTTTGAAGAATTTATTTAGTGATGTTCTATAATTGTGTGGGAAAAAAGACAAACATTTTATATATGAAAAAAAGAGAATAAGATGATAAAGTTTTTTGATAAAAGAAATTAATTAAAAAGATATTTTTGTGAACTGGTAGTGTTTTTGAACTTTTCTTGGATGGCTCACATTTGGAATTGAAATAATGTCTATGTAAAATAACTGTAGGTCAGAGGGAGATTTTTTGCTCTGACACAAGAGCAGTCACGCTTAACTTCGAGTCAATTTTTTTTAAACTGCACTCAAACAGCAATAAAGTGAAAACACACACAGCAAAAATCCAAAACCAATTTAGATAAATAGAGTTCAATTTAATAAATGAAATGACAACAAAATCACAACAATTTATTCAATAGAAATGGAGTTATGAGTTTTTAAAGTTTGAGGTGAAAATAGTGCCAAAAACCACACAAAGTGCAACTCATGGGTATCTTGTTGCTTCAAAATGGGCCGGAGTCACAAGTTCTGGCCCACCGTGATGTAACACTAGTTGGATACAAGGGCAAAGTTTGTCCTGGTGAAGAGTTTAGCTTCTCATAGTACCTAAGGAGCCTCAGCCGAAGCTTCACGTTGGCTAGGACTGCAAGGAGTCAGATGTCAGCTCAACGAGCAGGTCAGCACTGGAACTTCACATTGTCGGTTGATGCAGGCGGTCATTTTTTGGCAGGAAGAACAGGTTGTCGCTGAAGCTTTACGCTGCCAGAAAGCACAGCTGTTGTTGTTGACATGGAGAGTGTAGTTGATGTGAAGAGCAGGTCATCCCTGGGGTCTCGCATTGGTGGACTACGCGGACAGTTGTTTCCTGCCATGATGAGTCTGATTGCTGTCACAGGGAGACCAAACCTTGTGGATTTTCACCTTGAGGTCTGTTTTGAGGAAGGTGGTGTATGGTCTAATGCCAGCAAAGGGTCCAAGATCTAGCGGACACCTCACTACAGGAAAGTGTGAGCGGCATTGCTCTGGAACCTTCTTTTTTCCTGTAGGTCAAACATTAGGACAGCTAAATAGCCTTTGGGGTCCACTTTTGGAGATCCTGGGTTAAAGGCAAACCGGTCTATTTTTCCTTTTCAGACAGCAGGGCAGTACTACTTCTGAATATTTCACAAATACAGGTGTATTGTGATGAGAGGTTCATAAGGTGCTTTATTTGACCCAGTGCCCAATATGTGGGTGGGGGTGCCCCATTTGTCTAACCTGCCCCCTTTCATGGGCTTGGCTCTAAGCTATCTAGGGGGGGGGGAGGCAGATCTATGTGTGAGCTGCATTTGTCAGTGGCAGGGCAGGTTACTTTTAGAAGTCAAGAAGGTGTTAGGCATAATCCTAAGGCTTCCTTTGAAGCACAATAAGGGTTGAGTAAACTCTGCCATACATCCCACTTAGGAGAGAAACACCCTTCCCCATATCCTATTCCTAGGCCCTTCAATCCCAATGTCTGGAAGGAATACACGTCACACCTTAATAGAGCATATTATATTCATGTGACCCTGGACACTGACAAAAAGGTACATTTGCTTTGGGCATTAAAATGCCAACTTTCTAAAAGTGGCATTTTCAGAACAGTAACCTAAATTTGGACTTTACCATTAAAGAGGACTTTAAATTACAATTCAAATGAGTTGAAGAAGCATTTCTCTATCCATATCAAAATTGTAGTTATCACGTCTTAAGTGCAATAAGGTAACCCAGTGTTAGTCTATAGGTATGTAAAACGTACTCACAAATATCCAACATTTTCTCCTACACAGTTTGATAAATTAATGTTCTCTTTCCATGAATTATGTTCTAATTCATCTCATAGAATCCATTCTGATTATATGTTGTTAAACATGTTTGTCCATAAGCATAATTGTGTCTAATGCATTTCGGGTAACGCTCTTTATCAGGGCCTTGCTCTCGATAATTTCATGATGTAATGTGAATTGTTTCCATCGTTTTTAAGCCTGTGGCAGTCTTATATTAATTAAGTTTATAAGCGTCTCCAGAGATGATGTAACATTGGCATGTTTTACTGTGCTACTTCATTGTGTGTGTATCGGTCAGGGGAGTGATTTAGTTATGGGCTTTGGAGGCTGGAATCAATATGTAATTTTTCAACAGGAAATGCTTCCAAGACCATCAATCAAAACATTCTTTAGAGGAAGAAACCCAAGTATTGTTTCTTCCAATGTCCGTTGTTTGGCCTATAATTATGTGATGCTTTCAGCTGATATGTACACATGAATATGTTACGCTAAGATGAAGATATTCATGTGATTCTGTATGAAATGAGTCAACAGTCCTCTTTACTTAAGTTATAGCTTTTTTCATTGCTTTTTTCAAAAAATTTCAAAGAAACATTGTACATGTATTACTTACAATTATGAACAAGATGACTAAAGACAAGACTTATACAAATCATAAACAACCAAAATTACATGACATTATTAGTTGAGTATGTACAATATAGTGTCCTGCATTGTCCTATTGGTGGGACATTTACCACTTTAGTCCTCTAATCTGTAGTGCTGGACAGTACTCCTTGGCCCTATGTTTTTGGGGGTAAGAGCATTAGTATGTTGCAGGATGTGTTCCTGAATTCTATCTCCTGTGGTGCACCGCTTTATGTGCAGATAGATCAATTAATGATAGCTCTTGGCCCCTTTGTAATAGCGCCGACGCATTTCGACGTTCGTGGTGGGCCTGTAAAGTGTTTCAAGGGAAGGTCTTTTTCAGGGCTGTAAGCATTGTGGACACTTTGGATCAGTTTGTTCCTATGTTCTTTTGAGACATATGTATGGTTTGGCTAAGAAAGGCTTCTTTTTTATTGAGCGGTCCTTGGAGTATGTTTTTGTGGAGGCCATCCAACTGTTCAACTCTGGGGTCCTGCTTGTTTAGTGGCTTTGGCCTCCTCTGCAGGAGGTGTTCGTTCGAGAGCGGTCGTGTCAGTGCGAATCCTCTGACTCAGTCTCTTTCTCTCCTTCTTTATCCTGCTGCGTAGGCCTGGAAAAAGGTTATTTTTGCCAGGTCCAAATGTCAATTTAAAACTGCAGGTGCAGGCCTGAGACATGTTTTACTGTGCTACTTTATTGTGTGGCCCATTTAATGTTGCCGCCCACTAGCCACATTTTATTTAGATGCCCTAGATACATGTAGTATAATTTAGTAGAGACTTCTAAATAAAGTAAATGTATCAAGCATGTGAATACTAATTTGACCATGTTTAGAAGGGAGAGCACTTTACCACTAGTTAACAGGAATAAAGTACACAGAGTCCTAAAAGTCAACAAAAATGAGTTCAGCAAAGGAAGGCAAACATCTGGGGTGATCCTGCAGAAAGGGCCCAACCCAGCCGCAGGTGAATTTCGAGGAAGCTGAAGACAAGCCTGTCACATGGTTCTCACATGTTGAAAAAGGGGTTCCTGTGTAATGTTACAGTAAGGGAAAGAGGATGTGCTCCAAAAGAAAGTGGGGCAGGGGCTGTGAGGAAATTGGTAAGTGTGGTATTCTATCTTCAAGCTTGTTATTGCCATACTTTGTACCATTTATGATGTCACTGTCATGGTGATAGAATGCGCTGGTTTGAATCCCAGGAGCCTGTTTGTTCCTGGAACCTGTGGAGATGAACATTAAACTATGTGCTATTACACTTACCTAGCCCAGTATAATCACTACAAAATTGGCGATGAGTTTGACTGTTCCTCTCTCCACCCACATGTGCTGTACTCTCCTGTATCTGGAATCCACAGCCAGCCGGATTCAACGAAGTTCGATCGTCCTCTTTGAGCCATGGATACAAGAACCATCCTCAGTTGCTAAAAGGGTCTTCCCTGTTAAGAGATTTTGGACTCACAGACGAGAAAAGGAAAGGCTTGAGCTGTCTCATATGACATCCCCGAGTGCCACCTTATTGATAAGCTGCACTCAAGTTATTTTGCCCTCCTCCGATGTTGCAACTCATGGTAATTCAACGCTAAAAAACTGTGAGTTGTTCTGGCAGTACTGGCCCTGGGGCGTGATTTATCATTATGCCTGGTTCACTGGCACGGGTGTGCAGGTGTTGTTGGCTGTGTGTGTCTCACGATCTTCCGTACAGCGTGTGCAGCTGCTTACTGACACAGAGATCCTTCCATGACCACAGATATTTCAGACTGATGACGTGTTGGAATGTGCAGTGGGAGTTGGTGAAGGCAAGCGGAGCATCCGCTTACTGTCATTGTGCTAGTCACCCTGTGTCTTCCTAGTGAAGGCAAGCGGCGCATCTTTGTTTATGTCATTGTGCACTTCATCCCTGCTTTTTATCCGCACGGCCAAAGGTTTCTCTAATGAAGGGAAGCAGCGCATTTACGTCATCGCACACTTCACTTTACGTCTTTCCGCACTGCTGACTGCTGACGTAATGGCCTATTAGTATCCTGGAGTTATTTTTCTGTGATTTGGCCATAGTTAAGTATCGGGGACATCAGACACATAGAGTGATCCACGTGGATGTCCGGAGTCAACGGTGTGTTGCTGAAACAGAACATTTCATCGGACAATCACAGCGTGAGTGGATCTAGTGCCCAGGAGGCAGTTTACTCGATTGGCTGACTAAGCACGTTTCTTGTAACTTGTTTTTTTCTAGGTTTTTTTGGCCTAATTTATTCTGGATATTTATTGTGCTTCAATTTTTTGTAACCATCTATGAAAGTGGACGTTCTACAGTTAAGACAACGTCACTATCACAAAAAAATGGAAAAAAATAATATTGCTCATATATATGTGTGTTTTTTTTTTAAACTTTTTTTTTATTATGTCAGATATCACTGACACACACAGCAGCTCGCCTACAACCCTGGGGCTGGCAGCGTTTATACTTAAGGCACATCACACAGCTACAATGGCCACATCCCGGAGGCTGGGCAGCGCAATACCCAGGAGTAGCAGTTCTGATTAATGTACAAGCTTGTCCGCTGCTGTGCAGCAATCTTAAATGAGTATCAATAATAATAAAAAACAATGTATTTTCTATTTTTAGTTTTTCAATAACAAAACAAACAGAGGTGTCAGCTCAGCCAATCGCCGTCAGGACTCTTACATGTTCATGTGTACTCGTCAATGGGGCTCTGTACCTGTCGCCAATCCAACCTGATTCCCTCCCGCCACCCCCTGTCTGGCCCCTAAGTTCTGCGTTTTCCCCCGCTGTAGTGCCCTTCACGGTCCAGAATGCAGCAATGTCCGCTATGGTGCTGAGGTGGTGGTCCACGCTTCTACTCCTGTCATTGTATCCACAGACACACTTTCTCCCCTACTTTTCAGATATGTGGTGTATAGCCCCCAGACAGAAGTTCTTCGGCCTGCTCCGTGGTGGGAGCAGTTCGCTAAAGTTGTCTGACTGTGTGCAACAGTAAAGGACATCGCAAGACCACTGTGTCACTGTAGGCAAGGGTCCCCTCAACCAACATATTGCCACTCTACGCTTTTCCATCAGTAGGCCTAAGTCCACCAATCTGCGAGCTGCCTTCCGCAGTTTCTTTGAGTAGCCCAGCAGCGCTACCGCCGGATCTCGAGAAATCTCCTACTCTGCTATCGTGCTAATCTCACGGAATATATGTCCCCAGAATTGAAAAACCCCTGGGCAGCCCCAAGCTAAATGCATGAACTCTGCCACCTGGGAACAAGATCTGTCACAGGTTGCATCCTCTCTAAGTCCGTACCTATGCAATCTCTCCAGCCTGTAGTACACTCTATTAATATATTTGAAATGTATCAGTCTGTGTTTGCCGTGCAGTGATATATGTTTCGTATTAGTGCAACAGTAGGACCACATGTCATCATCAAATGTTATGTCCAAGTCACGTTGAGAGGCCAGCCTGGCCTTAGTGTACTGATTAGCACTCTGGGACATAGCCAATTTATAAATATTGGAGATAAGCTTGCGGGGAGATTTAGTTTTAATGAGATATGTTCGTTCTCATACCTCAGGGGGCTCGTTCATGTCGTCCCCTAACTGTTGGCAGAGCGCTCTGTACACTCTATGGAACTGGAAGCGTTGCAGTAAAGTAGGTGCGTCTGCAGTGATCGCGACTTTGTTCCACGTTTTAGCAACGTCTTCTAAAAACAGGTCTCCCACTTTTTGAATACCCAGCGCTTGTAGCGCTCGTACAGCCCCTTTGTCGCTGCAGGGGGACAGCCAGATTGCGTATTCGGTAGGCATCTCTGGGGAATATAACAATGCCCCCGCTTGCTGTTGTAATAAGCAGTGCCAGGCATGTTGCATCGAATTTAAGGAGCCCAAGATCCCGGTTCTGTGGTCCGCCGTCTCAAATATGACAGCTGGAAGGGGTAAAGGGTCCGCAAACAACCTCTCAAGTCTAATGTATGGTATGTTATCTGCACCATGAATCCAACTATGTCCCTGTACACCTTGCGCCGCTCTGTAATACAGCTTTAGGTCAGGTGCACCCAGTCCACCCAGGTGGTATGGCAATGTGAGAACCCTCCATTGAACAGACGCCTTATTGCCCGCCCAAGCTAGTCTCACTAAAGATTTGTTTAGTCTGGCAAAGAAGGAGCGGGAAGTACTATTGGAATGTTTGTAAATAGGAAGAGGAATCTAGGGAGCACCACTATTTTCATGATGGAGATCCTACCAATGAGCGGCAGAGGCAGCCCTATCCAAGTTTCGATGTCGTCCTCTAGTCTAGCTACTGCAGTCCCATAAGTCTCTCGAAAAACAATTTCCGAGTCTGTGTGTAATTTGATACAGAGGTACCTAACCGACTCATCCGACCACAGCAATGGATACTCCATCTCAAATTGTGACGTGGACAGAAACGCTATGGATTTAGTCCAATTGACCTTCAACCCGGAAAGCGCACCATAGTGCACCACTTCACGCAGGACCGGGGAGAGATTGTTTTCAGGGTCTCCTACATAAAGCAGGGTGTCATCCGCGTACGTTGAGACCACGATCTCATTGGTAGGAAATCTGACACCTCTGTGGTGGTGATATTCCCTGAGTGCGCACGTCAAGGGTTCAGCGATGAATGCAGACAACGTCGGTGACAGGGGGCAACCTTGTTGGGTTCCCCTAGCAATGGAAATGGCATCAGTGACCATGTTCCCCAGCCTGATGCGCGCGGAGGGGGCATTATATAACGACCATTTGAAAGAAGACTGGGCCGAGTCCCATTCTGGTCAGCACATGCCGCATAAAGGGAAACTCTAGAGTTGAAAGCCTTCTCCATGTTTAAGAAGACCGCAACAGCCTTCGTATCTTGTCGCAAATGTTGCATTGTGCCGAAGACTGTGCGCAGATTATATGTGGTGTTTCTATCAGGCATGAACACTGCCTGCTCCGGGGCTACTAGTTCCGGGGTCAATAAGGCCAGTCGGTTAGAACAGCTTAGTGTCCACGTTCAGCAAGGAAAGTGGCCTATAACATCTGCATTCTTCCAGTGGCTTCCCCGGTTTGGGAATAGCAACTAAAATCGCTTCCCTCATCATTTGCAGCATCTGTCCCATAACGCATATTTCATCAAATAGCTCGGAAATGTGGGGGAGCAGTAAATTTATGAATGTCTTGTAAAAGTTCATCCCAGGGGCACTACTCGTCCTCATTCCCATCAGTTCTGCAAGGATCTCGTCTTTTTCAATTGGAAGTGAGAGAAACTCTCTGTGCGTGTTGGCAATTTAATGTGGTCCAAATAGTCTAGTATTTCCCCATCCATTTCAGACAGGCGTGAGGCGTACAGGTTTGTATAGTATTGTTTAAATCTATTGGCGATTTCTACTTCATCAGTTAATAGGTCACCCTCTTCCGACCGAATTGCAGTGATTAGAGTCTAGCCACGTTTGGCTTTCAACAAGTTAGCTAGCACAGATCCCATCCTATCTACTTCCCCATACGCGCGCGCCATGGCATATTTGCCCAGGTGCTTCACCTCACTGTGCAATGCCTCCTGATACTCCTCTAACAATTCCTTCATTGTGTCTGTAGTCTCCCCTTCAGTCCCGGATGCCTGACAAGTCTCCAATTCTCCCAACTTGTGCTCCAGAGTCGACAGTCTCTGGCGAATATCATGAAGAACCCCTGAGTGTTTAGCCATGGCCACCCCCCAGATGTATACTTTGAATGCCTCCCAAATTGTTTGGAAGCTATCTATTTACCCTATATTGGTAGAGAAAACTGTTTCTATAGCTTATGGTATTGTTTCTTTAAAGAGAGGATCCAACAGTGAGTCGGGAGGGAAATCCACGTGAATGGAGGAATTGTCTTCTTTGGGGTGGACAAGACCATCAAGAGTGGAGAGTGATCCAACAGTGTGCACGGCAGGACCTGGCATGTGCGAGTCTGGGACATGAGAGAGGTTGATGCAATCCAATAGTCAATACATGTGTGTAGGTTATAGTAGGCAGAGTAGTGTGTGAAACCACTCTCCAGTGGGTGAAGCTCCCTCCATACCTCTGTGAGGCCCTCGCTAATCATACATCTTTCTATAGCTCTGGACGCCGTCGCCGGCCTACGTGCCGGTCCACCTGATCTATATAACCTTGGGTTCATGACCTTGAAGTCAACCCCCCAGAGCAGATGTGCAGCCCCATAACCGCTCACAGCATTAGCCAATGTAGTGAAGAACCCTCGGCAGTCATAGTTAGGGCCATACACGTTAACCAGAAGCAGGTCCAATCCCCTCCCCTGACATCTAGAGATTACGAACCTGCCACCAGCATCTGCCGGTACTCCTCTGGCATGTGTTGTAAAGCCTGCCGCATTGACATTACCCACAAGACCCCTGGGGCGCATCATTGGACTCTGCAGCGGCAGATGCGTCTCCTGTAGGAGGGCAACATCTATATTATGTCTGTTTAAATAGTTCAGCACTTTGCGTAGTTTGCGATGGTCGTTCAGACCCCTCACATTCCATGACAGCGCTCTGAGGGAATCTATAGGTCTCTGATCATTAGCCCCTCTAGTCGTAGCCATCCCTTCTGTTGTGTGTTTCATAGCGTCCTGATTCCTGTGGCTGATATACATGCAGTATTACATACAGCAGCATGACTGACCTCTCCAACCTCAAAAACCAAAACAGTAACCCTACCCTCACCTCCCCTCCCCCCGCCCACAGCAGACCACCTGCAATTCGGTCGCGCAGCATCCCCAATGGAGACTTACCACACCTCCCCCCTCCCTCCCCCAACTTAAGAAACAGTAGTGTGTTTGTCACTAGTGGGCAGAGGTCGCTCTATATACAGTTGTAAACCTGATGTCAGCTGACACCTGTCCTAGCACCCAAACACCGACTTCGAGCATCACACCCTCCACTTAACAGCGTTTTGCAGCAATACTTGACCTTGTACCGCGCCACATCATAGAATTTTCACCATACTAGTGTTGTGTACCTCCATTAGTAGCTCTCATGGCTGATGCTGTGGATGTACCAAGCTCTCTATGTTACCTTCTTATATCAATATACTCAGTCGAAACAAATTGCTGCAGCCCAGAAATATACATTAGGGCGTCAGTAGACATCATCTGCCACAGCATTACCATATTTATAGTCATAACACGTTCCCCCTCCCACTCCCCCATCCCTCAAACTACTCATCGGCCATGTGCATCCAGTCAAGGCTCAGTCCTGTTCATCAAGCAACCCCCCTGCGGCCTCATCCAAGAGCTGCCCTCTTCCGTTGCTCACTGTTCCAGTCTTTAAGTGCCTACTGCAGAGCCTTCGGATCGGTGAAAATATGGGCTTGACCTTGTCTGTTCACCCGCAGCTTAGCCGGGTAAAGCATTGCATAGTCTAGACCCATTTCCCGCAGCTGCCTCTTCATGGAGACAAATTGTCGATGGGCCTCCTGTACTCGAGCATTGAAATCCGGGAACAGAGAAATATTCGATCCTCCATATGAGAGCGTTTGTTTATCCCTTGCCACACTTAGGGCAGCATCTCTGTCCCGGTAATTTAACAGTTTTGCTATGATAGGGTGTGGTGGGGCTCCCGGCGGAGGTCGGGCCCTAAGAAATGATGCGCTCTTTCCACCACAAACATGTTTGAGAACACCTCCGCTCCCTGGAGGTTGATCGGTAGCTACTCAACGAAATGTTCCATGTTGCCTGTTTGTGTCGTCTCTGGCAGGCCCGTGATCCGCAAGTTGCAGCGTCTGTAGCGCTTTATCCTGTAGCACCCGCAGTACCTTTCCGAACTGTTTATGGTCCTAGTCCAATGTTTTCTGAGCCTCTTCTACTTCAGTGAGTCGCCACTCAGACATATCCAGCCACTCCGCGTGCTTATCCAGCCTTTCTCCCTTTCTTTCCATCCGGTAGGAGAGAGCATCCATTTTCATGCCCAGGGAAGAGATGACGCTTTGCAGTCCCTTTTCCATGGATAACAGCAAACATCGGACATCTGGTTCATCTTCCATAGGAGTTGGAGGCCTGTTAGCTGCCTCTGAGGTGGAGTCCAGTGACTTCGAGCGTTTCTGATCAAAAGATAGCTTGGGCTGGGTCCTGTCCGTTCTACCCATTGTCTACATCTATGTGGGGCAGTGGTTCGAAGATCGGTGCGTGCCTCAGCTCTGTCAGTGAGCGGGGAGATACAAGGCCCTGTGGTCCACGCAAGCAGCAATCCGTGGTCTTTTAATCCAGTAGGTGGTACGTAACGTTCACCAGTAATTCCTTCACACCACTATGCGACAGGTCAGAGACCCACTGTAGTGCAGACCGGGCGCGGCGCTATCGGTAGGAATGGTGTCACCTCCACTGAAGTCAGCACCTGCACTTCGCTCACGGCTCGACCAGCCCCGTGCCACACTGACCTCGTCCACCACGACCTGATGTCTCCTTAGGAACGCACCCCAGCACCACACAATCCAGACCCTCACTTCAAACGCCAATCCTCGCCTCACCCCATGGACCTGCCGAGCACTCAATACATGTGTTTTCCTGTGCTGGCCGGTAAATGTGATTCGACTACCCGGCACGTGCAGCAGCTGCTCCACTTGTCTCCAGTACCGTGCTTGCACCACCTGCATATCGATATCTGCAGGAGTAAGGCAACTCCAGCTGAGGGACCCTTCCACTGAGGATTCCACAGCCCAGCCGGGCCTCGTCACTAATGTCCACACGTCCCCGGGTATGCGCCCCTCAGTGCTGTGTCTTTTTGACCCTAGCAGCAGGCACCTACCTCCAAGGTACACAATGAAGCCGCAGGGAGCCCTCTCAATGTATGCCCCTGGGGCAGTGGTCACACACGTCGCCTCTTCCAGCACACAAAATGGCAGCGCCGCATATCTCCCAGACCCTGCTCTTGACTACTGTGCTGTGGGCTGCTACCTTCCTCGCCCGGGCTCCTACATGCAGATGGCCCCCTGCACCTCAATGCAATCGTGGGCAGTCTCGATGGTGCAAGCTACAGCGCCCGCTGCCTCACTCACGTAATGGGAGGGGAGGTTGAATTACTCACTGCGCCCATATGCGGCCCCGTAGCGCTCTCTCTCATGCCGAGGCAGCAGACCGGCACTCCGTCCCGAGTGTCAGGCTCTACTTTCTGGCCTCTTCGGGGCTGTGCTGAATTACCTATAACCTCCCCAATGAACGACCTCAGAGTCTGAAGTAGAAACACAGACCACTAAGTGAGTCCAACCGGGGAGGGAAAGGAAGGGAACAGCAGGGAGGGAGATCTGCAACGACAAACAACAGGTATTTAGAAAACACCTCCGGTAACTTTAAGTGATGACCCACCCGCATGTGCCCCTTTTATTCAAGTTCTTCCAAAAGAGTCTCACTCATACCTGTAAAGGAAAATACTATTGACCATATCCTAGGAGCCCAGGTATGAGGTGGTACCAGTAATTCTACCCAGCTGCAGGGAAAACACAGAAAGGCATACAATGAAACATGAAACCTTAATAAGGATTGTGCGATGCTTTATGAGGACCTACGCACATACCAAAGTTCATGAACAAACACACTTCAATGGGTGAGATGTAATCCTTTTGAATTGGTACCCCTCATGTGTCTCCTGCATAGGGTAAAGATAAACAACGTTGTGGAAACAAAAGGAACAGGATTGCATACAGGGTTAAAGTACTACCAACTCTGTCTTCCAGTGGTGTTATCCACACACCTCTGTCCTTAACACAGTTCGCCTGTTACCAGGAAGTCCGCCTTCGTTTGCAACTAAATGAAAGTAAACGCGGCAGTGTCCCGGTCGTACCAAAGTTGAATGCACTCTGGAAAATCGGGGAAGGCTTCTTAGAAATGAAGCCACAATGTCCACAGAAAAATGCGGCAAAACAAGTCCCCTCTCAGCCGAGAAGAGAAATCAATGGAACAAGGTACCACGCAGGAAACGTGGCTTGACTCCCGAACACGGAGGTTCCAAGATGATACTATAGAAAGTATCACAGCTCCGGAGGTGAAAGACCCGCTTTCTTACCGTAACACCAGGAAAACCAAACCAACAGTAAGGCACTTCACGGCAATGGTAGGAATTATCGGCACCGCCGATTCCGCAAGCTTCTCTTTATTTCCGGGGGTGCGTGCGCACTTCGCGTCACCTGCATGATGTGCCTCCCGGAATGCTGGGAATTGCAGTTCCTTTGCCATCCTGATGTTTACACAAACGCACTGCATGCTAGCGGGTTTTGACACCGAGCGGGACACAACTCTGTCGGTGCCCCCGCAGGTTCGCACAAGTCTTAGCGCGAGTCGGGTTCCCACGATGCAAGGTGCTGGCCTTACTCTGTGGCTCCCCTCCGCACACCCGCAGACACAGCTCCGCCCCTCCCTCACTGCAGGCCAGGGATCAGCAGCCCAGCACTTCCACTGCTGCTCATCACCGTATCTTCGGGTAGGGAGGGACCAGAAGGGTCGGAGTCTGATTTTCTGTATGCCACGACAATCTGACGTACAGGTGTCGGTCCACTTGCCGCTTCCCAGTGGTGGGAGTCCGGATAAATGTAGGGTAATTGGTCGGTGCCCGGGAGCTCAGGGCTCATGCGGACATTTCCGTCTCGAGCCAAGCTCCGGCCCCATATATGTGTACGTTTTAACCAACTTTGCCGTGCAGGTTGATTTTTAACACTTCATTCTTCTCTTACAGTTTTCTGCATGCAGAATGTACAACCCCCTTCACCATTTGTACAGCTTCCAGGTGATCCACAAGTCAGGTGGAAGGTATGTATAGGGCGTTTGAAGTATTTAGGTGCCATGGGGGTTACAAGATTCAGTGCTAAAAGGAAACAATTCATACTAGAGCATAATCTAGGATTCGAGGGGCAAGCTGTTTTAGAACATCTATTGGGGTCGCATGTTTCTTATCAGGGGTAATTCGGAGAAATAATCTGGCCGGTTAACAATTATGACCTGGGTCGTTAGAACATGTCTTTTTATTCTGAGTTTATTTTAACCCTGTTTATTTTAACCTACAATGCACGTGTTTTTATATAAAATTTACTTTTATGGCCAGAAAGAGGCAGAATAAAGTTTTAATTGATTGATTGATTGAGAACATTTATCTCCTCTTGATATAGTTGAGAGAGAAGACAAGTTAAATGAATTCGATCAAGCAGTGAAAATGTTGGCGAAACAGTTTTATGTAGAAAGCAGTCTGGTTGTAGCCAGACACAAGTTTTTTTACAAGAGAGCAAGACAACAATGAAAGCATTGTGTCCTATGTTGCAGCTCTGCACCTTTTTGCTTCAGAGTGTGAGTTTGAACATTTTACTTCACAACTTATTCGTGATCAAATTGTAGTCCATTGTAGGGATAAGAAGTTTCAAGAAAAATTACTTACTCTTAAGAACCCCTCTTTAAAAGAAACCATTACTATTGTCAAAAGTATTGAACTTTCCCAGAAAGCCTTGACGGAGCTTAAACCAGAGAATTATAGTATTAGTGTAGTGAAGGAGCGTAATGATCTAGGCACAGGGGGATAAAGACGGGAGCAGGTAGGTTCCTATCAAACCGGAAAAGAAAAGATCTTATTCAAAGAATGTGTGTACAAAATGTGGGTTTCCTTCTCATTTTCCAAATCACTGGGTGTGTCCTGTCAGGAATGTCTCTTGTCGCAAGTGTGGTAAACAAGGGCATTTTGCCAAAGTGTGTGAGTTCCGTGGTAGTGCCAATGTTGTGTATTCTGAAGAAGAGTGATCTTGTTAGTGAGGTTGTGAGCTTGTTAACTGATGTGATTATGGTTGTCAAGGATGACTCTGAGAATTGCGTTGATCCTGTGGTTGATGTGTTGGTGGATGGTAAGTCTGTCCAATTGTTGGTGGATTCCGGAGAATGCATGACTATGGTTACCGAAGAGTTATTTGAGAGCATTTGGGGGAACAAACCACTCAATCCACCAGACAGAAGTCCTGTTTCCTATGAAGGAAGGAAGATTAATGTAAAGTTTTTTTAAACTACACTTGTTTTCAAGGGCAGGCATGTCCAAGGGAAGGTCTATGTGGCAAAGAAAGGACTCAATATTCTTGGCTAGTATCATCAGGGGTTGTTTGGCATGACACTGGGACCTGGTACGGCAGAGCAAGACTCGATGGTGGATGATTCTTCTGAAGGTGTGAGTTTGGTTGCCTGGTCCAACAAATTTGTGGCCTTTTTTTAAGACAAATTGGGATGTGTTAAAGGTTTCAAGCACTTTATCAAAGTTAAGGAGCATGCTGTCCTGGTTAAGCACAAATTACGGAGAGTGCTGTTTAGTATCAGAGATGATTTGTTGGCTGTACTCAAAGGGATGTGTGAGTCGGGGGTCATTGAACCAATTGAGTCCTCCCTTTGGTTGTCTCCCTTGGTGGTTGCACATAAGACGAATGGGAGTCTAAGAGTTTGCACTGACTTGCGCTGTCTGAACAAGGAGATCTGGGTGGACTCCTACCCTCTCCCATGTATTGATGATATTCTTTCAAAGTTGGCTGGTGCTAGGTACTTTTCGAAAATAGATCTTGCCTCGGCTTTCCATCAAGTGGAGTTGGATCCCACTTGTAAACATTTGACTGCTTTTGTGTCATCTGTCGGTACTTTTCAGTTCAGAAAGATGCCGTTTGGCTTAGCTTTGGCAGCCTCAGGTTTTCAACGGGTTATGGAGAAAGTTTTGGAAGGTGTTACAGATATGGTGGTGTTCCAAGATGACATTTGGTGGCTGGAAAGTGTAGGGAGTCACATGACAAGAATATTTCTGTGGTGTTGGACAGATTGCAGGGGAAAGGAATCGTGGCAAACAAACTCAAGCGTGTTTTTGGTGTAGAATTCATTGAGTATTTGGGGCATCGGGTTTCTGGTGATTGTATTGTACCAAGAGATGGTCTTATGGAGGCCATTGCCAATGCTCCTTGCCCCACTTCCAAAGAACAAGTCTCTTCATTTTTGGGTGTTTGTGAATTGTACACAAAATGTATCTCTAATTTTGCTGCTAGGACTGGGCATTTGAGAGGCCTGCTCAAGAGAGAAGCCACTTTTATCTGGGATGATTTTTGTCAAAGTGAGTTTATTCGCATCAAAAATGAACTGGGGTCATCCACAATTTTTACACCTTTTGATCCCCTCTATCAGTGTACTGTGTCAGTGGATGCCAGTTTGAATGATTTGGGCGGTATGATTTCTCAGGTCAAACAGGAGAAGGAACACACTGTGGGTTTTGCCTTTCGAGCGTTACGTCCTAGTGAAAAAAATGACTCGGTCATTGAGAGAGTTTCTAGCGTGTTATTGGGCTGCCAAAAGATTCAACTGTTTTTTGTGGGGTAAAAACTTTGGACTACTCCCCGACCACAAACCAATCATTCCCATTATCGAGGGTAATATTGTCAAAGATGACACTCCGAGACTTGCAAGGTTAAGTTCCACATTGTTACATTATAACTTTGATGTTGTGCACATACCTGGCGGATAAAACACAAGGGCAGATTTTCTCTCAAGGTCTCCTTTACCATTGAGAAAATAAGAACTTGGTGATGATGATGCTGACAAAGAATGTCTCATTGCTGCAGTGGATGCTTACAGTGTGGGCTGTTTCACTGAACGTGTGTGGTTCTGTGAGATGGAGTCCGACTTTGTACTCAAGAGAGTAAAGAGGTTCATTGTGTCCAGGTGGCCCAATGAAAAACATTTGAATGGTGACCTTCATCCTTTTGCTAAAATTGTAGGTGGTGAAATGGTCATGTGGGGGGATAAATGTATTTCTCCTGAGTTGTTGAGAGCTCGCATCATCGACTACGGTCATGAATGACATCTTTGACAGATGGATACAAAAAGGAGGATTTGCTGTGTATACGGGTGGCCTTCCATGAACCACCAAATAAATTATATTGCGGAAGGATGTGTGACATGCTGTACCAATGACAAGGTCATAAAGTTTGCTGCTCTTCCTGTTTAAGAGGTGGAAGTTCCCAATGCCCTTGGTTGAAGTTAGCTATTGATTTTGTGGGTCCTTTCAATGATTTGCCTAACAGATACAAATATGCCTTGGTCATCAAGTTTCTTCATTGTCTTTTGGCCAGAGAGGGTTTCTCTAAAGAGATTGTATCTGACAACGGGGTACAATTTACATCCAAAGAGAAATCAATGTTTTAAGTCAGTCTGGCATTTCACATCGCTGTGTGGCTTTGTATCACCCACAGGCCAATGGTTTCATTGAGCGCACCAACCTTATTCTTGTTCAGTATGTTCAGTTGGCTGTTTCATCAAGGATTGATATCAAAGAAGAGGTTCAGGGCATGTTTTGGGCACATTGCACAACTCCGAGTCCCATCACGAGTTCCACTCCTTTTGTACTTCTTTGGGGTAGGGTGGCCTCTTTTTACATGTGCCCCGCTTGGATGAATAAATGGGATTTACTGTCAAAGGGTGGGGATACTCAGGCTGATGTTGGGATGTATTCGCAATCTGTGGTCCTAGATGTGGTTGGTTTTAAGTTTAGTGTGTGTGTGTGGGAGACTGGGTGAGAATTAAGTCTGTACTTAATATTTCCAAGAGTCTGTCAAAATTCGATCATCCTGTTAAAGTGGATGCCACTTCACGCTTTACTGTGAGGGTCAACGGGAAGAATTGGTGGAACCTGTCTAGAATTTAAAAGATTCCCAGGAGGGTGGTGCTGCAGTTAGGTCCAGAGTAGGGGGTTAATGTTTTTTGTTCTAGGCAAGATCAGAAAGGGAGCTTTCCCCAACCTTCCCAGCCTACAATGTCTTCACTAAAATATGTCACCCCACGCAAGAGTGGTAGGAGAAGTGTTCCGCCGAATCGTTTGAATCTAATGTTCTTTGTCATTTGCAAATGTACCTGTGGATTTATTGTCCATTATTTTTCATGGCTGCTTCCGCTTTCAGTTGTTTTTCCTAAGGTGTTCTATTTTTGTCTTTATTATTGCATACATTTTGTTGTTCTTGTTTCAATTTTAATTTCTTTTGTTTTTGTTTCATGGGAAGAAAGGAGATGTTGTAGTATTCTTTACTCAGCTTGTTAATTCCATACCCTGTACCATTATGATGTCACTGTCATGGTGATAGAATGTGTTGGTTTAAATCCCAGGAGCCTGTTTTTTCCTGGAAGCTATGGGGATGAACAGTCATCAAACTGCTCTTACAGTTACCTGGGCCAGTGCAATCACTACAGTAAGATTGGCGGCTAGATTTTTTCCATTAACTGGATACTTCACAGGATAAATCTGACAACCCAGTCGCCACCTGCTCAGAACATTTCTGGAATTAACAAGGCTCCATCTGAACAAGAAGTCCCTGCTGAAAGAAGAAGTCTGGCTTCTGACTCTGGAAGAAGGAGACTCGCTCACAAGCTTACAAGCTCAAGGACTCCCAAATCCTGCATAACTCCTGGCTCAGGAGCGATCTGGTGCCAGCATGCCTGCCCTGAAGGTATAGGGGCTGCAGGACTGACCATAAGAATTCTTCCCAGAAGTTAGAGACTTAGGGCCAGATGTAGGTAATTTCTATTTACCGATTCCTAAATACCAAATTTTACCGATTCTATATTTAAGAATCGGTAAATAGAATGTAGGTAATAAATCAGTAAATTTTACCGATTCGGTAATATCTGTTATTACCGATTCGGTATTTACCGAATCGGTAATAAGGAATACCTTCCCATTCATTCCTATAGAATCGTGCATGTGTGCACATGTGTCGCACATACATGCCCTAAGGGCATGTATGTCTGCCACATGACACTTTTAAAAAAGCACAAAATTGATTTTTTAAAGGTATTCGGTATTTACCACCAACTTGTAGTTGGTGGTAAATAACGAAACCTTAAACCAAAAATGTACTCACTTGCGTGCTCCCTACATAGGATTTAAGGATTCAGTAATTTACCGATTCCTTAAATTAAGGAATCAGTATTTTACTGAACCCTTAAAATAACGAATCGGTAAATTACCGAATCCTTAAATCCAGCCTCCTACATCGCAGAGGGCTAAATACCGGTCAGTAACTGGACATTTACCGATTTTCGGCCGTTACCGACCAGTATTAGCCCACCTACATATGGCCCTAAGAGCCTTATTCAGAGTTTGGCAGACTGATCACTCTGACACAAAAGTAACGGATGTTACGTCCATTGTATTCCAAGCGCATTTCATCCTATATCAATTATATAAGGGGGCAAGATATCAGTCACGTTTGTGACAAAGTAGACCATCTGCTAAACTCTAAGTCAGACCTCAAGTCCGAAGGTAAAACCTTCGACTGGAACAGCCCACAATTCGAATGAGTTGAAGAAGTATCGCGGTTGGCTTGAAATTGCGCCTAGATGCTGGTGTGCCGTCACCTGTTGGTTATCCACACCACTTCACTTTTTCTAGTTGCTTTCTGTCTTAATAATTTCCCAAAATAATGTTGCTGTTCCCTGTAACCTATTTTGGTGATTGTAGTGTCTTTTTACTTATTATGTTTTTATATGTTTTCCTACATTGGCTTGGAATGGTATTGTGCTGTGTTCTTTACTTTAAAATTGTTGGTACTCCTTGAACATAGCAAATCACTCTCGGAGGACTGCCTGCTGCTTGTGCCATAGCTACCTGGGGTTGAACAGAGGTTCTCCCAGAACTGTAATGTGGCCTAATCGGCTTGGATTTATTGAGTTGGTAAGGGTGCCTCCTAAAAAAATTAATAATCCCATTTAGGACAGTAATTTTAAGTGCGCTTTGGATTTTAGGATGGTAGCAGCTTACTGTTATTATTGTTTGGCATGAGTTGCATAACTAAGCCATTTAGGCAGGGGAGGAGTTTCTTCCAGCATGACATTTGTTGACGGGTGGGACAGACAGGTGTGCAGCCAACATTATTCTAAGTGGTCTGGCTTCATCAGAGGTTCAGAGTTTTGTTAAAAGTAGTGGCATCATGAGACAAATAGCACAATGAGCTAAGTATATTGTTTTGAAGGTGATGCATCAACCCACATACATCTTGTATAGACACTCAAAAAATTTTAAAAAGTGGGACCTGAAATTAAGGGTAATGGTTTTTCTGGCAGTTATGATCTAGGTTCTCTATGAATGTCTGAAGTATATAATGTTGGCATAGTCTAGGTAGTAGACTTCTAAATACTTTTAGAAGAATCCTAGGTAAGGGAATATTTATTTAGAAATGTCATCATATAAAAGGATCACTTTGTAACTTGGTATACTTAAAGAAATCATTTGGACTTGTACACACACGCAGAAGGTGGGGCTGAATCAGAGGCCGCAGGAACAGCAACAGCGTGTCTCTGTTTTCGGGCCAGAGCCCGATCAGCCCATTTAATCTGCAAATCCGCTGACAACCGCTCACCGAGACTGAGACCGAATTTCCAGACAAAGTGAGGCCTCGACTGGTGACTGGTGACCTACAGAGGTCCGTGGGACGATTCTGCCTCTCCTGCGAGTGCGTCCTCATTCAGATGGCGGCCGCGGACAGTGTGCCCTAGGCTGACGCAGAGGCAGCCCGGTTAGTTCTGGGTGCGGCCGACATCGGCCTTGAGGGCTCACTCACCAACAGTAAATAACTACTGCTAATTCCTCTGCCACCAATGCTGTGCTCCTGCTGTGCTCTCTGCTAGCCTCTCTGCTAGCCTTTCGCTAGCACCCCGCCCCTACTGCCTATCTCAGGTCTCAATCGCTTCTGAGACTGAGCTCTCCATTGGGGCAGGTGCCCTTTCTTACGGGGCGCCCAAAGGAAAGGCAAAGAGTATCAAGCCAAGGATCAGAAAGGCCGTGGGTATTGATATTTGATTCCTGGATATTGCACCTGGATACTTTAGGATATCCTTGGACAGCAAGACCAGGTTCTAGGACTCCCTCGAAACAACACAGAACTTGAGGAGGTGGAAGGTAGGCGAGAGCAGCGCTATTGAATTGGACCTACCACTCAACGAGTGCCTGTAACAGGAGGAGGGTTTTGACTAAGTTCTACATATTGCGGGTTCCCCCCTCAGTCGTCTATTCATCTGACCTCTCCCCGCGCCACCCCGACAGAATCAGCCCATTGCGCCTATAACACAGTCAACCCGATAAACCCGGTGGCCCAGTTCAACAGCTCCAAGGCCCTCTTACGGTTACCAGATAACGTAGCAGAGGCAGTTAGCTCCCTTCCATTAACAGCGGAACCAGTTGCCCACTTGACAGCTTGCTCAATTTCAACAACAGTGGAACCAGTCCCCCATCTTGGTGATCCCCATCTGAAGTGGAAATATGGCCACTAATGACAATACTGATATAAGTACTGATGCCAATGCAACTGCAAACTCTGTAAAAAAACTTCAGATGCAAGCAAGCCCTTCTCAGGACATCCTAAACTCTCACATTGGAAGAGCCTTTCCTCTCTAGAAGAGCAAAGAAGGAACAGAAAAAACGTTCCAAAAACAGCGCCTTCAAAAAGGGCACCTGGGGATATTGGGTCTATGTTCCAGAACGGGCCCAGCCAAACAACAAGAAAAGCCAGCTAAAGTATTTCCAATTTTGTATCATAGTTCTAAAGCAAGCAAAAACATCAGTATAATAAAATCAATAGCAGATGATCTAGGGGCCTGCGAGCAAGAAAAGCAATAGTCTTCCAAACTAGGAACAACACAGGGAACCCAAAGAATGCCAATCAACAACAAAACAGACAGTGGCAACTCATGTGACCTGGCGCTGATTTCCCTCCACACTAAGTCCCTCTGGAGAAATGACATTAGAGCAACAGTCCAGGTCGGGAAAACTGATTACCAATGTAGAAAGCCTGACCCCACTTCATGGAGCCCCCGCCAGAGCAATCTTCCCTTTCGCTGGTTCACTTAGGACGTACAACCAAATTGAAAATCCACAGGGCGCTCCCATGGGAACCAAGAATGATCAAGCGAAACAGGAAGAACAGGTGCAGGATAACTAGAAAATGGGGAGTAAGATCTCTAGGGACTCAACAAGAACCACTTCACAGAGCATAGTCTCCGATAATGAAGGCATATTGAATTCATCACAAGTTAGTAACTCTTGAAAGGTGAATAAGGATACATGGGAGATCGGTCGCAGCTCCCTGCAACACAAACAAGGGAGGGTTAATTACAATCAAGTGCCCAGGGTCACCGCACCCTATGACATTAATCATACAGGCCAGTCAGAAAGAGAAAGTTCAGCACCCCCAAAGCAGCACCTACGAGAGCCAATACATCACAGCATCAAAGGAGCTGGGCGGATGGGGGAAGACAAGACTATGGCCGGCCTAGCATTTACCCCCCACTACACTTCGAAAGGGCCAGCGGATATCCTGAACAGAGGTAACCTTTTAAGATTATTCAAACACATACCAACACTGAATCATCTTACCACTGCAGAACTTCAATCAGTAAAATATGCCCACATCCCGGGCTCAAGAATACCGACATCCACTATAACCAACCGGGACTCAGTAACAACCCGAGACGCCATCCTCAAAGAGGCTCCAATCTTTGAGGATTGGAGAATTGAGTTAGAGCCCATCCGGCCTCGGAAATACCCACATGTTTTAACTAAAGCCTACAGATCTCCCCCTAAAGGAAGCATACTGAAGGGAGCCTGGGGAGTCACCCATGAATGGCTAGTGGGGTCCACAATGGAATCTAATCCCCTAATGGTCCATTGCGGCTCTACGCACCGGACCATCAGGTGACAAAGCACATACCCAGGAGGGGATCATCCCAGCAGCGACCGCCCAGGGCTATCAATTTTGATCTTGTTTCTTAGCACAATGGAATCTTTTTCCTTCATACTATCCCTACACCCTTAGACTCCAGCATCAAAATATAAACTTTCACATGTAAGCTGGAATGTGGCAGGGCTGTCCTCAATGTTACGATTGAAACAGTAACTTCCTATGTCTTCAGGAGACATGATCACTGAATCCTATGATAATATATGGATTCTATGAAATCTTTCAACCGGCCACGCAAACAAGCCTTTTTTGAGTGTCCCTCCGGGGCCTCTAGTTTTTTCTAAAGCACAGAGATACAGTGTCAACTTCCATACCCATGCAAGACAACTGTGACTTACAAGCTTTATCAATAGAAGGCCTAAAATGTGGCCAGAAGACCTTCTCCTTGCTCCTCATCAATTATTATTTGAACCCTTGCAAATCTTCTAAAGCATGTGCTATGGGGTCCCTGTGCACAAGTATAAAAGAAATTATTGAAAACTACCTAACCCATGAAATTGTGTTAGCAGGGGACTTCGACACCATGGGGCCGATTCACAGAACTAATCTGAGACAAAATCCTAAACTTACTACTTTTGGTATTCACAGAAGGCGCTTTCGATTTTTGGTATTCACAGAATGCACTTACGACTCCTAATTTTACGTCCACACTAGGGCTGGAATTTCCGCACCCGGACCATACTCTCCAGCTAGGGCCGTACTCTCCAGCTCGAGCCGTGGTCGGATAAAGTGTAATCTATGGGTCAGATTGCAATTTTTACAAAAAGGAACATTAGGAGTGTGTGATAAATGGTAGAGGAAGTCATGGAAAGCAATTTGGGCAGGGAAAAGGGTACGGCCAGACACTACATCATAACAAAAAGGTGATCCCGGATTACTTTAAAGGGAAGTCAGCAGGAACGCTAGACAAGACCAGATCAAAGTAACACTCTCACTTACCTTCTCAATGATATGACAGAAGTCGGTCGGAGTATTCAGTATTATGATAGACCTTCGGCCGTGCCCAGGTGGAATGATATGAGACTGGAGTCTTCCAACAAATATTACTCGTCAAAAGGCTCCTACAAATTTGGACTAAATTGCATTGCAGAGGCACTTTACCGGGGATTTCTTTGCAAGGATGGAGCACGAGGAATTTAAAGGGAGTGGGAGGAAAGTAAGACAAAGAAATTTGAGAGGCAGTTGGGTGATTGGGGCTGGTCGCAGAGCACAAGACAAATGTAAACACTAAAATAAGCTTTGAGTCAAATGAAAGCACTTAGTAATTACACTTTATTAAACTTTTGATCCTTACGTTTGGGCAGGTTCTGGACTATGGCTTTCCTTTTTATAATGTTTTTAATTTGTACTACTTTTATTAGGCCCTCGTACTATCTCGCCTGGACTATGGGAATGCCCTCTATATGGGAGCCCCATCCTTTGTCACCCAGAAGCTCCAAGTCGCCCAAAACAGTGCGGCCCGGCTGCTTTACAATCTCCCTCGCTGGCAGTCAGCAAGGAATGCCCTAAGGGAACTTCATTGGCTCCCTATAGCGGCCAGAGTTCAATTCAAGGCCATGTGTATTCTACACAAAACCTTCTATCGCCAAGGCCCTGCAATCTTACAGCCCCTGGTTACTCCCTATGTTCCACCCCGTGCCCTCCGATCCGGTACCCTCCAATTGGCTACCTTGACCAGAATCAAGAAAGCCCGCTGGGGAGGCCGCTCTTTTTCACACACTGCGGCTAAACTTTGGAATACTCTTCCTTTACCCCTGCGAGAAACCACTAATCATCTCGCCTTCAGGAAAGCTTTGAAAACTCACTTATATGCTAAACTCTGCTGATCTGCCCGAGCCTGCGTTAACTAAGCTTTCAGTCACAAGCGCTACGAGGCCTCCGGGTAGATAGCGCTATATAAGTGCAGTTTTCATTCATTCATTCATTCATTACTGTATTGCAATGGTTTTAATTAACTTATGTAGGTAAAGAAATTAATTCCTAATTCCAGAGGTTTGAATCTATGATCATGCATAGATATCTCACTTACATTGATGAGTTTTCAGGTGGGTCAAACTCTTTTTTCCAAATGGTGGATGGGTGGTAAGTGAATAAAAGCTAATAACTCAGTTTTTGATGTGTTTAGTTTTAGATGGTTTGTTGCATTCATTGATCTGTAAGTAGGACTCATTGGCTGATGGCACAGGAATGTAAGTTGGTAGGGCTTTGGAATTAAGTTCTCAATTGTGCGCCAACCATTCATTGTATCAGTTCAGTCTGAAGGAAGAGATCAACTCCAGTAGTGTTCTGAGGTCAAAATATTATTCTAGGGCACTGACAAACAGTAAGGTACATCTTGTCCTGAAGAGACTGTACTGTAGAGGAGAATCTGCAAATGCTGTTTATAATTGGGCAAAAGTTTTAGGTAGTAGCTGGGGGGACTTTGTATATCTAAGACTGTGTGTGAAGATGGCTACGGCACGTTATTTCGCATTTAACTCTTGATTCAGTACGTGGTATTTTGCCTTCTGCACCGAGTTGTCCTCTGAAAAAAGAGAATTTAAGTGCAGAAGTGGTGTTTTCAGCAAATTCTTCATGTTTCAGAATTTACTGCATGCTTTTCTCTCAGTAAATACTTCAGGTCTGACCTGCTGAAATCTGTAACGGAAAAATTGCAGGGAAATGGTGTTTACTAAAATTGGCATAATTCTGAGCTCTGCGCACACAGGAGCCTGTGCACACATTTAAATTTAATCGCCCACCTGCAATCAAGGCAAAGCTTGTAATAGAATGCAAAAAATGATTAAATATCCATGCTGTAACGATACTCCCTCAAGTGGTTTTAGCGCACTATTGAACTTGTAGAATTGAGGTGAAATGAGGACTGAAAGATAACATAAACTTCAGTGGCAGCATTGCTCATTGAAAAAACGGAATGTCTGCTTTTATGATAAAAGGAGACATTGATCCCTAATGTCAAAAATAGTAATGTGCCTAGTGTGTCTTAAAAATCGACAGTTCAATATAAAAATGGAACTATCGATTGCGCTGCTTTGACATTCTGCAACTTTAGCAGAATCAACCTTTAAAAAGATACTGGATTGCATTGTCTTTCTTGAGTCTTCAAGCTAACGCGATTTGTTCAGCTAAACCATTTGTTTCATTGGAAACCTTAACAGAATATGACAAGGTCAAAATGGCATACACATTTTCACATTCTTGTCAGGGCTAAAAGGCAGTACCGGAGTTTGTGCTACCACATGTCTCATCTGATGTGGCTGATATGGTTATGCTTGCGCATTTTACAGAAATGCAAATAGCCTACATTTCAAGACAGCTTACAAAACCATGATAGGAAACGCTAATATTTCCAGACACGTTTCTATGCTGTATTGCTAAGAACGCTCAAAGGCAAATATTTAGTAAATATTATGGTAAATATGTAATCCAAGCCCCATACTTAGTAGATCGTTGCTGATATGCAGTGACATAGCGTCAGATATAAAAAATATATAGAGTCCCGTGAAGATAAAACAAACTTTGGAATGTTATGCGTGTTTGTAAAGCGCACTATCACCTGCACAGGTATCGTGCAGCTGAATAGGTGTGTGTGCCTAGCCCTACCTATGGTAGGCTGGTTAATTGAAAAGCTAGGTCTTCAACTTCTTGGAGCATTCAAGAAGAGAGGAGGAGGCTCTGATGTGGAGAGGAAGGTCGTCCCACCCTTTAGGGGCAATGTAAGAGAATGCACGCTCTCCTTATCTAGTTATGTGTATGTGTGGGATGTTGGTGAGTGGGAGTCCTACAGAGAGGAGATGTCTGGATGGATGGTGGAAGGAGATGTGACTGTTTAGGTAAGTAGGACCGAGTTATGGAGTGCCTTGAATGTGTGTGTGTGTGTTTGGAGTTTGAACTGAGAGCGTTTGTGTATTGGAAGCCTGAGTGGTGTTCTGAGGTGTGGTGTAATGTGAGTTTTGTGTGGGAGTTTGAGGATGAGCTTTGCGGCCAAATTGTGGATAGTCTTTAGCCTTCTAGTGTGTTGCTTGGTGATCCCAGCGTAGAGGGTGTTTCATTATCCATCTTGCTGGTGATGAGGGCGTCAGTGACAACTTTTCTTCTTGTGAATAAATATAGAGATAAATAATGAAGCATTTACACTCCACTCAATCACTCTTCCTCCTTGAAGCAGATTTTTGTTAGATCAAACTAATTTCTCCTGGGCTCACATTGATATGTTTCTGTAATACATGTAGCAGTAAACAATTTGACATAATTCTTGAAATTCTTGATGCTATTCTGCCATTTTGAAAATGGATATTCACTATTCAGTATCTGCTCTTTACCATCTTCAATTCCCCTCCTAGTGCTCAGACTCTTTAACCCTTTCGATGCTGATGACGAGCTGGGCTCGTCATGGTGCACAGTGGTCGTGTGCTGATGACGAGCCCAGCTCGTCATAGAATAAGGAAAATAGCAATTTCCAGCACAGGAGGGGAATTGCCTTAGCAGCGAAGGTGTTAAACATGTCTTTACTGATTACTACTGAAGAGTGTGACAACGCAGCCTGCATTGTAGTCTTTGTGTACCAACATAACCATATCTGGTCAGAATGGACATACTACAGAGGCCAACATGCGGTTCATATGTTCATACATATCAACACTGTACTAAAAATAATTTTCCCAAAATCATGCACATTCTCCACTGCTACACCCGCACAAGTTGAATTCTCACTCACATCAACCCCTACACACATGCCTGCGAGTTGCAACCCACACAAGACAAAGGAGTCAATCCATTGATTACATTCAAAACACACAAAATATATATTTTTTTACAATCAGCACCCATTTGTCCTTCAGCCTGGACTTTAGTGCATTGAAGCGTATATGGTAGAGTAGCTGCAACTATTATTATAAGAAAAACTGCCAACAAGCAAGAAGTAGCACAGAAGAGCTACATTTAGTATCACTACCTCCTGATTACCATACTGTGCAAAGGTAAATGGTACTATAGCTTCATGGCCTAGGCATGATGGGGAACAAAGTATTTTAAAAATAATTGGGAAAAGCAGGCAAGACAGCGCCCCAGGCCCAAATGGCGTTCCGCAAGCCATCTATAAGACTGACCCGCAGTATTGGGCTAGCAAGTTCAGCTCACTGTTCCGAACAGTAACCAACACAGGCAGTATTCCTGAGAGCTGGAGGGGAGCTATTATATCCCCGATCTATAAAGGTGGCGAGCGCAAGGATCCTAACAACTATCGCCTGATTGCTCTCCTCGACGCAGAATCAAAATATTATGCATCACTGATACTTGCGGACCTGGCTGAATGGTCAGAAATGAACAGCAAAATACCATTGAACCAAACCGGCTTCCAGCGCGGCATGGGAACAACGACGAACGCCATGGCCCTATACCTTATTGCTGAGAAAAGTCTACAGAACTCCCACGATCTTCATACCTGTTTCGTAGACTTTAAAGCGGCATTTGACCGCGTCAACAGGCAAATGCTTTGGGCGAAATTAAAGCACCAGGGCCTACCGGACTCAATTCTCTCGCCCATTATTAACCTTTACACTGAAACCTGGAAGATCTACACCGTTGACGGACTAAAGCAAGGATGCGTCTTGGCCCCACGCCTAATTAATTTATTTATGAGCGACCTGGCAGAAAGTCTGGACAAGGTTAACGTACATCCTCCCAAGTTAGGCACCCTTCGCCTAACGCACTTATCGTATGCGGACGACGTGGTACTCCTGAGCCAGACAAGAATCGGCCTCCAACCTCTGTTAGACGACTTGTCCGCCTACACAAAAAGGAACCTGTTAACCATAAACATTAAGAAAACAAAGACAATGCTCATATCACGCCGACGCAAAAATCCGCCAATTTTTCAAATAAACAACGACCAGCTGGAATCAGTCAATGACTATAAATATCTGGGGGTACACCTAGACAAGCATTTAAATTTCCTGGTGCACTTCAAAGCCATGGAAAGAAAGGGGGCAGCATTATTACATGCCTTCACCAACTTGGCAGCTGAGCTAAAGGGCCCTCTTGTCTCCCCCCTGCTAATTGTAATGAAAGCCAAATTACTGCCTACAATAGCATACAGGAGCATGTTGCACCATGGGAAAAGCGCCACCCTCCTGGAGAAAATACAAACTAAAGTCTACAAGCAGGTCTTCTTCTTACCGAATAATTCTTCCCCAGCACAAGTCAGACTTGAATTTGGTCTACAATTCCAAGTCTTACTCAAAAAATATGAGGCCATTAAATTTTGGTACTACGTCTGGAGGAACAAGGAGAATAAAATGAATGATGCACTTTGGGGAGCGATCCAGACAAGCCCGAACTCTAAGTACTCAAAATATTTAAAGCTCTCACTGGAGGAAACTGAGCTCGGAGCATTGTGGGAAACAAAACTCCCAGCCCCTTTATTTAACCAGGTAGTCAAAAGGACTGCCAAGAAGCACTCGTTCCTCAACGACAAAATAATTTTCAGTACCCGGTCCCACGCCTGGATGACTATTAAATCGTACACAAAGCCAGCGCCAGCCCCTTATCTAGATACGGCATTCTCGTTGAACCTTAAACGTAAATTCCTCCATTTAAGGCTGGGCATTTTACCCACACGACTAGACCAACCTAGATGGAGACCACAAGTAACACCTGAATGTGATCTCTGCGGTGCAGGTAACCAAGACTTTCCACACATAATCTGCATCTGCCCAGCTATGTACTATGGACGGCAGCACTGGCTCAAGGACAAACTCAACGAGCTAGGAGTCCGTACCTGCCGGTCCGCGATAGTCCAAGCCTTACGCTCAGCGGACGCCCAACTGATCTGTAGACTAATAAAATTCCTGGACAGCTTCGCGGAGAAAACAAGGCAAGCTGCTGCTTACCAGACCCCCATCGAACATTAAGATCATTGTTGATAGATAAATCTGTATCGCACCAAATCCTGCTATGACTGGCCGGACTCCTTGTATCTCAAACTTTTTATAATGTAAACTTTTCTTTTAACTCCTTTCCTTTTCCTATTTATTTCCTTGCTAATATTTTAAGAATTCTGTTTTAAATGCTGTACCATACCATACATTGTAATGGTTTTAATTAACCGAACAATAAAGAAATGTACTTACTCCTTATTATCATACCATACTTACCTTTACACTACAAGGCCACACAACGCAAAAAAAGTGGTTTCATAGAGTTCAACCACTGCAAAGCTGTACAATGGCTAGGGTAAAATGATATGCCAAAGGGAACTGTTAGGCATCCCAAGCAAACAATGTTGAAAGTCGGAGCCACTCTGTCACAACAAAAGGGAACGAATACTAAGGAAAGAGATGGGCCATCATCAACACCGACCTTTCTTCACAGGATGCTCATCCCAAAACACTGGCAGTACATATCATGATCAAATCAAAAGTAAAAGCCACACAAACAGGGAACACTCCTGCAGCCATTTCACATCCTACACAGGTTCAGTGAACTCAAACTCCAGGCCATCATCCAGCTTGAGATACTCCTACCCACCCCTGCATTCCAGAAAGATCAAATATTATTGGGCACCTGACTTGCCACACATACAAGAAAAGCATACCATGAATCTAGGAGTGAACTGCTCCAAACATAAGTCCTGGACAGTTGGTTGAAACATCATGAAAGCCTCAACCTTTCTGCAGACAGCAGGCAGCAGTAATAATTCCAGCTGTCAGTACCATACATCTCCAATACCGATTCTATGTCCCTCCACACACAGGACAAACCAATCAGTTGCCAGTCAAAAAATTCCTAAAGAATTAGCAATTCCCTCTCACAGCCACCAAGGACACCATCTGTGAAATGTGAGCAGATGAACAAGGAGCGTCCATCAGCTTGCTGACTATATTAATGCATCTATATAGTACACGTATGAAAATATAATCTCTCCTGGAGGAACATGGCGGCCTCCAGCTAAATGGCCACGGTCACGCTCACCTCGATGCCTCGGAAACCTGGAGAGGTCGACAACGATGCTGCCTATCATTCCTGGAGTTCTTTTTTAATGTAGCGGTAACCTCATCTATCACGGGGGGAGGCTTTCTTGATGCTGTTCGGCCTTGATCTCTGCTTGGTGGGGGAGGCGTTCCAGCAGCGGTTTCAGCAGACGCGGCAGGATCAGCCGGCTTGGAGGAACGTATTGACGCAGTGAGCGATTGGAGGTGGGAGGAGGCCGCGCGGCTGCGGAAACGCCCAGACGCCGTCTGCTTCTGCTTTCCGCTTGGCTCAGGGAACGCCGGTGCTGGAAGTGCTGTGTATCTTCCCTCAAGGCCGCTATCACCGCTAAAACTGTAGGTGGGAGACGCCTTTCTGAGCCAAAGGGCGAGTACTGTACTGAATGCAGAGGGGGTGAAACGTTCAGAAATAAATCTTGGCTTTCTTTGCAGGGGGAAGCTTGGTGAAAAGATTGTCCCACTATATGGGCATTGTGAGGCTGGTTTCTTTTTTGGCAGCCCCTCGCAATATATGGAGGAGGAGAAGAAAAGGTGCCATGAAGAGCTACCATCAGTTGAGGAGGTTAAAGGGGGTATCTTCCCTTTGAAAACTGGGCGATATACACTCAGAACGCGAGCAGCACTTTTACACCCCAACTTAGACATAACCCAGCCCATAGCAACCCCAAGGAAATCTCCCCCTGTTGTTGAGATCAGTACAAAGGGACAGCGGAAGAGACAGAACATAGTGAAAGAGGGAGAAGTAAGGTCAAGGGAGGTCCCACAAAATAGAAAAAGAGTAGGGGAAAAAGGTGGTTGGTTTAAAACCCTGAATTACACCCTCGCTGAAAACATATCAAAGAATAATGTCCTCTGCAACAAGTCCGAGTAAGGCGGTTGAAATGTGTTGTCAAGGAAAGCAGGAAGGTGGAACTGCTAAAACTAAAACCAAGGTTAAAACAAAAACACTAGATGCCGATAAAGATTCCACACTATTGCTGAGCCCTTTTCAGAAATGTAAACAAAGGGGGGCTAAGAAATTTAATGTAATTAGCCTTACAGATCCTCCTCCAGCTTCTCCAGCTCCGTCTGAACTCCAGCCTCCTCTAGCTATGTTAGACTCCAACCTCACTCTGGAATACAGCTGTCAAATAGATTTAAGGCCCTGGAAGTCCAGGATCAGAGCATTCCCTTCCCCCAAGGTATGACGGATAAGAATTACATTACTGAACCGGAGCCTGAGCTTGTGTATGAGCCTGTGCAGGACCTCGAACCTGGGGAGGCAGAGTTGGAAAAATCTGGACCTCTGGGGGTAAGATACTGGCGGTGCACTCCTTTTCAGACATCTTAATGGCAATGAAAGGGGAAATGATAGGATAGCAGGCTTTAAGATTTCAGAGATGAATCAAGCTGATCTTGAAAGTAGATTTTCCGTCTCTGAGGCTAATCAAGCAGCGATAAAAGCTTCTTGTGAGGTGTTGGCACAGAAACTAGAGGAGATGGTAATAAGACCAGATAAAATTGAGGCAGAGATCCAAACCATCAAGAAAGCATTAAGCTCGGCCTCATCAGGGATGGAAAAATTAGCTGCTCAGAACAAGACATTGAGAGAGGATCTGGAAAGATTGGAAAACCATTCCCCGAAGAACAATCTAAGACTTCTGAATGTCCCGGAGATTATTGAAGGGACCGATCTGAAGGGTTTTATTATTTTATTGTTACCTGGGACAGTACTTAAAGGCTCTGCAGATATAAATCTCTCCCAAGAAATTCAAAGAGTTCATCGGGACCCCTTTAGGAGGAAGCAAGGCCAACTCAAGCCCCGGAAGATCTTGGTTAACTTTCTTTCTTATGCTGTCAAGGAGCAAATACTGTCTGCAGGTCTTAAGGCAGGTTCAATATCTTTTTCCCTCACTGGGCAAGAACCAATTAATTTCCAAATAAGATCGGACATATCCCATACGACAGCAACAAGGCAATGAGAGCTTGGGAGCCGTTTAGAAGAGTTAAAAGGACTGGGGGTTAAGGCCCAACTAAAATTCCCAGTTCAATTACGGGCTATGTTTAATAACAAGATGCATCAGTTTCGTACAACAGAAGAGGTTGACAACTTTATAGCAGAAATTAGAGGTGGGAAGCCTGGGATCTGAGTGAGGGAGTGTGTTTTATGGAGGAAGTAAGGAAAAAAAATACAACAGGTATAGCTCCCTATAGGTGCAGTTGAGTTAGTTTATTCATCTCTCTTTCTGTTTCAGTTAGTTAGTTTTTTCTTTTCGAGGTTGAAGTGGTAAATAGGCTTTGCCTATCTGGAAGGGAGGGTTCCTCAAGGGTGTGAAGGGGCACAGGTGAAAGGGATGGGAGGGATGGTGGTATAAGGGGGGGCGGAGGGGGGAAAATGGAAATATACTCATCTCACTTTAGGATTTGGATTTATGGGCCGTTGGTTCTAGCTCCAAGAGTCAGAAGGTAGGGTGGGAGTAGCGACTCAGGGTAGGAAGAAAAGCTTTGTCTCTTGGAATATTAATGGAATGAGGTGCCCCAGGAGACAGATTAGTAATTAAATATTCAGAACTCTCCGAGGCTCAGATATATATTCTGCAAGAGACACACTTGACTGCTGAGGAAGCTAGGAAACTGTTTGCAAACGTCTTTTGGGTTGAAAGCTTCTGTACTTCAGGTCAAACAACAAGTAACAGAGGAGTTGCAATTTTAATAAAATGGGGGTCAGCATATCCGATAAAATCTTTCCAGACAGACCATACTGGGAGATGGGTCATCGCACATTTGGACCTGGAGGGTATGGATTTGGTTTGTGTGTCTTTCTATGGCCCTAACGTGGATGATCCAACATATATTAATAACATTTATTCCAAGTTATTCTTGGAGAATCTCCCTATAATTATAGGGGGGGACTTTAATGTCCTCCTCGACCCTAATAAAGATAGGTCAAATCGGTGCCACTATATAGGGGCACCTCATATTCGGCGTGCAATGAAAAATTTAATGCACGATATGGGGTTGGTAGATGTTTGGAGAGAGGTGAGGGGAGATGATGTTGGGTTTACGTTTTATAGCAAAAGACATCACCATTTCTCAAGGATTGACTACTTACTTATGAATAGAGATCTTTTGTCTATAACAACTGCTATATCCATTCTCCCCATTCACCTTTCGGATCATGCCCCTGTTCTATTTTCTTGTAAAAGAATAATAAAGGTAGACCAGATGAGATGGACTCTAAACAGGAGAATGTTATCTGACCCTGAAATCATCTTGGCCATTAAGGCCTCCTCTTTGGAGTTTTTTTAAATCAATATCGGCTCAACATCTATTGGAGTAGTATGAAATGCCTTTAAGGCCAACCTTAGAGGTAGGCTACATGGGCTCATATCCGCCAACAATAAAACTGAAGGCCGTGAATTAAAACTGAGAGAAGATAATATTAGGAAGTTGGAAGTGGATCTTCTCCTGGTAGGGAATGGTCCTCCCAAAAGGGTTGGAAAAGTGCAGGAGGATCTTGAAACAGCTAGGTCAGAATATAGAGGTAAACTAGATGAGAAATGTAGGGCCCAATGGCTGAATAAAAGCATGGATAACTTCGAATATGGTGAGAAGGCCGGTGCCTTGTTGGCATGAAAGGCCAGAACCGACTGCCGAAAAAACAACATAAGCGAATTAGTCATTAGTAACAGCGGAGATAAATCCACAGACAAAGAGGACATAAAAAATTGCCTTCTGTCGCTTTTCACAGACCTCTATAAGGAGGACTTGAAGCCCTCAAAAAATCAAATCCAGACCTGGCTGAGTTCTAAATCATTACCATCCCTGAGGCAGGAGGGTAGGGAACTCCTGGACTCCCGATCTCGTTGGAGAAAATTAAAATGCAAATTAACCTATTAAAAAACAAGAAAGCAGCAGACCTGGACGCCCTCCCGAATGAGATCTATAAACTTCTCGAGGAGGAGACTGCACCAACATTGGGTTCCCTATTTCAATCAATTTATAGCCTATCGGGCAAATACCAAATTCATGGAGAGAGGCGATCATAGTATTAATACTCAAACCCGGGAAGGACGCACTGAGGGCTGACTCCTATCGGCCAATCTCCCTGCTACATTCCGATTATAAAATCTTTATGGATATCTTAGCAGGGAGATTGGCCAAATTGGCACCTGGGTTGGTCAGCTCCGACCAAAAGGGGTTTATTGGTGAGCGTTTTATTCAAGAACAGACACAGCTCCTCATTGGCAATATCGATCTCGCCACAGTAAGATCTGTACCCACTGCGGTAATCGCTCCAGATGCCGCCAAGGCATTTGATACGGTCTGTTGGTCCTATCTTTGGGAGGTCCTGGAGGTTATGGGTATAGGTCCTGTGTTTATTCACACGCTGAGACAATGTTATCAAGGTGCCTCTGCAAAAATTCTGGTCAACGGGACTCTTACTCCTAGTTTTGAGATTCAGAGGGGGACCAGGCAGGGCTGTCCGATCTCTCCCTTGTTGTTCGACATATATATAGAGCTGTTGGCCCAGGCAATAAAGCTCGATGCCCAAATTCACCCCTTAAAATCTCAACAGTATACATCTAAAATAGCATTATATGCGGACGACATTATCTTGTACACCAGCGATCCAGAAGCAACAATGCCAAGGGTGGAGGCCCTCCTGTGGGAGTTTGGCTTAATTTCTGGGTATCTAGCCAACCCCACCAAGATGGAGGTAATGTACTGGAATATATCACAATGGACGGGGCAGACCAGCACAGAGTTTAAATACCTTGGCATTGTTATAATCAACGACCTGGATAGAATTGTCCCTTTGAATCTGAAAAGGGTTACTAACAAATTGGATTGTTTATTTGCAAGGTGGAAAAATCTCCCTTTGAGTATTTTTGGCATGGTGAATTTAGTTAAAATGATTGTCCTCCCCAAGTTAACCTATATCTTTAATGCTATTCCCCTGCGGTTTCCTCAACATGACATTTCTAAAATACAGGGCAAGATCGGGAGCTTAATTTGGGGTGATAAGGGAGTGAGGTTGTCCTGGAAGAAGTTGAGGCGGAAGTTACTTAAAGGTGGGTTAGCCCTTCCTGATATTGGTTGGTATCGGGTGGTATTTCAATTTAAAGCCATCAGGATGCTTCCAAGGAAACCCCTAACTTCATCCTGGGGGTCTCTTCTCAGGGAGCAAATAAACAACGTTGAAGGAGGTAGAACTGAATGGTTTCTTTATAAATTTGGAGAAAAAAAATTCTTCAAAAAGGTGCGCCTGAAGGTCCTGAAAAATGCGCTAGAAAGTTGGTGCAAGATAGGGTACTATTCAGACCACGTCCCCATATGGGATTCCCCGGGGGCTCCTCTTTGTCTTAAAGATGGTTGGGCGCCCCTATCAGGGAGGCAGGAGTCTCCATTTGGTCGGATCTGGGGGATACCAATGGGATTTATTTGTGGGAAATACTTAAAGCTAAGATAGGCCCTGGGTTCTCTAAATTTAAGTTTTTACAATTGAAATCATGGTTTGAGGCAGAGATTGGGGGTATAATGGGAGAATGGGAAACTGAGAATCATGTGACACCAAGTTTTATCTGGAGAACATCAGATTAAGAGAGAGGTATCAGTTTGGTAGAGGAAAATGGTTGAAGCAGATGATAAAGACATTCCAACACAGGCTCTGGTGTGGAGGCAATCTCCTTTTGAATCAATAGTAGAGGAATTATTAGAACCTTCCTTAAAACTTTTATACAAATACACCAAATCTGCCAGCCTAAAGAAAAACAATTTCTTTGTAATTAATCGCATCTATTATACCCCAGCTAAAATAGCAAAGTTCGCCCTAATCCAGAGCCAAAATGTTATCGATGCATGGCCCCTACAGCGAATGATATACATGCTTTTTTTTAATGTGAAAAATTGGTCTCATTTTGGGAAGGGATCAGAGGCTACTTGCGCAGGATTTTTGGTACCAACATCACGGTTAATGGGACTCTAATTTTTTTTGCTGGCGACCGCCTATCGGCAAAAAACTTGGGTGAAAGAGATAGAGGATTATTACTGTGTCTGATCTGATTAGCGCTCAGGGAGATCTGCCTGAAATGGAAAGACCCTAACCCCCCAAGAACGGAAGAACAGCTGAATTCTGCATTTGCTATGGCTCGCCTTGATCTAACTTGCATCGTTAACCTCCTAAACAGCCTCTGGCAACCCCTTATCGCCATGGGCAGAGAGCTGAGACTGTGTAGATACTGAAGTGCGAAGGCTCCCAGTCCTATGATTACACCATAAACTCCAGTATAAGGAGTTGGTCTGGGGACCTAAGCATCCGCAGTTGGCCGGAGGGAGCCCAGGTCCACGACAACAGCGATAACACTTTCCAAATGCTTAAAGGTGAGATGAGGACAAACAAAAAATAATAATATAAAAAGATATATTCTCTCCGAATTTTGCTTCTTTCATTGACCAACGTATTTTCTTTCAAAGGTATGGCTTGTTCCATAGAGATGTTTTTGTGTTCCACAAGGACACTAATTTAGTTTACTCATGTTTAACAGAAACAGATATTTCTAAACAGATGTCCTTGAATTCCAAATCCTCTTTGTTCCTATTCTCTATTAAAAAACAACGCCTCTTGGAACTCTGTCAAATATGCTGAGGAAAACGCCATTCTCAAAATTCTAGCAGATATGAAACACTCAAACGACTTCAGTGACCCGCTACCCCAACAACTTTTTCAATGGGATCAAACGTGTTTTACTCCCACTTTAGTCTTAGATCGTTAATGCCTCTTACTTCCAGGTACAGTATTTGATTGCCTAAAGTCTGAGCAGGTCACACCTATCCTAAAAAAACAGTGGCTAATCACACAACCTAAATAACGTCCACCCCATATCCAACATTCTTACCCTGGCAGGCCCCTTGAAAAAAGTGTGCACGTACAACTATGTAACCATATTGATCAATTCTGTCTGATTGAGCAATTTCAATCCGGCTTTTGACTGGGACATAACACTGAATCGTACCTAGACATATAGTGGGAGATGCGCTAAAATTGTTGGATCAAAACAAATCTTGTCTCCTTATCCTCCTTGACCTATCTTCAGCATTCAATAAGCTTAAGCATAAGTATCTACTAAATTTATTGGAACACAGGACAGGACTCTCAGGGACTCTCCTAAGCTGGTTCACCTCGTTTCTCCAAAACAGATCTAAAAAAATAAAGGTTAATCAGTCTCTGTCTAAATCTGCACCCATCACCTTAGGGTTCTCACAGGCTTCCTTCCTCTCACCCACTTTCATCAACCTGTTCATGGAGCCTCTAACAGTAATTCTGAGCTCTTCCAACATCCACTATCACATGTATGCCAACAACTCCCAATTATGCCTGACAGTCCCCTCCCCGGAAGACATCAAGGCCGTCAACTTAAACCTGCGGAAAAAATAATTGGTTGACCTGCAACCACCTCAGAAAACACTCCAAAAACTGAATTTCTCCTAATTGCCCCACCCACACAGTCACCTATCATTAACAAATGGATAAAGCAACTCACAGTCTTCAACTGCCTCCCTCAGGTCATTGACTGAGCAAGACCACTGGGATTAACTCTAGACAGGAACCTCAATATGCAGAAGCACATTAGTGCTGCCACCGAAGTAACAAACCTTAAATTGTACAGCTTAAGATAATGAAACCCCTTCCTACCCCCAAGGACTTCAACTCTGCGGTCCATGCCCTAGTGATTCACTGGTTGGACTATGGAAATGCTACCCTAGGTGGCTTGCCCGAAACCAAAACAACTCTGCTGTAAGGCTCATAACTGGTTAGAAAAGAAACAACTACATCACTATGACCACATGCATGCATGACAGACAAAGCCCTACACTTCAATATACCAAGCTACCTTGTTCAGAAGCTTGAACTCTCGGGTGGCTCCAGATCTTATTGAAGCGCCAACCCTTTACTCTTAAAGCCACAGAAATTTGCTAATAAAAAAACCTACAAAAGGGCCTTCTATGGCATCACCCTGAGAATTTGGAACTCCCTCCCTACTGAAACCAAACTGAATCCCTCAAAGGCATCCTTCAAGAAATAGGGTAAACTGCTACTCATTAACAAATTTATGCAGTAGATCCTGGATCTCGTCTCTATGAGCTTTTTAGGACTCAGGATTACTACTCGCCTATTATACTTTGTTCTTGATCTATCTATCTATCTAGCTTATCATTGAGGAGATCCCACCCTCATCTGGGATCTACAATAACTTGTGCTGTTTCTCAACTATTCATATTGATATTATGTTCTCTGTTCGTACACATGTGTAAAGCATTCTGATGCCCGCAAGGATGTTGTTCGCAATATAGAAAACCTTCAAATAAAAATAAAATAAAAGTAAGTGCAGGATAGCTAGGCTCCTTGTTTTTTTATTATTAACATTCTCATGTTAGTAGCATTTCTTGACTGATATATTTTGGTCCAGCTGCAAGGGTATGATCCTGCAATGTAGTTTATTGGTTTCATCCCCATATACCATCAAAACTGAATTTTGTGCTGGCTACAGTTTTGATTAAAGGACAAAATGGCAGCCAAGCGTATAAAGTTTTCTCATAGTCATAACTTGAAGCTAAAGTGTGAGGTCTGGATCCTACCAGACCTCTTTGCTTTAAGATATGGGCTGAATTAAATTGTGGAGCAGTAGATGTTTCAACATTCATATTTGATCATAGAATTTCTAAAGTTCACTTACCATCTATTTCTATTAGACAATGTTGAAGAACCTCTAACTCTCCTCTATCCACCTCCAGATAAAACTTGGTGTCACATCATAGGCATATCAGAACTCAATAGTTAGGTCTACTATACATCTACAACATTAGTAAAATGCAAATACTCATAGGAAAAAAGCTTTCTGTATTGTGCACCATATGTCCTTGGCTGTTGGTCAACTGGCAGCCTCAACCTTACCACACTCTCTTCGACACTGATTTCCTCTCCCTGACGCACAATCCTAACCCACAATATCACACCACAATTCATGGGAAACTCATTTTGTGTTCCTGCTATTGTACCTCAAAAATTTACAAGGCTGTAACACCACAGGAGCGCCCCTTTTTCTGCACTCTAGTGGCGTTGGGCCATCCCCCGTATTTGCACCACTTTGTAAATATGGCCCTTACTGCTGCAGTGTGCTGCGGCAAAGGGGTGGGCATTTGGTGTTGCTGTGGGCATTCCATCACAAAACCAATTGCGTTTTGATGCTGTCCCATATTTACAAGGCTGAGGCAGTGCCAGAAATTAAGGCCAGGTGATGGCTGGTCTTCGAATGGCGATACAAGGGGAATTTATGAATTTCACCTTGTGTTTTGCTCTTTCCATGTGTGCTGCATTCTCTAGCACAAATAAAAAGAGAAAATGCCATTATGGATTGTTTATGTGCAGTGCTCATAAACAATCACCCCTCCAGTGCAGGCACCCTTGCAAAATGGCGTAAGGGTTCCTGAACTGGCTTTAGGCAGCTTTTTTAGCACCAGTGCTGGGGAAAATTCAGGGGTGGGCGATATTTTTGTTAATGCGGTGCATCCCTGGGTTTTTTAAATTTCAGAGTGCTGCATTGCTAAATTTGGCATAACACCACGCTCAAGCATTTTCTTGTAAATATTCCCCCTTGTCTGGTACATGTAATGTTGAATCATTATTGATTCGGGGACAGAGAGTAACTGTTGCACTGCTGTGTGTCTCTACCTCCGGTTGTGAGGGGAGAGTCACTGGTTTAGGCCCATGCAATGAATACATTGGAAAATAAATCTATCAAACAGGGGATTTGTAGAACGCAGTACTCACCTGTGAGGGTCTCAAGGTACTGGGTGGTGGGGGGGGTGCACCTCCGTTAGGGACAATCTAAGAGACAGGCCTTGATGTCTCATCTGAATTGGTGCAGTGTTAGGCTCCATCGGAGGTGATGGGGGAGTTTGTTCCAGGTCTTGGCTGCGATGTAGGAGAAAGACCTTCCACCAGCTCTAGTCCTGTTAAAACGAGGGACGGTGGCTGAGCTGAGGTCGGCTGAGCGGAGGTTTCTCTTTGGGACGTGGAAGGAGATTCTGTTGTTGAGGTATTAGGGTCTGCTGTTGTGGTGGGCTTTGTAGGCATGTGTGAGCAGCTTAAAGATGATTTGTTTTCCGATGGTGAGCCAGTGGAGGTTGCTGAGGTGTTGGGTGATGTGGTCATGTTGTGGGATATCAAGGATAAGTCTGGCTGCAGCGTTCTGGATGGTCTGGAGCTTGCAGAGGATTTCTTGTTGTTTCCGACATAGAGGGCATTGCCGTAGTCCAGTCTGCTTGTGATGAGTGTGTGAGTAATGCTTTTTATAGAGTCGGGGGATTCACTTTAAGGTCTTGTGAAGTATGCAGAGGGTGTTGAAGCATGTGGAAGATATGGCATTGATCTGGCGATTCGTGGTGAGTGAATAATCGAGTATGATGCCGAGGTTGCACGCATGGTCTGTTGGGGTGGGTGGGTTTCCCAGGGCAGGGGGCCACCAGATGTTGTCCCATGCAGAGGGGGTGGAGCCGAGGATGAGTACTTCTGTTTTCTCAGAGTTGAGCTTCAGGCAGCTGTTGCTCATCCAGGTCACGATGGCTTTCATCCCTTCTTGGAAGTTGTGCCTGATGATGTCAGGTTCCTCGGTGAGGGAGAGGATGAGCTGAGTGCCATCGGTGTAGGAGACAATGTTGAGACTGTGGTTTCTGACAATGGTTGCAATGGGGGCCAGGTACACGTTGAAGAGTGTAGGGCTGAGGGAGAATCCTTGGGGTACTCCGCATCGGTTTCGAGAGGAAGGGCAGGAGTCTTATTCTCTTTGTTCTGCCTGATACGAAGGAGCGTATCCAGTCTAAGCCCTTTCCTTGGATGCCTACATCGTGGAGTCTGTTGGCTAGTGTGCGGTTGGAGAAGGCTGCTGATAGGCCTAGGAGGATGAGGGCTGTTGTAAGGCCTTGGTGAAAGAGGGTGCAGCTATCATTGGTGGTGGCAAAGAGGGCGGTTGTGGTGCTGTGGTTGCTGCAGAATTTGGACTGAGAGGTGTCTAGGTTGCTGTGGTTTTCTATGAAGTGATCTAGCTAGGTGTTAATGGCCTTTTTGATGACTTTGGTGGCAAAAGGGAGCAGTGAAATGCACCTGAAATTATTGAAGTCCATCTGGTCTGCAGAGGGCTTCTTTAGGAGGGGGTTGACTTCGACGTGCTTCCAGTTGTAAAGGGAATGTGGTTGTGTCAAGGGAGCCGTTGATAGTTCAGCGTAGCTTGGGTGCGAAGGCAATGGCGTCCCTGTGAAAGATGTGCAGCGGACAGGGGTCAGAAGGTACTCCAGAGGGGATGCTCTTCATTGTCTTAAAGGTGTCTTCTGTAGTGAGAGGGGCCCGGGTGAGAAGGGTCTGTTGGATGGCGTCGTTTGGTTGGGAGTTGAGGCAATGCCATGGTCTTGATCATTGAAGTTGATTTACAGTATCTTAATCTTGAGGTGGAAAAAGGAGCTGAGTTTGTTGCAGAGGTCTTGGGAGGGAAGGACGTTGGTTGTTTTGCTGTTGGGTTTGGCAAATTCCTGTATGATGGCAAAGAGAAAAAAAGGAAGAATTCACAACAAGAAAAACTAAGCAAAAAAACTAGCTTGATGTAGCCTGTAAAGAATAAACAAGGGAGTATAGCGCAAGAGCCATTGGACCACGAAGTCAGAATCCTTGAAGAGTTGCTATGCATTTAAGAATACAAATAATCTTTTTATATGTTAACTAGTGCTGACAACCCCATGCATGACCTGGAAAAACATAACAGCTATCTTGTATTAGCATGCCCCATTGCAATAAATTGTTCTTCCTGTCCCATTCCGGTTCCAACCGCTGTATTTCCCAAAAATTAAAGGGTGGAAATCATTTGGTCTTCTTTTACGTAATGGCCCAGAAGTAAGTGCAACATGCAGCAGGTTCCTGGAAGCAATATTTGAATTAATAATTTTTGAAATAATAAAGGAAGCATGGAACCAAGAGTTTAGTTTTCAATCACCCAAAGAAAACGTCTAAGGCAAAAATTGAGAAGATAGCCATGGTTTGTCCTGAACCTTATATTCTGGGGCTGCCCTTTTTTTTCCTAGTAGCCATCTGTTTCTTACGAACTTTGGAGCCTTGTAAATGAGCTAATAAGTCCTTCCGTACTTTTGGTACGGTATAAAAAATCGCAGAAGCTGCAGGAACCGACTTGTTATCCTTTAATTAAAAAAGCAAGGGCACAGGGATGTTTACTATGCGTAGCAAAGAAGAGGGAAACACCTTCTGGCACACAGCGTTATTAAGAGCAAACTTTGGAGACGGTAGTAATCTTTTCCAGTTATCCTATGTGTCATTGGGAAAAGACTTCAAATGATGTCTCAACATTTCTTTAATGTACTCTATCTGCCCGTTAGCCTGTTGGTGACATTGCTTGATTGATTTCTAACCATTTACCTAGAGTTTCCCAAAATAAAAAGCTATTCTTGATCCCTGATACAAAATGATTTTCTGAGCTAACTTTTGGAGATGGAAAATATCTCATAAAATACTACTGCCATTTCAGGCGCAAAAGGCTTCTTAGGTAACGGACTGAAATGGGTTGTGTTAGTGTTTATATACTAAAAATACCTGGATATGTGAATTCCACTTCTGAATTTTTAGGTTTCGCCTGGCATTCGCTGTGCAGCAGCGTTCGCGCAGGCGAAATCTTATGTTAGAACAGTACGGGGGGCTTTGTCCCGCCTGCTCTTCCATTGGCTAGCTCGATAAATGGAGGCTAGCCATTGGAAGAGATGGTCGTCAATCACTCTTTGTGTCATCACGACGCGATTCGTGGGCGTTTCTTGGTCTTTTTTTAAGTCCCGCCCCTTTTTTCGTCATGCCGCAGCTCGTTTTTTTGCTGGTTTTGTTTTGCGCTGATATGTGTACTTGGGTACCGTCGGCTGTCCGGCGCGATGGGTCCTGGTGAGAAAACGTTATCTTTATGGTTGCGCCTGCTGGTGTGTTCTGCGTTATCGACTGAGATATCGCATGTGGTGCGAATTCAATAGATGGAATGATCAGTGTAGTCATACTAACAAACAATAAGAACGTGGGTGATTGTTAAACTGAAAATAATGGAATCCTCAGTTACCAGACGCTGTCATTGTGGCTGAGACCACATTCCCCAGGCCCCTCGTAGCTGGCAGGCATGTGGCAGGTGTGGTGTGGGCTCTGCGGCAGTTTAGGGGCATGAACACTGCGGGGTTTGTGAGGGCTAGGTTAAAATTAGGCACTGAGGTGGGTTTGGGTTCTGGTAGCAGTGGAATCAAAATTCTAGCCCCTGATCTCGGACTCCATTCAAAACTAAATGTGTGATCCTTGGCAAGTCACTGTATCTCAATGTGCAAAGGTACACGGTCTTACACTTACACAGACCTGTTTCTGCTTTAGGCGCTAATAGTAGAGCTAGTCTAGAAGTATTAGAGTGACTTGGCAAAGTACCAGGAACGTGAAATCCCCCATGTCGGTCTGGTGGCTGCATCAGAAGGGGCTGTGGGTCGAGGGGCCCTCTCTGCGTCTTTGGGTTTGGGAGGTTCACGTTTGACGAGCCTCACTGCATCCCATAACGGGAAGAGCTGCGGACAACGTCCGTCCGACCTGCTTCGATGAGGACTTCCCCACTGGCGAGCACGGGCCATGGCAGCGTGCAGGCGGGTGCGCCCAATCCAACGGCTGCTTGTGGTGGTTACTGTCACAGTAATGCGTGTTTTCTGCATATTTACTCAGAAGAAGCTCGTTCTGAGGTAAACGTGGAGAATGCTTCACTACCAGGCGGGCAACTAGAGACAAATTTGGGAGGGGGGCAGGGGGGGCGGGCTAATTCTTCCAACCACAGACAGAGTGGCTGAAAACACAACAAAAGCCTCATTTACAATTAATGGTCTTTTAAAGACCTGTAAAGTACTCGGGTAAGGCTGCAATTAAGATGCCCGCAAAGACGTGTCAGCCCGGGCTGACACACACGACGACGGGGGGGCTGAAGCCCCGTGAGCCCAATGGGTGTTGCGCTCCTGTTCACTAACCGTTTTATGACGGGACCGCCTTCCCATGGTACACATAGAGGGTGCTCTCCATCACTTACTGCAAAGGAGGCATGCTCGGTGGGTTGGGCGCGTGCAGCCGAGATCTGTAATATATCGACCACGTCGCAGACTGAATCCCTTTGGTGCAACTCCGGATTGAATTCTTGGATTGAAGTAGCATCGTCCTTTTAGGTGAAACCGTGTATTATGTCAGTGCCAGTTTACACTTGTGTTGGTAAAGTCCCCTACATCAATGGCAGGGACATTGTGCTATCATTTGGAGGTTGTGTTTGCAGGCCAAACGTGCCGAGCGCATAAGTGCAGAACTGATATTTCCTTTATACAAACAGGGACAGCCGCCTCTCATTCTCCCCCCACCCGCATGCCTGATTTATGGGCACTGCATCCCCTCTCCTTGATGTCTCCTTTGCGGTTGTTGATAGCAGTGATCCACCCCTGAGATGGTGGCATCTCTTCCAGGTGATTTGATGACAATTACAGAGTCCGATTGCCTCGTGAACTATCGATTGCAGCAGTGATATCCACGCAGGAAGCGTCCGATCAATCAATCAATCAATCATAATACTTGTATAGCGCACTACTCACCCGGAAGGGGGAAGGGGTCCGCTCCTGCTCGAACAGCCATGTCTTGAGTTGTCTCCTGAAGGCGAGGTGGTCCTGGGTCAGCCGAAGGTGGATGGGGAGGGAGTTCCATGTCTTGGCCGCCAAGTAGTAGAAGGATCTGCCTCCGACGGTGGCTCTTCGGATGCGTGGTATGGCGGTGAGGGCGAGGCTAGTAGGTCGTAGCTGGCGGGTTGGCGTGTAGAAGGTCAGGCGGTCGTTGAGGTACTTGGGGCTCAGGTCGTGGAGAGACTTGTGTGCGTGGGTGAGGAGCCTGAACGTGATCCTCTTGTTGACGGGGAGCCAGTGCAGGTCCCTCAGGTGGCCAGAGATGTGGCTGCGTCGGGGGATGTCCAGGATGAGTTGGGCGGAGGCGTTCTGGATGCGTTGGAGTCTTTTCTGTAGCTTGGCTGTGGTTCTGGCGTAGAGGGTGTTTCCGAAGTCCAGTCGGCTGGTGACGAGGGCCTGGGTGACCGCCTTCCTGGTTTCGGTCGGGATCCATCGGAAGATCTTGCGAAGCATGCGAAGGGTGTGAAAGCATGATGAGAAGACTGCGTTGACTTGTCTGGTCATCGAGAGGGAGGAGTCCAGGATGAAGCCCAGGTTGCGTGTGTGGTCTGTTGGCTTGGGAGCGGTGCCCAGGGCTGGGGGCCACCAGGAGTCGTCCCAGGCGGAGGGTGATGGTCCCAGGATGAGGACTTCCGTCTTGTCTGAGTTCAGTTTCAGGCGGCTGTTCTTCATCCACTCGGCGACATCTTTCATCCCTTCGTGTAGGCTGGTTCTGGCGGTGTTGGGGTCTCTGGTGAGGGAGAGGATCAGCTGGGTGTCGTCGGCGTAGGAGATGATGTTGAGGTTGTGTTGGCGTGCGATGGCAGCAAGAGGTCTCATGTAGACGTTGAAGAGGGTGGGGTTGAGTGATGATCCTTGCGGGACGCCGCAGATGACTTCGGTGGCCTCTGATCGAAACGGGGGGAGGCGGACTCTCTGTGTTCTTCCGGCGAGGAACGAGATGATCCAATCCAGAGCCTTCTCTTGGATGCCGGTGTTGCTGAGGCGTTGGACCAGGGTGCGGTGGCAGACAGTGTTGAACGCTGCAGAGAGGTCCAGGAGGATGAGTGCCGCTGTTTCCCCGTTGTCGAGCAGGGCTCGGATGTCGTCGGTGGCTGCGATGAGGGTGGTGTCGGTGCTGTGATTGGCTCTGAAACCGGACTGCGAGGGGTCGAGCGATCTGTTTGTCTCGAGGAAGGCGGTAAGCTGTCTGTTGACGATCTTCTCGATGACTTTGGCAGGAAAAGGGAGGAGTGAGAAGGGGCGGAAGTTTTTGATGCTTTGTGTGCTTTGCTTTCTTTGCTTTCCTTTGCCTGCTTTGGGTCTGCCCCGGTTGTTTGCTGACCGAATAAGTAATTTGGGACTGCTGCACCCCTTTCATTTCCGCTCTCCCACCCACAAAGAAGGGGCTGATTACATGTCTTAATTTCTAGATATTTTATACTATGTCTCCACGATCCACCTACCATTACACAGTAGAAGAGTAAATCTTGGTAGCTAAATAGATTGGCCTGTCTGTCATTGGAACGTTCAAGTTTGTCTCACTCTGCGATCCGTACGTCAGTGACTGGAAGCATGTTGCCACGTGTCCACATGCGGCACGTGTGACCACTTCAGGCTTCCTGGCTTCTTATACAATAGAAGGCCGTATTCTGGAACTTGAAGTTTAATTTATAACATCAAACGTATGTGGAGCTCTGAAGTTTCGCAATACCACGTGAACGTAGATGATGCAGGCCAAGTTTGATCTCTGCTTTCTGGTAAATGATGTCCTAATTTTTAAAACAATGGACAGGTGTACAAGGAGTAAAGTGCAAAAAAAAACGAACTGCGTGAAATCGGGAAACTTGAAAGGTTTGTGTACGAATTGCAATGTGATGTTGGGGCTGTCTGACTGGATCTCAACATGACACAGGGTCTGGGCTCGAGATTAGGCAATGAAATGTGAGTTTTAGTGTTTCACCTTTGGAAGTTGTAAGGAAAACGTTTCCTATTCCTAGTGGATTTTTAAGCGGATTCATAAAGGACATGATTTTTTAATGTTAAACCTCATAAGCCTTGTTTGCTGCGTTCTTGTGTAGCCGAAAATGCACAAAATGATGAAGTGTTTTCCCCCCACCTACCAGTCCGCCTCAGGGCAGACAGCAACAAAAGTAGAGCGTCTCCTTGTGGCAGGTCATTGCAGATGCCTCTGCTAGGCGCCATGCCTTAAAGTGAACGTCACACCTTAAAGTGCCGTTTAAAGCCCCTCCAGCGAGGTGATCCCAAGGCAGATGTTTGCGGTTACCAGATGACTCGGTGTGCCAGCCGTAGAGTTCCACAAGGCACTCCCGTTTATTCTTGGTCTTGCACTGCTCCTTCATATCAATTAGGCTGAAATACAGGCCTTTGCGATATTTTAACAATATTGCCAACATGCGAAAATTCTCAGTTTTGCATAATTATTATGTACCCGCGTGCGCCTCGAGTGAGAAAGTGTTGTGAAATATTAGCGGGGACCACTGATTCGCACAGAAAATACCTCCCCGAGAGATGTTTTCTGCTCTACCCTGTCTCCTGTCGTTTTTTTGCGAGCATTTTATTTATTTATGCAACGAGGTCACCCAGGTGAACAAAATGATGCACGATACTCACAAACCGCATTTCACTACAATAGCAATATTTCGTGAAGTGTTCGTGCCATTTTGCACGATTTCTCACGCCTCTACTAAAATACTAGATTGCGCTGGTTTCCAAAAAGTGTTAAAAAAACCTAGCACAGGAATTTGTCGATTTTCTCTTGCATGTTGCAAGAAATGTGAGTGCTCCTGGAAACATTAGTTCCCTGAATTTGGGTTTAAATCTCTGAGACTTAGTGCCATAGCTATGTTGGTCTGAGGCAGGTACATTTGGAATCAAGTGCTTTGTGTGTGTCTGGCTTTGTGTGTGTTCGGCTGTGTGTGTGTGTCTGGCTCTGTGTGTGTGTGGCTCTGTGTGTTCGTGGCTCTGTGTGTGTGTGTGGCTCTGTGTGTGTGTGGCTTTGTGTGTGTGGCTCTGTGTGTGTGTGTGTGGCTCTGTGTGTGGCTCTGTGTGTGTGTGTGGCTCTATGTGTGTGTGTGTGGCTCTGTATGTGTGTGGCTCTGTGTGTGTGGCTCTGTGTGTGTGGCTCTGTGTGTGTGGCTCTGTGTGTTTGGCTCTGTGTGTGTGGCTCTGCGTGTGTGTGGCTCTCTGTGTGTGTGGCTCTCTGTGTGTGTGTGTTGCTTTGTGTGTGTGTGTGTGGCTTTGTGTGTGTGTGTGTGTGGCTTTGTGTGTGTGTGTCTGGCTTTGTGTGTGTGTGTCTGGCTTTGTGTGTGTGTGCCTGGCTGTGTGTGTGTGTCTGGCTCTGTGTGTGTGTGTGGCTGTGTGTGTGTGTGGCTGTGTGTGTGTGTGTGGCTGTGTGTGTGTGTGTGGTTCTGAGTGTGAGTGTGTGGCTCTGTGTGTGTGTGTGTCTCTCTGTGTGTGGGTGTGGGTGCAATTGCAATAGGTCTCGTATTTGCGAAAGATTAAGCTATTGGGAGTGTAAATGACAATGCCATTTATTTATCTGTTTTAAAAACCAACACATAAATAAAAAGTTTGTCATTTACAATGCCAAAAGCTCTAACTTTTCCGAAGGCAAGACCGTTGCATTGTAAATGCTTGTTTAATAGTGTAATTGTCTTATATTAATGAAAGCCAATATTAAGTTTTAAAAATATATAGTATGTGTACCTGAGCAGTATGTTCAGAATTTTTTAACAGTGGAATTGTAGTATATTAATGAAAGTCAATATAAAGTTTTAAATATATATAGTATATGTACCTGAGCAGTATGTTCTAAATATCTCTGGTTAAATGCCATTTCAGGCTCAAAAGCTTTTTTAGGAAATGGACTGAAATGAGCCTTCTTACTATAAGTGTCATCAGTTACCATAATGACTGACCAAACTCCAGAAACTGGAAGATCTACAATAAAATCAGTGAAAATGACTGTCCACGGTTCTGAATAGATTTCTAATGATCTTACAAACGTTTTTCCCATGTACAAAAGGAGCAGGAAACCTACATATTACCTTAAGACACCCTTTAAAGAGAGCCACCAAGGTGTGTCATGATACATCCCCATGATCTATAATCCCCTGTAAAGAACTACCTAGTGCCAGTTGACACAGTGTATATTTGTGATTGTGATCTAATGTGTTTATGAATAATACAAAGGCTATTTCTTATATAACCTTGTGTGGAGCTTCTTTTGTGGTGTGCCTAGTGTGTTGCTGCCGTGTGAGTGTGTTGCGCAAATGCTTTACACATTGCCTCTGGGATAAGCCTGACTGCTCGTGCCAAGCTACCAAGGGGGTGAGCAGGGGTTATCTTCAGTGTGTAACTCCCTTGCCCTGACTAGAGTGGTGGTTTCTGCCTGGTTTAGGTGCAAGCCCTAGCCAACCAGAAATCCCATTTCTAACACCGAAAAATTGTGGATACCCAATTCTGAATTACAATTATATACCTTACAGGGCCAATTGGGCCACTGTCATCACCAATTGAATAGGCAAGTAAAAAGACAACCAGTAACTACTAGTATTAGCACTCAGCATACATCGCTTTATGCATTAGCATTAGGCATAACCACATTGTACATAAGTCACATTGGCATACATATTAGGCATGAACACGGTATGCCTAATAACTATATATTTATGATGGTTTTGTTGTGTACTCGTTGCTGGGCCCTGTAATGTGAGATATGCCTCTCTTAATTTATCATTAAAAAAATCAACTCTCACCAAAAAGCAGTGAGGGGAACGAATGTGCACTGCTACAAAATAAATTGGAGCTGTAGCAAAAGCTTCCATTAACCTACAGAAAACATAATTAGCACTTTAATCCCAAGAAAATACATCCCTCTGCTTCAACAATCTAATGATAGGCACAGTCCTCTGTGAACAATTCATGATAAATTTCCTATAGAAAATGTGGGCCCCATGGAGGGGATACAGAGGCTCAAAAGGACAAGAAATAAATGACGAGAAGATATATGGAAGACTTGTAAAGGAGAGAAAAGAAACATGAATGAACTGTTAGGAAAGTGTTACCGTGTTTTTGTACTAAAGCCACATGGATATGTGAATTGCACTTCAGAATTTTTTAATAGTGGAATTGTTGTATATTAATGTAAATCAAAAAACGTTTTGGAAAAATATAGTATGCTTACCTGAGCAGTATGTTCATAATATCCCTGATTAAATGCCAAGGATTAAGATGAACATACAAAAATTATTTTGTTTTCGTGGACAAATAGTATTTTAAGTATGCATTTCTGTTGCAATTCATAGCAAACCATACTAATCAGCACACTTTAACCATGCCATCACTAAAATCTAGCTTTTGTTGTTAAATGCTTGACTTGATGTTGTCAGCTTTGCAGTGTAGGAACAACATAATTACTACAAATAAAGTCCACCAAAATGAAGGAAAAAAACAGAAGACAGCATAGAACCATCTTTGTTGAAGTAAGGGAAAGCAGCAGCCAGGTTATAAATTCATGCTGCAGATTGTAGTACTCTTTGGAGTTTCACGGTGCATGGATGAACTTTTGAAATTCCCAAGCTTCACTTTTAACTGTCTCCCAGGTGAACGTTTACCCCCATCTTTCGTCGCCCTACCTATGAGGATGCCGATATAAATGTAAATGTGTTTGTATTTATATAGTGCACTTCTGCCCTGAGGTCTCGTAGTGCTGTATTCATACCGCTGTGGAACCCTTCCTGGCTTTCCTGTGAAATATCCACTCCCAGGGGCGTAACACAGGCCCCTGCAGCCCCTGCGGTGCGGGGGACCCCCGAGCTGCAGAAGGCCCCCTCAGCACAATTTTTAGGCCCAAAAACTCCAGATTAAACCCAGAGAGGGGGCCCCTCTGTGTACGTGGCAGGGGGGCCCCCTCCATTTTCGTTACGCCACTGGCCACTCCTGGGCACCCCCGAAGTGAAGCCAGGCAGCCAAGCGCTGCTGGGGCTGTTGTGGAGATTAAGCAAGCTATTGTCCAGAGTCACAGAGTGTGACTCATGATTAGACTAGGCACCAAGGCGAGAATTATCAGGTCCTGGGAGATTGAGTCCAAGAGCCGCCGAGGCGGGGACTGCATCAGGGTCTGCCACTCTAACCATTGAGCCACGCTTCTCCACCATATAAGCAGGCAAAATGCAATCTCTCACAATACCTGGCACTCATCCATGCTGAATGGCTGTCCGGTGAACTGAGCCAAATAAAAATTACACTGGAAACAAAGCTAATGACTGAAGGGGGGCCATTGTCACATTGAGTGTATGGCATTCCATTGGTTGACTCAAATGGTGAATCAGCATTGGCTGCCGAGACTGATCCCAAGCCCCTCTTTGTATATGTATTCTTTTTTTATGTAATATTATTTACAGGAGACAAACTGTCTCTAGGCCAGCCGTAAAATTGATAACCACACAGCATACCATTAAAATTGATTTTATTCTCTTTAGAGTGGGGTTCCAAGGAACAAAGAAGATGTTTACAGTGCAAAGACCTCCTAATTTATAATGGTATAAACAAGGCGAAATTGCCTGTGATGTGCTCTTGTCTTGATGCAAATATCCTGGTTAACTTTAAGAAGGAGAAATATTAAATTAAGCATGAAATGTTCTATACAAACTGAAATATGTCCCATTAAAAAACGTACAAACGCTGCATGGTTTTTTGCCGCATTCATATGCCAGACCTGCCAACTCATACGGTGCCACTGTGTGCCAAACGATATCAGCTCCTTATCATAGAGTGTGCGCACAATTAGCTGGAACCTACTGCAGAGAGCAGGTTTCCAGCTAGTTGTTTTGATGTTCTGTACAGGTGATGTCTGTTATGCAGTGTTAAACCTCTCCAGGACATCTGCTGCAGCCTAAACTTCATTGTTTTTGGTATTGGCAGGGCAGAAAATGGGGTAGGGGGTTTGTGTGCGCGGAGACAGTGAATTTAAAAGTGCCTCGAGCTGTACTCGGCACTAAGCCCAACCTCCTTCAAGGCACCGCACCCTCCTCACACGGTAAAACATTTTTAAAAGTTGTGTGTGATTTAGTGTTATCTGGTCCATTTTTTGTACTTGGCTGTAAACAAGTGATTTATACCTGATGGAGAATTATCAAAGGTAAATGTGTTACTGTTAGAAAATCATCTCTACACCATAGCCGCATTGCCAGCACATTCAACATTACCTGTTAGCTCTGCTTAATTCAAATTTGACCATACATAGCCTATTTGAAATAGACAACAATGTAACTATTGCAACTATTGTAATTCTGCATTTGCGTGTTAGGGAAACTAATTTCACCACAGCTGTACTAACCTGCATGCTGAGTTAACTCCCTCTGACCTCAATAGTGTTCAACTGGGGCCGATTTACACTCGGGGCACACTGTCCCTGTTTGTGCCATGGCACACCTTTCAACATGTGACGATGAATGACCTCAAAAACTCATATATCCCGAGGGCAGTACATTCAGTGAAATAGAGGATGGTTGCTTACAAGCTGCTAGTGTTTCACAGTGCAGGCAGCTTGAAGGGGGAACAGAGATCAATCCCTCTGCATGCATGTGCAGTGAGTGACTGTACCCACCTACCCGGGGATATCTGGGGTATCCAAAGGACTTCATTTCCCCTACAGAGGCCTGCCTTCAGGGAGCACACTACAACAGCACAGTATCAGTGCAACTCCTAAGGGCCTGTTTGCCTCGGCACTCACATCTGTAATAAGGTGTGGGGTCACTGGCAGAGTGATTTCCTGATTTTCCCGTAAATGAGGGAAGACCCTCTCATGATAGCACTGGTGCTACATATGTATTACACAACAGGGCCGCACAAGTGTTTGCGCCCCTTTGGGTACAACTATAATGCCATGGGGGTGCACAAAGTTGGAATACCGGCCTTTTCAGTGGCGTCACTAGGGTTGGTGTCACCCGGTGCGATGAACTCATGGTGTCACCCCCTCACAACTTACCGCATGGACCTCCTCTGCTCTGCTCGGGCCCACAGTGTTTTCAGGGGCTGCTGGATGTACACGAGACCCGCTGGGCCCACAGTGATACCACAGGTCGGGCATTTCCATTGGAGCTGGTAACTCCTGCTATTGCCTTACCTTAGTAAAGCAGCATTTGGAATGGGGGTCAGAAAACTAACTTTCAGTCAGAGTTTTAGTAAGACAAACAAAAAAGAAAATCATCTCTAGTTACACTCAATACATATAAACTATCACTGTGGGAACGGAGACAGAAAGAAAGACGCATGCACTGGCGCCCTATCTCACAGACCGACAAAAACCCATTCAAATGATGCTGCAAATGGAGTCCCATCATTTGCGTGAGGTAAGGTTCACAGTCAGGGTCTTTTCCTCGGGCCAGGGAACCACTGTGACGTCCCCGCCCACGTGAGCAGGATTTTGGGATGGGTGCTACTCTCCTGTGATGCTCAGCATGCATCCCTGTCACTGCGTTTGTAGCATCTTGTCCTGTTCGCAGTGACTGCCTTCTATGACAGTTTGCTTTGTCAGGAGCGGCCTCGCCTCACAGTATTCCTTTCCCTCCTTTCATGTTGCCTTGTACTTTGCATGCATGCCTTGTTCCTGCTGTCAGGACCTTGCGGGGTGGCAGCTGCTGGCACCTTTTAGCCCTTTTTTCCTCTGTCCATGAGCTGTCTCTGTTGGCATTCCCTTCCTTCGACCCTGAGTTCCTCTTTGCTGCTTCTCTTGGCCCGAGGATCTGCTCCTGGTCCCGGGTTCCACCCTGTCCCAATTTTAGCTCAGCAGTGGCGGTGTGCAGTTGTTGCCTCAGGGCCTTTGGGTACAGTTTGCTGTGATCTCTGGTTTCTGCTCACAGGGCCCCCTCATGGTTTCTGGTGTCACATGTCCACTCTTCAGTAATACCTGCTGTCTCAGGTCTCTGTCTCTAGTTCGCCCCAAGTTTCCTCTTTCCTCCTGCAGCTGTTCTCTCTCCCGGGTACTGATTTCTCTTCTCACTACGACGCCCAGAACCATTCATTCCCAAACTGCCCCTTACTCTCAGCTTCAGAGGGCCTGAAGCTTCGGGTGTTGCATCTCCACCCTCTGAGGTCGCACCTGCCTCGGCCCTCTTCTCAGACCTGCTCCAGCATAAAAACCGAGGAGTTGAGATGCAACACCCGAGGCGTCGTAGTGAGAGGGCAGAAACTACGACTGACTACTGGCACAGCTTTCATTCTCAGGCCCCTCTTGAAAGTTCGCTCTTCATTGTAAATATGTATTTTTTCCTGTGCATTCCTCACTCCTGCGTGCTGTTTTGGATTTTGTGTTTGTGTGCCCTTCATTTTTAGTCTCCTGTTTTTCTCTGTAATGTTCTATTTTGTATCACTTTTCTCTTGTAACGTAACTAGCTCTATTGTACAGCGCCCTGACACCTTCGGGTAATGTCCGCGCTTTATAAAAATGCACTAAATAAAATAAATATAAATAAAACTGCTTCAAACATCCTTCAGGGACCTACCAGAAGACCCCATACCAGGACATCCCCTAATCTGAAGGCTCCATATCCTATACCAGGACATCCCAAACTATGAAGATCCCAACCATGCCCTAAACCAGGCCATCCCTTACTCAGAAGACCTCATACCCTGCACCAGGATATCCCGTACTGCCATCAAACTTGGGGGCATATTATCAAGAAAGGCAATAACATTATTGCCGCTGTAGCGGCCGGAAACTGCTGCTAAAGCGGTTATAATGGGCTTGATAATATGCATTTGAGAATTCCCATAGAAGCCCAGGTTCTGGTGTTAACATGGGCTTCTATTGGAATTCTCAAGGGCATATTTCTTGATATTGTCCTCCAGGTTTTTTACCTGTCTTGCTTCTTTCCTGTAGCTCTCTCTCTCTCTCCACCCTGTCTCTCTCGGTCTCTGTCCCTCACTCCTCTCTCTCTTCTCTTCCATCTGCCCCTCTCTCTCCTTCTCTGTCTGTCTGTCTTTCTCTCTCCCATCTATCTCCCCACCTCCCTGTCACTCTCTACTCTACTCTCTGTCTCGGTCTCTCTCTATCTCTCTTTGCCCCCGTCCGCCTGGGCTGTACCACAGACCCTTACACCCCCCCCCTACCTCTTGACATCCACAGACCAACAGAGAAGACACACTGTCAACAACTGACAGGGAAGGGGGCTGAAAACAGGGAAGATGCACAGGTTATTGTATGGACAGATGAGTAACGACAGATGGACATGTCACAGATGGACACGCAATGTATAGATCACTCAGATTGGATACAACATTGATTGTTGGAAAGAACATTCTGAAATAAAAGTTTCACCACGTCAGTAGGTGGAAAGATGTTATTAACAGCATTTCAGGATTTTGCCCCAGTCAGCACTTGAACTGCGACTTTTTAACACAATGTGAAAGACACACAAAGGAAGTTTCTGGTGTGTGCTGAGTTGTAGTGAAAGTGTCCGATAATCAATATTTGGTTTATTACATTCTGCCATTAGTACGTCTTCTGTTTGTATGCCCCTGGGTGGACGCCCAGCATTCGAGGGGGCGGAAGAGCAGGTGCCCAGGTGATCACAGGACCCCCTGGCTGCCCCCCCCAGGTCTTAACATTGAACACACCTGTAGAGGCGTGTCTTCGGTGGAGGGGGTGGAGTTTACAGCCCTCTCCTTGCCCATGCACGAGGATTCACACAGACCTGGCAGGCTTTAATAAACCACAGACCACCTATGCCACCCACACACAGCACTCAGCCATAAAGATCACACCAGACAGGAAGGGATTCGTTGCCACTGGAAGAGATCGGAAAAGACCCAAGATCAACTGATGATGCAACAGAAAATGATTCTCCAAAAGAAATAGCGCTGAGTGGGCCTGAAGAGAGGGGCGAGGAGATTTACCTACCTGTAAACCTTGTCCAAGGACACTGGCTCCACCTTGAATAAACAAGAACATACATGTCGAATGTGAGACATGGGGACGTGGTCATGTGCCCCATGGGAGCGCACACATCAGCGCTGCTTTGGGTAATGAGTAATCTGACTGTGTAGTGTGTACCTCAAATATTTTTTTAAGTGCTGATTAAAGGACACATTCTGGAACTCAGGGGGGGACACTCTCACACTACCCCCGCTCTCACGAGGAATACATCTTTGCCACCTGGCTGAAACTGCAAGTGGAAATGGGGCAGCCCTAGTCCTGCGATGCTGGGTTGAGCCGAGCCCTGGGGGCCACTGGCCTGAGAGAGCTCCTGACTCAGATCAGCACACAGCCCCAGTGACGTGTATATTTGTTTCTCACAGTCCCACTCAGTGTGACATCTTACCTTAGACTCCACTGTGGTGGTGGCTAGCCTGGGCCCCTACCGTGGGGGTTCTGCAAATCGCCCCGCCCCGCAGCACTGATTCGTGGCTCCCCTGCAGTACCCAGACTGTCTGTGTCTCCCTCCACTCACTAGTCTAAGCGCGTGGTGGTAGCGCGCGTCAAAAGAGCACAGCGCGGGGGCAGGCCCAGGGCCGTCATCGGTAGTGCTATAAGATTGACGGCCCTGGGACCGACAAATTGGGTGCACCGCTGCCTCCCATCGCTCCATCATCACCACTGCTAGTACGTGGTGGTACGTGCGTGGCGTGCACGGACTGCAGGATTTGTTCTAAGCAGCAGGTGCGCTTACACAGGGCAGTTATACCTGCCCCCGGCCCCACCGCCCCCGCCCCCACCCCCCAGCTACGCGGCTGGTTGGGTTCCTTTCCTTTGGCCACCAAATAAGGGAGAATCAACTATACTTGGGATTCAGGTAATATATGAAAATGTATTTCGCTACTGTCTCTGGGCCACAAGACTACTCAAACATTCTTTCGTTTTCACCCTCTCCTAATTGAATCCCATCACCCAGCAGCCAAACTGAATGTGCCAAAAAGTACTCCACCACTATTACCGCCAAGCCCCATCTGGACATCTTCCCCAGGGGATAGACTAAATGGTCTGAAAAGCAGTGAGGCTATTTTGAACGGTGGCAGATTTCTAATTGTGATGAATATTTTCAGTAACAAGTTAATAAATCCTCCTTTATAAATATAAAGCAGAGCAGTCTGCAGAGTAGAGGCTGCACTGAGAGCTGCGTGTTCACAGGGTAACCAGATTGGTGTCATCCCCACTGATGGTGTCACCGGGTGCGCTCCGCACCCCCCGCACCTCCCTAGTGACGCCGCTGGGCCTTTTACACCCCTTGGACACTATGCATACTACGGCTACTGCTATGTTTGTTCAGAGGTAAACCAGGGCTGGACTGGAAACTCAAGGTAGTACCTTCCACTGTTGTCCATTCAAAAGAAGAACTGATAGCATGCCAAGTGACCAAATGGAGAGAACAAATGTATCTAGATAAAGGGGGCTTGTGTTGAAGTTGTCAGCATAAAAACATTTGAATTAGAGCAAAATAATAAAGTTTACAAAACATTTGTCTTCTAAATGACTAGCAGATGATTTTACCATTCCTAAACAGCCGTTCTGACTCACTGTCTTCAAGCCCTCCCACCCTGTCAGACTGACTACTACTGCCTCACAAACGATATTAGCTTTTCAGAATGACTTTGCCCAAGTGGTCCTGTCATTATAAAGTCACTGGTTATAAATGTGAATGACCCAGCACTAGCCCTTCAGGACTTCTAGAACTCTGACCCAAGCCTGAAATCAGTAAGAATCCCTTACTCTCAGTTATAGAATCTCAACATTCTTTAGCTCCATCAAACAGTGCCAAAGTGGGGGGCATGGCCGACTGCAGAGCAAGATGCCAACCTATTAAGGCAGCTCCGAGCCCGATCCAACAAATCACTCACCATCCAACACATTTACACAACTCCAGTGATTAAACTAACAGCAAATTAACTGACCGGCGGAGGGGAGCGACAAAGCCCACATGGATTCCGCGTGTTGGGCCCGGAGCCGAGGCTGTTGGTGGGCCAGCGGACATCGCGCCTAGGGTGACCAACTGGCATTGGTGCAAATTCAGGACTGAGAGTGTAAAAATTCAGGACAAAGGGTCAAAATTCAGGACAAAAAATCAGGACAGGAGGTCAAAAATCAGGACAAAAGAGGTAAGTTTTACAGACACATCAGAGGAAGTTGTGCAATAGTATATAAGTAAGTAAATAGACAACCACAAAAGTACAAATAAAAATAAGTTTATATTAGGTTGAGACAATTGTGCAAATCATGGTTTGTCAGTTTGCGTGCAGCTTTAAGCAAATGTGCAGGTCTTTTGTGGTAACAAACTGCCCCCACCTTTCCAGCTCCCAGAGAAAATGCCTGATGCCTGGTCTGGCTAGTCTGGCTGTGGTGACACTGGCCTTAGTACCACCCTCCAATGGCACCCCTCATCTTCACATAGACCCTCTCTCATGTGTATTTAATTTCTTCTATAGTGCTACTCATCCCAAGTATGTGGGGCAGAGTGTTGGAGTGTGTTACAACACACACATATTATATAGAGACAATCACTCATAAATGGGAAAGTCAATGTATAGGAAATTTTGCTTAAGATAATTGGGCTTAAAATGTGTAATCATACTTTCATCCATCATTCAGTCTTTCACCATTCATTCTGTCCTTCCATCTGTGTGCCCATCGATGTCATATTCAACCATTTACAAACCTATCCATCATGTATCCTTCCATCCATCATTTCACACATCCATCCCTCAATCCACCCTTCTACTCATCCATTAGCCAACCATCCACCCTTCCACCCTATCCATCCGCACGCTCCTCCATCCACTCTTCCACCCATCCATCCATCCATTCACTCATACATCCAGCCATTTACCTATCCAGCCGTCCTTTCACTTACTCATTCCTCCATCCAGTCACTCATCCTTCCACCCATTTACCCATTCAGACATCCATTTATGCATCCCTTTTTCTCTTTCAATTCCCCTTTCACTTAGCCATCAATCCTTCCATCCACCCACCCATCCATCTACTCATCCACTCATGAATCCAGCCATTGAACCTACCATTCATCCATCCTTTCACTCATCCATCCATCCATTCTCTCACCCATCCACCCTTTCACTCCTTCACTCATCTATCCATCCTTTTGTTCATATACCTGCCCTTTCACTCACTCATCCAGCCTTACATCCACCCTTTCACTCTTCTGTCCATCCATTCACCCTTTCACTTATCAATTCATAAATACACCCTTTCACTTATCAATTCATCAGTCCATCCATAATTTCACTCATCCATCCACCCATTCACTCACCCATCATCCACCCTTTCACTCATCCATTCATCATTGCACTCATCTATCCAGCCATCCATCCCTTCACTTAATTACTCACTCAGCTTTTCACATTAATTATGAGACCCATCAAGAACTCCGCCCTCGCTTTAGGTCCTAAAGCAAGGGTTGGGGTGGGGCAGGGTTCACTATGCCCCTGCACATAGGCAATCTGAAAAAGTGGAAGGCATGAGTCATGCATGATGCACTGTGCCTGGACGTGGGGCGACTGTGACATGGTGTTGTTTCCAGAGCTTTAAGTGGGATGAAAAAACTAGGGGGGCTCTCCAAAAAGGTGTTCGATGTAATAAAATGCGTGGCTTAAAACACATATGCTAAAAATCTGTGCTTAATATAATGTGTCACCCGACTGGTATTTTTGTTGCTTCCGTCATTGCATACAGATATATAATAAAACAAGTAACGTTACACCTAGAACAAGTAACGTTACACCTACAACAAGCCAGAACTATTGGCTTTGCCAATGGTTGTTAGTTGCATAGAATAAAAAAGCAGCAACCATGGCTGCTATACTATAACTATAATCCTATAAACCTAAAACTATAATTCCTTTGAACTTCTTTCACTGCTTTGCTTTGGTTAACTGGATTCTCACCTAGCAGCAGCATGGGCGTGTTTGCACTTCCATGTAACAGAATGCCCTGCCCTGGACCGAGGCTGGAGGAGGCCACCACATGCTGTGCCAGCCCAGACTGACCCATTTTCATTTTGTATGTGACAATCAGCCCCACGCAGAATGACAATGGGCGGGGTGCTCAGAGGAGTTAGAGGCGGCCCCATCGCTGAGCTGAGGCCTTTTGTAGGGGAACATCTCTGTTCCCTGGAAGTCTCAAAATTATGGACAAAAGGCGTCTGTAAAAGGGATCCTCACGGACAATGGACGTATGGTCCAATTTACGAACTGTCCGTGGAATTTACGGACGGTTGGTCACCCTAATCGCGCCACGCCCGAGGCTTTGGAGATGAGCTTCTCTGGGCCGAGCGACCAGAAGAGTCTGGTAGTGAGTGTTATGGAGGGTGTCAGAGAGGAAGCATAGCGGTTGCGTCCGTACCCGACTTCGAGGACCGTGGCCTGTTTCATCACCCGTAGACCCGTCCAGCATGGTAAGTAAGGCACAAGTTTCCCTCTCCCTCTCTCTCCTGAGCTTCGAAAATGCGTTACAGAAGGGAGCGTCTCCGATACACACCGGGGACGAGAGGCGGATGCAGTCAAGATGACCTCACACTGACTTACATGGTTTGAAGCTCTTCCTGGTATTTTACCCCAGTTCTGGGCAGGCACCTCCCGCAGTGGGAGTTCATTACTGCATTGTGATCCCCACAGGGCCTGGCTCCACCATAATGAATAGCAGGGGTAAACAATTGGAGAGGCATCCCATTTAACCAAAGTTCCTGGCGCTGAAAGGCAGTAAAACTCCTGCAATTAGAAACATACTTGTGTGCTACCGGTGGCCAGATCTGTCCACGGAACGAGAGGGTCAAGGGGACCATTGCAGCCGTCAGTGAGTGAATGGTTGGAGCCCAACTTTGTGCCAGTATAAGATAGGGGAAATTCACCTGAGCGCCAACAGGCCCCGGAGGGAACACACGGCCCACGGTGGGCTGTGGTAAAATGGTGCAACCCCGACCAGAAACCATCCTCCTCTAATAAGGGACAGAAGTGATAACCTAAGACCAGGAATGAGTTGTAGAGTGCACAATGATGGGTGGCACAGAGCCCAAGAGTGAACACCAAACTAAGCTGGATAATACATGGTCCCAAAAGAAGCACCTGACCAAGGAGACGTAACGGATCCACCCTTACTAGCAGTGGCCAGCCTCGCTACAGATGAGATGCTCACTCTTCGAGATGTCATCAAGGGAGTCTGTTCATCACTTGATGGCAAGATAGACATGATGAACTCTGGAGGGCTGTTGAATGGCTCCGGGGTACAGAGTACGACACCAGCGCTAAAGACACCCACATGAAGATGAAATCAAGGGCTGCCAGGGTGGGACGGGTGGGGCAGCAGAGAGGACAGCAGAGGGGGATCCCCAGTCAGAGATTACCTAAACGAAGACTAGAGACTTTGCGCTCTATATGATCTAGAATCAGCTGGAAATTACTAGAGTAATCTTTCAAGATGGAAGGCAGTAGCTGATTCCCTCTAAAATTTGTATTTGAACTGTTATTTGGCGTAAGAGGTGCTCTGCATAGTTGCGGTTGATAGAATCGAAACGCAGATTTACTTTTTACTCATGTTTTACTTTATATTATGTTACCATTTATATGGCTAATACATTATATTTACGTATTGTGTGTAAGATATAATGAGTTGATACAGATGTCGCACCATTTAAGTTGACATCTGTGCCGCCATTTTAGTTAGAGAAGGCCCCATGTTCTGATGTAAACTGTTACTTGCATACTCGAATCTGTTTTTTGCTCATTTATGAGAAATGGTCCTTGGTAAGTTTTGTTTCTTCAATGCCCATGTTAGCTCGTTAGCGCATACCTTTCCTTTTAGATCAAGGCCTTCTCCCACCTGTCGAGAGGGGAGGATAGGCCAGGCAACTGTAAAAAGTAGACAGCTTGTACCAGGCTGCAGAATCAAGACTTATGTTCGGTACCCCCATTGTATTACGACATCCACCAGTGTTTTTCATGGTAGGCGGGTCTTTGTGGACTCCGCAACATACATAATGTAACTTTATGCTTGTAAAAGTCAGTCCCTTGTCAGCCATCATAGGAGGCTAGTCTGATTGGACTCCACTGCAGTGTATTCTGTGAATAAACTAGTTTGCTTGTATTCTCTACTGCGTCATCAACTCTTCATTCTTGGAAAGCTAGAGGTGGTCGAGAGCGACCCGGGTGACCCTAATTGGGTCACTTCCTTCAGTTGGCGCCCATACAGGTGACCAGTCTTATTCGTAGTCGGGTTGTAGAGGGTCGGGTTGTGTCTGGTCGGATGGGTGGATCGGGGATCCCCACACGATCGAACCTGGTTCTCACTCCTGTCCCACCTGTCTGATCGGACAGCTCCTCGTCTAGCAATCGCCTTGGCTAGGGCCCTGAAAAGGTAAAACCCTTGGATCTGACTGTTTGGTCCGAAGTGTCGGCAGTGGAGAATAGTCTTGTTTGACCTGTGTGCACCGGGTGAGTTCATTTTGAATTTCTGGTAAGTGCGGCGCTGTCTTGGTTAAGTTGGTAGGTCTTGGGACCCTTGTGATACAGAGTGTTGTCAAACGTTCTGCAAGGCCACTTGTTGAATTCGGCTTATTCTTGAAAAAGCCTGGGGCTAGAGCCTATCTTGTCTTGGTGCAGTCTGAGGACTGGCTTGTCTTGACACAGCGCGCAGACTGTTTTTGAGAGCTCTTTGTTTATGTGTGTTTCATTGTGTGTTTCATTGTGTGTGTGTGTTGATTGACTGAATATGTGGATGGGCCTGATGCCAGGAAGCCTTGTTGGAGTAAAGTGTGTGGTTTGGAGTGCCAATGCTGCTCTGCGGAACATCGCCTGGAGGAGCGACAGCCTGCACCCCCGGTAGGCACTCTGAATTTTGATATGTATGTGAAGCATGGTATTGGCCCAATTATGTTTTGTACTTTGTAACACAGGTATACAAGGGACAATATATAGCTTCAGTGGCCACGGGATGACACCTTTGGTGAACAAAAATTGAAGTACTTAGAAGTCAGCAGTCAATGTTTGATACTTTGGAGGAATAGCATAAGGAAGCTAAGCAGAGAAGTATACGTGCTGGAAAGGAGTCTAGGAGGAAGGCAATGCAAACGGTGGTGCAGTAGCTTATGGTAAGGAAAAAACTGAGAAGGGTATTGAGTGTGCAGATAGGAAGTTTTGCTTACAGTGTTATAGGTCCTAAGTTGTTTGACAGGAAGAATATCCTTTTGTGGAGGACTTGTTGGAAACTCGCCCCCACCTCCCTATGCCCCACAAAGAATATACCCTGGTGTTCCACCGTTTCAGTCTGCCGCTGTTCCCTCGTCTGTCCCTGATCCCTCTGCAGCCTCAACAGCTTTTTCTCCGGCCGTATCCGTCTTTCCCTAGGTTTCACAAATTACGTGTACTGGGACTGCGGGCACCTCAATAGTGTCAGATGCTTCTGTTTCTGCTTCTCCTTCTTCTCTTACACCTACCACACAGTCATTGTTGACACTGTCACCTGCATGGGCATCTTTTGCCTTCCCCTTAACCATGTCACCCATGGTATTGAGTAGTGTTGGGACGCCAGTGCGAGGGTCGGAAGGAGGAAATTGGGCAGAGGCATTGCAGCCATTAGAGCAGGCAATGCTTTGATCTGATGTGGTTGAAGAAGGGAAAAGGATGGTTGCAATTCAGGCAGCACAGTGGGCTTGGAATGCGATTTATGGTTTGGAGTATATATGGAGTATGATGAAGGATTTTGATCCATTTGGGCAACAACATGCCCTTCAGCACATGTTGAATATACTGATTGGTCGGTGGGAACAGTGTATTGGAGGTAAATATCCGCAAATTGTTTATGATATTCGAGATCGTGTATATTTTGCTAGTATGGCTCCTGTGGAAGTTCTCAGTAAAGTTGGGACATTACTCAGTTATCGAGCAAAATTATATCATAGCACTCTGATTCAAGTATGTCAGTTCCCAATGAGGGAAGTACATCCCATTTACCACTCTGAAATTCCAGAGCAACGTAATGCAGCAAATGTTGTTATTCAGCAGCGAGTAGAGGCTTGCTTCCAGGAGCATTGGGTTTATACCCCATGGAAGAGAACTGAGGTACTTGCTCTTGAGAGTCATTTACCGATCCCAGGAATAATCCTACTGCATAATATAAAGAATTAACAGAGTCTGTCTCCTTGTCAGTTATGACGCTAGCAGATATTTAGATATTTTTAGGGCTGTTAATGCCTATAGATATATGGAGACAGGTGCATACACAGGATCACAGGTGGGAATGGGTGATACATGGGATGAGATTAAGGCGTGGGATAAGGAACGGAAACCTAACGACAAACCTAGGGCTGAGATATTGGCGTTACCAAATCATAATATTACTAACATGCATTCTCTTATTCCACCCAGGCGAGTAGATTGGATAAGTTGATGGCATGTCACCAGAAGAAAGAAGAGAGTGTGTCTGATGTTTTTACTTGGTTCGAAGGAGTGTTTTGGGATTTTAATGGACAGGATTTGTCAGTGGAAGGTGGGGTTTGTATGTTTGTTAACAAGTTTGTAACAAATTTACTTCCTGAGATTGCAAGCTTCTGAGAATACAAGGACCATTTCCTCCCCTTCAGTGATATTGAGCATGGTCCAATATTATGAACATTGAGAAAACAAGGAGAAGGATAGAGTGGAGAAAAAGAGTAAGGATTCAAAGACGAAGGTGTTGTTGCAGCAAGTTGCAAGGGGATCTGGAAGGGGTCGGGGTACTGGTCCTGCTCAGAGGTCACGAGCTGCCGGTAGAGGTGGTATGCCCTTGGGGCTGAATCAGTGTGCATATTGAAAAATGAGTGGCGTTGGCTAAGTGAGTGTCCAGAATTGTTACAGAAGGTTTCAGCACCAAGAGGAAGGGGTTGGAATGGATGGAGTCATGGTGCAGGTAGCCGAGATGAGGCTCAAGGGGATGCATCCTAAGGTGGTCGGTCTGATCAGAATTATTTTGACGATCCCCGAGGCAGATAGTATTATCATGATTATTATGATATCGAGGAAGTTACAAGGATGTCCTGTAGCTAGGACAGCAAGGGACAGGGTAGGGGACCAGTCCAGATTCCTATAGATCAGCGTGGTCTTTATGTCACAGCAGACCTACATGGTTCAACGCAAAAAATGTTGGTGGGTACAGGTGCAATAAATAGTTCTGTTTCTCATTCAACGGTCCCTGGGGCCACCCTGTCTGGCCGCAATAATGTCTTGGTAGGTTTTTCAGGCGTAACAGTTGTGAGCCTGATCTCCAAACCTTTAGCTTTGACTGTTGGTCCTTTTACGGTAGATTCTCAATTTTGTTGACATCAAATTGTGGTGAAAATGTATTTGGATTGGATTTGGAAGTTATGTGCTACTATTTATTGCTCCCCAGACAGTGTTTCTATGACTTTTGGACCTAATGTGGATGGCTCAAGACAGTGTTTTGCAAAGGATGCTCCACTTCCTGTTGAGTTTCAGGATATCCCGTCTTCTTTCTGGGCAACAGGGGATAATGATGTTGGGTTGTTACAGATACCAACCGTTTCTATCAATATCAAGGACAATGCTGTGCTTCCTCGTATTCCTCAATACAAAATATTGCAAGCTGGGGAACAGACTCTGATGCGGATTATGCAGGATTTGATTATGTTGGGGGTGGTGGAGGAGACAGTAGAGAATGTGTGTATTAGCCCCTTTATTGCTATTCCTAAAAAGAAACTGTGGATTCCCCTGATGCACACTCTGATGATTATCGGTTCGTAATTGATTTACGGGAAGTTAATAAAATAGTTATTCCATTGCTTCTGGTGGTTCCTGATATAATAGTCCTTCTCACAATGATCCCTTCTCTGCAAAATATTTCTCCCTGATCGATTTGAAGAATGCTTTCTTTAGCATTCCTGACCACCCTGATAACCGATATTTATTCGGTTTTGCTTTAGCTGTCAAAAGCTTCCAATTCTGTAGAGTTCCTCAGGGGTATATAGAAAGTCCTAGTATTTATGGTCAGGCTTTAAAAGGTCAATTAGACTATCTCTTTCTCCCCAAAGGTAATGCATTATTGCAATATGTGGAAGAGGGTTGTTTGGATGCCACAGTAAAACTGTTAATGCATTCAGTGAAAAATGGAGAGAAAAGTATCCCTTTCTAAATTCCAATATTGTCAACAGCAGGTCACCTATTTAGGTTACCTGCTGTCTAAGGAGAGTCGGAGGCTAACACCTGAACGAGTTGAGGCCATTTTTAAGATAACTGAAATGGGAGGGAACTCGCACAGCTGATTGTCCAAAGGTAAAGGGTTGTAAAGGAGTGTAGTGTGCTGCCAAGAGGAAATCACTGTCTGGCCTGGCAGTGAAACATCCAAAGGAACTAATACAAAGCTCCCCCTTCTGGGGAGAGAGCACCTCTGAGCAGAACAAGGGGGGACCAACAGGTCTTCTTCCATAACACGTAGATTGATCAAAAGTTCATGCAACAGCGACAAAATTATTCTTCCATCTTTCAAGATTTATTTGGTTGGTATTCAGTGCATACTTTCAATTTAAATCATTGAATTAACTGAGTTCATAGAATGTCTTTGTCATTGACATGTTGAAACAAATAAATCACACATCCCGATGCATTTCAGGCTCTGCCCTTCGTCAGGGGAATACTCTACAAGAAAATCAGAACAAATAACTCACTAACTGTTCCTGTTACAAACGGCTAAAAACATGCTAAATCTGTAAGCATTTTTACATTAACATAATACAAAATAAGATCATAAGGAATAAGCAAAAGGGAGAAGTGCAGGTAGAGTCAAAGAAATCAGCTATATCCCGAGATAGCCCGGAATCACCCAGTATATGAAGCCATCGTGAGACAGAAACAAAGTTCCGTGATATACAAGCGGTAGCGGAAAAATGAACAATGAGTAGGAGCATTTACACATAAAGATGACGGTGACGTGATGGAAGTGGTCAAGTAAGTGAGGGCAAAGACGAGGAAAACATGCACAGGTAACGGATTCAAAAACGTCCCCAGGTAGGGTACTTACATCAGCGTGACTACGCTCAAACTCCGCGGAGTTCCGAGCGGGAAAAGATCAACAGAGTGAACCGCTGGTCGACAGGGTTTAAAGCGTCCAGCGAGAGTAGACATGGAGAGAGGACTAAGAGGTAAATGGTCAAAGAAAGAGTGGAGGGTGAGTAAGCCGAGTAATAGTTCACCATGATGGAGTGGGTAAAAAAGGAGGCAAAGATCATGCAGAAGGAAACAGAAAGGCAAATGTGTTCAAAAAATGGTAATGAAAAAAGTAGAGAAGGCAAGATACATGAAGGAATAAGAATGAAAAATCATGATAATGGTTACAGGTAGCAAAGAAATTCCATGCGGTCATTGAGCCCATGGGGCACCATCGTGGACATGAAACGGATCCAAAAGTTCTCTCTTTTTAATAGGGTGTTCTTGTTGTTAGAAGTAACTTTGACTTGCTCCAATATTTGATATTTTAACTGTGCCACAGTGTGTCTGTTCTCAAGGAAATGAGTAGCTACAGTGGATTTGAGGTTTTGGGTACGAATGTTACTCTTATGTTCTAAGATCCTGACACGGATCTTTCTTTCAGTGTGACCGATATAACATTTGCCGCAGGGACATTTCAATAAATAGATCACATTGCTACTGTTGCAAGTGGCATTCACTCGAAGTTTGATCGGATGTCCTTTCATGGGGTGATTAGTGGTGTTACCAAGAATACAATTGTTGCAGTTACTGCAGTTGAAACAAGGTTTTAAACCCGTGTAGGTGATATGTGTGTCAAGTTTACTGGGTTGGCCACAAACACTGGCCCATGTTGACCATGGAACCTGACTTCAAGGGACTGTTTAACCACCTCCCATGTTTGCTTTCACCAGAGGCAGGAACTTGAAAGAAATCTTAAGCCAACCCAGTAAACTTGACACACATATCACCTACACGGGTTTAAAACCTTGTTTCAACTGCAGTAACTGCAACAGTTGTATTCTTGGTAACACCACTAATCACCCCATGAAAGGACATCCGATCAAACTTCGAGTGAATGCCACTTGCAACAGTAGCAATGTGATCTATTTATTGAAATGTCCCTGCGGCAAATGTTATATCGGCCACACTGAAAGAAAGATCCGTGTCAGGATCTTAGAACATAAGAGTAACATTGGTACCCAAAACCTCAAATCCACTGTAGCTACTCATTTCCTTGAGAACAGACACACTGTGGCACAGTTAAAATATCAAATATTGGAGCAAGTCAAAGTTACTTCTAACAACAAGAACACCCTATTAAAAAGAGAGAACTTTTGGATCCGTTTCATGTCCACGATGGTGCCCCATGGGCTCAATGACCGCATGGAATTTCTTTGCTACCTGTAACCATTATCATGATTTTTCATTCTTATTCCTTCGTGTATCTTGCCTTCTCTACTTTTTTCATTACCATTTTCTGTTTCCTTCTGCATGAACTTTGCCTCCTTTTTTACCCACTCCATTATGGCGAACTATTACTCGGCTTACTCGCCCTCCACTCTTTCTTTGACCATTTACCTCTTAGTCCTCTCTCCATGTCTACTCTCGCTGGACGCTTTAAACCCTGTCGACCAGCGGTTCACTCTGTTGATCTTTTCCCGCTCGGAACTCCGCGGAGTTTGAGCGTAGTCACGCTGATGTAAGTACCCTACCTGGGGACGTTTTTGAATCCGTTACCTGTGCATGTTTTACCTCCTCTTTGCCCTCACTTACTTGACCACTTCCGTCACGTCACCGTCATCTTTATGTGTAAATGCTCCTACTCATTTTTCATTTTTCCGCTACCGCTTGTATATCACGGAACTTTTCTTCTGTCTCACGATGGCTTCATATACTGGGTGATTCCGGGCTATCTCGGGATATAGCTGATTTATTTGACTCTACCCGCACTTCTCCCTTTTGCTTATTCCTTATGATCTTATTTTGTATTATGTTAATGTAAAAATGCTTACAGATTTAGCATGTTTTTAGCCGTTTGTAACAGGAACAGTTAGTGAGTTATTTGTTCTGATTTTCTTGTAGAGTAATTCTCTGACGAAGGGCGGAGCCCGAAATGCATCGGGATGTGTGATTTATTTGTTTCAACATGTCAATGACAAAGACATTCTATGAACTCAGTTAATTCAATGATTTAAATTGAAAGTATGCACTGAATACCAACCAAATAAATCTTGAAAGATGGAAGAATAATTTTGTCGCTGTTGCATGAACTTTTGATCAATCTACGTGTTATGGAATAAGACCTGTTGGTCCCTCCTTGTTGTGCTCAGAGGTGCTCTCTCCTCAGAAGGGGGAGCTTTGTATTAGTGCCATTTTTAAGATCCCATTCCTGAGACTCAAAGGGATGTGCATGCATTCATAGGCATCACCTTGTATTGTCAACACTGGATACCTGCGTACTCTTTACTAATAGAGCCTTTGCTTTACCTAACCACTAAAGATGTGCATGTGCCCTGGCCCTGGACGCATGAATGTCAACATGCTATTGAACAATTAAAAGTTGCACTTTGATCTGCTCCTGAGCTTGACTCGCCGTATTACAAGAAGGCCTTTGTGCTGTACATACACAAAGCGGCTGGATGTGCAGTCTCTGTGTTAACACAAGGCTTTGGAGGTAAACAGAGGCCGTGTGCAAATTTTTCTGTTACACTTGACACTGTCACCAGAGCCCTCCTAAGCTGTTCAAGAGCAGCCGCTGTTGCGGCGGTCTCTGTTGAACAATCGGAAGGGCTTTTTCTTAATCATGATCTCACAGTGATGGTACTGCATGGTGTGGATGTACTTTTGAATAAAGACACAACACCTTACCAGTGCTCGTCTGACTGGATATGAACTGACCTTGTCTGCACCTCATATTACTATCAAAAGATGTGCCACACTGAATCCAGCCAAGTTACTACCCCTTCCCTCAGAAGAAGGGGACAGGGACATCCCTGATTGTTTGTTTTGCGCAGACAAAGGGATGGGTAGACCTGACTGATGTTCCCTTATCAAACCCACAAGGGGAACTATATGGCGTTGACTCTTGTTTTAAATTGTCAGATGGCACTACTACAGCGGTGTATCCTATTCCCACGCTGCACACTGTAGTTGAGACGTCACATTTTTTTTATCAATCAGCACAGGCTACGGAGCAGGTGGCTCTTTTGCAGACATGTGAGTTAAGTGAAGGACTGACTGTCAATTTTTATACTAACAGCCAGTATGCCTTTGGGGTGGTGCATAATTTTGGACGCCTTTGGACAGAGAGAGGATTCTTGACATCGCACTGGTACAAAATTCAACATGGTCCGTTGATAGAGAGGCTTCTGACAGCTTTGGCTCTTCCCAAATGATTAGCAATAGTAAAATGCAGTGCCCATAAAACAATTACTGATGATATTGGAAAAGGAATTTTTTTTGCAGATCAGACAGGTAAGGAGACAGCCAGATCATAGATGAAAAAGATGTTTGTGGCGAGCCCCGTTAGGTGGGTGCCCGAGAATGGGACGTTTGAGGACACACTAGCCAATGTTAAGGATATTGAGAGTAAAGCAACAGTGGAGGAGTTGGCAGTGTGGCAGGAGAAAACAGGGCGTCTAGATGATGAGGGATTTTGCACTGATTTGTCAGAGAAACAGAGGTAGATGTTACCAAATGTATATGTACTTCCCGTGTTTACTATGGCACATGGTCCAGCTCATATTAGCGCCAAGGGTATTTTCAAACTGCTTGATCCTGTGTGGAACAATGACAATATTTCAAAAGTTGCTACTTACTTGGTGAAATACTGTATGATCTATCTTAGACACAATCCTGGGAAGTTTACGCCTACACCTTCTGGTAATTTTGCACACCCCTCCTTCCCTTTTGAGGTACTCCAAATAGATTATATACAATTGCCACGGGTTAACATTTTGAAATGCGTGCTAGTGGTAGTTTGTGCTTTTAGCAAGTGGATTGAGGCTTACTCCACAAAAGAAAACACAGCCATGGAAACGACAGCTGATATGCAACAGTTTGCATATTTAGCAAAATGTTCATGCACCTAACCACCCTAAGTTAGCAGGTTTAGTCGAGAAGTATAATGGTACTCTCAAGTTAAAGTTGGCTGAAAGGGTGTGGTTTCACCACAACGTGTTTGTTAGAACTGGCTATTTCTGGTAGGCTAAGGCTGACGCCAAAGCCAGGCAGAAACCACCATTCTAGTCAGGGCAAGGAAGTCACACGCCAAGATAACCCCTGCTCACCCCCTTGGTAGCTTGGCACAAGCAGTAAGGCTAAACTCGGAGGCAATGTGTAAAGCATTTGCGCCAGTGCACAACAGCAACAACATACTAGGCACACCACAAAAGAGACTCCACACAAGGTTATTATAAAAAAAACTTTTGTATTGTAAAAACACATCAGAAAAAATCACACATATACATGGTGCCAACTGCCACGGGCAATATTCACATGGGATTATTCACAAGACAGGGCCACATGGGCCACTGTCATATTCAGATATAGCACTTCTAGAATAAGTAATACTAAACATAAAATGGTAATCAAAAAGATCACAACCAGTATCCACTGGTAACAGGAACCAGGACCTTACTAGGACCACCTGTACTAAAAAGGACAACCACCTAAGAATAAACACATTTAGGGGTATAAACCAGAACACCTTACCCATGATGCATAAAACACATTCAGAGGAGTAATAAAGAGAAACACATGATGCCATAAAATACATTCATAGGTGTTAAGAATAAAGCACATGATGCAATAAAATACATTCAGGGGTGCAGCGCAAGAAGACACATGATGACTAAACATTCAGAGGTGCAGAACATAAGTCAATAGCGCAAAAACTCACATTAGCAATAACTATTAAAAGCATAGAAATCAGATTGCGCCAACACTACATAAGCCACTACCTGTGGCAGTCCCTAGGCCAACTGGCCTTGTGGGGCAAAGATGCCCTGAGTCCAAAGTCAGGGTGCGCTGCCATGCAGCGCCAGTTTCAAAAGTACAAAAACCTAAACGTGGCAGCCGCCCACAAAGTGCTGGGCAGCTGGGATCAAAAAGCTGTGGCAGGGCTCTCAGTAGCCTCTAGAACAAATCTGCGCCACCTGAGCCACACAGGCTCTGTCACCAACACTGTGGCCAAACGTTGGAGCCCTCAGGCACTGCAGACAATGCCCCCTCGAGCCTTCTCATGGCTCTGGACAACGTTGGGGCGACCCACTGCCAACCGGGGCCGCCCTTGAAGCCCTTGTGGCTTCACTCGCGTTGGGGCGACCCACTGCCAACCGGGGCCGCCCTTGAAGCCCTCGTGGCTTCACACATCGGGCGCGAGCTCGCGCTACTGCGGGGGGGGGGCGGACACCGACAATGTGTCCCGGCGCCCCTCCCCATGCTCTGCACCACTCCGCCTGGCCCCAGCCCAGACTCACCGGGCCTCAGGGGCGGCTCCTCCGGGCGGCGGCTCTTCTTCGCTGGCGGTGGGGGCAGGCACCGACAATGTGCCTCGCGCCCCCGCCGCAAGTCTCCACCTGCCGCTCCTCTCCTCACTCGGGGCTCCCTCTGCACACGGGAGCCCCCAGCAGCTGTCTCGTCTCCTCGGGGCTCCCTCAGCCGAGAGGAGCCCCGTGAACAGCCGCAATCTCCCGCGCCTTCTTTCTTCTTCTCTCGCCTCGCGGTCGCCATTCCTCGGCACCCGGGCTGCGGGGGCGGGACTTCCGGCCCACTTCCGGGTCGCTGCGGGCAGCGCAGCGGCCCCTCTCCTCTAGGCAGGCAGGCGGGGGCAATCAAAATATCGGCGTGGGCAGCCGAAAATAAAGTAAAGTCGCAAATAAGCGTGGTGGGCACTCGCCAAGGCGGGCAAAGCGCTCCTCAGCGCCATAATCCAAATAAAGCGCTCTACAGCGCTAGAAAACAGGCAGAGCGCTCCCAGGCGCTCAGGGAGAAGCACAGCGCTTCTTGCAGACAAATGCAGCTCCTCCATGCTGCAACAAGGTCCCTGTGATTCCAAGGGGGCAAGCAAAGTCCCCCCCACAGCCCAGCAAGGCAGAGGGGTCCCCCAGGAGTCCAGGAACGTCCATCAGAGGTCCAGGAGCTGGGCAGGGCCCAGGGATTCCCCTGAGCCCCAGCAGCAGCATGCCCCTGGCAGATTCAAGTTAGAAACAAGAACATTTTGGAAGGGGACACAGCCCCTTCTTATACACAGGAAAGTCTTTGAAGTCCTTGGAAGTCCTTTGAAGCAGGCAGTGTGAGAACCAGCCAGAACTGAAAAAAAAGTCTAGGGGTGAACCTGCCCAACGGGCCGGGTCCAACAGTGTTCAATAGCACCATCGAGGATTGGACGATATAAGCCTGCCAGGGAGGCTTAGAACGGACCCTGATCCTTGAACATTTTTCTGGTGTCTCCTTTTCCTAATTTATTTGTTTTTGTGCCTTTTCCGCATCATTGGCTCCATCTTAAATAGTTTTTCCTTGACGCTTATTCTATGATTATAATTATAGAGAAATAAAAAAATTTGGTCGCCCTCTTGCAGCAGATGAAGAAGGTATTGTTGCTCTACGCTCAGGGCGGGTTGGTTTTGAATGGTTGCTCAGGAAACAGATCTTTTGGGTTGAAGTTACGTTGCTGTTTCTATTGGAGGGAGGGGGACAGTTCTGGGTCATGGAGTGCTCCGGGGTCACATCATCATGTGTCTTGTATCAAGCTGTTCCTTAAGATCGTCTGAAGTGCGCTATGCATTTTAAGGTTTTCCTGGATACCCATCAAAGATTCTCTGGGTGTAACACAGCTTGTTATCCTACTGATTATGTTTCAAGTTTATGGACAGCTTATCCCCTATCAGTAGTAAATCACACATATGTTTGTACCCCCACCTTTGTACAGGTAAAAGGTGAATTTGGTTTGGGATACCCTGGACCTTGTCTATATTACAGAAAAACAAGAGGTACAGGATATCGAGGATGTATGCCCGAAATGTATTGTGGTGATCTATATTTTAGCAAAATGAATATCATACTGACAGGATTGCATTATCAAGATCCGACTGTCACTCAAGAGGCAGGAATATATCCTGCGTGTTATCCTGAATTAAATAGTACTGATAGTTATTTGTATCTTAACTGTTCTGGAGAAATAATATACTAAAATGTCCTACATTTAGGAAAAAATGATGAGCCTAGCATGAAAGGAATGAGCACTAGGGATGCACCATTGGATTACCAAGGTTCACTCTATGCACACCCCGGTTTCTATTTTCTATCCAATGGCACATATTCTAATATGCACAATGGTACAGAGGACGTAGCTTTGGGAATTGTATTACCTCTCGGGGTACCTTGCAGGCATAGTAAAGTAAGCACCTTGCAGGCATAGTAAGATGGGTAAAAAGAACATTGACCAAGGAATTCTGCGAATGAGTTACAGATTTGGGAAGTTAATCATTATATTAATGGTATTACTTTTCGGTACATCCTTTCTTCCATCATCACATTTGGTGGGATTGCTATGTAATGTAATGTAAAAGATTCTTATAGAGCGCACTGCAACCCATCGGGCATCCTGGTGATAAAGAAGGAAGACGGTAAAGGCATCTATGACAGCAGCAAAAAGGCGCTAAACTCTGGGAAAGTATCAAGTTTTTATTTGTTTATGAAAAGGCAACAGATCTTTCATCTGTCGCAACTCCAAGGGTAGCTTATTCCAAAGTCTTGCGGCAGCAACACTGAAAGCTTGTCCCCCCAGCTAAGCTCTTCTAGTCAGGGGTACTTTCACCCAATTAGCTGAGGAGGACCAAAGGCAGCAGGAGGGGACATACCAGCAAAATTTACTCTGCAATGGTATGGGTCCCAAACCGTGCAGTGCCTTAAATACAACACAGAGGGACTTGAAATTAATCCTCTGCACTATAGGGAGCCAGTGCAGCTCCGCAAGGGCCTGAGAGGAGGAAAATTGGCGAGGACATATCAAAGCTAGCTTGGCTGCCATATTCTCAATTATCTGCAGTCTCCCAGTTAAAATCTTGGGAGACTCCTGGGAAATATTATTATTATTATTATTATTGAAACTTGGGAATTACAATAATCCAACCTGCTCAAAATCACGCTCCTAACTACCAAGGAGCATGTATGAGCAGGGAGCTGAGAAAGAATTTTCATCAAAATCCTGATAACCGAAAAACAGATCCTCACAGTTTTATTAACGTGACTTTCCAAGGTCAACTTCTCATTAAAAGAGACTCCCAAATTGCAAACTGACTTGGATGGTACCAATGGGGGATCAGCAGGAATAGGCCAGAAGTCAGCCGGAAGGGAATAAGGCACTCTCCCACCCTCAACACAGAGGATTTCAGTTTTATCTGCATTAAATTGCAGAGAGTTGTTTCTTAACCAATGAACCACATTCTGCATACAGATATGGAAGTTCTCCAATGTGGATGAATGTTCTTCTTCCAGTTATAAAATCATCTGAGTGTCATCTGCAAAGTTTACCAGGCCTATGCCGTAGGATTTAATGACATCCACCAACGGACGTATATAGACTTTAAATAGAATGGGACTTATTGCAGAGCCCTGCGGCACACCATGGTGGATCTTGGTAAACATGGACTGAAAAGGAGGGAGAGCCACGGCCTGACATCTATCAGATAGAGATGAATGAAACCATTTATGTGCCTGACCAACTACCCCCACTCCTTCCAACCATTCCAGGAGGACCTTGTGATTGACCATGTTGAATACTGCAGACAGGTCTAATAGGATCAAGATGGCATGTTGACGCTTGTCTGCATGCAAACGAAGATCATTCAACACAGTCAGTAGGGCAGTCTACCCCATATCCCGGGTGGAATCCAAACTGAACATCATTCAGTAGATAATTTGCCTCTAGAAACTGGGAGGGTGCCCTGCTCACAAGGCGCTCAATGATCTTCACTGAAAATGGAAGGAGTGAAATAGGCCTGTAGTTCATAAGACAGGCTGAGTCAAGTGAGAGTTTTTTCAATAAGGGGGAAACAACCGCTGGCTTCCAACAGGAGGGAACCACCACACTATGCAGCAATTGATTACACAGCTGCCTTAGTGGAAGAAACATTTCAGAGCCAAACGCTTTCCAAACCCTATGTGGAAAAGGGTCTAAAGATGAGCCAGAGGAAATCCCAAAAGCGATTTGCTCAAAAACCTCAACGGAAGGAATATCAAAGTGATCTAGAAGAGGCATCTGAACCGAGGCCTTCCTCATCACTCTCAGGTCCTCCTGCCCTTCCTGTGGGGGGCCAGTAGCCTCATCAGCTATACTGTTCTCTCCAGCCCTTCAAAAATGTTGCTGATCTTAATGTAGAAAAAAGCAGTCAAACTGTCACAGAGTTCCTGCTTAGGGAGGACCTTATTTTTAGTACAGGCCGGGCTGGCAATACCATACAATATTTTAAAAACACTTTGGAGCTATTAGGGGCCTTCATAATTACGTCGGCGAAATACTCAGCTTTAGTAGAGACAATTCTTTTCCTATAGCTAGAAAGGTTCTCTTCCCAGATGGCTTTGTCTGTGTCAGAGTACCCCTTCCTCCATTTCCGCTCAACCTGTCTACAGCCAAGTTTAAAATTTTTCAAAGCAGTGTTATACCAGAGCAATGAGGGTTTACCACCTCTTTCAATATTTTTTCGAGGGGCGAGCTGGTTGAGTTGGTCATTAACTTGTGAGCAGAAGGTGGCATAGTTATCCTCCACCTGTTTCCCTGGGTCAAAAGAACCTTCAAGATGGAATACTGGGGAAGGACTGGCTTTCCTCAGCAGACCTTTCCAGTCCCTGCTAGGAAAGCATCTTATCTCCTTCATAGCAGTATCATTCTGCTTAATATCAAACACATCAAATTTTAACGAGAGGTGATAAGACCAGCCAACCGGTAAAACAGTTACCACTTCCAGAGAATCTTCACTGGCGAATATCAGGTCCAAAGTATGTCCCCCCATATGTGTAGGCTCTACCACCTATTGAGTAAGGGACAGATCCATACATGATTGTAGGAGATTGTTATACACTGGGTCCATACTCCTGTTAGCCCATAAGTTAAAATTCCCTAATATAAGGAGCCTGGCATGTGAAAGACCCATATTGCTAAACACATCAATCAGGTTTTTCTGTTGAAGGAGGCTGGCCACTCCCAGCGGCCTATAACAGATAATACCTGTCAGTACCTGGTGCCCATGATCATTTAGAGCAGAGCCCAATAGCTTGACCCCTACGACCATGTCGATATACACAGGGGAGATGTTCCATGCCTCCTTGAAAAAAATCCTGACCCCTCTGTAATGATCCAAGAAAAAGGATGGTTTTAAGAAGATTTATTGTTCAGCACAGCATCAGATCCTAGCACAGCAATGTCCAGGTTATAACTGACAGAGACAGCAGAATGCTGTATGAGGAAAGCGCTGTTCAGAATACAGAACATCATAGGAAACATAACATGTCGCATGCACTGAAAGGGAAAGGGTTACAGAACAGAATAAAGCTACAGCAATACAGAATGTAGCACATCTCCCTCATTAAAGAAAAGACAGAATACACATTATACAAAATCCTGTAAAGTAGTAGGTCTTCTTCTGACGCGCACATCATCTTTGACTCTTGAAGCTACAGAGTCAGGAAAAAAACCTGAGTCACATTTACCATCAGAATTGTCACATTGGACAAGACTATCTTGACATTGAGATTGCAAATCATTCTGTGTTGGACATTTTGCAACTTTACTCTAATTCCAAACCTTGCCATCTTGGGTGATGACAGAATTACTGAAAACTCTTGCAAGGGGAGTTATACGATAGGTCCAAAGCTTCTCTCTGAGCACATTCAACCAATTGCCCTTCTCTCTAACGGCATCAGAAACAAAATTTTTCAACACTTGGTTGAAGCGTTCAACTTGCCCGTTCTCATGTGGTTCATAAAGGGATGTCCGAATGTGTTTAATGTTGCAAGTGTGCAGGAATGATTGCATCTCAGATGACACTAGCTGTACACCATTGTCCCACACTAATACAGAGGGGCAACCTTCCCTTGCAAAAACTTCCTGAAAGAAAGTAATAACAACCTCAGAAGTAACCTTAGCCACAAATTTTACTTCTGGCCATTTTGAGTGGTAGTCAATCACGACCAACGCAAAACGTGAGGCTTCAGGTAAAATATGAAAGGGACCTGAAATATCAAAGGCTATTTTGTTCCAAGGGAATTCAGGCCACTTGACAGTTTTAAGTGGAGGAATATACAATTTTAACATTTTATCCTTGGTACAACACTCACTACACTCCCTAACAGTGCGGTCAATGTACCTGTCCATCCCTAGCCACAAAAAATTCAACCTTATTAAACGCTTCATGGCTGAAATACCAGGATGCGTTTTGTGCGCTAACTTGAGAATCAGCTCCTGTACACCCACTGGCGGAATGCATTTTCCAGATTTGAAAATCAATTCACCTTCACAGCACAACTCATCAGCTATGTTATAGAAAGGAAGCAAATCATCTCTGACACTGGTTTTACTGGGCCAACCCTTAAAAAGATAACCCTTTAACAATCCAAATCTCTCATCCTCATCTTGACATTTCATCCAAAATTGTTCTGTGATATCTTGATACTGAGGAGAAACCACATCGGACAAATTTAGAACAAAATCAATTTCACTAATACTGTTGACTTTGTCTACCTGATTTTGGCAAGGAAGGTGTGAAAGGCAGTCAGCAGTGACATTTTTCTTTCCAGGAATGTATTCCACAGAAAAATGATATTCCTGTAACTTGGATGCCAAATGCGCAATCCTTGCCGTAGAGTTCCAACCTCCACCAACTGATAAGATATGTACAAGCGGCTTGTGATCGGTTTTCAAGATAAACTCACTGCCCCAAATGTAAATCCTATAATGTTCAATTGCCCACACACAGGAGAGCAGTTTCCGTTCAATAACCGCATACCTGCGTTCAGTTTCATTCAATGTCCTAGATGAGAAAGCCACATTCCATTCCATGACCCCGTCCGTTTGAGATAACACACAACCCAAACCATACAAACTAGCGTCAGTGGTGATGATACATTTCTTACCCATTCTGAAAGGTTTCAAAGTTGGTGAATTGACAATGTCATGCTTAATATCAGTAAAGGCTTTTTCTTGTTCAGCTTCCCATACAAATTCATTACTTTGCCTCAATAATCTCCTTAAATGTTCCATTTTGGTAGCAAAATTTACTACAAATTTGCTGTAGTATTCACACATGCCCGAAAAGGATAACAATTGTTCCTTATTGCTCGGGCCGGGGCTTTAAGTATGGCTTCAACATTAGATTTTTTAGGGATTAAACCTTCCCCAGATAGTGTATGTCCCAAGTATTCAACGGATTTTCTAAAAAGTTTGCATTTGTGTGCCTTGAGAGTAAGACCATATTTCTCTAATCTGCTACATACTTCATTCAAGTGTGAAGCATGCTCAATCTCATCTTTTGAAAAGATCAATATGTCATCCTGAAAACACTTAACGAACACATCAAGGTCTCTAAAAATTTGGAACATAACACGTTGAAAAACGGAAGCAGCCGATGCCAAGCCAAAAGGCATCCTTCTGTATTGAAAAAGGCCCATGGGAGTGATAAAGGCAGTGTACTTTTTTTAATCTTCCGTAAGTTCAAATTGATGGTATGCAGATCTAAGATCTAAAGTGGAAAAAATCTGCGCACCATCAAAAAGAGAAACAAGTTCGTTGATATTGGGTAAGGGATGGCAATCAAAATTGATATTAGAATTAAGTGCCCTCAAATCAATGCAAACCCTCAATTTTTGATCTGGTTTGCGCACCAAAACAATGGGTGAAACCCATTCAGATGATTCAATAGGTTCTATGATATTGTCTTTTAACAAATCATTCAACATTTTTTTTAATTCATCTCTGACATTTAGAGGAACTCCTCTTAGCTTTTGTTTAACAAGAAGTGCTCCTTCTTTTAAGACAATCTTATGTGAAAAATTTTCTAATTTCCCTAATCGTTCACAGAAGACCTTACTAAACTTATTGCTCCAGAAAGAAATAACATTTTCCTTTTCATCATTAGAATGAATGGAATTTATCATATCCTGCTCACTGCAAAGAGAGATAGGATCTTTGGCTCTTGGATTTAATGTGATGCCAAGTTCCCATTGGTCATGCCAGCCAAGCACATTGACTCCCTTAACAGCAATGTATAATTTGATAAAAGCTGATCTTCCTCTAAAACTTAACGGAACTTTTAAAAATCCTTCAATATCAATCTTATTTCCATTGAAACCTTCTGCAGAAATATCTGAAGGTTGTAAGGTAGAAATATCACACACAGATTGTAATTTCTCATTAAAATATTCCTTAGTAATTATGGTCCATGGAGACCCAGAATCCACCATGAGTTCAACATCAATAGTAAAAACATGAAAAATACATTTTGGAGATTTCTTACTCGTCAAAACTATACATCCACTTTGGATAATAGAAACCACATAACCACGGTCAAGATCTTGTTTAGCTTCATCAGCCGTACTAATGGCAGACACTTTTGAAGGGGTATAAGTACGAGAGGGTGTATGTGATTGTCCTGCTCGTGACTGGAGATTAAAACGTTTTTCTCTACACACATTACTAAAGTGTCCAATTCTTCCACAAATATTACATGTTTTGTTCAAAGCGGGACAACCTTGAAAAGAGGCAATGTGTGATTTGTTTCCACACCTATAACATGACATAGAACTACTGGAAAAATCTGTTCTTCTATTATTGGAACTGTAAGAACTTTTGGCTTTCACATGAGTAGGAATGCAATTTTTGGTCTCAACTTTGGGCTTAACTAGACATACTTCTTCTTCAGTATTATTTTTGCTAGAATTGGAACTTTGTTTAACAACAATGTCCATCTATTTTTCAGACATTTCAGTGGATTTGGCAATAGCAATGGTTTCTTCCAGATTAGGATCACCTATACACCATAATTTATCCTGAACCTTCTTGTTCTTGACATGAACAATGATCTGGTCACGAATCATTTCATCAGACATAGCCCCAAAATTGCAATGTAAAGTTAGAGCTCTTAAAGCCGTGAGAAAATCATCAAAAGATTCTTCTTGTTTTTGTGCCTTAGTGTAAAATTTGAAACGGTTTAAAGCAATATTAGCTGTGGGCTTAAACCTTTTCTCCAATCTACCAAGGGCTTCAGTATAAAGATTCATAGTATCACCACTACCACTGGGCACTGATAATTGGGGTAAAGTTCTGAAAATCTCTTGTCCTTCGGACCCTAAACAACGTAGTAAAATGCTTTTTTTTCTCTCAGCTCCCATGCGTTCTCCATCTATGGCTCTCATATAGTTGAAGAATTCCTCTTTCCACCTTGACCAAGGCATGGGAGGATCACCCTTAACTTGCAAAAATTTAGCAGGGGGATCAAATTGCATTATAATAGAGGGTTGACTTACAAGAGTACAATATTATACATGCACACAATAAAAGAAGGAAAAATTCACTTGGTATGAGTATATAAACAGAAAATAATAAGAGTTAATGCTCTTTGAAGTGAAGTAAATAAAAAAAAATGTGTGCTAAAATCTTTCAAAGTAATAAACAATCAATATACTTGTAGGAATGAAGTAACTGCTCAAATATTTCAAAACAATAAACAGTCAATATACATGTACTTGTAGGAATGAAGTAACTGCTCAAATCTTCCAAAGCAATAAACAGTCAATGTACTTGTAGGAAAGAAGTAATGAACTACCAAAATTTTTCAAAGAGTCTGGCTGGAGCTCCTCAGGTCTTGAATAACGTGTGATAAAATTGCCTCAAAATAAACACCAATATAAGAGAAAATAAAATAAAATAAAATAAAAGCAGTAACAACTGCAAATGGTGAAAGCGCTGCTCTGGAAAGATTAAAGAAAATAAAAACGCTGCTTCAAATTAAAGATGTTCGCATTAAAACGCCAAAAATCTCCGTGAAATGGTTGCTAGGACACAGAGATAAACCAAATGGAGGTACGTTGAGTGACACGCGTCACGTGATGGTTGCCGCCTGCGCGATGACGTTTCTTAAAGAAAAACACTGCCGGTAATGCGCAGTGCCCCGCGTCTCCTGCAAGCTCCGATAAAGATGCTTCTCCAGTTCGTGGCCTCCGTTTCTTGCTAACTCTGGCAACAACGATCCATCAAACACAAAGAAGGAGACAAAAAACACTGCTGGTAATGCGCAGTGCCCCGCGTCTTCTGCAAGCTCCGATAAAGATGCTTCTCCAGTTCGTGGCCTCCGTTTCTTGCTAACTCTGGCAACAACGATACATCAAACACAAAGAAGGAGACAAATGTCTTCCGCTTCCCTCGCTCCACGCATCAGCAGAACCAGGGCACAAAGAGGATGACGACGCCGCATCAATGGTTGCCAGGCATCAGGATGACGAGTGGTTGTCAAGGAGGTAAGACACTGTGACAAGTAGAATGTAACTGCGGGTGCAGTAGTCAGGGATACTTAAAAGATGCAAACAAAATAAAATGAGTTCAAAGCAATTTAAAACATTTATAATGAGAAAAATATCCTTAGATAATATTTCCAGGAAGAGTGATGAAACAAAAGGTTCTTAAAAACAAAAGAGGAGCCAGAAAATTGTTTAAAAAACGTCCAAAATGATCCAAAATTGCAGTAATGGGTCCAAACTCCGCTCCTGTGCTGAAGATGGCTGGAATAGGGTAGTCCTCGTCGCCAAATTTTGTAATGATCCAAGAAAAAGGATGGTTTTAAGAAGATTTATTGTTCAGCACAGCATCAGATCCTAGCACAGCAATGTCCAGGTTATAACTGACAGAGACAGCAGAATGCTGTATGAGGAAAGCTCTGTTCAGAATACAGAACATCATAGGAAACATAACATGTCGCATGCACTTAAAGGGAAAGGGTTACAGAACAGAATAAAGCTACAGCAATACAGAATGTAACACCCTCCACCTCTGCCACTAGAACGTGGCTCATGAAAATTTCTTTAGCTCTGAGGGCAGGCTAAACCCAATTCTAGATCAGAACCAAGGTGAGTCCAAGTCTCCATCACCACCAAGGCATCTAAATCATGAGACTCTAACAACATCTGTGTCTCCAGATAATGGTTACAGAGGGACCTAACATTAAGCAGGCCACATCTCAGAGAGTCCATTCTGATCAAATTATCTTCCCCCCCAGCCTCATCCTGCTTACCTATTGCCTGGAGAGAGATACTCGGATGTCTGTGAGTAGGAGCAGCGTGTTGATTTTCCCCGTAATTAGCACAATGGCTGCCGCTGTGCGCAGTCAGTGTCCGGACGGGCGCAGACAAGCTTGCCTTTGGCGCGCCAATGGCGCACCCGCTGCGTGCATCAGCACCATAAGCATATTTATAGCTGTTCTGCGGGGAAAGACTAGTCTGTCATTTCTCAAGATGGCTGCCCCAAACTTTGCCATCGGAAGTGAGGAAGACAAGGAAACTCTCGCACAACAACACTCCCTCCACTCAAACAGCACAGGCTGCGGTGGGACGGGGAAGAAATGTTATGAAGGTATGTGATTTTGAGCAATGTGCTCCGTAAAAGCAGTCAATGTGCACATGACGCAAATACTTTTTTTAGAAATTAAATAAAGAGCAGCACAGTTTAAAATATAAAAGTTAACAAATGCTGCATATGCGCATGAAAACCCACAAAGACAGAAGTCAGTTAACAGCTGTACCATTGGCATATTTATAGCTGTTCTAGGAGGAGAGACTAGTCCGTCAGTTCTCAAGATGGCTGCCCTATGGTCAGAGGTGAACATGCTAGAGAGTATTTTGGGTGTAAATTACAGATTTTATCCAATTCGACAGTGGAAGCTTTGCGGGACACCACCACTCAGTTAGAAAGTATGTGCATATACTCCGAACAAACAAGGTATGCTGTTGATGTTATTCTAACTAAGAATGGTAGAGCAGGCCCTGTCATAGGAGATCAGTGTGTGGTCGGCATTATGAATATGGAAACAAATATTACCCAACATATTTTAGACATTTTGGCGAACCTTAAGGGCGTGGAGAGCGGCATTTGGAATTGGTCCTTGTTTGATGGTTGGGATTGGATCTTAGAGAAAGTGATATATTTTGTTGTGATTCTAATTTGTAGCTGTGCCCTGATATAGTGTCTTCCTTTATGTTGTTCATATTGTCCCACTTATGTTATACCCAAAAGAAGTTTGATTCATGATACTAATGCTAAAATAATGCATCAACAAGAGCTTGATACCCTCATGCAGTTGGATGAGGGAGTTTTTGGATCAGGTACTTCCCTTGCCGATTCTATCTCTGATGTTATTCATGTTGCTGATGATTAAAAAGGTAACTCTTTTTCAGTGAGAGTTGTTACTATATTTAATAATATTTGACCACATTATCATTTATTCAATAAAGTTTCTCTTAGTAATTAGAATTCGAAAGACGCTTACCTGATAGCACAAATAAAGATGATTTAGCTAATAAATGCTAAAAGGAGGGTCTGATAGAATTGAGACATAGTTTTACTTTTTACTTGTGCTCTACTTTATATTATGTTAGCATTTATATGGCTAATACATTATATTTACGTATTGTGTATAAGATATAATGAGTTGATACAGATGTTGCGCCAGTTAGGTTGACATATGTGCCGCCATTTTAGTTAGAGATGACGCCATGTTCTGATGTAATTGAAACTGTTACTTGCATACTGGGAACTGTATTTTGCTGATTTACGAGAAATGGTCCTTGGTAAGTTTAGTTTCTTAAATGCCCATGTTAGCTTGTTAGCGCATGCCTTTCCTTTTAGAGCAAGGCCTTCTCCCACCTGTCTAGAGAAGAGGATAGGCCAGACAACCTTGAAATGTAGACAGCTTGTACCATACTGCAGAATCGAGACTTATGTTCTGTACCCCCATTGTATTACGACACCTACCAGAGTTTTTCCATGGTAGGTGGGTCATTGTGGACTCCACAACATACATAATGTAAATATATGCTTGCAAAAGTCAGTCCCTCGTCAGTCATCATAGGACGCTGGTCTGATTGGACTCCATTGCTGTGTATTCTGTGAATAAACTAGTTTGCTTGTATTCTCTACTTTGTCATCGGCTCTTCCTTCTTGGTAGGCAAGAGGAGGTCGAAAGTGACCCAGTTGACTTCCTTCGAAAACCGTGTCCCCGTGCATCTGCGCTTAACAGCACATGCCTTCATCTTGATTTTGCAAGAAATATCCGTGATCCAAATCTCTTCAGTGTCTATCACGCGGCTCGTGGTCTATGGTGGTAGCTTTTTCACAATAGCTCTCCAAAACAGCATGGTGGTAGGGCTTTCACCTGTTGCAGAATGGGGAGTTGACCAATTGGCATAAAGGGCTGGGCATAAGGCTGACTTGAGATTGATTCCGTTGAGTGCGCTGAACCACTTTCTTCAGGATGCCCATAAACCAATCAACAACACCATTTGCCTGTGGCCAGAGACGTTCAAGCAACTAAAAAGGTCTTAAACTCTCTGCTGTTGAAGGGTGGACCGTTGTCAGATTTGAGAATGGAAGGAATACCCCAGGCTGTGAAACTATCATCCAGTCTCTCAATAACTGTTTACATGGGTGGTCGATGATCAGTATTCCAGTAAGGGAAAATGTGTGGATTCATCAATACCTACCATGAGATGATGTCCATTATATAAGGATACAAGGAACTCAACTCCCCTAACTTGTTTTGGAAGGTGAGACATGTTTAGAGGATTCAGAGCTCTCTTAGGAAATAAGCAATTACACAGGTGACATGCTTTCGGGTCCTTCTCAACTCGTTCATCAAGGCGTGTAAATCGCACTTGGTCTCTGAGGGCTCTCTTGGTGGCTACAATGCCACAATTTCCTCATGTTACACTTCAATGTTTTGTTGGCTCAAGGTCTCAGGTATGACAATTCTAAAACCTCTTTGCATAATACCTTCTTGAGTGACAGAAAGTACTTCCTGCACATTCTTGAAATTTTGATATTCGGTGTAAACTTTGAGAGGTCAAGTATGTTTCCTCAAAAATTGCCTTGAAAGAATATCCTTGAGTCTGAGCATGTCTTTGTTTTTGTTGGTAGCAGCAATTATCGGCTAAACGGATAGAGCTCAAGGTGTGCTGAAATTTACTATAAAATGTATATACTCTTGTGCCACGCGTTAGACTTTGCACTGTAATGCTGTAACATCACTCGGGAGTAGTAAGCTTTGGGGATTTTGTTCATTCTGCAGCTTATGTACAATGGTGTAATCATACTCTTTAAATCCCAACTCCCCCTCTCTTGATGCAAGGGGGCATCTTGGCTTTTGGATTTCCGAAAATGATGAGCAACACCTGGCGATTAGTGACAAGGGTGACAAGCTTTCTGTTCAGAAATGCATGAAAATGTTCACAATTCCACACAACAGCCAGGCTATCTTTTTCTGGTCCATCTGAGCTCGACTTCTGCTCCCATAGGCCACAGTGTGTCTCTGAACATTTTGATGTCCATTGTGTTGCTCAAGGATTGCGCCCAGCCCCACCAGGCTTGTGTCTACCAAGATCTCAGTATGTAATTTGGATCAAAATTACATTTAGGGAACCACTGGAAGGGAATATTCTTCTTTTTCACATCTCTTAACAGGGCACTCCCCGCAGCAAAGCCACAAATTTATCTGGAGCAATAGCTGGCATGGTTACATCATGCGGGGGACAAGTGGATGACTATGCTTGTACTTTTTCAGAGACGGGGTGATTCCCCCTTCAGAGAAAATATGGCCAAAAAATGTGTGTTTTGTCTTGTAAAACTCATACTTTTTGCATTTAACATAAGACCTTCATAAGCAAGCAGACTGCATTCTTATGTAAGAGCTGTGTCATGCTCCTTTTCTGTGGCCCTAAACACTAGTATATTATCACAGTAGTTAAAAGTGAGTGTGACAGGTTGAATTTCTTGGCAAATAACACCCTGTAAGATTTCTGCAGTCCATGACACACCAAAGCTAAGTCTTTTGTATCTGAACAAACAATATGGGTTGAAAAAGTGTTAATGCACCTACAGTTCTCTTTCAGCTCGAGTTGATGGTATAGTTAGTTCAAACTATGACAGGAAAAGACCTTTGAACTCTGTAATCATGTCCATTATATGTGGACCAGGATGTCTTTTTCTCTCAGTTTTTTTGTTGGCATGGTGCATATCAACAAAAATGCACACTGCACCTTCACTGCCATTCATTGGCACTACCAATATGGGCGAAAACCATTGCATCGGACCAGTAGAGCGCTCAATGATGTCATGCTTTAAGAACATTTCTAGTTCTTTCTCAATAACCTCCTGTGGGTGAAAATCTATCTGACGGTGTCACTGAGCAACAAGACACATCTCCTCATTAATGTGAAGTTGCACATTCATTGCCTTGACTTTTCCAAGTCCATGAAACAATGACCGGATTTGACTTACTATTTTACAATGTTCATTGAGGTTATAGTTAATGGAAATCAGTCCCATGTCAACAGCAGTGCTGACATTGAGTAGACATGCACTCAACAAAGTACCTAGGAGAACATGAATTGGTGCTTGTACTGTTGTGTACTTATGCATCATGGTCAGTACAAATTACCGTTGACTTTGCAATGTCGCAGGAGCAGCTCATGTGTACACCTTTGTTAGTGATGGCGTTAGACATCATATCGGAGACAGTTTGTTGTATTTTTCTGCTGCTATGATACAGATTGAGGCATCGTTGTCTATGATAAAGGTTAAAAGGCATCCATTCACCTTTAGCGTGATCTTGGGTACTGGCTAAATGAGTTTGGTCGCTTCATGTGATGATCTCTCTTTCACTTTTGTCCGACCTTGCAAATACATGTGCATTTCGATGCTGAAGAGCTTTTGGAAGATTAATTTGATGATGATCTAAATTGTTTAGCCTCTACTTGCCTTTATTGATATTGCTGTTTGGCCTTGTGGGCATGGATGGCATGCTTTTGGAACTTTCAGGCAACCAGTGTCCCTTCTTTTTGTGACGCACTTAGTTTCTCTTTTGCTTTGCAGACTGTTATGAAATGGTTTTCTTTCCCATAACCTTTGCGTATCTGTCCAATATCTGAACATTTACCATTGTGTTGAAATGAGAATCTACATCTGAAACACAATTTCTTTTTCTTCTGAGACATCATCTTCTGGGCCTCCACATCATGTTTCTGCCTATTTTTTATGATCAACGTAGATTCATTCTGGGGTGTTCCACCTTTCCTATCAGCAGCCTGTTGATCTGCATATTTCTCAGCTCTCGCAACCATGAGAACCTTTTCTAGACTGAGTGTCTTTCTTAGCATACGTTGTCCCAACGAATCGTATATGCAACCATTAATGTTTCTGAGACGCATGGCTTCTTCGTCATTGAATTAACTGAACTTGCAGTGCTTGATCAGGGTATCAAGTCTCTTGACAAAGTCATCCATTGTTAATGTATCTTACGTAGTTGACATTCAACATTGGATTGAAATTGACTTTAAATGTTTCTTTGATTTGACTGTCTGATATTTCATAAGATTTTGACATTTTCTTTATCACTTCTTTCACTCCATCCTGTGCTTGGTTCCTTAAGTATTTGTTGATCTTTAGTCATCTACGTCTTCATGCTAGAGCATCTATGAAGTCATTGAACTTTTTGATCCAAGTAGTACCTCTGGCACCAATATTCTGCCTTTTGGCAGTGGAATGGCAGTGGTGGTTTCAGGAATGCGGCTGCACCATACTTCATGCTTCTTTTTGCACCAATTGAAAAATCTCACAATTTCAAAGACCTTTGAGTGTACTGGATGCCACTTTGCAACCATCAGTGGCTCAACTGGGCTTGGTTGTCACACCCGATTCGAGGTTGTGTGGCACTTCCCTCCGTCGTGCTGGTAACTATATTTGCCCTCACTGTACTGGTTATCACTGCCTTTAGCGATTCTGCTTTGTGTGGATAATGGCGGTGTGTGGCGGAGTATCTCTTCTTTAGGCCTTACAAGTAGGTTTCTGGTGGGTTTTCTGACTGTGCTCCTCTGTAGGGCTTTCGCCTTCTTCGAGGGCCTTGTGCGAGCTAGAGTGGCACTTTGACTCCACATACCCCAACCATATATACAGCTTCCTGGGGCACACGTGGAACACATGAGGAGTTTGCTGGACCTCGGCAAACTCTCAGGGAAAGCAGTCTTATTTCTTTGGGGGATGTATCTCATCCTCTTTGCCACCCCAGCTCTAGAGCACACAAATGATGACCCCACACCGTTATTCTTTGGCATGAAATCATTAACTGAACAAACTATGCCATACACTTTATTAAACTCACCCGGGCACATTTAGATACCTGTCACCTGATTACGTACCATTGTAAGGAGTCTGGCAAAGACCACAAGGGTCCTACTACACATGATCGCATGCCACTACAACATTTATGAACAGTTTGCCTCACCTATGATCCAGAATGATTATTGCTTTATTAAAATCCTGATTTAAATGCCAACTGATGCTACCACCTCAACTAAAGAAAAATAACCACCCACTTAGGCCCTTATATTTTCAGCTCTCCTTTGTGAAACAAACTTTTTTTAAATTATATTCCCCATTCTTGATGCATGCCATTCAGTTATTTCCTCATCCTTTTATGCCTGTACTAACACCGCAGTGGTACAATTTGCGGCATTTAAAAAAATCAATTAAATGTGGTTGTTCCAAGCTTGCTGTCTAGGTTAGTGGTAAGGTAAGGTCCATTTTATTACGTATGATTAATAAAAAACCTTTGCAACAATAAAACAATTTTAAAATTCACATTAAAATTCGTATTAAAAATTGCCCAGTTCAATTTGTTACTTTTCTACAAGTCCTGAAGTACACGTGTGTCAACATCAAGAAACCTAATGTAATTGTCCTCCATCAAGTATGTTCTTAAAGTGCTTGTGCTTCAGGAACAGATCAACTGTATGTAGTTGACCTGAAATAAGCAGCAATGTTTCTTCAGGTTTAAATAAACTAGACATAGTTTCTTGAATTTGACAAGTCTCAAAGTGCTTATGCTTTTGGATCAACTAAGTGGATTGTAATAGTCCTGGATTTGGCATCAGTTTCCAGAAGCAAGGCATTATTAAAGTCACTCTTGGCACTATTTGAGATTGCACAGTTCAGTATTGTACTCACCTGCAGATCTTGTGCTTGTGCTTCATGATCGGGTAAACAGGAAATTATGTCTTAGGTTGATCAGATCTCAAGGTACCTATGCTCCAAGATCAAGTACACTTTTCGTATTTATCCAATGCTCCAGTCTTCAGCTTTATAAAATGTTAGGCAGGACAATATAGTGCTCTTCGGTTAATTTGAAAGTGCTTGTGCTTCAGGATCAGTAGGCTGGTCACTGTTGCCATGGAGTGAAGAGATCCTAAGATGCTAACACTTCAGGATCCGGTGAACTGGTCCTGGCTTAGGTATAGGTGTTTCAGAACCAGCTGATCTAGATTGATTAGAGAGGATGCTGGTTCTTGCGCTAATCTTCTTGTTTCAGGCTGTTCCTTTGCGCATCTTACCATCATCAGTCAGGACAACAGTAATCTATATGCTATGATTTTTTTATGATTTGAGCTAACATCAAGCAGTGCCCTGACCGGGTGCATTTGTTTGTGCATGCAACATGTTTTTGCACCTCATTGTTCCGAAGTCGAAAAAATTTAAAAGCCAACAGTGTAGCTGTGTCTCAGCTATGTTGAAGCACAGCTTTACTGCCTGCTTGCAGGTCCTGATACCATGCTGTTTGAAAAGGCTGTAATAAGCTACACATAATGTCCTTTAGAAGTAGGGCAGATACAGATAACATGATAATGTCCTCCTTCCTGACTCCGCATAGCCGACAGGACTGCAAACTGTCTCGCCTCTCCCAGGGTGGCAGGTGAGGGATAATCGGAATAACACTGAGTCGTAGCTTTAGGAACTTTTCTTTTGCCTTTATTTTGACTCCAATTTTAAGGTAAGATTGGGGTTGCAGTATTTCATAATCGCTAAGCATGATCCAGCTGTGTGCCCAGCTGTGTGCCCTTTTAGCAATTATTTCTTTATCCTCTGTGGAAGATATGATTTCTGTTTATTTTTTCACGATTTTTTTAAAAGACTAATGGTCAGTTGATGTTCCCCAGAGATCAGACAGTCCCCGTACTTTAAGCGAGTCAAACAGATAGTCCCTAGCTGGAGATTTTCTGTGACGAAGCAACTGAAGCCAGAGGTGGGAATTTAATTATCCAAGCTCTGCGCTGCAGATCTTATGCCAACTAATGACTTACACACCCCTTTTTTCCACCCTTTGCTTTTGAAGTCTGAATTCCAGACGTATTTGGGCTCGTGAAACATATCTTGGCAGGGGGAAGATTGCTCTATAGGAGTTGGCTATCACTATGTCCAGGGCTGCAGCATCCTTCCCTTGAAGAGATTTGCTCCCATAATTTTGCAAGTAGCACCTGTAGCAAGGGGTTGAGTGTTAAGTTGGGCAGTTTGTCCATCAGTGCTTTCATCGCCAGGTAGGTCAAAGTTCCCTTCCCCCGAAGAGACTCCAGTTGTGGTTTGAATGTGTTTTTATGGTCCATAAGTTCCCCAGATATTTGTAGGAGGTTGTCGAATCCAAGCCTTGTCCGTTTAAATGCAAATTAATCCTTTTTTTTTTTAAGTAGTTTACTGCCACGACCTGGGTTTTCTTGAGATTTATTAGCAGGGAATCCTTTTTGAAAAGGTACAAGTTTGTTCAAAATGTGTTGAAGGCCAATCGGAGTCCGACTTATCAACACCATATTGTCCGCGTACAGCAAATTTGACAGCAATTTGTTTCCCAGTTTTGGAGCATGAGAAGAGCACTTGTCCAGTTCGACTGGCAAATCTGCTAGAAAAAGGTTTACTAGTAGAGGCCCTTTTACACAACCTTGTTTCAACCCTTTAGAGGTCGGGATTTGTTTGGAAAGGTGCGTTCCTGCTCCTATTTTGATCTTAATCCAGGTAGCTGTGTGCAGCAATTTAAGCTGATCCAGAAGTGGTTTCGGTATCCCACAACTTTCCAATTTTTGCCAGAATTTGATTCTGTCAACATGATTAAAGGCAGCCATATAATCAATAAAGAAGAGGAATAGAGGGGTTTTGGCCTCTTTAGCTGGATCCATTAGTAAGGTTAGTACCATGATGTTTGTTGTGGTTCCTTGGCCCCGGCAGAACCCTGTTTGATTGATTGGAATGATGTAGTTCACGGATGCTCACAATGTTAGTTCATCCAGAATTGTTTCTGCAAAGTATTTTGCCTCAACGTCTATGAGGGCTATTAGCGGGTGATTACTTGAAAGATTCCTGTCGCCCTGTTTGAAGATTGGGCTGATAATGGATTCATTCCAGGACTCCAGGATTGTTGTTGTGTCCTTTATATCTTTGAAGACTGGTGATAGGGCTTCACTCCAGAACTCCACATCATGTTTGTACAACATTGGTGGTATACCATTTGGACCTGGGGCACCTGTAGGTCTACCTCTGGCTATTTGCCTCCTTATGTCAGTTGGCATAGGGCTATAGTGTTCTTCTTTGACGGAGGATGTAGTATTTATGCCTTCCGCTTGGCCCCCCTCCCAGATATGTTTTTCACTTCCTTGTGCAACAAGCTGCTTGACTTTGATGGGATTATACCCTGTATTTGCCCTGCTGGTAACACCCCTGTTCTCTATTGTATTCCCCCTTTCGTTGTCTGCCTCGCTTTTGTTTCCAGCTGGGTTGTTAAAATGGTTGAGGAGGTGTGCAGCCCAGACTTCCTCGCATAACAAGGCGTCCTCCGGCTGACTTGACTTTTTCACTGTACCCTTTGATAATTTTCCGCCTAGGGTTACAGTAAAGGTTTCCCATGCTTCTACTGGTTGTATTGTGGTACCTACCCCTTGAATGTACAATGTTTTGGCCGTAGAGGATATTGCATCAATGTTGCAGTGATTAAACCTAACCCGTTTATGATTTGAGGCTCCTTCTACTTGATCCCTTTGCATGGCTCTATCGTGAAGACTATATTGGCCTTTAGCATCATTTCCAGAGAAAGGTGATCGCTGTGATTCTTGTTGCCTATTCCAAAAGTTGCGACTTTACCAAGCATGTTTAAAGATGTAAATGTGAATTCTAGGTGTGAAGATGTTTTTGATGAATGGAAGTTGGTGGTTGGTGGATTGTCCCCTTGAAAGTGACCGTTCAATGCTCTTCAATTGAGACATTCAAGTTGCTGAAGCAGGTGTTTTGAACATCTTGTGGATTTTTCAATTTTTGGCGAGCACTGCTTCGGTATTTCCCATGGGCGGTAAGATCCTGCACAAGGGCTTTGTCTTTTTCAGAGCTGATGAGGTACATGTTGAAGGCACCAGCCAAAATGATGTGATCCAGGACTTGCTCATCCAGTATCCTTTTTATTGCTACAATTAGCTCCTTAGCTGCTTTCGACTTTTGTTTAGGATGAATAGAGATTATTATTACTTCCTGACGTACGTTGTTAAACTTGGGTATTGTCATTACTGCTTGAATGAAACTTGGAGGTGTGATTCGGGACACTATGTTTGTAATTTTTCCTATGTTTGTTATTGACGCCAAAATCATTAGGTCCCCCAAATGACAACCAAAGAGGCAGGCCTTTGTTGCTGGAACACAATGGGAAGTATATCCCTGAAGCTCGAGGGCCTTGTCTTCCCAGGTTTCTTGGAACAGTATCATATTGAATGTTTTTAGGTAGTGCAGTACCTCATGGTCCTCAATTTTGCTGGCTAAGCCATTGATGTTCCAGATATATATCCTGATTTTGTTGGTCTCAGCAGGGGCCATCAATGAGATGCTCTCCCCTTGTCAGTTGTTTGCTCCATTGTAATTGTGCACTGTATATTGCCTCCACTTTTGCGATATTGTCAACGTAGCAAGGCATGATTTCCTAGGATCTAAATTTGAAACAAATGGCTTTCTGTGAATGGTTTGCGCTCAAGGGGTGCAACTCCTAGCTCCTTATAATACTGAGGTGGTATTCTCAGGAGGGCCAGCCGCACAGGTGTGTAAAAAAGGTGTTGGATACAGTGACTTTAGTTTGACTTAGAATTTTATCCTCCAGTGTTTAAACATATGTACTTCTTTCATAGTTGTATTAACTACCTTGTTAGAATTCCATGTTGTTTTAGTTGCTTCTGGACTTTACGGGTTGTTGGTTGGCTGAAACTCTATAGAAAGGAGATTTGCAGAGTTAATGCTATCAAAGCTCGTAATTGAGTGTAGCAGCAGCAGTACGTTCCCTCTTTTCGGTAGTCTTTCTTTGTTCGGAATTTGATGTGACTGGTCCTTCTCTTATTTGGGATGACTCCTGCTTGTCTTCAGCCGAGACATTCTGCGTTAATACTCTTGAGAATAGGCCCAGATCAGATGGCGGGATAGTATTTGGTGCAGTAGATGACTGCTCTGGCCTGTCGGTCGAGGTTGAAGCGAGGGCCTGCTTGATGGCCTCAAGGTCAAATTCAGGAACTGTAAGATTTGCGTGGGGCTGGTACTTAATGCATAAACCCCGACCTGCCAACTTCCTATTTCTTCCCTTCCTTTTTTGCTTCCGCTGAGCTTTCTTGGGTTAGTGGGTTTTAGATGCAGCACTCTCTATTATTGTTGCTGTTGTTTCACTGCTAACAGGGGATAATGCGGGCTTGTTGATGTCAGCCCTGCTTTTGGGTGCTCCAATATTGTTGTTGCTTTTCTAAGAGGTCCATTGTTTGGGTTGATACTGGGTGATACAGTTGTTTTTAAGTCTAATATTAGGTCTCCTATCATTGATGGTAATGTTTGTAGTTTATCCACTATTGGTGCACAAAAACATTCTGGTTGTGATGTTTGAAGCGAGTGAACCGCTTCCTGCCCTTGCTTTATAAGGCCTTTGAGCTCTGATAATTTCCAATCAATCCCTGAGATGGAATTAGACACGGTTTGGTGAACCGTGAGCTGCAGGTCCAGTTTATGCAAGATATTGTGGTGCAGCAGCTGAGGGTTGCAGGGTACTCAAAATTGTAACCCAGATTGATGCTGGGGTTGAGCATCCAGTAGGATTATTTTTCTCTGTCCGCTGGATTTTGATTGTTCCCTTGGGTGAGTTGTGGGGAGCAGGTTATAAGTTATAAGATGCAACTAGTTCCTCCCACTCCTGTGAAGCTAAAAAAGTCATATGAGTGTTCGTCGAATGGGAGTCATCACAGGGAAGCAGCGTACGGTGCACTGGAGATGTGTTGTCTGTTGCTTAGTTGAACCCTACCAGCCCTGCCAGGGCATCCCAGGCATCAGTTTGACTAATTTGCCTTCAAAGGGGAGAACTATTTTTGGACTGTAAAAGCAGATCCTGTTCCAGAGTGGAGGCTGACGTGTCCCTAAGGTATGCCCGGTGTTGGACTTGGCCTTTTCCCCCAAAATTTTTCGCTTTTGACCCCCTTCTCTAGGATGTCTCCCCCATGGGATTAAACCTGTGTAGGCCATGAGTGGTGTGAGACAACTTGTTGAAAATGTAATGTCATGTAATAGTGTGAGCACTTGTGAATTTCCCCATTTTAGAACTGCACCTGACTGGAATGTATTGTATTTTAAAATGGATGCCATGGCCATGGGTTTTGCCACTGGACTGCCATAGGTCAGCGGTCTAGATAATATTACCCAGCTACCCCTAGCTTTTGGAGGGAAAGCCTGGCACCCAGGGTGCTCACCCCCTCCCCTTGAGCCAGTTTAGGCCAGCTTTGCCAACATTCTGGAAGGTTCTGGCACTGCCTGGGAGGAGGGTATAAGTAAGGGGGAAGTGCCACCAGAGAGTCAGTCAGCGCTGGGACAAGGAAGAGAGGGGACCTGATGTGAGGTGCTACCGCCACATGGGCCTGTGAGCTGGGCCCTGCACCCCTATAACCCCCCCCCTCTGCTGTCCCCATGGGCCCCTGACAAGGGAGGGCCCCTATCCAGGTCACTGACGCTATTTGACCGGGTACCACGCCAGCGCTGTGTGAAGAAGCACCCAGGAGGTGAGGAATGTGCCCCTGAGGAATTGCTGTGGGACTGTCTGCCCCTTTGAAGCACCATGGGGAAGATTGTGCCCCCAAAAGAACTGCTGCGGGCTGAGGTGCTGTGAGGCCCTGTGAAAGCACTGGGCCCTGGGACTGTTGTGGCCCCCTAGGGCTGGAAAGCCTGCCTGTAGAGCGCTATAATTGCGAAGCACTGAGGAAGTGCTAAATTCCTGCCCCCTCTGCGTGGTCTGAGGAAGGAGCTGAGGTTGTGGGCAGAGGGAGGAGCAGTGCACTGTGAATAGCGCCGTTTTCTGAGGAGCCGTGCGCTGTAAATAGCGCCGTTTTCGCTGTTTTCTGAGGAGACTGTGGCAGCCTGTGAATAGCGCAGTTTTTGCTGTTTTCTGAGGAGACTGGCAGCCTGTGAATAGCGCCGTTTGTGGAGGCGCGCTTTCGCCGAGATAAAGAATTAATTAAAAGGGAGCCTACCCCTTATTGTTGCCATCGTCACCATCACGGCCCAGCGCCGCCAGGGAGACCCCCGCCGTGTTCGGCGTCGTTGCGGCGCTCGCATCATGTGACGGGGGCGCCCGGCCGCGTCACCGGCCCGCCCCCGCCAACGCCGCGCAGGGATTGGCCGCCGGCCGGGAGCCAGAGACGAAGAGCCGAAGCCCTGGGTCCCCGTGAGGGAAGGGGACCCAGGCTAAGTGCCGCTGCGGGGCCCCCGTGCCGAGGAGGGAGCCCCAGGAGAAGCGACCGGAGCGGGAGGCCACCCCGCCGGTCTGTGCCCCGAGAGAGAGGGACCGGTGAGGTAGGTGGGGCCGGGGCACACTGTCGGTGCCAGCCCCGTCTCCCTACCTGGGGCGGCCGGAGTAGTGAGACTGCGGGGCTCCCGTGAGGTCGAGGGAGCCCCGATTGAGCCGCCCAGGCTCCTGTGAGGAGGAGGGACCGGGTGACCCCCCCTGAGGGGAGGAGAGCTCCATTTGCGAGTGCTGCGCGGGGGGGCCTCGAGGCACATTGCCGGTGCCTGCCCCCTCTGCCTTGCATCCCCGGGTCCCCACGAGATAAGAGAGGCCTGGGAGAGACGGAAGCAGCGAGAAGGTGCTGCAGGTCCCGCAGGGCTCCCGGTTGGTCAGGGAAGCCCTGCAAGTGAGAGCGCTGTACAGCAGGGGCCTCGAGGCACATTGCCGGTGCCTGCCCCCACCGCCAAGGAGGCCCTGGACAGCCCGGTGAGTGTGGGCAACAGTATACGGTGTGGGGGGTGGAGAGGGCAACGGGACACAGGGTCGGTGTCCGCCCCTCCCTTGCCTCTGTTGACTAAGTGGGGCCCAAGTGCCCAGAAACCAAGTAAAGGCTGCTGGTGACTGCTGCTTCAGAGTCCCGGGATACCTGAACTGCCTACCAAAGCCCCTGCTCACCCTAAAAGTCTCAGGGAGGGAGGTAGAATGTTGTCATGGCCCCCAGGGAAAGGTTTGACATGCCTAGCCCAGTGAGGGGTTCATTGAAATGCACCTTTTTGCCTGTTGCCTAATTTTCCCTGAAGTGTCCCACCTATATATGTAGGCCCCGAGGAGGGTTTGCCCCAGGTTGAGGTTCTTAGGCCCAGAGGCAGGCCCCTATTAGGTTCAATGTGATACGGGCGTAGTGGTTAGGTGACTGCTACCTGCCTGTCCTCCCTAGATAGGGCTGAGCCTTATGCTAAAGCAGGGTGCCTAGCGTACTGCGTCCCCTACCTGGGATTGGGACGTCTGGGGCCTAATAAGGTTGGCTGTTGTGTACACCCTGATGAGGATACCCCTAGGTTGAAGGTAGAGGGAGCCTAGCTGTTTCCTTACAGGTGTTCCTGGTCCATGAGGAGGGCCCCTACCTGATATTTATGCTGGGCGATGTATGTTCTGCCTTATGTTGGTCAATAGGTTGGCCTGATGTGTTATTCCAGGCCCTTGGTTATGCTCCAGGTTAATGGGCCAGACGTGCTGATTTATTTCAGGTGCTCCTGTTTATGATGTGCCATGATGCCCTGATGTTTTTCCCTTACAGGGGTTGGGTTGGCGTTACTGTGCATTAAGCATGGGCGAATTTTGCGAATCTCGCGTTCGCGAATTTTGCGGATTTGCGAACTCGCAATCCGCAAAATCCGCGAAATCTCGTGAATTTGCGGATTTTTTTTTTTTGTGTTTGCCACTCTCTGTCACCACTGCCACTCTCTGACTACTCATGCCACCCTCTGGCCCACCCATGCCACCCTCTGTTTCATCACAGCACCCTCTGGTTGTCCAGTCAGTGTACATTATTGTGGCAAAGCAAAGCACACCTTCCTGCCTCAAGTGACCTGAATTAATTTGGGGCTGATTAATGTGTCACAGAATATTTTTTTAGCTGGCACCTGCTTCCTTAGTGCTTCCTGATTAGTGATCTTTTGCACTTGCTAAGTGCTTTCATTGTTGCAAAATTAGTTACAACACCTGCCCTGCCCCAACTGACAATAATGAATTAGGGGCTGATTAATGGATTTGAACTTCCAGCCTGGCTCCTGCTTGTCTCCCTTAGCTGTAATTCAGGACCTTTGTGGCATATGTGTAACTATTCTGAGGTTCAGAGCAGGGTCACATAATAGTTGCAACTGGCAACTGAACTCTGGAGGGGCCCCTCAGGAAGCACTACAGGAAATGGCTACTAATGATGAGCCTGAACTTTTGAACCTGGTAAGTAGTTTCAGTTTTGCTAAGATCGTATTTCTGCAATTTAGCGCTTATTCGCGGGGCGCGAAGTTGTACTGGGAAGCCGCGAACTCACGCGAACAGTGCGAGCAGGCCATAAAATCCGCTGCTCGCGGATTTGCGGATTTTGCGGGAGATTCGCGAATCTCGCGGATTGCGAATTTACCGAAAATCCGCAAAATCCGCGAGCGAAACGGATTTTCCGCCCATGCTTACTGTGCATGATGTATACCTATACTAATATGGAATTTTGCATTTACAGCCTACCCATAAGGATGAGAGTCTGAGTTGGCCCCGCCAGATTGGCCCCAGATCTAATGTCATTTTGATCCCATCCTTTTTCTTCCTTTCAGCATGGACTACTTCCTATGTAAATAATTCCCCCCTTTATTCACTTGGCTCTGGCACCAATTGGCGTCCTGTTGTGACACTACTGTTTTGCATTCTTTTGCCTTGCAGGTTGGAAACACTACTAAACTACGTATCTTTTTCCAACTCAAACTGGTGTCCTGCCTCTTTTGTGGTGTGCCTGGTGTGTTGACTGTGGGTACTGCGTGAGTGCTTCACATGTCCTCGAAGTTTGGCCTGCCCGCTTGGTTCCATGCTACACCCTTGGAGATTTGGGTAACCCCCATTTCTTACATTGGTGGCAGCGGTGGGATATGACTTGTGTTTGCGCAGTACCACAGCGGCCACAGGTTACACCACAAGTAGAGCCTTGTGGTGGGGATTATTGTTGGCTGAAGATTGTTTGCTATATTGCTTCCTCCTGAAAGTGTTTTGTGAAATTGTGTCCCATTGTTCCACTGTGGGTGTGTCCCGAGAGTCCTCGTCACAATGGGGTTGGTTTATGAGGAGGTGGAACTGATGGAGTACACCGAACAGGAGGTGATAGACTTCCTCCTGGAGAGAGGGATACCCCCAGTAGGAAACATTAGGAGAAAGATGTTTCTTTATGAGGCCCTCAAGAGGGTGGAGCCCTTAAAGATCGGTGGGGACCTGTCTGATTACCCCCCTGAGTATTTAAAGGGTGGATTCGGTAGAAGCCAATGGGAGGGCTCCCAATCTGTAACCCTGGAGGGTAATTACCTGGATGGAGAGGAGGAAGAGTTTAACAGGGCAGAGACGCCAGTAGCTGTTGAGGACACCGTAGATAGGGAGTCTCGCACTGGGTCCAGTCCCGGGGGCACTGCCCCATCCCTTTCCCTGTCCCCAGAAGAGTGGGTAGATAGGAAAGAGGGAAGAAAGGGAGCATCAGCTAGTGCTGGAGAAGCTCAGATTTGAGCAGGCCATGGAGTTAGCGCAGCTGAGGATTCAACAGCAGAGGCTAGAGACAGAAATGGTACTAGCCCAGGAGAGAATGGCAGAGGCAGAGAGGGCCTTTGCCAGGGAGAGTGTAGCTCAGGTGGGTAGATTGTCCCCTGGGAGTGGTTTTAAGAGCCTGGATACGCCTGTGAGGGTGGGATCCAGTGGTGGCAGCGAGTGTAGGTCCAGTGCAAGGAGTCCCATTCCCGAAGCCTAGGAGACCGTGCCTGATTCCCAGGAAGAGGGGGATGGGTTAGTGTTCAGGGGCAGGGGAAAGCTGTCCCATCAGTCCTGGGGAGAGTTTGAGGAGTAGTGTTGGACTGTACTGGAGGATTGGGTGGTGAGGAGAGCAGTGGAGGATTGGGAAGGGCTGTGCCATGCCTTTATCCGGGAGCACATGCTGAGGAGTTGTTTCCCAAGTCTGCGTCACCATCTGTTGCAGTGCGGGTTCTCAGACCCCAGGGAACTTGCACGGGAGGCAGACCTCTGGGTAAGTGCCAGAGTGTCTGGGAAGGCTGAGGGGAGTGATCCTGGAGGGAGTGAGACGGGGAGGTGTCCCGAGGTGCCCCAACTGCAGTCACCGGGCCTGGAGAGTTCTTTAAGGAACCCCACGTTGGGAACCTAGGCTGTCCCGATGTGCCATCCAGAGGGAGGAATCCCCTTATGTCAGGAGAACCCGGAGCATCAGTAATCAGAGCTCCAGTGGTTCAGGGGTCTGACCAGTCACAGGGTTTAGATCCTGGACTGGGGTTCCAGGTTCAGGGTTTGCCTGACCTGGAGGGTGGGGTACCTGTAATTCAGGTCCCTACCAATTTGACTCCCAGGGGTACTGCTCCCAGTGGGAGGGTGCAGAACTCTGGGAGGGGGTGCAGAGGGAGGAAGGTCTCTTCTCCGTCACCGGCTCAGCCAAAGGGCGCAGATCCCGGGTTGAGTGGCCAGGTTGAGGGTTTGCCGGACCTGGCGGGTGGGACATCTGTGTTCAGAGTCCCCCCCAAGTTTAACTCTCATGGGTACTACTCCAGTTAGGAGGGTGCAGAACTCTGGGAGGGGGTGCAGGGAGAGAGAGGATTCGCCCCTGTCACCGGTTCAGCCTGTGGGTTTCGACTCCAGGTTGGGGAGAGAGTGGTTGTGTGAGGGTGTCCCCAGGCGTAGGAGATGGCGGAACCCTAGGAGGAGAAGTAGGGGGAGGAGAGCCTCGCCCCTAAGGGCTGGTCAGTCTGAGGGTGTAGACCCCAGGTGGGTGGACCAGTGGCAATTTGGAGAGAGGAGAGTGGTCCAAGAGTATTACAAGCCTGAGGCTAGAGCCTCCCACTCTAGGAAGGAAAAACATCCCACTAGGGAACACCAGTGGGGTGGTTTTGTTGGTGAAGGGAGGGTTACGAGAGAGAACCATTGGGTTCCAGAGTGGAGGAGAAACTGCAGGTGCTCCTGTAGTTGCAGGCCTGCGTCCACCTTTTTCCGCCCCACGCAGGGAAGCCCATCAAGGCATTGATCGGTCTACCCTGGCTTTTGGCTGGGGGGGAGTTGTGTTGGACTTGGCCTTTTCCCCCCAACCTTTTCGCTTTTGACCCCCTTGTCTAGGATGTCTCCCCCATGGGATTAAACCTGTGTAGGCCATGAGTGGTGTGAGACACCTTGTTGAAAATGTAATGTCATGTAATAGTGTGAGCACTTTGTGAATTTCCCCATTTTAGAACTGCACCTGACTGGAATGTATTCTATTTTAAATGGATGCCATGGCCATGGGTTTTGCCACTGGACTGCCATAGGTCAGCGGTCTAGATAATATTACCCAGCTACCCCTAGCTTTTGGAGGGAAAGCCTGGCACCCAGGGGGCTCACCCCCTCCCCTTGAGCCAGTTTAGGCCAGCTTTGCCAACATTCTAGAAGGTTCTGGCACTGCCTGGGAGGAGGGTATAAGTAAGGCGAAAGTGCCACCAGAGAGTCAGTCAGCGCTGGGACAAGGAATAGAGGGGACCTGATGTGAGGTGCTACCGCCACATGGGCCTGTGAGCTGGACCCTGCACCCCTATAAACCACCCCCTCTGCTGTCCCCATGGGCCCCTGACAAGGGAGGGCCCCTATCCAGGTCACTGACGCTATTTGACCGGGTACCACGCCAGCGCTGTGTGAAGAAGCGCCCAGGAGGTGAGGAGTGTGCCCCTGAGGAATTGCTGTGGGACTGTCTGACCCTTTGAAGCACCATGGGGAAGATTGTGCCCCCATAAGAACTGCTGCGGGCTGAGGTGCTGTGAGGCCCTGTGAAAGCGCTGGGCCCTGGGACTGTTGTGGCCCCCTAGGGCTGGAAAGCCTGCCTGTCGAGCGCTATAATTGCGAAGCGCTGAGGAAGTGCTACATTCCTGCCCCCTCTGCGTGGTCTGAGGAAGGAGCTGAGGTTGTGGGCATAGGGAGGAGCAGTGCGCTGTGAATAGCGTCGTTTTCTGAGGAGCAGTGCGCTGTAAATAGCGCTGTTTTTGCTGTTTTCTGAGGAGACTGGCAGCCTGTGAATAGCGCTGTTTGTGGAGGCGCACTTTCGCCGAGATAAAGAATTAATTAAAAGGGAGCCTACCCCTTATTGTTGCCATCGTCACGTCGCGGCCCGGCGCCGCCAGGGAGACCCCCGCCGTGTTCGGCGTCGTTGCGGCGGCCCCCGTTGCCAGGAGAGGGCCGCCGAAGTGAGGAAGGGGCCGCGCTAGGCCACTAGTTTCTATTTGCTTCAGATTTTTTCTGTCACTTTTATCTGACTGACTGTTTGCATCAAGTTGAGGGGGTTTGTCCCCATTTTGGGAGTTCCACAGGCTGCTTTTTTCATTGGGGGGGTCTCCTTGGTGTTACATGGGCCCACCTGCTCTGGCTCACCTTCGTCTCTAATGTCTCCACCGGCTGTGGCCCCTGTTAGGCTATTAGCCTCACCAGCTGTCAGGGCGGCTGTATCTTCTATTGCCATGGTTATTCCACCAGAGTTGTGGGAGCTGTTCCTTCCACAAGGTGGTGACTCTGCTGAAGACTCTACTGGCTTGGTGTTGCTCAATGAGATGCCTGGTTGAAGGGGTGTTTGCAGCCCTTTATGTTCTCAGTGTTGGAATAGATTATCGTTCCGGGGTCTTTCAAAAAGGAAAGTTTTGTATAGATCTTTGGTTGGAAAGTACATAGACTTTTCTTCTGAGGCATCCCCTCAATATTTATTAGATCTGCTGATTCTTGGCACTTTAATGGCGACGTGCAGTCGGTTACAGTCAGAAAGTTGTTTATAGCTGAACCATGGCTTTCACAGGTGCTGCCCCCTTCTGCGAGTAAAACCTGTGGGGGCACCCCAGCCTACCTTTAATACGCCCTTTGTTACGACACCATTTGTACTTGCTCTGTCATGGACCGGCTCTAGTTTGAGTGAGAAAAAACCCTCTGCAATTTCAATCAATCAATACACATGTCAAGAAATAAATCAGGGAAAAACAAGCAACGAGAATCATTATATTAAAAAAGACATAAGATTAAAAACAGTATAGATTAAACATAAAAAATTAATTTTTCTATTCATTATAGTTCAGCAAAATTTATAGTAGCGGCAATAATATGTTCTTTGTCAATAGTATCTATTATAGGACCGGCTCTAGTTCAGGGACCCCCTTTTGGTCGACTTTACTTTTTTGGGGGCTTTGGTCCAAAAGGTGGTTGCCTTACTCTGCCAGACCTAATGCTCTGATGTTGCGTTCAACTCTTCTGCGCTCTTGGCTGTCAAGCCCCCAGCACTCAACCCTCAAGGCTCTCAACAGCCACTCATGGGCCCTAACTCTCGGTACCACTGCTCCCTCCACTCCTATCGCCTCGCCTGGTTCCGGCTGTTTCGACAAGCAAAGTGATAGCAAATGGCAGGTGAGCAAGTGAGTAGGTGAGTAGGTTTACGGCAGGTAAGTAGGGTTAGAGCTAAGGTTGTAGGACTGAGGCTGAGACTGAGAAGGCCGAGGAGCAATGAGGTACACTAGCTATAGGGGGGGCGAGGCACTTGTTGTGAACCAGCAACCAACTGCAGCCCGCGGCCGGCTCCTTAACTCCAATGCTGCTGTAGGTCTCAGACAGGACAGGCGGTATACATGCAGATGTAGGTGAAGAGCAATGCAAAAACAATGCTTGAATTTGCAAGACAATTTAGGGCAGTACAGAACAGTACAGTTGGGTACGGTCAAGCGGGTGCTCGGGCGCCACGCACCAAGCACCAGGCACCAAGCACTGAGCACCAAGCTACGGGGGAAGGAGGGAGTAGAGGGTTGGGGGGCAGAGAGCAGGGCATGCCAGTGTAAGAATTGGCTTTTGTAGTTTGGTTTGCCCTGTTCCCATCATGCACTGGGACAGGAACAGACTAATTTGCATACAGCCAGGTTCTGAAACTGGGATGGTGCAGTGAGCTAAAAAACGGTGTTGGATCTAGCCCTGATCTCTTGACTGGGTGAGAGTTTTCTGCTTAATTCAGAGACTCTGTCCCTCACCACCCCTTGTTGTAAATATTTTTGTCCACCCTAAGCGTGGAAGGGTATACTCAGATGTGAGTCCCTTGCTCATTGCACCATCAGGATTCAAGCAAACCGGGCTGTAATGCCAGAAACCGGTCCCCGGGAGCTTGTTTCCTTCCCAGTGTAAGAATTGGCTTTTGTAGTTTGGTTTGCCCTGTTCCCATCATGCACTGGGACAGGAACAGACTAATTTGCATACAGCCAGGTTCTGAAACTGGGATGGTGCAGTGAGCTAAAAAACGGTGTTGGATCTAGCCCTGATCTCTTGACTGGGTGAGAGTTTTCTGCTTAATTCAGAGACTCTGTCCCTCACCACCCATTGTTGTAAATATTGTTGAAATTTCCGGCTGGGAATCAACGCCTTACGAGGCATTGGACTGTGAGTGGGCCGATTCTACTGGTTTGAGTGAAAATTGGAGTTCTTGTTTGGAACTGGCGGAGCCGGCTAATGTGATTGCTTGTCTACAGAAAGCGCCAGTTGTGAAGGGTGAGGCGCTTCCTATTTTGGGACGCAGAGGTTGGATTGTTAAATTTTTGAAATTACAGAAACAATATGTGGAAATGGAAGAGAAGTTTGTTGAAGTGCAGAATGCTCACACTCTTTTGAGATGTCAGAATAAATTGCTTGCCGACAAACTAGAGACTTAGCAGACTATTGCAGAACGAGCTGCTGTTCGTATTGCTAAATACAAATATAAGAATCGTCGTGGTCGGGTTTGGAAACGGAAAGTGCGTCTGGTCGTGGCGAAAGCCGGACTGGATTGGAATCCTTATGAATGGGATGGTAATATCTGGGACTCGAATGATTCTGGCTCCTCGGCTGAGGAGTCTGACAGACGCAAGTATTCTCGCACCGGACGTGACTGTAAATCTAATACTTTTGACAAACTTGATGGTTCCTACAACCATGGTCGGTATTCTAAATCTGATGACATTTCTCAATCTAAATGTCCCTCTCATTCTATTAATCGGGCTTCTTCTGATGCTCGTCCTGAGGTTTCTGCGCATCCGGTTTTTCGACGAAAATTACAGCAACCTCCTGGTAATCCAAATGGTATTCCTTTGGATAGTTTGGAAGATTTTACGCAACAGGAAGTTAGTGACATTTTGCAACGGTTTCGGCAACGGCCCGGTGAGGCCTTGCTTACACGGATGGTGCGCCTTTATGAACTGGGTGCTGCGGCATCATGTTGGATGCAGGAGATGCCTTAAAATTTTGTTCTTTGAGTTCTGATTCTACTGTTCAGGATCATTTCCGTAACTATAATGCTGCTGGTCAAATTAGTCTGCTTCAGTTAGCGACTGATGGTTGTAATCACAAATACCCTACTGAATCTGATTGGCCTCTGAATGACAAGCCATGGTAAACATTGCGCGATGCGGCACAAAGGCTGAAGGAGGAGGTGATGAAAACTGCGAATTTTCTGAGTACATCTGACAGATTGTTGGATGGTTTATTGACATCTTCTGTGCGGAATTGCATTATCCGTTCTTCCCCTGTTGCTTATAAACAGGTTATGATGACTTTGTTGATCAATCAGACTGGCAATGCATTGTCTATGGTGCTTGAATCTGTACATCAGCTTGGTGAACTGGGCGAATGGCTTAAACCTGAGAGACAATCCAGACCTGAGGGTCGTACTGCTGGGAATTATAAGTTCACTAGACGTGATATGTTTCTTGCTTTGTTGGATGATGGCGTGAAGAAAGAAGACATTGATGGTGAACCTAATAATGGCTTGTGGGATATGTTTCGCAAGCGTGGTTTGGATCGGAAGGAGGGTGCTCGACGTGTGCGAAAGAATGAATGTGATCATGAATATTCTGATGACAGTGGGGATGATAGACGTCGTGATTATTCGGATCGGCGTGATGGACGACGGTATGAGTGAGATGTGTCCCCTCGGCGTGAAAGAGAGAGGGGGAGAGAGGGGGAAAGAGAAAGGGGGAGAGATGATCGTGTTGAAAGCAGATACAGAGAGAAAGGGATCAGTCCCCTGAGATGAGGAGAAGGGAGGATCGACACAGATTTTCTGAACGAAACTCACAATACCATGCAGATAACAAGAATCCATTTCGTAATGGGGATGGATATGAACAGGACATTATATAGTCCAAGAAATTTGAGAGCATTTACCCTGATTTGTCTTGGTTGTCAGAACGCAATAAAAATGACTAGGAAATAGGTCAAGCTCCAGTACGAAGGTGGGCTCACAAAGACAATAGACCCTATGTAGATATTGAAATTTTTTGGAGACATCGTAATATACAAAGGGCCCGAGCATTGGTAGATACAGGAAGCAGAGGCCACTCTAATTCATGGAAAATCGAAGAAATTTATATGACATTTTTTCACAATTACTGGTTTAGGTGGAAAGGAAACCCCCGCAGTGCAAACAAAAGTTGAAAAGAAAATTGGTAGAATTCATCGAAAAGAATATTCTGTTTTAGTTGTGCCACTCTTAGAATACATAATTGGAATTGATATCTTAAAAGGTATGACATTGCATCTAGATGATGGTTGTTATCAATTTAGGAGTAAAGGTTATATATCATCCAGACCTGTACAAGTTGGTCGTTTGAGAATGCCTCCTATAAAAATTCCTCAGGCTACAAAAGTTGTTTCCCAAAAACAGTATTGTATCCCAGGTGGTCACGAAGAGATTAGTTCTACAATCCAGGATCTAGTGAATGCAGGAGTTATAACTCTGGTTACTTCTCCTTGGAATAATCCCGTTTGGCCTGTGCGTAAAAGTGATAATTCTTGGCGTATGACTGTTGATTACCGCAAATTGAATAAATATACACCCCCTTTGACGGTTGCAGTACCAGACATGATTACTTTAATTGAAAGAATTCAGAAGCATCCAGGAATATGGTAAGCATCTATTGATATTGCTAATGCTTTCTTTTCAATCCCAATTGCCCCTGAGTGTCAGGAGCAATTCAGTTTTATGTGGAATGTACGTCAAATGACGTTTAGAAGTCTTCCCCAAGGCTATGTACACAGTCCTACGATCTGTCACCGGCTGGTGGCGGAACATTTATCTGAAATACCCATAAACCCACAAATTCAGATGTGTCATTATATTGACGACATTTTGATTCAAGGTGAGACACAGGATCAAGTTCAGACTCAGTTAGATCAGGTCATCGATCATTTACGTGAAACAGGTTGGGAAATCAATCCCGACAAAGTGTGAAATTTTTAGGCATCAATTGGCATAAAGGTACCAGAGAAGTGATTCCACAGGTGAAGCAGAAAATTCTTGATTTTGCGTTTGAATGGAGTAAACCGCAGCAAGATGCGTTTGATTTGGCGAAAGAAGCAATTCAGTATGCTTTGCATCTGTGGCCCGTGCGTGATGGTGATGTGGATCTGAATGTGTCTGTGCAAGGTCCTTATGCAAATTTTGTTTTGTGGCAAAATAAAAGGCAGAAATAAAGTACCGTTAGGTTTCTGGACTAAAAAGCTACCCAATGCTGGTGAGCGTTATACACCTTTTGAGAAACAGTTACTTGCATGTTATTGGGCTTTGGTGGATACCGAGCAATTGACTTTGGGACATGATGTGGTATTGAGACCTGAAATTCCAATTATGCAATGGGTTTTGAGTTTGCCGAAAACTCATCGAATTGGGCATGCTCAAGAGGCGAGTGTGATTAAGTGGAAATGGTACATACAAGACAGGGCACGTGTGGGACCGAAAGGTGTTGCGACGCTACATGAGCAAGTGGCGCAGGCGCCATCGAATGAGACTGGGAGTGAATGCTCCGTACCTATAGTACAGGAATCCCCTGTTAAGTGGGGTAAGCCATTTGATGATCTGTCCGCGGAGGACAGAAACCATGTGTGGTTTACGGATGGTTCAGCGAGGTACATAGGAGAGAAGAGGCATTGGAAGGCAGTGTCCTATAATCATATCACACAAAAATTGCTGAGTACAACTGGTGAAGGAAAAAGTAGTCAATTTGCTGAATTATATGCTGTTTACCAAGTTTTAAACAGGAGTTACCTGGTACGTGTCACATTTTTACTGATTCCTGGTCAACTGCTAATGGACGGGAGCTACTCCCACAAAGTATTGTTACAAGCTTTCATGTGGATGCTCATACATCGATAGACTCCCTTGACAAATTTTTTCACAACATTGCAGATGAGAAATCTAAAATTGCTGAGGCAGTGGTGGACATGCAGGATTCTGATTTGGCGGGATTGGCGAAATGGGCCCACCAGAAAGCAGGACATTTTGGAGAGAGAGCCACTAGCAGGTGGGCTGCTGATCGAGGAATTTATATTCCTTTAAATTTGATTAAAGATACTATACTGCATTGTCCTATCTGTCATCATTCTAGACAGCGAAAAGTACCCCAAATTGTTTAAGGACATTTACACCGAGGAAAATTACCCGCTCAAATTTGGCAGATTGATTATATTGGTCCAATCCCTATGAGTAAAAATTGCCAATATATTTGCACCATCATTGACGCATATAGTGGCCTTTTGGTGGCCTTTCCCTGTAAACGAGCTACCCAAGTAAACACCATTAAAACATTGGAATTGATCATGCTCTATTATGGTGTTCCATTTCAAATTCAATCTGATAATGCATCCCATTTCAAGGGAAGATTGGTGCAGGAATTTTGTGTGGAGAATAACATTGAATGGGTGTTTCATATACCATATTACCCACAGGCAGCAGGCCTTATGGAAAAAATGAATGGTTTGCTAAAAGATCAATTGCGTAAATTAACTGACAATAAATATAAAAGTTGGAGAGAATATTTGTTTCAGGCACTGTTGATTTTGAATAATCATCCCTTTTTAAATGCTGAATCTCCATTAATGTGTTTATTTCCTCCAGCTGTTGACGCTAAACCGAACACAGTTAAAAATACTGTAATGTATTGGGAGATTTCCCCTGGAGCCCTGGCTCCATGCAGAGCAACCCCAGGTTCCGCAGGCTTGGACCTGCATGCCATGAATGACATTACTGTAAAAAGCAGAGATCGAGTTATCATTGAAACTGGCATTGGTGTCTGTATACCAACTGGAAATTTTGGATTAATTGCCCCTAGATCGGGCCTGGCCTTAAAAGGCATTCAAGTGCTTGGAAGAGTCATTGACAGTGATTATCAGCGAGAGATTAAGGTACTCCTGCAAAATAGCAGTGAGGTTGATTTGCCGATTCAAAAGACTGACCGAATTGCTCAATTGCTAATCATGCTTGTTTTCAGTGGTGAGATTCAGAAAGGCACTGCCCCGACTTTGTTAACTGTCCGATGCCAAAAAGGTTTTGGCTCCACTGATAATCCAGGAGCGAGAGTGTGGGCGCAATCGCCTAAAAATCCCCCTGAACAAGCTGAAAATATTGCAACCGGTCATGATAATATAGTACTTGTCATGAGACCAGGGAAAGATAGCTGGGAAGCTGTCCCGGCTGACAAATGTTATTTACGAGAATGAATAATGCCTGTATTTGATTTTCTTTCAGATCATTCTCTGGACTGCTGTTGCAGGATGTGCCGGCGTTGGACTCCTTTTGGCTTGCTACATCGGGAAAGGAGGGAACCCACAGACTTTGGTGGATTCAATAACCCGAGTACCGCGTTCCTTTGCTGCGTGGGATTCATCATCTAACTTTTGGCCTACCCTGGCACGAAGGGTGACAAATTCCCCACATTTCTGTTTAACACCGATGCATTCGGTGACAGACATATTAGTAACCTGTTTGGTTGCCGTCCCTGCTTCGTTGGAGACCCTTGCCCATATTTTCAATATATCAAATGCCCGTCCTAATATTATTCTTGGTGATTTTGCAACACATGAGTACTGCACTTTATGTACTGTGCTTTCAGATCCAGTACCACCGATTCATTCCCAAATAACTACATATAATATCACGCAGGGTGATTTATGTTTCTTCCTTACCTGTGATCCAAGTGCCATAACTGAATGTGTGCATTTAAAATTGAATGGTGCTACTTCATTCACAGATCATGAAAAGACTTTGGGCCAGATTTTTAATTACCGAATTTTACCGATTCGGTAATTAAAAATCGGTAAATCTGAGGGGTGGATATGTAGGAACATCCAGATGTTCCTTTTACCGAATCGGTAAATATCTGTATTTACCGATTCGGTAAATACCGACCGGTAATGCCCCATTCATTCCTATGGTCTTTGAAGCCCATAGGAATGAATGGGGCATTACCGGTCGGTATTTACCGAATCGGTAAATACCGATTCTGACAAGGGTGCAGGGGGTGTCACTTTGACACCCTCTAGCACCCCCAAAAAAGGTTCGGGGGCCATGTGGCAGGCATACCTGCCCTAAGGGCAGGTCTGCCTGTCATATGGCACAGGTGTGCATGCACACATGTGCATGCACACCAGAATCGGTATTTTACCATCAAATAGTATTTGATGGTAAAATACCGATTCTGTAATGCTTGTGGGACTCAGAAGAGTCCCACCTACATATCAATTTTACCGAATCGGAAAAAATACTGATTCGGTATTTTACAGAATCGGTAAATTTACCGATCGGTAAATTTACCGATTCTGTAAAATACAGGGCCCTACATCTCAAATTGCATTTACCGGTCGGTAACGGCCGAATTCGTCCGTTACCGACCGGTAAATGCCTACCTACATCTGGCCCTTTATGTTCCCGGATATCACCGAAGTCATGTATTTCAGTTAAAAATAATATGACCTGTAAAAGTCTTGTAGTTACCCCTAGCCACTATCGTACAATGCTATTACCTTCTGGATGGCTTTTCCCTTGTGGCAATACATCTTGGCCTTATATTCCTGCAAATATTACTGGAGGACCTTGTGCTATTACCAGACTGAATTTACTAATGTTTTCTTCACATCCTAATATGCATTCCCGTGTTGTCCGTGATGTAGTAATGTTGAAAGACAACTGTGACTCTACACTACATTTATTTTCTGAATCTGAATATCTTAGTTTGGCTTTTTCTATTCTGGGTGTCCCTGCCTTAGCAGTCTATAATGCTAAATCCATTGGAAAAATGGCCTGTTGGATGGTTAAATCTATTAATCACACTTCTACAATTCTATCTGACATGCTACTGGACGCCCAGGGTGAACGTAGAGCTATTTTGCAGAACATTATCTTTTGCTTAAACATGGACATGACTGTTCTGACTTTGAGGGCCTTTGTTGTTTCAATTTATCAGATCATACTAGATCCATTCAGGCTCATATTGACAAACTTCACGACTTGAACAAAGAAGTTAGAAAACACATTGATCAGGGCTGGTTTGACTGGCTCTTTAATTTACATTCTTTACGTCAGATATTAGGTGGTATCCTGATTACTATTTGCATTTTAGTTGCTATTTGCTGTTTTATTCAGTGTATTCCTTCTTTACTTCAAACCTGTAGATGTGGTACTAGAAATAGATCAGTTAGTTTTGTATCATATTATTCTTCGACAGATGTTAGTTCCATTTAGCGAATGATTAGCTGTCTAAAGTCAAGGGTGAAGTGTTCTGACCGGGTTTTCTGCCCCTTTTTGAGTGAAGGTGACTTTAGCTTGCTATCATTCCGATAGGAGGACAGGAACCTCAGACCTGGCCAATTTACAAGGTGTTTGATATAATTCCCTACCCTTTTCTTTATTCTAGGACCTATAAGCTTATGTTAAGGGATAGATTCCTTAGTATTAATACTAATCCGTCCTTTTGTAAGGTTGCTAGTATACTTCTAATGGAGTTATGCTTATTTCGGGCCTTGCAGGCCTCGAACGGGAGAGACTCCATCTTTCTTTCTGCCTCGGCAGCTTGAGATGCTTTTAGGTCAAATGTATTGTTTTAGTTATAAGGTGTTGTTCTCTTGGAGAGAACCGGCTCAGGCTGTCCCTCATCGAGAGACTGTATTTTTCTTCGTGTCGAAGACATAACATCAGGCCGGCCGGCTGAGAACGTGTCCTTGGCACGGGGTGGTACAAGAATTTGATGGGCGGCAGGTTACTGGCCGTAACTTTCCATGCATGAACAAGGTTCCATATTAGCAAAAGCACGAAGCAGTCAGTCAGTCAGTTAGTAGGCGACAGCTAGCCGTTAGCATTATTGCAGTTAATCAACTTAAGGCAGACAGTCGCCATTTTGAAGTCCAAGAAAGACCGAAGGCTAATACTCTCTTAGAAAGATTGAAGTTATTTTAGCTGGAGCAGCTGGTGAGCTTTGATACTAAGATCAGAGCATGCAGAATGAAGCAGTTAGTGGAGCGAACGAATACTAGAGCGGAAGAAACTGATTTATAAGATCGAAGTTGGACGGTGAAGATAGTCCGTGATTGAGAGGAGAGAGGAGTAGTGCAAAACAGCGAGAGTGCAGCAGACGAGACAGAGAATAAGAGGAAGGGTCCAGTGACTTGGAGGGGAGCAGAGGAGACAGAGCATAGCGGTACAGACGTGTATCCGTGACTGCAGGGGTGATCCTAAGACGAGCCAAGGCACAGACGAGAATGGAACCCAGATGACTACTGAGTCCAGACTTCATACTCATAAGGTGACTTCGACCTTTTCTTATTAGTGTGCACACACATTCTAATCTTTTCTTTTGCTTTTCAGGCTATGTGCTATATTGCAGTATTATATTGTTGTTGTTATTATTGAATAAAGATACCGCAGTTCTTAGTGAACTAGTGTGTAATTTTACTTTCTTATGATAAAGTTAACCTTTCTTCTAGTCAGATGCTGTTATGTGAACGGATGTGTCTCCCGACCAGGTAAATGGTAACTGAACAAGGGAGAAGAGGATCACTCGAAATAGGGAATAACCTTTACACAGTGTGATTTGGACATTTATGTGTGAGAGAGGATTGACCTGTCTATCTGTCACATAACCTATAATATCTTATTATCTGTAATACTGTAATCCTAGTAGATAGAGGAATTTCCCAATATAGAGAGAGAGAGCTGAAGGTATTCATAGGAAATTGATCGTCGTTGTGTAGCGGCGTTAATGAGAGCATTGACCGTGGTCAATGTGTATACCCACAATATTGTGGCTTGCGAGAGCACCGGGAGGATACGGTGTGTAATGAGATCGCTGCTAGGGAAAGTGGCGTTAACGAGAGCATTGACTGTGGTCAATGTGTATACCCACAGGATTGTGGCTTGTGTATATATGAAATAGTGAGAGCACTGGGAGAATACAGTGCGTATACCCACAAGATTTTGGCTTGCGCGAGCACTGATGGTGATCAGTGTGTAATGGTAAGTAATTGGAACTGCCTCAGGGTAATCTAGTCTGGGCCTATGCTGCCGCGAGACTATAAGGTATGAGTGTGGTGTTTTAGAAGATCCAAGCTTGTATATTGCTAATTCCCCATCCTTAGATATGTACCCAGGTGCCTTTTGTAAATAGGTCCTGAGGAAGGAGATGGTTACGTTTCCGCTGGGTTGGTGGTGTCTTGGTGAGCTGATTCTATCTGGTCCGAAAATCCGGTTGTTACAAGTCAATAGGGTTGAATGCGGCCCAGGGAAGGGGCCACACAGCCCCCTCCCCTCAAACATGACTAATAGGTAAAAAAAGATAGAGATTGACTTCAAAAACTAAAAGTTGCAGGGATGTTGTAGTTAGGAAATAGAATTTAAAAAACTTAGAAATTCACTGAAAAAACAAAGGTTTCAGAGATGTTAAAATTAGGCTCAGATTTCACTCATACAAAACCATTGAAATTAAGAAGTTATAGTTACCTAAGTTAACTATGAAATGCCCCTGTAGTGCACTTCTTATGATCTCACATATTACATCACTCTTGACATCATCAGTGACATCACTGATTAGATCCCTGTAATCAGACCAAGGATTTTTCCATTAAATACAACATCCGCCAGCAGATGAAAGGCCCCACTATGGCACAACCATCGCATTCACCTGTGTAATTCTGAAACAAGCCACTTGACTGTGTCCTTCGGGACCACTGTGGCCTTCTGTCATCAGATGGGACTTACAAGTATATCTTGTGGGCAGTGGATTCCTGCTGTCTATTCCCATGGGCATGAGCACATCGATCAGCAGATGCCTGAACTTTTACATAGGATCTACGAGTCTTCATCAGGACATACACAGTTGACACACTATATTCAGACCAAGGCCTGGCGTTTGCCTCCAGCGCTTACAAAGAAGTCATGGGAAGATTGGTGGTGACCCTGCGGTGTTTCTCCCCACACCATCCAGAGAGAACTGCGGTCGTGGAGCAAAAAAAGTGGGACTTAAAGCATTCTTTAACAGCTAAGTATTAGACTCAGATCGCAGATCGGTCCACCATCTATTTTGGGTCCAAAGGGCACTCAACAATCTGCCTAGAAAATCCCTGGGTGGTCAAACTCCTTATTAAACCCTGTTTAGGGTAAAGATGTGGGTCCCAGGTCTCGACAATCCTAGCATAGTGCCAGCAGAAACATCATTTGACTTACAAGAACATCTGGCTGTTTTACATGAGCTGAACAACTTCTGGGATGAGCAAAGCAACATCCAAGTCTCACTGCCATTGAAGAAGTGAAGGTAGTAGCAGCAAGACCTGGCAGGATTCTGAAGGTTGGGGATCTCGTCAGGGAGAACATTGTGGACAAGAAAGAATTTGGGCCATCCTACAGAGTGCCTGTACCTGTCCTGGCTGTTGACGGTACCAGAACTGTACTTCTTGCATCCCTTGCCAGCTGCAAAAACAAGAGATTTGTCTCAATTGATCTGATTTGTGGCCGATTCTCAACAGTAAGCAATGTAGACACCTGGGTAGTTACCTGCCTCCTGTAGCTGCTATACAGGAAGTTCAGATGGAAGCTTTGAGAACTGATGAAGCCACCTTTCCCTAATAGGAGATGGCAGTAACTAACAATGAAGTATCCCTTCTGCCAGTTACCACAACAGCTGTACACCCAACTAATACAGAAACACAAATTTTAATTCAGAAGCCTGACACGAGTCCTGTTTAAGTCAATGTACCACCGATCGAGATAACTCACAGTTCTACAAAACCTGCAGAATTGCTAACAAAATCATCAGGTTCCTTCTGGTAACTTTATTGACTTTGATGATTTTTCCTCTGATTCATCTGATCCACCAGCACCACCACCTCTACCATTTTGACTGAGACTGCATGTTTTCATCTTTGATTGAAATGACCTACTTTGTGTCTCCATGGTTACAACTTAGGATTACAATTGTGTTACTTTTCCTGCTCCTTTGGATTGGTTTTGTGACAGTCTATTTCTTGGTTCAAAACGGACACTCAGAGAATGCTCTGCAGTACAATTGGTGAACTAGGTTCTCAAACCACACTCATCATCACGTAAAAAACAAAGAGACCTTTCCTTGGTGAAGGGCTGTTCCTGATGGGTTTGTTTGGGATAGGGTATCTTATGATGTGTATTGTCCCACTGATCGTTTACAAATTCCATACTTTTTTTGAACTATCCCTAAATAACATTGTCACCCCTAGTACTAGCTCCGATGTTTGGGATGTAAACACAGTACATGAAATGCTAGACAATCTAGGGCATTCTACTGTTTCTTCTTCTGATAAATTATATGAAGGTAGATCTAATTATGATGACATGTTTCGTTTTCAAAATTACAGTCATCATTTCCTGCATAAAGCAAGTACTCCAGGAGCTATTTTTAATTACACACAATGAGAACATTGTCCTACACCACCACAGGGTAATTAAAAAATATTTGTGCAGACGCTTGCTTATTTTTGTAGTTATGATACATTTGACCCAGTGTCTTATTATTACAAACTTGCATCATCACCTGCAAAAAAGTAGGCTGACAAACACCAGGCTGATATATTCTGCTTCTTTTTTTCTCCAGCTGTCTCCACAAAGGTTTGACTTTTGGGGAGATACTCTTGATGTAATAGCAATTTTTTTGGGGGGGGGCAACAAATTGGTAGGTTCAGGGGAAGGGGGCTTTATTTAAAGCATGCCTAATACCACAACATATGATTTTCCTGAACACAACTCTGCAATAAATGTCTTATCTAGGGTCTGCTAAGATAAAAGATTTGAACACACCACTCATTCCCACATTCACAAGTTTTGAAAACTGACAGCAGTTTACAAAATACAGGGAGGAAATACTTGACATTATGCTGCGTAACCGAACATACAATACATCAGGCACCAATTTGAGGGACTGGTTAGTATGGCCAATAGATAATAACGGATATCAAGCATGATTGCTGGGTAACACAGAGGGCTTTAAGATCAGTAGGTCTGACCAGCTTGATGTGCAAACAGAACACTTGGGACGGTCACAACGTACAGTGTTGGTAAATTGTGCCTGGATTGGCTAAAAACCTTAGCCCTGACGCAGGTGAAACAACACTTAACCTTTCTTTTGAAAGACCTGTGATACAGGACTTCTTGTTAGGTCCTCAAGAACTACATAAAAAAACTTCTTGTATCCAATATGCAAGCCGCTGAAAGACTGCACAAGATTGACAAAGTTAATTTAGAGAAAGCTGTAGCAGTAGTTGACAATGGCTTGACCACCCAATCCTTTGTAATGTACTCCCTGGCTAACCTAGTCCCGTCAGTAATAGATATCATACAACACAACATGTCTGCATTTTACAACATGGAAAAACACAACATAAAGCCATACTGCTATTGAGTTAAACACTTCAGACTCTTCGATCTGGTCCTGGTGACACGGCAATGCCACAAGCCTGATTTCACCTTACAATCTAAGGAAACAGCAGATTCTCATGGCAGGCAAAGATGCACCATACACTATTTTACACATAGAGAAATTAGAGAGGCTGCCGTTCACTGTTGCTGTAACAAAGTCAGAGGATTGGATAATCCATGGGTTCATCAAGCGGGCAGATATGAAGCGATAGGGGAAGGCGATGTACTTGAGTATCTTAGTTACCTTTCAGAAACCGGTGTTGAAAAAAGGAAACCATAGTCTTTCTCAGCGATTCCAGCTGTGAGAATGCTTTAAGTGGTTCCTTAGAGTGCAAGGAAGATTCACTCCACAGGGCTTGCAAAGCTTTTGTAGCCAACTTATGTTGCTACATGAAATGTTCCCAAATGGCAATGACTTGTCTGGCTCTCAGATTACTGTAGAATGGGAGTTACTTGATGCTGAACCATCAAGGTTGCTGTGGAATGCAACCGAGCATCACCTATCTTGTCATGGTTTCTTCTGTGGTTACTTGTGGTACACAAGTACTATTTGCACCTGCCCGTACCATTAGGAAGGTGTCACTGTGTTGTTTGATAGAGCTTTCGAACCTGCATTTTGATGCCGTGAGCAAACTGAAAGCCTTTTTGTTTCAGAAAGATATGGCATTAACATCTGATGTTTGATCTTCAAGTTGCAGGGCTCTGTTCTGAAATACAAACGCTACTCTACACTAATTTCCCATAGAATTTTGGAGAATTGGTGCACCACATTTTAACATGTCTCAGTAGGTCAGTAAATACCTCTTTATTTGGCCAATATAGGCCTTAAAAAGCACATAAAAACACCCACAAACATGTCCTGTCACATCTGAACAAAGGTGTAACTTAGCATCTTATAGAATGAAAATATAAAACAAGGTCATGACACGGAATAAAACAATTACAAATTCATTACTAAAACATGCAACATTGTGTAGTGATATGTGCAATGTAAAAAAAAAAGAACATCTAAGAATAAAAAGAGTATTGGTTGTAAATGTACGATAAAGGGCTCAACCTAGTAGAATCTAACAACAAAAACCTTTATTTTTAGGGACTGCTATGATAGTAGGAAATAGATGGGGCTATCTAAAATGACTACTCTTGTCGTAGTGATAAATCCAGTAGAAAAAGTGCTATGTAAGGCTGGCATACGTGGCATCAGTAATCATAAAAGTGCGAGTGCGTCTTTACAATATTGAATGCTTAAAGTGGAAACACCGGGTCAGACCCTATCCTCGCCCAACATGACGTTGTCTGTAGTAATTAAGAATAGCCACTAATCAGTAATTAGTCTTTTCCTAAGTCTGAGAGCTCCAACAAAAAAACTTGAAACCCCAAGACTGTGGTAGAAGACAGCATTTGTAGGTACATCAGTGGTGTAGGTACATCAGTGCTGATCTTACTTGTGTAAAATTGTTGTTTCTCACCCGCGGGAGCATGTGTCTGGACCTTAACTCCTGATTAAAGTCACACAAAAATATGAAATGTAAGATATCTTGATCCTAGAAGTTGTCGCAGGGACACATTTTTAATTTCCCTGCTTGTGGAAACCTTTAGGAACAGCTAAAAACCAGTAAATTAACTTAAACCTGAACCTAGCTAGGAAAACACGATGTTGTGCATTGGTAACCAATGAGTATTTTGTATCTCTGAGGGTTTAGGTAGCTACCTGCCCTCTCTTTCACTTTGCCACCTGTTTTGTTTTATATCATGTATCTCCCTCTCTCGCAGCATTCTAGGGTTGGTAAACAGATGTGAACAACTCACTTTCATCAGCATCAACGTGACATACCTGAGCTATGGTGTGTCAAAAACGCCAATAAGAGACCTACTGTCCTCAATCACAAGCTAGTTCAGTTTGAGGGCTGGGCTAGCCCAGAATCTAATCCACCGCAATATTAGGCCCAAAGCAATGAAGTCTGCGAATACCTCATGAACTAAAAAAATTTGGAGTACGGGTGGGATTGGATAGAAGATTGTGCAGGCTTTTTTTTATCACATCTAACTCTCCCAGATCTTTGTAACCCCAGACATTGCACCCGTAAGTTGCCATTGGTAGGCACTTCTCACGATACACATTAACCATGGCTTGCACCAGTTTGACCCCAGGCCTCTTGGGGAAGTCTGAGGTTGCACCCACAGCTCGCAATTAAATGTTCTTTTTAAGTGATTTTTGTGCTAACCAGGAATCTCTGTCATCAAATATTACAACGAGATATGGGAATGTCAAAACTTTGGTAAGCTCTATACCTTTGTCAAAAAACTTGGTCCTAGCAGCCTTCTGACAGTCAATCATTATAGAGTGATTAGTGGACAGACCTAAAGACTCTATGAAATCTATAAAGGCATTCAAGAGGTGTTGTAGACCCGCGGCGGTCTGCACAATCAGGAACACATCATCTGCGTAATAAAGCGGAAATGAATGTGGGGCCCACTCTTTGAGCGGCTGTCAAAACCTTCCCCAAATTGTTTATGTGTAAGGTGAATAACAGGGGTAGCCATAATGCACCTCTTCCTTACCCCTCTCTGTACATCCATGGGGTGGACAGTCTGCCATTCTGGTCATACCTCACCAAAGCAGATGAATTGGAATGAAAGCTGTTTAAAAAGTCCACTACTTCAGGTTCGATACCCAAGTCCAAAAGAAGAGACTGTAGGTTGGATCTATTTACTCTGTTGAAGGCTGATGTGAGAACCATAATGGCAAACTGCAGGAAACCCCCAATTGGCTACAGTATATTTAACCATAATCAACTGCAGGTTAATGCACTGATCCAGCATCCCTCTTCCCCTGTCTGGCACCGTATTGCAGCTCGGGTATCAAATTAGTATTTTCCAGCCAGAATGTTAAACGCCCCAAAACAACCTTCCCCAAGATTTTGGCTGTTGAGTCTAAAAGAGAAATGGAACGATAACAACATGGGTCATCTCATGCCCCTTTTATTCAAATAGGTAGTGTAATGGCCTCAGACCAGGTGAGAGGGAAGCCACATTTACAAGCCATGTTAAAAACACAGGTCAGCACCTTAGCCCAGGTTTGGGGATCAGCTTTGTGGGAACCCTATCTGGGCCTGGTGCTTTCTCCCTGCCGTAGCAGAGATAGCACGACATACTTCAATAGTGCTAAATGTAAGTGGTAGAATGTCACTGGTGGGCACCCACGGGCTGTCTGGGCCCTCCATATTATGCCAGTTATACATCCCCTTGAAATGGGTAACCCATATATCAGGGGCTATGGTGCAATCAACCCTGGAATTTTCTGTTTCTGCTAAGAAGGGACTGTTCACAATCCCTCAGAATTTGGAGCTGTTGGTTAACATGCATGTCTGGAGTAAATTCTCCCATGCCTCCTCCCTAATTAGTTTTTTCCTTTGCAAAGTTGCTACCGGAAATGTTTTCCTGCAATCCCAGATCCTTTCCTCATCCCTGGGCTGCTGCTTCAAAGTAGCCATTACATTTATATAAGTCCTAGAGCAGCTATATTCAAACCACTTATTTACTTTTATGTGACTGTTTTTACAATGGGACAAGAGGTTAGTGGATATCTGCTCACATAGTCTGCCAAACGCATCTAGAACCTAATCTTCTTGCAAACCGCTTTCAGAACAGAGTGCAATATCTCCTGCATTCGCTTTATATATGTTTTTGTAAAAATGTCCACAGTATCACCCTGTCCCACTTCAACCTCCCCGCTTGGTCCTTAGTGCCGAGAGCCTTGTTGGGTAGACCTTTTTTACCCTTGCCATCCTTGTCAAGATCCCAGGCTAGGTGCAGTGTTATTGTCTCTAAAATTGTTCCAATTTTCACTCAGGGATTTAATTGCTGAAGTCAGGGAGGTAGATAAAATATTAAAATTAATTATGGAAGAACAACACCTATCAATAGAGGAGAGAATAGCTTCATCCTCCCTGTCTGCTCCAGGCAGTACAGAATTGTGGCTGCCAATAACTCTTCCAACAGGTTACCTTGCTTGGTGTATTCAAAGTGCACTGGTGGGGGAGTTACGTTTATACGGCCCCTCAACAGAAGCATCTTTGCTGGCATGAATGTAAATTAAAATCACCCAATATCATTACCTGGGGGTAGGCAACCTTTTCCTCCCCATAAGATTCCAAGAAATTATTTTAGGCCTGGATATTTTCTGATCTCTTTGCCTTGTACAGGAGGTATAAAAAGAAAAAATATTACGATTTTCTTGCAAACAACATACAACACATAACCTTGCATCAAGAACCAGAAATACCATTGAGTGGAAGCATTTTCAGTAAAAGAGGCAATAGTATAATTAGTCATCATCGTAGGCAGGGTCATCAAACATCTTAAAGTCCATTATTTATTCACTCATTTCACGCAGGTTGCAGCGATGAGGACTTTTAGGTTCCTTCTCCCATTTCTAGACCATAGTATTGCAGCCAGGGACCCCAGACCTTATGGAACTTGTTCGGGCACCCTCTTACCTTGAATGTGACTTCTTTGGTACCCATGTACAGGTCCATTCCTGTTTTCCATTCTTTAAGGTGGGGGATGATGGAGCGCCCCACTATTTGGCTATATCCCTCTTGGCCAATATTAAGCCCAGGTTGCAGAATACAAGTTTAATGCGGGGAATATCTATCTCTGAAGGAATGTCCAGCAAGATGTACCTGGTATCCATTGATCTCTTTTCCCCCAGTATCCTATTGAATTCCTCTAAAATCATGGACCAGTAAGAATGTATATGAGGGCATTCCCAGAGTGTATGTATGTACCTCTTTCTGTTCTACAGTTCAGACAGGTGGGTGAGTCTGCTCTTCCAAATCTATATAGGCAGGCCCTATCATAATATATCCTATGGAGGATCTTGAATTGAATAGGGGTGCATTTTCAGGAATGTCTCCCACATCCAGACTCTCTGCCCTCCATGTATGTTGTAATTGTAGATATTTACACTGCTGGTTGTCACTTAACTGGTAGTCCAATTGGAGAGAGCTGAAGAGCATCAGTGATCCATCATCCATGAGGTAACTCAATTGGAATATGCCTAATATGTCCCATGACCAGAATCCCTGCAGTTTTCCAATTTCGGGCTGGCGTGTTCCATCCCACAGTGGGGTTTCTCTCGTGAGTCGTTTATCCCATTACATTTGTCTCTCTGCCCCCTCCAGGAATCTATTGCTCTCTGCATTGCTGGCAGTAATTATTTTACCCCCTTGCCCCCGTAAATGTTGTGGAGACATGTACAGGCTTCGAATTGGAGCCTCTCTACAGCATAAGTAAGGCGATCACCAGTTGGGTGTTTCCGATCATTGATTGCTATCAACTGTGAAGCCCAAAAGTATGATTGATTATCATTATACTGACTTCGCTGGAGTGTCTGTAGTGCCAATCTCAGATGACCTCTGTTCCATAAAAGCTTTTGGACTTCCTTATCTATTGTGGCAAAAATGGGATTTTATGGTACATATTTTGGAGGTTGTACAGTAATCTCAGCAGTGTAACCATCTCATACATGGCAGCCTCAGCTAAAAGAGTTAAGGGCAGTAATCTCCATTTTTCCACCTCCCTATGGAATTCCACCAGGACTCTCCGGATATTATGGTTGAGACCGGCCGCAATGTTCATGGTTACATAAAGGCCTAGATATTTAAACCCCTTCTCTGTAAATGCGTAAGTGCCCTGAGAGATCTCGGGTATCTAGGTGTCCCCCACCGGGTAGAGGCTCGACTTATCCCAAGTATCCTATATCCCACATGGGCACTATAGTTATCAAATAGATGAAGTATTATTGGAAGGGTCATGTTCGGGTGGGTAACATATAGAAGGATGTCGTTGGTATAAAGTCAAATTTCTTCATCTACAAGTGCCCCAGGAATCCTCCAATGTCAGGGTATGCTGGAACCATACAAGCCAGTGAATCCCGAATGAGAGCAAGTAGCAAAGAAGTCAGGGGGCAACCCTATATGGTGCCCCTTCCAGTAGGAAATTCAGTGAACATTACTCTTTTAACCCACACCTTAGCCATCGGTGCTGCATATAGCAATTCTATGCATACCAGGAACCTAGATCCGAACCCGATTTTATGCAGAGCTTGCTGCATAAAGAGCCAGTGGATGGCATCAAATGCCTCCTCAGCTTCTATGGGCAGAAATATATGGGAGTCTTATCTAACCATTTCTAACCAGTTGGAAAGCCGGGGGAGGCTATATCTTGTTGAACTCTTCAGTATAAACCCCGATAGGGCCTTATGGATAAGGGAGGTAATCACAGTCAGTAGGCGTGGGCTCGGATAGTGGCCAGGATTTTTGTTTCCACATTCAGTAATGAAATTAGACTGTAGGAACCACAGTCCGTAGCAGGTTTCCCTGCTATGCAGATCATCCCTATTGTGGTGTTTCAGAGATCTGGGGGAGAACAACCTCTGCCTTAGCCTCGATGAACATCTTGAGAGATAGGGGCTAAATAGGTCAGTGTTGCTCTTAAAGAGTTCAGCTGGTATTCCATTAGGACCCAAGGTTGTCCCTGGTTTATATTTGCCTACAGCAGCCACTTCTTCTTCTAGAGTAAACTCTTCTTTTAGAGCTAATCTGTCAACCAATGCCTAACCCTGGGCATAGTACTATGCTACCCTCACGGAGCGTGTGTAGTTTCCACTACTACGCCCTATGCGAATTGCACATAGCACAGTGCAAAAACACATAGCGTAGCAGGCATTTTTTGCTTGCTCGCAGTCCTCAATGTCAAGTTGGCGACCGCGAGCGAGCAAAATCAACATCCCGGCGAGACTTTTTCCTCGTTCGCGATCAGCAACATCAAGTTGCCAATCGCGAGCGTGGAAAATAAACCTCCTGGCGATATTCTCAACGTGGGGAGGTCAGGTTTCTCAATGTGAGTGGTAGCGTATGCTTGTGACTGCTTGCGATGAGAAACTACCAGTCCGTGTTGAGAAAGCTGCCGCTCGAGTACAAATCTACTGGAGTGGCAGAAAACGACTGCTTGCACTGTGCACCTGCCGGTTGCAATGATTGAACGGTCCGGACAAGCATCCGGCACTGTGCAATCGGTGCAAACAGAATTTTCCCCAGTGCGAAGTGCACTTTGCATAGCTACGCATAGCGCTACTACACAAACTACGCCCGGGGTTCCCAATGTCAAAGTGGGAATTGTGACTTTACTTAAGTAGTCTCTAAGTAGTCGCTCATCTGCAAGTGCTCGGGTATGGTAAACGTTGGCATTATATCTGGCAAACGTGTTAGCGATCTCTTGCGCAGAAGCATGAATAACTCCACCCACCTGGATGAACTGTACCCATCGTGTCTCCACCTCTTTTCTACCTAACCTGGCTAGTAGTCTCCCTGCCTTATCTCCCGCCTCATTCAGGTGCTGCTGCGCAGATAAAATGAAAGAGTTTGGCATGCTAGTTCCTTGCATTCCCTAACGCATTAGTAAAGAGTCTGCGTCCGGTCATAGGCGAGTATCCAAATCTATGAGTTTGCCCTATAGGGCCTCTATCTCCTGAACCTCTTTCTTCCTGCACAATAACGTTTGGGGCAGTTTTATATGCTTTTCACAATATTACTGCCGACACTGAGTACTTATTCTCAGTAATGTATAGCTCAGTGTCCACTCTAATTTCCCGAGCTACTGTCTCGTCTTTTAAGTCTGATGCGTTGAGTCTCCATCCCGCCTTTGACCTTCAGGGTCTTCCCCTACTATGATATGATCAACCCCTTGCCAGGTATTTGGCCCTCTCCCGTTTTCCTATCTCACCTGCTGGGGTCAGAATATAATCCAACCTGGGAAACACCTTGTGAGCACCCGAAAAATATGAGTATGTGCCGTCATTGGTGTGATGTTTGTGCCAGAGGTCAGTTAATCCCAAAGCTGTCAGGAAGAACCTGTGACATCCCATTCACCAGGGTCAAGCTTGTGCGGTCCAGGTATGTGTCCACAACGTGGTTGAAGCACCCCCAGTATGTGCGTAGAGGAACCTCCAGTAATATCTTGGTTACCTTGTCCAATGTCTGTCTTTTGAGTCGGGGAGGGGCATAAACACTAACTAAGGTGATGTCTCTATGACCCCACATTATGCGGACGGCGACATATGTGCCGTTTGGATCAGTCCATGATTTGTTTATTGTTAAGTAAGGGGGGTTTCTCCCTGATCAAAATAACCACTCCTCTAGATCATGTGGAGTAATTGGCATGTGCCAACATCTTGTATGCCACTATGCTCAGGAACCCACATTGTGAGCATTGTAGATGTGTCTCCTGGAGGAGGACAATTTTGGGTTTCAATCTCCTAAAATATATAGCAACCAGTCCTATCTTGATCCTATTTCTAAGACCATTGACACTCCATTTCATTAAAGAGTACTTCTTACCACCCTGTGTGTCAGGCATGTTCATCTGCAATATTTCAAGTTAATATTGCTGTGTCTGTTGAACCTGCCTCTGCTTTTTCTACCACTTCATTTAGTCTGTAAACTAAACTGTCCCACCCTACCCCAACCCTACACCCTGCACGCTCATTCAACTCTTTTCCTCCCCACCCTCTCCTGCTGCCCACTTACCATATCCCCACTGTCAACATGACAACTGTGTCAGAGGTCTGGCCTGAGATGTCTGACTTTCTCTAAAAGATAAATTAGTGCAGAGTCACCTTGAATCAATTCCTTACAATCCTAGAGTAAGCAATTTAACAGGATTTTTCCCTTGCACTAAATGCAAGGCGTGCAAGAACAGTCCCACAACGTTATCATATAAAATCCCTGGACTCACATATGGTAGAGCCATTAATAAGTTTCTAACATGCAATATACCTTTTTGTATTTACTGTCTAGTCTGCCCCTACAATATGCATTATATAGGTAGCATTACTCACTCAACCAAACGCAGAATATTAGGACACGCCAGGGCCCTTGAGAAGAATGACTTACCTTACTCTGTGGCAAGATATTTTGCGAGATTTCATCAAAGGATTGGGAATCTATTTAGGTTCTACTGTCTGGATCATGTCCCAGGCCATGACAGAGGAGGAAATACGGAACTTTAGCTATGCAGACTACAATCAAGATTTGTCATTGACATGCAAACAAATGCTCTGACAGGCTTAAATACAGAAGAAGAGTTAGTTATTCATTTGGGATGAACTGGATTTATACTGCATATTTGTGAAATCAAATCTATTTCTGTGTTGCAATAACAGAAATCATCAAAGTTATGTAAAATTCTGGGGGTTTCTCCAACAAAATATGCCACTCTAAAATGTAGGCAACGTATCATATGTATTACATGCATTTGTTTTTCTTCTTTTTCTTTGCAATACAATCTGATTTCGTGATTTGTTTATTATTTAACTGTTCATTGAAACATTGATTTAAATAAGAATGGTTTCTATCAATCCACAGCCCATCCATGACGTATCTGTAGTAAATGAGTGTTAACATGCAAAGAAGGCATGAGATGCCACTGTTTAATTACCATTGGAGGTTATATACAGTGTGTTGTCCATATAATATTGGAGTATCTTTGATCGAATGAAATTTGCTCATATAGAGCTCAATTGTGTGGATCAACCATGATGTCCCATGTAATCTGCTCATGTTGAGTTATAACACGCCGATTCCCCATCCTGTATTAAGTATGAATATTCTTCTTGCATCGATGCATGTACATTAGTGAATGAATCGCTGATGAATTATATTATAGATACATGATAGTTTAACATGGTTCATATTAATGAATTTTGTCATCAGAGGACATTTTACCACTCAAAGATGTTGCTCACAGACTGTGAAGTAACAGTCTGTTGTTGATTTTTATGTAGATGATGAATCAGAAATGCATGGTTGCTGTAAATATATAATATGTTGAGCATCCATTTGTGTAAACAGTTGGAAAAAGGCACAAGCCGAAACGTGTCCTGTTCATTTTTCTCAGTGAATAAAGTACAGAGTTTCACCCCTAACAGAGTGCTGTCTATTCACTGCTTGTGAGGTTCAGAGCTTCAAAATATATATAAATATAAAAAATAAATAATAAAAACCAGAGAGTAATTTTAAACCATCATCACAGTTCCTCCCACAAATGCCCTTGGATGAAATTGATACCTTTTCTCAGGCAGTCATAAAAGACCTCATGAAATCAAGAGAAAGACCAAGATCATCTAAAGGCAAGAATAACCTGAAAAAATCTCAGAAGACTGCAGTGAAAAATCTGGAAAATGATAGCACAATAGTCTGCAAGCCATCCGACAAGGGAGGACATATTGTCCTGTTGTCACGTGACTACTATGTGGAGGAAGCCTTGCGACAATTACAGAACCGGGAATGTTACGAACTAACATCCAAGGAGGAATACCAGACTAGTATCCAACTAATGCTTACAATAATAAAAAAATGTCATGACAAATCCATGATAGACCTGGATGAATATTTGTTTTTAAGAAACACAAATCCTATACTACCAACTTTCTACCATTTGCCCAAAGTACATAAGAACAAATTGAGACCACCTGGTAGGCCGATAGTCTCGTCTTTGGGTAGCCTAACAGAAAATCTTTCAAGATTTATAGATCATTTCTTGTTTGAATCTGTATTACAACTCAAGTCCTATATTAAGGTCACAACAGATTTCATCAACCATATAGAGGGCATAGAATGGGATCCAACCTTTACTCTGATGGTCCTGGACATAACCAGTCTCTATATGAGCATTAATCACCAGCAGGGACTGGAGGCAGTCAAGTACTTTTTACAGAAAAGACCACTGAAATTTGCAGTATATAATGACATGCTACTAGAACTAATTGAGTTTTGTCTATATAATATGATTTTCCTCTTCCAGGGAGATTTATATAGGCAGACATCGGGGACCTGCTTTGCCCCCAGCTACGCAAATGTATTCGTCGGCTGGTGGGAGGAGCAGGTCGCATGGGTGGAAGGCAACAACATCTGGACAAAAGACATAATTGCCTGGCATCGATACATCAATGATTTGTTTATAGTATGGCAAGGCCCGAAGAGTAAGGCAGAGGAGTATATAGCGGTACTGAACGAGAATTATGTCAACCTACGATTCTCGGGGGAGGTCAGCTCAGTGGCAGTGAGCTACCTGGACCTGAGAGTCGAAGTCCATGAGAGCAGGTTGGTCACGTCCTTGTTTAGGAAACCCACAGCAGGGAACAGTACCCTACATGCCTCTAGCAGCCACCCCCAGAAATAAAAAATAGCATTCCGTATGGGGAGCTCCTTCGAATAAAACAAAACTGTTTGAGGGTATGTGAGTTTGAGAAGGCCGCAGATGAGAGCTGCGACAGATTTAAAGCTAGGGGATATGGAGAGGAACTCCTGGAAAGCATGAAAAAGAAGGACCAAGGCCTATCCAGAGTGGATCTTTTGAAACAACAAGGAAACAGGAAGCAGGAGAGTAATGAGGGGAAGTTTCGTATGGTTACAACTTTCTCAGAGGACTCAACATTCTGAGAAAAAACATGAAAAAAAGTTGGCATGTGTTAAAAACAGATGTTATCATCGGTGACGACATTCCATCATCACTGTTGATAACCTTCAGGAAAGCACGTTCATTGAAGGATAGCTTGGTACATAGCCACCTGGACCTCATTCCACCAAGACAGGGCACCCTCCCTGAAATGAGGGGCATTTTTCCATGTGGAAGGTGCAAGGTAAAAGAGTACTGAGCTATGAGATAAAAGGCTTGAGGTCAGGGAAAACAATTAAAAAATGTATGACATGCCAGACGACACACGCTAACATGCCCCAGCTGTCTAAGATATATAGGGAGCACGATCCATTGTGTGAAAATTAGAATCTTGGAGCACATGCGTGCTATAACTAAAAAAGATTTCAGTTATCCTGTGGCATGTCATTTTGCCATAAAGCACAAAAGCAACAAAGATCTTTTGGAGTTATTTAGCATAGAATGTGTACCAGTGCAGAGTAGAGGAGGAGACAGGGTTCTAAAGTTGAGAAGATTAGAATCACGCTATATCCTAGATCTCCAGACAAAAAGTCTGAACGGACTGAATAGCAGGGAAGAAATGAAAGTATATCTAGGGCTCTAGATACTGTCTAATGAATGAAAATCAGTTTGAAAGGACTAGATAGGGGAAAAGGTTATCAAGTAGGGAATGATTCAATGATTTCCTGCTTCTTCCCTTCTCTTTCCTTTCTCCATTCTCTATATTTCTTTTTTCTTTTTCTCTCTTTTCTTAAAAAGATTTAGTGTAAGTGCCGATATACAGCAAGAGCACACTTAGAGGGAGCCATGACAACCATACACAATGGGTTGCCATTGGCTGATACACGGCAATATCACATGACACAGGAAAGTTGAGCCTTTGTTAATGTGCATCACGCCATTGCATCAAACAGACACTATGGTTGTAAGCACTGTGTTATAAAAATAATCATAATTGGATACCAAAAGGGAGAGAAATAAGCTCGTAGGCATATTTGAGCCACAGAAGCTAACCCAACTCCGAATCTAAATTAAATGGACCGGAGATCGAGGATGCTTCGATAAACAGTTTTGCCTCAATATATCTGCTATATAGTGACATTGGTGTTTATTATCATTGGGCGTGTATTAACATGTGGAATGTTGACTTTGAAACTGTATATGGGTTCAACAAGTGTGAGAAAACATATTCAAAGATGGCGGCTTTGAAAATGTATGTTCCTTTTTTGTCCCTCGTCTGTTGCAATAACACTCACAATGCCGTATAAAATATGGTGTCTCCCTGTTCCCGGGTTGGAACACTGACGAAGGAGCACATCCGAAACGCGTCTGTTTATATTAAATAAAACCACTGCTGTGTTGATCAACAACCCCATGAGGGCTGGTATCCTTTGTCGAAAAGGGAGAAGAAAGGGTTGATTGGAGCTGGAGATAGTGTGCGGAGCACCGCCGCATCGAGGCACCCGCCCGCTGAGTGACCTGCATTTCAGGTGGACCGGAGTGCGACAACTAACTATAACAGAGGAATTTCAATGGTTTTGTACGAGTGAAATGTCCAGCTAACTATAACACCACTCAGAGAAATTTTAATCGTTTTGTACGAGTGAAATGTCCAGCTAACTATAACACCACTAAAACCATAGGTTTCAGACCAGTTATAGTTAGCTGGAAATTTTACTGACATAAAACCAATGAAATTCAACGTTATAGTTAGTTGGACTCACTATAACTTGCGCGCCTGCAATGCACTGCTGATGACGTCACATATTATATCATTCATGACATGGTCAGTGACATCACAGGTAATATATATATATATATATATATATATATATATATATATATATATATATATATATATATATATATATATATATATATAAACAAAGTCCTGTGAGTGTGGCTCCCCACACGCTCTCCTCCTCCAGGTACAGATTTCTCGACACCAAAAAGTAGTATTTCAAAGTGGTTTTATTCTTCCCTCACCATCAGCATGACGCGTTTTGGCCGTAAAAAACAGCCTTGATCACATATATATATATTCATTGAAAAAACTACAGGTTTTAGTGGTGTTATAGTTAGCTGGGCATTTCACTCGTACAAAACCATTGAAATTCCTCTGTTATAGTTAGTTGTACTAACTATAACTTGCAATGACATTACATATTTTTAACATAAATTGAAAAAAAAGTTTTTAAAAATATTGAAATTCTATATATTTTCTTTTATTTTATATTTCTTAAAATGTATTTATAAGATTTTCTTTTTTTCAAATTTTCTTTGGGAGTCGCGCACCCAAAGCGCACATTTCTCAATTACTGCACGGAACCTAGTCACCATTTTAGGATTGTTGTATAGGATCCGCGCAGGGTATGCGATGGGTGCGTATTTCCCTACGCGATTGCTATGTGACTCGTATGCGACTCCTTGCACATACGAATTACGGTACACGATACTCACGCGTTTCCACGTGACATCATCTAGGTGTTGGACTCGGTGGTTGCGTGACTCCAGCAAAAAATTTTAATGTCTAAAAACATATATATATGTATTTAATATACATATAAATGTTAAGGCATGACATTATCTGAGCTAATCAAAAAAATTATATTCTTTTAGTTTTAATAAACTTATATTACTTTTAAATGCAATTTTGCGAAGTAGCGCCGGGTGCGTAATGTGTGTGTGCACCCTACGCTGATCCCATGTGACCAGAAAAAAAGAGATTTGATTGGTTCATAATGCTTTCTATTCTAACTATTGAAGGACCCCACCCATTTCAATCACTCTTCTTAGATCTTCCTTGGGAGAAGACCTGTGCTGAGAAGAACCTAATTTTTCTTCATTGGAGACCTGAATGAAAAATGGCTCCACCACTGCAAGACTTGCCTGATTCTGAACATCCAGATGCAGAGGGATTTGTACCAGAACCTCCCTGTCCCAAAAAATACTCATCCGTTGTATGGAAATGTTTCACTTTTCCAGAGGGCCAAAAAAAATGTAGGCCACCAAGGTGACATGTAAGATTTGCAAGGATGTACTATCCAGAGGAGAACCTAATAAAAAATACTCCTATGGCACAGCAAGTATGCAGAAGCACCTACAATTCCTGCATTCAGTGACTTACGCTCATGAAAAATGCAGAAGACTCCCGCAAAATGCACCTTCACCACCGGCAAATCCAAGCACCTCTGGGGCATCACCTTCAACCTCGCAACCGGACATACGTCCTCAATTTGGAAAAGTTAAAATGTACTGTGTGAAGTGTAATTTGTTGATCTGCTATGGGGAGCAATCGGTAGACTTAATTTGCAGGGCAATCGATAACCATTGATGGTAGAGTTTTTTTTTCTCCTAAAGGTCATGGTTTTGTTCATCCAGTTGACTTTTTTTTCCTTTAAAAGAAAACCAAAAAAATCAAAAAAACATTCAAAAAATAAAAGAAAAATATAAAACTACAAAAAACTAAAAAAATTTATTTTCAAAACTAACTACTATGGTTAAAAAAGAGCTACATTTGTATGCTAGTGTGTGAAAGTTTAGATGAATTATGTGTAGTGCATAATCTACTGAAAAAATGCATTTCTGGTGTATGATGAATGTATTAGTGCAGAACTATAAGGAAGTGCTGCAGCATGACACTGTAAGCTCTTTAGGTACAGCATGCTGTGGTACTTCCGAAGCATAGGGATGCAACATATGTACATAAATATGTTACAAGTCTATGCTTCCCTCTGCACTGCTGCTTAAACTGCAGCCATGTGGTGACACAGGCACCCTTGCACCATGGTGCAAGGATATCTGTGTCATGTGGAGTTTGTTTTTGTGCAAAAAGACACACCTTCCTCACAAAAACAATCAGTGAAGCATTTTTCTCCTTCAATGTATGCTGTGCATTTTAGCATCTTTCAACACATATATACTCCGTCCATCTCCCCTTTCTTCACCTGTGTGCAAACACAGGCCATTGTGCTTTTTAATACTTAGTTAAACTTACCTTCACAGTAATAGAAATAAAAAAAGCTACACATTTATTTTCAGTTGTTTTTTTTATAATCTTAATTTGTGAAAATGTGCTATTTTAGAATTAGGATCTGTGAAAGAGAAGAAAAAATACAGTTATAATATATAATATTATATTTTTTACAATACAGCCTAATTTTAACATTTTACAAATTATTTTCTTTGCTTTTATTGCTGTTCTCAGAATATATTGAATTTCAATAGAAACAGTGGAGCAGATTTACAATAACTGGCGCATCCCCAGGGATGCGCCAGTAATAGTGCGCCGCAGCTCCGCCACCCATGGTGCGCCACATTTACAATGCGGCGCAACATGTGGCAAAAATGGCACAGATGCATGACGCATCTGTGCCATAAACGCAGCGCGTTGCTGGAGTTGCATCGCAAGCGCAACGCATCACCAGCAATGCTCTGGGGGGCCTTATCTGTCCAATGCTGCATCAAGCCTTACGCCTGCTTCAAGCAGGCGCAGGGTTTTGACGCAGCATTGGCCTAAAAGTGACTGAGTGAAATCTTGTAGATTTCACTCAGCTACTTTTAGGAGCCGTTCCTGCTCAGGAACGCCCCCCCTCCCCTGCGCCGGAACGCCTCCTTATGGCGCAGGGCTTTACAACATGACAGATCTCCCAAATGAATCATGTTGTAAATACCCCACACCATGGCGCATCTTTTGCGCCACCGCTGTGTCACAAAAGTGGCGCAACAGCAGCGTAAAAGAGGCGCAAGGGGCTTGTAAATCTGCCCCTCTGATTTCAATTGTACTCATCACTTAACAGCTTGCAAAAAAACTAATCAATAAGATTGTTTAAAAAAAACAAGATTACATCCTCAATAACATACTATATAATGCAAATCACACATATATAAAATGCTTACTCCTAAGAAAATTTTCTAACTTACATTTATATACACTGAAAATGTTGTTGAAAAATATACGCTGAGAGAATGTGCAAGAAAAAGTCCTTAATTCAAATATTTACTTTTCTTCTAGGCCAAATAATATTCTTGAAATCCTTTATATTTAAATTGTCCAATAGTAATCGTATTAATACATATTATTAAATTCCTTAGAGGCCGAATTATGTTCCTAAAACTTTGGCTTTAAAAATTTTCGGTAGGAATTTGGTAATTCGCTTGGCAAACGTTGTTTAAAAATCAACTGAATTTTATTACAATATGTCCAGCCTTTATCACATTTTAAATAGGCAGTGTAATGTCCAGATGTTGTGGAAGGACCATCATGGAATATTATTGCTACTGCTGCGAAAGTCCTTCCTGATATTGATAGTTGACTTGCTACTAAATGTTTTATTAAAGTGTCCAATTATCTTCCATTAGCTGTGCAACGTTGTATCATTAAAATTACATATTGTCCATATCTTTGTACAAATAATGTTGATAACGTTTCTGATTTGCATTGGCTACACTCCATGTTTTGATTTGCTGCTTTAACTAGTTTATTGAAAGACACTGATTTACAGTCTGGTAATGTCAAATATATAAATCTTTCAGTGTCTATGTTAGTGCTACATGTAAACAACCAATTTTCACAATGATGTTCCCATTTATAACAAAGGCCAAAAAGATTTTCAATTTCTATGCCTTCATTTTCCAATATGGTAAGCATATACATTAGAAATTCCTGAGCATCTTTTTGGATATTCTGCGTAATTGTGTAGAACCAGAATATGCATCCAAAAGATTATGAATATCACAAACGAGTTGTATTTTACTTTTATCAGTTCTCACTTTTTCATAAACACAATGCAACAAGGAACAAAATCTTTTTTCCCAATCCTCCATAATTTGCTGTTGCAAACCTTCTAGAAAAAAACAACATTTACCACTACATTAGCTTAGCAGTTGACACCTGAACTATTTTCAAACTGATAACCAACAATCTCTTTAACAGTGTCTTTTTTCTTTTTGCTCGCAATGACAACATTATCTTGTTTTTTCCTTCTTTGTATCTTCACTACAGATATTCTCATACCTTCTTTTTTGACCTACTACACGCTTTTCAAATATAGGATATTGACCTAAATTGAGAGCATACACTCTTCTTAACCTATTATATTCTTTAACACAGTTTGCATCTGCAGTAACCTTTGCGTCATCAAAATCAATCAAAAACAAACCAGATAAAGTTCTGACTCGCGACAAAGCAACATATGCCATACCCGGTACTTCTAATGTTCACCAAAGCACTGTCTACTTTTAAACTTTGAGATTTATTAATAGGCACTGCATATGCCAGAGAAACTGGAAACGGTTTTCGACCGTGAGTACGTCATGGCGTGATCGCGCGAGACTATTCGACCGCGAGTACATCATGGATTTCCGCCATCTTGCAATGCGAGACTTTCAGAACGCGAATAATGTTATAAGAGCCCGTGATCACGCAACGCGAGAGTAAACAGTAGCGAACATGTAGATGTGCCGCGCAGCTGATATTCGGCGGGAGATTTGAACATCTCGCTTTCCTGAAATCTCAAAAATTGCAATTTTGCACAAGAAATCTATCGCTGGCAGCATAAACTTTCTGAAATTGATGATTTGGATCAGAATAACTCCTCAGATTGACATTTGACTTTTTTGTGCAAGAAGTGCATTTTTGGGGGGTTGGGGGGAAAGAAGTGCCCCAGAGTCTCCAACTTCCTGTTCTTGTCCAGCAGGCTCCTCCCAGTGCTTTGTCCATGTCATGGTCACTTTTCATTTGGATCTGGAGCTGGAAGGATTACTCTTTGTGGCTGCTGCTGGATATTTGTATTTGAGGACTTTTTGTTTGGATCACTTTTGGAGTTGAGATTTTACAAGTAAGTTGGTTTTGTTTGTTTGGGGCATTGCAGCTGCTGAAACTACAATTTATAAACTTTTTCATAACTTTAAAAAATATATATTAAGTATCCAGTAGGCCCAGGGTTAGTCAAGGGTGCATGATACAACTGTTTCTCTAAGTTTTGTTAAACCTAAATATCATTTACGACATGGATGGCAAGGAATTGAATAGCTCACTGTTATATCTATGTGGAAGTTTTTTGTAATTTTGGGATGTGTGTTAAAGCCACACTAGCCAGTAGGCCCAGGGGTAGTCAGTGGTGCATGGGCCAAGTCTTTGTGGGGGGTCTCTTGAATTTAAACATCATTTAGGCATGGACGGCATTGGATTGGCGTCATTTTTATGTGTATTTTAATTTTTGGGGTGTTGTTGGGGCCTGATCCAGGGCCTGGCCATGTGGGTGGGGGCCAATTTTATGCCTGGTCCATGGCCTGGCCATGTGGGTGGGGGTCTAGGGACCATTTTGAAGCCAGGCAGTGTGCTTTGTGCCATAGGCCTGCACCCAGTCTGCCTTGCTTTCCTACATTATGCCCAGGGGTACTCAGTGGTGCATGGGCCATGTCTTTCTGTGGGGTCTCTTGAATTTAAACATCATTTGGGGCATGGATGGCATTGGAGTGGGATGATTTGAGTGTGTATTTCGATGTTTTGGCTGTTGTTGGGGCCTAGTCCAGGGCCTGGCCATGTGGATGGGGGTCTAGGGGCCATTTTGAAGCCAGGCCTAGCTCTCATCCATTATGCCCAGGGGTACTCAGTGGTGCATGGACAAAGTCTTTCTGTGGGATCTCTTGAATTTAAACATCATTTATGGCATGGATGTCATTGGATTGGGGTGATTTTTGTGTGTATTTCGATTTTTAGGGTGATGTTGGGGCCTGGTCCAGGGCCTGGCCATGTGGGTGGGGGCCATTTTGAGGCCTGGACTAGGGCCTGCCCATGTGGGTGGGGGTCTAGGGGCCATTTTGAAGCCAGGCAGTGTGCTTTGTGCCATAGGCCTGTCTGCCTTGCTTTCATCCATTATGCCCAGGGGTACTCAGTGGTGCATCAAACAACTCTCTCTGTGTGGTCTCTCTTCTATTAATTTAAACATCCATTTTGGATTAGAATTGTAATTTTTATTTTGGGTCTTTCTGTTTTTGGGTGTGTTGTGTTAATAATAATAAATGCCTAGTTGCAAATATTAATTGAAGCACGACATATGAAACATTTATTTAACTGATGTTCCTCTGGCTTCCTTTGCTTTTAGGTGCACAAAGACTGAGAAGAACCAGGAATCATCCTCATCATCATAACTTGTTGCAGTGCCAGGAAGAAGTCCTGCTGCGGTGTGTGCACAACATCATGTCACGTCACGTGTGTTTGCCACAGACAACTCTGCAACTTGTGCAACTGCGTCCTGCTGTTCTGACATCTGAAGAATATGGACCCAAAGAAAGGTGGCCGTAGCTCCTCTGCCAAGAAAGTTGCCAGTAAGAAGGAGCCAAAGAAGTGGTGCCACTTAACAAGGAGACTGGTGTGCCGACAGACACCTCTTTTCCGAAAAAAAGTACGCCTGCAGCAGCAGTGTCCACCAGGGATCAAGCCGGGAGCAGCACCTCCGCTTCATTGGTCTCAGTGCCACCACGCCAAGTTAGGCCCAAGAAGCCCATGAGTGCCACAGAGGCAGCAACTTTAATTGCTCTTTCACCATCGACCAGTGATGTTGACATTGACTCATCGCAAAGTAGCATCCAATCAACGCAGGGTGAAACTCATCTGACGAGTGTTCAAGCACTGCCGCAACTCCAACCACAGGTGCAACAAGGAGAGGCGCAAGGAGAGGCGCAAGTAGAGTTGCAAGGAGAGGCGCAAGGAGAGGCGCAAGGAGAGGTGCAAGGAGAGGCACACAGAGAGGCGCAAGGAGAGGCACATGGAGAGGCGCATGGAGAGGCGCATGGGGAGGCGCAGTAGAGGCGCATAGAGAGGCACAACTGCCCACAATGCTTGTTCCTCCAGAAGTAGGGGCACATCAGGAAATCGAGATTCATGCGGAGGTATCAGCCAAGAAAGCCACTCCTCCTGATGATCCATTGTCTTCCAGATCCCCAGCAAGGAAAAGGTCAAGGAGGGCTAGTACAAGTTCTTCTTCAAGCCCTCTTCCTTCTGATGATCTAGATCTCATTTGGCACCCACCCATACAGACTGAGAGGGAGGCACGCCAGCTAGGTAAAAGGAAGGTTCCCGCAAGGCTTTCAGTTATGGGTGATGATGAAGAGGAAGTAGAAGTGGTGTATTCTGTTGCTGATGAACATCTGACGATGATGACCCAGTCATCACAGTCGTCACTCCAGCCCCAGTAGGCATGCAGCAGACAGACATTTTTACCTTATCCAAAAATGCTGCTGTGCAGGATGTGTGCGGCGCGGCACCACTGGTACCACCACCAACACAGGTAACTACTACACCAACACGACCTACAGCTTCCATATTTTCTCATCAGAAGGGCCAGCAGGGATCTCCATCCACTCGACCTCCATTACCTCAAGTAGTGGTGCTGTAAGTGCACAATAGAGTCAAATTCCACCACACTCATTCTCCACTTCATCAGGCATTGAAAGTAGCGCCTCCACCACCTCCAGAAATCTCCAGTCCCCAGTTTGGGACTTCTTCATTATTAGCAAAAAGGTGGAAAACCTAATCAATTGTTCGATTTGTAAACAAGTAGTTAGTCAGTGTAACGGGGTAAGCTTGGTACCAACTATGGTACCGGAGGCCAGAGAGGTCATCTCCAAAAACACCACATTATCCAGTGGGAGACGCACCTAAGAAACATCCGGAAAGCCAAAAGTACAAATCCAAATGTAAAAATTGATATTGCATCTGATGATGAGGAGTTGATCGTGCAGGGGGGAGGTGAAGAACCAAGAGACATTTTTTCTGGTACACACAGTACCCCTAGCAGCAGCACTACAGTGGTAGCGCACACACCCTCCTCTACCCCAGCAACATCTAGGAGGCACAGTAGTCTGGTAGAGACACCAATGCGAAAAAGTACATCAATGAGCCTAACTGGGTTAAAGAAGTCTGGATCCTCATCACATATGAAAACGGTCCAGACCACCATTAAAAGCATTTGAACGCAACCATCCAACGGCACACCTGTATAATGCAATGCTGGTTAAAATGTTAGCGCTGGACCTTCTCCCTTTTTCTTTTGTGGAAGGGGTGGGTTTTCTATAATGTGTGTCAACAGTATGCCCTAAATGGAAAGTTCCTAGCCAGTTCTATTTTACCAGAGTTGCGGTTCCAGCACAACATCACGATGTGGTGGAGGTGATTTGGGCAGCTTTGCAAAAGAGTGCTGTTCACACTATCCACCTGACAACAAGCATGTGGACCAGTTGCCAAGCCGTTGATTACATGTGCATCACTGCACACTGGGTCTCTTTTGCAGGTGTTAGAGACAAGATAGCTGCAGGTGTTGACACCATTTTTCAAGCTACTCGGAAACATGAAACAGTAGCCATGTTTGCAATGGAGAAATCTCATACTGCAGTAAACATTTTGGAGGAGTTTAACAGTAAGGTGTTTGAAAGGCTGCAGCCAAGAAAGCACATGATGGGTTATGTTTCCACGGATAATGGCAGTAATATAGTTAAGGCCATGTTTGATGGTGGCTATTTCAGAGTGCTGTGTTCGGCGCACAGTATTAACATTGTTGTTCAAGATTTCTTGAAAAAAGAACACACAGTCAGCAAGTTACTGACCACCTGCCGAAGAATCTGCACGCATTTCAGCCATTCTTTTAGGGCCCGGAAGCAGCTGAGGATCATTCAACGTAACCGCAGAGTGCCAGTCAGAGGACTCATCCAGGAGGTGGCAACACATTGGAACTCAACCTTCTACTTGCTTGAGCGTCTGTTTGAGCTGTACTTGGTAATCAATGAGTATGTCTTTAACGCACGGGGTGCTTCTATGAAAGACATGAGGCTAGAGGTGGATGAATTTGACGTAGTTAAAAGCCTGACAGACATGCTTCGTCCTTTTAAGATGTTCACGCGTGAAGTCAGCAGGGAGGACTGTACTTTGGGCAAAGCTATCCCATTTTTGTGCATGCTAGAGCACCAACTGAAGGCGGTGTCTTCAACATTCCGAGTTGATGCTGAAAAACAAGACGCATATCATTTGGCGGAGAGCTTATTAAGCCGCCTAGTTGACAATGAAAGGCTTAACGCAATACAATCAGAACAACATTACATTTGTGCCACTATTCTGGATCCACAGTACAAAAAGGCACTGGCCAGCAATACATTCATTCCTTTTTCTGAAGCAGATGTTTCCAAGTACAAACATTGGCTAGCTCTGTCAGCCACTCGGTTCGAAAAAGAGCGGCAGGACATTGAAGGAACCACCACAAGTACTACTGAAACAGCAGGCCATCCGGCGTCAAGGTCCACTTCTGTGGCCAAAGGCAGTCACTTTCCCTCACAGCTGTTACAGACAGCAGCAACCGTATCATCATCATCACCTGCACCAGGCCCAGCCATAATATTGTCGGAAGCGGGTTGGATAACTCATCATGGGTTTGCTTGTTCCAGTGTTGATGCAAAGGAAACAGATGGTACTCAAAGTGGAGCACCCATGGAGGACCTTGAGTGGATGGTGCAGGCCTATCCGGATGACCCAACAGAGGTCTTCTTTGATCAGAACCCATTGGTGTATTGGTATGGGAAAAGGCCTCAATGGCCACTGATCACCAAGCTGGCTATACATTATTTGCCTTGCCCACTCGCAAGCGTGTCTTCTGAACGTGTTTTCAGTGCTGCTGGTGCCATTGTAACTTCAAAAAGGACCCGCCTCTCACCCAAAATTGTGGAGAGGTTAACACTGATCAGGATTAATCATGACTTCATACCACCAGATTACAAAATACATGAATCCATGCAGGAAGAAGAGGACACCGACTTAGGTGACAGAAGTTCTTCTCTGTTAGCTGACCTACTCCAGGTTCAATTCACAGAGTTTGAAGACGTGCTCTACTTCCCTGACACCTAAGCTTGAAATACTTACTTTTTTTTTCCATCCTTATTGACTTTTATTTCTGTGTGTTTTTCATTGTTTTGCAACTCTTAGCACAACAAAACTCTAATCACAACAAATCCATCAGCAGCACGGTCTTCATTTCATTTCCATATTGAAGGTCAAGCTGTCTGCATTCCTGAAGTTCACAAGTTCACAACTCAATCATGCTCCTCTATCCTCCTCCTCCAAACTCCCCCTATCCATTTGTTTTCCTCACAGCAGATGGCCGGATTACGCAGATTGAAGAAACTGTCGCTATGCTGACTGTTACTTCTGAAATTAACACGAGAGGTTGCCCTGTGGCTCTTCACTTAAGAATAAGATGCTGACAAAAAGTGGAACAGGTAATGAATGATGAGATGGCATGCAGAGTGGACAACACTGGCTGTCTGGCTCTGATGAAAGCAATTGCTGTTTGTTTGTTGTGCATGAAATGAATCCTATGTGTTCTGTTATTATTTAATCTTTTACACACTAAATGTAACTCAAGTCTACTCTGTCTTTACCTTGTTTAATACAAATTGTACTTCTACTGCAGGGGCCACTACGTTTCATTTTTTAATATGGAAAATGTCCTTGGCCTCACTGTGTGTGGACTGTGACTGCATGAACAACATTGAATTTGCCAATACCATGATGATGATGATGAGTCTTGATGATCAAAGTTACATAGTATCTTTACAGTCACTCGCTGGGATGGATGGATCATCATCGTCTGTTTACGGAAGAACTATGGCCATTTCGTGAGTGGCAAACAGTTAAACAAGTCAACAATAACCACAGAAGAACTATATGTCTGTCTAGACGTGGTATGGAGTGGTCAAGCCAGTGTAGTGTTGTTATGCCAGAGTCCAGACAGCAGTTCATGTAAAATTGCGGCTATGTGGCTTGCTCTATAAAATTAGATCTGCTTTTCTGTCTATGTCAAAGAGTTATGCTAAATGGAGGTTGGTTCACTCAGTGGTGCCTGCCTTAACCGTCTGCATGGCCCTGGCCTGCTGTGTGCTAATTATCATCCTTGAAAAGGAGACTCAGAGTACGCACTTTAGAAATGATGCTTGTATGTAATACTGTTGCCTCAGAAAGTGAAAGTGTTAGTTTTGCACTACACACCGTACTTTATATTTTTCCTCTGGGGTGTTTTAATATCCTGTTTTCCATCGACAATTACAGGCCGGCTTTTACCCTGTGCGATGGGAAAAATATTAACTCAAGCTTACCATAGCAATCCATATTTCCGCATCCGCCAGGCAGGCAGTGGAGTGTGTGGTCAGCAAGATTGTTCGACGGAGCGTCATATGGAATGGAGGAGTACCGCGAATAAGAGAAATGGCTGGATGCATGTAACTTCCCAAATTGAACAGGACAACTACAACATACAGTTACAGTATCCTCTTCACTTCTCCTTATCTTTTAAATAATGGTATTGTTGTCAACTTCTATGAGTGCGATTCTGTGTGTTTGCTCTCTGCTTAAAATTCATCCCTGCAGCTATTTGATAAGTTTCTTTGCTATTTTTAAAACTAATTTAATGTACTAATAAGTGTTTATTCTCTCTGAGGGCAGATAGACAAGTGATATTGAATAATTACTGCCGCCCTGTACTTTCAAATTGTTTATTCATAGTTAGTAAGTTGTAGTAAGTAGTAACCTAACCATCCATTTAGCAAACAAATTCATGCATGCACTTCCTTTATGTCCCTTAAAAGATTTATGGATATCTTTGTATCCAAAGATTTCTTATTTTTCATTTGTTGTTCGTCCATGCTGTGTTTTTTTTCTCTCTCCACAAAACTTTCCCTAAAACCCCCATTCCCATCCAATTTTCAAACCCTAACCGTCTACCCCCGGGCTGTGTGGTTTTCATTGAGGTGTGACTAAATGACAACAATAATTCCACACACTTACTGGGGAGGATAAGGTCAAAAGCAACAGAAAATCCATTTCAAGGATGGTCAAGGAATCCAAGGATATATTCTTATTCTGCTTGACAAACATCCATGAGTATTTGCAAATCAAATCAGAATTTCATGTGCGCCATCGAGTATATTCATCATCAGCAACATCCTTCTCCTACACGTGACGAATGCTTACGCTGCTGTGTCCTTCAGTACTATTTCTTGTAGTAGCCATACTCCACACAACTAGTAGTTAACTTTTGATGGGACACTTTAGCATTGCTTAGGCTACAATTTATGGCACAGTTCTTGTGTACTGTACTATCTATCGTACTGTTCTAATGCTCCTCTCAGGCCACTCAATGTTTCATTTCCTTTTTTTTCATATGCTGCTACTGTCAGTGTGTACCACTACTACTACCACTACAACAATGCCATTTCATCCGTCCAGGATTCCATAGCCTACCTTAATCGTCATTTGCCATGCAGCCAGCCCTGTGCCTAGCCCTATTCTCAAACACGAATCACAGGTAAGATAAGTATTTTGGGGAGGAAGAATAATGGAGTAGGAGGAGAGGAGAGACTGACGGTAGTACTAGTAAAGTAATAGGACAATTGAATTCACTAACTCTGTCAGTGGCACTTTTGTACAAATTTGGGCGATTACTTAGACAATTTGAATCAAGCAGCCAGTTAAGTTTCAGGAAAACAAAAATACAGTTACCCCCCCTGCCTCCCCCACTAAACAGTAAAAACGCGTATGCTATCTTTAAGTATAAAATAAATAATTATTTTGATCCCTAACAAAAATAAACTATCCATCAAGACCCGACCCACCCCCCTCCCTAACACCAATAAATGTCCGAAAATAAAAAATTTCTCCAAAAGTCCAAAAACCCCAACGCCCAGTTCCTACCCCCCAAAAGTCTTTAAAAAAGGGACAAGGGACAGTCTCTGTACTTTCGCCGGCGGTGTACTCCTGTGGCCAGGTGGTCACGCAGCTCTCTTCGGAGGTCCTTGAGCAGGGCTTTCTGCCTCGCCACCTCCTCGTCAAGGTAGGCCACTCGCAGGGTCAATCGGTGCATACGCACCTTGCAAGTATTGTGGGGGGCAGCTGCTGTTTTCGCTGCTCAGGGGCGGCGGGTGGCTGATGGACCACGGCGCTGTACTGCTGGAGAATTGCATTGACTGTATGACCCAGGGGCAGCGGATGAGTATGCAGCTGTCATGGATGTTGACCGTGACTGCGAGTCATCCTCCTCCTCCTGAGCCACCTGCTGCCGATATTCGGCGACAATTGCCTCCAGCTTCCATTGCCATGCCCGGATAGCCAACTCCTTCCTTGTTAGTTTAAAAGGAATATCTATATGAAGAAAGAAAAACATACTGTAACCAATACTCCTTAAGATTAACACAAAATAATTCAACAGAAAGTTGTGTCAAAGTAGCACTAGCAACTTGCAAGCACAGTACATGACATTTGTGGCATCTATCTATCTGACCTCCCACTTCATCGGCCTCTGCTCTAATGTTAGTGGGAGTTTCAGGAATTCTACTAGCACTATATGGACTCACTACATTAGACTCAGACAGTACAACAGTCTTCTTCTTCTCTCTTTTTTAGTGAAATTAGTACGTAAACTTGTGGAAGCCGGCATAATGCCAGCGCAGTCAGCTTGCACCCAAGAAAAACAGATGCAAGCAATGATGACGCAGACTTGCGTTACTGTTACCAGTCCAGTACATGCAGGTGGTGAAGCTCTTACTTTTCTATAACTGGTGGCACTGGCCATATTCTGTTACAAGGGCTACTGCTCAATTAATTTAACTTTCACCCTGCCCTGCCCTTGACTACTACAAAAGGAAAATGAAGAAGATTAATAATATGATCATCTATCCCTTCACAGGATATTTGATTATATACGGGAGGACTTTAGGTGCCTTGTTTTTATTGATTGAGTGAACACCGATAGGCCACACATGAATGACAGATGAAAAAAAATTATTAACAGAGGTAGTGAGTGGTCCCCGTAATCGCCGGAGGAAGGCACTTTTGAGTTGTGACTTGACTTGATAATGTGAACTATACAATATAGAAACACAATATAGGCTGTGCTTGCAAACTACTGTTAGTCAAGGGAGTATTCTGAAAAATTACAACTTCTACTTTCCTCGGCTTTGCTACTCTGGCAAGGACGTGCGGTGTTACATGCTCTTCAAAGTAACACTCTTCATCCAGTATCTATGAGGGAGATGCCATCCAGGAGTCCATCCATTCAAAGTAAATGTCAATCATTCTTCTTAATGTCTCAACTGGACAAACCTTACTTTTTCTCACCAAAAACACCCTTTTTATTTTACTTTGTAAACCGCCAGCCATGCATCCGTGCCTGACTTGCATTTGAATTTGAACCAAAGGATATATTGCGCACACATACAGTTTCTGTTTCACCCACCCAGGCAGTCCTCTTTTCTTTCTCCTTCCACCTCCTTTCTTGCTTCAGCCTTCAACCGGCCATGTATCAGATTCCCAGCCACCTGTGCCTGCATTCAAAAACACGTATCATTCTTGCCAGTCATTAATTTAACTTGCTTGTCCTTCCTTACACCCTTCTTTCCCTTTCGTTTACCCCATCCATCAAGTTCATCTCTGATCTGACTTGGCTTCTCGATAAAACTTTCACAGCTGAGTTGAAGTCAAATTCAGAGGAGGCCATTGGTTACTCGTCAACTCCAACCGCTAATGCTATTGCTAATGCGAAGTCAAGGGTGACTGTCTTCTACCTGGTTGACAAAAACTTAGTTCTAAATTTGTAAGTCTTCTTAACAGTAAAATGTACTAGTACTGTACAACATATACACCCCTGCAGCCAGCCTACTATGCAATCTTAATAAGTAAGGAATATAATAGCTTACCACTGCCCGCCACTACCGTTGCATCCCCCACAGCAGTTCCTGCTGGCACCGCATCCGCCCCTGGAGTGACCACCCCATAGCTAGCGACGTTCCCGGGGGCCGTACCTGGTACCGGGCCTGTCGCCTGCCGTGACGGTCTTGGGGAGGTGGCGCTTCACGAAGAAGACCAGTGCGGCCACCTCCACCGCACTGAAGATCTCCCTGAGACTTACAGCCTCCCTCCTTAAGCGCCCGCAAGGGAGCCGGCTACGGGGTGAGGAACCCTTCACCTTCAGGTTTTTGTCGGCTCCCTTTGCCATGGTCCGGGACAGTTAAAGAAAAATAAAATAGGAAAGAATAGGGAAAAAGTAAATACAAGAAAAGAGAGTTAAAAAAAGTAGTTTTAAAGTAACGAAAAGTTGAAAAATACACAAAACATAGATGTACAAAAATAAAGTGATAAATAATGAGTAAAAAAGATTTTTAAAAAGTTCAAACAAACAAAGGATTACAAAGATTGAAGGAGGATTGAAAAAACATGCCCAGAACCATAGCAATGAATGAAAAACAAGATGGCCGCACCCATTGCGACCATGTGGGTAAGTTCAAGCAATATTTTCCCCGCGAGCACGCAAAAATGGATGAGAACACACAATTGCGCCCGGCACGTAGGAAATGCACACCGCAAGCATGCAATTTGTGCCCAGAAACGGAAATACGCAACGCGAACACTGAAAACAAGATGGCCGTGCCAATGTAAGACCGCATGGGTAACTTCGCGGTAGCCACGCTGAAAAAAATCCTGCGAACACGCAAAAATGAAAAAATCCACAAGTTTGCAAAAGTTCGCAGATTTTGCGGACGGCGAGTATGCTTTCGCGCATATTTGTGTACCGCAAATTCGCAAAATTCCCCCATACTTACCCGGGGCTGGGGGGCCGTTGAGCCCCCAACCATGTATTTTGCTGGGGGAGCTTTTGAGCACCCCCATCCATTTAATTTGTAGCCCCAGGGGTGGCGGTCCCCGGGGCTGAGGGGCTTTCCTAGGGCCCCCATCAATTAAATATTTCTCCCGCGGGATTTTGCCCCCACGGGGGCTAATTACTAACACGCCCTTCGTTTTATCATTTTTTTTTACTGCAGGATCCACGCACCCTGCACGCATTTTGCCGGTTTTAAAAAATAAATTGTGGGGGGGCCCTGGGGCTCCTACTGGGACCCCCTAAGCAGGACTAGAGGGTATTTCTACCCTGTCCCCTTTATAGGTTTTGCACACTTGTTCCACTGACTTCTTCAGCCTCGCTTCTACCGAGGCACAAAATGTCTGCCAACACTTCCTGGTTTTGAATGTTGACAACCACATGACAGCCAATTAGCATTCAGTGCGTGATCGGGATGGTGCGCTTAGGGTGCGCTCAGGATGTGCAGATCCACTGCAGCCATAAATATATATGTGATTTTACTTTTGATTTTCTCAGCAACTCCTGAACGGATTTTCACCATTTAGCAAAAAGCACAGTTCTGAACCAAGGTCTACCTTTCTGCCAAATTTGGTGTAATTCCGTTCAGCAGTTCGGGCTGTAGCTGCAATGAACGGTTCCTATTGAAAATTTCATGGGGAAAACACGTTTTGGGACCCTCCTTTTTTCTCAGCTCCCGCTTCACGAATCACCCCGAGACTTTTAGGATAGGAGCGGAACTGGAGCGCACCACCAGTTTAGAAAATTTCACGAAGATTCATCAACCGGCACGAAAATTATGCCAAATAGAATGTTGCTGATTTCCTAAGGATAATAGGTCCTAACAATAACTATCTACTGGCAACCCACATAAGGGGAGACAATTGTGGCAAAATAGCAGCAATATACAAAAATGACAACAGGTACATAACAGCATAATAAAGGAGGGTATCAGAACCACAGCATTGCAAGATATCGCAAGTAAGCAGTGGGGCATGACAAGGAAGGCAAATTAACATGTACGTAAAATACAACAAGAAGTGTTGTCGTGACAATAAATGAAGAGGAGCTGGCCATTAGGCAAGGAGTACCCTTCAGATATAGACTAATATGAAGAAAGGACATTAATATTAACATTAAAAAGGACGGTTTGGGCCTGGCAAAAGATTTATTTATGCATGTGGAAATGGCAAATTGAAAACTGCACACATAGGCTGCAATGGGAGGCCTGAGACATGTTTAAAGGGCTAAGTAAGTGGGCGGCACAATCTATGCTGCAATCTGTGTAGTAGTATTTAATTTACAGGCACTTGGCACAGGTAGTTCCAGTTTACTAGGGACTTACAGGTAAATAAAATATGCGAATTGGATATAAGGCAATTCTACTATGGTTTAAGGTTTAAGAAGCGAGCACAACATTTTTTGCATGAGTTAGCAGTGGTAAAGCGCACAGAGTTCTAAGGCCAGCAATAAAAGTCATCAAAACAGGAGGGCAGAAGGCAAACCATTAGGGGGTAGACCATGCCAAGGATGCCAGGTCTGAAGATACCCATGCATTCATGTGCCCTGTTTTTAACAGAATGCGCTGTCACGTCAAACCTTGTTACTCTGCCACAAAGGAGAACGTATTAGCATTCTTATTCCTCTCAGAATATACATTTGTTAGGTTGATATATAATGAGATCATAGCCTGAAAATTCATTTTCATGTTTGTTTTCCATCTCAAATGTTGCTATGTCAACGGGAGTGTGCCAGACAACAAATCACCTTTTACAGCAGTGACTTATGAAAAGGATTGTTCTTCAACTGACATTCACAGTATTGGTCTGTTGCACTTGATATTTAGGAAAATGTGAAAAAAATGTAAAAACTGTTTTTCAATCATGTGTTGCTATTTTTATATTTCTTCCCTAAATTCTAGCTTATTGCATAGGTTTGTTTTTTTACATTTGGCCTTTACTGTGTCAGGTATGGCATTTCAGAGTCCTAACGATAGCGTGAAATGTTGACAAATTGTGAATTTCTTCTTTGTTGATGCAGAGTTTTAAAAATGAGGCCTTGAGTCTAATTACAGCCCGGTGCTATGTCTAGTGGAAGCTTCTAGCACATGTTGTGTTTGGTGCGGCGTGACAGTGGTTCCATCTTAAAGATCTGATGTTATGAACCTATTAACATATACATTGAGTGGGATTTGGCTCTGGCACAGAGATGTATTTTCTCACCTCATGCTATAGGCTGCCTGGGTGCATTCTGTGTTTGGACCTGAGGTTCAACAGCTCAATAGAACAACACAAAGCAAAATTACATGTTCCATGAAACACAGGGGTGACAGAAGTTTAAAATCATCCAATTATGGAACATTCAAGGCCTGCATAAATCAAGGGCCTCCGCAATGGAGGTGGATGCTCCGTAGTCATGTGGGAGTCTCTGCACTCGAGGTGAAATATCCACGATGAGAATTCTCATTGCAGAGATCCTGCCCCAAGTGCAAAAACTCACCCACGACTGCAAGGCCCCCACTGTGGCGGCCCTTGTGAATCAGGCACATTGTCCACAAAACTGTCCTGACAACAGTCCCCTTCTTTTTTCTTTTTTGCTCCACCAGCTATTTGCTCATGTGTGATATTGGGAATTGTTTAGTTGCTATTAATCACTTAACTACTTTTGCTTTTGTTTATCCAAGGCACAGGTGACTCTCAAGTTCATGTGCTCGCCCTTTTAACGGCATATCATACTTTGTTCTGTCAGACACGAAATCCAGAGTCTCCAGGTCCTCTGACTGATAGAGAATGCTTGAGCTCCATTATCAGCAGGCCTCACGTGACTCATAGAGTTAATAGAGACGCATAGAGCCAGTCAGAGACATGCATGGAGCTGCAATTCAGGGGCATTGTCTCTGCCTATAGCTCACACCTTGTAGAGCAAGGTTAGTACTGTTACTGTTATTGTAACAGTGGGTGGGATGCGCTGCAGGCGTAATAACCCAATGAAGGAAAATGGGCGGTATCCCAGGAAGTAAGGCTTCTCCTCGCCTCTTCAGAGCTGGTTTGCTGCTGAGCACAGTCCCCTTATCACAATTATAAACATTCTGTAATAAGTGCACATTAACACCTGCAAGAACTGGGACCCTAATAGTTATGGGTACATAGAGCAAGTGGACGAGTATATCAGTTGGGGAGGAATGACATTTCTGAGATGGCGGATCTCTCAGTGCAGAGGGTGGTCACCAGTGCCCTGGAACCTCTCGGGAAACAACTACTACTGCTGCCCCGTGGTCAACACAAACCACTCCCTTGGAACGAAGATTGAGGTTCCCCCCTGGAAAGCACCAGAACCCTAGATGCAGGAAGGTCAAAGTGCCACCAGGGGGAAATTTAAAAGAAAGAGGGAGCTTCCCGGTTGGGGGCACCTTAGATAATAATAAAGAATAATAATACTGATGCTTGTAAAGCGCGAACAGCTACCTCACAAGGAGGTGTCCAGGCGCTAGTAGAGAGCTTTCAGCTAAGACAGACTAGATGAAATGCTTAGGTTTTTTGCATAAAAAGCCAGGTCTTTAGGAGTTTCTTAAAACTTACTTCTGTCGAGGTGGATTGAATATCCAGAGGCAGGGCGTTCCAGAGTTTCGCCGTGCCCGCAGAGAAGGATCTGCCCCCAAGTCTGGCCTTCCTAACTCTTGGTATGGTTAGCTGAAGCAGGGAGTTTGAGCGTAAATGTCTTTCCTGATGGTAGCGGGGGAGTCTAAGTTTTAAATAGTTAGGGCATATGCCTTTTAGTGCTCTAAAAGCCAGAGTAAGAGCTTTGAATTTAATTCTGCTCGGCACTGGGAGCCAGTGCAGTTCGCGCAGGTGCGGAGAGACATGATGTTTAAAAGGAATCGATTTTATGAGTCTCGCAGCCGCATTCTGCACGGTCTGCAGGCGCTGCATCAGATATTTGGGCAGACCAAGGTAGAGGCCGTTCGAGTAGTCTAGTCTAGAGGTAACTGTAGCGTGGACTACTGTTTTACGGCACTCAGCCGGTAGGAGAGACAGAAATTTGCGAAGGTTTCTGAGTTTGTGAAGGCAACATGTGGAGACCTGCTGAACATGCGAGGAGAAAGAGAGGTTAACATCCCATCTTACTCCCAAGTTCTTCGCATTGGTTCCAGGGACTGGAGCTGGTCCCATTTCGGAGGGCCACCATAGGTCTGGAGAAGGACACGTATTTTTTCCAAAGAATAATACTTCCGTTTTGGATGCATTCAACTTAAGTTTGTTAGTATACATCCAGTTGGCTATATCTTGAAGGCAGCCCTTAATTTTGCTAAAAGCAACCTCAGATACTTCATGAAAAGGGAAGACTAATTGAGTATCATCGGCATAAGAGATTGCCTTGACCCCCCATTTAGCGATCAAGGTAAAAAGTGGGGCCAAGTAGACATTAAAAAGTAACGGGCTGAGCGCAGACCCCTGGGGGACACCACACTAGAGACGTTTTGGTTTGGAGGAAAAGGTGCCTAGTGCAACTTTCTGGGAGCGATCCGTTAAGTAGGATTGAAGCCAGTTCAGTGCTTTACCCTCAAGACCTGTGTCCTTTAGCCTCAACATCAATCTTCCATGGTCCACTGAGTCAAATGCGGCCGATAGATCCAGGAGCACCAGCATAGCTGATGCTCCTGCGTCTAAAGACCATCTAATCGACTCAGCAACCTCAATAAGGGCCGTCTCGGTGCTGAAACCAGTCCTGAAACCTGACTGTGTTTCATGTAGGATTCCGTTTTTCTCTATGAAACTGTTCAGTTGACGCTGAATCAGTTTCTCGAGCATTTTTCTGGGGGCTGCTAGCAGGGAAATAGGGCGCAGGTTGGTCAGGTCGTCAGGAGCACCATTTGGCTTTTTTTTTAAAGGGAGGAGGGTGGCATGTTTCCAGCAGTCAGGGAACATGCCAGTTTCAATTGATGTGTTCCAAATATGAAGAAGAGGTTCAACAATAGCTGTTGACATCATTTTCCAGAGTTTTGGCGGACAGGGGTCGTCTGGGCCTCCAGATTTACATTTATTTAACTCACTCATGGCCTCTTCACGGGAGATGTGATGGAATTGGGCCGGGGGAGGAGGGGGGGAAACTTTTATTTCTGAGTCCGCCATTACAGTGGGCGTGGGGTTTGAAAAGGTCTCATAGACCTGGATAATTTTTTTGTCGAAAAAGTCCGAGATATCTTCGCATAGTCTCTCTGAAGGGGTAATCTCAGTGTCAATGGCTCTTGGTTTAAAAAAGGATTGAACAATCTTAAAAACTTCTTTGCTAGATTGTTCAGCTTGTTGGATGGAAGTCACAAAGAATAATTTTTTGGCTTTTTTTATAGCTTGATGTAGGCCTTGTAGGGCTTTTTTGTAGCAGTTTTTTGCTGCTTCACTATAGTTTGTCCTCCAAAGGCGCTCCAGCTTTTTGCAATAGCTTTTTTTCTCCATCAACTCTGCGGAGAACCAGGGGGCAGTAGGGGATTCTCTGAGCGATGTGGCAGTTTTGGCAGGAGCGATGGATTCCACTGTGTTACCTATCCAGCGGTTTAACAGCATAGCATCGGAGTTCACATCCGATGTCAGTGGGAGGGGGGCAGCTGCAAGAGCAGGACATAAGGTGTTAGCAGATAATTTAGCCCAATTTCTACATATGTAGGAATGTTTGCCTGTTTCTGGGAATAGGACGTAAGGGGGATGAAGAAGGGAATTAAAGAATGATCCTTCCATACCAGGGGTAAAGGGGGAAGGGTAGTAGAGTCCAGAACGTTGGAGAAAATTAGGTCCAATATACAGCCGGCTCGGTGTGTGGGTTCTGAGATAATTTGCGTTAGGTTAGCGGCTTGCAGCGTTGAGATAAATTGACTAGTCTGGAGGCCATCAGGCCTGTCGGCGTGGACATTGAAGTCACCGAGAACCAAATAGTGGGGGTGGGATTGGGAGCTTTGGATTATTAGATCCCAAAGTTCGCTGGTGCGTGTCGAGGGGCAGTCCGGGGGTCTATAGATGAGCAGGCCGGCTAGGGATAGTTGCGGGTTAATTTTTAGGCAGAAGTGTAGCCCCTCTATACCAGGGATAGTGGTGGGAGCAGAGGATGTCAGTATAAATTTATCTTTGAAGATAATGGCCACTCCACCGTCTCTTCTGTCTTCCTCTCTATTTGAGAGGCTTAGTTTGAAACCCGGTGGTATCGCAAGAGGAATAGAGGCCATATTGTCGAAGTTTAGCCAGGTTTCTGTGAGAAATAGGGCATCCCAGTCATAGTCCATTATTAGTAGGTTTATATCATCCGCATGTTTGGGGAGGGATCTACAGTTCAATAGAGCTGCCTTAAACGGGATCGTAGGGGAACTGGTGGCCGTTTGCCGTCTTGTTGTTTTAGAAAGTTTGTTTGGTTGAAGTGGAAGTTGGCCGGCAAATCGCCACAATGCAGGCATGAGGGTGGGAGAACCGATTGGGTCAGGTCGAGCCTGAACGCATGACAGAGTTTGACTGTATTCAGTGCCAATAATTCCGCCCTTGTCCAAACTATCTTATTTGTGAGAGGTGATAAACCAGCAGTATGGCTGGTGCTGGGCGCAGTCTGGTCGCGGACGGGCGCAGACGGGCTTGCCTTAGGCGCGCCTTCGGCGCGCAAACGGCGCTCGTCCGCTGCGCTTCCGGGTGAAGCACATTTTTATAGATTGAAGATTAAGGGGGCGTGGCCTAAGGGTGGTGGGCGTGGCTGCAGTGCTTCCAGGCAATGGCGTCAGCCGTGCAAAGTTTCCCCTCTCAGCGCGAAGGTCTGTTGCGCTGGAGGTACACTGGGCGAGTGGCAGGTGAGGTTGTTAGGTTTCTTTAAAACACAGTATCACACAAATTTGTTAAAAGTATTAAAATCAAAGCAGTCTTCACGAAATCTCCCGGCTTTCCGCCTCAGGAGCTTACCAGTTCTCTAGTCGCGCTAGCACATCAGCGCGCCTAAATACAGAGTAAGGGGGCGTGGCCTAAGGGTGGTGGGCGTGGCCGCAGTGCTTCCAGGCAATGGCGTCAGGCAATAGCGTCTGCCGTGCAAAGTTTCCCCTCTCAGCGCGAAGGTCTGTTGCGCTGGAGGTACACTGGGCGAGTGGCAGGTGAGGTTGTTAGGTTTCTTTAAAACACAGTATCACACAAATTTGTTAAAAGTATTAAAATCAAAGCAGTCTTTACGAAATCTCCCGGCTTTCCGCCTCAGGAGCTTACCAGTTCTCTAGTCGCGCTAGCACATCAGCGTGCCTAAATACTGAGTAAGGGGGCGTGGCCTAAGGGTGGTGGGCGTGGCCGCAGTGCTTCCAGGCAATGGCGTCAGGCAATGGCGTCAGCCGTGCAAAGTTTCCCCTCTCAGCGCGAAGGTCTGTTGCGCTGGAGGTACACTGGGCGAGTGGCAGGTGAGGTTGTTAGGTTTCTTTAAAACACAGTATCACACAAGATAGGCTTTAAGAGGCCTTCCTTTCATGTTCCAAGACCACCCAAGTGGCTAAGATAAGTCTGACCCAAGTCCACAGAGCCCCCCAAACAGTTAGAGGGTCACGCTGTCTCAGAAGACGGGTCAGGTTGTGATGATTCCGAGGCTTGCTCAGATGACGGTAATAATGGATGAGGTCCTAGAAGCCAGCTCATGACCCTAACTGCAGTAAACAGTGGATACAGCATCAACAAAATAAAACCATGTTTGACATGCTAGACTCTAAGAAGATATTTTACTCCAGATCCTCGGAGTGGAGCCCTGCAAGAAAAAGTAGCACAGTAATTAGCTGGATGCCTTCACATATCACTTGATAAGGAGGCCAGGAACCACCTTTGGGTGGAGTGCCCCAATCAAACACTGGAGAGCAAGGTTGCTGTCACTCAGAAATAAATATAATGTAGACCACCTTTCTGGGCAGATTCATGAAAGATACCAAGAAGGATTCACAGGTTGTCTTGTGCTTGCCAAGACAAATTACTAGACATTGCAGAGCCCTTTACTAAAACTTTGCACAAGGCGGAGGATGCCAGAGAACCTCGATCCCCATATCTACACATACATTCTTTGATGCTGGTCCCAGTGGGTTATCATATTTTTAGAGAACGCCAATTGAGCACTATCTTCGGAAAGGCACAGATCTCTGCTAAGGATGGTGGATCTCAAGTTGTGGGATTTGGCTTCTTCGGAGGGTGTTTCAGTAGCCCAAGGATTGGTTTATTTGCTGTCCATCTCCATCAGTACTTAAAGTGTCGCTTGTGAGTAGACAGGCCTATACTTGGCCCCAAATGTCGCTGACAAGATAATGTAATGTAGTTCTAGTCCGTCACAACAAAAAAACAGGCCTTTCAATCATTGCTTTAAGGTCGGGCCCAAGCCTTCCCCAGACACAAGCCACCCTCTGCTTCACCATAAACAAAGCCACAAAGTCAAATCTCTGGGTTGTGGCTGAAATCTCAACAGTGTATCCTAGCAATGCCATTTTTTGCTGGTGGCGGCAACATCTCCCCTATTATCTCAGTTAGTGTTGCAAACACTTCTATCCAATATCTGCCAATTGTTGGACAGAGCCAAGTCAGGTGCAAGAAGTCAGCCGCTGGTGCCAACCATCTCCTACATCTCACATTTTCACCCAATTGTGCCTTATAAGTGTGTGTGGAGTATGGTAGGTTTGGTGTATGAATTTGAAATGTATCAGTCTTAGCTGGCCATTAGATCGTAAGCATCCTAGCTGATCAACAACAGTAGATCACTCTCTGTGATTCTCAAAGGTGTCACAGAACACAGCACAGCAGCAAAGAAATGCTGCACTGCGTGGCATGACAGGTGGAGAGCTGGAGAATGCCATATTCACAGAGATATGGCTTTCTCCTCCCCTCTCCATAGCACCAGTGCTGATTTCAGCTGCAGTGTGCCAGGCACACCCCTTAATATCATAATGCTAGGGTTTGTGCCTGAGGCTACCATAAGTTGTGTACAGGAAGGAAACCCTTCCTGTACAAAAATACTATGGCCTATGGCTAAACAATTGAAAAACCTGTTCCTACTTTGCATGTATGCTGCACTGTACAGCACAAGTACAAAGTCAGAAAAAAGGAGAAATGAAAACATTATTGCCTGCTTTTCAGCTGCATTAATTTTTGGAACTAAACCCCATCTACTAATATTAGTAGATGGGGTTTAGTGTAAAAAAATGGGTGGTTGCATAGGAACGCACATTTACCACCCATGTAAAGCCCCCTTGACGCAAAGTAATGCAAAGCAGCATTTTGCATTGATTTGTGTTACTTTTGGGAACTTTCCATCACAAAACTAGTTTTGCACAGCAAAGTGAATAAAACATTTTGTGCTGGTTAGTGTCACTTTTGTGATGCTAACCCAGTGCTAAATGTTTGAGAATCTCTCCCGAAGTTGTGATTTCACTACCCAATTCCGGCTCCCATCGCTCATTGGCATGTGGTGCCGCCCCGTGTCCTCACTTTGAATCTTGTAGTACAACTTGTAAATGATTACGAGAAGGGTGATTTGATATGGTTCTGGCACTCCTCAACAATCCCACATTTTCCAAATTGTTCTTATTAATATTGTGGTGCTATAATAAAGCGTATGGTCAGAGATCATTAAAACATGACATTCCAGCCTCAAGCACATGCTTCAGTAGATGTCTAAACACATAAACGTATATTCAATAATACAATTAATATGTTGGTGGTCTTTTTTATTTCATGGCCTGTTGACGTTTTCTTCATTTTTAGCCTCAGAGCCAACACCTGTTTTGTCATATTGGGGTGTGCCCCACGATTTCCTCAGAGCTGTGTGTTCAATGTAGTCTACTTATTGAATTCAATCCTCAGTCCCAGCTGTACTACCGTCGCAGAGGGATACAGTCAAGTGCAGGGAGGATTTCTCTGGTTCGAAAGGATATCTCACAACTATTGAACTTCACAGACTCATTGCTTAAAAGATAAGAACATAGATTGAAGATATTGGAGATCTTTGTGAAGATTGTTATTGATTTTATCCAAGACGGAAGAACAACCGGAACTGTGGATTGAAGTTAATATGTAGTCTACATTGAACACACAGCCCTGAGGAAGTCGTAGGGCACACCTCGACATGACGAAACTGAGTGGTGGATTTGTGCAGAAATGTTGGGTTGTAACTTTTAAAAAGGCCTCTAAGGTGATGGTTGTGGTTTCAATGTAGTAGGTTCCCCATTCTCTGACGCACCTGGTGGATCTAAGAATGATGAGTCAGAAAAAGATCACCTACCTTATAATACCCAACGTCCACAGTGTCCTCCTCCTTACTGGTTTTTCTTTTGTTAAATTTGCCAGCAGGTGGTGTGTAAGTGATTATTCGGGGGTATAGGACTGGGTGATTTAGTTTTTGCCAAATCCCTTCCCACACCCAATGAGTACTTGTGACAGTATTGATTTCAGAATGAATGCGCTTTGGTGTCTGGCCTATGGCTGCTTGCAGTGTATTTGATTGAGTTGTATCGTACTCCCCTGAAATTTGTGCCGTATGTGGGGGCGGGTGGAGCCAATAGTGGGCCAAATGCATCTGAGCACAATATTGATCTGGTGCAGTCATACTCCCTGTGTAATAATGTAAGGGTTTTCCAGCCTACTCTAAGTTGTTTGCCCACTCAAGCTAATGTGATCATGTGTGAAAAAAGTGTACTCAACATAATGGCAATGTTTCTAAATAATTAAAAGAGTCTGGGCAAAATTACCATATTCATAAGTGCTATTTTTCCCATTAGGTACTAGAGGGGGTGTTTTCATCTTTTCACCTGTTCCTCTATTGCGACATGTTTTCCATACTTTTCAGTGATCACTTCATTTCTGTTGCAACTTATCCATACCCCCAGGTATTTAACCAAAGTAGTGCACACTGGTAGGGGGAAATCTACCTCCCGTTCTGAATTAGGGGGAATATAATTGATTTATTACAGTTTATCACTATTTCCACCAGCACTCTGAAAATGAAAAATTCATGTATCATAGGGCTCAGGTTTGTAGTAGGGTCTCTCCGGTATAATGTAATATCATTTGCATATACAGAAATTATGAGATTTCTGGGAGAAAATATTAGGCCCTGTTGATCATGCAGTTGTCATATAGTACAGACTAGTGGCTCTGTTGCATGCACATAGAGTAATGGGGCTAGTGGGCACCCTTGGCGGATGTCTCTTCACTTATTTTCTGTTGCAACTTATCCATAGCCCCAGGTATTTAACCAAAGTAGTGCATTATGGTAGGGGGAACTCTACCTCCCGTTCTTGCATTGCCTGCATTAGGGGGACCATGATTGATTTAATCCAGTTTATCACTAAGTTTCGCCAGCACTCTGAATATGGAAAATGCATGTATCACAGGGCTCAGGTTTGTGGTAGGGTCTCTCCGGTATGATGTAATATCATCAGCGTATAAAGAAATTATGATATTTCTGGGAGAAAATATTGGGCCCTGTTGATCATGCAGTTGTCATGTAGTATGGGCTAGTGGCTCTGTTGCAGGCGCATAGAGTAATGGGTTTAGTAGGCACCCTTGGCAGGTGCCTCTTCCTTTGGGGTGAGGGTCCAACAAGAGTCCATCTATCCGGAATCTTGCAGTATGGACCATAAATACTAGTCATATCCAATTTTTGAAGTTTATAGTCATGTTCATTCTGCTGAGGACTGCAAATAGGAATTCCCAATGTAAAAAATCAAACACCTTAATGAAGGTAACAAGACAGCCCGGCTTTTACATCCGGCCTCAGTTAGTGTAGGACAGTGAAAATTGTCATTAGAGTATGGTCCGTTGAGCGACTTGGCATAAATCTAGCTTGATCAGGTAGCACCAGGTCCGGTAGGAGAAGAATTAAGCAGTTGGCTAGAACTTTAACTAGTATCTGGGCGTTTCTATGTATAAGGGACAGCTTCCAATATGAATCACAGTGTATGGATGGCTTATCAGGCTTCAGCAGCGCATTCAAAATAGTTTCCCTAAATGAGGGTGGTAGTGTGCATGAGCCAAGGCTTGTAGTTCAAGTGTAGGAATCTGGAGATAATAATGCTGAGTAGGCTCTGTAGGAATTCCATAATTCCTTGGAGTTTTAGTTGCAGTAAGGCTAGATATTGCCACAGTGATTGCATCAATTAGGATTGCCACTTCCAACAGCTGCTTTCAGCTGCTTTCAGGAGCCTTCAGAATGATCAACGCTATTTGACCAAAGTACATAGTAAGGTCCTTTGTATTGGTATGCATGCAAGATGCATATTGGTGTGTGTAGTAGTCTACAAATTTGTCGACTGATTTGTGTCATACATTTGAAAGAATGTCTTTCTATTTGTACTTGTTTTAGAACTGTGGTACTTACAGTCCTGTCAGAAATTGTCATATGATTGGTTTTAAAATTCATTGTACAAATTAAATGGAAACAATTTTGTATGAACACATCTCTGTTGTTTTCCTGTGATATAATGGACTTTTGTCCATTTGATACTAACTTATCAAAGTAATTTATTTGGAAGTTAAGTATTTAGAGTGCCGGGGTATATTTTGTCATATCTTACCTCACAGTGACTCTTGCTGGTCCCTGTGTGTCTTTGCACCCAAGGTAGTAGGGTACATTTTGCCCTTATTGGCACCGCTAGATTTTTTCCTGTTGCTGATTACATTTGGAGAGTTTTATGTACCTGGTAGCCTAGTTTATATGTATAATCATTGATGTGCGACCCTTGTATACACTGCTACAGTTTTTTGTATTGTATCTTCAAATCAGGTGTTTGTTAAGCACGACTACTCACCCGGGTTGATAACAACACACTGCATGGCGGGAGCGCGAGTTATGGTTACGTTGTGAAATTTAACAACTAATCAACAACTAAAATATAATGAAGGTAAATATATCATGGTAAGTACATATTTACTATTCTTAACTCCATATCTATGTACCCTGAAGATATATTTAACATAAAGTTAACACATATGAATGTAACCAACACTTATCTCTGTATGCTTGATTTGTCAATAGTCTGTCGTGGATGCTCTCCTATTACATTTCTCAATATTCTGGCCCAATACCCATGCTTGCATACTTAACTGTGAATACGTTTTTTAATATCTGTATTCAAAGTGCAGTAAGCTCCTGACCCTATTCCATGTAGCCATGTAAAGAAAAGAAATGCAGAGTCGATATAATTCGGGCGGACATTTCCTCAGCAGGAGAGATGCAGCATGTCTTCTCTTGCGGATTTTTCCTTGGTCGTCTTTGAAAACACATGTGCATTTAGTCCACTGGAGAGTTCGGGTCACCAAACATTAAAAAATCACATAATTTCATCGTCATGGGTAAAACCTCCTATGATTTCAGACCCCCATATTAGCTGCATTCCCATACGTAAGTTACACAGTCTATTTTTAAGTTCAAAAGAATTTTATTTGATAATAATAAAAAGATAAAGACAGGTGTCAAAACAGAATACAATGGAATACAAAGTTAAAGACTCTTAAAAGGGCATAAATGTACAAATGCATTTGCAATAAGATAAAAAAAAAAAATTAGGGTACAAAAGCGAAAAATAGTCTATTTTTGAATTCCCTTGTTTCTTAAATGACAGAACTAATGCCAACAAGCATTACAGCAGCACCAAGCAAATGCTACATCTATTTCGAACGGTACAACACGTAATGCTACTTTAGAAATCGAGGAAAATAAAGCGAGATATTTTGGGACCAAAAGAGAAGTTTTGAGCCACCTAATTAGAGGAAATGAATATCATATAGGAGTCATAATTTAGCAAGAGGGTTATCAGTCAGTAAGTATAGCTTTATTCGAATTTGGTATAAAAATCATAAAAGCGTACAGTTAAAAACAGTTATAGATAAAAACATACATACAATAACACATAATAGCTGCAAGTTAAAAACTTATGCCCAACCTGTGGGGATAAATATCTTAATTATAGCGTACTTTTCACAGGTTACGATTAAATCGAACAATGATTCCTGTCAGGTATAAGTGGGAAGGCTACGGCCGCTCGGTACACGGTGTCCTCTGCCCATTAACGTGTTGCACTCTACCTTTAGACTAGATGAGGGGATGCACGGCATTCTAGGGTAAAAGTCATGCAAATCACATACGGAGATTGGCCGTTTCCCACTTGGGGTGCATAGGTACGCAGGTATGGGACAATGTGTCTCTGCCTAAATCTAACGAGTACTAGGTCACCAGCAATATCTTTTGGGAGGGAACCCAGCCAACCCACCCTTCTAACACTCATTATTGTACCCTCGAGGTTAGGTGGCAGGGGTCTGCCAAAATTTAACTTTGTTCAGCAGGTCATGTTATCTCTCGGTTTTTCCAGGTGTAAGTACTGGTACTCCCGCGAGGACACACACAAAAGGAGCTGCCGCCGGTGGGAGTTGGATAGGAGTAACTTTATTATACTGTGCTCTACGAGCAACAAGCTGCGGCAAAACGGGTTTAAAAGAAGTTTTGCGAGCTATTGGGGCTGGTGCGTTAGGGACTATTGATTGGGTTGGAACCCTTTTGTCTTGCGTAATTGGCTTGGGGTCTTTGGGGGTAAAAGGTGGATGGGAACATTAGGGGTTACAAAACATTTATTGGCTAGCAAGTTAGACTTGATGGTTTCCTCCATTCCAGTCAGCCTGTCCCCTAGTGTGTTTATTTTTTCTATTAGTGGTGAAATAATAGAGCTGACCAGTTGTTCAATAAGGGATAATAGATCCAGTTGTGTAGGGGATGCTAGAACAAATAATTTCTCGACAACCTCAGGAGTCGTGGAAGAATTACTGCCTGGAACTGTGGGGCTTAAGCACAATTTGTGGATTTTTGATTGGTTCCCAATGTTATTGACCCCATTACATTTCCTTTTAGCAGATGAGAACTGAGGAGATGCAATCCTTTGGGTGTTTTCAATATTGACTTTTTTGGATGATGGGAGGGGTTGCAGGGGGTTACCAGTGTCAGGCAATACACAGAAGCTTTCAGCAGGAAGCAGTGATTCCACTAAGACATGTGTAGTTTTACACAGGGTGTTTAACTCATCTAACCACGGGAAAGCTTGCTCTGTGTCTACTGTTTGTGAGGGCAATTGCTTGGTCCATCTATTTTGTGTGGGCTGGGGAGATACGCCTTTATCGACTTCTCTAGCAATGGACAATGTTGTATTATTTATATTATCCTCCTTGTGAGTCATAGTGTGGTTTGGGTGTAACAATATAGTTATCAACAAATCATAAGGATCAGTAGAGAAAATGTCCTTGGAGAAAGGCAAAGTCAATTGGTGGAAACCAAAATGAAGCAAGTGTCTTTTGTTACCTCCTCTTAATAGAGAACCAAGGGGGTGGCCCCGTCCCGTTCTCCTCGTGCCTCTGAGGGCCACAGAGGGCCCCGCCTTTGCCCGGGCTTAGCCCGGCGGGGTCCCGCGCGTGTCCGGCGACGCGGAGGGAGCCTCCTCTCTTTCAGCACCTCCGGGCGCGCAGTTCCCCGAAGTATGCCGCTCGGCCTGCTGGGAGCTGCAGTTCACCTCCCCGGCGGCCGTGCAGGTGGATGGCAACGGCGGCAGGAGGAACAAACAGCTTATGGGCCCCAGCAGCGGCGTATGGCGTGTGGAAGGTAAGTCTGTCCGCTATGGCCCCCCGCTCCTCAATGGGAGCCTCCTCTCTTTCAGCACCTCCGGGCGCGCAGATCCCGGAAGTATGCCGCTCGGCCTGCTGGGAGCTGGAGTTCACCTCCCCAGCGGCCGTGCAGGTGGATGGCAATGGCGGCAGAAGGAACAAACAGCGTATGGGCCCCAGCAGCGGCGTATGGCGTGTGGAAGGTAAGTCTGTCCGCTATGGTTATCCTTTGTGCACCCAAACTAATTTTGCTCTCTCTCACACTTCGCCCTCAACTAGCAAGGCCCTGATTACAAGTGACCTGATAATCTTCCAGGTAACTTCGGCCATCGAGATACCAAAATTAGGGGTATCATAGCTCAGTAGGGATGAAGTTACTGGGGGATTACAAATGATACCCTGATGTTCCCTTACATGAGGAAGTGTATGAGAATCAGACATTCCATGCCTGAGGCAGGCAACTGATGTTGCAGGCACAATGACTGGCCCAATTGTAAATAAAAAAACACTGATAGTGAGGTCCTGAGTGTATTAGAGGTTCCTATCAAATGTAAGGACAACATGAAAAATCTTGAATTCTTATTTGACACTGGCTCTGCAAATTGTAATGTGATAGGAGGTGATGATTCAAGCTAGGTGAACTATGCAAGGTACTCAATTTCCTATCTGATTAGATGACCAAGGTGTTGTAGGAGCACTGTGTTATGTTAGAAATATATAGGGGCAAAGTTACAAGCCCCTTGCAACATTTTTATGACACAGTTGCGTCACTTCTGTGACGCAGTGGCTTCATAAACTATGTGCCACCATGCAACAGATTTACAACGTGACGCATCCAATGAGATGCGTCACATAAAGTCCTGCGCTACATTATACCTGCTTCAGGTATAATGTATGCAGGATGGGCGTTCCGTCGCAAGGAAGCCCCGTAAAAGTGACGCAGTGAAATCCACAATATTTCGCTGAGTCACTTTTACGTCCCACAGCGTCAAAACCTTACTTCTGCTTGTAGCAGGCGTAGGGAGTGACGCAGCCATATGGGTATGGGCCGCCCCTGAACAGTGCTGGAGTTGCGTTGTGCTTGCGACACAACTCCAGCACTGCGTCATATATACGCTGACAGATGTGTCATGCATCTGTCTCTCCTTGCGGCACGGCGCCCCGCACTGTAAATGCTGCGCATCCATGGTGGTGAACGGGATTCCTAATGTCACGCAAAATAACTGGTGCAAAGCTGCTGATCTGCAGGAATGCGCCAGATATTGTAAATCTCGCCTATAGAAACACTTTTTATGCTGACCTTATGCAGGTTCAAATCCAGAATCCAGAATATGCAGATTCAAATCCAGGCCCATTCACGCAATTGGTGTACTGTCTTTATCGAGAGTGGGAATGCCGGTTGTAGTGATGGAGCAGGTTTTCTATTTCTTAATCGTCCTTCCTCCCTGTTTATACGGCCTCTTCTCCGCCATGTTGTGAGTTTACGCATGCGCACGCCCGTGGCCGTCTCGGAGGCTTGCCGATGTGCCGGAGGTGTTGTGAGCAGGAACAGCAGAGAAGGCAGCGAGCCGCACCCCCATGCTGGAGTACGAGCCTACGCCCCGGCCAACGCCCGTCTCGCACCGGAGTCCAGTGCTGGGACCAGCTCAGCAGGCAACGGGAGGACTGCAAGCAAAGCTTCGGGAGTTACAAAAATACCCAGACGTACTTTTTGATATGATCGGGGAAGCACATCGGAACTTGCCTGTTGCTGGGGAGTCCAGGAGGAGGATTGCCGACCTGCTTGTCCTGCTGGGGTTGCTGCCTGCCTGCCTCCTGCTGCCCGCTCCCACTTCCACCTGGGGAAGTGCTGCCTGCCGTGGAGTGCAGGTCAGGGAACTTCAACCCCCAGCAGCCCAGGGAACCACATGACCCAATTCTGGTGCCAGGAGGCGCATTTAACAGTTGTCAGCTCTGCTGAGCTCGGGGAAGCACATCGGAACTTGCCTGTTGCTGGGGAGTCCGGGAGGAGGATTGCCGACCTGCTTGTCCTGCTGGGGTTGCTGCCTGCCTGCCTCCTGCTGCCCGCTCCCACTTCCACCTGGGGAAGCGCTGACCGCCGTGGAGTGCAGGTCCGGGAACTACAACCCACAGCAGCCCAGGGAACCACGTGACCCAATTCTAGCGCCAGGAGGCGCATTTAACAGTCGTCAGCTCTGCTGAGCGGGGGGAAGCACATCGGAACTTGCCTGTTGCTGGGGAGTCCGGGAGGAGGATTGCTGACCTGCTTGTCCTGCTGGGGTTGCTGCCTGCCTCCTGCTGCCCGCTCCCACTTCCACCTGGGGAAGCGTTGGCCGCCGTGGAGTGCAGGTCAGGGAACTACAACCCCCAGCAGCCCAGGGAACCACGTGACCCAATTCTAGCACCAGGAGGCGCATTTAACAGTCAGCTCTGCTGAGCGGGGGGAAGCACATCGGAACTTGCCTGTTGCTGGGGAGTCCGGGAAGAGGATTGCCGACCTGCTTGTCAATCAATCAAAGACATTTATAGAGCGCACTACCTACCCGTAGGGTCTCAAGGCGCTTGGGGGGGGGGGGGGAGTGCCGCTACTGCTCGAACAGCCAGGTCTTGAGCTTCTTCCTGAAGGAGAGGTGGTCTTGGGTCAGGCGCAGGTCGGCCGGGAGGGAGTTCCAGGTCTTGGCGGCCAGGTAGGAGAAGGACCTTCCTCCTGTAGTGGCTCTGCGGATGCGTGGGACGGCGGCGAGGGCGTGGCTGGCAGATCGGAGGTGGCGTTTGGGAGCGTAGAAGTTGACGCGGTTGTTGAGGTAGCTCGGGCCTTGATCGTGGAGAGCTTTGTGTGCGTGGGTAAGGAGGCGGAAGGTGATTCTCTTGTTGACCGGGAGCCAGTGCAGGTTTCTTAGGTGTCCGGAGATGTGGCTGTGTCGTGGGATGTCGAGGATGAGTCTGGATGAGGCGTTCTGGATGCGCTGGAGTCTCTTCTGGATCTTGGCGGTGGTTCCGGCGTAGAGTGCGTTGCCGTAGTCCAGTCGGCTGGTGACGAGGGCCTGGGTGACGGTCTTCCTGGTCTCTGTGGGGATCCACCAGAAGATCTTCCGAAGCATGCGCAGGATGTTGAAGCACGACGAGGAGATGGCGTTGACTTGCCTGGTCATTTAGAGGGAGGAGTCCAGGATGAAACCCAGGTTGCGTGCGTGGTCCGTCGGTTTGGGTGCAGTGCCCAGGGCGGGGGGCCACCAGGAGTCGTCCCAGGCGGAGGGCGAGGAGCCCAGGATGAGGACCTCCGTCTTATCTGAGTTCAGTTTCAGGCGGCTTGTCGTCATCCACTCGGCTACCTCTTTCATCCCTTCGTGCAGGTTGGCTCTGGCGGCGGCGGGGTCGTTGGTCAGGGAGAGGATCAGCTGGGTGTCGTCGGCGTAGGAGATTATGTTGAGGTTGTGTTGGCGTGCGATGGCCGCGAGGGAGCTCATGTAGACGTTGAAGAGAGTGGGGCTCAGTGAGGATCCTTGAGGGACGCCACAGATGACTTCGGTGGCCTCTGACTTGTACGGTGGTAGGCGGACTCTTTGTGTTCTTCCGTCGAGGAAGGAGACGATCCATTCCAGTGCCTTCTCCTGGATTCCGACATTGCTGAGGCGTTGCACTAGGGTGCGGTGGCAGACCGCGTCGAAAGCCGCGGAGAGGTCTAGGAGGATGAGGGCCGCTGTTTCGCCGTTGTCCATCAGGGCTCGGATGTCGTCAGTGGCGGCGATGAGGGCGGTCTCGGTGCTGTGGTTGGCGCGGAATCCGGACTGCGATGGGTCGAGGGATCCATTCGTCTCGAGGAAGGCGGCCAGCTGTTTGTTGACGGTCTTTTCGATGACTTTGGCTGGAAACGGGAGTAGAGAGATGGGGCGGTAATTCTTGAGTTCGGTGGGGTCTGCTGTAGGTTTCTTGAGTAGAGCGCTGAGTTCGGCGTGCTTCCAGCTCTCGGGGAAGGTGGCGGTGTCGAATGAGGTGTTGATGATGTCCCGCAGGTGGGGTGCGATGACAGCGTCGGCTTTGTTGAAGACGTGGTGAGGGCAGGGGTCGGTCGGAGATCCGGAGTGGACGGAGTTCATCATGCGGACGGTGTCTTCGGTGTTGACCGGGGTCCAGGCGCGGGGGTGGTGGTGGGTGGTGTTGCTGCGGTCGTGGCATGCGTCGGTTGAGTGCTGAAGCTGTTGTGTATGTCCGCGATCTTGTTGTGGAAGTAGGAGGCGAGGGAGTTGCAGAGGTCTTGCGATGGGGTGATGTCGTTGTTTCCGGCATTGGGGTTGGAGAGCTCTTTCACGATGTTGAAGAGTTCCTTGCAGTTGTGTGCGTTGTTGTCCAGTCGGTTCTTGAATGCAGTTTTCTTGGCGGTGCGGATCAATTAGTGGTGTTTCCGGGTGGCGAGCTTGAGGGTGGTACTGTTGTCTGGCGTGGGTTTCTTTCTCCAGGCTTTCTCGAGGGCTCGGCAGTTCTTCTTGGAGCTCTTGAGTTCGTCGGTGAACCATGGGGCTCTCTTATTGCCCGGTCTGCTGGGCGGGATCCTCAGAGGGGCGAGTTCGTCTGCGCATTTGCTGATCCACTTTGAGAGGTTGTCGGCGGCCTGGTTGGGGTTCGCTGAGCTGGCCGGAGGGTGCTGGCTCAGGGAAGCGGCGAGCTGGTCGGCTGTGATCTTGTTCCAGCTTCTTCGGGCAACCTGTTGCTGGTGGTGGTGGATCGTTGTTCTTCTGAAGGTGAAGTGGATGCATCTGTGGTCCGTCCACTGGAGTTCTGTGGCGTGGCTGAAGGCGATGTCTTTGCTGGATGAGAAGATGGCGTCGAGTGTGTGTCCGGCGAGGTTGGTGGGGGTGGACACCAGCTGCTTGAGTCCAAGGTTGGCGAGGTTGTCGAGCAGGGTGCTGGTGTTGTAGTCGTTGTTGTTCTCCAGGTGGAAGTTGAAGTCCCCCAGGAGGATGTAGTCAGCGGAGGGGAGGGCGTGCGGGCTGACGAAGTCGGCGATGTCCTCGCTGAATTGAGTGCGTGGTCCCGGAGGTCGGTAGACCAGGGTGCCTCTGAGGGTGGTCTTCGGGTCGGTGTGAATCTGGAAATGCTGGTGTTCGGCGGAGGGTGGGGTGTTGTCGGTGCTGGTCGTGATGCGGATGGTGTTCTTATGGATGATGGCGATGCCTCCTCCCACCTGGTTGGCGTTGCGGTCCCTCCGGGTGATCTTGTAGCCTTCTGGGATGGCGATGGCGATGTCGGGCGCTGAGGAGGCGTTCATACAGGTCTCCGTGATGAAGGCAACGTCAGGGGCTGTGGCATCTAGGAGGTTCCAGAGTTCGATGGCGTGTCTGTGGACGGAGCGGGTGTTGAGCAGGATGCACTTGAGGTGGGTGCTGCTGGTGTTCGGCTTGGCAGGTGCTGGTGTCGGGCAGGTCCGGATGCAGGTGAACTTGCAGGTGTTGCAGCTGGGGTCCTGGCACTGGGCGCGGTCCAGGCGCGGACGGGCGTTCGCACGGTCGCCATATATGGCGAAGTGCGCGGGTGGGCGGAGCAGCTGGGAGGCGGGAGCGGGGAGGGAACAGAAGGAAAAAGGGGCGGGGTCAACAGTGGTGGCGGGAAGCGGGGAGCGGGGAGGGCGGCAACAGGCGGGAAAATACAATCAAAACGGCGGAAAAATACACAAATGAGCACAAATACGGTACAACAGGCAATACGGCGGAAATACTAACAATAAGCACAAGTAAACACAAATGCAAGACTACACAGTGAACCAGGGGCACAGGGAGCGGAGCGCTGATCACGGACCACGCCGCTTGAAGGAGAGGGCGTGGTCACGAGCCGGCAGTCGGGCAGCGAAGCACAAGGAAGGGGGAGCACACGCAGCAGCTGGTGGCCGTGCGGCGCGGGGGTGTCCTAAAACTAGGTCCTGCTTGTCCTGCTGGGGTTGCTGCCTGCCTGCCTCCTGCTGCCCGCTCCCACTTCCACCTGGGGAAGCGCTGGCCGCCGTGGAGTGCAGGTCAGGGAACTACAACCCCCAGCAGCCCAGGGAACCATGTGACCCAATTCCAGTGCCAGGAGGCGCATTTAACAGTCGTCAGCTCTGCTGAGCGGGGGGAAGCACATCGGAACTTGCCTGTTGCTGGGGAGTCCGGGAGGAGGATTGCCGACCTGCTTGTCCTGCTGGGGTTGCTGCCTGCCTGCCTCCTGCTGCCCGCTCCCACTTCCACCTGGGGAAGCCCTGGCCGCCTTGGAGTGCAGGTCAGGGAACTACAACCCCCAGCAGCCCAGGGAACCACGTGACCCAATTCTAGCACCAGGAGGCACATTTAACAGTCGTCAGCCCTCCCTCGCGGGAAGCCGGGCGAAGCCCGAGCAAAGGACGGGCCCTCTGTGGCCATCAGGGGCCAGAAGAGGCCGGGACGGGGCACCCCCCTTTACATTTTCTGGCCACGGAATGGGATTACACTAAAGACATAAGGTACTGTTATCTACTGATACTCCCCAGTTCCCTTACAGGTCCCTGAAGAGCCTTAACACAGCCGAACGTTTCGCTGGTGGCTGATTCTGATCCAGTTGTAACTGACAGAACCCATTTCGCCATGACCCATGAGGAGGAGGAGACCAGAAATACTCGCTCACAGAGACATTCTCTTAAGGGACAATGGACTATTTTATAAATAGGGTTACTCTCCTTATTTTAAGTGAACTAGAGAGAATAGAACTTTCCCCCGTTATGGATTTTCCCCCTAGTATATTCTCTCTTGTATAAACTCCTGATGCAGTACCAGGTTTATCGCTACTGGATGAACTAAATAAATTATGCAAGTCCACGTACGCTCCTGTGGATTCAGGTAACGTGCAAATCAATGCCCCTATTTGCACTATAGCAGCCATTAGTCCCCAGCCCTGTAGCCAACCCCAAGTAACTAAAAACTCCCAGGGTACTCCCCCCTTAGTACGACCAGAGTCAAATCTTAAACCTACAGGGCCACCACAGATCTCCTCTACCAAAAGGAAGAGAGATGGGGTTAAACAAATGGGGAGTTGGGCAAAGAAACTAAAACCAAATTCCCCACTGCCCTACACTCCCAGCACTGTCAGTACTGCCACTACAGCTCCTGTTGAGGCTTCTCTATTGGCCTCAATCGAAAGAATGTTGGAAACATTAATATCACCCCTGATAGAAAAAATAATCAGCTTAGGGGATAGGCTCACAGGTGTCGAGGAAGCGATTAAGGCTAACTCGCCACTCCCAAAAACCCTGGCAGGACCTTCCCAGTCACAGCGCCCAACCCCCACAAAAACGCCTGAATCCACCAAACAAAGCAAGACTATCCATAATCAATTAGTCAACCCACAAAAGACGGCTCCGAACCCCTCAAAAGCAGACCCAACAGCACGGAGCTCTTACTACAGAGCAGGGCCGAACAAAGCATCTAGGTTGCATAAGGGGTTACCGGCAAATAGTGAGAATATGCCAGACAAAACCAATCTCCTACATTTGCCACCGGAGGCCGTTCCATTTGTGTGCGTTCTCGCGGGAGTACCAGAACTGACCAAGGGGAACCATGAAAGACAACATGATCTAAGAAATAAAGTCACGTTCTGGCTAACCAAAAATAGACCTCTGCCAACTAACATCGATGGTACTATACTATCTGTTAGAAGGGTGGGCTGGCTAGGACCTTTACCAAAAGACATTGCAGGAGATCTGATACTTGTAAAATTTAGGAGCAAATATGTCGTCCCACATCTCCAATCATGGCAGCCACAAAAAGGAGACGGTCCCATTTCCACCTGGAGCATAAGTGATTTCTACCCCAGAACATTATATGTCCCGTCCCCATGTCAATAAACACAAAGAAATCACATGAAGGGTAGAACTGGATTTGTTTCGAGTGGCCACCTCACCCCCACCTTTGATCAATTTGAACCACTCTTGGGTCAAATTTTGATGAATTAAATGGACAGAGACACTATTTTAAAAAAGTAATGATTTAAACCATTTTTTACGTGGTAACAATTCTTTATCACTCCGTTTTATTCGCTGTCTGTTTTTATGGATTTACACTTTTATTGAACTTTTTGTTATTTTATAGTGCTTGTAATATCACATTTATGCTTTTATGGTTATATTTTTAACCGAATAAAGTACTTTGATATGATATATGTAATCATTAATTAATACAGCCACTGGGTGTATGGACCTTTGTACATCAACAGGAAGAAGTGAACCAGCGCGATCATCTACTTCAAAACATACAAGCAATAAAATAACTAAAGTCTTTTAGCACAGTTATTGAAAGGGTTGTGTGAGTTAAAGGGTTTTATATTCTAAATTCTTAACTTCCAATTATTTTTTGTATTATTCATTGTTGTCTCCTCTCCTCCAAGTGAGAAGCTCACTATCAGTTGTCTAATGCAAAACAATTACTGAAGTCTTCTGGAAAATTAGAGTATCTGCAGCAAAAGAGAAAAACATCTCGTGCAAAAAAGCGGCTCAACATTAAGAGCAGGCCTTTCAATGCTAATGTATTTGCTATATAGGTAATATGGCATTGTCAAATAATCTAACTTAAATCAGTACATGTTTATTTATGTTATATGCTCATAATGTCTAAGTATGATTATCGTCTACAAAATATGAATTCAAATATACGTTTTCCTTTTGTCAAATACTCTTGTACTTTTCAGTTAAATGCATTTTTATTTGTAAAAGATACAATCACAGCAGCAACTCCTTCCTCTGATGGTTAGAATAACCATCACAATTTCTTACAAATTAATCTTTAATGTACATGTTCCTTCTCTGCTGCGTCATTAATTTTGTTTTTCAGCATTTCAACTTCCTTTCATTTCTTGTATGCCCTATTCGTTCTCTATTCCATTTTTAATATGGCTGAGATACCCGCCACCCCCTCTCAACACACTCCCCAAGGATGGGAAACCGGAAACAGTTCTGAACTTTTGGAAGACGGGAGGGAGTGACCCTCCCGGCCGTATTTATTAAAATATGAAACAAAATTAAAACATTAAAATAACAGTTTCATATTATGTACAATTTCATTATCACATTGCGATGTTTGGCTAACCTTAACATATTCTCTAATACAAAGGTTCTCCTAGCCGAACTAACATCCTACAAAACATTAACTTGAAAATTTGAAATTGTACATCCTAACGTTTAAGGGCCAACGGCAAGGTCGTAACCGGTGTCAAGATCCCTAAACCAGAAATATCCCCCTCACTTGTGAGGGGCGACCGCACAGAGGTGTACCTCAAGTGCAACTACCAATTTCCCTTGACTTGACGGGGGCCCCAATAAACTCGACGCCACTTAAAGGTCGTCCGAGGACTCGTGTGAGGTATCTAGAAGGTAGCGTAGACCCCCTCCCAAACCCCACACAACTTACCACATCTGCCGTCGCAGATATCCTGGCCCCGGGAAATTCCCCAGGAGGGGGCTGTAGCCCCTCCTACCCAGGAAGGGGCCTTGACCGCCTTTCCTTTCCTTTCGGCGGCCCATCCTTAGAAGGGACCGCCTACCCGTTGAGGGGCCGATGGCCACCTCCCTCGTGCGCTCCCATCCGTAATGGGTGACGCCCACTCATAGGGATCTACCAATTAGTGCTCACCGATCATGACCTTACCGCCCGACCAAAATAAATACGACGATATTATCTAAATTACTAAAATGCTAAATTACTAACATGACTAAATTCCTAAAAAACAGTACACAATTACAGCTTAACGACACGCAAGATCATGGATCAACACTAGTGCAGGATTACTTTATTTGAGAACATACTACGGAATGACCATTCTTTATTGCATAATCAGAATTACCACGATAATCATCACAACCTGCAAGAAATAGCGTTAGTACATCAAACTTTATTCAAACCACTTGCTGTCCTCAGGGGCTGGTGGGCGGGTCAAAATTGGCTCTTCGTTCCGTCTCGAGCTCACGTGTAGCGAGAGGTGCAGCTTCCGAGCACAGGAACAAGAGGATGCGTTCTTGGCTTGTTGCTCCTTTTATCCGTCTTCAGGGCGGGCGTAAACCCGCCCCTGCCTGCCCCTAGGGCGTGGCTGGCCGCGTCAGTGTCTAGGCCAGCCCACTCTAGGGCGGGAAAAAGCGCGCCCCGGCTACGCCGCTTCGGGCATACCAGCCGAGGCTCGCCTCCCGCCCAAAATGGCTTCCCGGGGGGCTCGTGGTACTCCGACATACGTTCGGGGGGACCGAATGGTCGCCCCTTTCCATATGGCTGAGATACCCGCCACCCCCTCTCAACACACTCCCCAAGGATGGGAAACCGGAAACAGTTCTGAACTTTTGGAAGACGGGAGGGAGTGACCCTCCCGGCCGTATTTATTAAAATATGAAACAAAATTAAAACATTAAAATAACAGTTTCATATTATGTACAATTTCATTATCACATTGCGATGTTTGGCTAACCTTAACATATTCTCTAATACAAAGGTTCTCCTAGCCGAACTAACATCCTACAAAACATTAACTTGAAAATTTGAAATTGTACATCCTAACGTTTAAGGGCCAACGGCAAGGTCGTAACCGGTGTCAAGATCCCTAAACCAGAAATATCCCCCTCACTTGTGAGGGGCGACCGCACAGAGGTGTACCTCAAGTGCAACTACCAATTTCCCTTGACTTGACGGGGGCCCCAATAAACTCGACGCCACTTAAAGGTCGTCCGAGGACTCGTGTGAGGTATCTAGAAGGTAGCGTAGACCCCCTCCCAAACCCCACACAACTTACCACATCTGCCGTCGCAGATATCCTGGCCCTGGGAAATTCCCCAGGAGGGGGCTGTAGCCCCTCCTACCCAGGAAGGGGCCTTGACCGCCTTTCCTTTCCTTTCGGCGGCCCATCCTTAGAAGGGACCGCCTACCCGTTGAGGGGCCGATGGCCACCTCCCTCGTGCGCTCCCATCCGTAATGGGTGACGCCCACTCATAGGGATCTACCAATTAGTGCTCACCGATCATGACCTTACCACCACAGGCCGGATAGTTGACCGGCTATCCGGACCCCCCAGACACTCCTACCTAAAGGTCATGTCACAACGTCCTCAGCCAAGCTATCAGGTCTCCTATGAGTAACTCGTTCCCCACCCGGGACAAATGAACACCATCACCCAAATACATACTGTCCCCTTTAATACAACCATGCGAAATAGAATGCAGTGTACTTGAACGGAACAATCTACTCACTTTATTATTAATTTTCCTTACTGAATGATTCAGAGCTGAAACTGAAAGAGCCCCCCGCCACACTTTTCGTGGGATCATATGGGACCATGCGATTGTGCGTCCTGGAACTCTTCTCGCTAACCAACTTACCGTGGAAAGCATCGCCTCAAGAAGAAGTCGTCTACCAGTGGTCACCAAATCATTGCCCCCAAGATGTACTATGACTATAGCCGGCGGTGACCTCGTCCGCCCTAACAAACCCTCAAAAAATGATTGAAACTGGTCAATACAGAGCCCGCCCTTTCCGTAGAAGGACACACTGTACCCGTATTCCCCAGCCACGTGAATCATGTCACCTGCTTTGAATACGTCCGCGGCATGCCTCACGTATGAGTGGCCCACGACCCACACCTCCTTTTTCACAGCCGGTGATGTCTGACCGCTGGCCCGGTGTTGGGTCGACTGCACAGTCCGCCCCGCCTCGTAGGCTTGCGCAACTGAAAACCAAACAAAAACAAGAAGCGTGAGTACATCATTACAGCTTCACAACATGTGCAACCGCACATACCTTTTATAACAGTTCGAGGACCAACGCCCCACACGTTTAACTTGTTCGACATTCAGACCCCTGGCTGTAGCCTCTGTAGCAGCCCCTATCCGAAAGGAATGGGTCCCAAACTCGCCGGGGTTCAAGCCTGCGGCGGAAAATGACATCGCAAGCACCCGCTGAAACTGAAACCTCGTCAGTGGGGTGGCGTCAGCGTGTCTCAACAAGGTCCCCCCCCATGATGCCACCCTTTGCGCTAAATATTCCTCTACGCAACTCACCGGGCACATGGAGGACCCGGGAATCCTTTGTATGATTATGCAGTCCCCCATCGCACTCTGATCGGTCTTGGACCTGACAAACGAGACAGTCATTGTCTCCCCTCTGAACTGAACGTGCTCTCGGCACAGTCCCCCCATCGCATCCTGCTTGTTCTTCGCCACTAGTTCGCTCACCCGCATAGCCCCATGGAATGCCAGTGCAAAAGCGGCTCGGAATAACAGAGTTTCATACCGGAATGAACATGTTGCAGGAAGTACAGACAATAACAGGGCCAACCTATCCAGACCTATCGGGCGCCTTTCATCTACTCTGCGACCCTCAAGGCGTTGCCACCCACGTAACGCTTTTTGCACAACGAAAGACGCTGTTGGGTCCTGGATCCCATGAGCCCTTGCCACAAAGGAAATGGCGGCCCGATGCCTCTGGGCCGTGGCCACTGACTTGCCTGCCTGACGTAAAGACAGCAGAAATTTTACTACCAACTCCTCCTGGCCCCAAAGCTCCCCCCTAGCAGCCCCCAAAAAGGCCCAATAGGAACGGAACGCCCCTTCATATGCCTTCCTCGTCCTGGGTGCTAAACTCTCTCCCACGAGGTTTCGTAGTTCGGGGCACCGAGAGACCAGAGAGCTTCGGGAAAGGGTGCCGCCACCGGGTCCGCTGTGGGCAGAAAACCCCAGAAGGCCTGCATACGAAAACGAGAGAGGGCATCAGCCACTTGATTCATCACCCCCGGCACATGTCTTGCCTTAAATAGCACATTCAATTGCATACATAATAACACAATTTCTTTGAGCAGTCTCAAAATCCATTTGCATCGTGCTGACTGGCTATTGATACACTCAACCACGGTCATGTTATCAGACCAGAACACCACAGAGTGATCTCTGAACCCCTCGGGCCAAGTTTTCAGGGCCACCAGAATGGGAAAAAGTTCCAGAAAAGCAATGTTACTTGTCAGCCCGCCCTCATGCCACCATGACGGCCATTTTTGAGCCGACCATTGTGTGCCGAATATGGCACCAAAACCAATACTCCCTGCCGAATCTGTCCACAGTCCCAGCTCCTCGGAGGACACCGCCGGTTTGTTCCAGACAATTCGACCATTGAAATCCGCCAGAAATGCCAACCAAATGCGCATGTCCTGGCGAACCTCTGCCGAGAGCCTCGTGCGGTGATGACCCTCCTTCAGGCCGACCATGGCCTGAGCAATCGAGCGGGAAAAGGGGCGGGCCATCGGTATTACTCTTAGTGCAAAATTCAACTGTCCCACCAATTGTTGTAACTGATGTAACTTAACTTTAGACTGACTAATACACGTTTCCAGGGATGCCCTGAACCTTAGCACTTTGTTTCCTGGTAAACGAAAACAACCTTCCTCCGAGTCGAGCTCGATCCCCAGAAACTCGAGGCAAGTCGAAGGACCCACAGTCTTACCTGGTGCCAATGGCACACCAAAATGATTCATCAAAACACAAAAGTCATTCAAAGCCTGACCACATTCCGGATCCCCGGCTGCCCCCAGAAACAAAAAGTCATCGAGATAATGCATAACCTGTTGAAACCCCGTCTCCCTCGTGAAGGCCCATTGTAGGAAACAACTGAACTGCTCAAAGTAGGCACAAGATATAGAGCACCCCATCGGCATACATCTATCCATGTAATAGTGACCCTGAAACATGAAACCAAGAAGACGCTGATCGTCTGGATGTACCGGGAGCAACCGGAACGCTGACTCGATATCAGATTTCGCCATCAGCGCACCGGGCCCTAGGCGATTCAAAATGGCTACGGCCTCATCGAAGGATGCGTACCGCACTGAACACACTTCCGGGTCTATCGCATCGTTTACGGAAAGACCACGTGGGGCTGACAAATTATGTATCAGCCGAAACTCACCCGGGTCCTTCTTGGGGACCACCCCTAAAGGGGAACAAACAAAGTTAGCAACCGGTGGCACGTTAAACGGACCGGCGACTCGACCACGAGCGACCTCTTTCCCAATCTTCTCCTGTACCACGGTTGTATGTTGTAAGACTGATATCTGGTTTTTACATTTCGCTACACCCTGAAACTCCCCCACTGGGATGCGGAAACCATACGAAAAACCGTTCCGCAACACCCCAGCGGAAGCGTGATCCGGGTATTCGCTGAGCCAAGGAATCATTGCCATGGTATCAATTGGAGTAGGTAAAGGCGCCCCTCGGACCATTTCAGACCTGTTTGGCGCCTCCTCTACCCCCGTTTTCACCCGTTTTGGCTCTGCACATGGACTCAGGATGGGATGATTGCCCACACCCACCACATTCGTGCCTAAATTTGCAGGACCCATGGGGTCTCGTACACTTACCCCTGTTAAAGTTCCAACAAATCCCCCTTTTACCTGTGGTGGCGTTCGGCCTCGAGTGGTGGTCGTTACTCGTACCTGATCGAAAGGGCGTCCCAGCATATTAGCGGGAGGATTCCCCCACACTACTCCCTACCAATGGCAAATTCAACATACCAGTATCCTCCCTTTTTTTGACCATGACACAGAATCATAACAATCCCAAGTTAAGTTTTTATCATGTTCTTTCGCCTTTCTAAAAATATTATCGTAACAGAACCACTGATTGCCCCCATATGACACAGAATACCCCATGATCCGTGACTGATAAATCGGCAATTCGGACAGCAACTCGGGCCTACGTTCGCCCAGGATGGACGTAAAAATCCCCCACGCCTTGCCCCAGTTGCCAATGTTTTCATTTACCTTAAAGGCGGCCATCTTTGCGCGCCAAACACTCGGATGCATGAGGTCCTTTTGGGTCTTAACATGCTCCATCTCATAATGATCGGTAAGCAACGAGAAGATGTTTACATACTCCTCTGCCCATATCTTCTCCCTAATAGCCAGAGGGACATGTTGACCCAACTTTTCCCTTCGTGAAGGTGCAGACTCATCCCTCGCAATCGGCAATGGCCGCTTACCTGAACCGGAAGCTGTATCTGCCGCTGAGCCTGTCCCAGGTGGTTTTTCTACAGCCGCAGCCGGCGTGATAACGGGCGATGTTGCCTTCGCCGCCTCCCTTGTTTCACGCAGTTGCCTCATCAACACCCGTGCGTCGTCAGCCGTGGTGCCCTCACTATCTTTACCCAACCACGCTGCTAATTGTGCTGCCAGCTCAGGCGGCATATCCTCCCCGGATACGGGGGTGACGACTACGGGAATCGGATTCCCCGCTGCCGGCACCGGAGTTGGCTCTTCGAGCGGGGTACATGGAACCGGGATGCTTCCCCCAGCTGGTCCCCTTCTGGGCCTCTTATCTTTTCCTCCCGGAGCTGCTCCAGCCAAAGGACGTTTCGGTCCATCTTCCCCGTCTTTATCCGCCATTCGCTTTTTTAGGTCGGTCACCTCTTTCATAAGAACACGCAGCATCTGGTCGGTAGTCATTCGCTTTCCAACTTTCTTAGGCATTCTCCAACAGAGTATCTGTAAGACAAACAAGAAAGATTACCACACTCAAAATTGGCTCTTCGTTCCGTCTCGAGCTCACGTGTAGCGAGAGGTGCAGCTTCCGAGCACAGGAACAAGAGGATGCGTTCTTGGCTTGTTGCTCCTTTTATCCGTCTTCAGGGCGGGCATAAACCCGCCCCTGCCTGCCCCTAGGGCGTGGCTGGCCGCGTCAGTGTCTAGGCCAGCCCACTCTAGGGCGGGAAAAAGCGCGCCCCGGCTACGCCGCTTCGGGCATACCAGCCGAGGCTCGCCTCCCGCCCAAAATGGCTTCCCGGGGGGCTCGTGGTACTCCGCCATACGTTCGGGGGGACCGAATGGTCGCCCCTTTCCATTCTTCTATCATTTTTCTTTCCCTGTCTTTCTATGTTTGTGTTGTTAGATATTATTTAAAACTGTTATTTAAAGCATATAAGCATATTAAACAAACACCAATGTTTACAACAGGTTTTAATATGACTCTAAAAAGTCCTCCTCCTACTGTTACAAACCAATTGTTGATAGCAGAAGCTCCTTTTGCAGTGCATTTAGAACATGGCAGATGGAGTATTAGGGCCATATGTATCAAGCCTTTTGTGATTCGCAAAGGCCGAAATTCGCAGAATTTCGGCCTTTGCGAATCGCACACGGCCTTTTTGCATGTTTTGGGATGTATGAAACAATCCCAAAATAAGGAATTGCAAACTTGTGTGATTTCTTATTTTGCCATAGCATTTAGGGAATCGCAATTTTGCGATTCCTTAAATGCTATGTATGCATATATGCATACATGCATTTTTGGCTAGCGAATTTTGGTTAAGGATTCGCAAATTACCACCAACTTGTAGTTGGTGGTAATTTGCGATTTCTTGTAAATATGCACAATTCTGCATTTGTGAGGGTGGCATATGACGCACATACATGCCCGTTGGGCATGTATGTGCGCCATATGCAAACACATGTAATTTACAGGGGTGCAGCAGGGTGTCCTTGAGACACCCCTGCACCCTTGCAAAAATTCTCAAATTGCGATTAGTAATTTGCGAATTTGCAATTTGAGAATTATTTGGAAATCATTCCTATGGGCCTCCTGGTCCATAGGAATGCATTGGAAAATATTCCTTAATTGCGAATTCGCAAAATGCGAATTCGCAATTAAGGAAGCTTAAGGAATCGCAAATTAAATGCGTTTTTGTTCATACATACCATTTTGCATTTCCTAAATAGCGATTCCTTAAAATTCGCTGTTTAGGAAATGCAAAATAGTTTGATGATACATATGGCCCTTAGTCTCTGGAAATATGATCATGTGTCTGATCTCAGGGTCATTTCACTTGGTTCTTCTCAATACCAGAGTATATTTTGAAATGCTTACCTCTTTTTTAAGTCAGTCTATCTTGCTAACAGACGCATTGATATTGACCTGACAGGATACTTCATTCATGTAATATACTCCATGTAGGTCCTGTTGCGAAAGGAGGTTTTAGGTACGGCTTCCAAGATTGTGGAATCAGCTCACCCTTACAATCAAACAGACACAAACACAACTAAATCTGGAATTCATTGGCAGCCTTTCATTCTCTTCTTGAAGTTTTTTCTACCTCCTCTGGTTCTGCTCCTGTATATAGTTTATTCCTTTTTGTGCCTACGGCTACACAACAATAATCAAGAATGTTCTGTTTATTATTAAATACTATGATGGAGTTCTGGACTTTTTGGTTCCGTCCAGAGGTGTCAGGGAACAACACCCAAAGACCCCGGAGTTCCACCTGCCTTGGTGCGCAAATGAACAGAAACACGGGCTTCTCGATGGTGGCGTCAAAGACCAAAGGTTTATTACTGCAGGGACACAGAAATCACAGAATCTACACACGGGCAGAAACTAGGAGCCTGTTCGATTTGTACATTGAGGGTTGCTCCTTATATACCAAAAATTGTGCTTCAGGCAAATATTTCACATGTCAGTACATTCCCAAACCTTTGTGTCTTAAACAATAAATATTTGGCGTTACACAGAAACTGTCGATAATATCTGATGCCAAACATCACGAAGAGGGGTTCCCACTAGTCCATCACAATCCCTTGTCAATATTGCATTCAAGAACCGGACCGCCCCATCGTAAAGTTCGTTACCTCCCCCTAATAAAGGCCCAGAAGGAAAGGAGCAGAGCCAGGTGCAGGAGATAGAAAAGCGGGATAAGAGATGTTTGTGGGTTGTAAATGGGCAAGGCTACCAGCTTCGGCCGCCTAATCATGATCAGGACAATGGACAGGAAAACCAGTTCAGGTGGGCTGGCCTCAGGCAGAGGAGGCAGCCTTTGTCGAGTCATGCAGCTTCAGCGTGATCTGGTTTAAGGTGTGCGTGTCATGAAAGAGGTGAATCTCCGGTTAAGGCTACGTGTCCTTAATCGAAATGAAGTGATCAGAGGTTATTGCATGTGTGAGGGCAAGAAACACAAAATGGCTGCCATGATCTAAGATGGATGCCATGGGTAGATCAGAAATGTGTTCATAACAGGGGTGCTCTTGCTCGTATCGTAGCGAAAACACCAGGATATGCTAAATGGATCATTTGCGGTTCGCTGATACTAATATTATGTATTTCCGACAAACTTGAAAACACGGGTTCAAACCGTCACGGAACCTCAGACCCTCCTTTTGCCCTTACATAGGCAATTACTCAGTCTATATCAGAGTCTAGTTCTATACTCATCAGGTCAGTGACATGTTGTTGTATCATCATCCTTTCTCGTGCCTTTTCTCCAAACGCAGGTGGTTTTCTGAGACAAGTTGCAGCGCAAAGACTACACAGAGCAGGACCACACTGGATAATCAGGCAGCATAAAAACAGGAATACTAAGATGACACCGATGACCATAAGAACCTTCCATCCCCACGCTGAGATCAGAGTCCAAAACCACTCCATAAAGGACCAGTTTCCCTTGTCTACATGTATAGAGTCGGAAATCTTGTGTAGCTTAGAGATCGCCTCATAGACTGTTGGAGCATTATTAGGAATAAAGACACAGCAGCTCGATTGGATCATTCTGCATACCCCACCTCGATCTGCAAGGATAACGTCTAAAACCATACGGTTTTGCAACGTCATGAGTCTGTCCGCTTGAAGCTCAGCTGTCAGATTGCTAAGGGCACCAGCAGTTTCGGTAATAGTAGATTCAACTACCCGTGTTAGCTGACGTATGTTTCTACTATTGGCCATAGGCCCCCAAAACGGAAGGAAGCCTTTGAAGAAGTCTCCAGCTTCCTGACCAGCAGATTCTTCCTTACTGAAGACACCTCTCGCTACTCTGGTTCTGTGGTAATCAGATGAAGCAGTGTATGTTGGAGGCAACAGTCGAGCAATATAGCATGAACCTGAAAAGTCAGCAGGCAACCATGTATAAGCTCGGTCTCGACAAATGAAATAGGTACCCCTAGCAGTAAGGAAGGCAGGGGAAGAGTTAGCCGGAAACACATAAGTCTCAACGCACTCACTCCTCCCTAGCTGAGCTCTCGGATTTCTCCCATTACCTTGCAAACAGACCTGACCTCGGTGAGGTACGACCCAGATTGGAGTTGAGCTTTTACGCTTGCTCTCTCCTAAACTAAGGCGATACTCTGAAGTATTCCAACTCAAATACACTCGCAGTTCGTCTCTAGGGTATGATGGAGTATTATTGACGTTCTTGATCATGTCAATAATTCCCTGGACTAAAGCTTTGTTGGCAGAGTTATATTTAGTGGAACGTGGTGGACGCGGAGGATAGGTCTCAAGGGCATAAGCAAAGATGGTTTGAAGGGCCTGAAATGATCCATTGTAGCTGAAAGGCAAAACCAGATAAGGAATACCTTTATCCATAGTGTGGGGTATCAAGCCACACACCCAGCAGTCTGTAGTGTTAACTACCAGTTGGTGTTGGTGCAAGAGCTGTACAAAAGTGTTGTTAATGAACTCTGTACGTCGGGCTTGCTCATGTTCAGGAAACGAGTGAAAAGAGTGTATAGAAGAAACAGTAGAAGTAGCAGGATCAAGGGGAGGTACTGTAGTAACTGGCACAAAAATCAGATTTATACTAAAGACGATTCCACCCACCAATGTTGCTAAAATAATCAAAAATGTAACGACACATTGCATCAAAAAGCATTTGCTACGAAGAGTTTTGTACAGTCTGTTTCTGCGAACATAAATCACATTTTCTCGTTGCAGCGCAGGAAGCTCCATCTTCTACAATCCGCTCGCGACCACTGATGATGTGTACGTAGATGAAAATGCCTCTGTCAGCCCTGGGAGTTCCCAGAACCAACAGAAAGATCGACCTTGTGTCAGACCCCTGCAAATTCAAACTAGGCACACAGCCACGACCCTACGGCTACCCAGACGGCAAGGCAATTAAAAAGAACAAACAATAGCAAACTTCCTGGCTGAAGGCAAATGTTCAATATCAAATGTTCAATATATCAAAAATCACAATATGCAGTTGCCTGCTTTATTTGTCCGTTTTATGTTTTCTCAAATTGTATTTCTGTTTCGCAGGTATCGTCTGATCGGAAAATAGTGTATCATTAGCAGCTGTTGTAGTGTTTAAGTTCGCAGATAGCAAAGTGTCTTCTGATGCTGGAGACAAATGTTCAGTGTTCAAAAGAGTCTTTTCAGGAGGAGAGTCAGATTTTGGAGTATCAGTAATCAATTTGGCATCGCTGAAAGGAATAAACTTTGGTGTGCTGTCAGTTTCGGAGGCACCAATTCCCTTTTTCACCCAGCCGTCGTAAGGTAGCGGCAAGGGTACACGCTTTACATGTGACGCGTGTACCCAGTGTTTACGGCCAGCTACACGGACTGCTGTCCTCGTTGTCAGTAGGACCTGGAAGGGGCCGACGTAGCGGGGCTGAAGATTCTTTGTCCTCGCAAAATTTCTGACCACCACTTGGTCGCCGGGTTTCAGTTGATGCCCTGGACTCTCCGGAGGCTTTGGTAGTGCATCGAAAACCTGTTGATGAATAAGACTCAATTTAGCAGTCAAGTCGTAAAGGTAGTCTATCAACATAGGATATTCCAGCTGTCTGAACTCCCTTGGTCTTGGTACCCCCCAAATATTGGCAGGACGACCAAATACAATCTCGTAAGGGCTAAGCCCCACTCGAGAATGTACAGTCGCTCTTGTGGATAACAGAGCCAAAGGAAGTGCGTCTGGCCAAGCCAAACCTGTGGATGCTTGTATCTTAGCTATCTTCAGCTTGAGGGTGCCATTATAACCCTCCACTAGACCAGCTGACTGAGGATGGTTCGCACTATGAAATTTTTGTTTCAAACCTAGGCCTGCACATACACTCTGCATAACTTTCCCTATAAACTCACTTCCGTTATCTGACCATACAATCCGTGGCATACCGAATCTAGGGAAATATTCTTTGAGAAGAATTTTGGCAGTTGATAAGGCAGTATTGTCCTTCAGTGGGTATGCTTCTATCCACCTGGAAAAAGCACAAACCACCACCAAGACGTATTTCAAATTATTACAGCGTTCCATGTGAATGAAATCTAACTGAATCACTTCAAAGGGACAGGAAGGAGGAGCGAAATGACCAGCTGGAGTTGGAGTTCCCTTGCCAGGGTTATGCATCAAGCACACCATACAATTTTTCACCACTCTCTCTGCACACTTACTGATCCCATCATTCTTCCAGACCGGAGCCAACATCTTACAGATACCTTTAGAACTTATATGCGCTACTCCGTGCGCCATTGTCACTACTGCAAGCACATACGCATCGGGCAACATCCAACGTTGCTGCTCTGTCAAATCAATCCAACATCCATTCGAGTCCAACTTGCCCGTACCCTCTCTCCATACACGTTTCTCTTCCTCAGTTGCTTCTCTCTGAATCTCCTTCACACTTTCCATTGTATCTTCACACATCCCAGACTCAGCGATCCATCTTGCAGACGTTGCAACATACATTCTACTCATCACGTCTCTAGCTGTCTGTTTAGCAATTTCATCAGCAAAAGCATTCCCACGTCCAACATCACCCGTGATTGCTTTATGAGCACTGCACTTTACAATTGCAACTTCAGTTGGCAAGGTTAGAGATTCCAACAAGTCGTTAACTAGCTGACCATGTTAAATCTTAGTCCCATGGGACGTAATGAAACCTCTTTCTCTCCACAACCGGCCAAAACTATGGGCCACGCCAAATGCGTACTGACTATCTGTGAACACATTCACTCTCTTTCCCTCAGCTAAAGCACATGCTCTCGTTAGAGCTATTAATTCTGCAGCTTGGGCAGAATTCTGACTCACTCTTGCAGTCTCCACAATCGTCTTCAAAGTCGTTACTGCATAAGCAGCAGTCACATCACCATTCTCCAATTTAAAACATGACCCGTCCACATACAGCGTACCATCCGGATCGGGTAACGGAGTATCTTTCAAGTCGATGCGTCCTTTTGTCTCTTCCTCCGTTTTAAAACAGCAGTCATGTGGCTCAGAATCACTCGACTCTTGATCAGTCGGCAACAGCGTTGCTGGATTCAATACATTACACCTTTTGATCTGAATATGACTCGCTAGTAGTGTCAGTTCGTAACCAGATAATCTCGCACTGGTAAGGTGTTGTGTCCTCGTTCGGTTCATGAGTGTATCCACTGCATGAGGAACCATGACCACTAGTATGTTGTTCATCACCAAACCAGCAGATTGCCGAATGGAAGCCGCAGCTGCCGCTGTAGCCCTCAAACAACTAGGCAACGCTCTAGCTACCGGATCTAATGTTGACGAGAAATACGCACAAGGGTGTTGTTTATCACCAAACTTCTGTGTCAGGACACTCAACGCGCAACCTTCTCTCTCGTGAACGTAGAGCGTGAATGGTTTACTGTAATCAGGTGTACCCAATACAGGAGCTGAACACAAGGCTTTTCGTAATTCGGTAAAGCTCTCTTGACATTCATCAGACCATGGCACCGGACTCGGAACATTTTTCCCAGTCAAAGCTACCAGTGGTTTCGCTAAAAGAGAAAAATTTGGAATCCACTGTCTACAGTAAGAGGTAATACCTAAAAAGGCACGTACTTCTCTCTGTGTGCGTGGAACACTCATTTGCGTAATTGCTTTTATTCTTTCTGGGGTTAACTTCCTTCCCTCCTTTGACAAGAGATGACCTAGGTAGGTCACTTCTTGGCAGCAGTATTGCATCTTGGAAGGTGATACTTTGTGATTCAAATCAGACAAATGATGCAACAACGATACTGTAGCTGCTTTGCAAGTTTCCTTGTCATCGGCAGCCACTAAAAGATCATCTACGTACTGTACTAGGGCAGAACCTGGAGGAAGGACAAAAGAATCTAGCTGACTTTTTAATGCTTGACTGTAAATAGATGGACTCTCACAGTAGCCTTGTGGAGCGCGTTTAAATCTGAAGCTTCGACCTCCTAAACAGAAGCCAAAAATATCCCTGCTTTCCTCGGCTATCGGAATGCTGAAAAAGGCATTCTTCAAGTCGATGACTGAGAACCAATTGGCTGTAGTAGGAATCAATGTTAACAGGGCAGTAATGTCTGGAACCACAGGAAACTGCGGAACCACAATCTTATTAACTTCTCTAAGGTCTATGACAAACCTATATACTGGAGGTTTCGTAGGATCAGTTCGTTTCAGAATTGGCAATACAGGACTATTACAAACATTTCCTCGAGTTTCTTCAACCACACCTTTCTTAATCAAATCTTGCACAATTAATAAAAGTGCACGCTCTCCTTCACTAGATATTTTATATTGGGGAATTCTTGGAAATTTCACATTTGCTTTCAAAGTTACTACATATGGTGGTATTTCTAGAAGGCCTACATCATTAGGACCAGTCGCCCAAAGAGAATTAGGGAGTGAACGCAGCTCCAGCGGGAGTGCATCCATTGACAAGTACATCGGAGAAGTGATTCTTTTACCCAACGTAAGCTGTACTCCTTCCGGAGAACAGTACAATGTCGCATATAGTCGTTTTAACAAATCTAAACCAAGCAGATTTTCATTACAACCTGTCGTCAAAATCAAGGGTGCTTTCAATTGGCATGGTCCAACAGAAATAGACAAGGGATTAGATATCGGGTTGTAAACAGGGGCGCCTGAAAAACCTACGGAAACATTTGTTGAGCCAGACAAAGGTGCGCCAGGGAGTTTCGCATGAATTATAGAACTTTTTGCGGCACCAGTATCCAACAGAAACGGTTCGACTACACCTGATGTTGCTACTGCGACATAAGGCCCACTCTGATCCACTGGAACTGATACTACTCCCTCTCTCTGTCTATGGCTGTCCTAGTACCCATTTTGCTGAAATCCTTCATCAACTTCACAATAATCCTCAACAAGATATTGCTGAGATCTATTCTGTTGAGCTGACTGTACGTTTCGTTGATCAAAGTGATTAGAGGGACGATCACTCGTCTGCGGAGGCATAGCACCTCGCCCTCGACCTCTAGAATTCTGCGCAAAACCACCACGACCTCTCTGAGCTGCTGCTGCATTATTTTGCGCTAAGATCGGACATTCATTCTTGTAGTGACCCTCTTTCTTACAGTACGCACACTGATTCCACTGATATTGAGGCCTGGTTGAACTATAATCTGTCCTTTGATACGAATTCTGTTGCATATTAGTCTGGTTCGTGCGAGGCGGATACGCCTGCTGTAAAAGAACTTTAGTCTTTAAATCTTTCGTTTTCTTCTCTGATTTCTCCTTTTCCTCTTTATCCCTATTTTCGTAGTACTGCGCAGTCGCAAGTATTTGCGCAGTTGTGGAAACAGCCCACGCACTCTCTGAATCCTTTAATTTATTGCATAATTCAGGTAACAAATTATGCACAAATTTATCGACAAACAATCTCTGTCCTCCTTCAGTGCTCATATCCTGACCACTATGGTCTACAAAAGTCTCTTCGAACCTCGTGAAGAAGTCGGAGACACTTTCATCTTTCTTTTGCTTGCATGCGGATAATTTATCCCAATTAACACGCAACGCAGGCATCAGAGTCTTCATTAAGTCAATTATTCTACCTGGAAGATTAGCAATTAGGGGTTCGGGTTTTGCACCACCCGTTTGCTGACCATCCGCTGCAGTGATAGCTGCCCAATCACCACCTAAGGCTGCTTGATGATCCTCTCTACGAATTTTAGCCCACACTGGTTGTGGAACTACATTGCCAAATAACATGTCGATGTCTGCTAAGTTCATTATACAAGCTTCAACTGTCTGTGTCAATTCCTTGTAATATCCGGCTGGATTCTTACGCGGATCTGGTAAGGCCTGTTTCACTGCTAGCACTTCAGCTCGCTTCCATGGAATGTGTATCCACACTCGTTGGAACTGTGCTGGAGCAGCTGCAATACCTGCATTATCATCACGTTGTATTGCTTCGCGCCAGATTGGAGGAACCTCCCTCATAGGATATTGGCGACTTAGCTTCATTTTACCTTTCTCTAAATCTCTCGGCGAACGAAGAGATGGATCATTCCTAAAACTCAAAATAAGTTCCATCGCTTCTTTTATATTATCACCCACTATCATTCCTGCAGCAAACTCTTTTTGCACCTTAATTAAATCCTCCAAGTCTGATTCAACATCATCTTCCTCTATTTCCTCACGTAACAACGAGCACATCTCATCAAAGACGTATCGTTGGGTTGGTTCCTTCCACTGCATAAACGTATCTAATACATCTCTCGTATTATATCTTCTAACTTTCGTAATCCATCTGAGAGCCGTGGAATCTAAAACTCCCCGTTCTTCTGTACTTGGTAGCTGACTACGTCTCTGAACTGAATCAGAAGTAGGAGTCTTAATTAAGGATTTATATAAAGGAGACAGAATATTAGCAACAGAATCAGTTATTTTTCGACGTACAGAAAGTGGAGTTAATACACTTGCAGACGTAGAGAACACAGTAGAGGTAGGAACAGATTGCGAAGCAGTAGGAGTATCGATGAAAATAGTTTGTGAAGTAGTAGGTGTAAGCGAGACAGATACAGGTATAGAAGTCGGCAACCCAGGAAGAGGAGGAGCCGTAGGAATATTCACATTAACCACAGGAGGTACAGGAACTAGATTCTGAGGAACAAGAACACCAGGTTGTCCAGCAACCGGCAATTGAACATTCGGTACAAGTTGAGCCGTAGCACCTTGTGCGTACGGTGGAGGTGAACGTAACAGATAAGACAACAGAGGATCGTTTTCGGGATCCTCCAGTATCTTAGCTGTTTTCGATGGCAAGGCAGGGTAGCACTTGTCAATCGCTAAATTATGCTCTCTAATTGCTACATCTATAGCCTTTTCGCACTCATTATCTTGCAGTTGTTTAGTTGCTTGCTCTAGAGTTAACTCTTCTTGCTCCTTTTGTTCTTTCTTCAACCTTTTCATTTCTCTCTGTTTAGATTCTTTTCGCCAATAACGGAAAGAATCAAACATTGCCGGCCGGGCTTTCTTACTAAACAATTTCGCTTCTAAATTATCAAGGATCTCGGGTTCAAAACTACCATGTAGTGGCCAACTAAGGACACCATCCTTCTTACAGTAACGGACCCACACCTCATTATAGGATATAGGACCCACTCCAAATTTGCAATATAGGTCATAAAGGGGAGTCCCAATTGGAGGAACCAGACAAGAATCCTCTAATCGTGAGTCATGGTTGCAACCGAAACAAGACAACATTTTCCGACTTACCATTTTCAGTCTGGAACACAGAACAAACAAAACACGAAACAGATATGTGCACCTGAACCAAGAACTTGGGCCTACCAAGACCAAACTAATGTATCGATACCCAAACTGAACCAAATAGATTATCGTAACCAGAACAACTAGTGATAATCTTACGAAACCAAACCAAACCAAGAACCGATCAAGGATTTTTGACAATCCTCACAAAGTAACCAGCTAGCTATCACTAAATACTTAACTGAGGCACTGAAGACGTCACCAAGGAGAAACCCGTCACGTTTCGCTGTACTAAGGCTGCACCTCGGGTCCAAGACAGGGCGACGGTCAAGGCAACGGCCCACTGCAGCCGTCCTGAACGGGAACCCTCGTGGAAGAGAACTTCAGGGCCACTTTTGCGATATGCCGGGATCGATGAAGTGGGGCGCCTCCCTCAGGAATCTTCACACGAAGCTCCTCGAACTCTTCAGGCTTCTGGACCGGTACCGAATGACGTCGCCCCACGTTGGGCGCCAATTGGAGTTCTGGACTTTTTGGTTCCGTCCAGAGGTGTCAGGGAACAACACCCAAAGACCCCGGAGTTCCACCTGCCTTGGTGCGCAAATGAACAGAAACACGGGCTTCTCGATGGTGGCGTCAAAGACCAAAGGTTTATTACTGCAGGGACACAGAAATCACAGAATCTACACACGGGCAGAAACTAGGAGCCTGTTCGATTTGTACATTGAGGGTTGCTCCTTATATACCAAAAATTGTGCTTCAGGCAAATATTTCACATGTCAGTACATTCCCAAACCTTTGTGTCTTAAACAATAAATATTTGGCGTTACACAGAAACTGTCGATAATATCTGATGCCAAACATCACGAAGAGGGGTTCCCACTAGTCCATCACAATCCCTTGTCAATATTGCATTCAAGAACCGGACCGCCCCATCGTAAAGTTCGTTACCTCCCCCTAATAAAGGCCCAGAAGGAAAGGAGCAGAGCCAGGTGCAGGAGATAGAAAAGCGGGATAAGAGATGTTTGTGGGTTGTAAATGGGCAAGGCTACCAGCTTCGGCCGCCTAATCATGATCAGGACAATGGACAGGAAAACCAGTTCAGGTGGGCTGGCCTCAGGCAGAGGAGGCAGCCTTTGTCGAGTCATGCAGCTTCAGCGTGATCTGGTTTAAGGTGTGCGTGTCATGAAAGAGGTGAATCTCCGGTTAAGGCTACGTGTCCTTAATCGAAATGAAGTGATCAGAGGTTATTGCATGTGTGAGGGCAAGAAACACAAAATGGCTGCCATGATCTAAGATGGATGCCATGGGTAGATCAGAAATGTGTTCATAACAGGGGTGCTCTTGCTCGTATCGTAGCGAAAACACCAGGATATGCTAAATGGATCATTTGCGGTTCGCTGATACTAATATTATGTATTTCCGACAAACTTGAAAACACGGGTTCAAACCGTCACGGAACCTCAATGACAAAGGCATGAGATTTTCAGTGGCAGCTGGTGGCATTTGAAAGTGGTGGGCATAATGTTTGGCATGACTTTTATGTTGTGAGCGACGCAGGCAAGCGTCATGGAAAAATGTGGGAACCAGGCTGGATCCTAATCCAGAGAATTAAAATCACCACTTTAAAACACACACTGCACTCCCATTTAAGCAATGTATTTACTTTTACTTTTGCCCTGTAAACATTTTGTCATCTGTGCACCCCCTTCACACACAGTTTTACAAAATTGCAATTACAACTGGAATACATGACCATCTGCAGAGAGGTCAAGCCACTGACAGGCACTTTGCTTTAGCTTCAGCGTCAGAGCTCTTAATCCAGACCCCCATAACCACCTGCACAGCACAATGTGTGCATGGAAAAACATACAGATTGAAACACACCATAATTAAATAGCTAACTCTTGAGGCAGACACGATAAAGTAAAACTTGAAATAGGAGAGGGAAATACATCGCCGAAATGCATTGCCTTAACACTAATTTTTTGAAAATCAATCCATGTTTTTGGCATTAATGTTTTAAAGTGGATGAAGATAGGGTCAGTTTTAATGTCATACAGCAGGTGACTGTCTACTGTACGCACATATCTCTCGTTTTGAGCTTGACTCTATTTGTATCAACCTCACAAGGGAACTTCTTCTGGATCCATTTTGAGCGGTAACATATTCAGAAGCTTCACTTCTAACGGGTCCAGCAACATGCAGCCACCCACCTGGGTGTCACATATGGAGAGGTTAGCCTGGCGAGGGGGTCTCAGCACAATATACATAAAAAAGATTAGCATAGAGCCTTCCATGATCTGGGAGGCAGACTTGATATGTGAGATGGTGATCCCTGAGAGTGGGAGTCATCACGCCAACCAGGTTGGAGTTAATGGGGTCCCAATCACTGCTCTGAGAGATACTGGTGCTAGCAGGACCTAGTTTCCCCAGGTCAGTACATCGGTTAGGTGTTTAGCGTGCCCCCAGCCCATGGACAAGACTTTTTCTGTCCTATGGCCCTAATGCTCCTAGAGTGGGGTAGGGAGGTGACACAGAGAAGGGTCATAGGTAGTTCCCATATGCCAGTTGACTGCATTCTGGGAAATGAGTTGCTCCCAGTTCCAGGAGAACTGGGAGGGGCGGCAGCCACATGAACCCTGACAGTTCCGCTTTTTGGCAGTACCAATCCCAAACGGGGGGTACCGAACCCTATATGGAGGGGCAGGGGAAGGAACAACTCATCACTGACCCCTGTCCAGCCCAAAGGTAAAGACCCTGGGTTGTAGGACCAGTTGCCGGATACCACCCCTAAACTGGTTGGAGGTGAAGTAGAGGAAGGATGCAAAGCACCTGAAGCTGTTGCCCCAACTCTGAGAAACCGCAGAGGACAGAGACCCCTGGATGCCATGGGGCCTGGTTCTTGAAACTAACAGCTGCCAGTGCCCTCTGTTGGTTTCTGTCCTTATGGAAAGAGTGTTCCTTGAGCTGGGGACAGAGGTCAGATCCAAGGGATGAAATGGGCCACATCACTTTGTTGGCCATGGCAGTACTCTCTATATACTGAGATACATATGTGAGCAAATTAAAGTTAGGTGCTGCACAGATCAGGTCCACAGGTAAGGAGAAGGATTCCCCATGGGTTAGCTCACTGGCCTCAGGGAGCATAGACAGAGAGATCCAACTGGGTTCAGTGAGGCAAAAAACTGGCAAGTACAGCAGCAGTGGCTGGCAATCTCCATGTTCTCTCACCCTAAACAGGGAATTATATCAAAGTATTGATTAGTCTACCCTGGCTTTATGCTGTAGGGGGGTCGTATTGGAAAATGTCCCTCTCTGAAGGGTCGCCCCCAATCTAGTTGCCTTTTACCTCCTGTTTTTGCTGATTCTTTTTGTTGGCCTTAGGACTCTGAGCACTTTACCACTGCGAATCAGTACTAAAGTGCATGTGCTTCTCTGCTATATATGGTGACATTGGTGTATACACAATTGACATATTTAGTTTACCTGCAAGTCCCTTGTAAAGTGGTGTACCATTTACCCAGGGCCTGTTAACTAACTGCTACTAGTGGTCCTGCAGCACTGAGTGTGCTACCAGCATAAATAGCCTTTCAAACATATCTCAGGCCTGCCATTGCAGGGCCTGTGTGTGCTGTTGACTGTAACATCGACTTGGCATTTAAAACTACTTGCCAAGACGTAAACTCCCCTTTGATTACATATAGGTCACACCTAGGTAGGCCCTAGGTAGCCCTTAGGGCATGATGCTATGTAAGGGGAAAGTAGGACATGTACCTTCATGTCTTACATGTCATTGTATTGGCAAACCCCCAAATCTGTTTTTCACTACTTTGAGGCCTATTTCACTCACAGCTTAACATTGGGGATTTCTAAATACACTTTTAAGCTGTAATTCCGATCCGAAAGGAATGGCTTTTTCATGTTTCATATCTTCATAATGGTAATGATAACTCCTCCTCATTGGTGAAATTGGATTTAGCATTACTGTCTCTAATACATGTCTGGGGAGGTTTTACTCTGGACTTTGCACATTCCCTTTAGACTGCCACAACACAAGAAGATCGACATGTCTGAGTACCCATCTACATACATCTGCATTGTTGTACTTTTAGCAATAACTGGCCATGCCTAAGAAGGATTGCAGCATGGTGATATTTTATGGGGTGAAAGTAGCTGACAGTGCTTGCACTTTGTCTGAGTCAGGAGTCATTCTTACATCAGGGCTGATCAAACCAACATGGGTCGTAAAAGTAGTGATGCACCTACAGTTCTCTTCCAACTCAAGTTGTTGTTATTCCTTGTTCAGGTCAAGTCAGGAGAAGATTTTGGCACAGTTCAGTTCTATGCTCATGTCCACTATGTGTTGACCAGCATGTCTTTCACTCTCAATTGCTTTATAGGCCCGGTGCATATGAATAAAGATGCGCATTGCAACTACACTACTCACTTTTGGCATCCACTACTATGGGCAAAATCAATGGCTTAGGATTGGTCTGGCGCTCGATGATGTCCTGCTTCAACAGTGTTTCTAGTTCTTTCTCAAAGGCTTCTTGCAAGTGGAAAGCAAGTCTGTGGTGCCGCTGGGCAACAGGGGGAATAGACTCAAATCAAATCAAATCAAAAATATCTTTATTTAGATATAAAACAAATATATTTAAAAGATATTTGTTTAATATCTAAATAAAGATATTTTTGATTTGATTTGAAAAGACTCATTAATAAGAAATTGCACTGTCCTTCGTAGGCAATGAAACAACCACAGGAACTGATACAATTTCAGGTTGGGTGTGCATGATATGATTAGAAATATCAGTCTCATGGCTGCCGCAATAGCAAAACTGAGTAGTAGTGCACTGGATGAAGTTCCTTGAAGAATATTAGTTGCCGCTTGCTCTGATATTGCTTTATGTCACATTGTCACTGTGAATGAACATTGGCTCTGCAATGGTTTAGACGCAGCCCATGAGTATACTTTCATGTTTGATCAATTGAGACACGGCACAGGTGATAGGCTAATGAACTTCTTAACTGTCATTAAGTTAATTAATGCACCACTGTTTATGATGAAGGTTATGGGGCCTCTATTGTTATGTTGGGGCAGTTTCCAAATTAATTCAGTTGTTTCGTTTGGTAGTTTGCCTTTGTATTTTGTTCTTTCTTGACAGCAGCCAAATCTATATGTGCTTGTCGTCCCTTGATTGATATCATCATCGCATATCCATCATATTCGCTGTTGCTTGATAAGGATGTTGAAGAAGCTTTATAGGATAAACTTGATGACGATCGACTTTATCTGGTTTCTACTTGTCATAACTGATGCAGCTTGCTGTCATTTTGAGCGTGCTAAGAATGCTTCTGGAACCTTCTGGCAATCATTTTTACTTATCACTGTGAAGCATTTGATTTCTCTATTGCTTTTCAGACCATTACAAAGTAGTTTTCTTTCCCACAGCTTTTGCAGGTCTGTCCCATTTTTCTCTGTAGATGTTGACTTGCGTGCATCTACCTTAAGCTTGTGAATGCTTTTAATAGTCAACTCTGATTTACCTGGCGCTACTCCAGCTTTCATATCAGCGGCCTTTCGATCTACATATTCCTCTGCCCTCACTGCCTTTAGCACATTCTATAAACTAAGTGTCTCTCTCATTATGGGTCTTCTGAAAGAGTCTAAAAAACAGAAATCAATGACTCTTAGGAATATGGCTTCCTCCAAATTAAATTCACTCTACTTGCAGTGTTTGATAAGCACATCAAATTGCTAAAAACTCATCTATCATAATTTAACTCGCTTGCTGCTGTGCTTGATTGAAAATGTACCTTTCATAGTTGACTTTTGGCATCAGATTGAACTTGGCTTCCTTGATTTTTGTTATAACTCTTTTTATTAAACAGGCTCTTGAAGTGAAAGACGAGAACATGCTTTCAGACGATCAAATATATGATGACAAATTACATTGCAACTAGGTCAATACACAACAACCATTATAGTCAAGGTCAGGTAGGTTACATCATAATTAGACCATTTTTAAATCAGGTGACACATCTGGTTCAGATTTTCCTCATTCACAAGAACCCAGTGGACCCACTGACTCACAGGCTGTTGATTCCTCACCAATGGGACCATAATTTTTCACATTTCTTCTTTGCCACCGATGGGGGAATGTGTGACCCCCATCTGCGCGCAATGTTTCATTTTGCTACTCCGGCTGCTCGGGCCAGCTAAATTCTTGTGTGCTAGGCCAGTTCTCATTCCCCATGATCATCAGAAAAAGCCACTTGGCATCCATGGGCACCTCTCCTTCTGTAGCCCTTAACATTATTGTTATCACTCCCTGCCAGAATAGGTTGATGACTGGGCATTCCCATGAAATATGGAAGAAGGATCCCTCTGTCTTGCAGCCTCTTATGCAATGCAACAACTGTACCTTTCCCCATTTATGAAGCAGCTTGAGGGGGTAATATGAACAGTGTAGGGCCCTGAGCTATAAAGTGAGAGGATGTCAAAATAATTAAAAAGGGTAAATCTGTGCCATCAGTGCACGTCACGTGGAGGGCAAGGTTCACGAATATATCAACATACCAAGCCCATAGTGGGAGCATTGTTTGCTCCCCTATGTCAGAAAACAATAGGGAAAGAGACTTGGCTACTTGTGAGGCCAAACCCTATGCAATTTTACTTTGCGTATTTACCTCATAGTAAAATAGGATCCAGTGTATCAACACTCTGGAAAGCTGTGTGGGGGAACTTCTTTTGTGGTAATTCTATAAAGTGAAATATGTTGCTTCAAACTAAGATATTTTACCCCTGCAGGGGGGGCTCCTCCATTAGGGCAGAGGAGCGTTGCCCCACTGCCTTCTCTCAGTGCGAGAAGCAGAAACATAAAGTGGTATTTTAAGTACCATTTTATATTTCTGCTTCTCGCGCTGAGAGAAAGCAGAACAATATGCCTGGTTGAGGGCAAGCGGGAGGGTATGCCTGGTTGGGGACTGGCGAGTGGGTGGGTCAGAGAGGAGTGCCTTGCCCACTGTTGTGGTCCTTGACTGTTTAAGGGCCGAGCAAACCAGTCATGCACACTGTAGATTTTCTTTATGGCTTAGGGGAGGCAAGGGAGGTTGCTTTTGCTTGTTCCTGTTCCAGCAGCAGGACCCTGGATCGGAGGCGACGTGGGACCCGGTAAGGTAAGTTTTTTTTGGTAAATTCGGTTCCCCCCCGTGCATACACCTGCGTAACCCTTCCATCCGCGAGTCATGCGAGCCGCGACTGCTTGTTTCACATATTTTTTTAATGCCAGTAGGGGCTCGCCTACCATCATAAAAAACAGGAACAATGCATGAAAAACATCAATCACTATTGATAAAATTTGACTTTCCATCTGAAAATCTCTCTTCTGTCATTGTATGTGATTTAGTTGCAGCTACAGTGGTGAAATCTGTCATTAATAGAGTGCATGGGAAATGTTTGAAAGTCGGACCAATTCATTTAACAATTCTTTGGATGATTACCAAATACGGCTAGTTTGTGCCCCTCCCTAGAAAAAGAAATGTACTGAGAAAGAAAAGATAGGATTAAAAGGTAGGATCAAAAGTTGATTTACTGTGGGATAGGTCTTGGGAAATGCCCATTAGTAAGTAATGGGGATGCATAGAAAAGGATTGCTTTCTCTCTGGGAAATGAGTTTAAAATAGATTCAAAATGCACTGTAATCCTAATCCAGTAGAATGTTTGCTACATGATAATGTACCCTTCCATGGTCTACATTTAATTAATGGGATTGCTCTTTGAAATATGCAAGAGTAATAGATTTACAAAACATATGTCAGTGAATCTGGCCCTTATGCATTAACCAGAGAAGTATGCTCTTTAGGCCTGATTACAAGTAATGCCGGAGCCCCACATTGGTATTCCAGCATTGGGAAGTACTTCTACCATGAAGTGTTGTCGTTCAGAATTGAGATACTAATGAATGTTTCAATGAATGATGGATACTAAAAGGACAATAGATAGTAATGCTACCCTGTGCAGCTACCAGTGGTTGACCTTATTGCAGGTATTCCTTACTTCACCTTTTATGCATTTGATATAATGCCCCAAATCGACTGGTGTATGTCTAGAGGTGAGTCCTTGCTCATTGTGCCACTGGAACCCAACTGAAGAGGCTCAATCCATAGGAAACTGGTCTTGAGTTCTTTGTGTTCTGGTTCAGAGAGGACCTGGCTTGGCAGTTCATGCTGGACTGTTCCTATTGGAGGAGAGTCAAGGCTGATATACATTTGACTGAGTATAATCTGAAGTGACATGGTGGGCAAAAGAAGGATAAGTTGAGACGGTATCCTTAGCGATTACCAGTGGTTACTCTCATTGCAGGCATTCCTCCTATCTCCTTTTTCATAGCTGTAATGCTGCAAGTTAGCCATGGAGAAATGGAGTCTAACTGCTAGAATCTGTTTCTGCCCGAATCCCATTTGTTATTTCTCATTTCCGGTCCGGTTTTCCCCAAAATACTTCTTCGCCTCTTTTACCAGATGAAAGGACTGATAAAAATATATGGGATTTTCGATTTACATCGTATTTTCATAATTATCAATTCTACTGAATAACTTTTGTTGCCAATGAGTCTGCTACTTGGTCCTGGCAATGAGTGCATTTGAATGAAGTCGCCTCATTCACTGGCACTGAGGAAAGACATGACCAGAGAATGAGGTTTGAAAATGCATTTGAATTCAGATCGAATGCATAACGTCTGATTGTGCTTGATGATTTCCATAAATATTTTCTTAATACCACGCTGTGTTCAACTTTTCAGAACAGGTTCCTCAAACGCTTGGACGCTCAGAATCGAAAGGCCGACAAGATCCTTCACAACTTCTCGCACTAAGTGATTGACAGAGGAGGTGAGAAATGAGATGTGACTGATGTAGATGAAACAATAATGTTCCTGGAGTTGAAAGGAATCAGAAGGGAAGAAAGCTAAGCCGTTTCTCTTATTACCGAGCTGAGGGACACGATGTCCATTATTTTCTCTACAAGTTGTTTCAATCAAACGTCGATAGAGGCAGTCATGTGTATGGAACATTTTATTCAGTTGTATTGTTTTGCATTTCCTTGTTTCGAGTGTTTGATTTTTTCCGCAGCGACTTTCCACTCTTGCAAGTGTGCAATATTCTATCATGTCAGAGTATATTTGAATCAATTTTAAGCAGGGAAGCAGTGATGTCAGTTGTCTGAGAAAAGTGAGAGTTGTTTTTTGAGAAATGTACTGTATATACTGAGGGGCAGATTTACAAGCCCCTTGCGCTGCCTGTATGTCACTTTTTGTGACGCACTGGCAGGGCATGTCTCTGCCCCATATTTACAAGGGCAGGAAAAGCCACCCTTCATGGCTTTGGCGGTCCTCGTAAATAGGGTCCCTTTACACACAGCACTTTGACGGGGCTTTCCATGGGTGTTGCTGTGGGTGTTCCTACACAACACCCATGGCCAGACACATTTCCAGATTTACGAGGAATCGTAAACCTGGAAATGGGTCAGTATGCTACGCCACCCTAGGGGTCTCGTAGCCGAGGCGCAACAAGGTGAGAAATGTTTTAATTTCTCCTTGTTCTTTTCCTCTTTCAATTCGTGCTGCATTTTACAGCACTCATTGAAAGAGGAAAATGCCTGTAGTTATTGTTTTCGTGCAGGACGGAGCCCCTTTCTGCACACAAACAATCTCCCCATGACGCAGGCACCCTTGCACCATTGTGTAAGGCTGCCTGCGCAGGCGCATGGCAGCTGTTTATGCTCCAAAGCAGGGGAGAGCACAGGAATGCGACATATCATTGTAAATATGTTACATTCCTGTACTCTGAAAGTGCTGCAGCGTGGCGCGGCAAAATTGCTTGCAGTGCCGTGCTGCAGCACTTTCTTGGAACTCTGCCCCTACGTTTGCAAAAGGATATCATGCAGCAAAGCAAAAATGAAAACCAAGATGGAGAAGTAAAGGCAGCAACGTCTTTACTGCACATTGTGGAAAGGTAATAAATAGCACAGAGAAGCAAAAGTTAACAAAATGAACTCCAGACACTACTTTGTGACGGAGGTATAAGGACTGCTTGTCACATCTCGACGTAGTTCAGTCGAGCATTATGCCAAGGTTTAGTCAAGAATTACAAGTTGCACAGTACTGGCGGTGTGCAAACTTTGCATGCAGAATGAACATTACTGTGCTGTAACACCTCACCAGTAGCACAGAATGTCAAGTTTAACCCGTTAGAATGGATGAATAATAGTCTGGGACTGGATTAAAATGGTTGTAAAACCACATATAATTCCAAATTTGTTGAGGTGTAATGCACACATTGACTATGTTGTCTAAGCAGGTGGTAAATGTGTGTGGGTAGAAGGAAGGAGGGGATCAGATTAGGGGAAGGAAGAGGAAACTAATTTCTGGTAGTGGGAGCATTGTTTGCTCCCCTATTTCAGAAAACAATGGGAAAAGAGACTTGGCCACTGGTGAGGCCAAACTCTATGCAATTTTACTTTGCGTATTTACCACATAGTAAAATAGGATCCAGTGTATCAACACTCTGGAAAGCTGTGTGGGGGAACACCTGCCCACACAGAAGCAGGCAGAGTGGAATTAAGAGCAGTAATTCCGTTCCACAAGACTCATAATCAGGTCCTTAGACTTTGGCTTAGCCATCACAGAATGTAGAAAACTAATAATACGACCGAGAGTCTGTGTTTAATCAATCACCTCAAAGCGTCTCATACAAACATCCCCCCTACTTCATACAAGTTTTTAATCTGTAATATGATCCATCTCATTCGGATGCTACACCAATTCCAAAAACAGAACCCCTTTCTTAATAGAGTTAAATAGAATAATCTACATTCCTTTCTACAATTACATGTTTCTCCTGTCTCAGAGAGCTTTGAACATTTGACAAGTGCGAAAGTATTTTTTTTGTTTTCTGTGTGTACATTCATTGATAGTGCAGTCACTGTGCTCACAGTTCCATAGCCCTTGCTTTGTTTATGTTTGCTCTTTTTCTTCAGTACTTGCGTGCTGTGGGCACAGTGAAAAGGTATTATGGTTTCCTTTTGTGTTATTTTTTAATTTATTTTCAATTGAGTAGGTGTTTGCAGTGGATCAGACATGCATGTCTCACGGGGTTTAGGTAAGTTGTTCACCTTGGTGTCGGTAAGTTCTTTTGGTGATTGCTGGTGGATTGACACTAGTTAGGCACCTTTGGTTTACTGAGCATTGTGGCACTTTTTGATGGTGTCTCATAGTGGGTAAGCAGTTCACATGATGCTTTGAGGCGAATTGCTGCAGATACTTATTAGTTGCCCTCTAGCCCATTTAGGTGTTGTCTTCTTGCTTACCATTTACAGCACTGAGTCCTGATGATGGTGACGTACCATAAAAAAATCACATAAGGAGCTATACTTACCAATAGTCCCAATACTAATTACCCAATAACCAGTCAGTTGGCAGTGAATGAAGTTCAATTGTTTATTATATAGAATACTCTATAGAGGAGCCTCTCCCATCCTCACCCATCCAGGTGCTTGGAGAAGACTGTTGGCTTACACTCAAAACAGTACATATATACTTTCAGGCTGGTACATGAAGTCACCGTACAAGGAAAAACACTACTCGGCTCCTGGCCCTCGAGGAAGGATCATATATGGCACACATGATTAGTACAAAGCTCTGCTTTAATTATTATTGGGCTGGTCAGGAGGGGTGACTCCCTTTCATCTCAAAGCCCGGGAGTGCAGGCACGGCGCATTCAGGAATGCGCTTATCGCACCCAAAGCCAGATGCGGCATTGAGTCCCAGGAGAAGAAAAGCATAGCATGTATTCAGCTGTACCAGCAAATAACCAGCAAATAACCATACTTCTATAATTGCATCACTCTACAGTTCTCATCATTGTTGAAACCAATATAAATTCATATTCAATTTAGGATTCATTAACCTATATGGTTAAGAGGACTTTAAGGCTTCCCAATGATCCTTGGGTTTGATTTGTTCAAGTAATATTGATGTGATAATGTGGGTGGTGTCAGTGTTGTTTTGTCCATGTTGCTTTTGTCCATGTAATATGATTTGTTTACTGTATTCATTGGATTATATGTTTTAATATATAAAGAACCTTGTGATAGCAATACGCATGTGTCTTACTTTGCTCTGTGTGGCTGAATCGGGTGACCAACATATATTGTAACTAAGCAGAAACTATTGCTTCAGGAACATATTTTTCTTGCATATTGATTACCCAGTTCCCTCGGGGAATATTGAGTTGCCCCGTTGTTTAAGTATATTGTTAGCACAGATTTATAGCTCCAAGGGCTCTTGTTTGAAGAGGTAGTTTTTGATGTTTTGATGTTGTAGTTGCCGAATGCTCGTTTTTTCTTTGTATGTCAACATTTTTCAAAATGTTCTTGTCGTTTCTTGAGGGTATATGCTTCTAGAAAATTGTTTGTTTATTGTTTGTCATTGTTTGAGGGTGTATGCCTCTAAGTGTGGTGGTCTAGATGTCTGAGCAAGAGATGGTTACATTGCCACGATAGCCAATGGTCCTTCATTAATAGGGAAACACATGATTACAACAGGAAACACACAGCAGGTTTCCATTATAGAAAACTTGAAAGGACTACACAAGAAACTAGTAAGAACTGAATTACACACTCAATTTCTAATGGACTGTCTTAATGCTACTATTATTCTGGTAGGCCTCCCTATAATCTTTGTAGATGATGAAGAGTTCAAGACAGGCTTTAACTTGTATCAACTAAATGCCCATGTAGCTGGATGGTAATAAGCATTGAGACAGCTCTTAAACACATAGATAGGATCAAGAAAGAGATTGCTGAGTTAGAAAAAAAGGTTTCTTGAAGATCAGACTGTCATAAATGCAAAGGATCTATTGAGGAATTTAGAGGCCACTATATCAGAATTCCAAAAGACCAGCATTCAGATAAATACTGATAAAGTGCAAAAGGAAATCAGGAAATAGAGTAAACAGCGTACTTACCCTTATTTGAGAAACAATATTTTACAAGAAGGCCCTATTAATACAGGAGGATTCCCGAAACAAGTCATCACTTTTCCAGAGACTTCATCTGACTTGGATAGTGAGTCAAGAGGTGTGACTAACCTTGGCTTTGGCTCTGAGCCATCAACCTCCAATCAGCATTTTTTACCACGAGGCCAGAGGCCCCAATATGGCAGGGTGAGGAACCCCAGACAATGATGGTTCAGCAACAAGTACACACCAGGCTTTTGCCAGACCAGGAACCAGTACTGCAGGTGATAGACACCTAAAATACCAGTCAAATTTTGGAGGTGGTACCTATTTTCAATATTTCGTCTCATGAGTTTAGTTCTATGTAGGCGGAAGTTTGGAGCGCTGGCCTTTCTTTCTATATGCAGGAATGACCCACTTTTGACACAAATCAAGCTTTTTATAACATTGAGCTTGAGATACTTTTTTCGGTTACATCTGATACTTGTGTAAGGGATGCTACAGGTTTGTATATTTTACCCTCCCTCCACATAGCATGCCTAAAGAGAATATAACATTTGAAAATGTGGTCTTGGCAGAAGTAGAGTTATTACTCAAACAATGGAAATATGTGCAATACAATTTTTCTAAATCACAAAATGCAGCCCCGACCTCATTCGCTAACCGAAGTGATAGTGTAATAAAACCTGCTGATGAGGAGAACAGGATTATACCATATCAGCAATTTATATGCTCCCAAAGATTCATAACGATGACCAAAGACCTCCAGGAAGACCAATTGTGGCAGGATGTCATTCTGCAACCACTAGCTTAGTATGTGTTTTTTAAAATTAAACTCTATGCCCTTTTGACCAGGTCATATACCAGATATCTCAGTAATCCCACAAATAGAGGTAATATTCATACAAATAGAGGGAATGGAAATAGAAATACATGTCACAATGGTTATCAAGAGTCTTTATAGAAATATCCTGCAGTTTGAAACTTTAGAGGTAATCAAAATGGCTCTTGATTCCAGACCCAGGCCTCATAATGAAATATAAAAAGGTAAACCCCTGAAACAAATAATTCTAGATCTTGGTGCAGGGGGAAAAATACTACAAGAAAAATGATGAGCACCCTCAGGCCTGTACTACTTCAATTTCGCTGATACATGCTGTTGGTACAGGCCTAGTATTTAATCAACAAAAAAACAGACACATTCAAAAAAGGCATTAGATGGTATACACAGGAAAAGGTCTGCCCACCAAAAGAACTCACCCTCGGTGGAGGGTGAGTTCTTTTGGTGATTGCTGTTGGGTTACACTAGTGAGGCACCTTTGGAATCTGAGCAATGTGGCACTTTTGGTGGTGTCTCATTGTGGGTAAGCGGCACACATGATGCTTTGTGGAGTGGTCCTACAGATACTCATTAGTTGTTCTCTAATCCATTGGGTGTTGCCTTCTTGCTGAGCACTTATAACACTGAATCTGATAATTTTCTTCGGGATCGTGTGGCTATTAGAGACCGAAACGTTGAAGGATCTACCTCTATAACTATAATTCTATGATTGCATCACTGTACAGTTCTCATCATTGTTGGAATCAATATAAAATCATATTCTACCTAGCATTCATTAACCTATATGAGTAAGTAGATTTTATGCTTCCCAATGATACTTGGATTTGATTTGTATGAGTAATATTGATGTGGTCATGTGGCTGGCATCATTGTTGTTTTTTGCTCCTTGTTGCTTTTGTCCATGTAATATGCTTTGTTTACTGTACACAACAGAGTATATGTTTTTTTTAATATAAATAACCTTTCATAGCAATATGCCTGTTTCTTACTTTGCTCTGTACGGTAGGATCTAGTCACCAACATATGTTGTAACTAAGGAGAAACAATTCCTCCTGAAACATATTTTTCTTGCACTTTTAGAAAGTTGCCATTTTCTTGTCCCAACCATTTGTACCTTCTGTCAGTGTCCTGTGTCACATGACTGTGAATGGCTCCATTGTTGGGGTTTTTGTATTGCTACCAGACAGTAACACAAAGGGGGCTTAGGTGTGGACAGGATAGTACATACTGACAGGATGACTGGGAAGGGGCTGCACCCAGTCTCACTTATACTTCAAAGGTCTTTGCCTCCTGCACACATAAAGGAATCTAACAATAGGCCTCCCCCCTGTTTAGTCACTCCCAGGAAGTTGGGAGCCTTGACAGGGGAAGGGGAAGAACTTTTGAGAACTTGATGTGAGGGTAGTACAGGGAGTTATCCCACACAAAGGTTGGCACCAGGTATGAATAATGAGGCCTCAGAGGCACTCATCAGGCTGCCTCTGGACATGTAGAAATTACAGAGGAAGGAATTCTCTGCTGCCAGAGGACTTCCATGCTGCTTGAAGGGCTGCCTTGCTATCTGAGAAAGAAGACTGGAAGTGCTGACCTTCATTCTATGCTAACTAGAGTGACTCTACGATAGGGGTGGAAGGAACTCGATTAGTTTTACTCCACGGAATTCCATGGAGTTGCATAAAAACACAGAAGCCTGCCCACCCCTTTTTTTGCCAATAGCCGGTAACGTACGCAAGCACTGTGAACCTGGACTGCAAGCGTGTGTCACTCTCTTACAGCAGCGCACAACACTCTAATGAGGATAATACAAAAGCATTTGTGAAAATATGAGTAATATTTCCTCATACTCAAAAAATGAACTACTCTGTCAGTACATGCTTTTGTAGTCACACACATTCTCAAGCAGTGAACACTCATTAGCTAATTGGCTCAGTAATTCTAGTGCTGAAAAAGTTGAGCAGCTCATGAAATATGGAAATGTTGCACCGAGGCCCCGTGGGGATGTTCAGCCCTGTCAATTTCTATTTGTTCATGGATGTCGCTCCAGTCAGAGCGGAGGAAGTACATATTTGAATCACAGTGTTTTCTGTGTTCCAATGTCCAGAATAAAGTATTTTTTTCTGACATACCGAGTAGCCGGGTGACAGCCTGGATGGGTGGATCGTGGGTGTCAAGCAGCGACCACCTGAGCTTAGCCGTGTTTAAGAAAACATCTGCTTGCCCCATATGTCATGAGAGTGAATGACCAGATGAGACAGTGCACATAGCCTCCTCTTGGAATTCACAGTATTAGCCTAGTAGTGATGCAATACTTTCACACTGTGACTGAAATACTGGTACTCTGCCCCTAACAGCCTCCATCCCCCAAAGCAAAGGAGCCTGCAAGACCTGTTGCTCAAATGTATGTCATCATTAGGAGGAAGACAAAAAGTATGTTGTTTTCTCGAAGAGCTCAGGATGAAAGCTGAGTTCACAAGTACTAAAATGCACAACAGCTTTGAAATGACCTGAACACTCTTCAACCACACCGTACAGCCAAATCTAATGCCTCATATCCTCACCTGATGTCGTAGGGAATATCCTGCTACCAAGTCCATTACATTTGCACCTGTCCTGTGGCCATACCCTGAATATCATCTGATGCCCCTTATGACGCAACAGATACTATCACACTGCACGTCTGTGCTCAGAATAATTCTCCACTTCTCATGTCTGCACTTGAGGCACCAGTTGATATCTCATAAAAACATTCTTGGCTGCCCTTACTACACCCGCACTCAATGTTCATCAGTACCTCTTGTTCCACATCAACAACTGGTACCCAACATTGCAACCTGATATCTCCATCAGCACCAGATGCAACAGCTGATGTCTAGCATCGTACCTGACACCGGGCCTACTGAACATTCTGCTCTGACTCACCACCCCTTCTGAACACTGCTCCCCAGCTTTGCCTTTCTTGCTGTCACTTCAAAAGTAGTTGGAGGACCTGGGTAAATCATCCGCAACTAGAGGTAACATACCACTCTCTCCCAGCTTACACTACCTTCCCACTTCACAACAGGCCCCACTTACAGCTTCTAGATACGAAAGGAATCCTATATGAATGTTACCTAGTGCGTGGATGCCTCTTGCATGAGGCCTCAACTACTGTTTAAGGATGGAACTGTCCACCAAGTTACATAAAGAGGTAGCTGAAATACTTTGCAGAGTACTATGAGCAGGTTACAATGCTGGGTCAGGGAGAGCTGCCTTTACCAGAGCTAGCCTTCTATAAGAAGCTTGTATTTATTATCGCTTTGCGTTGAGAAAACATCTCTACCGCCCCTCTGGCTTTAGCACGCTTTGCTTCCTTCAGGTACGCACTGTAGTTGACCCCCTCCACTTTCCGACCGTCTCAGCCATTGTGGGATTGTCCTGCCTGAAAATGGCAGCACTGAGCATGGAAGTACTACTTGTGACCCGTGCTACAGAAGATCTTTCATAGCATTGGCTAGTTCAGTGGAGCAGCGTGTGCAGAAGAAGTTTGGGAAGAGGTGAGAACTAATGGTGGTGCTGGTTAACTCCACAAAGTGTCGGTTGGCAGAGTTTATGCTGAACTCCGTGCTCCAAGTGGAGCACAGAGTGGCAAAACGCCACACACTCCATCAGCAGAGTAGAGTTTACCGCCCACCACTACTCCATGTGTCAGTTGTCTGACCTCTTGTGTGAGCTACATGGATATAACAAGCATTAGAGTAAGTAAGTAAGTAAGTAATGTTTATTTGTACATGATTAATTAAAATCTTTACAAAATTGTAAAAACACCAATAAAATCTTTGTTAAAAGAAGCCATTTGTGCTTGAACTTGCCAAATTAGAATACATAAAATTACAGATTTGTTGGAAACAGTTCATAATTATCCTCAGGGCATTAGAAATGTTCATCAGACATTGTTAATTCTCTTTCTTGTTAGGTCGAAGAACTTCACGACCTGGCAGTTCAATTTGGTGTCGCTGGTGGAAAAGCACAGTTTGACTGCCTGCCTACAGGTCCGAACGGCATGTAGGTTGAAGGATGGACGTAGGAAGTTGTACCTCAGGTCCATCAGGCTAGGACAGATGCAATTCACATGGACAATATCCTCCTTGCCAGTTTTGCACAGGCGACACTGTTGTGAAGGGTTATTTCTCTCCCAGGGTGGAAGATGTGGGAGTATGGAAATTACGCCGAGGTGTCGTTTTAAGAGTTTTTCTTTAACTTTTATTTTCATGCCAATGTTGAGGTATGCTTGTGACTGCATTTTTCCGTAATCACCCAGCGTTAGCCATCCATGCGCTCTACTTGCTAGGTCCTTCTTGTCTACAATCGCTAAAATGATACGTGCTGATTTTTTTGGCTACTTTTTTAAAAGACTAGAGATCTATTGATGTTTCCCAGATATCGATCAAGCCTAGAACTTTGAGTGATTCATATAAATAGACTCTCGGCAGGGAGTTGCGATGCCGAAGTAACTCTTCCCATACGTTAGAACATAAGGAGCCAGCCTCTGCATTGAGAATCTTATGCCAGCTGGCTCCGCCTTTCTACAGTTTGAGACATATTTGGGAAGATTAAAAATAGCCCTGTATGAGTTATCTATTAGTGTGTCCAGCAATGCCGCATCCTTTCCATGATGTGATTCGCTCACATAGGTAAGAGTCGGTTTTAGTTTGGCACTCACAATTCAAGGAGAGGTTTGAGTGTAAGGCCAGGTAGTTTGGCCTTTATTGATTTTAATGCCCAATAGGTCATTTTGGCCTTCTCTCATAAGGAGTTGAGCTGTGCCCTAGACGTATTATTTGAGTCCACGATTACTCCCAGGTACTTATATGTGGTGACCCGGTCGAGCTTTTTACCGTTCAAGTGCCAGCGAGGATTCTTTTTTTTCCTATAATTCACAGCCATAATCTTTGACTTATTGAAGTTTATTTGAAGTGCATTCTTTGCTGAGAAAGCATGAGTTGCGTTCAGGAGGTGTTGGAGGCCCGTTGGAGACCTTATCAGCAACAGGTCATCCGTGTATAACAGGTTGGAAAGGGTCATTTTCCCTAATTTCGGTGCGTGGTTGGGACATTTATCGAGTTCCCCAAGTAGGTTGGCTAAGAAGAGGTTGAATAAAATGGGTGCGAGTAGGCACCCCTGTTTTATTCCTTTTGTTGTCCTGATGGGCTTCGAGAGGTGTGTTCCCGCCCCAAGTTTGATTTTAATCCAGGTGTTTGAGTGGAGCAGTATTAGGACGTCTAATAGGCGTTTAGGTATTCCCCAGTTGTCCAGTTTCTGCCAAAGTTTGCTACGGTCCACGTGGTCAAATGCAGTAGTATAGTCGATGAACGAGAGAAATAAAGATGACTTCGTTTCTTTTGCTGCTTCCATCAGTAATGATAATGCCATGAGACTGGTTGTGGTCCCTTGGCTTTTGCAGAAACCCATTAGAGGGCTCCCTGCAACTTCCCATATGACCTTCTGCAGCTGGATCCACAATTGCACCTGCTTGAGCCCTGCTGCTCTCTGTGGGAGTGAATGCCTGATCCCCAAGAGGTGCCTTCTCAGGTACTGTACCCTCGGCTTGCATGAAAATGTACTCCTAAGTAAAAAGTGAAAATCCTGAACTTTTGGGCTCCTGTGACCACAAACACCCACGTTCGCACCAAGGCTCTGTCATCCATGACAACCTCCAACTCAAAGCTCCAGTGCAACCGCCTCTTTGTGCCGACAGCAACTGTCAGTGACGTCCTTCAAAGCGAGACCTGCATTTTATGCTACAGCAATGACAGTCTGCGACAACCACAAACACAAAGGTACAGCTGTGGCCAACCAGGATGCCAAAACAGTTCTTTGCGCTACAGCAACAACCATCTGTGACACCTGGCTTGCTCTTTGCAATACAGCGATAACCAAATGTGACATTAACCCTCCTCCTCATGGCCCTCCTCCAACATGAACAGAATGTTTTGTGTTGTGTTGCTCACTCCTACAAGGATTGCAGTTGTTGGCTGATTGGGGCTTCCACCATCTCATCCAATAACACCATTTCTTACATTGGTGTTTAGTGGCAGGATTCAGTACTTGTGTTTGTGCAGTGCCACTCAGTTATTTGTACAAAACAAACATCCCATATAAATATTCTGAAATCAAATTCAACCAGTTTTTCAATTCATCCTGTTTGACTATTTTCCATTTATCCTTCAAATTTAAATCCTACATCATTTTTGCACCTATAACTTAAGATGGATCTCAGCAACCTGGAAATCTTCAATGTGGAAAGTTACACTATGGTCTGGCAGGATTTTGCAGGGAGAGGGGGCTACCAGTAAATAGGAATTCTAAAAGGCATGCGCTCCAGAAAGCCATTAGGGTCTATGAGGTGACCCACTAGCTGCTGACTACAGCACACAAGCAAGAGGAGGATGAGGATGTGGGGGGGAAGGAAGTATTGGAGGATGATGATGAAAACCTCTGGACCATGGTTTCAGAAGAGAGAGGAGGCTCACATATGTTAGACCTCCTGCTGTGTCTAAGACAGAAATCAGCAGTGTGGCCTCCTGTGACCAGAAGGACAGGAGGACTGAGAGAGAGTTTCAGGTAGAGCTAACCAAGTTGAAATGTGAGACAGCAAGGAGGAGGCTGCTGCAAAGGGGGTCTTGAAGAAGAGGAGGGTGGCTACAAAAGAGTCTGACTTGGAGGAAAATAACATTATGTTGGCTCATAAAGTAAGCCTGAAAAAGCTGGACCTGAAAGCCAATCAAGACTCCAGGTCCAGCAGCGATGATGGGAGCTCCACAGGGTTGCCCATTGTGACCTTAGGAGAAGTTAGACTCTAGAAGCAGAGGGTAGCCCATGTGATGCTGTGCCTTAGCTGGGAGGTGGATTCCAAAGGCAAACCTGTAAACCCCAAGGGTTAAAGTTGCCACATAGATCAGGTCACAGTTAATGGGATACCTGTCACAGCACTAAGGGATAACTGTGTCTGTCAGACATAGTGTTTGAAAGAATGGTTTCATCAGAGTAGTACACCAGACAGGTGTGTAGGGTAACTCAGGTCCATGGGCAGGTCTTTTTCTGGCATATAACTCGGGTGTCCCTGGATTGGGGTGGGGAAGGGACCCGAGAAATTTTTATAGTTAATCCTCTGATACCCATTGACTGCATTCTGGGAAATGACTTACCATTAGTATTAAAAAATGCTGAGAGGGCCTGTTGCCATGATAGCTCTAGTTTCTTGGGGTACTGCTCTCAACAGGAGACTACAAAGGACCGGATCGAGGGGCAGAAGTGGAGACAGTCCACAGTGGGAGCACGAATGGATCAGGGGTTACTGCACTGAAAGCAGAGCACCCTAAAAATGAGCCTCGTGAGATCCTTCTGACCTAGAGCTGCTATCTGCATTGTCACAGTTACAGAAGACAGGATACCTGCACCCGGAGGACCCCTGTATGACACAGACAGTGTGTACCGTGAGGGGGTTGTAGTTCCCCTTGAAAGTCCTGGCTTGCAGGGCACCTTTCTAGTCTCAGATTACAGACCCTGGCTGAGTAGCCAGCCTAAGGATACCACCCCTGGGTTGGTGGGAATGAGAGTGGAAGTTGGATGACTAGCATCCAGGGCTGTTGCCCCCCACTCTGAGAAACCTCAGAGCTCTGGCAAACCTCAGGAGCAAGTAGGGAACACCTTACCAGCCCAAAGACTGGAAGTGAGGTCTACCCAAGGCCCCCAATTCAAGCCCCACCTGAGAGTGAATAGTCCAGGGCCTCTGCTGGTAGTTGTCTTTATGGGTAGAGTTTTTTTCTGGGTTGGGGCAGATGTCTGATCTATCCCATTGAGGGGAATGTTTTGCACATTAAAGGGATGACATTTACTAGACCCACTCCAATCTAAGCCATGTATAGGAAGGTGTTGCACATTAAAGGGGTGTCATGGGTCCAGCCACTGTACAACCCTCAATGCTGTTATGATTTAGGTAGGCATATTCCCTTTTCCCTTGCCCCTCCTCCTTCACTAAATTGCATGTTCACTCTCTGGTGTGGGTTGATGTGTGTTCTTTCCCTGGTGGAACGGTGGGAAATATTGGCCTTAATAGACAGTCGAACTAAACTCAATAGTCTGCTCGTTAAAAATCCATAAGAACACTCCAGTATCTTGGTAACAGTGACAGGTGCAACTATTAATCAAATTCATGAGGAAAAACTGTCAAGACTAATTGCTCAGCCCAATCTGAATGTTCCATGACCCTGGGGGCAGCAGTACATGTACTCAAAGACTAATTACTCTGCTCAAGTTGAATGTTCCTTGACCCTGGGAACAGCATCAGGTGCACTCCAAGACTAATTACTCTGCTCAAGTTGAACTTTCCTTTCGTATCCTATTACCCTGCATGTTGTTACAACGCGGTTGTTACAATGACTGCATTGTAAAAACACATAGCATTACCCCAGAAGTCGTAACAATGACTTGCGGAGGGGGGCGCTGGATGTTGGAATAGTATAATTTACTATTCCAACTCCAGTATGTGTGGACAGTAGGGAAGGTGTTGTTTTTTAATTCGAACACCTTTTCCCCCTTCCGCAAGTCGTTGTTATGACTTGCGTGGTAATGGTATGTGTTGCTACAACACAGTTGTTGTAACAATCGCATTGTAACAACATGTGGGGTGATGGATGTGGGGTTAAGGTTGTTTACCGTATCCATGTAGTTGATTCATCGGTGGTACACACGGTTTGGAAAACACAAAGGAGAAATATATATTAGAAAAATGTATTCTTTTTGCAGGAAAAGTATTGTGCTATCCAAGTAGGCCTCCGCTTTAAACTTGTATTTGAAATCAATACACCAGATAATTCTCTGAGTCTGTAAAAAAGTACAAGGACACCAAGTGAAACTTTGGCACTAGACATAACCCAAATGTGTGGGAACCAATTTTCAGAACACTATTTGAGGTAACTGAAAAGTGACACTCACCCGCATCAGTTGGGTATCATGCCTCAGCTGTCCTTAGCAAGGACCCTCAAAGGGCAGTCAGGTATCCGACCTACATGATAGTCGAAGGAGAAAGACATACAATTGTGAAGTACACGAGAAAGTGGCAGCAAAATATAGGTATTTTGAGGACCAACACTCTGCCTTTAAAAAACATCTTGGAGATGAAATACATAGTTGATATAGATAGCTGGAGTCATATTAGATCTAGAGCGATCATCTAGAATATCAGGAAGCACTAGGCTCAATCTAGATACTCATACTAATGACGTGCCATGTTTAGAGTAGGGTTCTCTATTACAAATGATATATATAATTTAAATTCACTGAAATTTCATGTCAATGCATGAGGGCTAAATGCGTGCATCACAGATGCCATTTGTCAATAAGGAGAGCCTCCCTGGTTATAAACTGTGCGTGTAGTTAGAAATGCAAGGACCATAGCTGAGTAAAATTACCTCCATATAATTCAAGAATGACTTAGAACTTTTGTCAGTGTACAATGGCTGAATATGCTCCTCACAGCCACAGATCTCCAAAATTAGAGAAAACATCTCTGATTATAAACACGGTGTTGGTACAATGAACAAATAAGCCCTCTTTTCATGGATCTTATCCTTCGGGCCCCATTTCAATGCTGTTAGGAACGCATTTCCACCTATGGCCCTATTACGATGCGTTTAGGAGGGCCTCCTAATAGCATTTGCTCCTTCCACATTGGATCGGGAACATGTCTTCCCAATTAAGGGCCATATTACGATGCAGTTAGGAAAATAGGCTCCCATAGAAGTCAATGATAGTCCAACCAAATCGTATCTGGAAGCATCTGGATGCATCATATTCGGTCGGTCAGACTCTCCCGATACATGTCGGTCAGAAACCATTTGCAAACCGATTCGATCAGGAAGATTTCCTAACCACATTAGAATCGGGCCCTTAGTCAGACAAAGCACTGCCATCATGCACAAATTAGTGTTATTATAGGTAGAGCGATATCAAGTACTACCATGCCACATGTATGGATTCAGCCAGGAAAACTTATATGCCATTAGCGAGCAAGTTAGTTGAACTAATGCCGGAACTGAAAGGCAGATATCAATACTAAAGAGCAGGACCCGCTAAGACCGGGCAGTTGCATCCGGGTCGGCGAAATATCCCGGGGATTGACACATAACTACTTCCTGGGTAGGATGGTACGCTGAGAAATGTAGCACCGCCAGTAGTAGCCATCTAGGGAAGTGCATGCAAAATACCTGATTATGTGTTTTACCTCAGATATGAACATTCGGAAAATTTTATAATGTGCGTGGGTCTGATTTTTTTTTAAAAACTATGGAAAATATTTACACTTGTTACTATGTCAAAATGGTCCATAACTACTCGATATAAACTTAAATGGCATGATGGAGAATATAATTTTACTGATAAAGGTAATCTATATTTAAACTTGATTAGTAAGTTGTCTAGGTTGTATACTAAGGGGCCCGATTAGGATGGCGGTCATAGGCACCTCTGCGGTGCTGACGGTGGCAGAAAATGTCCATTCAGTTTCTCCTGTGGCAGTCCTTGCATCCTCCATATTAAAATGGGCAAAGATAACCCATTTCCCGTCCGTCGCAGAGTTTCCGGATCCGCCAGATTTTTTGTTCCGCAGCGGTGGCAGAGGGAGCCAATAGAGAAAGACCGCTGTGCGGAATGACGTTACGACTGCAGGACAAATCACGATGCCTCAACCGTCCCATCAGAGCGCAGCGGAGAAACCAGCAACTCGGAGACGGCGGAAGCACAACTGCGGAGATAGAAACGCAAATCAGACCCACCTCCAAACGTTCCTGTCCGCCATGGATCCAGCACTACAAGCTCTTCCACTGCTGTACCTCATCCACTATCAGCGGATAAGATGCCGTTGGGGTCAACACCGCAGGTAAGTCAACAACCCATCCCCGCATGCAACCCCAACACACAACTGTGGTACTGAAATACGTGTCCTGTCAACATCAGAAAGCCTGCTGGAGACATGAACATATCCCCTAGTGTAAGTACACATGTCATGCACGTCACTAATTGACACCTCTGTATCGGGGTCACCCATCACCATAAAAGTCACTGCAACTAGCTCAGCCGTGCCGGCATGTCACCGCAGCAATGAAGCCGCATGAAAACCTGCCCACAATGTTGTAGGAGTCTAGGACATTGTCCTAGACAAGCTAGACCAACATCACCACATCCACGCCACATGTAAGACAAAAGAAGCAACACTTCACAACTTATCTGCTGCAAGAAGTCATGATCAGGAATACTGTCTAGAGTGACATCTCATTCGGATCATTATCAAATGTATAGTAAAATGAGTGTGTGGTGAGGTAAGAGTCCCACCGAAATGAAAACAGTCCTCTTGCCACACAAATATTGGTCAGTCCACATACAATGTGGAACAGAGGAGGGCAGGCCAAGTAGGGTGTGTCTGTGTATCTCACAATAGTCCAACAAGGTGTTGGAATGAGTCAGTGAGCCCAGGTAGATGACACATCATATTGGACACCACTACCACACAATCACAGATCACCTCAGCCCCAAAGCACACATTTATAGGCCCATCACATACGATGGCAGACCTTAACACACAATGACAGCCCATAACATGAAACATAGTAAGAAATTCCTGCAGGAGGAACATGGTGGCGGCAGGCTGACGCGGGGGCTCCTGAGTCTAGCGGTACTGCGGACGGCAAGATAGATAGATGAAAGGAAGAGATCTAGAGGGCCCTCACCTAAGTAATCCGGTGAGAAGATATGGGCATCCTCTTTGGCGCTAGCTCAGGCTACTTATCAGTTTCTTCACTTTTCTTTTCATTTAGCGGTGCAACGCCAGCAGCGCTCTCGGGCGCTAGGACCCTGGGAGGCATATGCGATTCCTGCATTCAGTGTGGACGATCGTGGAGGGGGCGAAGTCAGCTCGTGTTCGACGGATCCGTGACAGGATAGACTCTGAGGAAAAGGTGGCAGCAGCGGCGGTCCCTGGGGGTCTACTGATACTGGGGAGCAGAAGAGAGCGAGAACCAGGTTATAAGCACTCGGGAAGTTTGTGGCATCAATCCAGGGGTGCATTCTTCCTCATCCAATTTAGAGGCCCGGTGTGTTGGGGGCAGTTCTCGGCAACAAAGTCCATGGGTGCACGGAAGACCGGTAAGGAGGCATCAAGGGGAGTGGTTTGCATGGAGGCAGATTCATTATCGGTAGAAACAGTGGTCCAACAAGTTGATCCCCTCAGTGGGGGGTGGGGGGGTGGTACAGCCAGCATAACTGTGGAATCTGTGGAACGTTTACAATCCAGCCTGGGGGCAGCCCTCCCTGTTGCGAGTTTGGGCAAACCTGACGAGGCAGCTGGGGTGACAAGGAATAGGTATCAATTAAGGTCGAAACAGGACCTGAGGCGACAGGGGGTCTGGGATTCAACAGAGACTACTGAAAGAGGACGACCGACCCCTCTAACCCCTTATAAACAGAAAAGGAAGTGGGGAGCTAAGAAGGGAAGTAACATAAAGGCAACTCAACAGTCGCAAGTGCAGAAGAGTACTCCCTCGCTCAAGCGTTATTTCCGGATCATGGAGCGCCTGGCAGGTCCAAAGGGGAAATCAGTAACAGGGGCAGCAGCAGCCCGACTAGATAAGGTTGCTGGCTCACCTATTCTGACCCTGGGGAACAGTTATGCTCCGCTTGAGAAGATCAAAGATAATGAGGGCCCACCGCCTTCAGAGAGTCTAGAAGTCGGACTGTGCACCGACTCTACTGATAATTCGACAGTTAGATCTGGTGATTTCCCTCCTTTATCAACAGAGCCTCAAGGGTCCCCGGGCAGTTCAGAATTTGCGGAACCCGCTCTTACTCAGGTCCCGGCGGACGTTGGAGAGCCACCTATACCACAGTCATCCCTAACATCTCAAGTAAAGCCCCCAACCTTTGCTCTGCCTCTCCCTCAAAGCAGTTCAGCTACTCGGAATCCTACTAACTCTATAAATCCAGCAGCTATGGAGTCTGAGAGTGATAGAATAGGTTTTCTATTTCAATCACTGCGGGAAGATCTATTGGGAAAATTTGATGTCTCAGAGGGTAACCAGATTCGACTTGTTAGAGACCAAACTAGATGATATAGTGACCCGGACCAGCTCACTGGAGAGTAAGGTCTCAATGCTTTCGGAAACCACGCTGGGGAATTCCAAAGATATTGATACTCTTAGAGCGCAAAACCGGACCCGTATGATGGATATGGTAAGGCTGGAGATACAAACCCAACGAAATAACCTTAGAATTCTGAAAATCCCAGAAGGGGGGGAAGTAGAGGACATCAAAGGGTTTGTCTGCAATTTGCTACGTGAGGGGGTTTTGAAAGATCTGCCGGATATTGATCTGGAGGCAGAAATCCAGAGGGTCCATAGAGATCCCTTCAGACTACATCCGGATCGTAAGGCACCTAGAAAGATTCTTGTAAATTTTCCAACCTACAATTTTAAGGAGTTAATACTGAGTAGATGTCTTACACGATCTACCCTCCACTATCGGGCAAACCCATATCAAATCAGATAGGATATAGGGGGTCGGACCTCTCAGAGGCAGTGGGAACTGGGCTCCAGAATGCCAGAACTCAGATCTGTGGGGGCACAAGTGCAGATGAAATTTCCAGCCCTATTAAAGGTGATATGGAACAACAAAATGCATAATTGCAATCACCCGGAGGAAGTGGATGAATTATTGCTAAAAATGAGGAAATAGTCTGGCCCAGTTCAGATGGGGTACCGAAAGATTGAAAAAACATGATAAGGAAACGTACCATACTTAGAGGAAACTAAGTTAATCAAATACACATCCAATAAAAGGAAAAAAAAGGTGGGAAAAAAAGGAAGAGGTTGTTGTTCACTATAGGTGGAGTAGATTAGTAGGTTTTAAAAAAAATAAAAAAGTAAAAATTCGCAGATGCAGTGTCGCAGGCACGAGGAGCTCCCCAAAGGCGAGACCAAGGCCTGATAGATGGGAGGGTTCCTCTGGGGTGGGTTTGGGAGGAGTCACGGGTGTGGTGGTATAAAAATAAAATGTCCTCATATGTCGCAAAATTGCTATATCATTGGCTCGAGCTATTGAAGGGCGCCACTGGTGGGGTCAAGCTGTATTATGGCTGGTAGAAAGACAATCGCTGATAAATTTCTCTCCTGGAACTTAAATGGCTTGGGGAGCCGGAAAAAACAACTAAGGATTTGTGAATTTTTGAAAAATACTGAAGCTTATGTTCACCTATTTCAGGAAACACATCTAGAGGCGGAGCTATGTAAACCAGTTTTTGTGAGATTGGGGTGGGTTCAGGAGGTGTTATGCTCTGGGCAAAAAGGAACTACTAGGGGGTAGCTTTAGTTGTCCTAGCAAATAAAGGAATTAAGGTCCGTAGATGGGACACCGATGAGTACGGAAGATGGTTAGTGGCAGTCCTCTCTATAGGTAGCTGTCTTTATACATGCGCGGTGTACTATGGTCCCAATGAAGATAATTCCAGCTTTCTTCTGAAACTAGAAGGCGTTCTGATGCAATTCACTGCACCAGTAATACTAGGAGGCCATTTTAATTTAGTCCTGGTCAGTCAGTTAGATCGAGTTAAGTATAGTGTCCCCAAAAAATTCTTTCCTGGCTCTTAAAAATATACTGAAGGATTTTAACTTGCAGGACATATGGAGAGTTAAGCATGGCACCTTAAGGGAGTATTCCTTTTTTAGTAAAAAGTATAAGCAATACTCCCGGATTGATTATTTTTTGGTAGACCGAGTACTTATGCCAGATATAGTTTCAATCTCCTATACCCCGGTAGGCCTCTCCGATCATTCAGTGGTCGAATTGAAGATTGATTCCAAGACCAGACCTGTAGAGGGTGGATGGACCCTGGACAGAACACTCTTACTGGATGATGAGATTAAAATCAAGGTCAGGGATAGTCTGACGGAGTTTTTTCTATTAAATATAGGCACAGGCACAGAATGTATAGTCTGGGAATCTTTTAAGGCCTATTTGAGAGGGATATTGGGCTCCCAGATGGCCCACAAAAAAAGATCTATTAAGGAAAAGGATATTAATGACCTTGATTTTATTAAAAAGAAGGAGTCACAATTACAGCTAGCTGCCCTTGAAGACAGGGAAAAAATTCCAAACCTAGAAAAAGAACTCCTTGAACTACAATTACGATTTAAAGCAAGAGCAGACATACTAATTAAGGACAGATGGGAGGTAAGTAAGTTGAAGGATTTCAAGTACGGAGAGAAGTGCGATGCCCTTCTGGCCTGGAAGGCAAGATCAGAGAGGAACAGGAACAATATCAGTTCACTAATCCAGCGGGGTTCTGGAGTGTTATTAACGGAAGATGTAGAGATCAGAGAGGAAGATAGGGGCTTTATGAAAGGACTTTATCAAGAAGTCAGTAGTCGGGGAGTTGAGGAAGTGGAGTGGTGGTTGAGTTTGAGGGACTTGCCCCAGCTAAGCGAGTCCGATAAAACCTTGTTAGCTAATGAGATCACTGAGGGAGAGATAAGGGTGCAAGTGAAAAAGATGAGTAGAAGGAAGGCCGCCGGGCCAGATGGGTTGCCGACAGAGGTTTATAAAGACAACCTGGATGAAATTCTACCCACACTATTATCACTCTTCAATAGCATCTTTTTACAGGGTGGTGATATTCCCCCTTCATGGTCGGAGGCTACCATCACCCTGATAGCAAAACCCCTAAAATGATTGAATCATATAGACCCATTTCCCTCCTGAATTCGGATCTTAAGATTTTTTTCTGGAGTATTAACACCTAACTGGCAAAAGTTATCAAAACTATTATTCATTCAGACCAGAGAGGGTTCATACCTGGCCGTCAGCTAAACGAGCTCACATTTCAGGCGATCGGTGCAATCGATGTAGCAGAGGAGCGAGTTCTGCCACTCACCATCGTAGTGATTGATGCTGCTAAAATAGATATGTAAATTGATATTTGTATAGCGTACTACTCACCCGCAAGGGTCTCAAGGCGCTTGTACGAATACCACTGAGGAACCCATCCTGGCTTTCCCTGTGAGGCGTCCACTCCTGGGCACCCCCAAGGTGGAGGCCAGGCATCCTTAGTGTTGTGGGGGCCGTTGTGGAGATTAAGCAAGCTATTGCCCAGAGTTGCAGAGTGGGACTCCATGATTGGAATAGGCACCGAGGCGAGAATTATTAGGTTTGTGGAATTTTGAGCCCAAGACGCGCCGAGGCAGGGAATTGAACCCTGGTCCCGGGCCAGACCTCTGCATCAGGGTCTGCCACTATAACCATTGAGCCACACTTCTCCACCTGAAGCATTTAAAGCATTCGATCAGGTCAACTGGGTGTTCCTGTGGGAGACTATGATAAGGTTTGGATTTCCATCTTCCTTTATTGAAGGAGTTAAAACTTTATACAGGAGTCCCCGAGCTAGGGTTCTGATTCATGGAGGCCTGACTGACTGGTTTGACATCGCCTGAGGCACAAGGCAGGGCTGCCCTTTGTCCCCTCTCCTTTTTGATATATACATTGAGCCCTTTGTTTGCTCCCTGAGATCAGACACCGTAATTAAACCTTTCAATATCGGGGAGCAAGAGTTAAAGCCTTATATGCTGATGATTTACTACTTTATACTGCCAACCCCTTTGAGGCTATTCCGAGATTATTTAAATTAGCAGAAGAATTTGGCATAGTGTCAGGATATAAAATCAATAAAGGCAAAACTGACATAATGAGTTGGAATAGCCCGGCCCCGGTACCAGGAGCCAAACAAAAAATCAGATACCTGGGCATACACCTTACACAGAAATTAGTGGATGCTCCTAAAACTAGTTGGCAGATAGTTGTGAAGGAAATACGTAAACTATTAACTAGAGGGGCTAGTCTACCTTTGAATATTTATGGTAGAGTGAACCTAATTAAAATGGTTATTCTCCCAAAAGTCATCTTTTTGTTCAACAGCATCCCCCTAATATTCAACTTTTGGATTGGGAATCATTATCAAATCTAACTGGGGGGTCCCTCACAAGATTTAAATTTTACCAATTGTCATCATGGTGGGAAGGACAATTTTGGGGAATGAAGAGGAGACCCAGATTCTAGATTCAATCAACAGAGAGAAAGGATGGAAGGGGGAGATTGCACTTTGGTACAATTCGTTAGTGGGGGCACAGGATTGTCTAGAGTCTGAAATCGTCAAACTCTGGGACAATCTCTTAATTGAAAATCCAGAGGAGATGCTGAAGGTCTGGATGGACGAATTCACTATCTCACAAAAGATTATAAAACCAGCTAACCTTAGAAGGAACCATTTGTTCACGGCCTATAGGGCATACTGTACTCCTGCTAAGTTGTCTAAAATCTCAGCGGATTTATATTGCTGTCCAAGATGCAAATACCCAGCTGCTGACGATATACACATGTTTGTGGACTGCCCAGAAATGACAACTTACTGGAGGATGGTGTTCAGCTTTCCAGAGGAGGTACTATTAACACTGGTTATCTGTTGTCCTAGGCTGATCCTTTCTGGTCTCTCACATGGGTATAGTATCAGGGATAGTGCCTCACAGTTCCAGTTCTATGTTATTGTTATCGCAAGGAGGGAGATTTGCAGAGAATGGAAGTCCGAGGCCCCCCCAAGATTTGCTGACTGTTTAAGGAATATTATGGCTATCAGTCAATCAGATATGATGTGTTGTGGAGAGGGCGCCATTAAGGTTTGGTCAAGACTGAAAGAATGGTCCGAAAAATGACAGGTCCTATGATTATGCCAGAGGTTTGTGATCCGGTCCTCCCGGGGTATTAGGTATAAGAACGCTAACGGGAGTTGGACAAGGAGACAGCCTACCTCTTGGTGACCTTTGCAGGCCGAGCACTTACTCCAGGGGCGGAATCTAAGACGGTTAGTGCCAGTGGCCCAGAGCGATCCCACCTAGAGTCGATATCTTCTGGTGGCGTATATGAGGACAAAAAAAAAAGAAAAAAAAAAAAAGAAATTGCTGATGCAAATAGCAAACTCAAAGTAAGCACCACTGTGCATTTGACTCACAAGTGTACTGCTGCAATAAATGACACCATGTGAGTAAGTCCAGTACATCAAAAACACTAACTACACAGTCAACTCACAGAGCGCCTACACGCTATTACTCCACAAAGGGAGCACCAACTACAAAGTAGTGAATAAATTCCAAAGTGTCAGGAAGAGTCAAGTCAAGTCAAGTCAAGTCAAGTCAAGTCAGGATTTATATAGCGCGCTACATACCCATAGGGTCTCAAGGCGCTTGAGGAAGTGGGGGGGGGGAGTTACTTGTCGAATATCCAAGTTTTTAATTGTTTTCTGAATGCCAGGTGGTTCTGAGTAAGGCGTAGGTGAGTGGGAAGAGAGTTCCAGGTTTTAGCTGCCAGGTAGGAGAAGGATCTACCTCCCATGGTGGCTTTGTTGATGCGGGGTACAGTGGCAAGGGCTTGGTTGGAGGATCATAGCTGACAGGAGGGGGTGTAGAAGGACAGTCGTGTGTTGAGGCATTCGGGTCCAAGTTCGTAAAGTGCTTTGTGTGCGTGGGTTAAGAGGCGGAAAGTGATCCTCTTATTTACGGGGAGCCAGTGGAGGTTTTTCCGGTGACCAGAGATGTGTTCTTTACGCGGGATGTCTAGTATGAGCCTGGCTGAAGCGTTCTGGATGCGTTGGAGTTTTTTCTGGAGTTTTGCGGAGGTACCGGCGTATAGGGTGTTTCCATAGTCCAGGCGGCTCGTGACCAGTGCGTGAGTGACCGTTTTTCTAGTTTCGGTGGGGATCCAGCGAAATGTCTTTTTGAGCATGCGAAGAATGTTGAAGCAAGATGATGAGACGGCGTTGACTTGTCTGGTCATCGAGAGTGAGGAGTCCAGAATGACGCCCAGGTTCCGTGCGTGGTCCGTCGGGATGGGTGCTTTTCCAAGGGCCTCTGGCCACCAAGAGTCATCCCAGGCGGAGGGGGAGGTGCCTAAGATGAGGACTTCTGTTTTGTCTGAGTTAAGTTTCAGACGGCTGTGCTTCATCCACTCGGCTACTTCTTTCATTCCTTCGTGTAAGTTGTTTTTGGCGGCGTTAGGGTCTTTGGTGAGTGAGAGGATCAGTTGAGTGTCGTCAGCGTAGGAGATGATGTTGAGGTTGTGTTGGCGTGCGATGGCTGCGAGGGGGCTCATGTATACGGTGAAGAGGGTGGGGCTGAGTGAGGATCCTTGTGGCACGCCGCAGATGACTTCAGAGGCCTCTGACTTGAAAGGAGGGAGCCTGACTCTCTGAGTTCTTCCGGTAAGGAACGAGGTGATCCATTCCAGTGCATTTCCTTGGATTCCGATGTTTCTGAGGCGCTGTAATAGGGTGTTATGACAGACTGTGTCGAAGGCTGCGGAGAGGTCGAGGAGGATGAGAGTGACTGTGTCTCCATTGTCCAATAGAGTTCGGATGCCGTCTGTTGCTGCGATGAGTGCGGTCTCAGTGCTGTGTTTGGCTCGGAATCCGGACTGTGAGGGGTCGAGGGATTTGTTGCTTTTGAGGAAGGTGGCGAGCTGGTTGTTGACAGCTTTCTCGATGACTTTGGCCGGGAAAGGAAGAAGCGAGATGGGGCGGTAGTTTTTGAGTTCGGTGGGGTCAGCTGTGGGTTTTTTCAGAAGGGCGCTGAGTTCTGCGTGTTTCCAGCTTTCCGGGAAGGTGGCGGAGTTGAGGGAGCAGTTGATGATGTCTCGGAGGTGTGGAGCTATGATGGAGTCTGCTTTGTTGAAGATGTGGTGAGGGCATGGGTCAGTTGGGGATCCTGAGTGGATGGAGTTCATCAAGCGGATGGTGTCCTCAGTTGAGATTGGGTTCCAGTCGTTAAGGATGTTCAAGGGGGGTGAAGGTCCTGCAGTAGGTTGAGTGGGTTGGTCTCCGGGTCGGTTGTCGAAGCTGTTGTGAATGTCTGCGATTTTGTTGTGGAAGAAGGAAGCTAGTGAGTCGCATAGGGCTTGGGAGGGGGTGATGTCGTTGGAGTTGGCTGATGGGTTGGTAAATTCTTTGACGATGTTGAATAATTCCTTGCTGTTGTGGGCGTTGTTATCTAGTCGGTCTTTGAAAGCGGCTTTCTTGGCAGACCGGATTAGTTGGTGGTGTATGCGGGTGGCGTTTTTGAAGGCATCCTTGCTTCTGGTGTTTGGGTCTCTTTTCCAGGCCTTCTCGAGGGAGCGACAGAGTTTCTTGGATTTCTTAAGATCATCGTTGAACCAGGAGGCGTTTTTGCTGCCAAGCTTGATTTGACATTTTTTCAATGGTGCTAGGATGTCGGCGCTGTTGGATAGCCATTGGGTGAAGTTAATGGCTGCTTGGTCGGGGTTTGAAGAGTGGGCAGGAGGGTTTTGAAGGAGCGATGAGGAGATCTGGTCGATGGTGATTTTGTTCCAGTTTCTACGCAGGGTGGGTTGACGGTGGTTGTGGATTGTGGTCTTATTGTAGATAAAGTGAACGCATCTGTGGTCCGTCCAATGAAGAGCTGTGGTGTGGCTGAAAGAGACATGTTTGCTGGAGGTGAAGATAGGGTCGAGTGTGTGACCTGCAATGTGGGTGGGGGAAGTGACAAGTTGTTTGAGTCCGAGGTTGGCGAGGTTGTCCAGAAGGGTGGTGGCGCTGTTGTCATTGCTCTTTTCCAGGTGAAAATTGAGGTCTCCTAATAGGATGTAGTCCTCGGAGGGGAGGGCGTGTGGGGTGATAACGTCAGCGATGTCGTCATTGAATTGTGCACGGGGTCCCGGGGGCCGGTAGAGGAGGGTGCCTCTGAGTGTGGTCTTGGGGTCGGTGTGGATCTGGAAGTGAAGGTGCTCGGCGCTGGCAAGGTTGACGTCTGAGCTGGTTGAGATGCGGATGGAATTCTTATGGACGATGGCAATGCCTCCTCCTGTGTGCTTGACGCGGTCTTTACGGATGATCTTGTATCCTTCTGGGATGGCAATGGTGATGTCTGGGGCTGAGGAGGCGTTCATCCATGTTTCAGTTAGGAAGGCAACGTCCGGTGAGATGGTGTCTAGTAGATTCCAGAGGTCGATGGCATGTCTGTGGACTGAGCGGGTGTTGAGCAGGATGCATTTTAGGTGGTTGGTGTCAGGTCTCTGTATGGCGTTGGTGGATGCGGAGATGGTTTTGGTGCCGTCGAACTTGCAGGAGTTGCATGAGAAGGGTCCATGGGTGTGTCCAGGGGCGGCTTGGATGCAGTTGGGGCAGCGGCCGGGGTTAAGGGCTAGGAGGGTGGTGGCATCGTATGTAATGCGGGAGGGGTGGGTGATACGAGGGCCAGGGGGACTGGCGCTGGGCGCGGTCCAGGCGCGGACGGGCGTAGACGGGCTTACCTTTGGCGCACCTTCGGCGCGAATGGGGCGCAGTCGCTGCGCGTGAACGCTGCGCGCAAATGCATCTGACATATGTGGATAGTGGAAGGGGAGGGGCGAGGGAGGGTCAGCAGGGAGGCGGGGTGGAGATCAGGGGAAGGAGTCAACAACAAACAAAATGGCAGCAGCAAGCAGGCAATCCCAAAACAACACAGGGGCACAATGGAGGCGAGCGCGATGCAAATTCACAGCACAATTGCAGGCAATAATGTAATTTCAGGCAGCACGTCACTGACTAGGCGCTTCTGTTAAATTATGCAGGATATCTAAAGAAATGCTCGGCGGTCGGGGCGATCTAGCGCTAATCACTGACTAGGCGCTTCTTTTAAATTATGCAGGATATCTAAAGAAATGCTCGGCGGTCGGGGCGATCTAGCGCTAATCACTGACTAGGCGCTTCTTTTAAATTATGCAGGCTCAGGCAGGGAGTGAGACCGGGTCTCGGCGTTTACAATACCACATCCAGGAGCCAGGGAGCAGTGAGTGGAGCGGCCGCTTCTGCTGAAAGCAGGACGGTCACAGCGCGATAGAGGTGGGGCAGCGAGGTCAGTATCAGTGGGAGGGAGGGTCAGCAGGGAGGCGGGGTGGAGATCAGGAGAAGGAGTCAACAACAAACAAAATGGCAGCAGCAAGCAGGCAATCCCAAAACAGCACAGGGGCACAATGGAGGCGAGCGCGATGCAAATTCACAGCACAATTGCAGGCAATAATGTAATTTCAGGCAGCACGTCACTGACTAGGTGCTTCTGTTAAATTATGCAGGATATCTAAAGAAATGCTCGGCGGTCGGGCGATCTAGCGCTAATCACTGACTAGGCGCTTCTTTTAAATTATGCAGGATATCTAAAGAAATGCTCGGCAGTCGGGGCGATCTAGCGCTAATCACTGACTAGGCGCTTCTTTTAAATTATGCAGGCTCAGGCAGGGAGTGAGACCGGGTCTCGGCGTTTACAATACCACATCCAGGAGCCAGGGAGCAGTGAGTGGAGCGGCCGCTTCTGCTGAAAGCAGAAGCGGCCGCTTCTGCTTTCAGCAGGAAGCTCTGACAACCCACTTCCCGCCTTACACTCATGAGAACCAAAGTGAGTAATTGAAGAAATGAAGAGTCACTGTGCAGATTAACAGCAATGGAACTGTTCACACTGAATGTCAAGTCCTTCAGACATCTCACCCACTAAAACGTAGCCTTATACACATACCATAAGTCAGCAGCAATGTATGACAATAATTAAACTAGCCTAAAGTGGAGTGCACAGTGCAGGAAAAACATGGAGATATCTCAGATAGCATTTGTACATGACATGCTAGAGGTGCAACATTTGACACTACACCTAGGGCATCAAATCAGACATGAGTGGCACAGAGATTGAAATTGAACTAAAGTAACATCCGTGCAATATGCCTGTGATACAGCAATGAAAGGTATACATTGGCTCAGGAATGATAGTAAATGTTAGGATAGCTTACATTGACCAGCCCCTCATCTGTGTCAACTATTTTGACATGTGTATGCCACCAGCACAGCACTCATGGCTCATTGTGACACTTCCTGACAGTAAAACCCAAGTATGACCTTCACACATACCCCTCATCTCCCACCTTCACTACTCAACATCTGTGAGAAGCACAGATACAGGTGAAAATAAGGTCCTGTGACTTTCCTGATAACCAATGCCACAACCTGGTGTGTAGCTGCAAATGTCAGAATCCCATTTAGGGATGTCTGAACCAATGCCGTTCCCAAACCAATTGCCAAACAAATGTATCGCAAACCACATCAAAAGTAGTCCAACAAGCTCAGCCATGTGTAGGCAAACAGTGGATAGGCAATGTGACTCTAGATAGCACAATAATAGATAACAATTTTACACTGGCCAACTGCACAGACAACATCACCAAATCCAATAAAAAATACATGATCAAATGCCAATCATGAACCCTAAATGTGTTCAATAGGACAAATCTGCTAACACAGACATAGACACTCCACCAGTTACCATGTGAGTATGGTGTCAATGTATAACACAAGCACACACATGCACATTCCTTACAAGTGACTGTTCAAATATAAGAGGCCATGGCCAATTTTACACTCAAGACAAGCTCATGAACAAGACTCAACATTGCTGCATGTGTCACACAAGAAATGCACACTACAAATTCAACACACATCTGATTGTATAACAATACACAAACTCCTCACACACAATGTCATGCTAAAATAACCTTACACACACATGGACCTTTCAGCTGAAAGAGCCAGCACCGGACAAAAACTGTATCCATCAACAACCAATACACAACATATGCACATACAAATTCATCACATAGTAAACTCAGCTGGACATCAGGGGGACTCACACCAGGCAAGGACAAGGCAACATACACTGACAGCAGTGCATGTACATTAAGCAGTGTGTGAACACCAACTAAACCAGTATCACACAAATCTGAGTGCTCCACTATGAACTTCAACGTGACAAATCATCTCAGGGAACAGATCACATCACACTCAGGATGTGTATCATTACCTTAGCAAACACACATACACTTTAGCTATCACTTACTGCTGCACAACTCTGGACAACACAGATGCCTGGAACATGACTACAGGACTTTGCTGGTAAAAAATCTGCACTGTACATGAACAACCATGACTGCAATCAAGTAGAAGAAAATAGCACATAAAAAATTATGAAATAGTCCTGAGTGGAACATTGGCCCTGGACACAGATCATCCTCCCACAGTATAGGGTCACACTATGAAGTGGTGTGAAGGATCAAACACTGGCAAGGCATGGGATGGAAGACAATAAAGCGAAGTGGAGAGGAGTAACTCACAATGTGTAGCCATCAAAATCAAGGTTCATTGCTTTTAACACATGAGAACCAACATGTTGTACGAATGCAGAACCGCTGCCCTCAACACTGAGGCCACTTGGAAGCCATTGCATCACACTAGAGACATCACAGAGATCCGCACTTGCTCAGAGCTGGGATTCATGCAGTCAGTCATACGCAAAGTCTCACTTTTCACAATACTCACCCCCAACTTGCTGCTGATGAGCCCTCAAGCATCCATCCAGCTCTGGCTGTGTCACTGCCAAGATGCAGGACATTAGTGGTGTCATGGTCCTGTGTTCCAACCTGCCACTTCGAGGGATCACCCCAGCATCATCTCAGCGACATTTTTGCCCTGGCGGCAGATGTCATCCCACCTCTTGTGGCAGTGTATATGTCCTTAATATGAGACACACAGAGACCGCACCTTGCGGGCAATGGCCCTCTACATGGCCTTACGCTGATGGACCTTAAGCTGCAGGCATGGGAGACAAGCAGAAGAAGTTTCTGTGACACTTTGTTATGTACCACTGGGTGGCAGTACAGGTGCATGAAAATACATAGCACATTAATACATCAATGGAGGGAGGGCCCATACAGCATGTCAGATAGTACACTTGGATCAACCCATAGCATAGCAATGCATACATCTATGATGATGGATACATTACATGTCCATCTCATACACATACAGATTGCCTGCCCAGAAACCAATGTAAAAATGGCCCTCATCTGTGACACACAATGTGAGTGAGCATGACATACAAAACACTGGAAACGATCTGTAGTGGTCAGACTGACTGTGTCCTACACTGCACACCCCTTAATGTCCTTGACCATTGCATAGCTACATGTGTCATGGTGGTCACATTTAGCTCCCTCATCTTACAGTCTCACACCCTTCTCAAAAGGTGTAGTCCTGTCTTGTGTACTCCTCAGGCCTATGATTGTTCATTGAGAAATACGGTGGTGGACAACACATATGTTGTACCCAGTCCTTTTAGTGATGTGTCCTTCTAACAATGGGCATTTACTGTGCAGGCCATCACAGAAATCACATGCATGTACAATGTGAATGTAGTAACAGTGCCTACACATGCAAGACTCAAGTCATCATGGAAACAATAGAAGGATGATATGTCCACCTCGCATTTAGCCTATGTGTCACAGGTGAACTACCACCAATATTAATATTAACTCAGGTATTGTACTCATGTGCAGAATAGACTTATCTCTATAGGGTCAATTTGAAAGCTGAACACTCATTATTCTGTACCCTCTGGCCAATCTACATTTGAAATTTCACAAATGAGCATATAAGCACTAATTGGACTATGACATTACATAGCATAGGGATTGTGTGTTCAGAGGTCGAGTGTCTCAAAATCAGCAGTGTAACTCTATAACTGCTAAACTACAGTATGTCATTCCCATCTTTAAGTGGAAATAAGGCCACACACCCCATTAACATGAAGTCAGCATGCTAGGCAGTGTCTCACACATTTACATTACCCAGTCTCAGAACAACATGTGTTTTTTAGGCTTAATAAGACATGCACAAGTGTCCATGTTGCCATCCTCCCCAAAGACTCAAGCGCAGTAAGTACTAGGTCATGTATGGACCATGATGTAGGCAAAATATTGATGCATGAACATTGGCTTGCACTCACAGGCACATTCTACTGTACTGTAACATCATGTGAGCATTCTAAGCACTCTCAAACTTGTACTCGGACACTTACCAGTACCTCCGGAGCACCATATAGCCTCACATACTGTGCAAGGACCTCGTCCACCAGGACCTCCAGCTCCTCTGTGGTGAAGGGACAGACCCTGATGTTCTCTAGTCAAGCCTTAAAAGTTGAATTAAAAGTCAGGCAGGAGCAATTGCTGATGCAATTGGTCTGCCTGGTTTGCATCTTTGAATTGTATCCGATAGCCGTGACCGCGGAAGGGGTGCACACCTACTGCGAGTTTCAAAACTATATTGCACTACCGCAATGGCAGCTCCCATTGGCTGCAATGGCATTGGTATAGCCGGTGTAACACCGCGGGGCCAGGTGGTGTCTTCCCCAATCCTGCATCTTTCAGTTGTATCCAATGGCAGTGACCACCGTGACAGTGCACTCCTACTGCGAATGTCAAAACTGTTTTGCACTACTGCGATGCCATTCGTATTGGCTGCTATGGCATTGGCATAGGCAGTGTCACACTGTGAGGGCCATAGGGTATGTTCCGCAATCCTGCATCTTTCAATTATATCCAATGGGCGTGACCATGGTGGCGTGCACGCCTACCGCGAGTTTGAAAGCTGTATTGCACTACCGCGACTCCCATTGGTTGCAATGGCATTTGCACAGGCGGTGGCATACCGCGCGGGCCAGGTGGTGTCTTCCGCAATCATGCATCTTTCAATTGTATCCAATGGTGGCGTGGTGGCGGAGCACTTCTACAGCACTTATGTACACATTGTGCTATTGCTTTGCCACTTGACAATTTCCCTCACTGATCACTATACATTTACACTATATTGGTTGTAAATTCAAATGAGAGTGTAATATTTGACTCAATATGCCCACACATGTCATGTCAGTACACATGAGTACATGCATTGGCATGTACTTCTTTACATGTAAAGTATGATATTTGTGTGCATGTACACAGATTTGATGTAATGGAGTCTCATATTTGTGAACATGTCAATGTGTAAAATGGCTACTCAACTCACAGCAATGATGGACTGACCACATAATGTGCCTATATCACTGTATACAGTGCTGTATTTATTGTGATAGTTGACCAGCTTACACACACACTCTGCACATTGTGTAAAAATGGGGTGCTTAGTGAGACTAAAGCAAGGATGGGTTGCAGGTACAGCAGATACGTAGAAGTCAGCAGTGTTGCTGTTTTTCACATGTGCTGTCTCTGATACACCCAGGGTTGGTGACACAAGATGTAGGAGTATACCATTTACAATTCACATAGTCTGTATCTGATTTGGAAGTAGTTAGTATGTACATAGTGACCAGATGTATGACTACATGAGATCAAGGTGTCTGTGCATGTGACTTGTACATTAAGCTGTTGTTACAGTCCTGTCAATGATTAACATTGACTCGCTGTGTTAGTCATTATGTAAGATGTTTGCCACATCTAATCTGTGATTTCAATTTACATGTGTCCTCTTTCATTGTACATAGGAGACAACCAAATATGCATCAGCCTTTCCAAGTGCTGGCGAACATGGAGGATGAGGACATATTAAGGAACTTCCATCTGAATCGCCTTACCCTTTAAGAGCTATGTGCTCAGTTGGAGCCCCATCTGAGGCCTCACAGAACCTATTCGACAGCTTTGACGCCAACAGTTAAGGTGATGGCTGCACTGCATTTCTTTGCCACTGGTTAGTTTCAGTACACAATGGTCATCGCCAGTGGAATGCTGGTGCGTGATGTCCTGCAATCTTGACCTACAAGGACCGCTACATCCACTTTCCAAGGAGACATGAATTGGCAGATATGAAGGCAGATTTTTATGACCTTGGACACATACCTAATGTTGTTGTAGCCATTGACTGCACACACATTGGCCTAGTTCCACCACAGCCACATGAACACATCTACAGTAACAGGAAGCATTACCATTCCATTATGTGCAAGTAGTATGCCAAGTGGATATGATTATCTTTAATGCATGTGCAAAATTTCCAGGTTCGGCACACGACTCCTACATTCTGAATAACAGCATCATCCCACAATTGATGGAAAATCTGAGTCCAGAGCATGCGTGGCTTGTCGGTGACAATGCTGAGTCAAGTAGTGTGCTGTATGTGTGACATGCTGTTCTTGTCAACTGTTTGTATTTCAGATTTGATCTGGGTATCTCAACGCTAGGTGACTCTGCGTATCCCGACCGGCCTTCGTTGCTTAGCCCACTGAGGAATCAAAGGACCCAATGGGAAGTCCGCTACAATGATGCACATGGAAGGACACGTCGTTTAGTGGAGCATGCTTTTGGGCTTCTGAAGTCTAGATTTTGGTGTCTGGACAAAAGCTGTGGTGTACTACTCTACTCTCCCCAAAAGGTCAGATGATAGTTGCCTGCTGCATGCTCCACAACCTGGCCTTGCACAAAGAGATCTCCTGGCTCCAGAATGAGGATGAGCAGCAGATGCCCCCCACTGCAAATACACACATGCACAGTGACAATAATAGTGGAGAGGAGAAAGGTGTAGGCCTGCGACAATAGCTCATCGACAACTACTTCCCTTGAGTGTAAGTAACATTGTACAACAGTGACATTGTCTGTTGTCTTTGATGGTGGTGACAAGGCATAGATGAGGGTTTTGGCTGCTGGCTGTTGTTGGCTCACTGCTAATGGCTGATGTGTGTGGCACAGTGTATTGTTTTCCACTTACCTCACGTCTATGTTGATGGTGTTGATTTGATTGATTTGATTTGATTGTGGGTTTTATAGAGCGCACAGCTACCCTAGGGCATCCCGGCGCTGGTAACTATCATCCTGGAGAGTGTGCGATCAAGGGGGAAAGTGCTCAGGGGAAGAGGAGGGTTTTCAGTTTTTTCCTAAATCTAAGGTGGTTTTGTTCTTGCCTCAGGGAGAGTGGGAGGGCATTCCACAGTCTCGGAGCATTGTACGAGAACAAGCGGCCACCTGTTCTGGCCTTTCTAATTCTGGGGACTTTTGCAAGGGAAAGGGAATTAGATCTGAGTTGTCTAATTGATTGTTGGAAGGACACAAGAGGTCTAAGAATAGGGGGGCCTTCGTTGTGCAGTATTTTATGTGCCATGCACAGGGTCTTAAAGTTGACCCGCTCTTTGACTGGCAGCCAGTGCAAATTTCTAAGGGCCGGCTTGGCAGAGGTCCTTGCTGCAGTTCCTGTTAGTATTCTTGCCGCCGCGTTTTGTGAACATTGGAGTCTGTGGAATACAGAGGCTGGGGCCCCCAGATATAGGACATTCCCGTAGTCCAGTCTGGAGTTCACCAGCCCCTGCATCAAGAGCTTCCTGGATTGAGGGGGGAGTAGATGGAGAATCTTTCGTGCCATCTTCATGAGGCCGAAGCACGTTCCCGTGGTTTTCCTTGCTTGTGTTTTAAAGCTGAGGTCCTGGTCCAACCATATCCCCAGGCTTTTCACTTCGGATTTTGGGGATGGAGGGGATCCCATACATGGTGGCCAGGGAAGGGGGGTGGGTATTTTGTTAGGATTTCCCAGAAGAAGTATTTCAGATTTTTCCCCATTCAGTTTTAACCGGGATTCGCACATCCATTGGTGAACTTTTTCCAGGCAGCTGGACAGATTGGAGAGGGCGTTGTCAGGTTGGTTGAGGGACACGATGAGCTGGGTGTCATCGGCGTACATTATTGATTTGATCCCAAAAGGTTTAACAACATCCTCGAGAGGAGCCATGTACACATTAAAAAGTGTGGGGCTCAGGGAGGAGCCCTGAGGCACCCCACACTTGAGTGCATGAGCCCTGGAGATGGAATGTCCGTCAGTCACTTGAAAAGACCTGTCCTCCAAGAAGGATGAGATCCAGGCCAAGGCAGAGTCTGCCACTCCCAGCAGCCCGAGACGGTGGACAAGGGTTGCGTGGTCCACCGTGTCGAAGGCGGCACTTAGGTCGAGGAGGATCACTGCCACCGATCCTCCTCCGTCCAGTATGCCCCTTGCTTCTTCGACCACGGCTAACAGGGCGGTGTCCGTCCCTTGTCCAGGTCTAAAGCCAGTCTGGGTTGGGCGGAGAAGATGATTGGACTCTAAGAACTCGGAAAGGTGTTGATTTGCCACTCTCTCAGCGATTTTGCTAATTGCCGGTAGCAGAGAGATAGGTCTGAAGTTTGATGGGTCAGAAGGGTCGAGGTGTGGTTTTTTTATAAGAGCCTTTACCGTGGCTTTTTTCCAGTTTACTGGGACTGTGCCAGTTTCGAAGGAGGCATTGATCAGGTTAGTGAGAGGGGGGGCTATGGTAAAAGCCACTTGTTTAAGTTTACTGATCGGGGCTGGGTCTGGATCGGGGCTGGATGTTGGACATCGTTATGTGTGATGGCTTTTGTATGGCATTGACTAGTGGTGTGTTTTTACTGTAATTACATCACATGACAACTAAATGTCATTCTCTTGTGTCTTTCTAAGTTCCTTCACCCCATTAATGCCTCGTCACAATCAAAGCTTGTGGTACATTGGAATTAGAGTTGACATTGTACATACTGTGATAAACCTGGAACTGACACAAAGGAATAGGTGTGTAAATAGTGTTTATTTTTAATTATGTTTTGTTAAAATTACAGTGGTTTTTAGTACATTTGTGCACAGTGAGTGTATGAGTTGTCAGGGATGGTAAATTAGACAAATAGAGAAGTCACCACATTGATGTAATCACCCAGTCCAACATACTCCTGCCAGCAACATGGCAATGTAGGATAGGCTAATCAACAAAGTCACTGTCCAGGGCAACACATGTGCCATCATGGCTGGTTCCGCAACTTGCCTTTGGTTGGTGCTTTGACACTTGATCCTCCCATGGTGTTTCTCAGACCCCCCCCCCTCTTGTGTTTGGCAGGGGGGACTCTGCTGCATGCTCAGAGGTGTCTAAGGAGTCACTGTCTTGCAGCTCACCCCTCTCTATGGCCACAGCTGAGCAGCATGTCACTGTCTTGCAGCTCACCCCTCTCTATGGCCTCATTTGAGCAGCATGTCTGTCCCTCATAACACCCACAAGCTGGCCCATGAGGTCCACAAGATGGCCGATATGTGTGTACATGGACCTCAGCAGCAGGAGGAGTTCACACACTCCTTCAACAACCAGGCCCATCTGTCCTTAGTTATGTTGGTATGCACTAAGGACTCTTGCTACGGTGGCGAGGGCTTCTGTCTCAGTGTCCTTCTGTGATTGTCCCCCAGTTGCCATCCCACCTGCCCTGCTGACATGGACCTGTGGCGCTGGGAGTCGATGCAGCTGCACACTCTCCGATATCCTCGGATTGTGTGGTGGTGTTGCTAACCTCTGATGCAGGGACAGTGTTGCAAGCAGCAATGGTGAAGGTTGATGTGGCTGCAGCACAGATCATTGTAGCAGGGGTCAGTGCTGTGGTTGTTGCTGATGTGGTGGTGGTGGTGTTCGAGACAATGAGGCCCTGAGACAGAGTGCGCCCTGGCCAGCATGAGGGGCCAGGTTGTTGCTCCTCATCCAAATAAATGAGAGAATCAGAATGAGAGAGTTCATGTTCTGGGGGGAGGGAGGGGAGACTGGCTCTGCTGGTTGTTAATGTTTTCAGGAGCAGTTGCTTGTGGATCTCCTGTTGGACAGAGCTTCTATTGTTAGTTAAGTGCAATCCACAACCTTAGTGTCAGTAATTTGGATGCTACATTTGATACGCCAAACACTTTTTGCATTACAATCACTTGGCATGGGTGAAAGGTAATAAATATCATGATGTTGAGGTACATCCATTACTTGTCATTGGTGTGACTTGTAAATTTCAACCATGTGACACGTACAGATAGTGTGTTTACAAGGACATGTCATCATCCACCAACTTGGTGCACACAAACATTTGCTTTACTTGGTTTTTGTTTACTCCTCATAGAATCTGTTTCAGCTCTGCAAAAAGTAAACAATTGAATATTTTAAATGTTTTTTCATATCATGTACTTTTGTTTGTCTGACACATAGCCTGTGCATGTTTTATGTGAATATGGGCATTCATGCTCTGACACCATGGCACTTACACATTGCATTCTGAGGTGTGCATGCTTGGGCACTGAATTAGCTTCACATGTGACTTGTAATTTCTGTGACAGTTACATGCACTTAGCTGTCTGCACACTGGATGTAACATGTGGTTCTATACAGAGTTGGTTGACATGTGAAGGATGTTGTGGTCAGATATCTCCAAGCATTTTGAGAAGGATGACAGGGTGCATGCACTGAGTACCTACCTGTTAGGTAACACAGTGGAGGGAAATGGCTGCCATCCTGCTCAGGGGTGAGGCAAAAGAGCATAAAAAGGCTACCTACCAGTTTGAGTAGAGCAATGTAATATCTCCCAAATGGTTCTGGGTGGGGGAGTGTTCCATCTTGGTCAGCTGGGGACAAGGGTGCCTGGTGGTAGTTGTAGTGCTGGCTGCCTATCCTCAAACCCACCTCCTTGTTAAGATGGCTACCTACCTGTTGGTTGTAGACGAGAAATGAAATGACTGCCACATGGTTCTTGGTGGGCGAGTGTTCCATCTTACTCAGCTGTGGGACAAGGGTGCCTGGTGGGAGTTGTAGTGTTGGCGGCCTATACACAAACCACCTCCCAGTTAAGATGGCTACCTACCTGTTAGGTGGAGGTGAGCAATGAATGGGCTGCCACAACGTTCTGGGTGGGGGGGTATTCACAATGCTCATCTGCGGGACAAGGGTGCCTGGTAGGAGTTGTAGTGCTGGCTGCCTATCCGCAAACCCACTTCCCAGTTAAGATGGCTACCTATCTGTTGGGTGGAAGTGAGCAATGAAATGGCTGCCACATGGTTCTGGGTGGGGGAGTGTTTCATCTTGCTCAGCTGTGGGACAAGGGTACCTGGTGGGAGTTGTAGTGCTGGCTGCCTGTACACATGCCCCCCTATAAATATTGCTAGCTACCTTTGCGGTGATTCATGGGAGGGTTTCTGCTGTGGTGTTTGGCCCTTCACTTCTGGAGTTGTGCAAAGGATGCTCACCGAGGGTTTATACTCAGTTGTTTGGGTGTGTACAAATGGAGTATTCATGTCAGGTGTGCTTTCTGGGTTGACCTGGGATTTGCATTTTTTATGCCATGGGGATGTGTCATTGGGGTGTGTCAAATATTTGTGTGGGCAGCGAAAACACTCTGCCATACATAGTAGCCTTATTGTGTGGTTGCACTCGACCGCCATTCTTCTTTCTGTCCAACTGCAGTGGTCTGAACCCAATGATTGTTCCACCAGCTCTGCCATTCATCTTTTTACGCGATTGCGGTGGTCAGAAATGACTGATCGTTCTGCTTGCTCCACCATCTTATCCTAATTTCACTTGCGGTCATTGTGGATCTGCGTTTTTGGTGCTCTCCACATCATTTCTGTCTGCCGCGGTTGGATTTTCTGTTTTTCCGGATGTTATGGGTGGAGTTTTGTGGAATCCGACCGCCGCTTTTGGACTTTTCACTCATTGCATCGTAATGTGACCGCCGGTTTTGCCACATACATGCAGTATTTTTTCCACAACCATGTCGGTCGGAGGGCTTTTCCGTCCACCATTGTAATGCGCCCCTAAGTCTTGAAACAAAGATGCCCATTAAGTTCATGTTTTGGTTGAAAGCCCATGTATATTCAGGTATATATCATGTGTTGCTTGTGGATCACTGATACAATATCGACTCCTATAACATCGAACTACAAAAACATTGAGTCAACAATATCGTATACAAAAATATGGACACTCAATAAACAAAACAGAAATAACACACACATCAATAAAAAATATTGTTAAAAAAATGTCAATGACAAAAATATCAACAAAAATAAAGAACAAAAAATATCGATAACAGAATAAAATATAACACAACAAAAACATTAATATAAATAATATTGACAACACAAACATCTATAAAATACATATTAACTAAACTGAAAATAACATTTAAGCATAGAAAAACTATTATCAATAATATAATGAAATAACATATTCCAAACATTATAAAAAAACACTAAATAAAAATCACAAAATTACAAAAATAAAATACAACAAATACACTAAAAATCCAAAAACAAACAAATAAACAAACAATACAACATAATAAAATTACAACTACCAAAATAAACAAACATAAATATATCACATATAAAAAATATAACATTTATCTACATATACATTTTAATAACAATATTAAACAAGATAAAAACAAATGTTAAATAAACATATTAAGTATAAAACAAATTAAATAGTACATGACAATTTTTTTTAAACTATCTCAACCAATACATTTAAATTACACCAGCACAAACCAAAAGAAAACTCCAACTAATTAAATAAACACTATAAAAGCAATCAATTAATTAACACAAAATTTACCGTACAACAGACAAAAACGGAGGAAGCACACACCTTTGCAAGACAGAAAAGAGAACGAAAAAGAATTACAAAATCAGCTATTCAGAATAACTTTCATTAAAGGTAAGAACAAAACTTTGTAACTAAATAAATACAATTAGTTTAAAACAAAAAAAATATAAAAAATGACAACATATCTTCCTTTATATGACAGAGATTAAACTTAACTAAAACACCACCTAGGAAATTCAAAACAAAGATTTACGTCCAAAACAACAATAAAATCAGACCAGAGAGAGCAGGGTGTACTGACGTGGGAAAATTGCTGCCACAAAATCCGTCATGGGAAAGTTGTTGTTGTACAGTGGGAGCCTAGGAGGGGGGGCACTTCGTGCACTGTGACTCCTGAATTGCAAGTCTCTCGAAATCTGCTGTTATGAACCGACAATGTACTGAAGCTTGTTTATGTTCAATAAAGAGACTTTAAAAAAAATCAACATTAAATAAATATATAACAAGAAACGTACACAAATTAAAACTAATAAATGTAACAAAAAAGCAAAAAATTGTTAACAAATACTTTTCTTTTAACAGCTTCTACAGAACTAAAAAAAACAACTTCAACAAAAGAAACTTCATCAACAAAAAATTGTAAGTATATTTTTTTTAAACTAAATAAAATAGAGACTAAATAATAGAAATAATCAAATGAACTAAAACTATAACATTTCTCATTTATGTTTCACAGATTACACTTCACTTGTACTCCACCTAAAAAACTCAAAACAATTATTAACTTCTAAAACAAGGACGAAATCAATATTAAAGAAAAATATATAACTAAGTAAGTATATAAATTAACCAACAAATAGAGCAAGCAAATATAAAAACAACAAAGTACAAAAAAGCAAAATATAACTAACACATTTGTTTCTCTTCACATCTTCTAAACACTTCAACAAAACAACATCAACTATACAAACTTCATCAACTAAAAATAGAAACTATTTTTTTCCTCAAGTAAATAAAAATAGAAACTAAATAAATGAAATAATCATATTAAATGTAACACTTTTATGAACATAACATTTTTCTTTTAAGCCAACAGAAAAAAAGAAACTAGTGATTCCACGAACATCGATAAAATATCCAACAAGAAAATTAAAGCAAGACCAATATACGTTTATTTTCAAAAATAATAATTATACACACATGTTTATTAATCAAAAACTTATTATTAATAAATATATATAAAGTACTGGATAATAAACCATAAAAGATTACTATTCCAACTCCAAAGTCAACTAAACTCAGGGAAAGTGCAAGATAATAAACCATAAAAAATTACTATTCAAACTCCAAAACCAACTAAACTCATGGAAAGTGCTGGAAATAAACCATAAAAAATTACTATTCTAAATCCAAAACCAACTACACTCAGGGAAAGTGCTGGGCAATAACCCATAAAAATAATATTCCAACTCCAAAACCAACTAAACTCAGGGAAAGTGCTGGATAATAAATCATAACAAATTACTATTCCAACTCCAAAACCAACTAAACTCAGTGAAAGTGCTGGATAAAAAACTAAAAAGAAATGACTATTATAATTCCAAAACCAACTAAACTCAGTGTATTTACTATTCCAACTCCAAAACCAATTAAACTCAGGGAGAGTGCTGGACAATAAACCATACAAAATTCCTATTCCAACTCAAAAAACCAACTACTACCAGGGAAAGTGCTGGATATTAAACAAAAAAAATAACATTTTAACTCCAAATCCAACTAAACTCAGGGAAAGTACTGGACAATAAACCAAAACAATTTACTATTCCAACTTCAAAACCAACTAAACTAGGGAAAGTGCTGGACAATAAATAAAAAAAAAATACTATTTTAACTCCAAAACCAACTAAACTCAGGGAAAGTACTGGAAAATAAACCAAAATAAATTACTATTCCAATCCAAAATCAACTAAACTCAGTGAAGTTTACTATTCCAACTCCACACCCAACTAAACTCAGTGAAGTTACTATTTCAACTCCAATACCAATTAAACTTAGGGAAAGTGCTGGACAATAAATCATAAAAAATTACTATTCGTACTCGAAAACCAACTCAGGGAAAGTTCTGAATAATAAACCAAACAAAATGACTATTCCTACTTCAAAACCAACTAAACTCTGGACAGTACTGGATAATAAACAAATAAAAATTATTCTTTGAACTCCAAAACCAACTAAACTCATGGAAAGTGCTGGAAAATAAATACAAAAAAATACTATACCTAACTCCAAAACAAAAAAACTAAAGGACACTGCTAAATAATGTACAAATTATAAATTAAAAAAATAAAACATTTAAAATCTATGTAAAAACAAAAATGTAAAAAATAATTTAAAAATATAAATTATGAAATACAATATTTTAAAACAATGATTACACATTTGAAATACCCCTTCTCACAAAAATAAAATAGAAAAATGTAATTCTGTATTACAATTAAAATTCTTAACATTTACAAATTCAAAATTATACCAATATTTACTTTATTTCAACAAACAAAATACAAAAATAAAACTATAACCCATTGCGTAAAAATACATTTACAAATAACTAACCTATCATATATTTACTTAAATATTTGTTTCATTTAAATAAAATATTTATAACATATTTTAACCAATTAACATCAAAATATTAGCACCCAAAGAAAACCTTGAATGTTTTATTTAATGAAAATTAAATATTTAAAATGTTCTTTTTGAAAAATGTATTTATATTTTTCAATACTTTCTAAAATTGCTTGCCACCCTTACCTTTTATAAACCCAAAATCCCATTTCCAAATTTTTACATACAATTAAAAATGTTAAGTAAATAATTTCAAATGACTCACCACCCTTATCCCCTATAAACCCAAAATCCCGCTGCTGAAAATGCATTAAAATACGATTAAAAAAAATATTTTAACATGAAAAAATAAATCAAAACATATAAAATACCTACTAACAAATGAAATAAAAAGAACAACATAAAACAAAAAGTAAAAAATACAAACAGTCGATTTTATTTACAATACATTTTTTCATCAATATTTACAAAATCGATATTTCTACATTACACAAAAATCGATATTTTTAACAACAAAAAAAGTATCTTGATCTTTTCTGCCATCAATATTCTTGACTCGATATTCATGCAATTGGACATTTCAACGTCGATATTCGGTCTCTGCACCATTGTATGCTGGTACTTGCAGTTTTCTGACTGTTCAAAATTAGGGGGTATAGTATTGTAAATAATTCAAGTGTCTAACAGTTAAAATGTTTGATCCCCAGAGAGGACTGTGCAGCTAAATATCATTAAATGATGAGATAATGTCCTATGAAATAGATGGCTAATGGATCTCATTGTTCAGGCCTGTTTTGTCAGGGCCAAATCTGAACACCCATCTTTGTTCTAATTTCAGGCGGATTCTTGTCAAATTAGGTATAGCTTGTGTCAGATTGTGTTTGTCCAAGACCATGCATCTAAGGTCTTCCGGGAGGTGGCCTTTTCTAGAAAGTGATTTGTGAGCTCAGTGGCTTGTTCTTTGAATCTGTGTGTGATTTATAATCTTGGTTTTCACTTTACATGTGGTCATTCCAACATATCTGAGATTAAACTGGCAAACATATTGATAAATCAGTCTCTCACTATTGTAATTCGTGAGTTGTTTCAACTGCTATGGTTGTGAAGTTCCAATAACAATGATCTGTGTAGCACTTGTAAGGGCACAAACTCCACAGGACCCACATTGATAATGTTCTTTGACAGGTGGGAAGCCCCAAAGAGGGTCTTGTTTGGTATTCAATGCCACTTCCAGTCTAGTGTGGCCCAGTCTGTCCTTCAGGTTGTTACTCGTTTTAAAAGCAAAATGGGGGTGTTGTATAGACTGTTCCCCTACATTCAAGATATGCCAGTTCTCACATATCACCTTTTTAATCAGGTTCAGTTTAGAGCATAAGATGTTGACACATACCAGTCCATCAGCAGAATATTTTTTTGATGGGGTATCTAATAATGCCTCTTGGTTGTTGTCCAGTGCTCTTTTAGATCTCTTTATTAGAGGTAGTGGATATTGCCCGTTGAGTAGGTTACTTGTCAGAGGGGAAGCATGTTCTTTATACTTGTGGATGCTAGAACAAGTTAATCTCAACTGTAGAAACTGTCCATACTGCAAATGATCTCATAATGCTTTCAGATGGCAGGTGTGGTAGGAAAGTAAGGCAGTCCGATTCATAGTTTTTTTTTTTACACAACTCAGGGGCCGATTCCGGGCGAAAAATTTTCAGTCCGACTCGGACCGGGAATTTAGACCGACCGACACCGTCCGGCGCTGTACGACACGTGTAGTACGATGCAAAGTCAGAGATTTACAACCGAGCTGTACGGAGGTAAGCTGTACAACCGAACCGTACGGAAACAAGCGATCCGGCCCGAAAAAGGATGCGATTCGCACCGACTGACCACATACCTGTGGTGAAACCAGACCGACACATACACACGAAGTCCGACACGCATATTATGATGTAATGCTTGTGAAACACGACCGAATCGCACGGAGCACAAACCGTGCGACCGACATGCACAGAAAACGGGGATCAGAAGCAAATGAGTCCTCAGCGAAGGAAACGTATGCCACACATGAAAACATCAGAAAGTCAGCATAAACGACTCGGAGAAGCCCGCACGAGCCAACAGCAGCATCTGTGTTGGTCGCAAGAGCGTCTCCTACATGACTACAAAACACAAATGAAAAAACAAAAAAGGACCAAACAAGAGAGCACAAAGTCAATAAATACAAAAAAAAAGTCTGGAACCAAGACACACCCACAACTCCACCCATATAAAGGCCACAAATTCCCTACAATGATCCTCTGCTATTCACATACTGACCAGCACAAAACAGCTGACAGCAACCACAGACACACCCACAACTCATACATCACACAAGCCTCACACCATTTGCACCTCTCTAAAAGCACTCTCACAAACACACACAACAACTCTCACTCACTCACCCTCACTTGCACATCCACACATCAATCCCCACCACCACCCATCACCATGCCCCCAAAGAAGAATCCAAAGTCCACAGTAGATGAAATTATCAGAGTAGAGCCACAGTTGTTTGGTACATTGATACAACAGACCCCCATGTCCCAGAAAACCAAGATGTGGGAGAGAATCGTCGACCAGGTGAATGCACTAGCACCAACGTTGCGCACAAAGGACGACATCCAGAAGAGGTGGTATGATGTGCGCAGGAGGGTCAAGAGCTTCATTCGCAAGGACCACAAGTTGACTAATCGCACCGGCCGTGGCCCCCCTGCCAAACCAGTATACTTCTGGTCTTGGGAGGAGAAGGTGCAGGCTACCCTACCACCAGAGAGTGTACATGGACTATCAGAAATCCCAGAGCCTGGTGAGTAAACATCCTATGCACTCAATATTGTGTGCCAATACACACATATCACTGGCAAGGGGACAGTCAAACCATGCACCGTTAGCAAAGCCACACTAACCAGAAGAGAATCATCCCAGGATGTGTATGCCAGTCAGACAAACACAATACCTGCCATCGCATAGTGATATATAACTGTGTCAGGACTTGTACAAACCTAACAACAAATAGAGCAAGGCAGTGTCACTAATCTAACTAACTAACACTGTCATGCAATTTGCCACCACTAACACACCACCCCACATGGAAGCTGACTGCCAGGAAGGAAATGTGGGAATGCTGGGGAAGTGAGCGTAGCCCAAAACATGATTGGGGTTGTAGTCACAGATAATGGACCCCCACCCAATTGGCCCATCAATAACACTCAGAACCATTCTCACATCACAGGGAGTGTAAATGAACTGGGTAATGCTGTGGGGAGAACCAGCCCCTGCTGGGAGTTGTGTTCAAACAAAAAGCAGGGCACCACTGCCTGACCTCCTGTTAGACAACTTGCACTCTCTGCAATGGAAGCACGTGTCATGGTGGGATGGCTAGCCGGGGGCAAGGAGTACTGGCAGCTCTGACCATACTTCCCAGCATGTGTTTGTCACACACACCCCTTAACACAAACTCCACACAATTCACCTAGGATAATGCGTTGCCTCACACTTCCTTGAAATAGCCCACAAAGATCTACCACACTGGCTCCTGCTGTGTGAAGCACATGGAGATTTTTGGGACTTGTAGCCAAACAAACACCAGGACACCACTGTCAGCCATCCTGTTAGCACATGCACACCCACTCACAGGGAAGCAGAGCCAACAGGAAGGAAGTGTGGGTATGCTGGGAAGGGGGTGTAGCCAAGAACATATCAGCCAATGAGGAAGAGTCCCAGTCCCAGGCTCCGGTGGAACATATGCTTTCTGCTGTGGATCAGTCTCTGTTCTCTTCGGATGACTAAGGACCCGGCACCTCCGGTGTGAGTCGTCATGCAGCCCCAGCAGTACCATCATCTGCACCCCCTGCACCCACTCCTCCAAGATCTGGCAATAGACACACAAACCCAATGACACGGACAGACCACGGACACAGGATTCCACCAGCACAGGGACCCAGGCCACCCAGGAAGCAACGGACACCAACAACCAGACCAACACCCAGGGGGCAGGGTCATCTGTGCGTGCCACCACAGGTCCTGCCCGTGTGGCTAGGTGTGGTGGGTGGTTTGGGAGGCAGAGGTCATGCCTTGCAGAGGGGTCTGGACTGCATGATGACCCCCAACTGGTACACATCGTCAATGCGTTCCAGGTTACCACCGGAGAGGTCAGCCAGGTTGTTGGGATCCTCAATGACAGCAGAAGGCTGCCCATCATGCCCGCTTGGACTCCGACATGTCCCGTGTGGAGACACACTTGTACTTGTCTCACATGGACACCAAGTGGGACACATTGGAAGAACTGACAGCGGTGATTAGGGACATATTGATATGACATTGCCAGATTAGCACCAACATGTCCACTCCTCTCTGTGTGCCCACAACATCTGGTGCTGCAACATCTGCAACTGCCACAAGGAGGGAGGATGACTCTGGCGGAGATTCCTCTGCACCGCAGAAGCCTGCACTTGAGGGTCCCCCCTGGAAGAAGAGGGGTTGTCTGAAGAAGGGCAAGTGAGACAAAGAGGGCCATGCACATCCCTCAGGAACCCAACACCTGTTCTGGAACTTTTCCTTTGTGTGCAAACTGTTCACTTTGTCGAATGCTACTCAACTCTCCCACATGACATGGAGGGTTTCAGTTGGTCTGATGTATCAGATGACTGTGGACTTTACTCTGTACATTTCATCTACCAACACTTCCTATCCATCAGTGAACTTTGGATTCCAAACCATTGTACAGCACGCACCATCCTGTGCACTTTCCTCACACAAGCATGTTAATAAACTCACTAACACACAATACTTGCCTCTGTTGCGATTCCAACGTGGTTTGTGTCATGGAGAAGATGATCTGCTAGATGACACTGTGCATGCTAACTGCTACATCAATGTAAACACCGTCATGTGGGTAAGGATGATGTGACATATATGAGGGAGACACATCACTAGTACACCACTAGGTCAACACATACACGTCATGCCCATTTGATCCATCTCCTACACTGATGTTGCCAGGAAATACAGTTGAACACACCACACCTATCCAGATTCAGTGTTAACTAGCACACAGGTGCAGTAAGCAAATGACAGGCAGGTGTGTGAAGACAAACAACACACATCCCAAAGTGTAGCACCGGTTTATTACACATTTGAAACAGGTTGACTCCACAACAGATGCAGTGCAAACCCACGTGGCAGTGGCCGCACAGTCACCAAGTCTTGAAGATATGAAGTCCAGGGGTGTGGGGCACATCACTTGTAGTTAAACAAATACTTCCACCCTGGAAGTGGAATCTGTGTGTCGGGGGGTCAGAGTTGAACAAACAACAGCCAAAGTACCATGTGAAGGACAGACATGAGACACAGTTAAAAGCATAGAAGAACAAGATAGAAGTGCAATATACATGCCCAAAACCTGTCACAATAAACACACACACAACCAAGAAAGCTTGTCAACTCTGTTGTGGAGTACAGGCAACCTGTAAGGACACATCACTGCATGTATCCAGTCAAGTAGCACATAGCCACACTCAAACAGCAACAGGGCACCACCAACGCATATCTGGCAAAAACAAGACAGTGACATAACATCCCTGTACGCTTATATTCAGCTGATGAAGTTGTTGACGAGCTGTGTGCGGACATCACCCTCCTCATCATCATCACTGGCATTGTGGCCCAGGCCTGGATCCTCCACAGGTGGCAGATATTGGTCATTGTCATTCCGGATGAGAGGCAATTGTTTCCGCACTGCCAGGTTGTGTAGCATGCAGCAGACTATGGTGATTTTGCAGACCTTTGCAGGGTCATATGAGAGGGTTCCTGGTCTTTTGTCCAGGCGTCGGAAGCAGCTTTTCAGGAGTCCAAATGTCTGCTTGATCACTCTTCAGGTCCGACCATGTACCTCATTGTAGCGCATCTCGGCTGGTGTCACACGGTTCCTGAGTGGTGTCAGCAACCAGGGCATGTTGGGGTATCCGGGGCCAACTACATACTGACAAATGCCCATTCAGATGAGTTGAGAAAGACGTGGAATACAACAATGCCCAACACACACAATCGTAAAACATCAGTACACACGGACAAGCCAGGCACGTTGGTTCTGCATCTGTGCCAACAGCCGCAGGATGCGACTACTCCTCATGATGTAGGCATTGTGTGCAGACCCAGGGAAACGTACACACACATGTGAAATGGTCATGTCAACCAGACATTCCACCAGAGCATTCATTGAGTGGAAATGTTTCCTGTTCCTGTATGTCTGCTCATGTGCCTGTGGTGGTACCAACGCCACATGTGTCCCATCAATGGAGCCAATGACATGTGGCATCCTACCCCGTTGCATAAAAACCACTCTTGACGTCAGCCAGTTGCCGTGGTTTAGGGAAATATATGTAGTGGTTCGAGAAAAGTAACATTGCCTTCAATACATCTCGTAGCACACGGCTGAACATGGTCTGTGACATCCCACCAGCAGACACCACAGTGTGTTGAAAGGTACCGGTGGCAAAGAAGTGTAGAGCTGCCATCACCTTCACCTTGGGGGTCAGCGCTGTTGAGTATGTCCGACCAGGTTGCAAATGTTGGTCCAACCACCCCACCAATTCCTCAATCAGCGGCCTGGTGAAGCGGTACTGTCGGATGCAGTCACGTTCCATCATGGTTTGCAAGGTCAGGGAACGGTCTATGGACAGCTGGTGCCCTGCAACACATAGGTGAGCAAAGAAAAATTGTCAGTCCCCACACCTATGTTGCATTGACCATACTCAATTTCCCATGCGACGCCATGACGAGACACAAGTACTTGATGTGTGTGCCATTGTGTATGGACATTTGTGTCACCAACATGCCCATCATGTATCATCTCAGTTCAACATGTGTACACAACAAGGTCAATGTTGTGCTATGCCATATCTTTAGGCTGTGTACTGCTGTCACTGCCCAAACACACACCACAGTTACAAGTGAGGATAGATGTGTCCTAGGCATCACAGCTCTTTAAAAGGTATATTCCCAGGGACCCTGGATTGCCACATGGACACTAACAGGACATGGCGTATCATGGAGACGCCACTAAACAACCATGACTCCTACAGCTAGTGGCCCCTGTTGTCTCTGCAGGACATACATGGACGTATGTGAGACACACACACAGAAACACCATCAATGTAAATGCAAACACCACATGGATATGGAAACTGTCTCACATTGGACACATGGGAATCAGAGACATCTGAAACACCACATGCACACAGACTGTGTATGTACATCACAATTGTAGCAATGGGTCACTCTGTGATGTACATGCTATCCCACCTATGACTCGTGGGGTATGTGACATGACATATACATATGCACACAGGAGATGTAACCATGTCACATGCTCTGAACTGACCAGGTGCACATCACAGTGGGAGCACGTGCGCAGCCTTGGAGTGGCTGCCCCCAAGTGACACCCAAAAAAAACACATGTTGACCCACACACACACACACTGGTAATGCAGCCTCATCTGACTTAGGACACAGTGTGGCACAGGTGGTGGTGTTTTGATTGTGCACCGGATTCCTTGCCAGGTAATTGTGGCTGTCATTCATTTATCAGTGAGAAATATGCTGACCGATGCGTGTTGTTTTTTAAAATACACGCCGTTCAACAATGGACCGAGCCGTGTGCATGCCTTGGGCATTGAAGAGTATGGAGACGGGTGTGTGCTGTATTTTTTAAATACGCGCCGTACAGCAATGGACCGAGCCGTGCGCACGCCAAGTTAAATGGGGTAATGATTTTTTACATTTGAACAATGCGGAAGGCGTGTACGAGTCATGCAGTTAAAGGGATTGGCCACATTCATAAGATTCAAACGTTTTGGACCTATCACTTTGAATGCATGGGACAGAGCCTGCCTCTGCAGCACAGATATATGGCTGTCTGTTCCCCTGAGAATTCACTTGCCTGTACTACATGCTACAGATGAACATCTCTGATACCACTGCTGCTGTCTCTCAGCATCCTCCGGCTTCAAGAATGGCACGTACTGTGGAGAGAGCAACATAATTCAGTGAGGAGGAGAACAAGGCCATGCTGGACAGTTTCCTTCCACATTACAGGAAGCTGTATCGGAAACCAGGGGAGTAGGTGAGTGTGCAGTACACTACCTTCCTAATTGTGCATGTTGTTTAACTAGCAGTACTAGTAGCGTGCACACCAGTGGCTAGCATGCTCACTGAGAAGTTTCCACCCCCAAAGTTTGTAGTTACATGCACTGAACAGGTACAGTGCAGTCACAGTGCATCTTTTTCATCCCAGGCTATGTTTCCATGTTGTAACTTCTGGACAACTGTTCATAGCTATAGTTGCACTACCTGTGTCCATCATAGGCCTCTGTGGTAGAGATCTTTAAATAAAACTGTGTAATGCACCAATATTTAGCATGTGTACTTATGGCTTTTTCACTTTGTCATCCTCACAGGTTGATGCCCACAAGAAGCAGGATATCTGGTTGACCATCACCCGGGCAGTCAGATCTGTTGGGGTCTACAAGCGCCGGATCCACAACTGCCAGAAGAGGTGGCAGGACCTTCGTGGCTGGACACAGAGGATCCCAAGGGTCCAGCTGAAGCTGTCGCCTCCTCGCAGGAGGGGCGGACACCGGACCCTGACCCACCACATGCTCCGGATTCTGGAGATGATCTTCCCTGACCTGGATGGGCAGCTGAAGGACAGACAGCAGCAAGGAGAGGGAAGTGCTGGCCTTTTCAGGGAACTATGTCTCAAATGCTCTTTGTACTCCTTTAGCCTGCTTCCACTTCCACAGTACGTCTGATTTTTAGTCCAGCACTCATATCCCTCACTTGTGTCATGCCCCCTCCTCATCTCATACACAGGTGTGGCCCTAACAGTCTGTGACTCAGGTCACTTGGGTACTGTGTCCTTTCAGTTACCTGAGGTTAAAGTTGGGGACAGCATCCGTTACTGGAACTTTTTTGTTGGCTTAATGGGCGGTACAGTTGCTCACACAAGGCCTGTGATGTGACATGTACTCTGTGTGTGCCATCAATATGTGTTCGAATTGCTGCTCTGACTCACCACATGTGTGGGGTATTTGCCACATAACCGTGATGCACGTGATGCCAATGTTGGAGTCTCTGACATATGTACTTCATCTGTGTCACACATGCATAGCCACCTGCCTAGTGTTCAGGGTAATACCATGTTGCGCATGGGCTAGGACAGTAATGCCTACTTCAGCCATCGAATGCTCTATGTTCTCCCACTCCCATGTGTCAGCTCACATATTGGGCATTGTGAAAAGTGCACTCATGTGTCTGCCTCTGTGTCATTGTGGTGTGGCCTCGCAAAGTGGACTCCTGGGGTGTTTTAACAGTTTGGGGTGGTCAGCCATCTGAGATGTGACTATAGGATCTTCACATTGGTTCATACATAGGTGTGTCACCCCTTGACTGTGCCTAATGGTGCATGCATCATTGCGGTGCATGCTGATTGTGTTGAGTCTCATCAGACTGTGAAGTGCCCATGTGTAGGTTGTTTTCAGTCATGGAAATGTCTAATTTGTTTGATGATTGATCATCTGAGTCCTCATGATGTGGGTGGCAGAGGGTGAACATGTGCACTTGTCATCTACAGAGCTTGCATTCCCCAAAGACCTTTAATTGTTACACAGTGCAGACAGTTGTTGTGTGGATGCAAGTCCCCTGTGACAGGAGACAGTAAAGACTGACTTACCAGACAGGCCTGTGCCATGGCATTCAACTACCGAACATGTGATCCGGCAGTAGTGTCAGCTGTCCTGCATGAACTCCATTGTGGCATTGACTATCATGACATGAGTACATCATTGTGTCTGGTGATGGAAGCACATCCCGCATATCGACATAGACTCTGCCCATCACTGTTCCAGACACATGTACAGAGTCATTGGCAGGGGATGGCATGTGTGTGGAGTGACACATTTTAATGTGTTTTCTTGCATGTCCACCAACTGTCTATGTGGTGCATATGTGCACAAGTGATTGTTGGCATCCAGCATGCACGAGATAGATGTCTTCATAGATATGAGGGAAATGAGGGGAGTATTGGAGTGGCAGACTGTCAAGTGTCTTGTTCACAAAGGTGTTTGCACCATTAGCACATGATGGGAAGGCTTGCTCTGAGATGTGCTGTACTTACTGCGGTGTGTCAGGTCAATAGAGGTGACTGATGGGGATCTACAGCCACGGGAGAGGCAGCTCCATGGACCAGGAGAAGGAGCAGGGCTATACTGGTCCATCCGCCGAAGAGTCGGAGGAGCCCAGTGGCATGGAGGGTGAGGGGAGCCACACCGATGAGACCTCAGTGCCCTCCATCTCAGCTGAGGAACACAGCTCGTCGGATAATGACTTCCTTGTGGAGGTGGGTGCTAGCAGTCAGCAGACACCCTCAAGCAGATCTGTCCCCGCCACCACCACCACCATCACCACCCTCCCATCTTCTCCAATCCAAGAGGTCCGTGGAGGGTCCCATATCAGGGACCAGGTCTCCTTTGCACCAGGCACCGCACCCCCTGCCTGTCTCTCCCCAGCTGCCCTGGGTGTGGAGCCAGTGGACTTGCTTAAGCAGATCCATGTAGGGCATACATCTATGCTGAGTGTCCTCCTAGTACACACCAGTCTGTTGACACAACTGGTGTCGTTCATGGAGGGCATCTCATCTAGCATGTCTGCCCTACATCGGACAACCAGTCCATGGACTCCTCACTGATAGCAGCAGTGTCCCTCCTCCAACAGTCCCGCACCCATCCTACCTCTGCCACATCGTCAATCCCCAGTACCCTACCTATCCCAAGCACACACACACTGGCACAAACAAGCACCGCCACAGACACAGGCAGCACACAGACACACAAGCCACGATCAAAATGTACACTCAAGCACAGTCAGGGGACGATATCTCACTCACAGGGGATGGGGAGCAGACACACACACAGGCATCCACAAGCACTCCGCAGTCCTCAGATACCTCTCCCTCCAAAACCCTTCCCTTGCCTCACCTGCAACCCCCACCTCCCAACAGCTCTTCCTCTTTGACCTTGGCCTCTTCCCCACAGACCCGTCAGATAAGACTCGCAAGGGGAAGAGGTAGCCACCAGCAAGCACAGAGGGGACTGCCCCTCACACCGGACCCCCTTTACCAGGCACAGGCAGATTGAGGCCCCCACTCCCAAGTTCACCCGTAGCAGGAGTGGCAAGACCCCACAACCACCACGTAGCTCTACCACACTGTCTCTGTCCTCCAGCCCCCAGCCCACCACTCTGCAGGTTCCCCTGCAACTCCCTGCCTCAGGTTCCCCCACACACCCATATCACATCCCCAAAATCATCTATCCTACCCCCCGGCACATGCACATCCACACCCACCCCAGATGCTCAGCCTGTTAGTGCCAATGGTGTGGAACTTGTGTTTCGCCCCTCTGTCCAGCCCACCTCATCCGCATCCCCTTCCACTCCTGTGGAGTTAGGCACTGCAGTATAGGCCACAACAACCCCATCTGACCAGCCCACTGCAGTTTGACCGGCACCCACCACATCTGAGTCATGTCCTACAGTGATGCCGGCGTGGACTACTCCTGATTTTAGCCTTGCCGTGGTTAATGAGCCCACTGTGTCAGACACCTCAACTGCAGTTGCCAGTAACCTCCCGGCACCCACCACCCCTCCCCTGCCTCATTCTGCTATCCCCTGATCCTGTCCCTGCGGTACCTTGCCTGCCCCTATGTGTGCCCCTCCAAGGGTAGATGTCCCCTGGCTGTAGCAGTGCAGGCAAGATCTGGGTACTAATTTGTCCCGTGTCCCCCTGTTTGGACTTTACTAATGGACTGGCCATTGGCCTTTGTCTTTTCAGGAATGCAATTCTGGAAGAATTGCTGATTAAAGCTTATTCTTTGTCATCTGGTGGTTTTGCTTTAGATATACATGATGTTGATGATGAGTATCACAAACTTGCAGTTGTAGTAGTGTTTATCAGAGGAAGAAACTGAAGTGCTGATGTGATGTACTCCTTGTGTTCTGTGGGATTTGTGTCCTATTCTGGTTGGTATCCATGTCATCCTGTGCAGCAGTCTGAGGAGGCATCCAATGGACGTGCAGGGCTGTGCATAAATGGTGTAGTAGTCAACTGTGTAATCAGTGCAACTTGCTATACATGTGTGCTGAGTATGTGCAGGTGACTTAAGAGCCCCTCCCGTACACAGGCTGATGTGACCAGAGCCTTCAATGTGGTGTTATTGTTGGCTCACTGACCACTTGTTATGCTGACATGACCGAGCCCTGCAGAGACAACGTTTGGCACAGTTGACATTCCACAGGAGTGTAGTCACATCATGGGAGTGTGGTATTTATTTATTTATTTATTTATTTATTTATTTAAGTGCTTATATATCGCCGAATTCGACCTCCGGAGGGGTCTCTCCGCGGTTAGTTCACCTTATATGCTTACAGCCATACTTTATGAGCGTGCTGGAAATTATGATGTCTAAAACAAAAATGTCTTTAGTGTTTTCCTAAAGACAAGATAGTTGGTATTTTGTCTCAGGTTGAGGGGAAGCTTATTCCAGAGAGTGGGGCCCATATACGAGAGTGCTCGACCACCCTGCCTCGCCTTTCTGATTGAGGGAACCTGTAGCAGCGATTGATTACTGGAACGAAGGGGGCGTCCAGGATTATAGATGTTGAATTTGTCAGCCACATATTGAGGACCTGAGCCAAAGATGCTTTTATGTATAATACAACAGACTTTAAACTTGACCATTGACGAATGGGCAGCCAATGAAGTTTTTCCAGGAGGGAGCGGGAGGGTGTCCTAGGCGGGGCATTAAGAACCAGTCTTGCCGCAGTTTTTTGAGCCACTTGTAGTCTGCTAACCAGATTGTCATTAGCAGATATGAGAAGGCTGTTGCAGTAATCCAACAGGCTGACTACAAGGGCCTGGACAAGAGTCTTTCTGAAGATGCCTGACAGAAAGGGGAACACGCGTCTCAGGAGTCCAATTATCCGAAAGCATGACCCAGTCACCTGATTCGCGTGTTCCTTTAACCCCTTCCATGCTCATGACGAGCTCAGCTCGTCATGCAGTACAGTGCTCCTGTGCTCATAACGAGCTGAGCTCGTCATGAACAATGGGAAAAAGGGGCATGCAGCACCTTGGGAAAATACCTTTAGCATTGAAGGTGTTAACAATAGTCCCTGGTCTAGCCGCACGCCTAGATTCTTCACTGTCTGTTTGGGAAAGGGGACAGGCCCCAAATCCAGTGGGCACCAGTCCGGTGACCACAAGAGAGAAGCCTCCCGAAAAAGCATGACCTAGGTTTTTCCTACATTGCATTGCAGGAAATTGGAGGCCATGCAGCAGGACACCGCTCTCATTCCTTCAGCAAAAGAATGTTTAATTGCAGGAGTGAGGGTCTGGAATGGGAACAAAAGCTGGGTGTCGTCAGCATACGACACTGGAATAAATCCATTTGCTTTCACAATGTCAGCTAGGGGGGCCACATACACATTAAATAGTGTGGGGCTTAGGCACGAGACTTGTGGGACCCCCTTTGTGAGCTCTATGGGTGTAGAACGAAAGGAGCCCAAGCTAACACTTTGTGAGCGGCCTGAGAGAAAGCTCTCTAGCCAGGCCAGAGCCAAACCTCCTATCCCCACCTCCTGCAGACGACTGAGAAGGATATCATGCGATACCGTGTCGAAGGCTGCGGACAGATCCAACAGCACAAGAATCATAGAGCCCCCTTTATCCTGTGACATCCTGATGGTATCTATCACAGAGAGGAGCGTGGATTTGGTGCTGTAGTTGGGTCTGAAACCCGATTGGGAGTGGTCTAGACCTCCCGATGCCTCGATGAAATTAGACAAATGGGTATTTACATGCTTCTCAGTCATCTTGCTCAAATACGGCAGAAGAGAAATGGGGCGGAGTTTGGATAGGTCTGTCCAAGGCAGGGCCGAGTTCTTATGGATGGTATTTACTAAGGCTTTTTTCCATTCCAGGGGTACCCGTCCTTCCCTAAGAGAAAGATTCTTTAATGTCTGAATCATAGGGCAAAGAAAGTTGCCTAAAGAAGCAACCATTTTAGCTGGTAAAAAATCTAGAGGGGACCCTGTTTTAATATGGTCTATCAGTGAGTAAATGTCACATTGGCTAACCTCTGGAAAGGCGGTGAGTGTGGCACTATTATGTATAGAGAATGACGGAGGGGTATTAGAGGAACTACCCATAAGGTTAGTGGCCTTTGAGATTTTTTCATAGATCAGCTCTATTTTATTTTTAAAAAACAGAGAGATGTTATCACACAGGGATTGGGAGAAATCGTCAGGACTTTCACAGGCTACAGGTTTTACAAAAGTCTGTAGAATCCTTTAAAGTTCCTTGGAGGAATTGCCCGCCTCTTCCAACTGAGAAGTAAGATGATTCCTCCTAGCCAGCCTAATATTCTTGTGATATACGGACAGGGCATCAGAGTACTTTTTCCTACTTTCCTCAGCGTGGGTTTTCCACCAGGTTTTTTCCAGTTTCCTACATCGCTGTTTCTCCAGTCTGAGTTGTTCAGTATACCAGGCCTCCTGATTGGATGTAGGACGTTGTTTGTGCAATTTCATAGGTCCCAGTAAGTCAACCGCATCTAGGAGGGTAGTGTTGAACTTGTAAAGAGCAGACTCTATGTTATCCGCGGCTAGGATGGTGGGTTCCATCCATACTTTCTGACGTTCATCCAGTGTCACTTTGTGCCACTGCCTGTGCCACAGAGAGGGAAGGAGGAGTCGTTCATTAGGTTTATCCAAGCCAAGAAGGGAGAATTCAATCATGAAATGATCTGACCAATTTACTCGGTCGAAAGGCGACATGTTATCTTAGGGCAGTTGGAGAAAATCATGTCCAGAGTGTGGCCTGCTATATGTGTAGGGCCACTATTCTGTATTTCAAGCCCTAGTGGGGACAGGTCAGAGAGTAGAGATAGCATCTCAGGATGGTTGGGAAGATCTGCATGAATATTAAAATCCCCCAAGAGAAGGAAATCCTCTTTAGCTTTAAAGTACAGGGCCAATAGTTCAGTAAGAGATAGTGTGAAACCAATACTTGGTCCTGGTGGGCGGTATACTAGTGCTCCCTTCCAATGGGCTTCAGAAGCCGAGCTAATCCTAAAGATCATGACTTCCATCAGGGAGCAGCTTCTTTGTTCCACTATAGACACCTTCAATCCTTCTTTATAGACTATAGCAATACCGCCCCCAGTTTTTATCGGACGGTCAAGCCTTAAAATTTTATATCCTGCTGGAATGCCCAGGGTAATCGCAGGGACAGTATGCGGTTTTGACCAGGTTTCGGTTAAAAAAGCAAATTTCATGTTTTACTATAGAAATGAGGTCCCAGAGTTCAAAGTGTTGCTTGGGTAGAGAGCGAATATTAAGAAGAAGACTTTTCAGGCCGTTCGACACTGATATTCCCCCAGTATTGCACCCTATAGAAGTAGAAGTGTGGGATGCCTGGAATCGACAATGAATACATGCAAAAGGGCCTTCCGGGCATGGCCAGGAGTCATGAACACAGCCTGCCAGATGCGCTGGTTGCAGGTCTAATAGAGCTTGAGCTGTGTACCTGATGCGGTAATCCCCAGTGGGATCCGTGCCGACTTGAGCAGAATCCATGGCTTCTGGCCCCGTCCAGTCGCGGACGGGCGCAGACGGGCTACTCTTTGGCTACTCTTCGGCTCTCCTGCGTGCGAACGCTGTGCGCTCGAGGTCAGGCGAGGGTTAAAAAGCCCTGGGGATGCAACCACTAGAGCGCTAACCGCTCCAGTGATGGACAAGAAGTGCCTGGCTCTCCCTGACCCGCGCTCTGTGCAACGGTACTAGCTACCGCGTCGGACCGGGGCGGGCAGGAGTGATGATCGAGCCCAGGCTTCCGCTGCTGCCCTGTAAGTACCGTCCCCCCTTTCACTTCAGGTTAAGGAAAGTTGTACCAGCAGCGCTACTCAGCTACAGGCTAGCGCAAATAAATTTCCAAGTTGAGTCTTCCAATTTTTAAAATCAGTGAAAGATTATTGAAAGGTTTTAAAAATTTCCAACAAAGCATAAAACACAGTTTAGGCACCTGGGGTGAACAAGCGGGTCGGGGAAGACTCTGCCACTGTCTTCCCTACTGCAGCTCGCCGGTGCTCAGGCTCGACCTAAATAGCCCTGGGGATGCAACCACTAGAGCGCTAACCGCTCCAGTGATGGACAGGAAGTGCCTGGCTTTCCCTGACCCACCCTCCGCGCAACTGTACCTGCTACCGCGTCGGACCGGGGCGGGCCGGAGTGATGATTGAGCCCAGGCTTCCGCTGCTGCCCTGTAAGTACCGTCCCCCCCATTCAATTCAGGTTAAGGAAAGTGGTACCTGCAGCGCTACTCAGCTACAGGCTAGCGAAAATAAATTTCCAAGTTGAGTGCTATTCCGTGGCATTGCCTGAGCCCATGTTGTGTGTTGTGTGTGCATGTTCCCTTCCCTTTTCCTACACAGCCTGTATTCCCTTCAGATGTCCCAGTTTGTGGTGCTCAATTAGTTGTCCATTGTTAATTCATCATCTCTGCCCCGGGTTGTCTTGGATGTGGGTGAATGTCAAACTACTGGTCATCAGGGGGTCATCACTCAGTGTTTTTGTTGAGAGGTCATGGGATGTGGGCAAAAGCATGTGGGACACATTCAGGGGTCTCCAAGTCCCTTTTGTGTTACCGCAATCATAATGTTGTGGCAATGTGGTATCTTTCAGTGATTGTGACACGCATATGTGTGTTTGACTGCTCCCACTCCTCATGTCCAGTGATGCAATGTTGTGAGGTGTCAGCATGTGTTCATCATGGATCTCCTTGTGTTCTTGACTGGCGTGGGACTGTGTCTGGGATTTCAAGATTTATGCTACATTTCTGATAATGGCCATGTACCACATACTGTGCATTGTGTCAAACATTCACAAATATTGTCTCCTGGGCACTTGAGATGAATGATGGGTAAGTTGGACCCCCCACCCCAGGGTTAGTCATACGAGCATGTGAAGTGTCACCAGTCCATGTGTGCTTCCCTGATGCACATTGTTGCAGATCCCGGTGTGTGTTGTTTGGAGGGTCCAAATTTGAATTGTGTGGTTGGTAGGCCCAAGACTTCATCTTGGACTATGCTTACAGGCCATGCCCTGTGGTTTCTGTTTGTATGATGTAAGTGTGTTGGTCTGGACTCATGACCCTGCGTGCACAGGTGACTATGCTTCACAGTATGTGCCACATCTACATTTGTCTTCACAGAGGGAGTTGCATGCATGCTGGTGTCCCCAAATTGTTGGTTTCCTGAGGTTTGTGCTGTGGTGGTCATGTCTCTTGCTGTGTTGGTTTCTGTTCCGCACAGCTTGTGTCACATTATTCTGACGAGATCCTACTCATCTAACAATGTTTGACTGACCACGAAGGGGTACCCAGGGGATGTTCACTTGTTCATGGCGCTATGTGGAGATCTGTATCATTGGAGTTCAGCCCCCCCCATGTGTTGTATACTAGCCTGTGGGTAGTTGCACACACACACATGATGTGTCTAATATGCAGTGTGGGTTTGGAACTGCCTGGCTGTGTTTGTGCATATGCAGCACTGAGTTGGTATGTGTATTGTGTGCTACTGGGTATGTGTTGTTTGCAAGTTCTTCCCTGCTGTCCCTGGGACTCTTGTCTCATCAGTGTTCACATTCCTCCTGTTTGGTATGTGCTATTGCTGCCATGGTGTGTGACTTTATCCTATTGTACATTGTAGGCATTGTGAGACCCCATGTGCGATATAAATGTAATGTAATGTAAAGGCATGCTTATATAGCGCTATTATCACTCCAGGGAGCATCTTGGCACTAATACGGAAACTGCTCATAACAAAAGGA